>NC_086291.1:5000-1205000 GCF_963924245.1 Chroicocephalus ridibundus | reverse complement strand
GTTGGAAGGGACCTTTCACGTCATCGAGTCCAACCATCAACCCAACACTGACAAACCCACCACTACCCCATGTCCCTCAGCACCACGTCTGCCCGGCTTTTCAATCCCTCCAGGGATGGCGACTCCACCACTGCCCTGGGCAGCCTGGGCCAAGGCTTGACAACCCTTTCCATGAAGAAATTGTTCCCAATATCCATCCTAAACCTCCCCTGGCACAACTTGAGGCCGTTTCCCCTGTCCCATGGCCTGTTCCTTGGGAGAAGAGCCCGACCCCCCCTGGCTGCCCCCTCCTTTCAGGGAGCTGTAGAGAGCCAGAAGGTCTCCCCTCAGCCCTCTTCTCTCCAGGCTGAACACCTCCAGCTCCCTCAGCCGCTCCTCACAGGACTTGTGCTCCAGACTCCTCACCTTCGTCACCAATGAAGCCGTGCAGAGCCCCTCCGCAGCCGGCTCTGAGATGCTCCTCTGGTCCCTCGGGATGCTGCACCCACCCGGGTGCTCCCACCCTCCCTCTCCATCCGAAGGACCCATGGGTCTGGGCCCGGCCCCCCAGCCCAGCGCTGCCGCCAGGTAATGGAGACTGACAATTTCATCTTTAAGCTGTTTATCAGTTGGTGCTCGGCACATCAGGTGTCACGGGAACATGACAACTCTTGTCAGGGAAACAGGAGAGGCCTGTGACAGGCTTTCAATTGAATTTCTTCACCCAGCACTCCCAGCATTAACACTACATTAAAACAACTTCATTCATTATTCAAGAAAGGAAAAAAAAACCCCACTGAGATCCTGGCAAAATATATAACTTTTTTTTTTGAATCCTAAAAATGCACCTGATTTTGCTTCTTCGGTGCCTTCAGAATAACCTGTCTGGGTTCATTAAGAACCGCTTTATTTGTTGCCAGGGAATAAGCTAACCACGGGTCATCCTGCCAATGTGTGGGAGTCAGGCGTTTGCTATGAATGATTCATAGCTCAGGCTGCTTTTTAATAAAATGCTCGTGTTAAAATTCTACATATGCTCAGAAGGAAGAAATAAAAATTCCTCTCTATATTTTCATTAGAATTTATAATAAATGACAAGCGGGAGATTTATTCTCTTGTACGCCTGGCCTTTCTGCAGATGCACCACACTTGTCTACAGGCTCCACTTGGCTGCCCACCATCCCTAAAACTACCCTGTGATGTTGCTGCCATACAGATGTTTTACGGAGACAGTTAAGTCTGACTTTTATCTCATCTTAGAAAAATACTGAGATAGAAGAAGGACAAGTAAAGGCTCCAGGAGGTGGCATTGTGCGTGTGCCTTCTTCCCTGGAAGAAGACAAAAGCAGCGGTATCACCACGACCTCTCCACTGAGGAGCATCATCACCCAGTCGTTGTAGTTACAAACCACACTCTGTGTAGTCACGACATGCTTTTAGTAACTCGGGAGTGTTTGATTATTGAGCACAACACCACCCTCTTCCAAGGCGCCACTGAAGCAGACCTAGTGATGCTCTGACAGATTTACTGGGTGCTCAGGCAGACCCGAGAGACTCAGCGTGAGCGGTGGCGCTGCCAAGAGCTGATGTGTGGCCCGTTTGCTGCCTTCCGTTACGCTTGATTTGTAAGACGGAACAGGGGCACCCCCGCGATATCCACCGACCATCGCGTGGCCTGGAAATGCAGCCCCTGGGCTGCAGGGCTCTGCCGTCCCCCCCCAGAGCCCATGCTCCCTTTGTTCTGCATCTCGTACCATATCCCAAAAGCCAGGACGTCAGAGACGTGAGCAAAAACCTGCTATTAATTTTAGTAAATCCCTTTGCTACAAGGCAAAGGTTCCTTTTCCTTCATGCACCTTACTTTGTGAGCCCTTTTTTCCCCCAAATTCAAAGGTTCTGCCCAATTCCAGCAATTTTTCAAGTACTGGAAGGACAGTGGGGTGGTTGGGGTACTGTGGAGGTTCCTACCTCCAGCAGAACTACAGCTTTCCCTTCTGCCCCTGAAACGCGGGGGGAAAAGTGTTGGTTGAGCCTGTTCGCATGGATCGGCTTCATGCAGGAGAGCTGGCGTTCCGCGTGGGACCGCAAACCCAAACTGCTATAGCGGGTCCCCTCTGCTGAACGCCGTGGTGCCGGTCCCGTGCAGGAGCGTGATGGCAGCCAACAGCGGGGCTTAATGCCGTGGCCCCTTTGATCCCAGATCAGTGCAGAAAGGCTTTACCAGAGAATTACCTTCCCTTTTCTCCTATATTTTTAACTTTGAAGAATATTTTTCCTGCAAATATTTTTCTCATGTAAACTTTAAGAGTCTGTCTTTGCCTGGATGCTGCATATAATTTGATTTTTATCAATGGCTATTCACCCCTCTTGCTCTACCACTCTGCTCTCCAGCCTTACTCCTGACCCACAGGGTTCAAACAGACGCCCACGCTTTTCTGCATCCCGTCCAAACACTTTCTTCAGGGGTGCAGTTTGTAAAAAGATACCCAGTTTTGACTTACAGGCCTCTGAGGATGGAGAACGACGCATCTCCTGTTGATCCATTTCAATGGCTATCATTTTTCAAGAGGTGCATACTGTCATATATGTTTTTTAGTTATTGGGTCTTTATTCTTTGCCTGTTAGATCCAAATATCTCAGAAAACCGATTTTTATACCCAAAGACCCTGTGGATCTCTTTGGTTTATGTGGCAGGGAGCTAAAATGTCCATAAATGAAGAATCAAGAGTACTCTTGTGATTTAATAGCCGCCGTAAGTAAGTACTAGTCTAACTCCACTGTCTTCAATAGCATCGCGAGGAGAAGTGACTATAAAAGAAAGGTCAAGATGTTGTGGTTTGCTTGTTTAAAAGTAGAGAACTAAATAGAATATAGGCAGATGGATGCGAGGTCACTCAAAACTCATATCAAGTAACACAATGAGGGGAATTGGATGGAGGTTCCATGGCAATCATTGCGAGGGAGCTGATGCCTCTCTAGGTTGCATGGCAACACGCTCAAGACAAAAATAAAACGCCCATATGGCTTTGAAACTCTGATTTATTTCTGAGGTAAAATAGGTTTTTTTCTTAGTTTAAGGTTAAAGTCTCCTGAATAAAATGAGTGGAGTCCACTGACGCTGGAAAAAGTTACCAAGTTTTGAATTTTTCAAGGATTCCCATGTGTAGATCTTCACTGGCTCTGCTTGGCACTTCACCAGTTCCTCCTCAGCTTTGACCAGTCTCGATGGATCCCTTTTTTGAGCTCTTCTTCCAACTCTTTGGGTTTTTTTAAAACTTCTTTTTGTATTCCAAATTGTTCTAATCTGTGAAAAACAATTCCTGCAACCGTTCCTGTGGAGCAGGAGTCTCAGAGCGCTGGTCTGGGCTCGCAGATGCTGCTGAGGCCCACCCAGGTCTCAGAAGAAAGCCGGGTTGTTACCGCAGCGTGTGCTGCAGGAGGGAAACAGGAAAAATGGCCTCTGACACAAATGTGAGCTGATTTTGGTGCTACAGAGGGCTCCAGAGCCCGAGACACTGCCGACTGCCAGGCGTAAGAACCATGAATCATCTGTGCTTACTACTTGGAACTGTCGTTGGGCAAACAACTAGAAAAATGCCAGTATTGTCCTTTTCCAGTTTGCTCCTCAACAAGAAGACACAGTGGCTCACAGCGAGGGAAAGTGTGGGTCCTGGAGTCAGGTCCTGATCCCAGCAGCGAGAGACAAGGGTGAACGTACGACTGCAGCTGGTGTGATACTGTCCCCACGGACCCAGCTGGGCAGGGACGGTCACTTCAGCAGCCTCCCAGAGGGACAGTCTCCTGCCGACCGATGCCTGCGTGGGCACCAGGAATTCCTGTCTGTTGCAGCTTTAAGCAGTTCAAGCTCTTGGACATCCCAGGTTGGCGTTGCTGTCCCAGCTTCCAGCCTGGGAAGATCAGGTGAAAGCTCAGTGTTCCCGTGGTTCCATGGGAGGACTTTGTGTCTCCTTGGTACAATGTCAAAGTGTCCTTGGTCACTTGGGTTGCGAATAAAAAAGACCTATTGGAATGGTTATAAGTACCTGCAGCATGTCTTGCTGTATGTCATAGAAACAGAATCACAGCATGGGTTGGTTGGAAGGGACCTTTACAGGCCATCGAGTCCAACCCCCTGCCCTGGGCAGGGACACCTCCCACCAGACCGGGTTGCTCCAAGCCCCGACCAGCCTGGCCTTGGATGTTTCCAGAGATGGGGCAGCCACAGCTTCTCTGGGCAACCCGTTCCAGTGTCTCACCACCCTCACCACCATTCCTTAGGTCTGTTCTCCTCAGTGCACGTGCAGGTGGGATGGAGTGGTTGGTGCTGGAGGGGACGCGGTTGAGGCCGGGCGCTGGTGACCACTTCCAGCAGGTGTCATCGCCGTGCTGTGACGGTCCCCTCCAGCCCTGCCTGCACTTCCCTGGGGACGGACCATAAATATTCAGTACCGGATAGACTGAGATGTAAAATAGCAGGTGCAGCAAATCTGTAGTGAGGATACGTTTAATGGGTGAAGGATTCAATATTCTGTCTACTGAGCTAACAACTGTATATAAAAACTCCATCTGTAGCTTTTTATGTGATGTTGAAGTTTTTTTTAATTTAAAACCACAATTTATTTAAAAAAGTACAGATACTCTTGTTGTGGAAGATGGCTTTGTGCAATTAAATGGCAAAATGGATTAAAGCCATTGAAAAAAATGTAAATATTTGAATAATTTTATGTTTCATCTGAGTACGTTCAGAACAAAAAAGCTTGTCCTGTGCAGTTCTTCATGTTCCATTCCCTATGGTGAGATTCTTACTAGCAATTACGCTTTTTCTTTTGGCCTATTCTTCCTTTGTTTCCGTTTCCCCCTCGCTTTTCCCCTTGCTCCTATAGCTCCTTATGCTTCAAGAGCAGCTCTTCACTTTAATAGGAAATGCTGCCACGGCTCCGTGTGAGCCGAGTACCTCATCAGCTTCCCTCAGCGTAGTTCACAGGAAAGCAACGCCAAGGATTTCCATTTATTTCCCCATAATACCTTTACAACACCCGCCCATGCTCATCTTTGCTTTCATTGGCTACCGTTTGTAGGAATCTTGACATTTATACAGTAGAATTCCAATATTTCGATCAATTTCTGCTTTACAGATCTGACTCAGTTACCAGTGAAATCAATGGACGTCTTGACGTCTACCAGAAACGGTCATGCTGACCATTCCTTCACGTTTGTAGTGGCTGAGATTTTATAAGCAAACATACATTGACCAAAAGCTACTTAATAAAGGCAATTTAATTGGCTCCTCTCTGAAATAATTGCATCTGTAGCTAATGCAGCAGTCCCCGTTCAAAGCTAGTGTAGGTAGGCAAAACGTACTGGGAAGCAAAGATGAATTTACCCCTTTTATCTTGAGCCTGATCCGGTTCCACTGAGATGAACGTGAGATCTGTTGTAAAGCACGAGTACTGAATGGGACGCGGCGGGAGCTCGGTCTCTCTGCTGGCCAGTCGAACATGGACATCCATTCTTTAGACAGTGGAGTCCCGCAGAGCAGCTCTGTGGAAGCCGCACCGCCTCCTGCCCAGCTGGAGGATGGTGGCCTGGAAGAGAAGGACTGTGGGATCTGGAGGTTTATTCCACATAAATGGTCAACGCTACCCAACAGCTTTGGTTGGTCCTGTGGGATGATCCTCCATCTCTCGTTGTCCCCATTGCATTATTTGTCAGATGAGTAAAGAAGAGGGTGGATCAGTCAATCAGTCACACTTAGGAAGAGCCACACAAAGCAGTGATGCGGTTGATTAAGCCTTGTTCTCAGAGTGAAGTTAACAGAAGCTAATTACAAAGCTTAAAGAGAAAAATCTTCTCGTGTGCTCTCACGCCAACGCTCTGATTTGATTGGAAGGCACTGAACTGCTTAATCAGGGTGAGGATGGGGAGACGGTGCCACATCCCAGACTCTGCCTGTGAAGATGCTGCCTGCTGGTACCCCAGGTGAGATGCTCTCACAAGAAATTTTTTTTGAAGAAGTCATTAATGGCTACGTGCAACAGATGCGTCACGGAAATAGTCACAAACACATTTTATTATAAAGGTGCCATGAGTGCTGTGGGCAAAGTAGGGTCTTCTGGAGAGTCTGACAGTCTGAACTGAAGGTAGAGAAAGACATATTTAGGTGGGGTTTACAGAGCTCTCTGAAAATTTTAACTTGAGGTTAGTGGTCTAAAGGAGGACATCAGCGTTCTGGAGGTGACCGTGCTGCTGAAGAGACTCTGGGAAGAGCTTCTCATTTATGTGGTGACACTAGAGAAAGTAGTGTGCTCTATGGGAGTTCCTCTGAGGACTGAGAGTTTCGGAGGATAACCAAGGCAGAAGATGACTCCCTCTAAAACGCAGGGCAGAGGTTCACTGAGAAGTTCTGTGAAATGATCAAGGGAAGATGGAAGATCTGACTTGAGTGAGGCAAAGAACTGGGAATTACAGAGAAATCATAGACTCACAGAATCACAGAATGGTCTGGGTTGGAAGGGACCTCAAAGCCCACCCAGCGGCACCCCCTGCCCTGGGCAGGGACACCTCCCACCAGCCCAGGTTGCTCCAAGCCCCGTCCAACCTGGCCTTGAACCCCTCCAGGGATGGGGCAGCCACAGCTTCTCTGGGCAACCTGGGCCAGGGGCTCACCCCCCTCACAGCCAACAATTTCTGCCTCACATCTCATCTCAGTCTCCCCTCTCTCACTTTAAACCGTTCCCCCTCAATATAGTCCCTTTGACTGTTTGCATTTGGGAGGAACTTCAGAGCTGACCCTGATCTCTCTTTGATAAAAGCTGCTGTAATTCCCCAAACCGTCGAACGCTGCATACTTGATCTCAAACAACAATAATTGGCACTTTAAAATTCAAATCATCACAAACTTTATACACAAATTTCTTCAATGCCATTGAAATGCATGTATAAGTTTGCAAAGAGTTATTTTCAGAATAACTCCAGTCTAAGTAAAATATTTTCAGCTAGAAATATCCTACGTACTCAGCCTTTTTGCTGTGTAAATTTTATTTTTTTATTTTTTATACTTTGCTCCGTAAACGTGCTTTATCCCGCACAGGTTTTTGTGGGGTGAGCCTGGGGTGTAGTGGCTCAGCGTACTCGTGTGGGCAAAGAGCACAGTCGTGATTTAGGGATAAGCTTACCTATTATTTAGGTACTTTTTTGTAGGCTGACTTACATTCCTATTGTGTTACAGTCACTTTCCATCAATAATGAAAGTGTGTCCCTCTTATCCCCCACAAAAAGCTTTGTATTTTCTGGCACGTTTGAGGAAATGATCTGGTGAGTATCAATAAAGGCAGCAATAATTGCCGTGGGCTTCCCCATGTTTGTGCAGAAGAAATTTCTGTTATTCATTGTGGGCTGTCAGACATAAGACATCATGCAAAGAGAGGGCACCTCAGAAATAATTCTGGCGCGGCTAGAGCAGAACTCCCAGAAATATTTATCTTACTAAGAAGGAAATACAGAAAATTATATAGTAGCTGTTGTAGAAGCAATAAATGGTAGCACGGTATTATCTACAATTGGTCATAAAGATCATTTGATTGCAATAGCAAAGTGCTGCGTGGTTGAAGTGAACTGTCTTGATAGAACAGAAGTTTTACAGATACATACACCATCATTAACTGTTATTGTGTGTACTAGTACATACCGGTAATTAATTACTCTTTCAAATGAGATAACAATCAAAGCCGTGATTTAAAAGCACATTTATTTCTCTGTGTTTTCTCTGTGACCTCTGATATTTCGAAGCATGAAAATATTGATGTTCCAGTAATTGGCTCTTCCCGCATTGTTAATCCATTACCTACTTGATTATGGTCAAGACGGTGATGGGCTGAATCGTGATGGAGAACGGGAAAATATATTCCGTGCACTAAAATCAGATGGGTTGAACTTTGACTGCGCATCAGCATTTGCAGCTGCTACGGCTGGTGCTAACTTTGGGGAAACATTATATTGCCTAGAAATTAAAAAAAAATGAAAAGAAATGTTTTGGTTTTTTTTTTTTCCAGGAGATCCTAAGCATAACTGAAAGAGTGGAAGTTGATAACTAAATTGTCAAGTTTATGAAGCGTTTGTCTGAAAAAGACTGTTGTATGAGCTTCAGTAGGGTGCGTGTGGGTGTGTGAATGCGCAGAACAGAACCGCGCCGCTGCCTCCCCAGCCAAGTCTTCCTGGCAAGTTTATTATTCTCAGTCCCGCCTCAAATGCAACAGCAGAAAAGCCTTTTTCTTTGTATAAGCTGCTGGCAAAAATCTGCTGCATGTTGACTGTATGATGGGTGAGCTTCAAATACCAGTACATTTCAATTGTACGGGAAAAGAGTTTAGCAATTAATTACAAAAGTCCCAGGATGTGTTGAAAGGAGTTAAAATGAATAATGAATCTATTTTTTAAATAATGCATTGAAATTTGTCCTAAACTGAGAGCATTCAAATACAGGAATGAGAAATGCATGAAGAAAACCTGTATTTTTCATCATGTAAAGGATTATTCCGTTCTATGGCGCTGTGCGTGTGGCTTAAGTGGGAGAGTTAAACATAAGAAAAAGCATTTTTGCTGTGAGGGTGGTGGAAAGGGTCACCTGAATCACCTGGGGGGTCTCCATCGTTGGAGATCACAGAATCCCAGGCTGGCAGGGGCTGGAAGGGCCCTCTGGACATCATCTGGTCCAACCCCCTGCCAGAGCAGGGTCACCCAGAGCAGGTGGCACAGGAACGCGTCCAGGTGGGTTTGGGATGTCTCCAGAGCATCTCCAGAGCTGCTCGAGCCCCGCGCTGGGCAGCCCCCTCGGCCCGAGCCCACTGGAGCAGTGCTGGGAGGGGGCGGTCCCCGGGGGTCCCTGCCCACCCCAGCCCTCCTGTGGTTCCGCATCCACCCCGGGAGATGCTCGGTGTGGCGCCGGGGGACCCGAGAGGCTGCTGCCCCGCTCAGGCTGCTGCACGCAAACCCAGTCAGAATCGTCATGAGCAAACCTCCAACGTGACAATTCCCAATCAGCGATCAATTTATCTACGAGCAGAGAACTCCAACCTGGATCTTTGGGACTTGAACACAATTTTAAATCCAACCTCTCTTTCCTTTTGGCTACCCGTGAGTATCATTGCAGCTGAAGAGGGAATGTTTGGCAGTTTTCCTTTCTGGCCAAGGCAATACCGGTGGCCGATCCGTGTGGGTGATGGGCAATGAGTACTCCTGTCCCGTCATGCCGAGAGAGAACTTCTCATCTCGACAGATAAAACACCTCTGAAGTAGTAAGTAGCAAGTAAGTAGCAAGTGATGAATGGACAGTGGGGTGGATAGAAAACTGGTTGAAAGATAGAGCTCAGAGGGTTGTGATTAGGGGCACAGAGTCTAGTTGGAGACCAGTGACGAGTGGTGTTCCCCAGGGGTCAGTACTGGGTCCAGTCCTGTTCAACATATTCATCAATGACCTGGATGAGGGGATAGAGTGCACCCTCAGCAAGTTTGCTGATGACACCAAGCTGGGTGGGGTGGCTGACACACCGGAAGGCTGTGCCGCCATACAGAGAGACCTGGACAGGTTGGAGATCTGGGCAGAGAGAAACCTTATGAAGTTCAACAAGGGCAAGTGTAGGGTGCTGCACCTGGGGAGGAACAACCCCATGCACCAGTACAGGTTGGGTGCTGACCTGCTGGAGAGCAGCTCTGTGGAAAGAGACCTGGGAGTCCTGGTGGACAACAGGATGACCATGAGTCAGCAATGTGCCCTTGTGGCCAAGAAGGCCAATGGCATCCTGGGGTGCATCAAGAAGAGCGTGGCCAGCAGGTCAAGGGAGGTCATCCTCCCCCTCTACTCTGCCTTGGTGAGGCCGCACCTGGAGTACTGTGTCCAGTTCTGGGCTCCCCGGTTCAAGAGGGACGGGGAACTGCTGGAAAGGGTGCAGCGGAGGGCTACAAAGATGATTAGGGGACTGGAACACCTCTCTTATGAGGAAAGGCTGAGGGATTTGGGTCTCTTCAGTCTGGAAAAAAGACGGCTGAGGGGTGACCTTATCAACGCTTATAAATACTTAAAGGGTGGGTGTCAGGACGATGGGGCGAGGCTCTTTTCAGTGGTGCCCGGGGACAGGACAAGAGGCAATGGGCACAAACTTGAGCATAGGAAATTCCGCCTAAACATGAGGAGGAACTTCTTTACCCTGAGGGTGGCAGAGCACTGGAACAGGCTGCCCAGAGAGGTGGTGGAGTCTCCAACTCTGGAGACATTCAAAACCCACCTGGACGTGTTCCTGTGTAACCTGCTCTGGGTGACCCTGCTCTGGCAGGGGGGTTGGACTAGATGATCTCCAGAGGTCCCTTCCAACCCTATAAAAAATGAAAAAAAAAAAAAAAAAAAAAAAGTCATAAATCCATTTCCTAGACTAAATCCGCTCCTTTCGACTTATGGAAACATTTATTAATTTTCTTTGCTATGTATTATATTTTTTTTGTTTCATTTTAGCTGTGGTTTTTTTTTTTTCATTAAAATGAGTCATCTGCATATCCTTTCTTCCAGCATTAGCTCTTTTTATTTTATTTTCCCAGCAGACTGATTGTCAGTTATGTTTCAACAGCTTCAACCACCGAAGGGTTTCCACACAGCTGCCTGGGCATCTGCGGCAATGAAACATGAACGGGTTTCAGCGAAACCCAAAGTCTTCTGCGAGGGGTGCCGCTTAGCCGTAAGAATAGTTTTCTGGAAAACGTTTGCATGTTCTTCAAATGCAGCCTGGCAAATTATTTAAGTTGAAGGTCATTTATCCCCAAGAAACTGTAGATATTATTCTTTGGGTCTTAGTTACAAAAAAAAAAATAATCCTCCCTTTAAGAAATCTTTATATTTTAAGCTTCATTCTCACAGAGGTTGGAAGATACAAATGTGAAAGTTGGAGACATATAAGAAACAAAACAGTCCTCCTCAAAGGCATGACACAAAATGCCTTACAAAGTTCTGAGCTTGGGGCAAAAAGGAATGAGTGAGAAGGGAAAAAAGGGTTATTTTCACTGTGTTTTGATTTTAGCTGCTTATGATTCAATGCTCTGTATATTAAGGGTAGATACCTGGAGGTGACAGACTCTGCGTGGATACTTCTGGAGATTAATATCCACATCAGACTAATATAGGTAAAGTGAAGCCATTTCCTTTTACCTAGAAGGGATCAGGATTGTGTATAAACCCTGTGGAAAAACAGCACATAATCCTTTTCCAAAACACACGCTAAGGTGGAAAAGAGACGTCTTGCAGTCCAGGGTGAACTGAGTGACGAGGGTGCCTAGAGGTGGGACCTCGCCGGGCTGGCCCTGCCTCGAGCCGATGGCCAGCCCTACAGGGTCGGGACCCCAGCGCCGCTGCACCGGCACAATACGGGCCAAAGCTGGTCCCGGGGCCCCGCGGCTGCCACCGAGGTACCGGGAGTGAGCGAGCGTCTGCTGGCCCACACGGCGCGGGGACGCCGCTCACGGCAGCAGGAGGGACCACAGTGCCCAGGTGGTGCGCGCTGGAGCCTGGGCGTCTCTTCACTCGCCTGCCCTCGCGGCGGTGACTTCCAGGTCTGTTGGTTGCCAACACCATGCTATAGAGAAGCCAGAGTCACTGCTCGGCAGTTTCAGGTTTGTGTCATGCAGTCTGAGCCGTGTTTGGTAGAATCGCATGGAGCACAAATTACAATGGAATTTCAATTGGTGTATTTACAGCTGTCCAGGACAAACAGTAGAAGACGCTCTAGTGAAAAATGTCCCTGCCCGTGGCAGGAGGGTTGGACTAGATGATCTTGAAAGGTCCCTTCCGACCCAAACCATTCTGTGATTCTAAGGCTAGCGTAGGGTGAGAAAAGAGTTTTTCTGAGGAAAATCCACGCTCCTATGCTTTTTGGAATGCCCAGGAAGATCCTCAGAAGGTACCTACTTAGCCAGAAACGAACTAAACTGTGAGTTCATCATCCAACTCACTTCATAATAATGTTATCATTAAACAGCTGCTTTTAATCTTTAATAAAAGGTATTTATAAATTGCTGTAACAACATTGTTTACTGTTTGCATTACGTTTCTCAACCTGGTTCATTAGCTGTCATTAGAAGCAGTTTATAGCACGCAGTTTGCATATAGAAATGCAGAGTAATAATCTGCATTCAGTCCCATATCAGCTTCAGCCGTTCCCTCCCGCCTTCCCCTTCTCTCCGACAGAACTCTTTGAATTACATCAAGTGAACATAAGGAGGGACGGACGCGCAGAAAATTGGTTTTGATTATGCCAGTAAATGCCTCATTCCCTTTAAGGGAATATAAGCTATAGTTCCTATAGCTGTTAGAAACGCCTGCAAAAAATCAATAAAGACCTTAAAAATACATGGCATTTAACAGTGAGTACCCTCCCTTAGTTCACCTTTTAACAGGAGACTACTGGATTTTTCTAATAAGGTTATCGTGTTCCACTGCCGTGAACACTTTAGAACAGCAGCTCGTAATTTTACTGATGTTGTGACCTTCTGCACCGAACGGGGAACAACTCAAAATCCTCCTCCTCTCCCACTGTATGGAACACGTCACCTTCCCTTCTGCAGCCCTTCTGCGAGGACAGTATATACATCACCCAAAGCTCAACGTCAACAGTTGAGGTCAAATTCTGCTCCTACTGCGCCATCCCTTTTTACCCAACCAATGACCGAGAGAACTTTTCAAACTTTCTCGGTTCCCAGATATCTAAAATTCCTCTCATCAAGGTGTGGAGCTTCCTACAACTAATTTAAGCCTACTGACAATTTGCAGGTTGGCTGGGGTGGAATGTGAGGGGCAGAGCTGCGGGATGGCGTCCCGGTAGAGGGGCAGGGAGCTGTAGGCAGTGAGGCATGGACATGTCTCACCTCGGTCCTGCAAGTGACCTCAGCTGATGTCAGACACAACCGAAAAACCTGGCACAGGAGATTCAGCACGTTGGGTGATGGGAAGAGGTGGAGGTATATGGCTGGGAAAAGCATGGGAACTAATCTAATGATCTTATGGGATTGATTAATGGGTTTATATGCATCGGAACTGGAGTAATTAGTAGGATTTATCTCATTTAACTTTGCCCATCTGAAATCTAGTTGACTATTCCACGCTAGCATTGTGGTCAGCGAAGAGAAGTAGGTGCTTGTGGCAGGTGACGCATCCTTACCTGAGGTCAGTGTCTGCAGCTGGGCGGGATGGACCCACGCTTCACATTTAAGTTCAGCCAATCCTTAACGCAACCACACAAGGAGGTAACACGGCTCGAAACGCCGTACTGGGTGTGAGCACTGGTCCGCCTGGCCCGGTGTGTTGTCTGTTGCCGTGGCAATGGGCAGGGCTACTCAAGAGAACTTCTCAGTCTTACCAGTTTTTGCTACCCGTTTGCCCGTTTCCCCCGGCATATAGAAGAGTTCTATTAGGGATGTCAGAAGTTAAATCCCTTCCTAATATTTTAGTAGCCATTGACCCGCTGTTCAGGAGTTTGCCTAACCCTTTTCTGAGTCCGCTGATCTTGTTTGCCTCCAGAGCCTCTTGTAGCACCAGGTTCCAGAGGCTCATGACCTGCCACGTGAAGAAAAATGTTCTTTTATCTATTTTAAAGGAACCTCCTCCTAGTCCCACTGGCTGCTTCCGAGCCCTGGTTGCGTGTGACTCAGCAACAGCTCCACGTTCAGTTTATTCACTGCCTGCCCGTGTTTGCAAACCTCAGCTCCGTCCTCCTTCGCCTTCTCCTGAGGCAGGCGGAGCCCCAGCCTTTCACTCCTCTCGCGAGGGAGCTCCTCTTCTCGCTGATGTTTCCTCCTGCCCCTCTTTGTGCCTCCCCAAAGGCCGCTCCGCCCTCAGAGTGCAGAGCCCAGCACGCCATAGACTCCACCTGCGCCAGAAGTGGGCGCGCCGAGGAGGCATGCGGTGGCCAAGGGTGCATTTGCCGCTTCGCCACAGCCCTTCTGATGACATTCAACAATTTTTTTGGCTTTTTCTTTTGTCTGATATTGTCAGGCCGTGATTTCGGAGAACTGCAGAGATGTTCATGAGGGTTCATTCCTAATTGCTAGCTCTGAGCTCAGCACCATCCTGTCACCGTGTCCAGAGTTTTCCGCTTTACATCCCTTACCTTACCTTTCTCTGCACCGAAGCTTAGCCACCATGTTTCTGCTCCCTGGGTTTTGGGGGCGCTTTCTGGTGTTCCTCACCTGCGGCAGCGCGTTTGATGGCATCTCGTGCGGTTTTTCTCGCTAGCGTGAGGCATAGCCGAGTATCTGGAAGAGCAGGAATGCCTCGCTCCGAAGAGAAATACAACCCAATGTGATGATTTGCAGCAGAGACAAACGGAAAACATGTTTACGCTGTTTTACTTCACCACCCTGCAACTCACCCAGACTTTTCTGAAATGGCTCTGCCGTGTGCTGCGCGTGCACGACAGAGCTGCCGGCACCTCTGAGGCTGGGCTGGAGGCAGGGAGCCTGGGAAGATCACAGACGGCCGATTGGAAGTACGGCGGGATGGGCTGCGTGCGGAAAAGCGTGCAGCAGCCCGGTGCCCCGGCGTGCTGGCAGTGCTGCCGCGGGCAGGGCGCTGGGCTGGGGAGCTCCGGCAGCAGGAGCAGCGCAGAATGGTACGGGTCACAACAAACAGAGAGCTGCCAGCTTTGAATGCGTTTATGTTTTAATCTCGGAAACATATTTTCGACTCGGCAAGGTCTATGGGAAAGACTTTGAATAAATGCAGTGTTTGTGTGTTGCCAAGGCTTCAAATCTGAGCAAGAAAAAAAAAAAATTTCTGGCTAGGCAACTCCCAAAATATTCACAGCAAAGTGGCAAGGCGTGCGTTCCTCATCTATACTTCAGCTGGCCAAGGGCAAATATCTCAACTTAATAAGCATTCCTGCCAGGAAAGGCAGAACGGCCTCTCCCCTTGAGGGGACAGCCCTGGCCCCACCAGGGGACACGCAGCGCCCGGCCATCTCCATTTCAATCTCCATCTCCATCTCCATCTCCATCTCCATCTCCAATTCCATCTCCAATTCCATCTCCGTTATCCCCGTCATCTCCATCATCTCCATCATCTCCATCTCCATCTCCATCTCTGTGCCTCCTGCCGTGCTGCCGGAGTGCCAGGGTCACACACCTTTGAGCACAGGGCTTGGCATTTAAAATAAAAATACCACTCCCTTTTTGTTTTTTAGGAAAGCCCCCACGCCTTCACAGTAGCGCCAGTCCGTCTAGACAGGTTCAGGATTTAATTTATCCCATTTAAAGCAATGTGGTACGACTTGCTCGGGTGGCAGGGTGAAGGATGTAACAAACATGCTTAGAAATTCCCGATGAAGAGAGGAGCCAGCAAAAGGCGTTTCACAGGTTTGTCCCTCGTTCTGTAGCCGATGGCTCTACCCACCCCCTCCTTCACCGCTTGCACCCTGCTGGAAGGAGGCCTGACCCCAGGCGGGGGGTTCGGTGGAGCTCAGGCTGCCCCTGGCTCCCCGGCTCTGCAGGGGGACCCTCACCTGGTGCAGCAGAAGCTGACGTGGAGGTAAGTTGAACAGATCGTTTAAAGGGAAAGCTGAGGTTTGCGTTTCAGTCCCGCAGTGGATGAGGGCTCAGAGCCCGGCTCTGTCCTTCCGCAGACGGGACGTGCCACCCCCCAGCCGACGCTGCCTGGTCTGGCCTACGCAGGTACCGCTGGCTCGGGGGAGCAACTGTCCGCAGAACTGATTCTTGATATGGAAATATGCACTCGCAAGCACCTTCCCAGCGCCAGCTCCAAAGCTGGTGTTTATTTATTTGTTTTCTTGTTTAAAAAGATACTCAATCCTGCGTGCGCGCCGTGGCTGGCACACGCTGACAGCTGGCGCTTGCCGACACGCTCACAGCACCGTCGGTTCCTGACTCGTTGCATTAAAGCCGTGTACTTGGGGACAACCTGCGTACCAAAGGCACTGTATAAATCCAAATTCTGTTAGACACTTCATGCAATACATGTTCATTGCGCGGTACTTCACCAGGGCTTTATCTTAAAAAGAGAATGGAACACAAGACTTAGAAAAATGGTTTGCTTACAATCAGCAAAGAATTATTATTCTGGCGCCGTGCTAATACACAGTCATACAAATGCCAAGGCAGCCTGATAAGAGTTCCACTGTTTAAGTTGAAGGCTTCTGTTCTGTCTTGAGATATTTGGGCTACGTTGTTATTCTGAAATCATTTCTGTTTATAATTTGGAGAGTGGGTCTAAATTGAAGACAATCTTATGCTATTCTTTTTCCTACTGTTCAGTTCTGACTATTCAAGGCCACTCCTAAATATTTAATTAATAAATTTAGCCTCAATAGTTATTTTCTTAAAGCGTCCAAATCTAATCTTTCAGTGGATTTCAGTAAATCATCCCTGAAACCTTTTTTTTTTTTTTTACTTAGATACAGTTTTTGCACAGCATCAATCATTCTACTCTTTGACACAAAAAATGTTTTCTAAACCTGGCTTGCTTTCTTGTTCTCCATTACGTAAATAAAATGATTTATGGAGTAAGAAAAGGGAAGAAAGAAGGAGGAAGCATTGTCTGATATTTTTAGAATTATTTTTTCTTTATCCTGAGATTTATGCATTATTCTTTTTCTCCTGCGCTTGTGTTTGTACGGAAGAAGAATCTCAACTTTGTGCTGACCTCTGCTCGGTATCTTTTGCACCATGGCCGGAAGATTAGTAAAACGTCAGATTGCTCCTCGGTTTAGGGCGAGAGAAAGCCGGAGACCTGGGGGGCTCTCGTGAGCCTGACAGCACCGCCTTCTCAGAAACCCGCAGTCCGGCGGGGGAGCGGGAGTGGAGCGGGGGGCAGGAGTCTCGCCATGGAAACACGGGGCCCGAACACACACACACACACGAATGCACATGAATCGCAATTATTGGTTGCTATGGTGATGGAAGGCAAACGATGCTTTTTGCAGGTTCATCGGTGGCGCCGTGTCAGATAATCAGGTGCCACGGGGCTGCGGGAATTCTTCGTCAGGGTCTGCCTCCAGCGCTCTTCAGTTACAACCGAGTCAAAGACACTCAGAGATAAAATAATGAAATCCCTGTCGCTAGCTCTCAGCTGCGGGCCCTCGCTGGGGTGGAGCGTGAGCGCACGGCACTCCAGTGGCTGCTCGGGCGGATGTTGATGTGGTTGACGGTCCACTGCTGGATTGAAGGGGTCGCAGAACATCCCCGAGCCGGCAAAGCTGCGCTCTTGGTCTGGACACGTGTGACTGTCACCCTCTCGTGAGATACCTCTCATCTCGTCCGATGTGCTCAGGTGCCAGGACCAACACGGTGCCTGGTGCCAGCAGAGGGGCTGAAGTACGACGTCGCTGTGATTCCTCACCTCGCACGAGTGCAGCCCCAACAGCTATCGACACTACATTTCCATGATGCTTTTTTATTGAAGAATCTTAAATAACAGGCACCACCAAAGCGCCCAGATCGTGCAGCATAAACAGTACGCAGAGATGCGACCGGAGGTGTCTTCACAGAGCTCTGGTTTATAGAAAAGGTCTGGATAAGAAAAGTCTTAGATGAAAATTCACTGCCTTTGGTACCATTTTTCTGGGCAGACAATACCAGGGAAGGATCATTTCTCATAAGTACATTCTTGTAATATTCAGAGAAACAATTTTTCATCTCGGTGCTATCTATTGCTGCTCCTTTTATGTCCTTATTGCTTACTATGAGTTTCTATTTGAGAGGAAAAAAGTAAGTGTGTTTCAGAGTGATCGGAGTCCTAAACACAGTTTTTGTGTGGTATTCAATATTTTATGATTCCTTTCTTCTGAAGTATTTCTAAATAGCAGTACCTTTCAGGCAGACTAAGAGAAATCGGATTTGCTTTTATTGAACGTAAGTGCATGCACGTTATAAAAGGAGGTGGAATCATACAGGTGTGGGGAAAGCTTAAAGGTTGAACTATTACATCTCTAAAGGGAAACAGCAGTCTGCTGGAAATAAGAGCTGCGTCTTTTGACCTTTATGTCATCACGGTTTTGAAACAGAATCGAGGATTAGAAGTCAGAGGTAAATTTTTGCTCAAAGCCTGTCATTTAGCCCGATGTTCTGTGCCCTTTCCTGGCAGCAGCAGGTTAAACATTTTCCCCTCCGAGGAAAGCGGCGGTGGCTCCGGGCTGGAGGCACGGTCCGGGCCTGCGTGTCCCAGGACCCCGCTCCCGCAGCGTGTGCTGCTTTCCCCGGCCTCAGGAGAGCCGTTTTATCTGTCCCGCCTCCACCCGCGCTCCCTTCGGGTTCATCCACGGAGACTGCAAGGCACCCGCATCTCTTCCTGCGGGTTTGAGCCCCCCGAGCAAAGGAGGTTCCTGGATGGTGGCAGACGCCCTGGGATTTACAGGGATTGTGAGGCACATCCCCAATACCTATTGCGCTATGCTTGGAAGGGAAAGACGACTGAAAAATCCTTTGCCTTTATGTATATGGTCACAGCAGGCTTAGTCTACCAACAAGTGAAAAAGGCGTAAGAGCTTTTAAGGTAAACAAGAAATTCAGTGACAAAAAAGGTTTGCAGTCAGCGGTGGAAATTACTGAGGTTCCCCCTGGAGCATATAGCTGTTTATCAAAACCTCAAACTTTAGAATATCAAGAAACAGAGACTATTACTGTATATGTTTATACATATACTATGATAGTGATTTTTATTAGAATTTTCAGGCTGCTCGTTCAGGCCGTGTTTCACTGTAGACAGCAAGGCAGTGCAGAGACACCGGAGCTACAGGTGACTGCCTGCCTGACAGCGAGAAAATTAGGAGGGAAAAATAACCTGTGTGGAGCTTTGGCCTCCACAGATCGTTCCCAGTACCCGAGTGCGCTTGTTCCAGCAGCAGGCCGAGAATTAGCCGCCGTGCTGCTGGGGAAGGACGCGCAGCAGGTTAACGTGCTCCCTTCTCCATGGAGCACAGGGGGACAACCACTGTCGTACACAGGCACATCTGGGGGCTGCTCTGCGTTTTCCCAAGCCGACTGGGCAGGCAGATCATAGCTGAGCTCTCACCGTGTCTTCTGGGATGTCTGACAGGATTTCTTATTTACATTAGTGGAAATAAAATACTGGAAGTTAATTTTATAGACCATCATAATCGCTGATGCAAGCACTAAGCCCATTCACTCAAATAAAAATTCTGGAGTTTATTCAATCAAGAAAATACATGGACTTGATTTATGCCCCTGGTCAGGAGGGCTGTGCAGAGCTCTGGAACCACCTCCCTGCGGTGCCAGCGGGGAAGGTGAGCCGGGAGCGAGGGGGAAAACTGCTCCTTCCCGGTGGGGAGCTGGGATGCAGAGCAGCAAGAGCTCTGGGCCCCAACCGCCGTCTCTGCGCTCTTCTGTGTTTAGAGACTGAAAGTCTAAATTCTGACCCAACATACAGCAGGTGGGAGCAGAAAACCCTCGCAGCCCGCTCAGCCTGGCAGGACCTCAGCAGATGCCAACCTTGGAGGGTTTAGATGGTGACAGATGCCCTGGGGTTTATGGAGAACCCTTGGAGGGCTCTTCTTCCAGAAGAAGCCACCTGTCAGGGCAAGGCTGAGGAGCAAAGCTGGGCAGCGAGCAAACATTTTCCACGTTATAGCTGCTATCCGAAGATGCCACTACGGCGTTAAGAAGCATTTTGGTTAATGGTTGGACTTGATGATCTTAAAGATCCCTTCCAACCGAGACAATTCTACGATTCTATGGTTTTAGCCTCCTGGCAGGTGGGACACGGGTGCAGTGGCAGCTACTGCGCGCCCCGCGCTACTGGAAATAGTCTCTTTCAAGTCCTCGGCAGACTCACATTTCCCGACGTCGCTGGGCAGATGTGGAGCCAGTCCCGGGGCTGAGGCTGGGACTCTACGAGTCTGCCTTCCCTGCACTTACCAAGTCCTTAACAAAAAGAATGCAAAATACAAAGAAGAGTCTGTAAAGGAAGAGGGAATTCTTTATGCTTTCCCGGTTGTGGCTTTTTAGAGCAACCCTGTTTAACACAAAATCGTGCTCAAGGACCAGTCCCTCTAAAGGAAAAAGTGAGTATTGGGTCGCCAGTATGAGCAAGAGGATAACATTCTCCGCTGGACAGCCCAGTGCTCTGCGCTCATCACGTTTTGTTAGGAAATGTACTGTGCTCATGTATGAGCTTGAAAAAAAATAATGCCATTTCTAGTCATTGTCAAGATAGGGAGAGAGAGAAAATCCTTTTCTGGAACAAATGAACAAAAGAAAACAAAATCCAAGGTCACAGCTAAATATAACACATAAAAAAAAGGAAGGAAGTCCAATAGGCGTCAAGTAGCTGCTCAGGCACAGCAATCTAATGAAACCAATTGTCCCTGACCTGTTCTATTAACACGCTGAAAATGCAAACATACACTTAGAGCCTGTGTGTTTGCAAACCCCACCCCCCCAGACAAGAGGGCCCTTCGGGCAATACAACCACCCGAGGGAAAGAAGACAAAAGCAAGGCTGAAGCACATTGTCAAGATTATTGACCTTGTGCCCTATATCACAGCAATACCTAAACCAAAGACTCCGTTTGCGTGTCGCCCACTAACGTGCTCAGTACTCACAGCTCGTGATATTGTTGTGGTTTAACCCCCGCTGGCGGCTGGGACCACGCAGCTGCTCGCGCAGGTCTCCCCCTTCCCCCAGAAGGGCAGGGAGAAGAGGGAGCAAAGGAGGGGAAGGGGAAAGAAAAAAACCAACCTTGTGGGCTGAGATAAAGACAGCTGAACAGAACAATAACAGAAAAGGAAAATAACGATAACTAACAATAAGAATAATGATAATGACGTGGATCACTCCCACCACTCGGTGAATTGGCACCATTCCGAGCAGTGATCGCGGATTCACCCGCCCCATCCAGCCCCCATTTCTATACTGAGCAGGACATCTATGGTATGGAATATTCCACTGGCCATTCCCTTGTTCTGGCTGTGCTTCTTCTCAGCTTCTATGGGAAGCTGAAAATAGTCCTTGAGAAGTATAAACATTGCCTAGCAACAACTAAACCAATACGCATTATTGACATTCCTTTCACAGCAGTCACTAGAAAGAAAATAAATCAGGACAGATATATAACTGCTCTCAAAGGCACCAAGCTGCCATGTATGCCCATCCTCTGAGCTGCAAGTACAGGAGGTATCTGCTCTCGCAGTTAGCTCACTCGCCTGCTGCCACCAGCAAAGTGACAGGCAGCACAGACTTCATCCACCAAGCACCAGGGCAAGCTTTTGCTGCCCCAGCTTTGTGGCTGTCTCTGCCTACACTGCAATCCCCCCTCCTGAGCGCAGCGCTGGGAAAAGATCTGGGTCATGCTCTCCAGTTCGCAGCCACAGGAGCAGCTTTCTGGGCAGCTTGCTGCAAACTTCAGATGATGTGAGAGAGGGCAGGGCAGGCAACGTCAGGGACTTTCACTGTAGAGAAAAGCTTAAACTCTGCGTGGGACTCTGACAGAGCACGTGGTGTCTGAGCAGAGAGAAGATGGATGGAGCCATGCAAATCCTCGGCTCGTTTCCCTGGTGCGAGCAGTGCCTCCGTAACAGAGGGGTTGCCATAGCAGGCGCGGTGAGGCCAGAACTTCCACGTGATCCTTGGCCATGCTCAAGATCATCACAGTGTTAGGACTGAAGAGGCACAAAACGATCTACACCTTGCAATCCCAACTCCGCAAGGTGGGACCTACCTGTTGCAGCAATTTCCTGAACTTCAGTTCCCTTGCGCTTCAGTTCAGCAAAGCGTTCAGAGGACTCGGCACCGTATACAAACATTTGAAATCCTCCTCTGAATAAAACTCTTCCAAGTTATGGAATGAGGAAAATTTCAACCTTTCTCAGCAGTCTGCCGAAAGAGGCAGACCCAGGCAAGGCAGGCAACTCCTCGTGCCTCTCCTGAAGCAGTGGGTTGAAAAGCAAGGTGGTGGCTCTCATTTCACCTTTAACCTTTTGGCATACGGAATCCTGACCAAAAAAAAAAAAAAAAAAAAATCGCTAACGGCAATTCCTAGACTGGCAGCTGAAATAAAATGAGATGCATAATATCAAAAACATCAGGAATTTTATTAATGCTGAATATAGAAAATAACAAGGGGGAGAAAGTGCCAGTTAGCAACCGGGCACTTTAGATAAACGTCACATAAGGGAGTACGTGCATTAATTTGCTGCACAGATCGTTCTGACATGCCACGCTCAGGACAGCGGAATGTAAGAGCCGTGTCTTCTGTGGCATTTCAGAGCTCGACGCACACGGGCTGAGCCCGGGAATCCTTCTAGCGCTTTTCGTCTCTTATGAGATTTTTGACGAAACTGCGTTTGTTTATCTTTAAGCGCTACACTGTGCGGGTTCCCATCATTTGCATTTCAAACTTGGCAGAGGGAGAAGAATAAAAATACATACGGCAAATTTTACCATTATCTCTGAATTTCTGTGGTTTTATCAGTTTCACTCAGAATCCTCTGCAAGGCTGTTTTTAAAAGATAAAAATAAGAATTGCAGACTACTAAAGCAATATATATTGATAAAAAAGGGAAGAAAAAAATAATTGGAGGAAAAGCATATACCTGCGCATTAAAACAGCCCTCCAAAATTATGAGCCAGGCGTAAAGTGTGCATTCTTATGCCGACGAGAGTCAGTCGTAGTCTTTATCGCTCCGAGACTGCTTCTTGCTGCTCTCATCTTGAGTTGCAGGCAAACAGCGCTCTCATCACATTAATCTTTACGATTCCAAGAAACGGCTTTGAGATGGTTTTTAATCAATGGCAGTGGGGTTACAAATGTGTGCATGAGCTCTGAATCCCGCTTTTGTCTCCTTCTAAAATCCTTCCTAGTGATAGCAAACTTTCTTTTTGACTCCACTGCCAACCTTTAATCATGGAAACGTGCATTTCAATTTACTTACTAGGAAAGCAAAGTTTACTCTGCATTTTCAGAAGGATTATAGAGTTTGTAGGTTCCTTAATGACGGCAGCCCCACCTGAAACCCTCTGATGAAGCCCGAGAATGAGATGTGAATCTGCCGTATTCCTCCACCTTTGAAGAAGAATATCTCGCAATAGGTATTACTAATAATTATTGAGGCATTTCCATTACTTTGTGCTGCAAAAGACAAATTCTGACCATGCAAACGCAGACCAGTATGTTGGCAATATTGAACTGGATTGAGAAAATGGAACTGATTAAAATTACCAAGGGAAAAAAGGGTTAGTTTTAACCAGGATTAGTTCTCCAGGTTAATTCCCCAGAGAGCCAGAGGAACGGTTACACCCCCACAAGGAAGAAACAGAGCACAAACAAATATCTGGTGCTGGAAGGAAGGAAGGAGGTTTTCTGTCGGTGGCAATGCTGGTTTGACATGACTCTGGCGTAGCAGCTAGTGTAGCGCGTTTGAAATCGGCGTGCAAACCCCAGGAAGGCGTTACGCTGTGCGTTTGTGGGCTGGGAAGCAGGGCTGGCGTGCGGCAGGCACGCTCGTTCCCGTGCTGTCTGGGCGTCTGCAGCCAGCAAACCCCACTTCCCTACTCCACGGACGGCGTCTGACCGGTGCGCTTCCTCTTCTAAGTTTAGGTGGCTCTCGTAACACAGCATACAATCCCTTCTGCTTTCCGCGCATTCCCCTTACCTTCAGTTCTGTACAAACAGGAATAGCTGCATTTTTATTTTGGCTGATAGACAATTTATAGAGTATAAAACTTAATCCTCGGCAGGAGAGAAAAGGAACAAAATTTCAGTTATTTTTCTCCCTGAAGCTCTCAAAGCTTTCTCTAGACAATACACTTTTATTTGGATAATAGAACTTTTTTTTAGATCAAACGTGCTCTCTCCATATTTCTGCTGTGGCAGAGGGACTGTACGCCGTCCTGGAAGCTAGCTGTTAAAGCCGAGGGAATGCACAACATGGGAACGCCAAAGGGCAGGAAATATGGTGAAAGCACGAGGATCTGATCCAAGTGAGGTCTTCTCAACAGGGTGAATCCTCTGCTTAATCCGAAGCTTGCAATGGGGAGCGTTTTCACTTACCTCTTCTAGCTTCCTGAAAGAAGAAAATCAAATTAATGTGCTCCCATGGGTGCCCATTTGCCTCTCAATGGCCCGAAGCTCTCCTCTCCGAATGCTCCTTAAACGGAACACGGTTATTTGAGAAGATGCCTAAAAACCTCTGAGAGATGAACAGGCAGGCTGGTATCAAAAGGGGGTTGTAGTAGGTATTTTTTTTTTTCCCCAGCTGAGGACAATTAGACCAATTAGAAGGTCCAGGCAGCTGCAAATGATCCAGGTAAACAGAAAAATGCTGATAACAGGGATGATTGGCTTTGACACTGGGAGTTCTGAGGGTCAAAAGGAGGAGAACCTGAGGCAGCAACAGTCACTTTTCTGAAACTACCGGTAAGCGCTTGATTATTCTACTAACAAATGTTGGTGGCTACTTTGGGTTGTATGCTTCCAGTTCATGAAGGCTTTTGCTTTTATGTTGGTTGGTTATTTGCAAGAAATGTGTTTAATACTCTGTGGAGCTTTATCAGGATGTCTAAAGCAAATTGTGTTCGTGGAGCACCTAATGAGGGTGGTCTTCAGCGTGAAAACAAAAGGAAATATGATTTTCTAAGAAAAACTGTCATTAGAAAAGCTCTTATGTAGCCTTGCTGTTTAAAGAGGAAATATAACCTATTGTCAAATGCAAACAGAGCTCCCTGTTTTCTATCACTACAAATGCTAACTGCTCCAATAAAACAGAGTGCCCAAACTGACACATCTGTATAAAACGGGTGGCGTTGTTCATACATCTGCTTAATATCTCCACTGAATTTGTGTTCAGACATTAAAAAAGAAATAAGTGCATGAGCCCACTCCAAAACATCATTCTCTTTGGTGCTTTACCCCCCCAAGGGAATATAAGTGGGAGATGGTCATTGAAATTAGAGAGGAGCAGAAGAGTCAGTAGAGTGTTAGAAGAGCATTAGAAGTACGGGACGACGAGGACAGTCTCCCTTTATTTCCTCGTTGCCCTCCAGCATGTTGGACAAAAGCCCGGCCGCGGTGCAGCTGGGGGGCTCCTGGAGCGCCTGCTGAGCGCGGGGCACTGGCCGTGTGTGGGGATGCAGCCCCACACCAGCGGTAGCACAGCTCTACCTGGAGAGCAAACCCGATTTTCACACCTGCGGCTCGCTTGTGACTTAACTCCCAGAGCTCTTGCCGCAATCACACGGTTCAGTGTGGATACACCGAATATTTTGAAGTAACACAGTGCCTGCTACTAGAAACAGTTGTCCTGTTATTCTGAGCTTGACAATGGGGAAAATATTCCAAATTCAAATGCTGCACGTTTGAGCTCCTAAACTGATTTGAGTTTGAGGCAGATACTGTGGAACCTGAAAAGAACAGCTGCAGCCACATCTTTTCATGTTGCCAAGTTCACCTCTCGGTGTGAGCACAGAAGCTGCCTCTAGGAATTCTAAATTTAGTATTGGGATTCCTAAAACATTGGAGAATATTTTAAAATGTGATGGTTTCCTGGCAAGATACACTGAATGCTGGATGCTCTATATTATCTTCTAGATCACGTTTGGTCTCAGCCTAGCAATGCAGGACTGAAGGGAATAAATGCGATGAAACTGTCCCCTTGACTACCTAAATGTCACTAGGTACGGCGGTACCTTCCGAGTGGACTGCCATAAATTAATGCAGACCTTCCCAGACCAGAACTTCTCCCGGATAGCCTATCGAACTGGAGGAGTGCTTGGTTCGAGGAGACACAAGCATAGCTCAGTGCAGCAGGGGGAACTGTTCACCTGTGCATTACAGATCCTGGGGAAGTAATTAGCGCGCTGAGAATAATGTTTTGCAGCTTTTTTCCAGGACACTGATAATCCAAAACCTGCCTGCACATCGGTGTCGTAATCCAGCCCTGAATTAGGGAAAAACGGCCTGGATCCTATACAAATGGGGAGAGGTGGAGCACCTGCCCCAGTTATGCCTGGGGCCAGAAATGATATAACCGTGGGTTTTGAGACTCTTTCCTCTCCCATTTAGGAAAATGTCTGTAGCTGCAGTGGAGATAAATCAGCTGGCCAGCGAGCACTCTGAGAGGGTTTTTTTTTTTGTTTTTTCTTAAATAATAACAATGATTTTGTCCCTCCTGATTTGTGCCCGTGTTACGTAAAACAGTCGCGTAAGGCAGAGCTGTGGGGTTTACTTTCCATGGGATGCAGTGAAAGTGGTGTAATCGCGTTCGGGCAGCGAGGGGGCGGCGCTTTGCCCCTGCCAAGCCTCGGGAGATGCAACAAGGGTCGAAGCAGTTGGTCCTGACTGAGCCGTGGCCCGGGATTGAGCTGAAGTCTCGCTAGTGCCACGGTGGGACTACTGAAGAGTTGTTGTCCCTTTGGTTTGAGCTGGCAAGGGGCAGCGTCACTCGCATGATAAGCAGCAGAAGGGAATCTTCCCCAAATTATTATCAAATGAGTAGAGACTTAATGCTTTGAGAAGTAAAACTGTGAAGGCTGCCCTTATGAAATTACTGCATTAGAGTAATAGCAGGATTGTTCCAATTCTCTTCATTGCTCCTGCTGATTAACTGTTTTTATATTATTTCCCAGTGATACATACTGCATTATTTATTGCTGTAATCAGTAAGATTCCAGTGCCATAAATAACTTTGCTTGCACGATGTACAACTTGGTTTTATGGATCCACATTAATGTATTAAATTAGATTTCACTGGAGATAGCTTTTGCTACGGTGCATCCAGAGAGCACATGTATAAAGAGACAGCTGCTTGGATGACCTTGTGTTTGAACTGTGGGATTTTTTTCGCAAAAAAGGTTTTCTAAAAAGCAAGAAAGACCATAAAGTAGGCTCATGGAGGATATGAGACCACTGAAGCCGATACAAGGATGCGTTTCTTTCTTGCAAATGTTACTTCCTTTAAGACACATGGTGAACACTTACCGCTTTTGTAGTCCTACCAACTTCAACTGAGCAGTTGTTATGAATAACTACGAACGAATAGCAGTTGTTATGAGTAATTACTAAGTGATTAACAGTCGCTTGTGTGAAGCGGTGCAGGTGGGCACGAGGCCGAGACCTGCCCTTGGGGGGGTCAGGCAGCCGCTCAGAGGGTGCTAGAGCCGGACTTACTTTGATTTCTCCCAGAGGTGCTCAACAGTGGGCTTCTACCTCAGCTCACGGTGTCTGAAACGTTGTCTAGTCTTTTCGGTTCCTCAATCTACCAAGTGAAAAAGATTTCTCAAGGACTGTCAACAATGAGTAATAGTCAGATTACTCAGTAATAGTCTTGTTTTAATATTAAATATGATGGTAACGAATTAAAAACTGTTATAAAACTACCCTGTTGCGTGAATCACGATGGTGTGACTCGCTGTTTATCGCAGCCATGCTGGATCTGCTGCCCTCGGAGGTTCTCTGTAGGCTGGGAAGCAAAGACGAAATGGAAATCATGGACGCCAAAAACTCTCATAAGACTCGAACGGCGCCGCTGTAAAATCCCAACCTACAAACCCACCAATGGCTGCGGCGAAGGGGATTTTCCTCCCGCCTCGGCCTGCTGAGGGAGCCGCCTGCCACCCCTGCACCGCCTCCCGGGCAGCACCACCTACTGCGATTGGGTGGCCGCAGCACCCCGCGCGTGTTGGGATTGAGTGTCCGTGGTGTCTCTTCGGACTGGGTGGCTGGGGTTCGTCAAGGGTGACTGCTTGTAGGGCAGGGCGGGACGGCGCACTGGTGGCTGAGGGGAGTGGGGCCACCATGTTGGCTGGCTGTGGTGGCCATGGTTGGAGGCTCCCTCTTCCGTTGTAGCTCACCGAAAGAAGTCAGATATTCACTTGTTGCATGAAAACAGGCACGCACCCCGCCTCTGCTGACATAAAGCAGCCTTCATTAAGAAATAAGGTGGTAAAAATTGTGCAACCAGAGTTATAACTCATTGCTGAGGCCCTGGTTTCTGGTGAAGTTCAATGGCGAAGGGTTCCTGCTGTCTCTGCTAGCATAAATGCCAGGAGCTGCAAAAGGAGCCTTGGAGAAGACCAGGGCCATGTCAGTGTAGCCTAATGTAGGGCTGTGCAGCGATCCCTAGGCCGGCTGCAAATGAGATGCAAGTGTTAGTTAGCACGGTGAGTTAACAAACATTCACCTCCTCTGGGTGTATTTACCTGCTTTGTGGGATGCGGGGCCGTGCGTCATCGCCTGGCACCTCGCTTCACCGAAATACCGGCTGACAGCTGGCAGTGCCGGTACGAAGCACAAAATGTTGATACTTGAGGTACGAAAGCTAAGCCATTTCTAAAGCTATGTTCCTTAGGTGTTCCCAGATAGCTGGATCGTTTGCTTTTCTGGTTGGTCAATGCTAACCCGTGAGGTGAAGAAGCTCTGTGTGTGCCTGTTACCAGATAGCTGGTAGCTATGTACCAGAAGCTCTCTCTGAGCTTGTCACCACAACCTCCCCCCGCCTCCCAGGCAGGTCTCAGCTCCGATGCCAGGTGATGGTAATTCAAATTGTAGCAAGGGCTGTCCTTGTGTTGTCTAATTTGACAGATGCTTCATTTTAGTGCCACGAGTAAGTGACATTTGGAGTCATGCTCACCTGCTTTTTCTCCCAGCCGAGGAAAAGCTGAACCCGTAAGCCTCGCGCTACCGTTGAGGATAACGGAGTGCCACCGAAAAGCCAAAGCGCAAGGGCCAGTGAAAGGCAAGGAGCGTGGCCGATTTACTGTCTCACTGACGCTGCCTGCGGGGGTGGGACTCGCCACTTTCCTCCAAAGTTTTATTTCTGCCTTGTGCTCTGAGGGATGACGTAAATGTGCAAAAAAAAATTATGTCCTTTGCAAACCAGCCCCAGAAGACTATTTGCAGTAAATAAGAACTTTCATTCTTCTCATCTTTGTCCTATAAATGTACTCTGGAGAGCTCACGTCTTTAAAAGACAGTTCTCTAACACTTCCGTAGCGGGAAGGGGGAAAAGGCACGGTTTTGTTCAGTTGTGAAGTGGTACAATATTGTGGATTTGCCCTCTGGAACCTTCCCAGTGTGTATGAGTCTATAAAACTATAGAGCGCTAGAGAAAGAAATATGCTTTCAAGAGGTGATCTCTGACGTTAGGTGGTAGACAGGAGTCATCAGTAACTTCCAGCCTGCAGCATGTAAGAAGGTATAATGATCCACAGGCACCGCAAAGCAACATTTTACGCCTATTGTGTTGATAGCAGGGTTTCTGGGCTACACCAGTATTACAAACAGTTACTGTCATTATGGTGTCTTAAGAAACGAGTCAGCTAATAAAGACAAAGTTTGTTTTGTGTTGTTTTGATTCCTTTTTTTAAAGCATAGAAAATAATATCCGTTCAGCTCAGGTATCTTAGAAAAATGAGCCTTTCTACCAACAAAGGAAAGATCGGGGGAAGCATAAGACATCAGCAGATATTTCTTTTTTGGAAGAAAGAACAAGAGAACAGGGTAGCAGCAAGATTTGTGCTTATTAAAAGATAGCGCTAGGGCTCTAGGCAACATTTATCAGACACTCACAAAAGTCTAGTGTGGGATTTACCACTGCCTATCACTGGGAAAAAATAACAACTAATGAAGCCTGCGTTTGTTCAAGCAAGTCAAATATCCCATTAAAAATCCTAGTTGGCATTTCCAGGTAGGAAAAGCAAGAAAATACATTTTCCAGAGAGGCTGTTTGTTAGAGATGAATCTAACAGAAGTTTTTCCGTGGTGGCTGTTTTTCCCCTGGCCAGCAGGCTCCCGCTGCTGATTGCCTCGTGTGCGTGGTGGTCGGAGGTTAGTGTGGGTCATCGTACCACTTCAATCCAGATAATAGTGTTTTCTTACCTCTAATAGGAAAAGAAAAACTGAATGCTTTACTACCCAAAATCTCAGCTCCTTGGAGGTGCTCTGGGCGGGCCTGCTGGTGGGGAGCCCTCCTGGCCGTCAGCAGGCGGCGGCACGCCTGAGGCACGGTGCCTTTGGAGCGCTGCACGTGTGGTTCCCACGGCCAGGACAGGAATCGTCCTGGGGCCTGGAGGTGGGAATTTTATTTTAGCACAAATCTGACATGGGTTGTGTTTTAGGAGAGCCTCCTGCTCCATGGCTGGTCACGCAGGAGAGTCTGTCTGTATTCCCTTTCACCCGGGCTGCGTGATGTGTGGCTGCAGCTGTAGGGAGGGAATGGTGCACAGCTAATGGCTCCTGCTTTCTGAGTCCACATGCTGGATAAAACTTGTCAGCGGGCTGTATCTGGCAGCGTCCAGGGAGGAAAAGAGAAAACACGGGTTTGGGAATGTGTAAGTTGCCTGTGGCATGACAGGGAAGCAGCAGAGAGGGGGCAGAGACAGAATTCGTACATATACTGTGTGAGATTGGCAGGTCTGTGTCTGTCCCTGGGTCTCTCTGTAAGATGGTCCACGGATACCAGGAGTCACATTTCTGCCCACCCACACGCGCTCTCTCTTCCTACGCAGCGCCGTTTAGATTCCCAGTAGCCTGAGCGGGTGCAGAAGTATTTCCGACTGCAGAGCACATACCCAGACCGAAATTCCTGGGGTGGGGAGAAGCAGCAGGAAGAGCTGCTGACTTCAGGCCAGATGCTCTTTTGAACCACTACCTACAAGAAGCAAAAAAAGTGTCTTACAGCAAAATTGTCTATTATATTTTGGTGGCATATTATCAGCATTTAACTCACTGTAGACCAAGCTATTCAAACTACTATATTTTAAGTATCGCCACTAAAATCCTGGGAACATCAATACCCATTCTGCCCCATTTATTTTCCATTTGCAAATGTCTTTGGTGAGAGGAATTGAACAATAAATTTTACTTTTAGTAAGGATAATTGTTAGAGAGGATCCTCTAGTAAAAGATGATGATTAAAGTGTTCTTATGCATTTTTCACTCCTACAGGATTTAACGTACAAGTTGTCTTTTTCTGACAATGTGCAAGCTCAGAGGTAAAGAATATTTAAGGGACATGAATAACTAAATGAATGTGGAATACAAAAACACCCCAAAATGATTGCAAGCTAGTCTTTAATCTGATGATAATCTCTATTTTTAAGGCAGCATTCTTTGCTTTCCATGTATTAATTAAAGCACAAACCGGCTGCTAAGCTTATCTTTACAAAGTAGGAACTATTAATATTCTTCTTTTTTGTGCTTCTTTTCATTGGCTTTTCAGCTAAGGCGCAGAAGCGCCAGCTGAACCAATTAGCTGTCTAAAGTTTAAGGCTTATTACCCATGCTAAGAAATGAAATTCTTGCACGTACAGTAATGAGGTACCTTAAAATGCAAGAGAGTGGGCAGACGCAATCAATCAAAATAAATCCATCGGTGATACTCTCTTTAGCATTTTATTGGTAACTATAAAGTGAAAGTAGACAAGCAGTGATCAGAATAGAAACCCTCTGATTAAAATTCAATTTGCTTTCCCCTTCCATACTTGAGAAGACTCCATTCAGCAGGTAAGGGTGAATGCGCTCTGGGAAAAGCAAACAGAATTAAATGAAGACATCATCCGATTCAGATCCGGAAAAATAAACCTTGTGCTTCTCCCTGAAATAAGCAGCCTGCCATTACACATTAGCATTGTAAAAAGAGTAAAATAAATCCGACAATTGGAAAGATTGTGTGTTTTAGATAAATATTTTTGTTGTTGTTGTTGCCTGAGACCATATATTTTTGTTTTCAACTCATTAGCTTGAAGACAGAAAGAAATTAATTCTTGGGAATGGTGTAATGTCATTACCAGGAGTATTTTAAGGTTCGGTACTCAGTGCCATTCCTTCCCCCAGCCCTGAGCCGTACTGCTCAGCGAAACTTCACAGCACACAGACACGGGCTGTGCGGCGGGGGCGAGGATGGGGCTGTGCCGCGGGGAAGGTGTCCCGTTGCGGGCTGGCAGTGCAGGGAGGGACCCCAGGGCTGCGCAGGGGACCAGCGGGGCGCTGGGAGTAGGCGCCTTTCCAGGAGAGGCTTCCCAGGCCGTGTGCGCTGCAGTGCCATCAGCAGCTCTGCTCTTCAGGGGCTACGCCGCTGCTTTGAAAATATATCCCTGGCCTTATTTTTTTTTTTTTTTTTAATCCTCTTCTAAAGCTTAATTTTCCTTTCAGTAGTGACCACACTCATCAGGGGCTGAATCAACTCCCGCTGCCTGCAGCGGGAATTCAGGGCAGGCGAGCGAAGTCCAGTGGGTACTGAAACTGTCTGCTAACAGCAACCCTTGGCTGTTCCGCACAACCTAAGCTACTCCGCACGCCTCTAACTTGGTAACTTTGTCCAGGCAGAAACCATGCAATTTGATACAGAGAAGATTCTTTTCAGTAGATCAAAAAAATTTTAAGGAAACGCCTGCTGGCGTCACCATGATTAATCTCTCACTCAGCTTCTGATCCATCTCTTTAAGACAGTGGGAGAGTCATCGTGTTCAGAGCTGTGCTGCCGCCAGACTTGATGCAGGAACCCCACGGCCTTGGATGGGAAGACAAAAGATGCTACGGAAAGTAACGCTCATAATTTCTGCGTAGCATTTTCTGGGCATAATTAACGCTATGATCTATTGTGCAGCCTATCAAAGGTACAACTGCTTGGGAAAGTGTAACATCAGGATTTTCAGATCCTGTGCTAATTCCTAGGAGATTTTTATATTCAGTCTGCCTCAATTCCCTCTGAACTATCAATTTATCAAGCCAGACTCATTTGGGATGCAGCTGCTCTGCATCTCCTGGGGTCTTACAGATCTCAGCGTGCAACCTCGTTCCCGCATCCCTGCCATAAGCTCCTACCGAGGCAGCGCGCGGTTATTGCCGTATTCTTCATCTCATCTTCTGCACCGCCACCGCGGCCTCTGCGCTCTTCCCTGGTCACCGTGCTCCGCCCTACGGGCACCTGCAGTTCAGTGTCAGCTGAAACAATTCTTGAGTCTGCAAATGTTTCTAGAATGTTTTTAGACCCTTCTGAAATGAAAGCGGCTTTATAAGACCTATTATTATGTATTATTCTACTTCCACAGAAACATTTAAAGCATGAGCGTTGTCTTGGCTGGGCTGGCTGGGAAACATGGTTGATGTAGTCGATGCTTTAAAGAAAGCATCTTTGTGTTAGCGGTTGCAGGGGGCTGTTTGGTAGGTTACCGGAGGAGACACTTCATCAGCTCCGTTTGACGTGGAAGGCAGCTGCTTTCGCATGGGGTCCCATCTTCCTTCGCGTGCTGCCTCTCCTCCCTCCATCTCCCCGCTGCCTCCCAGAACTGACTTGTTACGATTTACCGATAACCGGGCGACCTCAGGGTAACTCGTTTTCTTCTGAACATTTATCAGGTTGTGCTGGCTGGCTGACCCGGCCGGCAGCGCTGGCGGCCTGGCTGGCTCAGGAGCAGCAGTTCTTCATGCTCTTCAGAGCTGCCTCCCTGCCTCCGGACAGTGCTGCGCGCTGCCGAACGTTTCCCTTTGCCGGTGTACCCTTACCCTCGGCAGCAGCCACTGCGGTTTCAGTTCACAGGGTGCTTTCTCAAGGATGCTGAAAAATGTAGAACAGTTTTATTGCTATGCATCCCGACGTACAACAAGAGCGTTTAATTGATACGGCTCGTTTTGTTCCTTCCCCTCGCCCTGCTCAAGTCTGCAAGACAGACAAGTGAAACCTCAGCATCAAACTTGCACCCGAATAGACATGCTAGACAGGCGACGCATCAGATTTTTGTTTGTGTTTTTGAAAGCAGCTTAGTTTTCGTACATGCTAATAAGACAATAGCTCCTCCTTTCTCTCTCTCTCTTTTTTTTTTTTTTTTTTTTTCTTTTTTCCCCTGGCATCGGCATTTTCACGGTTTTAGGTTTCGATACAGCTGACTGGTGCTGCCTGGACTTCTAGCTGAATCTTTTTAATTTATATCTTCCCTTAAAGAAAAAAAAAGTAAGGGAAAAGGCCATGATGGCTTAAATGCCACCATCACCATATATATTGCATCTCATCTCAAGTTCTGCCTCTGCAGGGGTCCCTTTACAGAGCCCTCTGAGGACTTTTAGCCTTATTCTACCTATAGTTTTCTGTTGAAAGCCTGTGCTGAAGAATTAAGTCTTTCTTACCATTAAATACCAATGTGCAGAAAAATACGTCTAGAAGTTAGTGTTTCACGTTACAATACAAGATGGGCTTTCACTCGGGGCACCTGGCTAATTCACTACAGGCGCCACCCAGACAATTCCGTAATTCCTTTTTTTTTTTAATAAAGTACATTCTTGTGAAATAAATGCACTTTCCCCCTTAAAAGAAAAAAAGTAACAGTTAGGAACAATACAGCCAAAATGTTTTATTTGGGCAATACAAATACAATCAAATCAAAAATATCACAGATTTTCATACATTAGTAAGAAGTTACTGTACACTTGAACAGTTGCCATTTTTACAGCTAACAAAGCTTTACCTTTATTAAAATGTATTTTCCTCTCACATAAAATATACACTTTTCACTGACGTATTTTACATCATACACCTCTCTGGGATAAGAAACATTTCACAAACAATGCACAACAGAGGCCATCTTCTCTAAACCCATACAAAATATTACATAGAAGCGAGAAACACTGGTATATCCTACTAGGCTGCAGCCCTCAAATGTCATAGTCTGTTGCTACTAAAAATACTACATGCATCGTCAAATGCTGTACATCGTTTAAAGTTTGGACTTGTCAGATTTGATCCTAGTTCCACGCGGTACTTCGCAGTGAGCGTTAAACGTCGACTTTGTATTAATGGCACACTGACTCTTCCTTCGTGTTCACATCTGCAATTAAAAACCCCTCCAACGATTCTCCTCATGCCAGAGCAAACGCAAACGATTTTGCAATATAACACCACGGCTGATCACTCGATGCCCCGTGTGCCTCGCAGACACGCCGTCTGCGCCGGCTGCTGACAGCATCGTAAACCTCCGAAATGAAATCCTTGCTCCATTGAAAGAAATGGAAGCCTGGCCATTGACTTCAGCGGAAGCAGATTTTAACCCCGCAGTGGTGTTATATTTCCCTTACAATTAGTACAATATAAAAGGAGGGGGAAAAAAGTTCTGTGAAGAAAGACTCCAGCCATGCTGTGATACAGCGATCACTGGCAGCACGCATCGCTATGATGTAAGGTTTCCATAAGAGCTTCCCCGGGGACTACCAAGAACCGCTCTTTCATAATCATTTTCTGATTTAATTTGGAGAACAGATGCAGGAAATAAATACGTTCATCCCTACAGGCTGTTGCTGAGATTGGGAAAGAATTAGGGACTCTGTTAACTTCAGGTTAAACTAATTAAAAAAACATAGAAAAAGAAAACGCCGCTATATTTTAATCCTGGGAGAAGTTCTGTTGTTAACCTAACGAACGAGTTATGGAAAAGCGATTTTCTCCCTACCCATTGTACGCAGTAAGGTTACAAGGAAGTTACCGAGTGGCTTTGGAAAAAAATTTTCCAAATCTTTTTAAGAGGCTTTTTCTTTAATTGCAAACAGGAAGATCTGCCCAGCTACTGAGACAGACACTCTAGGGACTGTAGCATTGCTCTTGTCACGTTCTTTCTTGGCTTGAGTCCCTCCCGCGAGGCACCAGTGCCGCTTCCCGGTGCCGAGCCCGCGGCTGCGGCGGGAGCTGGAGGTGCCCGAGGTTTCGGAGGAGTCAGGCTAGCGCTGAAACACGGGGAACGTCCACCCAAGCCGGGTATCTCAAGGCGCCTTTCAGACATCAGCTTCTCTTTTTGCACAGGTGGGTTCTGTCCCGCTGCCGGGCCGGCTCTACCCAGAAACCCCCTTCCCACCTTAGCTCAGCGCCGGGGGAACCTCCCCTGCCCGGATTTCTTCAGGTACCTTTGGAGAGGGGATTGTTTCTCTTCAAAAAAATCCTTCAATCCTCAAAAATAAGGCATCCGTTTAATTTAGTTACTGTAAACCACTTTTTAAAAACTAAAATCCTCACCGTATCCTGTCATCTTGAGATGATTTATTTAGAAATGAATAAAAAAGAGTAATATATATATATATAAGTATCCTTTTCTAATCGTAACACAATGTACAATCTGCAACCTGATTCTGGAATAAAATACAATCCTTAACAGAAGCAACGTGAACGTAGGGAAAAGTAATTCAGTCACCTCCCGTTATTCGTGCATTTACCGTATTGAGATGGCTTTATCTTCTCTGTGGCTAATGGTCACTCAGAGAGAGGAACCGCTGCCTTTTTGTGCGACCCGCGGCCTCGCGCCGCGGTGCTGCAAAGGCTGCTGCAGGACGAAATCCTCCCTGCGAGCGCGAGTCCGCGCGGTGCCTGTCGGGACAGGGGATGGATGGGTGAGAGGAGCGCGCTCGCGGCGCCGGGAAACTGCTGGGGCCAGGGCGCACCGGTCCCACTCCGTCAGCTGGGAAGGAGCTGTAGGAAAGGGCGCTCTGTGCCGCTGATGGATGGAGTTTAAGCAGCATTTGATGCAGTTGGATTCACACTAGTCATGGGAACATACTTTTGCAGCAGTGCAAGGCTGACCAGTCTACTGTGATGAATTGTATTTCCTTGGCTTCGCTTGGCTTATGCTGTTATCAGCTATAAGCAAGCTAGAAAACAAACAAATACAATATCTGATCTTTTGAGGCCGATACTGTACGTTGGGCTCAGCGCAGAAATTTCATCAGCAGAAGACAGATAAAGGTGCGATGATTATCATCCATAATGTGAGATCTGGCTCTGAAATTATGTGAATGGCACATTATATAGAAGCGCTTCCAAGCCGCGCTCGGTGTTATTCTTAGATTTACTATGTAATTTAGGCAACAATTTATTTGTGAGAAAGCTGCCCATGCACAAATAAGGGCAGAAGTTGGCTTTTCTTTTATCTATATGCTACTTTATTTGTCCTGAAATAAAATACAGCATTATTCGCTGGCATTTGCCAGTACCTCAGCAAAATGTTTACAGTTCTGAAATTCATTAGAAGCAGGTTGTCATGGCTGATTTTTGTTCAGTCTGATCACCAATAAAAATCAGAAAAAATTCACTTATTCTAAATTAAACTGAGGTTTGGGGCACGATATAAAAATGATGATTTCTTTTATAGTTAAGGTATGCGTATGGGATATCCTTTATACGTATAGTCATATCTGCGATTTTTTATATTAATGTCTCGTGTCCGAGTCTATGAGCACGCGGTGCGTGCTTGCTTTCTTTGGATTACTAGTGTGTCCTTCATTCAGCAAGGTCGACTGCCGGAAACATTTTATAATTGCTTAGTATTAACTCGCCTGTTTCACTGTGCCCCTCAATGAGAGTCAAACACCTCCGTTTGTAGGCTGATTTTTGTTCCTTTACATATTTTAATGTAATGGTTCTACCTCACTTTCTGTAGAGTGGAAATGAGAAGGGAAGTCCAATATTTACCATGAATGCCATTATGGAGATCCATGAGTAAATACACTGGGCCAGCCTTCCCGTTCTGCTGTACCCATCTCAGCCTGGTTTGCGTCACTCGCCCCGCTGAGGTGACTTGCCTGCGAAGCCGAAGCCGTGGCAGAAGGTGGCCCGTGTTGTCAATCCACCGTACGTCGCCCCTCTGCCCGGGCAGGGGCGGCGGGGCAGCTCTGCGGGGCGCCCGCCGGGCACCAGGGCTCTGCCGCCGGGTAAAGAGGCCGCTGCACGAAAACACGTGCCCAGCTCACAGGTGACAAAATTTGTCGCGGGGAAGTCAGCATTGACACGATAAAGGCAAAATTTGCCTTCTTACGGAAAATCCGGGGACTATGGGCGTCGCATACAGATCTAGGGAAGAAGAGCTGTACTAAGAAAATAACATGAACCCCTCTGCCCTATGGATCACGATTTCACATGTCAGATCCCCGAAGCTGCATCCTCCTTCCTTTTAGTCTTAGGATAAAGGGGTTTGTGCTGTCAGTAAAGCTTTTTGATTTTGTATTTATTTTAATAAGAGCGTTTTGTTATTGTGAGTCATTAGTTGTTACGTGCCAAATCTGGAAAGTTCCATTTAAAATATTCTTTCTGAAAGAATAGTTTTATAGTTGCTTAATAACACTGAGGATTCTCCTCAGTAATTTATTCTGCAACAAAAAGAATACTGGTCTTTTGCAAAAAGGTTTTTTTTTTTTTTCACACATGTAAAATATTGAAATGAATGGAAAAACATTCATCAACTTTATGTAAAATGGATCCTCCTCTCAGATTTTCAAAGGCAGCACGATGTAATGGGGTGCCATGAAGAAACAACGGGGTCAGACTCCAACTATCCCCATACTGAATCCTTTCCATGTGTTTTCTCAAGGCTCGTTTTAATAATCACTATTTCAGTTCACATTTACTCAGCTCCTTCCACCTGGGAAGGTCACGGGCGGCGCTGCCTGGACGGAGAGGTACAGACTCCCTCCGTCAGTGCCGGGGACTGTCCCTGCGCTCTATCAAATCGTGACACCAGAAAACTCCTCCCTTTGCGGGCAAGGGGTCAGATGGTGAGAATGGGAATCTGGCACGGTGACGTGGCGATACCACGTGTTTTGCCCCGCAGGGAAGGTGTCCCCGCGTGGGCGCTGCATCCCACCCGGCCTTTCCTCTGTGGGTGCGCGCAGAGGAGCAGCGCGTTGCCAACCGGCAGCAATTCTCTAGCCTGGGTTAGAGTTACCGAGGTGAGGCATTGCGCAAACGTTTACTTTAACCGCTAGCAGTTGACATGGAAGCTTTATGTTCTGAACCGGTGAATAACGCTAGGCTTTCCCTTCATGCTTCTTAATGCTTTTTTGACCTTATTTGCCTGTAAGTAGCTTTGCCACCAAAAGCTGTAATTCTGCTGAGTGATTTCCCAAAAGCGAGAGGAGTCCTACTGCGTGCGCTCACCAGACCTCGCCGTGTGCAGCGCTACGTTCCACGCAGGGGATGCCACCGCGCAGTTCCATTCTGCAGCCCAGCTAGCGCCATCTTAGAGTTAAATCGCAAACTCACGCCCCGTGAAGGTCAAACGCATCAAACCTGCCACAACAAAGGCCGCATGTGCGTGGGACTCGGGAGACTGAAGACCAAAGTCAGCGTATCTAAGATATTCATTCATTAGCTTAGAAATTAGGACTTGCCGTGGTAAGCAAATTATTCACCGTAGGTGTACTGCACGCGGATGCGCTGCAGCGACGGAGCTCGTGCACGTGGCTCAAAATGGGCTTCAGCTTCGTAACCTGCGTCAGTTCTGCTCTCGGCTGCATGGATTTTTTGCAAGGGAGGCATTAAGAACACAGTAACTTTGCCTTTATATTTGCTTTGATCTCATTTTATGAGCCATGTAATCAAGAGCTGGTGCTTGATAGCTACGATTGGATTTTATCTGTCAAGCTTTTTTAAGCTTTTAGAAGCGAACAGAGAGATTAGGTTTTGAATATGGGCTTCATATCCTACCCCCTTATGCAAATATGTTTAACAGATATGACAACACTCTGCTCCCTGGGTCTAATACAAAATATACCATATTATTATATATTAGACCTGCTCTGTGAGAAGAAAGAATAAGTGGGTTATAGTAGCTTTACCATACCCATAAATGTTCATAATTCATTCCTCTTGTCTCGCAAATGAGCTCTAGCCTGTCTCTTACGGAACTCATCCTAGCTGCTGTTTGTTTTGCACGGGTAAATATAATTCAGACCCTTTTTAATAATTTACTAGTCCGGTTTTAATTGGAAACGTCTAGGCTGGTTCTTGCTTCATTCCCTCTAATGCCGTTTGACCCTGGTTCTCAGGGGTCAACTCAAACTGCAGTGGCATCGCTGGATTGACACCGTATTTGAATCTGGTGCTTCCCCGTAACTGATTTTGCACTGGGCACAGCGGGTAAATTAAACACAATATGTAGGTATTAAATGGATGTACTTGAGCCTCCTGCTACTGCAACTTTTGTCTTTCGGCTCCGTCCTTGCAGCATAAACCCTACTCTAGCCAGCCGTGCTTGGCGGGGCTGCCGGGGGCCTTATTCCTGGGGAGGGGCCGCGCTGTGCAAACACAGCGCGGGCACATCTACATCTACACGAGGTCCTCAAAATACCCGATTTTGTTGTGGAAGAAAAATTGCGAAGCAAACTATTTTGCAAAACCTTGTTTAATGATGCTTAAACCTGGTTTTTGTTGAGTATGGTACAGGATCGAATTAGCCAAATTACCCTGCCTGGCAACTTCTGCGGTGCCATTGAGAGCAGGGCCTTCTTCGGTGCTAAATCGTTACCCGTATTTATCAAAGGGAAGATACAAGAGCGGAGCAACAACATTATTTGAATCGCTATGGTTATGGAGAAATATAAAAATGATAACTGCTGAGTAAATGTTAATAGACAACATTGTCTGCTGGTGATGGTGAAAGATCAGTACCCATTAAGAAGAAAAAAAGGAAATCAAATCCCTAGGAAAGCTGTTTTCCCTCTTCTTGTAATGACCAATGCTGTTAACAGGATTTCTAATGGATGGTTTATACTCTTCCCTAAAAGTATGTTACTAATAAAAGTCTTACTTTGTCATATTTTATGTATTTATGTTCAGCATATAAAAATGTAGCAGGCATCCTGTCTGCTAAAACACGCTTGTAATTGAGCATTAAAAGCCGGGGTGAGCTGCTTCACAAAAGACACTGATGATAATTGGCAAACCAGCCCGCCGGAGTTCAGACAGGAGGTATTGACATTAGGCTGAAAGGAGAGCTGATTCTGAAACAAGTGAGGAAATTCAGGGCCGTCCCCAGTTCCCATTATTCCCTCGGATCCTGTGCCCGGGGGAGTCTCCGGGCTGCGGTGGCCCCAGCTCCTCAGCCAAGAAGCAGACTGCCGCCGTACCTGCCTTCTGTTTCCAGCTTCCACTAGTGAAACAGCAAGTTTTGGGTCTAGCGGATGAGCATTTGGTTCATTTTTCTGACCAAGAGATACTAGAAAGACACGTCATTAAGCCTGGCATACTTTGCAAGCAAAGCAAAAGGTTATCGTTAAGAGTAAGCACCTCTGAAATACTCCAAAGTGTTATTCGGGCATTAGCCGTGTCATCTGTGGAAATCCACCAGCACGTTAAAACTGATCTTGGGCAGACAGGGGTTTTTTGCTTATTTAATTTCATTTCATTTTATTTAATATTATTTTACTCATTTTATTTTTTTATTTCGAACCAGGGAGCCAGGTCCTCCTATTGCACCAAGCAGCTCCAGTGAGAGCTGCTGAGGCTGGAGGCTGATCCGCACTTTGGCGCTCTCGCTCTTCCAGGCAGGGAGCCGCTTGAACAGAGAAGGATGAAAAATGGAGCTGTATTCCCTCGGTTGTGCAAACATCACCTATTTCACGTGGTAGAAAGTTCTGATGTATAATTTTGCCCTGCAGAAGTGTCTTCCCTGAGACTGCCATTGTACCCCCAGCAACATCGCCAGCCCCGGTTGCCTCTCGTGCCCCGTGCCCGGAGCAGCGCCCTCCTCTCCCTGCACGCTCCCAGCATCAGGGTCTGCGTCCCGACTCACTCCTTTTTCTAGACTGATAAAGATTTAAGAAAAATAATCTATCCTTTAAATCATGGTCCTCACTTGGCAACCGAGCAGTGCGGATATTATACATATGTGTGGTTTTACAGCAAGTTATTAACGCAGCAATATTATTTTATTTATTCCAATTTCACTGTTCACAGCTCAGCACAAAGCCAGGACTGCTTCATAGTTCCTAAAACATGCTTTCATTACTTGCCTGGAAGTATTTTTGATTTTCTATTTTTAGCTTTAATATATATAGTATCATTCAGGTACTATTGTCATGTTGGCTTTTTAATACTGAGTTTTGTGTTGCAGGACTTATTTATTCTTTTAAATTGTCTTATCATATGATAATGTACTAAGCCTTTTGCTCTGGATCACCAAGGAAAATATATTTGTGGAATGAAGAACAGATGGCGCTGAACCAAGGCGTTATTCGGGGCTCTGCTGCTTACCACTCTTTAAAATCCTCCCTGTATTAGCAGAATAATTAAAACAAGCTAGATGCACAAGCGCCTGGGGCGGTTTTGCTCGAGGCTGGAGATGATCTCGAGGCTGCCCGATTACTGCAGCGTAAAACAGGAGAGAAAAATCCAAAGTCTCTCAGGGAACGAGGAAGAGTCAGTAGTTCCAAGCGGCGAGGCAGGCGTCAGGAGAAGCGAGGGGCAGGCTCAGCCCCGCTGTGGCTGCAGCGCGTGGATCCGCCGGGAAGGTCCGTGCTGTACGGGAGCCTTTGGCTGAACAATCCGACCCCGCTAACCGTCCGTTGCAGGGGAACCGAGGCTGGCTGTACCAAATACCTGTACTCCCAATTCGGTGCTTTATACGCTTTAATTGAGAAGCCTGAATCGACAACGAGACGCAATCTATCTTGCAACCGCTGATCTAAAAGAGCTGAATAAATAACCCAGCTGATCGGTCTGTGACATGGCTTTTATGGCAGCCCGTCCTGCACCCAGCATTCTTCTGGCTGGAGAGAAGAGGATGGTGGTGGAAGAGCTACCATGAGCTTTGCTAAAGGTTGCCCTCAACCCTAGATAAGACACTGATGGCTAAAGCCATCGCAGCCCGAGTATGGCTGGGGTGCTCGGCGTCTTTCTGAAGCAATGGTGGCCAGGGGACTGGTGCCAGGTGAGAGGCACCCGTCGCTCCTGCAGCCAGAAAAAGGTGTGAAGCATGTCTGGTGGGGTCTTCACTAGCGCTGCTTCAGGGCAACCCGTGTCCCCCTGGCTCCAGCCGTGCTCTGGCAGGTCTGCCGGCACATCTTTCGTGGGTACCAGACAGCCCGTGAATTAAGAGAGAGTGGTCCCTTTGCCTTTGTGCACCGTCACGGGGTTGCTTTGCACTCTGCCTTAGTCTTTTCTTTCCTGTTCGCTTCTCAAGCATCAGCCTATGTCTCGGGAAGATGGGAAACGCATCCCGAGGAGAGCCAGAGGGACGATGGCGGCCCAGTCCCTGGTGTGTGCGCCTGGCTGCGCAGGGGGCTGCTCCGCTGCCCCTGCCCTGTCCTCCAGGTCCTGCCGCGAGGGTTGTCCTTCACGGGGGGACAAGCGCTTTCAAAGCGGTTGGCCACTGCGTACAGTTTGTGGAGACCACCACCGCCCTGCTGCGCTGCCTGGGCAAGCAGAAGCACAATTCCAGGCTGCAACCACCAGGCACGGGGTGCTCCATGCCAGCCTTTCCCTGGCGTCACCCCTCGCTGCTGCTGCTGCTGAAGCCAGCGAAAGGCTCGAATCCAAGGTCTTTACAGCTGCTGTGTTTTTTCTCTGCCATATGAACCGTGTTGTTGTAGTCACATTTTTCTGTGCCACGCTCCGACGCTGAACACCAGTGTAGCACCAACCACACGCCATGCAGTTAGGCACGGAGCCTGCTGCTGATTTTAAGGCCGTTTTCGAGACAGAAGTGCTGCTGAACCCTAAGCTGCTTTAAATGCCGGGCATCTGTAGAGATCCTACCCGTTTCGTACGTCGCCTAATTTTTCATCAGAAGTCCAAGTGTGATGTGTTAACGTGAGCCTGGTTCCACCAGGGCAGCCAGCTGGGGTGAAGTCCATTGGAAAAACACCATGTTGTTTACAAATGAGGTCTGACGCCGCCGTAGGCCGGACGGTTGTACCACAGGTAGCGCAGCAGTGCTGCTACCCCGACGGTGCTTTTCACGCCGGTCAGTTCAGTGCCAATATCAAGCGAGATGCTACAGAAAAACACTGATTCTTAGACTCACACCTCTCCGATTATTTCAGCATATTATTCATATCACCTTTTTTATTCTACTGCATTTTAAAAATCTGTTTATGGAAAAGCGCTCATAGAATGTATTAGCATTTGACCAGAATAGGGTATTTAATTCAGCATGCGAGCTCTGACAATGAAGCATATATTATGCCTCCTACACGGCATTTACTGTCATTATAGTCGCCTACATATATTAAGTTATTTTGTTGATGATTATGGATGACTATTAGCGAAAGAACTTTCTGCAAAATAAAACCATAGTTGCCCACCATCTGAGAACGAAGGAGAAAAGGGCATAAACAAAGGGCTTGGCTTGCAAGTGATAAACTCGTTGTTTTGAAGCTATCTTAGGAAAATAAAGGATTATATTCACTCATCTGTTACTTGTTGCAGCATGGCATAAACGCGATGCCTTCAAGGTTTCGCTCTGCCGCGATTGCTGCCCCTGCCCCTTTCTAAAGGCAGCGGTGCAGGCACCAGCCAGGGCTTTGGTGGAGCGCAGGGCGACGGAGCGAGAGCGCGCGGTGCCTTTCCCGGCCCGGGTCACTCTCTGGACTGAGTCAGCAGGGCAAAAGATCAGGTAATTTTTTAGCGCCGCTGCCTTTTTCAGACAACTGATTTATTGCTGTCATGGTGCAGATCTGCCTGAACAATGAATTAACTCCCCACAGTATGTAAACAGCATATCCAGGGAAGGTTTATATTGGATATTAGGAGAAATTTTTACATGGAAAGGGTTGTCAAGCCTTGGCCCAGGCTGCCCAGGGCAGTGGTGGCGTCGCCATCCCTGGAGGGATTGAAAAGCCGGGCAGACGTGGTGCTGAGGGACACGGGGTAGTGGTGGCTTGGGCAGTGCTGGGTTGATGGTTGGACTCGATGACCTGAAAGATCCCTTCCAACCTAAATGATTCTATGATTCTGATGGATATCATAGTCACTTTTGTGCCATGTGCAACGCTGTGCATTGTCATGGTGCTACACAAACCAAGTATTTTGTTAGCATTTGTAGAATTTGTGTCATTATATTAGAACCAAGGCTCTGCGGTAGTGGTATTGGTGGCAAACTGGGAACGGTCTGGAAGATTCGCCACAAGCCTGCTGGGTCCCTGGTTTACTTTGATTTTCTGTGGTGCTCTACAGCAATTACTCTTTAAATTATCGTCTGGGTGATAGTGGCTGTAGGTTGTGCAAACCCACATGTACGCCACAGACTGGTCCATGTGTTCTACCCTTGTGCACACCTTGGTTTGCAGTTGGGTGTTGCCAGGGGACTCGTGTCTGAGTTTGCAAATTCCCTACAGGTCTGCTCTTGAAATCTGTCTCTCAGATCTTTTAAGAGATGTTGGGAAAAAAGACTTCTGCATCGTGTTTTCTCCTGGCTGAGCCTGTGCTGGTCTTTGCAGATCTCACTGCTAATTCTCATCTTGTTGGTTTTGCCACAAATCCTGAGCTGACTGTGAGTTTCGCCTAGGTGGCATGGCAACAACAACAAAGAAAAGCCGTAAAGAACAGTTTAGTATGGTGGGCAAAGGTGGTCTTGGGGCTGTAATGCCAACATTTTCTGTGCGACTGAGGAGACAAAGCAAGGTGTGGAGCTTGGGGACGGTGCCGAGCCCCACACTGGCCGTGACCTGGCAGCTTGTGGGAGGATGCAAAGTGGCTGCCGGTTTCGTGGGGGATCTGCTCGACTATGGAAAACTCCCAGCTTGAGCTGGTTCATGTTCTCCCCTGTCATCTTCTCCTGCTGACCCTGATTTAAGGGTCGGTAGCGAGGGGGAGGTGTGTGAAATGGATTTGATTTGAAGGTGTAGGAGGCACTGCAGTAAGTGCTGAGGAAATCTGAAGACAGAGCAGAGGCAGAGGAGGACGAGTCTCCCTTCCCCCGGAGCTGGGCAGCTCTGCTCTGGTTTTGTCCAGGTGTTGATCAGCAGCACCTGCGCTGCCTGTTCAGCGCTACAGGTGGAGCAAGGAGCCGTGAGCGACAGCACACGGGATGCTACAGCTGGGAAAGAGACCACATCTCGGGGGACACAACTGTCACCAAGCAAAGCTTTCATGGCCCTGCTCCACCGAGATGCTCAGCTGCGAGAGTGCCGAGGTCCCTAAGTAATGAGGGGGATAGCTGCACCTCCCCGAGAAACCTTACATCCTGAAAGGGTCTCTTCAGGAATTGTTCTGAGTACGAGGCTGAACTAATTTCTCCATTTAATCAACATTTGTTGCATCATTGGGAAACCAGCCCTGCCCAGTCTGCTGTACCTCCCCAAAGTGAAGCCAACGGGAGATGCCGTTCTGCCTTGTTTGGCTTCAGTTTAAAACAAAGCGAAATAAAAGACATCAAAAAACCCCTAAGCAATGCCCCGGGGAAAGATCTGATCGCAGTTCCTACAATATCTTATCCAACCCAGTAACTGATCTTGTGAACTTGTGCTGACCGAGCACAGGCTTTTGCAATGCTGCGGCCCCTTTCCACAGGCTGGGATATGCAGAGACGATCAGATTTACCCGTTGTAAATGATCGCCATGGAGTTTGTTGAGGAGAAGGAATGGATAGCTATCACAGGACAGAAAAGACTTTGCAAAAAAAACAACAACCAAACCCTAAAAAAGAGAAAGAGTTTGTTTTTTCCATTGTGGTAAATGGATGATTAAATCACCCGAGGGTCTTGCTGTGTGATTCTTGCTTTTCAGATAAAAAACGCCAAGCAATCTAAACCGGTTCAGGTTGAAATACGAACTGGGTTTTACGTCAATTCACAGATCAGTATTTCTTTAAGCTCTAGCTGGCTGGTCATTTTGACTATATCCAAAGGCCATTACGTAAAACTGAACAGAAATTAATACAGTGACTTGACAGCCAGAAGCTCATTTTCAGAGGGGATCTGCCTAGATTGTTATTCTAATTGCGGCTGGGACTGCGTAAGCGGGGACTGCCTGGCACTGCCTCTTTCTCTGGGACCGCGTCTTATCGCCAGCAATTTTCTGAGTGCGTGTTCTGTGCCGGCTGATCGCATCAAAAAAGCCAAAGGATTGAGAAGTTCAGGTGCTCGGTGAAAGGAGAGGCGCAGCAATCCAGATGGAGTGCTGAGATGTGTGCGTGTCAGCTACCCACTTCAACAAAACGCGCTGGAAGATTTGCTCAGAAACAAGCAAACAGATCCCGCAAGCGCGATTGTGTTTCCGTCTATAGAATAATGCTGCCTGGATACTCTTCCTGGCAAACCATGAATCTCTTTGTGCTTTCTGATTACACTGTAGATCTCGCTTGCTCATCTGTCATAAAGATTGATTTTTCTTTTATTGTTTTGTCACTATATGGTTTTATCTCTTCAGCCCCCTTCTCTTCCCCTCCATCCGTGAGCTGACATTGTGCTGAAGTGAATGTTGCGGCATCTATTGTACGTTACTGAGCGAAGCGCTAGGAATGAGTCCTGCAAATTAGCGGGCATCATAAAAAAATCACAGCCTGCAAGGCACGGCACGCCCTGGCCGTACGAGCCCGCTGCCTTTTCCCCGGCTCTGGCACTGCCCATCCTGCTTTTGGCTCAGCCTTGTCTGTGGGAGCCAGGAGCGGCTGCGTGAGAACCCGCGTGTTGGAGAAGGTCAGGGGCGGGCTCTGGAATTGCAGCCGTGCCCTCAGGCACTGCTAGAGAGGTGGCCCAGAGGCGGGCAGGGATGCTCGCCTCCCCCGGGGTCCTGGGGTGCTCCCGGGTACCCCCTCAGCTGCAGCACCATCGCTCAAGCCATGGGAATTTGCAGCGTTATACTGGTTAACTTCTGAAGGCTGGGAATTATTTTGTGTCACCATTGACAAAGTTGACGACTTTCTCTCCCTTTGCCATATTAATTCAGTGACTTTTGAATGTGCATATAAAAAGGCATGTTTACTTTGATTAGACAAATCGTGAATGTTAAATTACAGTCTGTACCGTTGACTCTGCAATTTTTCTTCTGCCCCTTATTGGAGACAAAATCCTACTTTGGGAAGGCATTTAAAGCTCTTCACAGTGATTGAAGGCAATAACCAACTTTCTGTATTCTATTTACATCGATCTCTATTTGATTTCCACAGATACGAGGGGCTTCAATAGTAGGACCGCCCCTATCTGTGCGGGTGGGCTGAGCAGAGGCAGCAGGCAGTGCTCGTAAGCCAGGGAGCAGTCTCCTCCAGGGGTATTGCTAATCGTGGACAATTAGTTACGCGGTTTTAAACAGGAGCTGAGGCTCGGTCCACAGCCCGAACACACCCAGACTCTCCGCTGCTACCTGTGAGTGCCCAGGCTGCGCCCAAGCTGTGCTGTACATCACTGGCCTTATTTGCTGCGCTCAAATTGTCCAAGAGAGCTAAAAATTTGGCATACTGTCGATTTAAAGCAACTTTCCGTTTATAAAAAAGCACGTGGGATGGAGTCATTAGAATAATAAATTCTCACGCTTACATAACGCTTTAAATCTCTATGAAGCGCATTATAACTAGAGCTGCTTCACAGCCCTGAGAACTCAAGAAGGGAGGAAAAAGCCGCCCTAACGCCCTGTCCCCGGCACGGAGCTCAGCTGGACAAACGAGCCCTCGCGGGTCCCTGCTGACTCCGCTTCATTAGTGAGCTGTTCTGAAAGCTGCCTGTGAGGGGCAGCCAGCTGCCCCAGGGAGGAGCTGCTCTTGGTCTGCAGAGGAGACCGAGCCCTTCCCCATCCCACTGGCTCTGGCTGTGTCCCCACCATTGCCATCACCACCACCACCATCACCATTGCCATCACCACCACCAGCATCATCACCATCGCCACCACCATCACCACCACCATCATCCCCATCACCATCGCCACCACCATCATCCCCGCCATCACCATCACGACCACCATCCCCATCACCAGTCCATTTTGTGCACCCTGGGCTCTAGGAGCCCCTCGCCCCACCTGGCTGGGGCGAGAACCACGAAGTGGTGGTCCCTGCAGCTGAGGGTGTGGGACCTGCCCTTCCCACCAGTGGGAGGACACTACTGAGGGACAGTGTGGTGACGGGCTGTTGTGTGGGCACCATCCCCGCTGCCCTGGGGAGCTTCTCCTCACCACAGAGCCCGAGGATGGGGCTTCTCTCTGCAGCCAGGCATGCCGACGAAGGGAGAGGGTGCGGAGGGTCCCTCTGGGAGGGGCGAGGAGGAGGGCGAGGGCTGCCGGAGGAGGGGGGCTGCTCGGGGAGGAGAGGCAGGCTGCTGCTGTGCTGATTTTAGAGCTAAATCAAGAGGACCTCTTTCTTAATTGCTGTTTTTTTTGCAGCTTCTCAGACCATTTTAGTACAAAATAGTTTCCCAGGCTCAGACATCCTCATTTGAATTGTTATATTATCTGGTTTTTAAATTTTTTTTTTCCCCTCTGCTTACATTGAAATAGTGAGGCAGATGCTGTGCTGGTATGGCCTGCTCTCCCAAACCTTTATACGCCTGTAGGATCAGATGTTCAGTATTATCAGACAGGCAAGTTACAACAGTTGTATGATGGTGGGAAACTGGTAGCAGTCCAGCTGGAAGATCTTTGGAGGACACCAACGGGAGTCAGCCTGTCCTTGTGAATAATGGAGGAAAACCTGCTTATGAGGCAAACAAACCCAGTTTAGTTTTGTTTTGTTTTGCTGCTTCTCCCTAGTAAATCCATGTGTCTTTCATAGTACATTTGAAGTTAAAAGAACCATAAGTAACATCTGATCACGCTTGTTCAATCTCAAGTCGATGCACTGCTCTGGTTAGTCATGGCCCGTTGGGTCCTGCGGGCAAGTCTGTTCTGTGCCGGAGGGAGAGGGCAGCGCGACGCTGCGGTGGTGTCCCCGCTTGGAGAAGATGAAGGGCTGGCAAGGCTTCTGCAGGAAGCCACAAAGATGCCACGGAGCCCAAGAAACTCCTTTCAAGAGTTGAGGAGGAAAGAAATGGAATCAATTTTACCCAAGAGGGCCCCAATTGCCAGTGGCACGTGGCAGAGGAGACACAGCGTGGTCCTCCAGCCCCGGCTCACACTGATGCTCATCCCCGGCCCATGGCGGTGGTGGAGGGCGATGGGTGGGGGACGGCACCGTGGGCACCGTCCCAGGGACGGAGCAGCCCCCGCCAGCCCTGAGAGAAGATGGGGCCAAAGACAACCTGCGTCTTTCTCTGGACTGAGGGCCTCTGAGGGCCACTGTGGTGGTCACGTTTTTTTAGGCAGCTCCTCATTTTCTTAATGTGAGGTATTTCTAAAGTTAATTATGAAATCTTTAGTATTAAATATTCAGGAACACTTATTTTTGAATACCTCAGGTTTAATTTAGGTTCTTTGAAATTTTAATATCTTGCTTTAATATTTAATGCTACCCTGACATGACTACAGAAATTTAAAGTCTATTCTTTGAATGAAACAAGTCCTGGGTTTCTTTAGGGAAAAGGCTGAGATGGAGAGGTGAGGAAAGGGTCTGTCTTGAAAGGATGCAACTCTCCTTTTTTTTCCTCTCGATGCGTGGGCCATTGCAATACTTCCAAATAAACACCTTCTTTTTGCACTGGTCTTGTGAAAGTAACCTAGACTCAGGTATGCAAAGTATTTTTTTTCTTTCCTTTTCTGCTCATTACCGAAGACCCCAGTCTCTCCAAAGCAGCAGACTGTTTTGGGGCTTCTGCACCACGCTCGCCCATCGAGCGGCACCAGGAGCGTGCCGTGTCCGAGGCGTGGTACCGTTTCTCGGTTCGCTGTGATGCTGAGGAAGCCCTGGCAGTGTTTCCCTCGGGGCTCCGCAGAACGCAAAAGACACAGCCACCGGGGCAGTAGATGGGGAGGAATCTGCGTTCCTGGGCTGCTGTGCGGGTGAAGAACGAAGGCGTTATCCTCGCGTGGTTTGTTCGCTGACGCGATGCCGGCAGGTCACTGGCGTGTGACAGAGGCCAGCGGTGGTGGGTCCCGGGGAGCGGCCTGGGGCCAGGGCTCTGCCCGTGTCACTTGGTGTCCTTAGTCCCTGTTCACCCACAGGGCTAATTCGTGTATGAATTCCAGCTAATTGTGGGAACAACCCTTCGTACACGTATGTATTGCACGTATGCGAATATATTGGGCATTGTAGGGCTTAGTCAATATGTCAGCTCTAATTAAATCCTCTCAGTTATTAAAATATCTTTAACATGTTTTACAGCACAGTACCTTCAAATGAGGAACATTACTTTTTTTTTGGGTTGTTTGTTTTTTTGTTGGTTTTTTTTGTTTGTTTGTTTTTTTTTTTATTGGGGGGATGGTTAGCTGCTTAATTACCAGACAGTATTAATTTGTGAGCTGCATTTAAAGTGCAATGACTAATATGTGCTTTGTGAAATTTTCTAAGAATCTACATTAGAGTCAAGATGCATAAAAGCACTTGGAAGAAAAATCACAAGCTGATGGGGTTCAGTGTTTAAAAAGTATAAGGAAGCCTGTGGCTGGGTGAAATCTGAATTTGTCTTGGGGGAAAAAGGGTTCTTTTGAAGGACAGAGGATGAGACTCGTACGGAGGGGTTTGCTGCTGCCTTGTTCAGAAGGCATGGGAAAAATATCAGCTAAAGGGGATGGAGCCAAGTTGCTAGGTGCTGAGTGTCAAAGAGCAAGAAAATATGTGTGAACATGTAAAATAGCAGCATGCAGAATTGTTATCACAAAGGCTCTCTGAGAAAGAGAACGGGATATAATGGAGCTGATTTTGAAAAGCAGTTTTGTCCAGTTTTGTGCCTGCAATTTTGTATGAACTTATAATGCCGGTGCATCTTTATGGCCACATTTTATGCACTTAGATGATCGCCTACCCAGCTTTTACTGCCAATCAGTTACATTTCCACGGGTCCGGCACCACGTGCCATTACCAGCACGCACAAGCACTCTCCCCAGCCTGACCGGACCTTATGCGCAAGTGTGACCTGGCGCGGGTGAGGACGTCACCGCGGATCTCCCAGCCTCCAGCTGTGCTCTGTAATTATTTGTGACAACAAGATAATTATTTTCAGATATGAGGACGCAAAACCACTAAAGCCATTTTAAATCCCTGGTAAATGTCCAGACACACGCACAGAGGACGTATGTGCCTGCTTGTAAGCGGTCCTCAACATTAGCAATAGGTTTGAAGCGTTCTTTGTGGCCCGCACATTTGCTGATGAAGCCCGGAGAGGTGTTTGGTGGGAGTGTTTCATGTGTTGTTGGGGACCCTGTTTCAGCCCCAGCTCTAGAAATGACACACGGTAGAGATCTGTGGTCTAAGGGCCGGGTCTGGGCTCCTGCCAGGCTGGCTCCCGAGGCACGAGCATCTCTGAAGTGTCACTTTTGCGGGTAAAAGTGCTCGTTTGGGGTGGCAGGAGGACCCAGCAAAGCGCCTGGAGAACCATGTTCTTCAGCGGCAGCCTTGCAGACTCTGGGTCGTAAATTTTGCGAGAGGCCCTCCAAAAGTGAACCCCAAACGTTAATTCATGGATTCAGGGGCTGCACGAGCTGCAGCCCAGGATAACCTGGCACAGCAGGGCCAGCTCGACGGCTTCACCACTCCTCTCAGAGCATCCTCCTTCACGCTTAGCTTTGCTCCCTTCGTTTAATCGCTTGATGTTCATGCTCGAAACAGAAAGCTGAGGTCTGGCGGCAGATTATTCTCTCTCTCTCTCTGCCTATTTCACCTGAATAGTTCCCGTGCTCTGGTTGCTCACAGAGCCGGTGGTGGTGCAGGCAGGGACCTGCCGAGGGGGGCAGCCAGGACCTCGGCTGGGGACTGGGGGAGGGCTGCAGCCTGGCCACTGCAATGGGAAAAGAGGCCAGACAGGATCTGAAATGGCAGTGGCCGCTATTTAACACCTTCTTGCAGCTGGACTAGGTGATCGCTGTGGGTCCCTTCCAACAGAAATTTCTGTTCTGTTCTATTCCGTTCCGTTCTATTCTATTCTATTCTATTCTATTCTATTCTATTCTATTCTATTCTAATATCGTGTGGGTTTTTTTGAGGGGAGTACACCCTGTAGAACTAGTGCAGTGTTTCCCAGGGCCTGTGTGAGTCCTAAAGACTACACCAAGCACACTAGGTGTGTGCCGCAGGATGCTCCTGTACAGCCAGCCTGGGGGTGGGACAGCGGGGAACTCGGCTTTTAAAGCGTGGAAAAAGGGATTGTATAATGAAACTTGAGGCAAACTCCGTTCTTGCTCCCGTGTCAACTTTGCTAGAACAATCTTGGGTTGGGCTTTGTCCCTGTGTGAAGACACACCTCATAGAAAGTGAAGCCAGATGAAAAAGGAACAATTCAAGGCTAGAAAAAGTTAAAAAACTGAAGACTGCCGAGGTCTGATGATGGAAATTCATTAGCTCCCGGCTGAATAAGTAACTATGATTCTCTTTTCATGTAAGAGCTCTGCCAGCTTGCAAAGGAGCAGATGTGCACACAAGATGGATAGTTTCAAATAGTCAAAATACTGGGTTTTGGGGCTTATTTTTTTTTTTTTTACTTTAGTGATTATCTTTTTTCATCTAAAATAAATCCAGATTGTGCAGAGTCTGGAAAACAAAACAACAATATTTGGAGGGTGGGAGTGTTTATTTAACAGGTGGCTTATTTAGCAAATGGTTCACTCTTATAAAATAATATTCCTGTAGTATTCTGCAGCAATAGCACAGAACATACGAGAGCGGGAAGGCAGCTTTGGGGGTTATTACTTCATGTGGGCTGGGGTTTGGTTGGTTTAATTAAGAACATCTGCGGGAGCGCTCTGCTAAGTGCAGCGGCGCATGTTACCGACTGGGGCTGGGCGCTGCGCCGGGGAGGGCAGTCACCCTCCTCCCCGGGGGGGCAGGGGACGCGGCAAGACGTGCTCGAGGGTCACCCTGCTGCGGCAGAGCCCTGGGCTGGCCGAAGGGGCCACCGGTGGGCTTCAGCCCGTCACCCTGAGGGACACACATCTTCATCAGCCGTCCTTCCAGCCTCCAGTGGCACGGGATGCCTGTCCCGAAACATGGATGCTCGGATGTTACTCCCTATTCAGGATGTTGTTCCTATACAGGATGTTCCCTGTAACAGGTCGTTATTCCTGTTATTCCCAGGAACTTATCCTGGAGGAGGGAAAAAAGGGGGAAGCAGCCCCGGTGACAAGGTGGAGGGCAGGAGCTGAGCTGCATGAGCTGCCGGAGGAGCTGCCGTTATCACACGCAGGGTGCAAACACCCTCCGCTATGGACCAAATACACGTTCCTTACAAGTCTCCTGCGCTGGCTGCGGTAGCTGTGCCGGAATTTGAGTGGAGAGTTATTTTAATAACAATATTTCGAGTAGTGGAAGGATAATTACACACAGATTTGGCTCGCTACCTCCACAAGGCTTGGCTTTTGTTTTTGGATGGAGTCTCTCTACGTTTAACAAATACAGATGACTCGGTGGGGATTTTTCCCTGTACTTGTTTTATTCTTATTAACCCTTCCAAAGGCGCTGGCACTGTGTCCAAGTAGCTGGCCCGGTACTGAGCCGGTGGGGTGTGTTTCATTTTTGGCTTGAGCCTATGGAAGGTGGGAAGGGATTTCTTTCCAGGATATTTTTAATTTATTGGAATATTAAAGCACTTTTTCCAACTCCCAGGTTTTGCTAATAGCATGAGCTTTAAATATTTAAATATAGGTAAAATGCCTTTAATGATAAAAGTCATGAACACAATAATTTAAACTGATTATTAAATTATAATAGCCCTAATTCTCGCAATTCATTTTAAGACTCCATCCCAGTATTTGCCATTATTACTTGCTATTTGCAGCAATGGTGTCATGGTTTTCGGGTGGGAGGGGAGTTAGAAATTGGGAAGGTGTTGAGGGTGGGAGGGGGAAGGCTGGTTTGCTTTTTAGCCCGAATAATTGGCCAAATCCCTGTTTGTCAGCACTGACGAAGGATCCACGCTAAAGGGACTGCTCTTAGATGAAGAGCTAACAGAAACCATTGCTCATTTCGCCGTACGGTAAAATAATTACTTTTCACAAGCAGCAGCTTGGTGAGGAAGCAAAGAAAAAAAAAACGTATTTCAAGATCACGGTTTGTCTGAAAGACGGACACTGTTTGCACACCCAAAGGATGGTGGTGAGCCCCCCTCGGGGGTCTCGGCCGAGGGCCAAGCCAGACCACGGGCAACCCCGTCCCTTCCCTCCCTGCGACCGCAGACACAGAACAAGCCCGGCCATGGGTTGTTGAACCAAAACTGGTTCAGTTTTGAGCTTTTAGCCTTGGAGCCAGTCGAGCCAAAAGCCTCATCACTGCCGTGGCTTTGCGTGCCAAGTGCCAGCAGACCCTGCTCTTCATCCCTCTCCTCCTCCTCCTCCTCCTCCCCGCTTCCTCCCTGGTCTGTCGGGTGGCCGCAGCGCCCGGGCGAGGGGAGCGGGTCCTGCTGCAGCAGCCGACCTGCCCGCGTCTCAACCCATTTCAGAAGTATTTCGGTCAAAAATTCTCTGTTCCCTTCTTCTGTTCATTAACCTTTACCGGAGTGCTAATTCTGCATTTAAATATAAGGTCAAAGCCCTTAGCTGATTTTTTTTTGAGCAGAACTAAGTGCCTTATCTGAAATCTTCTGGAGGGCAATACCAGGCCAGCAGCACTCATCGGTGCCTCTCGACTGGCGCCGCCGCCGCCTCGCTTCCCCAGGAGCCGGGGGTACGTCTGCCGGGGGAGCGCCTGTGCTGGGGAGACGAGTTACTGAGGGTGATTAGCTTTGGGAAATTAGTTTTCGAAATGTACTCTCTCACACCGTGGCCTTTTGCGAAAAGGTGCTTAAGGCACTGAAACAAAGGCCGAGACACTTAGCGAAACTCCCCTGACAAAAATGAACATAGCGTAAAAACGCAGGTATCTTTGCCACTACGTGTCCCGCCAGCAGGGGAGGGACTGGCAGGACGGTCGGACGGTTCTGCTCTGCCGCATCTCTGTAAAGCCATGAACGACCCTGTCACCGCAGCCCAGCTCCCCGAGAGCCACGCGGGGTCCCTGCCTGGCCCCGGCAAAGCCGCTGGACCCCCAGGCTCCGGGAGCCACCCACGGGAAGGTGACCCCGCCACCCCCATCTTTGCCTTTCTGCTGCTAATACACACATAGGCAGGACGATAGGTGCACCTAGCTTGCTAAAAGTGCTTTAGAAATCATTCGTAGGGACTTAAAATCCCTAATTTTTGACAAACAAATGTTAAATCCTCTTTATGCAGAAAACAGTGGCAAATACCATCCCCTGCTCCCCTGGCCCAAACTCCCAGGAGCTCTAATTTTAAAAGCATGGGGGGAGTGAATTTGCAGTAGCTTACTCCAAAGTTAATTTTTTTTTTTCTCCTTATCATAATAAATGTAAAAAGGTCAAAGTTAATGAAGAAAATAGCGAATTTGAAGTTCTGTGGAAGAACAACCCAGCGCTTTTAGCAATTCGCTTAAATGAGAGAGGAAAAACCAGTTCCTCTACCATTTGGAAGCTTTCGCAGCCTAATGAAGCGTGCGACCTCCCTCCCGCTGCTTCTGCAGAGCCGAAATTCCTGCAAGGAACTGGCTCATTAGCGGGAAGCGGGAGCCGCTGCCCGTCACGCCGCGGCTCCCCGGGATGCTGCGTCTCCTGCGCCCGGCGAAGTGTCGCTACCCAAAGAGGCACGTCAAAAATGTTAAGCGCATCTAAACGGCGGCACCTCCCGGCCTAAATTAACCGCCCTGTAGAAAAGGAAAGTGTATTTTCATACAAAAAAAATATAAATAAGAGGAGGGGAGGGAAGCAATGGCCCTGCCTCTCAGCGTGAGACGCGGGGCGGCTGCTGCTCAGTCACATCTTTAAGGTTTATTCTCACTTGCGGTTCCCATTTAAGCCGCTGTCGCTGAGGTTAATGGGAGTTACGCGCTCATGCCTACAATGGTTTGGATAAGTGGAAAAGCTGATGTTATTGCACGTAAATCGCATCGCGCAATGTGCAAATTGTGTTTGGGTTTTGGCTGAAAAATAATAAAGAGGAGGATGGATGTGCATTAGGAGGGAACAGATTTCACCCTCTAGATACCAGATATATCATTATTACAGACATTTGTTTTTTTATCTGGGAGCACTGAAAAAAAAAGAGGGTAGTGGAGGAATAACGAGTACTTTCATATTTGGCAGATAAGGGGAAATACCTGCGGCTGTGGTGGCCGGAGCAGCACCGTACCATCTCCTCCTCCCCCATCTCTTAATTCTGGCTGGCTGCACAAATGTCTTTTATTCAGCTAACGAGGGGGAAGGTTTACCTGCTCTCCCGCTGCCCCGCGGATGAAAGGGGCTGCAAGTAACAGGGCTTTCAGCTGGGCTGTTTTCCGCGGCTGTTGGGGTTGGGATGGAGGTTCGTCGCGTGGGAGAACCGAGCCTGGAGCGAGGGCAAAGGAGAAGGTCGCTCCCGCGTCTCTGTTTGCCGGGATGGCTGGTGGCGTTAATGGGAGCAAACCCTCAGGGATGGTTCTGGCAGCCAGGAGTTACGGGGAGGGCAGCCCGTGGGGGATGCAGGGTGGGAATTGTCCTGTGACGCGTATTTACACCCTACCAAGCGATGGGAAAGCTTAACACGCCCTGAAAAATGAATGACTGAAAACTGAGTTTATGGGAGGTGGCAAATATGCTGATCTCTACATTTTTTAACATGGGAATTTTTTAATGCAAAGGAACCTTTGAGCTCTTCATGAATTAAGCATTAAGCAGGCAGAAAGCGATGGGAACAAATAGGGATGCGCTCAGTGCTGAAGGGGCCTGGAAAAAAAAAATCTCCTTGCCCTTGCTGATACAAAATTTTTGGAGCAGGACGTATGGAGAATCCCTTCCAAATTACCCTGAGAGCCTCGTGCCATTGCTTTAACCTGGCTGTTTTCAGTTATGGTATGGATAAATTCCCTCCCCTGCCCTCAATGCTCAGCAGAAAAACATAAAACAGGACCAAAAACTGGAGCCGACCCAAACTACGCGTGTTTGCAGCATCCCTGCACGGGCAACGGTGGCGATTAAGGTCAGCCAAATTGAAAGTAAATTCCTCCCTTCCATGTCATTGCTTATGTATCTACTCTCAACATTAAGGCTGAATGGAGAATTTTTAATTCCTGTTTTTTAAGATTTTTTTTTTTTTTCCTCCTCACTATTTTCTAGTTCTAAAGAATTCTGTGATGCGAGCTGTAGCGTGGCCGGCGGGGTGGGCTGCGTGGCCCCTCTTCCTGCGGTGCCGCGGGACAGGGGCACCCAGGCACCTGCCTCTGCCCCGGCCCAGGGCCGCGGGGAGCGGGGGACGTGGGAGGGACGTGACGGACCCTTGGTGGCACCGCCAGCCCCCACGCAAAACCCACCAGCCGGGCGACGCACTGCCGCGGCTAAAGTGTCAGGCTGAAATTGGTCCTTTTCCTAAGCTTCCTCACAAGTGTGTCAGTTTATGCAAGAATTTTAAAATTATTTAAGATTCTTTTAAAAGAAAATGAATGCTTTTCCCTGCCTCCCCCCCCCCCTTTTTTTTTTTCTCCAAAGAAACAAAATCTTCCACGGCAGACTGTGAAATATGGATTATTTACCTCCAGACTGGGCACAAGTCTGATCCAATCTTAGAAGTAAATGCATATTTAGTCTTTAAGGCAATTATTTTATCCATGTAAATACTTATTTTGGTATACACGTTCTTTGTAACACAGTTATGTGGACTAAGCGGAGGTTTTGGTAGGTATAACATTTACCATTGTTTGTCTAGAACGCTAGCTCTGAAAATGTGCAAAAAAGCAGCTTTTACTGGTGATGGTTTTTAACGCTCCTGTATCTTAAAAACGGCATAGTTTCTAAAAAAAGTATATATATCGAAAAGTTTAAAAAAAGCTGTCTAGCTCTGAAGGATACATTTCCTGCCAAAGTTATAAACCCTTGAGAAACTGCATTTGTTCAAGAAGCTGTGAGACATCCTTTAATTCAGTATTAGTATAAGCACGATCAGCAACTGTGTAATTAGAGCATCATTGCTTCTGCGTCCGTCACCGATGCAATGGTGATTGCAGACCTGAGTTATTGCGCAAGGAGGAACTGAACGGTGTTACAGACTTTGGGGTTTCCAATGGGGACAACAATCTTGATATAAATATTCAGTTATACTGCTTGGAGCTAAGCCATTTATTTTTCGCGTTTGAAAGGTGGGAATAAATACGATCATATTTGCCCGACAGATATGAACAGTATGGGTCAACCCTTTGACGAAGCATGGAGCATACCTTCAAACAGTTGCCTACAGCAAATGCACCCCACAAATTACAGGGTGGGTGGGACTGGTAAGACGTGGCTGTGCTCAATCGGCAGCGGTCTGCACCGTCCGTTTGGGAAGAAATGTCCCAAAAAGTCCCAATCTGTACAATTACCGGTTTACCGCACGGAACAAGATTCACCGAGAACCAAGTTTCTTTATTTGATGGACACCCCCTACAGCTCCAATCCTGCAAAAATCAAGGTGGTTTGACTCTATGGCTGCGGAAGGGACGGTGCCTAGAGCTAAGCGCGGCCGTAGCCCTCTGCAGGAGTGGAGGGGGAGCGGGCAGAGGCTCCCGAGCAGCCTTGGGAGAGGGACCCGACCGACGCCGAGGGCAGTCCCGGCACCGCGCTGGGCACACGCACACCCGCACACGCACCTCCGCGGCTGAACACCCGCGTCTGACTGACACTACACACCGATTCCACCGACAGAAACGCCACTGGCACCTAGAAACGACTGTGGGGTTTGGTTTCTTTTTGGACTTCGTGATAATTATGTCCCCTCAAATTTAAGTGAAAATTCAGGGATGGGACTGAGCATCTTGTCCATGCTCCAGTGGCTCTACCCGGTACGAATGCAAACAGTCTATACCTTTTATTTTTTCTTTTTCTTTTCCATACTTAATAAAGCTGCTATTTATTCTATTCTGTTGCTGGAAATATCAGGATCCAGATACCAGGAATCACTGCAACAAAATATGTCATCGAAATACATAATTTGATCCAGCCACAGCATAGAAGCATCTCTCAGTTTTGCTGGAGATGAGGCGTCTGAGTTGGGCTACGCGTATCCTTCTTTCCTTCTTCGTAAAACTCTACTGACATGATACTTTCTGCAGCACCACTGTTTCTAGCGAATGGATTCTACAATATAGCACTTTAAAGCTGCAATACAAGAGAGAGCAGAATATCAGGACTGTATATAGTGTAATTTGAATTGGGTTTATACTATTTCCTTAAAGAATGAATTTTGTCATGTTATTCAAGGTTTTAAAAAATGCCACGTTTCCAAAAAGAGTAACTGCTTAGCACATGGCTGTAAATACTACGATAGCAATAGTACAATCTGTCACTGAACATACGCAGAGTGACCCAGGGCGTTTTATTGCCGTATTGTGGAGTCAACGTATTTCCGTTTATACCCTGCGCCTGAGTTCATTGGTAACTACACCAGATTCGCCGCGTATTCTGTCTACGTGTTGGGATGGGCTGGGATCTATTGAGCCGAGCGACACTCAGCCTCTGCCTTTCCAAAACCTGCGGCACCCGCAGAGTGAGTCTGGAGCTGCTGGGCGCGCTCCCTGCTCAGCCGGCATCGCTCCCTGCCGAATCCTACTCTAGGAGAAAAAAGGTTGGAGGAGAATAATTGTGTCGCCTCCCGGAGTTCATATACAAAACAGGGGAATAATAACGTCGACAATGGTTTTATTATTCTCGTCATCGATAGTTTTCTGTGAGCAAGTCAAGATCTTTGGGGGTGACCAGGAGATCTTGCATTCAAGGGCTGTTGGCCATAGTCACGTCCCAGCAATTTACACAGATGGCGCTTTTAATTTCAGCTGTAAACTGTGCGCAGTGTTTTGTGTTAATGCTGTCCGGGGCTGTTTAAACAAAAAAAAGTTAGTAACATTAGATGCTATTCTGAAACTTGCCCCTTCACGGAGTGGGACGAGAGCATTACCCGGATAGACTGCAGTACGAGGAAATCGTGTGTGAGGACTTCACTGCTGTGGTGAGATTTGGGCAGTGTGAGCGCATCGGTAACGAAGTCCTGTCTGTAAGGATGATTCTGTCATGGACGGCAACATGCACTTCAGTACAGTTATTGGAGCAACCTCGTTTTAATATATATATATGTATTTTATATATATATATATGTATATATATAAAATTCTGCTTGATACTTCCTGTATTTTCAGATATCTAGTATTTTAAAAGCATCCTTTATCATTGCTAAATTAGCCAAACCAGTACAAAACTAAGTGCAAGAAAAATACCAATTCACATAGGTTTTGCCGGTAATACAAAAGGGACTATTCAGCTTCTCACATTTACAGCCATTTAGGAATTTTGATTTAGAAGGACGAAGGGAAACGTTCCTACATTCAAAAGATGTCTCAAAATAATTTGCGTTCTGTTTTGCAATGGGAAAACCCAGTTGTTACAGAGATCGCCTGCTGGTTAGTGGTGGTAGGTGGAAAACATATAAAGGAGCTGGTGCTATTCTCGCCTGGGCGCCTAAAACCGCGGCGTCTGAAGCGGTTCGATGAGCTCCCGGGGGTGGGAGGGGGGCTTTTCCTTTTAGCCAATAGCACCTTTCTCCTCCGCTAGAGATTTCTTATGCTCAAAAGGATGCTTTAGCGTTTCCCAAAACACATTCCAGATTTGTGGGAGAGGAAGAGAGAGGAAAGTAGTGTTTTATGAAGGCACACCCATGCTGAATTTGCAGGAAAAAGGAAAGAAAAGAGAAAGCAGTACTGCACAGCGCAGTTATAATACAAGGCTCATTCTTGAAACCTGAATATCATGCTAGAAGAAAATCTAGATACGTGTAATATTTTGAAGAAATATTTTGAAGGCAATATTATTTGATTTTTTTTTTTATCAAAAAAGAAAAAATATTTCTGTGTAAATGTGGATAGAATGCTATTTAAGAAGGGAACTGAATATTTGTATTGCAGCCTTAAAGAAGCACATTTTTACTGCAATATTCCTTTTTTTTTTTTTGTAAACTACAGTCTGCAACTCAGCAGACCATGACTGAATGCTTTTGAAAACTTGTAGATTACAAACATGAAATCACGATTAATATCCTCTAAAGGTAATTTCAGAGCTTTCACGTCTTAAAAAAGGACAATGTGTACTGCTTCACAAGGTAATGCAGCTAATCAAAAAAAGGAGTAGAATTAAAGTATTTACATAATGAGCAATTCTACAGAAGGCGATCATCCCCATGTAAGCACTGCTGATTATATCCCACGCTGCTTTTAACAAACTCTACCAGATTGGATCCAGTCATCAGCACTTTCAGAGAATCCTTAAAAGCCTTTTATGGGTCTTTACACTTAGTGCAGAATGATGTTCTTCAGGTAGAATATGCTGGTGAGGGAGGACAGTGTCAACACAAGGTACCAGCAGGAGAAGAGGACTTCGGCGTCACCGGTGATCCCGTACTGGGCTGTACTGGGAGCTGCAAAGAGAAGAAGAAGAAGAAGGAGGGGTTAAGTGAAAACTTCCACTCTTAGACCCCCGAATTCTCAGTTTTCATCAATTCTTCTAAGATAACTACACGGGCAGCAAAAACATTCTTCTGAAAACCAGAGAAAACGCTGCGAGAGTCGCCAAGCCCTCCTGCTGCGCCGCTCAGTGAATGCTGCTTTTTGTTTTAAACAGGGTAAAATCATTATTAAGGCAAGCATTTAAAAATGTGAATACTTAACATGAGATGAATGCTACATGTTTAAACATCTGAATAATTTATCTGGTTTTAAGTTACTGAGCATTAAGATCTCCACGGAAATCAATGAGAGGTGAATATATTTAGCTCTGCTGGAAAACAGCTCCTTTTCTGCCCGACTTTAGAAGCCGAAGTTTGACAATCTTGCCTAGCCAAAGAGATTCATATTTATTTTCAGTCTCTCTGAAGAAATTATTTTTACTTGCTTCAATACAAAGTCTTTCTCAAATTCCTAAGTAAATATTACAGTAAGTGCATGCAAAAAAGAGTTAAAATATAAGAAACGAGTGTTGAGAAACAAGTGAGGAGACAAGGCTGTGGAGCAGGCGGCGCGGGCTGCCTGCGGGCTGCAGCGTGGGAACCGGCCCCGGCCAAACCCGCCCATTTTGGTCTTAAAAACCCACGGGCAGGAGGGGAAAGGACCTGTCACTGTCACCTCGCCCTGCACCGAGCCCACGCTACCAGGACGATGCTGTTGGGACGTTCGGCTGCTAAATAACCACTGCAGGCTCACTTTGGCCGGCAGATTTATGTACAAGACTTCTCTCAAATCAAATATTTTTCTTTTATACGATGCATGGAAGCCTGACCTCTCAGAGTCGTACGCAGCATCCTGTGCCCTTTGGTTGAACACCGGTATCAAAGGTTTTGCTTTCCAGACCCCATGAATACACCACGGGTTATTCTAAAACATAATACCTGTGCAAGTCTTGTATCGAGTGCCACTGCTACAAGCAGGCGTTGCTTACGTCAGTGGCACTTTATTTAGATACAAGTTGCAGAATTTGCTTTTTTGACTGAACTGACCCAACATCTGCCAGCACCGTGGAAGGAGATTAGCTGGTGGATGCTGAGCGAGACCGAGCCAGCTTGGTGCCCACGTCCTGCGGCTCAAGGCCTTTTCCTCGCAGGGGACAGAGGTGTCCGAAAGGCAGGAGGGGAGCAGACATTTCCAGGCTCATTCCTGGTCACCCAGCTTGAGCGAGCTGGGGATGCTCAACCCAAAGGCTGCATTGCAAAAGGGAGAGACCACCAACGTGGCCGTTTTGAAAAACACATGAGCCACGAGTGAATGAAGAGGGGAGGTCGCCTGGGAGCCCGGGGTGGTGGGGGGTTGGATGCCACTTGGAGGATCCTGCCTCTTCTGCAGGATCTCTCCTTTCGCACCGTTACGTTGCCGTCCTGAGGTGTCCTCAAGGCACGGGGCTCTCTGGACCGAGAACACCAAGAGATGGTCTGAAGAGCAGACTTCAGCCAACAGCTCCGCTCTGCAGGTACGTGGGAGAGGGCTGCACAGAGCGGGTACCAACGCTGCAGAAGACAGTTTCCCTGGCACCAACCCAAAGCTTGTCCCACCGCCTGGCCCAGGAGCGAGCTGCCTCCGGCAGCACTGCTGCCCCTCGCCAGTGCCAAGTCCACCTCCAGCAGGGAGGCACCAGGGAATGGCACACGCAGGGCTTTGGAGAAAGGAAAATTCTTCACGTGCTTCCCTTGTGGGCAGAGGAGAGGAGCAGTGAAGCATCCCTGTTGGCAGACATGAGCCCAGGAGGGCTGCACGGTGCGGGCAGGACGCAGCCCAGGGAGGAGAGCGGGACCTTGATGGATGGGGTCGGTACCCGGCGTCTGGCGTGCACAGAAAGTCCCCCCAGGATGAACGATAATAAAGCAACAAGAGGGATTTCACTACAATCATGGCCCGTCTGGGGGAGCAGGAGAGACTACAGCAATCACCCAAGAAAATAAAGCAAATGGGTGGTTTTCACCAAATCTTGTTTGCTTCTGAAGGACACAGTCTCCTGAATTTCAAGTCTTGTTCACTGAAACGTAAACATCCCTTTGCTTTCTATACAGACATCTGTGCTATGTGCCACCGGGTCCATTCCCAATGTGTGACATTTCATTAGACGCAGAGTATGTGATAAAACCAAAAATCAGTCATTTCCCCCCCATGCAGAAAGGTTCAGGTAATAAAAAAAAATTACAAGACGAAGCTTGATTTTAAAGCTTAGTTTAGTGACTTGTGACCATGACTAACTGCAGGACAGGGCGCGCTCTTCCCTTCTCATTAAAAAGGAACTTTCCGTGATAAGTCAGTATGACAAATCAACATTTAATTTATTACAAAAACCAGGCGAGCAAGCTGAAGCATAGCGTAGGTGGTATTTCATTTTATCGTATTAAAAGAGTTTCCCCAACGTAAAGATAATTTGAACTACGGTGGCTATAAAAGCGAGTGGAAAATTATGTAGATCTGATTTCCTGCATATGAACCAGTTCTATCTTTCTGAAGCTTATTAAATCATATCCGGATTGTTTCAGCACAAAGCCACTGGGCGAATTAATGGGGGAAAAATACGTAGACTTGGGTAGATAATAGAAAAGAGTTATGGTTCCTGAAGCTGGCTCGCCAGAAGAATTTGATGTGAAAGAAACCTGAAGGAGAAGCAGATCTGGACTGATTTAGGTGACCGGACTCTGCTGGGGCTGAATAAGCTGCTGAGTTGATGCGGTAGAGGGATGCCAAGTGAGCGCGGGGTGGGTTTTGCTGGTCCGCGGGCCATAGATTAGCCCTGTTGGATCCCACCCTGCCCCACACCTCACCCCACTGCGGGGTCGGGTCTCGATGCTATGGCTGATGAACAGGATTTCAGTTCAAAAAAACACTTCATAAATTCTCTCGAGTTTCTTTAGAGCAGTCTTTGGCATTACAAGAAAGAATGAGTCCAGCCGTGCTGCGTGGCTCCCAGGTTCCCTGGGACTGATGCTCGGACAGAGCTTAAGCCGAAATTTAAAATTATTCTCCAGCCCCTCTAATACCTTTTCCATTTCCTCAGATTCCTTTGAAGAGGGCAAACCGGCGCGTGACTGCTGGCACCGGGGGCTGCTGCTTAGAACCCGCCAGGTACAGCTTCACTTGGTCAGACCTGCAGCGGCATTCGGTATAAAAAGCCAAAATAAACTCGGAGCTCTTCGCATCTGCGTCCACACAGCCCCAGGAGTCCCCCAGAACAAAGCCGTTGCTGCCATTGTGGAAATGTCCCCAAAATCCACGGCGTGCCAGCAGGCAAACTGATCAGAAACTGGCGTTGAAGGGCTTTTTTGGAACTGTATACTGCAGGTCTAAAAAGCCACGCTATTTTAATTCAAACTGGAACTAATAGCTGGAAAACATTTGCCATATGCCTGCCCAGGACCAGCACGGGCATCCTGGTGCCTTCTTCAACCCTCTAATTCATCTGGCGGTGGAACAAGCCTGGCTGCTCTTCGGCTTGCTTCCGTACTCTCCTTTTGTAATTAGCAGCCGCATTGCAGCGGGCTTTGGGCTGGCGGAGCGGGACAGGACACGGGGCTGGGCAGCACCCGCTTGGCACCCCTCCGTGGACGGGGCTTGTGGGTCAGGAAAGTCCTGCCGGATCATTATCCCTCTTAACTTTGCCTTCTGGAAATCTCCCGGTGTTTCCAGCCTCCAAAGTGAATTTATAAGCAGATGTCCCTCTCTCACGGCTGGTGCAAACGGGTCGCATCGGTTATAATGTCACGGTAAGCCTGCTGCATGGCAGACAGTTTAAAATGTCGTGCTCGGCTCTCCAGAATTCCTGGAAATACAATAAGCTTCTGCAGTCCTTTTCTTTTTCACCTCGGTATTTTGATTCACTTTTCCTGTGGCTACCTGATTGCTTTGCTGGCAAAAGAAAATATTGTCCCCAAGCAACAATGAAATTGTGTAGATCTTTTGTGGCGTTTTACAAACTCTAAAAAGTAAGCAAATTTACGTTTAAAATTTAAAAAACTCTTAGTGTGGTCTGCTTAGTCACTCATCTAGAATGAATAATTATTTCTGCTAAGTACTAAGTAGTCCTTGCTTTCATTAGTATTGCTGTGTAATACGAGGCAACGTTGTTTTGCACATGGTTAATTTTCATAGGGGTTTTTTGAAGGTTCTCTATGTTGGAATAAAACCCTTAGTTTAGGCATGAATGAAAAGGTTTAAGTGTTTGAAAACAGCGTAAAACTCACAGCTGCTTTTTTCCTCCGCTAAGATCTTAGCATTGACTGCCGCTGTTTTATACAGGCAGACACGCTTGCGCTTGCAGTCTTAATATTTGTACAGAGAGATAATGGTGGAGGGATGTATGATTAAGCATCAAATAAAAGCAGGAATTATTTGACTCCCTGATTACATCTGCAGCTCTCCTGGGCATTTCCATAATGCCGATCACCACCGTTCTAACGGAGCACCCTGTTTGGAACTGATGGTACAGCGTGGGAAGCCTCTGGTCCGCAGAGATGGGCAGGAGAACAGCGGCTGGCCCGCAGAGAGGTGTCCGTCTGTCTAAGGATTCCAGCCAGGGCAAGGTCTGGGTGAGTGGCTGAAACACAAACCAAGGGCAAACTGCTTGGCTGCCCTCGTGCCGAGCTGGCAGCGCACGTTCAGCTCAGAGCTGTGGCAGTGGTACCTCAAAAGAAAGTGAATTTCCATCTAGAAGAAGATTAAAATGAGCTTGATGAAAAGTCTGATGTTTGAAATATAAGATGACCTAGGATTTAGAAGTTGCAATAACTTTAAAATATATCAGAGGGCTGGAGCCCCTCTGCTGGGAGGACAGGCTGGGAGAGCTGGGGGGGTTCAGCCTGGAGAAGAGAAGGCTCCAGGGAGACCTTCCAGCCCCTGCCAGGCCCTAAAGGGGCTCCAGGAAAGCTGGGGAGGGACTCTGGAGCAGGGAGGGGAGCCATGGGACGAGGGGGAAGGGTTTTACACTGACAGAGGGGAGATTGAGATGAGATGTGAGGCAGAAATTGTTGGCTGTGAGGGCGGTGAGCCCCTGGCCCAGGTTGCCCAGAGAAGCTGTGGCTGCCCCATCCCTGGAGGGGTTCAAGGCCAGGTTGGCCGGGGCTTGGAGCAACCTGGGCTGGTGGGAGGTGTCCCTGCCCAGGGCAGGGGGTGCCACTGGGTGGGCTTTAAGGTCCCTTCCAGCCCAAACCATGCTGTGATTGTATGATAACACATTAAAATTACGGGTAGATCTGTGCGAGCGGTCGCGCTCATTGTGGCAGGGATGGAGACACGCGGAGGCTTCTGCTCCCATTCCCGCCTTTGCTTTGTAGCTCCCCGTGGTGTTAGTTATCGAGAAAAGCATGTCCGCCTCTCACTTTTGACAAGACCGCATCTAGCATCTCTCCTGGGAGCCACGCGCAGGGTGTCACAGTCCTGCTGAAGGAGAAACCCCTGCTAAGGTCAGCCCTGGCCGTGTCCTCCGCGGCCGTCAGAGCACCACACCGGCCGGGGTCCCTGCCTGCATGCCTTTGAAGCCCACATGCTTTTATCAAGCTCTCCTTTTTCCTAATTTAGTGATTATTCTACATAATCCTAATGTTTTATAATAGTTAGCAGTTGTGAAAATATTTAAGTGCACTCTTAGCACAGACAGGATTATATTCAGGCATCTCTCCTGGCGGTGAATAGGAAGGAACAAAGTAATATTGTATCACTATCTGTAATTAATGAAAGAGATTAGGAAAAATACTATGCTGGAACATGCAAACCAACATTTCCTAACACCAAGGACTGCGTTAACCAGAAATAATTACAAGCTTTAATGCCGATGCCTTGTAGACAAAAGCACAGACCTCTTTAGGTTGTCTGAATAAGCAAGACTAATTCTTTTAAATGGATTATGCAGAGAGATGTTAATAAGCATTTCATTTAACTATATTCAGGTTAATGGTTTATTACAGGAAAGCCTTAATAAATAGTTTTTGTGCAACATTTAAAATACACAGAGAAGGAAGGAATAAACTAACTGAAGGTCAAAGCAGTAAGGAAAAAAAAGATGAAAAACACTAGGCTGTCAAAAATGCGGTTTTTTTTTTAAAAGAAAAGATTGCAAGATAATAGGACTGTGACGGCTCAGCGGAGTCCTGCAGACACGTCTCTAAATATTGTTACACTTGAAGTTAGCGGAGGATTTATGGCTCCGGAGGAGCGGGTCAACGGTCTATACAAGGCTGAATTAGAAAGCACCGGCTTGTGCTAGGAGAGGGGTCTGCTCGGAGAGCCCCAGGGCCGGCCCGCGCGCGGCTGGGCCACAGCAAAGTCTGTCCCGAAGAGGAACCTCGCTGTGCCCCGGGGGCCAGGCAGGGCTGCAGAACGCTCGACCTCGGGAGAGCAAAACCTCAAAATCTTGTGTAAAAATGAATCGGCGGAGGCACCGATTTGTTTAGCCTTATGCAAATGCAATCATCCTCGAGGCTAAGCGCCCGAGACAGGAGATTTACAGCCATGGAAAATTCACTAGTGAAGTCAAATAGATAAATCTGAACGAGGAGGCCCTTTTGAAGTCTGCGCCAGATGGAGACTTTGATTAAACAGAGCTTTGACCATGATAATAACACTTGGAAAATGCTGATAATTTAAGTAATGTTGAAATGCGTTTGGGCCACGTCCGCGGTAGCTGGGAGCTGGACGTGGTGACTCAGAAGGTCCTCTCCAGTCTGACGTTCCTCTGTTACTGGGATGAATCGCTGAAATTCCCTTTAATGAGAGAGAAACGCACAGCACTGCACGGGCCAGCATCCCCAGGCCGCATCTGAAATGCAAAATGCTTATATTTTAAATATAGGCCTACATTTGCGAGAGATTATTTTATAAATGATGCATGGTCAAAATATTTTTGCTTATCCCAGGGAAGAACGTGGAGTGAGGGAATCAGTGCAGCGCTGTGCGGCCCCAGCTCTCGGAAAAGCGAAGCGTCTCGATGTGATGGCTCACGGGGCACTGCAAAACATTTTTACTGAGTATAACAAACTGCTAGACGAGGCCACTGGATGTGTCCTCGCCTGTGCCCAGTGCTCATTTGTCTCCCCAGTCCTTGCTCACGAAACCGCAGGGACAAGGATCACACCGGGAACACGAGAAGAACGTGCTGGGGGGCCACCACCTCCTATAGCATCTTCTCCATCAAATACGTTAGTATAGGGAACAGCCAAATTTTGCTGTGTTAATGCCTGTGCAGCCATTCTCTGGGTAGTGCGTGCGTGATTTTGGGCAGAATTTTGCCTTTGTACGTTTTCTAGCCAGGAGTCCCTTGGCACTGCTGAGCCCGAGATTGCTGAAAACCCTCCAGAAAGGAGGCAGGAAATACGGCAAAAGTTGCCCACGAGCTAGCTCTGCCCGCGTGGATTCATGCAACTTCTTCAGCTTATTCTAAGACAGAGCTGCGGAGGATAAAGCCAGAAACTGCGAGGTCTTAAAAGAGTGGCTTTGTCATTCTCCGAAATGCGGCAGAATGATGCGGAAGATGAGCCCCCGCTGGACCGATGGAGTTGATAAGAGAGGGGCATTGTCAGGCCTCTTCATCGGCATTCTCGCAGGGCTGCTGTAAAATGAATGGTTCTGCTGATTTGTTTCTCATTTCTAATTGAAATGAATAATGCAGCATTTTTTTGAGTTTTAAAATAGGAATGCAGAGAATAAAACATTATTGCTGTAACCGCGCAAGTAAAGAACAACTATTTGTTGTCCTAAAATATTAAAGCTTACTATTTTAAATACTTGAGATAGATACGCCACCAGCAGAGTTTTAAAGTGGAGTATTGTCCCTGTGAGCATTTGCGCGTATCCCTGCGTACGCACAGAAAATTAGAAAGAAGCATTTCTTGTTTTATTCCTGAAGAGGCGAGTTCTGGTATGTGCTCTATCTAATTCGGAACTGGTTCTTGATACCGATTCTGGATGAGTTAAAATATAAAATATGGTATTTACCGGGCTAAAAAGTGAAGCAATCACAACATGGTAACTAGCTCAGCCCCCCAGCATTGTAATTTCATACTTGTGGGGATCTTTCCCTGGGAATTTGGGTTCCCTGACTGTGGAAAATCAGGTCCGGGGAGGCAGCACCTTCCCCTCCCTGCCAGAGTCACCCTTCCTCTTCCACCCGCTCACACACCGACAAATAACTCAAGCTAAATATTACAAACAGCCAAGTACTAATTTAAAACCGGCTAAAAATACACACAGTGATGTAAATTTTAAGTAAGATGATTTTTGCTTGCTTATTAATGTGATGGGGCATGCCAGCCACATTTTGCAGTTGTTCAAAGCAGACCTACTCAGTGAACACTTAACAGCTGCATTTCATTAAGCTTATAGAGAAAGCAAGACCATAACTGATGGAGGTTGTTAACTATATGCAAAAGGTTTTTAAATGACTTAATTTCTGTTCTCGAATAACTCTCTGGAACGAAGCATTTCCAAAGTCAGCAACTTCCCGAAAGTACTCGGTGCAGGCGCCTCACTCCGTACGGTACGGACATGGAGGCACCCGGCCCTCGGAGGTGGACTCACCAGCAACGTGCTCTCTTGCCAGCGGAATCGCTCCCTTTTCGAAGGAGAAATTTGCTCCCGTGCTCCGGCTGAAGAGGATGCGGTTAAAGATGGAGCCAGCAGTTCAGGTGAGCGGCATTTGCAAACGCGGTCCCGGGCCCGTGGGCGGCCGCGGTGCCAAGGGCTCCCTGAACCCGTCACCTTTCAGCTTTTTGCTGCCCCGCGTTTGCTTTTCCCCTCGAGACCCGCCTGGGTCAGCCACCTCTCAGCAGCCTCCCCCCGACTTCCCAAAGCTGTGCTAACTAACGGAACCCTAAAATTGGAGGTTTTCTTTTCTAAAACTCATTCCTCCTTCCTGTCAGCTTCCAAAATCTCATGTTTTATTTCCCAAACTGTCATTGACTCTCCTCATAGAAACCCAGGTTTAAATCCAATTGTTATCGTTCACAGCAAAACACAGAATGTAAAAAAAAAAAGGGGGTGTCATTTTAGAGAAACAAACATCTCTAATTTTTCAAACTTATAAACGGTGACTAAATTTTCCAGCTAATTTATACTTTAACAAATCACAGTAATTTGATCCTATGTAAAGTTACAGATGGATTGGCAAAATTTGGGTAACTTAGTCGAGAGAGGGCAAGATAACCTTTTAGTTCTAGTGAAATGGATGCTATTGTTGAAGAGTATTTAAGATATCAGAAAAAAAAACCTCTCCAAGAAGGGAGGCACATGGGACATCTTACACCTAGGCATGAGTTCCCAACAACTCAAAAACCTTGAATTTCGGACATTTTTACTTCATGTGCCAAAGGAATCGCTGTGGTCCTCAGTGTAGTGTGTGCTTTTTGAGGGAGTTCAGCATCTAATTAGTAGCGACATGACAGCTAGAGACCTACCGAAGCCAGTAACATTTTCTATTCAGTATAGGTACACCCTGGAATTGTTAAAAACCATGATACAACCCAAACTACTGCATTTGAACGTAAGCACTTTATATTGCAACTGCTTTCACAACAAAAAGGTATTGTTAAAACTTTATTACCTAGGTGTTATTTGTTTCCAAACTTGCATTTTAAATTTCAGCGTGTGGTTGCCAACAGAAAAGTCCCCATTTACAGGCAATTATCACACAGTGGTACCTAAAACTCCCTGTCGTTATTGCTCACTCTAATTACAGGGCCTCGCTGCGGTCCCTACGGCAGTGTTTGTGAGTGTGGGGTTTCAGCGGGGGCCAGGCGCGCACCCTTTGTGTTACTCCATACTTCTGTGTTTCAGCGGATTCAGGTATGGCACGAAAAATGGGCAACGGTGATTTGAGAACCTCTTAACAATAGCAGCCCTCGCACAAAAGCCTGTTTTGTAGATAACCAGTGTAAATAATAGATTCCCCACACGCTGCTGTCTATCAAGTTATTTCTTCAAGCAAATGTCTCTGGGTCTCATAAAAGCAGAGAAATAGTGGTGCTCAGACAAAGCGGGCTGACGCTCGTCTCTCAGATCCTGCAGACCTGCTCTTGCTGCAGCCGCAAAAACAAAAACAATTTTAAACGCTTACGGATTGTTGTACCGTATATCTTTAACAGAATTGCATTTAGACACAGATAAACTTGATCGTACCAAACAAAACCCCCTTCCATTAAATAATGCAGAAGAAAAGAATCTTGCTAATGCATTAATAGGATAAATGAAGCAGGCACTGAACACAGAGCGCCTCTGTGTTTAACGGGATAAACCAGACACGCCCGGCTTCTGCTGCAAGCAGTATTTCATAATCCCAAGAAGTATTTATGAGGAAAATTTCTGTGAGGGAGCAGAATAAAATTTGGCTTTATATATCCTCCTTTATACTTGAGTTATCTCAGACTTGTTTGTACTGCTGGAAAGTGCAGTTCTATTGGAAGAAATAAAGTAACTTTCAGGAACTTCAGAGCTGCAGGTGTGTACCAGCCTCGGAGGTCTGAGATGAGTTTTAGCAGCCGGAGGAGATGCCAGCCCCCATCCTGGGATGAAGCTACGCTTAACCGGGTCACCCCTGGTCCCTGCCTTTAACTGCCACAGGAGACACCAGCCAAGGGCTTGTCCGGAGAGGAGAGCGGAGCAGGGAACCGATGGCCCTGTGCCGACATCTCACCGCCCGGCACAACATAGAGAGCCCGGCTTTTAAATACCCCCAGGGATGGCGGCTCCACCACTGCCCTGGGCAGCCTGGGCCAAGGCTTGACAACCCTTTCCGTGAAGGAATTTCTCCCAATATCCATCCTAAACCTCTCCTGGAGCAACTTGAGGCCGTTTCCCCTTGTCCCATGGCCTGTTCCTTGGGAGAAGAGCCCGACCCCCCCTGGCTGCCCCCTCCTTTCAGGGAGCTGCAGAGAGCGAGAAGGTCTCCCCTCAGCCCCCTTCTCTCCAGGCTGAACACCCCCAGCTCCCTCAGCCGCCCCTCACCAGACCTGCTCTGTAGGGCTGTTCCTCAGACGAGCACGGTGGGTCACAGCGGATCACCCCTGCTCCCTTGCTACGCCCGGACAAACCTGTTTCTGGGCTGTGTAAGGAGAAACGCAGCCCATGGGGGCTCCTCAGCACGGCAGGGCTGTGTCCGCACGGACGGGTCACCTCGGGAGAAGGACAGACTGACCGGACACAGCCCGGAGAAGAACAGGGAGAACACCTCACCTCGGAGGAAGGCTTGGAGCAGCAGGACGGTTCAAAACCCGAGGAGGAGAGGAGAGGGCGTCCTAATAACAACCGTGGGCTACACAAAAGGCTTGCCCTGGAGAAGGTCGGTGAACGATCTGCAGCGGGTAGGAGCCACAATAGCTACGAAGGCAAACTTAGTACTGAGTTGCATGGGAAAGGCGAGGAATCTGCATCATTGCAGAGTTTTAAGAGCAGCGCGTATAAATATGTGTCAAAAATAACACCAGACACCGCTTCTTTTGCCTGCGGGAAGAGATCTTTCTAGATGTTCTCTCTGGGCCTTTAAAAATAATAATCCAGGAATGCATCATAATTAGCAGTGACTGAAACTTTTAATTTCTTTCTGGAACCGGAGACATAAGAGGTTCCCCAGGAGGGAAGGGAGGGTGGCTCGTGGCAGAGATGAAGATGAGCCCCCTCAGCCCGCGGCTCCCCAGCCCGTAGCCGGGGCTGCAGCTCCATCCCCCTCCCCTAGAAACGGGCTCTCAGTTCTTTCCGATGGCTTAAGGACATGCCCGTTGTATGCAAACTGCGCAGAAAACTTTAAACAGATCTTTAATTCTCATAGAAAAACGAAGGCAGCTGTGGAGCCCATAATTAGCATATGCCTCTTGGCTTATCAAACCCAGCTCTGCTGTTGTACCGTGTCTTGTGATTTCCCTCATAAATATTTTAAGATCTGTCTTAAAAGCAGTTGCTTGTCTTCCAGTGGGAGCAATCAGTGGAAGGCTTCTCTGCAGATGCACTTCTGAATGGGTAGGAACTTTCTTATTCCCAGGATAAATTTAACTTCGGATGAGCTCTGTCTCCTCCCGGGCCTCGCTGCCCTGTTTCCACAGGCACCACTCCTGCATGGTTTTGCGTCGTTAGACTAAGCACCATCTCGTCGTCTCCTTCCTCTTTCTCTTCCTTCTCTTTGCATAATAGGAACAACAACAGATTCAAATACTTTACCTAAACTTGCAGTTTTAACCCATTTCTTAGTGGGATCAGGCCTTGAAGGGCTATAATTACCACTAATGTTCCCACATTTGAGCTATTAATAAGTTAAAGGGCACTGTTGTTTCTACGGCTTGTAATAAAACTCGACTTCCATTTTCTTTGAGTCTGCCAAGCTTTCCTCTCCTCCTTTAGAAGTGCTAAAAATAATTTACCCGAGGATTATTTAAAAAGAAGGCAAAGATTTTTTTGGTATATTATTTCATGTTTTATTGCAGCAGTAATCTCTTTGGTAAGGTTATCTTCAGTGACTCAAATAACTTTGCCTTCAAATAAAAGTTATTACTTAGCCCAAAGGCCAAGCAAAGAGCGCGTTCTGGAATCAGATCCACCCTGCCTCTTTGGAGCACGAATGAGAAAAGGTGAATTAATGCAAACCTAGCACAGCTTGATAAGAGTCATATGATCTACTACTGCGTATTAATGAGCTAGAAACACCATCTAGGATTGCATTAGCAAAATAAGGTCTATTTAATAAAAACAGTCCACAAAAAGGTGAAAATTCCAACTCAAAATTCTAACGAAAGCCAAAGGAGATTATCATCTTGCTGTCTCCCTGCTTGGCTACGCAGGCAAAGCTGAAAGGCTGCCTTCAGAAACGCATCCGTCTGTAAGCACCTCTAGGCAAAAAAACCAAATCCAAACCCCAAATCCAGCCCTCCCCTTCCCCGAAAGCCCCGACCTGTAGCCTTATTGCAGACGTTTCCATTAATGCTGTTGAAGCAAATTGCACAGTACTGAACTGAGGACTATAACATCTGTGTGACCCGGCTGATGGATGGCACGGTGTTGCAATAAATAACGCGGTGTTGCATCTTTTTGCTTAAATAGATGGGCCTCTTCCATCTAGAGATGGGTGCTGGGGGCCTGACCACCTGGTCACTGCCAGAAAGGAAACCAAACAGCCTAGAGAAAATACCCCAAGTTTCACTGTCAAGACATTTCCACAGACATCTGAAGCCTGCTGAATTTCCTGACTACAGCATTAATTCCTTCAACTGAGAATTGGACACAACAGATTATTTTTTCCACTGGATTTCAGAGTTACCATGCCTTATAAAAGAAAGGCAACGGCTCGATACAGAGTTGTGTCGACTGGACAGCACAATGCACAGCATCCTACTATCTATCAGCAGAAAAATAATTTAATAACTCCAGCAAAGCCAGGAAATGCAGCTTATGTTTGCCCCCGCTTCCAAGAAGGCTGTTCATTGCCCAGAACAACATATTCTAGCTCTGATAGGAAAGGATATGGCCAGAGATAATGAGCTGAGATGGAAGGCGCGCCAGTCCCGTGCCTGCAGGGAGGTACTGCATCACTGCGCACCAGAGTCCGAGCGTCGGACAAGAGGACATGGAGCTGAAGACTAGAAGAGCGCGAGGGAGAGCACTGGGACGAGCCAGCCACCCGCTCCCGCTCCCCCCCCCCGTGTTATAGTACGTGACTTGGGGGAGCCAGTTATCCCCCCCAAGGTGGGGGACCATCTGTATCCCAAACCACGCGGTCTGGAAAGGTTCTTCAGTGAAGAAGAACCAAGAAAGGCCCAGAACCGCGACTCCCCGTGACCGATAGCCACGCTCAGGTTTCCATAGGACGTGTGTACCTTTCGAGTCGCCTGCGAGGGCTCGAGTTGGATAAATTTGCCCAATTCAGAAGTGTGATGCTGTAACAAAACTATGGAGTTACAAAGTCAAATGCTGAGAAACACAGGTTGTTTTGGAAGTGAGACGGGTGGCGCGTGCTAGCGGGTACTTATGCACGTAATTTTGGCAGCCTACAATAACTGCTTCTCTGACAATGTTGCCCTCATTTGTAAGTGTCACATTTGAGAGAAGGAAAAGCATTTTAATGCGACAGAAAAATTTGACTTGGGAGCTAATTACTTTAATTTGATAGAATTTTTGGCTCATCTGCATACTTGACAATTATTTACAACTTACATTGGTAATTAGAGGTTGGGTCTTGTGCTGAAATACTGCAAATAGCTTTGAAGACATTTGCTGATCCTTCTAACTTTTAGAGGAAATGAATTTATTAGTAGTTAATATGTAAAATATTTGTACTTCTGACCTTTTGTAAAACATTCTTTCTATATTTTAAATGACTGCTTGTCAGAATCATTTTTCTCAAAATGAAGTCTGACATTGTAAATAAGCTCTTGAATTAAGCAGCATATTAAATCTATGTATTCAGTGGCAACCTTTGATAGTTCTCATATATCATGAAGATTTTGTTGGTTCTGCTACATTGAGGCAATGTCATTTAGCATTGTGAATGATAATTTTTTACACTGAACTTTACAGTTTCTGGACAGTTTCAACATCATTCTTCTGATCTTGACAAAGGATATTGAGTTAAGCAGGTTAGTACATGATTTCTTGCCTTTTTTTTGTGACTCTGTATGAGAAAGGAACTTTTCTGCTGGAGGAGCTGACAACCTTTAAACAAATCTTCCAGTGAGGTAGGTGTCAGATGACTCCTAAAGACGCGGTCTTTATTCAGCTATTCTGATGGTTTTCTTAAGCGTTTATTTGGAGTTTCTCTTGGTGATATTTCTGCATAGTGTATATATTGCTCTTGTTTTATAGGTATATTAAAAAAAACCAATGACGTAATCCATGGAAGTCTACTGCTGAACTGCGCTAACAGCCAATCAATTAATCATCAACAGGCTTTTATCATAGCAGGGTGTTGGATGAAATAAATAAAAGAGCCAGACTGTTTACTAATTGCAGAAGAGTTAACGTATAGTGCCCCCCTGAGTTACAGCTGACTAGACCGGCATCATCTCGCGGGTTTGCCTTGTACGTCAATACCGCTTAATCTGGTTCTTTGTAACGGGGTACGTCTTAAGTAGAAGGACACTGGATAAGTCATATACATAAAAGAGATCTACGGCTTGCTGGCACGCGAAATTCCTCTAATATATATTTTTATGAAACCAGCAGCACATTATGTGCTCAGCAGCATAAATAAAAAAGCGTGTTACCCTGGCAATTTTACATTTACTACATTAGTTAGTAAATGCAATGGCCACCCTTACTTTCTTATAATAAAACCTGCTGAGCCTTTTCATGAAAGATGATTGCAATTTCCACCGGCCGGTGCATGCAATGAAAAAACATAACTCATCAAAATCTGAGCTATTTGCTCTTAAGATACAAGAGCGTTTTTCTTCAACACTTGACGTGACATTAACTATTCATGAAACTTGAGAACGTTCAAACGCTGCCGAAGTAAAATTGTTACTACTTTTCAACCTGATTGAGATCTTTTCTGAACCAGACTCTACAGCAGCCAGCAAAAGGGCTCTCCACACCTAAGAAATGCGGAGAGCGTCCAGGTGCTGTAGCTGTGAGCTATCGATTTGCTGAAAAGTCGAGTTCCTCCTCCCAAATTGATTCATGATAACTGCCTCCATTTGGGTCAAACAGTATTTAACCGCTTGTAAATTTTAATTAAACGATTTGTCACTTTGAACATATAGTTTGTCATCTCGCAGCTAAGCCATGTGTCTTTATCAGGGAATGACTCAAGGGGAAGGCATCCGTCTCCCCTGTCACCTCGCCCCCCATTAAGATAATTTGGCTCTTGCGCGGCGCGTGAGGCTCCGTGGAACAGACTGTGCTTCCTATGAACAAGTCCATCACACACGCTTATAAAAATACAATTTCTTCTTTTCGTCGTTAACATATGCTTAACTTTCTGAGCATAATAGACCCCTTTCCCAGCAGCACTCAGCAAAACAGATTTTTTTCCTTCCAACAACTTAATTTTTCCTTTTTCATGTGCAAATGGCACCTGTAGCTATTCTTGCTCAGCCACCCAAGTATCGTTTCCGTGCCTACAGTTATCCTTACTTGCAAGATGTTGACTCTAGGAGAAAGTGAAGAGAAGTTTATAAACCGTGTAAATCTGTTGACTGACTCTAGAAATGCTGGTTTATTTTAATTGGGGTTTGTGCCTGTAGCTCTTTCCCTCCTTTCTGTGGGACTAGCTATGCCGTCCTCATTTTGGCAAATTTAAATAGGTCTTCCGCCTGCGCACGTTGTACAACACTGATGTGAGCATATGAATTTCATACACATCCTGCTCCACCTGCCTCAAGGTTTAACCCTGCAGGGCAAAGGGCCTCTTGCTCGTGCAGGGACACGGGCTGCTGCTTTAATTCCAGGGTCCACCATGTGTGAGCCAAGAGGCCAGGCTGGACGGGGCTTGGAGCAACCTGGGCTGGTGGGAGGTGTCCCTGCCCTGGGCAGGGGGTGCCACTGGGTGGGCTTTAAGGTCCCTTCCAACCCAAACCAGCCTGGGATTCTAAGAGAACTTCATGACCATCACATAAAGTCCATCCACAAAATGCACAGAAAGCGCGTGTAATCTAGTCAAGTATTTCTTACTTTTCATTAATGTCCAGAATTTCTTTTTTTCCAAAGTACTTTCAGTTTCCCACCCGTGGACCAAGGGTGTCATGTTAGAATGTGTCGCTCAGTTTATCTTTATTGGCTGCTCCCTGTGGTGAACTATCTGGGGCTTTTCTGCTGCAGGACTGCAGCGGGAGCTGGCGCGGCCGTCGGGAGGACGCCGAGCTTTTGTGGGGGGACTGAAACCCCTCAGCTCCCGAGGGGCTCTGGGCTGGCGGTCCCCGAGCCGTGGGGCCGGTGGGGGCCCCTTTGCAGAGCCCCCCACCCTTCCTGGCCGACGCTGCTTCTCCTCCGCAGCTTTCACTGCCGGTGGAGGATTTTACATCAGGAGGCTTTGCGTGCATCACCCTTCCCCACCCGCTTTTCAGCTTAATCCAGGGGATTTTGGAGACATTATGGCTCGGCTTTGCATATGTTATTACGCAGAAGGCAAGGAAAAAAAAAACCCAACAGCTGAGATTTTTCAACACTGACTGGGAGCTTTAGGCATGACACTCCTGGTAAGACTCCTGGCTTTGAAAAATCTCTATCAATTAGTACAATATTTTGGTGGAGATAGCAAAAAATAAAAGAAAAAAAAAAAAAGAAAGCATCAGTGCCTTTGTGGGAGGCCCCTTCCCAATTAATGCTGATTAACGGTAGGGGATGAGTGGGCGGAGTGCATGATCCTCAGGAACGCTGGACCTCTTGAACACCTTCTGCTGTGCAGGTGCTTAGTGTCACCGTGCCCCCTCCGCCCCGGCGCGGGATCACCACTGGCACTGACGGGAGAGGCACAAGGCGGCTGCAGGGAAACGCGCTGGTGAAAAATGAGTTAATTCCCACAGATGTATTTCCTAAGCAGTATGTGCCCGGAGGTTAGTGAGACCGCTGAGGGAAGATGCTCAAGCATCCCTGCGAGCTCGTGCTGCCAAAGGCCCCGCATGGGCACCAGCGTGCGGAGCCTGTGCCGGTCGCTGAGCCGTCGGGTGGCTGAGGACAGCTGCAAAAAGTCTCTTCTGCGTGTTATATCCACTTTCTCATCACCCTTGTGAAGTCAGGAATGTGGTCTCTTCAGCAGAAAATACACTACACTCGCCGTTAAAATGCCCTTTGAAACAGAAAATAAAAAGCACCAGAAATGGTTGCTGGTTGGACTCGATGATCTGAACGGTCCCTTCCAACCCAGGCAATTCGATGATTCTGTGCGAGGTTCTTTCATCCTCTCAGCGATCGCCTTGTCGGTGAGCTGCGGCTCAGCCCTCCTTCGCGTAGCGCTTTGTCTGGGGGTGGCGATGGGATAAACGCGCCAGCGTGCGCGTCCCTCTGCCCGCGAGAAAGCAGCACCCACAGGCTGTCAGAAACCTGTCCCAGGCAGGCAATGGGCAATCTCCTTCTGCCATTGATTTTGACTCAAAATCAGGATTTAGGAAAGCAAGACAGAAAATGGTACGCGGCACTTGGCAGGAATGTTAGCAACTTTCAAAGTAGTTATGGATGTCATATTCTTAAAAACGTAGTAACAGAAGGGGAAATGATCTATGTATATATTCCCCTTCAGGTAGCAGGGAAGGTTTGGCAGGCAGGGATGAAAGCTTTTCTCCTTTCCTTTCCCTTCTTAGAATCATAGAATCTTCACGGTTGGAAAGGACCTTTGAGATCACCGAGTCCAACCACTCTTCTAACCTTGCTGGGAATTAGGGGAGTTTCGCTTTGAGTGTGTACCCTCCGTCATGCCTGTCTAAAGGGCTGTGCTCGTGGGAAGGCGGAGATGGACCTGGGTGCCTTTAAAACCATCTCCGATATTCTTTGACACAGGTGGGAGAAAGACACGTTTTGCCCCAAAACCAATTAATTTTTTCCCTAATTTGTACTGCGTATAACCCTTAAACTGCTAAAATCCTTCAAGTTTCTACAAAAGGCAATTTCTGAATGACTGAATGAGACCTGGATAGCGATAATCTGCATTTAACAGGCTGAGGATTTCTACCTCTTTGTAAAACGCAGCTCCTTCTTCATTTAAAATGAATCAGTAAATGGGATGGGGGGCGGGGGAGGACATAGGCGACTGTGGGTATGGAAACCTTACAAACAACATCGCAGGCGCTGCTTATTCCCGAAACGTCTCTATAACCAGAGTGCTTTGCTTTGACAATTTACTGCAGACTATTCAAATTACTCGCTGTTTTCCTATTATAAAATCCATACCCCGTTCATTCAAGTGAACGTGCTCTTGAGCTTTCAGAACCGAGTTGTTCTCTGAATTGCCTCAGTTTGGCGGAAAACTCATTCAGCGCAGTTTTCTATACTGTGCGTGTTGAATAAGGGGGCTGAATGCTAGGCAATCATTTCTGTTGCAATCAGAGAGATTAGGAAGGGTAAGTTCTATCAGTTCTTTTTCCCCAAGAGATGCATCCCTGCCATTGTGGACTACGATTGAGAGAGAAGTGCGAGCTGAGTCATGTACCTCGAAAAATGAGAAGAAGGAGGTACAAAAGATGTCAAGGTCAATCATTCCGTCTCAGTGTTTGGAACGACAGGCATCACCGAGCATCCCAGCGTCACCCACTGTCACCGTCACAGTGTGGTACGACACGGGGGCGGGTGGGTGGGTGGGAGCCGGCTGCCACTCACCCATTGGGTTAGTCTGCTGCTGCCTCAAGCCAACAGCTTTTTCTTACGGAAACGTCTGACTCAGCAGCTGAAAAATGGTAAAATATTTTGCAAAACTTCCATCTTAATGAAAACCATCTCATCGACTTTAACCAGATGGCTCCACAGTTTTTTGGTGGCAACATAAAATTCAGAGGCTCAGCTAAAGTCTGGACTTAATGAAAATCAAGTACAGGAAGAGGTGCCAAAGCACAGGAACAACCACACAGCGAATTCTCCCTGTGAACCTCACTGGATTAATGGAGCAGCAGGCGGTAAATTGGGCCAGAGCTCTTAACGTCTTTCCTTCCACTGTATGGTGTGTCCTCAGCAGGTGTGAGGTTCATATGAAAAACTGCTGCTCAGAGAGAGAAACTTCAGGTCCTGCCACGCTCACATCGAGGATTGCCCTATATCCTTGACGAGCGATAGTTTATTTTTAAATTTTGGTATTCCGGTCACGAATTCTCATTAGCAGCCAGGTCTGGAAGAAAGCCAAGGGCACGGTGTAGGAGGACACTGCGCAAGTGGCTTGAGCCTGTAGTATAAAGTCTACAGCCTAGACCCTGAGCTCTGGTCCAGCTCTGAGCAAACCACCCTTGTTTTATTCATCACCCTCAACTCCACAAGCGAACGACCTCTGTCTTATCGCCAAAGTCCATTTAAGCCACCCTGAATGTTCAGGGGCTGCTCCACGGCCCTCACTGGTGTATCTGTGCCTTCCAACGCATTTCCTATTCTGAGGAAGGTCTGTCTCCAGTGGTCGTAGAGTCCTGCACAAAAGCAGGCTAAAACCAAGACGGCACCGCTCCTGGGAGCAGTGACAACTCGTGATAAAACAGTATGTGTTTAATTGTTCAGAGCTGCTGGGTTATGATCGCACTCGTTGAAGGACATGGGCTTGGCCCAACTATCGTGTTTTTACCTAGAAATTTTTGTTATATTTTCTTTAACCCACAACAGACTATTGGAAGAAAAGCACATCACGGCGTATTTCTTGGGTTGCCTGATGGCATGCTTAAGAGCTCATCTGGAAAGTTTAGAGAAGGACCAAAATGAGTTTAAAAACCAGTTTGGGCCTTGTGACTGGTACATAATGAGGAAAAGATTAAAATGCAAAGATACGCCTTTAAAGACTAGGTTCAGAATAAGGAAATGGCTGATCCTGTATTATCTCTGGATGTCGGTTTTCATCCCTAGCTGGAGATAGCGCTGGCAACTGCATCAATATGTCCGTGTTGCACAGAAGCTCTAGATGCAGCTGGCAAGACACTGAAATTTCCATTTGGTGAGAAATTCAGACAGTGAAAAGACAAGAAAAGAAGTGTTGCCCGGAATGAGACGGGTAGCCTGGAAGATAGCCAGCATTTTTTTTTTTTCCACTCAAAACTCAACAGGCTTTTATTTGAATTTCTTTAAAACTGACATATTCATGGAGATTTCAAATAGGCATTTTCTGACAAGTCCCCTATTCCCCCAAGCCTTCCCTCCCTTAACAACCCAAGTTTGTCAGATCCTTTCCAACCAGCTGTAGCTGTAGGCTCTTTTATATTCTGCACAGAGTTGGGACCCTCCCTGAAGTTATAGATACGGGGTTATATATACATTTTAAATTTCTGCACATGGCTACACATCTCATCTAGATGGATATATGCATATTTATTCCTGTACGAATTACTGCAGTCAGCCAATTCTGGCTGATAAAACCTTCACATAAAACATACCCTTCTGTGATAAATAAAAACAAAGACTGCTCTCTTTCTGCTAATGAACCACATTCTGGAATCTCCCGCTTCGCTTTGCTCAATCAGAACGCGTCCTTATATGCACGGTCTTTTGGGGCAGCTTTGCCGTGTCCTGCAGTGCAGCGGGCTGGAAGATTTGCACGGTGGGTTTTTCTTGCCCTTTTGGGGCCGGAGCAGGACTGCGGAGGGACGCTGCTGCCTGCGTCCACGCCACGCACGCTGCTGCGAGAGCACGGTCATACGGCGCTTTGGGCACAGTTCAGAGTGACCCGAATGGAGTCAGGCATTCTAGATATGCAAACATCTGATTTCCCGGCATACTTTGGGAGCATGGGCCTGAATCACCTCTCTAGACAAAGAACAAAATTTAGATAGATATATGGATCACTACCCCCAGGGCGCCTTCAGAGCAGACATTTCCAGCCCATGCGAGTCCATCCCCTGCCAGGCTTCTCCCGACACCTGTACGGCATCGGGTACCACCGTGTGAGTGCGATGGGGAGACGTCTCGAGGACGTGGACTGAGATGGTCACACGTTTTATCTATATGTATATTTAATAAACAGATGCCAGAACTATAAAGAACAACATATAACTTTTTAAGGTAACATTAACTGCGGGACGTTAGTCCTGCGTTGAACAGAGCTTTCCCCGTGTCTCAGAGCGTGCTGGTTCCCACGCTGTAGGTCCTACACAGCATGCACCTACGCACGACAAACGCTGATGCCATTTACAGTCCCATAACTGCCTACGTGCAACAATAAACCACCCACACCAACGCCACCGATGCCCTGGAGCCCAGGAACCATGTAGAGCGGTGAGCATGGGGCTCAGCCTGCCAACAACCTTGCCAGACGCGGCTGGTCCCTCGGCATCGGGAGCTCGCGCCAGCGCCACGGCAGCAGCGGGCAGGGACCCGGGCATCCCGCCCGCCCGCCACAGCCTGGCCACAGAGCACAGGGGTTACTTCACGGACGTCCCTGCACTGTTTTCCTGGCATTCCTCAAGAGCGCTTCTTGGTTAAAACGTGAAATTTCAGCAAACTGATGAATGTACTGTATTCCGAAATATTTGGGCGTTCTCATTTCTGCGAGAAACCCTGGATTTTGTTGGTTAAAGGAATCGGTGAGTGTCAGAGCAGCTTCTCCTCTTAAGCGGGCTTCTCAGGTTTGTGGAAAAACTCGTTAATATTGAAATCCCCCATGACAGAAGGCATGTGGGCAATGCAATATCAGAAAAAATATTCTTGCGTTTTACACATTGGTTTAGAGAGAAGGAATCAATGGGCTAAAAATGACCTATTTCTAATCCTGTTTTTTAGCTGATAGAAAGCAGCTCTTTTGATATTAAATGATGCATCTATCCAGCAAGCAGTGAATAACATACTTATGATTTACTGCATTTAAACAGTCTTCTGAAATGATGCAGTCTTTAAATGCTGCAGAGTGTCGCTGAGCACAGACTGTGAGTTATTTGAAACATGCATTTCACTTAAACAGAAACATTTACCGAATTCCACAGATTTTACTTTGAGGATGCAGCTTTCACAGAATGATTTAGAAACATAAAGTTTGCTTGTTCGTAACAGCAGATGAATGTAATACTTTTGTTATTTCCCATAGTGCAGCCGGTATCTAATTCCAAGTGTCCCTGGTTCGAGGACCTGCCTTGTTGCCGCGTGTTCCCGCAGTAGCACACCACGCCCCGCATGAAGTGTGCCGCTGCACGGGGCTGCGTGAATATATCAACTATTTTTTGCCGGCAGAGACAACTGTGCTGGGATTTCACATCTGCCTGGAGTTCTGCCATGCAACGGAAGCGTCCGTTAGTAATATGTCCATAAGTAATACGTTATGAACCTAAAGCTTTAAAATAATTAACAAATGAGACAGATATATTGATCTTTTTTTTCTTTAGAGCCTGTTTACCTGCTTGATGCTCACCTACTCGTAGCAAGTCTTAGTAACCTTATATATGCTTTTATGGCTGTCGGCTGGGACACAAGGACCTGTTGTGTTCTCCTGCGGGTGTTGGAGGGGATTCAACTGTCAGAAGCAGGAGATGGTGGGCAGTCTGGGACCCTGCCTTCCTTCCCAGGGGGGATCCTTGGGGAGAAACGAAGTGGCCACCGAGAGTAAAAGCTCTTTTAACCTGGAGGCGGCTGTTTCCAATGTATTCTAGAAGTTACACTTGCAATGATCCAGGACCTCTTATCCTAGATCCTGACCATTTTTTCATACTTGTTTAGCTTTCGGAAGCAACTCCACAAACTGGGAAGAGAACGAAAACGCTTTGAGTGTTGGCTGGTGAAGGTGAGCGCCCAGCTGCTTCTCGGGGCTGATCGTTCTCGTCTGCCTCAGGGTTCAGCGTCGCTGCAGGACTTGCTGTGTCAATGTGTCTCCTGCCCACACGCAAAAGCCCCTAGTTTAATATACCCGGTGCTTTCATCATGTAAAGACAAAGTTAATGGCAAGAAAGAATGCCATAAATTCCGAGATTCAGAATCCAACCCTGTAGATTTTCCTTACGCAGATCGTTTATTGATTGAAATGGGAATTGCAACTGCATAAGAAGAGAAAAAAGGAAGGGGCTGGCGTTTCATACCAAACAGCCAGCGTCTGCTTGAGGCTCGGTATGACTCGGTACTCCACCACACTGAAAGGTACTAGAGATGCAGGAACGCGCGTTAGGGAGACGTCACTGAAGATCAAGGAGCTGCCCAACCTGCCCGGAGTGCTCATTTAAACATAGGCTTTTGTTCCTGAGAAAATTAAAGAAGTTAAAGTCCCTCTCTCTCCAACTCCAATTTTTGCCTTATAACATGTGAAATCATTAATTAAAGAAGATTCCTCAGTTATTCTCCCCGACCTGTCACTGTTACTTATTTAGTCAGCATTAAGAATTCAGCAGCATCTTCAAAGGCTTTTTAAGACACCACCTGTGAACTAATTACGCTAAAGGATGAAAGATTTGTAAGTAACTACAGCTCCTGGCGATGGCTGACAAAATAGACACCAACTGTGGCCCCAATTTTTTAACTTTTGCAGCTAATTCTACATCCTTTAAGCGTTGTTGCTTAAAATTGAGAGAGTAAACTCCCCAGTGTAAAAAGGGGCTCCAGCAGGGGAATGAACACGTATATCACTACGGCGTCGGTTTTGCATTAGTTGTAAACGTTTTAAATGGTTTGCCACCTATTGTTTGGATCTGTAAGGAATCCTTAAGGGTTTTTATTTTTAAATCAAAATGTTTTTTGTCATTAATAACGGAAAGCCGTTTTGGGGATGTTGTCCCATGGCTCCTGAACATCTAGGAAATGTCACAAAACTCCTGTGCTGAAATTTTAGACATGCAGCTTATAAACAATTTTTAACGACAGAAGGTCAAAACAGTTATATTGAGTAGGAGAAGGAAAATTGGTGGATGAAAGGTCTTTTTATGTGCCAATGTCAACGCTGACAGAGTCTGCACAGAAGTGAGCTGCAGGAGCCAGAGGCAGCAGCAACTCCAGGCTTAAGCATCTTAAGATGCCAGTGACGTTTTCCTTTTACACTACTCCTTCCACATACAAAACCACAGATGTATACAGCTGTGCACGCTAATAACAGTGAAAAATAGTTTTCAAAGATGTTTTGAGAATAGGATAATTACTGTGTATTCAGAGTTGGACTAACATCTCAACAGAAGGTGGTTTCAAGATCTTCAGGATTACGGCAGATTCTTCACTTTCCACAAAAAGTAACTTCCTAGTTTGGGCTTTAAGAAAGATCCTGGCAAACTCCACCAGTGATGATAATGTTGAACATCCCGTCAGTCATTTACCTTGATTTATGGGAGATCCTTGGCCTGCAATTCTCCCTCACCTGCCTGCAGTAAAATATTGACGCAGGTTTGGGTTTTTTCATAACCTTTGGCTCCATATTGAAACCCTGGAGAAGGATCTGTCTCCTTCTGGCAGCAAAACCTTCTCCAGGAAAAACATCCACTGAAGCTGCACTGAAGTGAGGTTGTAAATGACAGTAGTAATTAGCCAACTAGCCGCAACGCCTAGATTAAGTAAGCAGGCTGATGCTCTGTCTTCTGACTGATGCAAGACAGGAGGGGAAATGAGTTTCTACAGGTTTCTCCATGTTTTGCATTCCTGTCACTGCGCGAGGGACAGCGGGGCGGGCGGACAGAGGTCTGACAGACGCTGCTGGCCAAAACCTCCCGGGCTAAAGTCACAAATCTTATTTTACTGTCATAAGCAGCTACAGACAAATAAACCAGGTTTTCTGCCGCGATCTCCCAACCCGACCTACTGTCTTCCCCGCTGATGCTGCAGCACACGCGGGGCTCGGTTTCTGACACTCTGGAAACTTTTTAATTGCCTCTGCGGCGGCAGAACTTCCTAGCAATAGCCATGGTATTATCTAGCTATTTACCAGACTAAAATTAGAAAAGGAGAGGGACTATCACAGCATTATTTAATTACGTTAGGCAAACAGAATGTTTCAATGGCAACGCCACTGCTGACACCAGCGCTGACTTCCAGGAGGAAAGACTCAATCCTAAATTTTTATCCATTTTCAGAGCTTTTCTTTATAAAAAAACCCTTCCTGTTGTCTTTCAGGGAACCAGATGTTGTTTTTCATCTGCAAACTGACCTCAGAGCCCTTTCCTCAGTCATTTAAAGTTGGATTAGCTCATGTAGCTTCATCCATTGCAACTTTAGCTTCTTCTAAATTGTTCCTCTGTTGTGTTCAAAGGCTTTCATATTCTCAATTTCATACTGTACTTTGGAAAAAGACCTCTCTATTTAACACCGCGCTCTCAGAATTAAGGCAGGGATTGTTATAAAAGGACGCCATTCATTTCTCTTCCCCCATCTCCATCCTGCTGCCAAAAAATACATCCAATTTTGCTCCTTTGTTGTGAATCTCTGCAGACAGCAAGAATTCAAATACATCTCAAAGCTACAGGACTCGAACACAAATTTTTTTAACGTGAGCAAAGACTGTGCTTTGGTGTTGTAGTGCTTACCTACGGAGATTAAAACCCAAATGTTACTGGAGTCCACTCCAGCCGTAACCATAGAGCATAAACCATCAGTCCTTGAACAGGGCTTGGAATAGCAACAGGCTGAGGGCACTTTTCAACCAATTACAAAACCCAGCCTTAAACGACACAGAGACTGCGATTCTCCTATCGCTACTTTGCATGATTGCCATATCACCCGCGTCTCTTTTCTTCTTCCTGGCTTCTGTTAGCTATAAAAATAATTTCTTAGCTTATTTTCAACTGCTTGGTAGTCCAAAGCAACTGTGAAAAATCACGGGGACGGGAACTTTTATTACAAACACTATCAGCTTTTTGCAGGTTAAGTCCATCCCTCCCCTCCTCCTCCTGCTGCTGCTGTGTCCTGCGATGAAGGGTGGTCACGCCTAAATCGCTCAGTCGCTTTCCTGAAGGGCTTTGCGCTGCCGACACGCGAGATCCTCTGCACGTAAGAGAGACAGACGCGTTGGAGAACTCGCTGCTGAAGCCGGGCGGGGGGAAGGCAGAGGGGCTCTGCACGGCGAGCGTCTCCGCAGAGGACACCAGAGAATGCCCTTCCTAAGCCCTTTAATTAAAAGCACCGAAGATTTATACACTTGTCTTTCTACTCCTGTACATTCTAAGGTGGGTGGATCAATGTGCTGCCTGGCTTTTCTTTTGTAACTCTCCGATTAATCTGCATTTCTAACTGGGGAGTAGATTACCTCAGTAGCGATGTTTTTTTGGCGTAGTCTTTCTAATCTTTTTATCTTAACTTGGAAATAAAGTATACATCACGTAGGTTTTGCTAGAGGAAACTTCTCCTTGTCTTTGTCTCCCGGATGATCCTGATAACGCTTCCCAGACTCCTCCTTGGAGGAGGCCTGAGCACGGCACATCTTATCACATTATGCACATGGAAACAATATCGACCTGTTGGGTCTGACACCGTAACTGCATCCCGGGGAAGGTGTTTAATGTAAAGCAATGGGAGCTAGAGCAGGGTACGTGAGACTCAGGACTTACCCCTGCCAAACTCTTTGGAGAGTGGTTGGGAATATGGATACAGGCTGGCCCAGTGCCACCTCCTGACAAGCTCCGGGCAGGGCAGCCCCCGTTCGATGGCCTGCGCCGGGCTGACCAGCTCCACCGAGGGTGTCCTGCTGGGAAGCAGCAACGGGAAACCCCCAAGAAAATGGGAATCACCACCAATGGTTAAGACCTCTTACCACCTGCCAAGCAGAAGGGCAGGCTTTTCAGCTCTCCGGGAACACCTTCTGTCACCCTAAAAGGAGCGAGGAGGACCCCACAATGGGTTCTTAGATCCATCCTACGGGTCTTCCAGTGATGAGACAGCAAGAAATCTGTAAGCCTCGAACCAACGTTCATGTTTACAGCGACACCAGAGAAGGGTCAGGTCATCACGAAGAGAAAACACAGTAATTTCACCGCGCGGCTGCATTGCCCTGTGTACATCCACCGCATCACCCTGGGGCAGAGAATGAATGGGAGAAAAACAGAGATGCGGGGAGGGGTTTTCTCAAAAGGGGAAACTTAAGAAGAGGACAACATGTGAAGCCTGGAGGGAAGACAAACCAATGAATGCACAAAGACGGGACGGAGACAGTCCAGCACTACCACAACAAAGCTGCCCGTAATCAATTCCAGTTATTGATATGGCGATGCATCGGGTATGAGTCCCTGGGAAAAAGTACCCAAACATACTTCGTGAATGTATGTGGATACTGACCTGGGCTTGAGACAGGACTAGAGGTAGTAGGCTCAATAATTTCTACAAAAAGGGAAAAGGAAAAAAAAAAGAGAACATTTGGGAGTTAATCACACATGGAAGACAAATACAGCGTGAGACAGCAAACAGTCATGCAACAGACACGACAATTTTATTTAAAGATTGGGCTGGCCATCGCAGGCCCGTGAGGAACATGCAGTCGACCAGACTCCTGTGCCTACGAACAGTGCCCAGACCGTCTTTATGTACACATATATACACACACGGCCTGCACCTCAGTGTCTTTCTTCTCCCAGCTACCTCATCCACGTGTCACCGGTACACAACATCAGGACCATCACACTCCAAATATGCAGATATTTTTGCTGCCAACTTGGCAAAGCCACCCTTGGAGTTCCCAAGCTCAAAACCATTTCTCGGGGGAATTACTGAAACCTGCCTAGAAAAAGGTGGTTTTGCTCACTTCACTGAAGGTAATTTCTTATGATGACTGTAAGTCAAGGTAACAATTTTGAGCAAAGCATGTTTTTAAGTAATAGTTTTGTGCTTTAGTGAACTTTAAAAAATGCGCGTCTTTTTAATTATTGAAGTCTTTCCAGAAGAAAACTTTTATCAAAAAACATCAAACACATTTTGAAGATGTTTACTTCACCTGGGGCAACCAATAGAAACAACAGAAGAAGTTAAGAGAAGAGCACAATCCTCCAGCACTCAGTCTAATGAAAAAAATCACCTGTGGCTTTTCATTATAATTCAAAACTCATTATTCTGTGCCTTTTTATTAGCTTTGAATAGTGCTATGCAAAATGAAATACCAGTCCCAACCAATCTTGCACAGAAGCAAGCTACCGTCTCAACGTAGCGATTCAATACTCTTCATAAAAAAGATTTAACAAAATCACCAAGCTCAAAAGATCATTGACCATATCTTGACTATGACAAGAAACTAATGAAAAAAAATGTGAGCCAGTTGACAACAGTGGATATGCAGGTAATAGCTGAACACACTCTCCCCTCGCGCCCAGCGTTGCGTTTTCGCCCCTACAATTACTTTTCAGGTTAAAATGATGCAAAAATCATTCTAAAAGTGAAATACCAGACAAATATTTTCCCAAACAAAAAGTTATGAAGTTTCTTTGCCAAATTACTGATGCTAAGAATTCTGCTAATGCAGATGAATGTTTCCAGTGGTAAAAGTATTTATGTGACATCTTGACAAATACACCATTGTGGCTGATAAATTCAAACCGGGTTTGAATGGAGTTTCGACTGCATTACTCCAACTTCACAATTTTATTTGAAATTTAAAATCCATGCGGGGTTGGTGACGCCTTGAGCAGTCTTTAACGTAAAAAGGGTTTAAAGTCTGGTACCGAGGTTTCCTACCCCTGTACAGGGGTTGTTTATGTACGCGGCAGTGGGGAGAGGGAGAGCTGGGGACAGAATGTCCGCAGATGTCCCTCGCGGGTTCCTGCCATGGCAACTGGGCCATTGGGAAGGGCCAGGTGGAGATGAGGGATGCTCTCCATCCTGCTCCGGCCAGGAGTGTCCCAGGGCAGGTGCAGTTTGAAGCCCCCACCGCGGTGCTCGGGAGCTGGGCTGCGGGGCAGCCCCCCAGCAAGCCTGATGGTGGTGTCGGTGACGGACATAGACGACGGCAGAGGATTCTTCTGGGGCTTGTGCTGTGCTTCAGACAAAGGTTTCTGCTCAACTGACTGCAGCACAAACAGGGTTTTTTCCCAGCATATTTCACAGATCTAAAGCAAAATTACCCAAAGCCAGAGGAATGACGATTGTACAGGGAAGGCTGATGAACTACATTGATTTCAGCAATGTCTAATTTTTAAAAAAACATGGACTTTGCTGGGCTGGTGTGGGTTAGGAAACTCTGCAACAGCCACAGCCATGTATTTGTGGGCGTTGACTCAATTTAAGACAGCAATTCCTCCTTCTTAGGAGAGAGGCACAGGGAAGGTCCTGGCTGATGTCTCACCTCATGGGGACCCTGCCAGAGGCCGCGGGGGGGGACCCTGCCCCAGGGCAGCGCTGGGGCCGCTGGGGACGTCCCCGGCCAAGGGCCACTGCTCGGGCTTAAAGAGAGGGAAAAGGGGAATAACACAAAATGTTCCCAGCTGCACAGAAAAAGCACATCCTCTATGAAATAAGGTCGTACTCCAGCACAAAGCAAATTCAGCAGGAGAAAAAGAAATTGTGTTAAAACAAGGGACTCAGAAAAACCAAAGAATTATCAAGAATGTGTCGATTTTCTATTTTAATGACTGCTTCATAAATTTTAAAATAATTTGATTTAGTGGTCTTTAATTGCTTCCAAATGTTTATGTTCTGAGCAATAACATCCCGCTTCTCATGGTTAATTAGCAGCTTTGCTTCAAATGCATAGTACAGTGATGACAAAAGTTATTTTTCTGTCTACCCTAAAATAACAATATCTTTTTCTTGTGAATTTAGGAGTCGATCCTTCTTGTTGCTATGGCTTCCAGTAAAGGAAAAGGTTCCTCTTGCTGCAGAATAACATTCTTTGCAACAATCAAGTAAATTAACATACTCAATGAGCACAATTTTTCATTAAAAGGCAAAATACCATACCAGAACCAGCAGGGATTTTACTAGGATTGTGCCTCTTTTGGAAACTTTGCGTCTAGAGTTAATTATAGGTGCTTAAGCAGCATAAAGTCACAGAATTGTAGCATCAGAGAGGCTGGAAGCAAAGGTGGTAGTATCATGTATTATTCTTGCAAAAATCTCATTTAAAAAATACATTATTAGATCAAGGAACTCGAGAGATGGAAAAATGTCTAGTTTTGAGTTCTAAAACTCTTTGCAAATCTTTATTCATGAAATTGTTCAGGTCTATAGAGAGAAAACAAAACCAGCTGGTTTCCCTATAAGCACGCTAGGCTGGTTGATTAAAATTAAATGTATTAATGACTTCTTAGTAACACTGGGAGGCAGGGATGTGTAGGAAAGAGTGGTAGGATCCGGACTTCATTTTGCTGGGGCCCCAATGCTACAATAGCAGGACTGCTCGAACCTTCAAGCGTGGTTGTGGAAAAAACATATGAAAGTATAATGGAAAAACGTGATATTCCGGGCCATTTCTGCGAGTTCAGTGGAGAACTCGCCTTGAGCAGAACTTTTTCAATTTGTTTCACAAACCAGAGGAAAAGCGACGCGTTCACACCACCTCCTAGTTTGCCCTTTACGGACTCGGTGCGTGCAGGATCCTTGCTGTTACCTGCAGAATCGCCTCTTCTGGTGAGGCAGGCCTGAGCCGACAGCTTCTCCGGATTTTAAAGCAGAGCTTTAACTCAAGCCGGGACCCCAAAGACAGAAACAGGAGCGTCCTGGGCATAGGAATACTGGCATAGCATCACTGGCTGCTAAATGTACATGGAAAACTGGTAATTTCTGTCAATCTAAAGGTACTAATGCCCCAAACCACATAATATTACTTGCTGGTCTGCATTTGTCTTCCTCCCCGCTGCCCGGTTGGGAGGTCTTGCCTCGCAGACCGACTGCTGCCGCCAGTTTGGGATAACGGGGCAAATTCCCACCATCAACTTCAAACAGCCGGTGGACGGGCAAGCGAGCAGGTCATCACTCGCGGTGGGCATCCCTCCTGTGCCACCAGGCCCCAGGGATGCTCAAAGAGGGCTGCTGGGGTGACTGTGCCACGGAGGCAGAGCTCAGCCCCTCCGGGAATCCGGACTCCTCCGGGAAGACAGGCCAGAACGCGTTCAGCCAAAACAGAGTGGCACACTTTGGGAAAAGCTGATGAAAGGTGACAGTTTAATTTTTTCTAAAGTGTGTACAAAGGTACCTTTTACTGCCTTTTAAGGTCCAGCGCTCTTTACAAATACCCTCCTGACCCTGCGGTGAATGCTTGGGGATGCTGCCAGAGACGTCACCGTGGAAAGCAGGAATTCACAGCAATGGTGTGGGACAAGCGAGTCTGGAGTTAGAAGCCTCTGTGGGGTCATTGTAGCAGGGCTGCTGTGGAAGTCATGACGCAACTTTTGGGTCAGGGCTGGTACACCCAGTGACGGGTGACAGCCACCCTCTGGGGTCACGGCTGCATCCCTGACTGTAGCAGCTTTAAGAAGGAAAAGGGAGAAGGCTGGAGAAGCTCAAGAGATCTCTGCAACTGGAGGAGGAGAAAGAAAATAAAGCAAATGTGGACAAGACAGCAAATAAAGTATTTGCTGGCAGATGGAATAAGTGCATGAAAGAGGTAGGAATGCTGCTGAGAAGAGCCGTCAGCTAAGTGATGCTGTCCGAAGGGGTGGATAAATCACAGCCTGACACCGAACACCTCCAGGGAGAGACACCAAAACTGCCTGTAGGCAATGCAGAGAGTCCCGGAATAGGGCAAGCGCGACCAACACAGCGCGATGCAGGGACGGAGCTGGGGCTGGAGCCGGCGGGGAACAGGGTAGAGAGCACTCCAAGAGGAGCTGTGACGGAGTAGAGAGAAGTAAGAGATGATAGCATGGGCACAACAACCCGTCTGGGTTAATATTACTTTGAGAGAGGTAGAGAAAAGTCTCCTTGGGACAACATGAGGAAATCCATTTATCTGCAAAGTCAGATTTTGATGAAGACAACTAGAGAGTTCTTAAACAGAGAAACGCACCTACAGGTCCTGGTGGAACAGTCCGACTTCGCGGAGGTGAAGGAAGGTGAATGTGGGATGAGATGTGCAGGCATCCATACCGCATTGCCATGGGAAGAAATAAACCGTAATGTTCTTTTAAAAGCAGTTTTGGTTAGCGACGGTGAGCGTACGCTAGAGCCGACTGCTGGAAATAATCTGGCGTTAGGGAATCAGCAGCTGAGTGAGTTTAAATAAAGCGGAAGAATAAACCCCACAGACTTGTAACTACAGCTCTAATCCTCAAAAGAGAAGTCTTTGGAGAATATAAGCTACTAAAGACAGCTGGGACAAGGAGGTGCAGTTTAATGTCAAGGTCATTTAACGTTGCCTTTTACCAAGAGCAAGGAGATAGTATCTGGAAATTCCTTTCTGATCCCAGGCAGAAAAAAAACTTGCAGAGAAAACCTCTTAACAAAACGGGAAACCACCCCATGAAAGGCTGCACAGCCCAAGGAGGACAATTACATGGAAGAAAAGGCATTGGCCACAAAGAAGCGATGTCTGGGAAACCCAGCCGGGCAGGGGGGTGGGAGCTGCCCGATGCCCAGCTGCACGGCACCCTGAGGGGAAGCCACAGCAACGCTGGCGCAGAACACGCCTCAGCCCCATGGCTACCTTACGGACACTGGAAACACCTCTATTCCCAAATGTAGGGCAGAGAAATTAAGCGTGGACCTGAAAACACGCAGTTTTAGCAAAAGCTTAAAAGGTGGCACTTTGAATAACGGAACGGAAACGACCAAAGTTAAAGCAAAATTCAGTCAGCTCAGGAGACTCAGGTCAGAGGGATTTAAGTACGTTTGCACATAGAATTACCAAAACCACAGTAAATTCATGGAGAGGGGAGGACAGCGGGGACAGCAGGGCTGAGAACGGGCGGTGTGTTCACGGAGGGTAAGCACACACAACTACGGCTTTGCGGCATTCAGGGCTTTAGAAAAATATGAGGTGGAAGGAGCTATTGAAGGATACAGGCAGGTAAAAATAAGCAAGTAAATAGAAACTGGCTATTAGTTTTCTGGAGGCCAATTATTTGTAATTATTTGCCTAGAAAATTTCCTAGTATATGATTAAGGAGCAAAGTAATTCATCAGCCCCTGTTTGCGTGAACAAATGGGTATAAATTTGCGAGCGAATGCACCCAGAAATGAGGAGCGGGTCTGCAGCCTCCACAGCCTCCCCGCGCTCCCGCGGCCTCCCCAGAAAACCTGCTCCGAGGAGGAGGAGACTGGATCAGTTAACGGAGGGGATTACGGGAGGGAGGGCCTGCGGTATGAGGGGATTAGATGCACTGACCCAGCCCCGCCGCCTTCCTGGCATAAACCAGCCTTTTTTCTTTCCCCCAAGAGAATATCAAATGCTCGGCAAAAGTAAACACCACGCTGTTTCAGTCTGCTGTTTGCAGAAAAGCAGCCGATGAGCCTCAGGCTCTCAGGTAAAAACTATACCAGCCCCCCAAGACAGCACCCCGGCCCCCCTTTCCTTCTCCCAGAGCCACCGGCAGCCCCAGGCGGACACTGCATTGCCCTCGGTACAAACGCCAGGTATTTTTCATATCTCTCCACCTAAAAATGCACAGACCTTATAGTGACAAACGCACCCTCACTGCTTGTACCAGGATGCCTCAGTTCAAACACCCTTTTGCGTGAGTTACGACCAGCCCCTTGCTCTTTGAAGCCCCGCTGCCCTCTCCACAGCCCAAAGGCTCGAGTCCATCAGAGAGCAGCGACTCACGCTCGCAGCTCCGCGCAAGTACAGCGAAACAGAATTGCTACGGCATCTCGCAAGGAGGGGATGATCGGTATTTCCCAGAATACACTTTCTCCTGTGGAATTCACTACGTCGGTGACACGAACAATGTCAATATCAAACGCCAGTCTGTGAAAAGAGCGCAGAATCGCGACAGGTCTCAAACTGGTGCGTGATGCTTCCAGCTACAAAACACTGCCGTCTCGCACAGAGGGCTCTGCCGATGAAGGAAAGACGAGAAGAACTAGCAAAAATCGCAGCCTGCACTTGCCAATACCGCAAGTTTTCCCACACTGCAACTTAAAGATAAAATTTATCTAAAAAGAAATTTGGTAAAACCCGAAATTGCTCACAGCAATGTCGATGTAGGAACTGAAACCTCTTTGGTGTTGCAAGTTAATTTAGCATTTGCACAGCACGAACCCAGCCACGGTCCAGGCTGGGGGTCTCTAACGCAGCCCACACACGGGTGGGGCTTCTAGTCAGGATTTATTAAATCCAAGAAGGAAAAGGCAATGGGGAAGATACAAAAAAACCTGTGAAGCTTGGAGAAATCCGGAACAGAGCAGGACCACGCCAGATGCTCGCCTTCGTTCTGCTCTCTCTTTTCGCCTTGCCTTGTCCTGGCACAAACACAAAGGAGCGAAGAGTGATCGCTATTTATTCCCATTCCCCTTCCTCCTCCGCGCCCCCACGTCAGCTTTCTCTGTGTTGTCTACAAAAAATACACGGAACTTTTGACAACTTTCCCATTTCTGGTACCTTGCCAAACCCCTCGGTCTTCATCTGTTGGCTCTGTCCCTGCATTTTATACCGCAAATTTACTAATTTTTTCTAATAATAAATTTGAAATGACAAGACGTGACAAGCAACTGGACTCAGCACTTGGCGTTCTGTTGAGATGGTTTTGCCCTTGAAAAAATGATCTCCTTCAAGGTAACAGAAAGCAACGTGTCTCTGTGGATATCACTTCTCAGGCACAGTTCTGCTTTAAATATTGTAATTAATTTCATATTAACAATATTTAAGATGTGTATATATTACAGCCAGGGGTTTAACAGTTCGGTTCCCACCTACCAGCGTCCCTGCCTGGGCGCGTGATGCCGCCTCCTCCCTCCACTGCTCGCCTGCGGACCTGGGAGCACATTTCAGCCAACGCTGGAGCTCACGGTGGGTGTTAATGCCACCGTAAAGACCATTTCGATCCATCAGGGAAGGATGATTCATCAGCAACATCAAAATGACGATGCCATTTTCCAGTTCTGTGGAGCTCCCTCCCAGTAGGAGCTCAGCGCCAGCCCGTCGCTCGGACCATTACAGAAGAAGTCTTGAGTTAAAGCTAAGAACCCCTTTTTTTATTACAACGAAAGCTCGTTCTACCACTCTGCGGCTGGTCCAAAATGAAATTGTTTTGGTTGGCGCAATTGATACTGTTAGGAGGATGCTGGTTTTCAAAAATGAAAAATATTTTTTATTATGTGTAAAGCCTTCTGCCACACTCAAATTCTGCTTTTCATAATAAAAAGCAATGCTATACAAGTCTGAGATAAAATTTAATTCTTTGTATTCTTCACTATTATGGTGACACAAAGTCTAACTTTTTTTACAATAACTATGTTGAACAGAAACTATGAAATGTTTTAATTGTTTTCTGTAGCCCTCAACATCGTAACGTCGGTTTCTGCCCTTTTTCAGGTATTTTGATCCCAGGTGTGAAATGGCTACTGGAACAAACCCAGCTTGCTTTGCCTAAAAACTTATGTTTCTTGAAGTCTTGGTTTAGGATATGACACAGCCAAGAGCACAGAAATCCATTCTGCTCAGTAGGATTTTCTTCGAAAGACAGACGTCAGATCCACAATCAAGAGCCACCATTTGACAAAACCGTAGCACTGGCGTATATTCTAGGATTTTTTCCTAACATTATTCTATTTATTCTAGTATTTTGCAGTCTAGATATTAATCATCAACACTCTAACCAGCTTCCCTATTTATATACGGCTTAAAATCCCATGAGTTTTCTTAAGACAAAGACGAAGGATTTGAAAAGGTACGATCAGCTATTAATACCTGCTAAAGCGCGGCATTTACAGACACTAAGAGGAAGCACAACTTCATGACGCATTTTCTTGTAGGATGGGGGTCGGTGCTTACTCAAGATCAGCAACATCCTATCTATCTAACGAGAGTGCGATTTCTAGATCTGAGAAAGTGTCAAACCATGATGCTACGGGAGTGGGACACTTACAGATCCCCAGGCGAGCGTTTTGCGGCAGGAGAATACAAACACCTTGTTTCATTTCAGTCCGCACCAGTGAAATTTGGCTGTAATAACACTTAGACTTCCCGTGTATTGGAGGAATCAATAACCGGTCCAAAATACAACTGATAATTAAATACAAACACATTACTTAATTAAAAAAAACAGCCCTCATAACTATTATGACCTTTGATAATTAACGAGATTTATTTCATCTAATCTGCCCCGGGCTTTATCAGCGATGTTAAAGATTAATGATTTATTTTGAAATGAAGGTCCTTAAGCCTAGGTAAGCCAGAGACTGTTTGAGTAAATGGAAAAACATATTTAATAATAAATCTTTTGGCTGCAAAGTGTAAGTGGATTGGGAAGAGACATGACCTTAATTAATTCTGTGTCTTTTACTCACCATTAATATTTTGCAGTTGCAGTTTGAGCTCTTCTACGGGTTTGAGTTATTACATCTTAATTGCCTAGTAATGGTTTGTTTTATTTAAATGGTTTGTTCTTTTATTACAGGATGATAAGCATTTAATAGCTCAATGTCTATGAGACAATAAAAAAAATAAAATCATTATTAACCTTGAGTTTAAGACCTGAAATTGCCAGGTAGTTTACTGACTCCATCCTCCAGCAATCCCCACTGCTCTACACCTACAGTAGTTTTGTTTTGCCTGATAGCAGGAGTTTTTCAATAAATATTCAAATATTTCGAAGCCTGTAGAAAATCACATTAATGTCACCTTTTAGTGCTCTCTTGTAAAAGAAATCCAATGGAAGTTAAGTTATAAGAGCACTCACTGAAATCCATCTCTGTGGAGCGCCCGGCCTGAGCACCACACGTGAGCTGGCACACAAAAAGTAATGGGATGAATTTAAAGTTTTACTTAAAACTTTAATGGAATTTGATTTTCTTATGAAAAATCAAATAAAGATACTAAAATAACCCATTGTTTTACCTCTGGAGTCTACAAAAGGTTTTCTTAATTTATTTAATTTTTAGTAAGTTCCTGAATGAATCATTATGTTTTATGTAGGATAAACTATGCCATAGCGTGGAAAAAAAAAAGTCTTAAATTTAATTTGATTGGGGTGTGTGCGTGCGAACAACTAACAAGCAAAAACTATATTTCCATTAAAAAAGTTCAAAACATTTAAAATAAAGGTCACTTGATATTCTTGCAGGTAAGAGCATACAGTTTCTGTCCCCACTACCACACCAGTTCCACACCTGTAACAGGCTGGTATACGCTCGGGGCTTCACTTCTCACCAGAATGCCTGTACTTTGAGGAAATGAATAAATTGGGGAAATTTAGCCTGAGCAAAGGGATTTGGCTAAAGCCCCCACTCGTACTGCAGTCTGCTTTTTGAGCGTCACAAAAATATACCCACTAGTTTTTGCTCCCATCACTGGTACATCTTAGCACTAGTATTTACAAGCACAAAACTACTCAACAATGGAAAAGGAAAGCGCAACGAATTTCAAGGAACAAAATCAAAATCTGAAGAAACGAATAATGACACTTTCCAGATTTGAAAAATAAATTGGAACAAGGAAATCTTTACGGATTTCGGCATGGACCTCAGCACTCGCCGCCTCTGTCAGTCCCACGCAAGGTGTGGCTGCAGGAACTCCTGCACAGCAAGTCTCAGAGAAGAATGTAAAACAAACGTACGTCTGGAGAGAAGCCAAGAAAAGGCAAAGAACTCCAAAACCAGGTAGAAATAGCGCAAGAGAAGCGACGCTCGGGATTTCAAGAGACGCTTTCAGAAGGGAAGGGACCCAGCAGCCAGCGAGGAGCTCTGCTCTTACCCTGAAACACCGCAGCCATCGAACCGGTCCGGCCTCCCCAGCGTTAGGGACACACGACTTATTCCAACTAAAGCCGCGTAAAGATGGTTTTTTCCAAAGAAACCGAGGCCCCTTTCAGATGCAGAAAAATGATTTTCCAAGCACCCAGTTCCTAGCCTAGGGACGCCCATTGCAGTTTGTGAACTATAACTATAACTTCGGCAGCCGAAGAAAACCTCCACCAGCACCTTTGCATTCTAAGAGGGTACATCAACAGGGCTCGTTCGATGTCAGACGGAAAAGCGTTTCTCTCAGCGCTGCGTATCCCATTACAAGACACTGCCGGGTATCATCAAAAATAAAAGACAATAAAAGGCACAACCAATTTGCAATCTCTGTTGAAGATCTGTGTTTATGAAAACTTCCACATGGTTTACAATGTTTTTTTCCCCTGTAACGTTTATCAGAAAAGCACTACTGAGGACACGATTTGTGAAATTCCCTTCCCCTGCACGCTCGAAGCATCTCAATGTCTCAATGAGCGGCTGCAGCCAGGCCCCGGGCAGACTCTCTGCCAAACAGGGGAGAGAAGGTGCTTTAATCACAGTCAATTAAGGGGAATTTTTTGAAAGCCTCCTGTTGCAATCTAACCTGTCCCTGTGCTGTGCCGCCCGACCACCCTTTTCAGCGTGTGGGCTGTGGTTTGCCCATCAATCCCCAAACGTAAGCGTCTGCCACGGGCAGAGCAGAGCGCACGATCCATCAGCGCGCAGCAACCAGCCGTGGATGTTCTCGTAAAGAAAAAGCCTTGAAATAAATGGTATGGTTTTAATTAAAACAAAGGGAGGAAAAGGAATGGCCCCATTCACGGAAGAGAAAAAAGACCACGTTAGGACTTCCCTGAAAGTGGTCTCTAAACGTTTAATCAACCCTTCCCAGCCTGTCGCTCTCCAAAACCCAAGTTTCTAGAACAACGCGGCGTAACCAAAGTGCAGAACGGGCAATGAAACAGAGCAGAGACAACCGCGTCGCCAGGGGTGCTGCGCTGCCCCCGACCTTCTGGTGATGTCAAAGGTCTAATGAGGCCACCAATGAGTCCGTCCCTTTCCTGGTGCCGTGTCACCTGTGGGCTGGCTGCGCCTTAGGCAACAGCACCGGGGCGAAGCAAATAGAGAAACCCACTGAATTTCTATTTCCTATCAACATTTTAATTATGTCTACGGCACAAAAATTACATGAAATACAATGTTTTTGTTTAGCTGTTCAAGCTACGGTATTATAAAGGATAAACAATATTTGCTCATTAGTCCCTATTTCCTATTTCAGATTTTTCCAGAGAAAACTGCTGCTTAAATGATTTTTACAGCTGTTGAGACCATAAGAAAATAAAGAAAAAGTGACAAAGTAGTCTGCATCCTTTTAGCTTGGTCTTTCGTTCATATGTATAAATAGGAGGCTCATGAATAATGTAGATCCAGGAATCTGTTAGCATTTTTGCTGTTCAGAACCATATGATTAGCATTGCTCTGACTCCCAATAACTATATTCTTGTTCTCAGAGGTCATTCTTTAAATCTGCACAACTGTCGCTACATTTCTGGAAGTAAATAAGGAAAAATGTACATTAGAGATGCAACATGACGCGTGCCACGGCACTACCTCCTTCCTGTGCGTACAGCGGCATGCCTGCAGCCGCTGATACTTCTCAAACGAATGCTTTTGCCCATGGTAACAGGCGGGTTTGTTGATTCTCTCCCACTTCTGGACGTGCGCAGCTCCCATGAGAATAGCCTGGGTGCAGGGGATCTTCTGGGAGATGCCTCCTCTCCCACCCAACCCAGCTGAAGGCTCTGCCAGCAACTTGCTCCCGCTCACGGCTGGAGTCCATCCCCAAGCCGTGCTCCGGCTTCCCTCGGGAAGACCAAGGGACACGTAAAAATGCTGCTGCTTGCTGGCTGACTGCACTTTACCCGGCCGATGAAAAGAGGTAGACTTGTTTTTTCTGGCATGCCATGGAAGCTGTATGCAATCCTAGGAGAGACAGCTGACCTCGAGACTGAAGACCTTTGATCAATGTGCCTGGCAGCATCTGCCCGGACACAGGCAAGTTTGACCTGGGTTGTAGGAAAGATCGGTGGGCTAGAAACACTGCAGAACTCTTGCACTTTGTAAACAGTAAGAGTAATTCTACTTTTTCCCCTTTTTTTCCATGGGAAATCGTGCCACACTAAATTATACTTCTCTGTTAAAGCTGTTTTTTTATAAAGCTCTGCCCATGCAGAAATGCCGGCCACAGCGTTCTGGTGCCGTCAGAGGTATCACTCAGCCACACACCTACTGGAATTGCACCGTGCGCTTGTGCTTTGGCTAACACGAATGGTTCACTTCCCTGGGGCAGAGCACGATTTCTGAATAAATATTAAGCTGGGGTGAGACAGGGAGCCCACCTGGAAGGATGCGAGTTTTGGTACGGAAGAGCCACGTTTCTGCCCGTTCTCCTCCCACTGACTCCAAGCAGGGACTTGGGGCCGGGACCCCACGTCCCACGGGGCTGCCTTGGGCTACGGAAAGTTCCGACAGCAGCAGGCAGCCGAGAAACTCATTGTCCCGATTATCAGAAAACAGGGGAATCTGCCTGAGTTACAATGGAGCGGCAACTCGGACATGGGGAGCTGACTGGGAAGAGTTTGTACTAACTTCAGGTACCCAAAGAAGTTGCTAACGTTTGTAGTCGATGTATAGGGCAAGAGATCGTACCTGTACGGTCAGGGTCCACCACACCCTGGGTGAGCCCTTGGAGACACTGCCCCTGACCAGGGGGAACTGGTTCCTGGCCACACCACCTCCCGGTTAACCTCCTCTGGGGTCTCCCAGGTGAAAGTCTAATCCTGCTGCTTGCAGCTCTGGGAATCCAGGCAGAGCCAACTCTTTCCACAGTAAAAGCCTCATTTTTGATGACATTCTTGCCTGATCTACACATTTCTACTGTGTTTAGAGGAAGCACTCCCATCTCTGCAGTCCTCGGATGTATACAACACACGCCTAGAACTAGATGCTGTTCAACTGCTCTGATATTTGCTTTCACTGGCGCGGCAATTTGTGAATAAGTTATTTAATAATTACTGCGTAATTATAGTTCTGCTGATCCCTGATGAACTGAAATCCACAGACAATGCCTATCAAATGAATCATTACAAATCTCTATAAATTACATGGTGAAATGTGCCAATGTCATGATGAAATTCATAAAACGTCTACAATTTCTGCAAAGGAGACTTAATTAAGCTAGAGTTAAGGATGCATATCTCTATCCAGAGTTTAAGGAGCAAATTATAAGATTTGACTTCGAACTTTCCAGGAGAAATAAAGAGCCACATAATGCTACAAGTCAGAGAAAAAAAGAGAGGAATACAACAGTGGATTAACGTGGATTATTCCAGTTACAAATGAGACATGGAGACGTACGACTGTTTTTCTTTTGGTACAGATGTATGTTAGAAAATAGGTAGAACAGGAGACAAAATGCCTGGCTAATCTATGGAACAAGTCATCGTGCAAACCCTCGGAGGAAGGAAACGCATTTATTGCCTGGGGAGCTATGAAAAGCTGAGGTCAAGGAACAGCAGCCTGCTGCGAACAGCCTACACGAGAACAGAGGCTCCAAGCACACACATCGGTGGGTTAAAATAAACAACAAAATGTGCTTCTCAAAGGATTCACTTATCATCTCCCGCGAGGGAGTTAGACATGTCAGGCTGTGATAGCCGTTGTCAGACCCAATAACTGTTTCCTGGCCAAGGCAGTGAAATTTAAAATATTAGGTTACCTATCATTTACCTATTGGGACCCTGCCTCAGAAGATGGGACCCCAAGCGAGGAGGGCTCCCGCCGGGGTCGGGGCCAGGCTGCCTCGGCGGCTGCTAATGCTCAATCAGCAGAAACTCGTTAAGGCAAGTGTCGCGCCACAGCTTAGACTCTTGCTGCACAGATGAACTCCTATTAGCATAGTATCAACATAATATTAACATGCAAGAACTGAACATATTATTTCTGGAAATAGAAATACCCTCTCCGTTCTTCCAGATACCAAATCCGACTAAACCTGGGTGAGACGACCCTGGGCTGGACCCCACTGCGCCCCCAGCCCCTCCTCAGCACCGGCCCTCGCTGCACCGTCCCGTCCCTGCTTTAATAACACACACGACACACTGGCTACTTCTAATGTATTGAGCACGAAATAAACCTTCATCTGCAACAAGACAAACAGGATTTCTTTTCTTCAATGCAGAGCAATAACAACCCCCTTAAAGAAACCGAGAAGCACGAGGAGGTAGGAAGAGGGCGTTAGGTAGGGTTAGACCCAGGACAAGTGTTTTCATTAACGCCAACCTCATACCCCACTCGTTAAACAGGATAAATTCCTGCACTAAATTCCCCTGGGAAATGGGTTTTTGTTTAGCTTCGCAGCAAGGTGGAACAGCAGAAAGGGAACTGTACGCGAGAGCTCCGTCTTCTTTTTTGACTTTTTTTTGTGTGGAGCAGACCTGAGGCTTTCGGTTCCTTTCCTTAGCACTGAGGGCAAATCCCACTGATGAACTCACCAAGCTTCATGGTGGAAATCACTTCGGTTGCTTGCCCCACCTCTCTCTGTCGAAGACTGCTGCAGAACCCAGCTGCTCTAAGGGTTAGAAATCCTCCTCTCTCAGCCGGGATTTATGCATGACAAGTCCATATCCATTCATTTTTGGACCGGCTTCATCCTTTAGCCTACGCAGTTATTTTCCCAAGCGGCGCTTTGTTGTGCTGATTTATGCGTCGAAAGCGCCCGCCGCCAGCCCTCGCTTTGCTCCACCGCTGTTGCCCAAATGTTTATTCAAGGCCAACGTCCCTCCCCTCCCTCATCGCCTGCAGCACCGCAGCCAGGCACCGGCCCCGACACCCTGGGCAAACTGAGCAAAAATTACGAGTCGTTAGCAGCTCTGTAATGAGCTCCGAGCAGCTCCTTCCTGCTCCGCCACAGCCCCAGCTGGCGTCGGACCACGGGCACGAGGTCAGACATGGCGCCTTCCCCCTCGCTCCCCTCCATCCAGAACAACAGGGTCAGTAAAGTATTTGTATGCCCAAGAAATGTCCCAGGCAGAAAAATTTCCTACAAACTGCGGAGCGACAGTTTCAGTCCCTGGCCTGTGAATTTTATTTAAAGTAATGCAAGTTTTTAGGGTATTTTTGATGACAGCTATTGCCAAAGACCACAAAGAGCTGAACCCCCTTTCTCACTCGCGCGCCCTGGGCAGGACGACGTGCTCAGGTTGCACACCGAGCTGCGGAACAGTATTTGCAGAGCCCGGGAGCAGATGAAGCGGCTGCTGGTTGAGAGTAAACGCTGAAAGGTCAAGAATAAGCCTTCCATTTGCAAACAAAACGGGACTGGCTGCAGCGTTCCTTCAGTAGGAGAACCACGTGTCGGACGGGTGACGTGCTGGAATTCAGGCAGGATGATGGCAAGCAGCGCAGGGAAACGTGAATCCCTTTTTCACCTTGCCATCCAGATGTAGAAATCTGCATTCAGGGAAAGCACTTTTGCTATTTTGCAAAAAGTGCTATTTTGCTTCAAAATGTCAAGCACTTAGTCATTAATTAAAAGTACTATTTTAAACCAGACATACTTTACACAATAAACTGCTCTGATAACAGCAGGACTCTATTTTTTAAGTTCAAGTCTAGGTTAAGAAGAAAGGTGAAGATGAAGAAATGCACCTTGCTGAAGAAGATGAAGAACTGCACAGAACCACCTTTCGCCGTAAAATCGTAGCTTTAAAATCATTAAAGTCTATTGATTTAGACAAGACATTGTTGGATCCTTACTCCAAAGTTCTCCAGCCTGACGTTTTCTCATAGACTCGCGGCGCTGTGGGAAGCTCAGCAACAGCATTAGCAAAGGAAAGGGGCTGCGACCAGATGTACATTTTATGGGCTAAATAAATAAAAGCTGTATGTGACGGCTCGACTGCCGTGTGCCTTAGTTTACGGTGCAGTTACTTCATGAGATTTGTTGCTTTCTCCCTCACATCCCCAATAATTTGAAATGAAATATTTTCTTCTCTCTCTCAGAGTAGCATTTTAACCGAGTAAATGATCAGAATTTAAATGATCAAGTTCTCAGTTTTGTGTTTTATCTTTGAATAAAGCTTGTGAAACCTAAATATTGCATAGTCTAAAAATCTGAATATCTTTTTACAGGCCAATTTATAAGAGAAGGTCTATAACAGTAACGGCACCTCACTGCACAGTGAAAGTCAGATGCTTCAGTTGATGCTTCAGAGCAGAACATTTTGAATTCATGGAATTAGCTTTGTTACTTGTGATAATATGGTTGGAAAAAAAGTACATTTCTGAAAAATTCATCATGGATCTTTTTTCCAAAGTATTTCTGCTATTGCAAGCAATATCTGAGCATCTGATGTCAATGTTTTTGGCCTGAGGTTTGGAAAAGCCCTCAGAAGAGTAAGTTTTTATACTCAATTTATTACCTAAAATCCAGTCAAAATCTCAGCGTATAAACCTGTAGGTGGAATTAAGGGTATCACTAACTGAGTTCTCTATTTTAGATGCTTATTGAAAAACCTCAGCATTTTGTTACTTATGTGATTCAATATGGAGGTTCGTTAGTGTTTATAGTGTAGGCTCACTGAAAAAGCTCTCACTTTTAAATCTCGCAATCTATTTTTAGGCTTCTTACAGTAAAAAAAAAGGATTTTTTTTTTCCTTTCTAATTTTCTTCAGTTCACACACTGTTCAGACACGTAGGAACCTGTAGCAGCTTTCAGGAATATGTAAATAGAAGTTGTGGCGATCATGTCTGTCTGGAATTTTTTTTAGCAATCTCTAATTTAGAGGACACTTGAGATGATAGAAGCGCACACGTTTTTCAGATCATAGAATCATTCATTTGGATTGGAAAAGACCTTTAAGATCATTAAGTCCAACCGTTAACCCAACACTGCCAAGTCCACCACTACCCCATGTCCCTCAGCACCACGTCTATATGTCTTTTCATTCCCTCCAGGGATGGCGACTCCACCACTGCCCTGGGCAGCCTGGGCCAAGGCTTGACAGCCCTTTCCGTGAAGAAATTTCTCCCAATATCCATCCTAAACCTCCCCTGGCACAACTTGAGGCCATTTCCCCTTGTCCCATGGCCTGTTCCTTGGGAGAAGAGCCTGACCCCCCCTGGCTGCCCCCTCCTTTCAGGGAGCTGCAGAGAGCGAGAAGGTCTCCCCTCAGCCCCCTTCTCTCCAGGCTGAACCCCCCCAGCTCCCTCAGCCGCTCCTCACAAGGCTTGTGCTCCAGACCCCTCACCAGCTCCGTCGCCCTTCTCTGGACACGCTCCAGCCCCTCAATGTCTTTCCTGGAGCGAGGGGCCCCCCAAAACTGGACTGTCCTCGAGGTGGGGCCTCGCCAGTGCCCAGTACAGGGGGACGGTCACTGCCCCAGTCCTGCTGGCCACACTAGTGCTGGTACAGGCCAGGACGCTGCTGGCCTCCCTGGCCACCTGGGCACACTGCTGGCTCACAGTCAGCCTCTGTCAACCAACACCCCCAGGTCCTTTTCCGCCGGGCAGCTCTCCAGACGCTCTGCCCCAGCCTGGAGCGCTGCGTGGGGTTGGTGTTCCCCATGTGCAGGACCTGGCACTTGGCCTTGTTGGACCTCCCACCATTGGCCTCGGCCCATCAATCCAGCCTGTCCAGATGCCTCTGCAGAGCCTTCCTACCCTCCAGCAGATCAACACTCCCACCCAACTTGGTGTCACCTGCAAATTCACTGAGGGTGCACTTGATCCCCTCGTCCAGATCATTGATAAAGATGTTAAACAGAACCGGCTCCAATACTGAGCTGTGGGGAACACCGCTTGTGACCAGCCATTGACTGGACTTAACTCCATTCACCACCAGACTTCGGGCCTGGCCATCCAGCGTATGCCCATCCAGGCCATGAACAGGCAGTTTCTCCAGGAGAATGCTGTGGGAAAGGGTGTCAAAGGCTATACTGAAGTCTAGGTAGACAACACCCACAGCCTTTCCCTCATCCGCTAAGCAGGTCACCTTCCCACAGGAGGAGATCACGTTTGCCAAGCAGGACCTGCCTTTCACAAACCCATGCTGACATGGTTGGATTTCAAGCAACTACTTTTGTTAAATAATCTATAATTTATTTGGTAAATTATCTCGGTCATGGCATTTTCCAACCTGTCAGAGTATTCGCTTAAATACTGAAGCCTTGTGTTTAAAATCTATTCAATGATTTTCACGAAAATTCTTGATATTCTTGATCAATGGCTAATTCCTTTTTAAAGCCCCATGAGCTTTGGTCTCAACAACGTGTTATGAAAATAAGTTCTGCACTTAATAATATTTTAATGAAGAAGTGCTTTGCATTAAGTTTAAAATTTGCCACTGATTAGTGTAAGTGAAAGCCCTCTTGGGCTTATTTTATGAGAAAACTTCCTAATACACCTTCTCTAGACTAGCCAATATTTCAATAAGCCTCTTTTCCTTTAGAAGACAGACAGTAATCATCTTTAATCTCTCAACATGGGAATTTTTTCATCCTTTGTTTCTTATCACCCCTTTATGAACCTCCCCCTCCACGCTGCAAAATTTTTCAGGCCAAGGCTGAAGTCTGTGTTCCGATTGGGTTGTAAAATATATTTATATTATTACATTATAGAAATTCTAGTTTTCACCCCATTTGTTACGCATAGTATTCTTTGGATTTTCATTTTTTCTAAAAAGTTAACTGATTTCAAGCTCTTCTACCCCTTGGAAAAGAAATACAAGTTGAAGAAGAGCTCTGACCATCGGTGCTCCTTGCCCTCATCGGGGCACGAGCAGCCGCTGCCTTCAGCAGCACGCTGTGAATAAGTTCCACGGATGACCTTGAATGTTTTAATCATCATCATTAACTGCTACCTAAGATGAACATTTAGACATGCTTCCAGACGTGCTTCAACCTCTCTGATTTATCCAGTTCAGTAAGAATATGTGTCTAAAGATCGTTAGCTATGGTTATAATTGCACAATTTGAGAATATAAACACAAATGTAGCAAAACATAACACAGAGACAACTCCAGTAAGGATCCATAGCAAAAATCACTGGGTTTTTTTCCCCCCTCACACACAGATACGCTCTCAAGCCTTTAAAGTTTCTTCTATTGTTATTGGCCTTGCTCAGACGGGTTATTTCTACCTCGTCCCATCTCAGTCACTTATTGTCGTATAATTCAGAATAAAGCTCAAGCTGGAAAATGGATTTAGAGAAAATTTCTCCTTAACTCTCAGTAATTTTTGCCTGGAGCAGCAGTTGACATCCATATGGAAGGATCTCAAATCCAGCATCTAACAGAATTATTACGACTTACATAAATGGAGGATTTGGCCATTTATCTTATTCTGTATGAATATATGAATTTAAGGTGCTGAGTTTTTAACTCTGCTGGGCTCTTCGTCTCAGCAATATCTTATGAAATTAGTCCCCCAGGTGTACTTGTGATGTAAAGAAAACTCTGTTTTAGTTGTGCGTTGTTCAGCTGTATTGTACGTCTCCATTTCACCCTGTGCGAGAACAGGGAGAGAAGAAAGGTTTTTACCTTGCCTATTGTCGTGGTTTTGGCCATATTGGCCAGTGGCCAGCGACAGATGCTGCCCCCCAGCCTCTCGTGCACAGAGAGGAGGAGGAGAGATAAAGAGAAATTTGCAAGTTTAGAAGAAACTAAACTACTTTAATGAAATATTAATAATAAGATGAAAAAGAAAATAATGGAATAGATACGGTATATACAAAACCGTATCGAGCTCCCAGGCTGACGTCACCGGAGGCACTGGGGAAGTCCCAGGCTGGGCTCAGCGATGGGTGGGAACCGGGTTCCAGAGCTGGAGTCAGGAACACACGGATCAGGATCAAAGGCAGATGAACAGTCAGGGTCCTCCTCAGACGTCAGCCATTGCAGGAAGAGGGCTGAGCCTTTGATCCATCAGCTTTTATACTGAGCGTGGGGCAGATGGGATGGAATACCCCGTTGGCCAGTTTGGGGTCACCTGTCCCGTCCGCTCCTCCCCGCAGGTGGGACCCCTCTGCGCCCCTCCGCCTCCCACCCTCCGACGGGGCAGATAACGAAATGAGCTGACCTTGGTTGTCACAGCAGTAAGTGTAAGCAGGAGCCTCTCTGTGTACCATTCCTTGGTCTTATCACTCTGAACGAACCATTTTCGACACAACATGCTGTTAATTTCAGAGTTAGAAGAGGCCTAGCTAAGAAATAAAATTGCTGAACGGAAAGTTGGTTCTGTTTTACCTCACACCAGGACACCTATGAATCCCACTGGGGATGGCTGGAAGTTTTCAGAGACTTGTTTTCCATTGGGAACATGATCACTCAAAATGCCCTGGATGAATACACCTCGATCTTTGAGAAAGGTCCCTGAGGAAACAGCTCCCAAATTTATAACCCTGCTTCTGTAATTCCCCGAACTTCAACATGCTCCTCAGGAGCTGGGTGTCCGTCCCAGTCTCCATCCCCAGGAGAGGTCCCTTCCGTGATGGATCACCTCTCCTGTACCAGTTGGTCTTATCAGGCCAACTTGGACATGGAAAGCAAAACAGAGGATTTGGACCAGAAGACCCACCAGTGAAGACAGAGCGCACACAGAAGGAAAAAAAAGGCAAAATCGTCTTCAGTCTGTAACAGAAGAGGAACACCACAGATGTTACAAACTTCCACATGGGACAACGCATCATGCAAAGATTTGGTTTGGCTTTATAAAGGGTATTCCATGAAGCACTACAGGTGTGGACCTGGATGTCCTTTGCAGCAGGTCAGAAGACCTAAAAAAACATTACGGCTTGGACGTGTGACAACCCCTTTAGAAGTGATTTGGAAGTTCCCAGAATGGATGTCAAATCTGCTCGCTCTCCGTCACCCCTCCCGAGATGCGGAGGAAGAGACCTGCCCTGCACGCTCAGCAGGGGCTGGGTGAGCAGATCCCGTCAGAGACTGCACCCTCGGGGGCGGGACTGGACGCCTCCAAAGAAAAATTCAGTCCATGGCACCAGTTCTCTGCCCAGCGATGTCTACAGAGGACTTTGGGCTTGATCCAAACCTTATTAAATCAGTAAGTGTCTTTTGAGTGACTGCAGCAGTCTTTGCATAGGCTCCTAATGAGTACAGGAATTTTCATTTCAATTTTTATATGTATATAGATATAGCTATAGAACTTTTTTGTTTGTTTTTTTTTTTTTTCTTTTTCCTTGGTACAGACCAGCCAACCCAGCTGAGACATAATGCAGAACTATGCAAATTTAAGTTTGATTTGCTTTGCAGGCTGGTATTTGAGAGATAAAATAGTAAAATATTTCTTAGGTAATTGGACAATGGCAGAAACTGTGGACACAAAGGGAATTTCCCTGGAGAGTAAATTTCTTTCTAGAAATGTCAAATTTGGTAGGGTAGGCAAAGCTATCGAGCTAAACCTTAGCAGAAACCTGTCACATATCCAAATACACTAAAATACAATTCCCCAGTCAATCAAATGAAACTGCTGAGTTTAATGATGACACCAAACTAGATGAACAGAAGACGACCCAAGCAGTCTTCGAGGATAACTAAAAGCTATGCAAATTACCGATAATAAGGGCCACCTGCAGCAGCGCCAGCCTTGCAGGGCCCACCTGCAGCCTGGGTAATACGGGAATACTCCCGCGGGAGCTCCGGAGGGCAGGGCCAGGGAGAGGGGAGCACGGCCAGCGATGCAGCCCAAACCTTGTCTGCATCAGGAGAAGTTTAAAAAGATTAAAAAAAAAAAAAAAAAAAAGAGAAAGCTTGCTACAGCAGGCATAAGTGCATACAGGAACATTTAAGGTTCAAGAAGAGTCGCGTCAGGAGCATGGCCGCAGCCCAGGCACCAGCCAACCTTAAACCGCCGTTGCAAAATGGCAACGGAGGGTACCTGGCCACTCTGCCCCCACTATTGTTGACAACGCTAGTGCAAAGGCATGTGCTTATCAGTGCACGCTTATCAGTTACTAATTTTGGATCATTCCCTTGCTCATTTCGGGACAGGCTTTTACGGCCTTGGAGCCAATTATTTTGCCACGGCACTACTCTTGCCTCCCTCTGCCCAGATCTCATTTCTTCTTACTCCTGAGAAACCCTGCTCTCTCTCCTTCCCATGGGTGACTCTGGCGGGTGGGAACAGGCGTCAGCTGCAGGAAGAAAAGGTCTGGTTCAAACAAGAAGGACGAGCTGCCAATGTGGGAAAGCCTGCGGTGGGTCACTATGGATGGAGGGAGCAGGTCCAACAGCTTCCAGGAACAATGACCGGCATCGTGAGCCTGCCCTCCCTCAGATGACTGAGGTGGTCTCTCACATCCCCTTAAGCCCTGGTTTTCCTTTGATTTTGATGACTTGGCACAGCAGGAAGTGACCATGGAAAACGGTTGCCTGTCCCCTTATTTAGAAGACGTGTCAGGGCAAGGCCGTTGTACCACTCTGCAGACACCCTCCATACCTCTGGGTCTTTGATCTTCCAGTAGACGTAGCCAACGCTACAGCAATTACACATAGTGCCACCGAGGAACTGCATATTATTGCATGTTAAATGCAATTTACAATAACTTAATTTTTTAGAAGAATATATTTTTTTTTCATTTCAGACATGAAACCCAACGTATTAAAACTATTAATACAGCAGTTTAATTAGGAATCTTTATGTAGGAACCAGGACACAATGCAATCAACACATATAAATTGAGGGCACGGTCTGGCGCTTCCTGGCATGTAGAAATGTTTGAGACAAGATTATAAGCATGTTGCACTAACCGTAAGTTCACAGTCGGATGCTTATTCAATAAAGTAGTTCCGTTTAGCTACAGCAATTAAATTAGCACAGAAAATACTACCACATCTCTCACACACCTTGCCACGCTCCTTTTCCTTCCAAATGTCACTACAGACCTTTTCTGCAGCTCCTCACCATTGTTTATGTTTTTGAATAATTACTGACAACCGTGACAACATATCTAAGATTTCTGTGTAAACCTGAACGTCAGTAACACCTGTGGGTCATAGCGCTACCATTTAAAGGAAGTAATTCCTTTGGCAGCTGTTAGGAACGGACGTGGATGCTCCCTCTGTATTGTAAGTTTTCTTGACCAGACAAGTTAGTTATAGCGTTCCTAAAAATACTAGGGAATGTACAGGAGGTGCTCTTTAGAAAATAAAAATAATTCTTTTACTTAAGAATAAACACACACGTATCTCCTAGAGAAGCACTGATTATGTTCCATCTCCTGTGAGATGATGGCTTACATGAATCCAGACTTTTGTGGGTGACATATCTTCAGGGGACACACAGAGACCGCACGTGTAGCAGTGAATTTAATGCCTCTACAAACAGTCTCTCAAGTAGAGCTGTAGTTTCTATAGACGTATAGATTAAGCCTCCGTGCAGATCAACAGCCGCTCAGTTTCCCGCCCTAATTTAACAAGCGCTCAGGCAGAGGAGAGGGGAGCCGAGGAGGACAGGCTGGCAGAGGGTGGGGTTGGCGCTGCACCCCTGACCCAGCCAGGACACCAAGTGATGCACCCTACGGCCCGACCTACAGAGCCCGGATCTCCGGTGCCACGGGGCAGAGCTGAGCCCCGAGCCTGGCCCAGGATCTCCAGCAGCTCATCAAGGGCTTGTGGTGGCAGCATCTCGCCCCACGTCCTGCTGTGGGCAGCAGGGGCTGAGCAACGGCTCCACCTTCATCCTCATCGATGAAAGGCAGGGAAGACCTTCTGCCACGACTCAGCTTTGATAAGAGAAGTGAGAAGTCCACTACCAACTGTGGCTTCTGGCCAGGAGAGCGCAAGGACAGGAGACATCCTGGTAAGGATGTTGCTGCTTTAGCAGCAATCGTGACCATGTCCGTTTCGGCTGCTTGAGAAAAACAGTGGAATAAACCTACCTCGCTGCCAGTGGTTAATGGTAACTCCCTCCCCTCGCGATGGCCCTGCAAATTTGTTTGTAAGAAAATGCCTTTTGTCTTGAATTAAGATTGCACTAATCGAAAAGCAAAATCTGCTTAATTAAAAAAGGGCTATTCCATTCCCTGTTGGCTCATCCCTGGAGATGGAACCTCTCACCCTCCGTACACACAGTAACGCCTCATCTCCTGGGTTTAATGAATCAGCAAATCCACGCTGTATTTACAGGAAAGGACTACATTCTTTTCTTCTTAAGTACCAGAAATTCTGGGAAAAGCCAGCGTCGGCAGTGCTAAACATCTGATCAATTAGGCCCGTAGATGGCAGGATGGGACTGTCCAACAAACACTCCTCCGGCGGGTGCTCTGGGAGGATCACGTACTTTATACACTTACCCATAAAAAACAACACATTTGGATGATACAGAGGACATAGCCATGAATAATTAGCAAATTGCCATTCATTATTAATTTATTGGAACCACCGCTTCTCTGTATTTTTCCCGCAAGGCTCAGTCTTTCTATTTTACAGCTGCTGAATTTATTATTAATAGCTAGACCTTAGACATGGCCAACGAGTCTTCCGCTAGGGATATGATAAATTTTGATATGTTCGCGGGATCTGGGATGTTCATAACTCCCCAGACGTGAGGTTCTCCTGCAAACTGACCTGGCTATCTGTCCCCGGGACAGAAGTGGCTGTGGGCGACCTTCTGCTGGGCGTCCCCAGCTCGCAGCAGCAGTGGGGTTGTCCTCTGGCCACGGGTGCGCAGCCATACCCCAGACAAGTTCTCCCCTGCCCCATCCACCCCGTGGGCACCGTCAGGTACAGCACCATTAATCTACCATCTCCTTTGCTCAGTCCATGTCACAGCCACACAAAGTCAGCTTTTACCTTGTCCTGACATCCCTTTTCCAACTTTATGACTTTCTATTAGCTCAAGGTTGCCTTTATGGATCGCAGAAAGCCAGAGCCCTCTCAGTCATAAAAGAAATAATCCTTTTTCTGGTGTTCATTAGTTTTATATCTGCATAGGACGCAGACACCAATAACGGAGAATACGCTTAGCTCTGTCCCTGAGAAAGGCTCCCAGCTGTACACGGCTACAATGTCACTTATATATTATATAGGGATGTGCAAAGAAAGAAAATACAGATTTTCTAACTCTGCTGTACACATTTTCCTTAAAAAAAACCCCGACAACCCAACAGCACACAGAAACAGCCAAGTTGCAATCACTTTGCGATATCGGGCGAGATGCCAATACCCAACAGCAGAGGTGCGCAGGCATCCACGCTCAGGATTTGAAGCCCTCCCGCTGTAGCTGCGCGTCGTGGCAGCGTTTTGATACCCCCCCCGTGTCTTTGGGCACCCGTTGTGGTTTCGCAGGGGAGCGCAGCGGGGAGCGTGGCGGGGTCCCCAACCGCGGCCGTTACCGGCAGCTGCGCTAACGATGCTATTCCAACCGCGCCGCGTCTCAGGCTGTATTCCACCAGCGCAATTAACAGTTTAAAATACACACTGAAATAAGATGTCAACATCTAATCTTTAACATTTGTCAAGTAACATGACGGTCAAATTATACTTAACCCTGTATTTGACCATCTAATGTTGCAACCCCTGACTGCTGACACTTCCCCCACGCGTACCTGGACCAGCGCATATGTTCAGCTATCGTTGCCAACTAAATAAAACGTAAGCAGCGTTTCACAAGAGAAAATTCTCTCTGATGGATTAAGGAGTCCGTACATAATAAGTTGCTACCCTGTGATTTTTTTTATTTATTTTTTTAAAGTAGTACTGTTTCTAGATAATATTAATGCAAACTGTGAGCAAGGAAAAAACTCCGCCAAATGATCTTCATTCCCAACTGAAATCTAGATCACCACCTTTTGGAAACCTCTCCTTGTTTTGACTAGATTAGAAAAAAAATAATCATAGTATAAAATAAGACGTTTCTTCTTGCTCTTTCAGTCGAGCCGCGGAGCTAACGCCACCCCCACGTTTCATTCCGTGAGGTCAGGATCAGACCCAGGTTTCAGCATTTTCTCTCAGACTGTTTTGCTTCACACATCCCATCCCTTGCATGATGGAGAACATCTATTTTTATGATTTGTAACAATGTACTTGGTACTTGTATGACACTTTCAACCTCTGCATCTCCAAGCGCTTTTCAATGGTGGCTACATGGTACCTCAACAATTTAAAGCTGACAAAATCCTGGCAGCAACTAAAGAGACAGATTCAGCCCTGCTCTGTTGAAAATTAACCCAAAGCTTCATTTTACCTTCTCTGAATTGCAAATACACCAAATACTATCTCCTCCTCGTATAATATTCCTCTGCTTTCACTTCTTGCCTTTTCTGTTTAAAACGCGTAACGTTGTTTCCACTTTGTTAAAGATTTCTCAAATATTAAATAAAACGGCAGCAAAGGCTTCATGCTATTTCCTGCTTATTACATCTGTTCTGCAGTAATTTAGAATATCCTGGCAATACATATCATACAGGAAGTATATTCAGAAGGAAGTTTCACGGCTAGAAGGCAATTACCCTGGGATATAAGCAACTGAAAATCTACATTTCCACTCAATAAGGAATATCTTTATGCAGAGATAAGAGTGTGGGATATATTCTAAGTTTTGTCTTTCAGTTTTATCACTATTAAAACAGACTAGCATCGAAGTTCAACTACGAACAACTTTGGGTGCCACTAACAGATGGCGAGATGTTCAACAAACGTGAAATACTACGAATTCACAGATAAAGATATCTTTCAAGCAGGACATCTGAGACCCATTTCTGGTAACCTTCACGCTAAAAATCTCAATGCTTTGCTTTGCCCCTTACAACGCTTATTGTCTTTTCCAAAAGATTTAACTTCAAGTCCTCTGCCACTTCTCTGTGCCAGAGGCCAACGACCGAGAAACCCGGGAGCCGGGCTTCGGCACCCCCCGGTTACTCCGCTCAGCACGCTCCTTGGCTTTACAGCGGTGCCTTGGCGATCCGTTACTGCTGTTCTGAGCAGACAGGTTTTATCATGCTAATTCTGCCCCTGTACCACGACGGCGGGTTGGGTTGAGCTGTTGGATTTTTTTTTAGATTCATAACTCATTGATACCCCCCCAAAAGGTGGCATCGCTTTCAGAACAGAAACCCTTCTGCAGCACAGAATAAATAACCAGGTGCATCATTGCCCAGTACTGAGGAACACAACGGTATTTATAGGCTTTGTGAAGAAACCAGGGGGGGAAAGCAAACTCCTCTTTTTTTTGGCTTTTGAATCCAGGTATGTGGAAACAAACAACCATGAACATTTGCCACATGTCCGCGTTACTTACGGTTGAGAGGCAGGCTGGCATTGGTCGTCCCTAGCTTGTTGGCAGCGACACATGTATAGTTGCCAAAATGCTCTTCTGTCACATTGGTAACAGTAAGAAGTGATCTTGTACTATAATTTTTAATAGTAATTCCTTGTTGACCATTGATCAGTCTAGAAAGCAAAAAGAAAATTTCTGTAACTCATATACCCTAAGCAATAAATTTCCTTTTTTTTTTCCTTTCTTTTTTTTTCCCCCCCTCTTTTTTTACAGACGTAACTGGTAGCCCAGGAAGCTCTTTGCAAGCTGCCGATGTAGCCTGTCGAGCAAAATTATCGGCAGATTGGCGAGGCCGTGGGCAACACTGGAGCTGTGGGGCGCTGAGGGGAGCGGTTTCTGCCTGCGTGCTCTACCGGGGAGAGGAAATACAGACGGAGACCCGCGGCCCTGCCTGCCTGCACGGAGATGGAGAGCTTAGGTTTTAAATCGGGCAAACCTAACTAAAATTTTAAATACCTGACGTTTGGGGCAGAAAAGTATGATGGTAAATCTTTCAGAGAGCGTTTTTTCGGACTCTGGAGATGGCTTTTGTTCTTACACAGCCCCTGCTGATGGCAGCTAGCCAGAAATGCGACTGTGTAGGATTGTGACCACAGTTTATTTTACTGGCCTCTACAGCTACAGATTAGACTGGCGATTAGGAAAGGCGTGCTCCAGCAGCACTGCACCCCGAGACAGCAACCTGAACAGAAACGAGCTGCAGGACGGAGCCGAACCAGGGCTCTTTTCACCCATCTCAGTTTCCCTGGCCTTGAGCTTCCCACCCCAGATCTCACAGGAACCGTGCAGGTCTCCTGATGCTGCTTCCAAAGCCACGCCAGAGACAGCGCCGCTGCACCGGGGCAGAGAAAGACGACCAATTTAAACGGAGGGAAACCACATCTGGTCGAACAGCGGGACAAGAAGGGTAACCGCGTTATTAAAATACTAGCTACAGTTGATTACTCTTAATTCCTTCCATTTCACATAAAGAGCAGAGTTATGGATTAAGTATACAATTTTTGTTTGATATACTGAAAGATATAATCATATATCCGGGGAATGAATGCTATCTTTTAGCATTCTGTCTAAACACATTTCAAGTCTGTCGTTAATTCCACTTCTGCATATTATGGATCAAATACTTCTCATCGTTACTTGAGCACCGCTGTTCCCATTTAATCACCACGTGCTGCTGCACACACAGGGGCTTTCTCTTCCCTGCGCAGCTTGTGCTCTCAGTGGCGTCACTGCCACGGACTTCGGTCTGCTCTGCACAGCCCACCGCTGGGGAGAGGACAGAGCACATCCCATGGATGCCCATGGTTTTGCAAGAAACGTAAAAGAATGGGATTGAAATGCCTGGTTTGAGCTCATGAAGTTCAACAAGGCCAAGTGCAAAGTCCTGCATGTGGGTCGGGGCGATCCCAAGCGCCAATCCAGGCTGGGTGGAGAATGGACTGAGAGCAGCCCTGGGGAGAAGGACTCGGGGGTGTTGGTGGGTGAGAAGCTCCACACGCCCCGGCAACGTGCGCTGTCAGCCCAGAAACCCCCCGCAGCCTGGGCTGCATCCCCAGCAGCGTGGGCAGCAGGGCGAGGGGGGGATTCTGCCCCTCTGCTCCGCTCTGGGAGACCCCCCTGCAGCGCTGCCTCCAGCCCTGGGGCACCAACAGCAGAAGGACACGGAGCTGTTGGAGCGGGGCCAGAGGAGGCCCCGGAGCTGCTGGGAGGGCTGGAGCCCCTCTGCTGGGAGGACAGGCTGAGAGAGCTGGGGGGGTTCAGCCTGGGGAAGAGAAGGCTCCGGGGAGACCTTGGAGCCCCTTCCAGTCCCTCAGGGGGCTCCAGGAAAGCTGGGGAGGGACTCTGGAGCAGGGAGGGGAGCCATGGGATGAGGGGGAAGGGTTTTACACTGCAAGAGGGGAGACTGAGATGAGATGTGAGGCAGAAATTGTTGGCTGTGAGGGCGGTGAGCCCCTGGCCCAGGTTGCCCAGAGAAGCTGTGGCTGCCCCATCCCTGGAGGGGTTCAAGGCCAGGTTGGACGGGGCTTGGAGCAACCTGGGCTGGTGGGAGGTGACCCTGCCCAGGGCAGGGGGTGCCACTGGGTGGGCTTTAAGGTCCCTTCCAACTCTAACCATTCTGTAATTCTAGGATGTTCTTGTCCAGAAAACAAGGGGTGTTGGGATTTCTGCCATCTCCAGACTCCTGCCCGTGCAGCAGCAAAGTGGCAGCAGAGAGTGGCGTCACCTTCCCTCCATGTCCCCGCTAGGAAGTGGCTGACACTGGGGGGGGCAGAACTGGAAATGGAGTAAATGGAATCGGAGAGATATGCATATCAATAAGCCACATAATTAACGGACCAAGGAGCCGGCATTAGTTAGCATAAATTCAGCAGTTTTGAGGATTTCCATTTGCAGTTGTAAGAACCAGATGCTTTTACTTTTAAATTAATTACTCGCGTGCGCTGCTCTGCCTGGCTTATTGACTGAGCACAGCGGTTATTACTTGTCTGGATTTTACCAAGTTACTTCTCGGGCTGGAACAGCATTTTAAGTTGTGTGCAGCCACCCTACGTGTTTCTTCTCCTCACTGCTTTGTAGCCCCGCTGCAAAGGGTGGAGTGATCTCCTTTTTATTCCGGAGATTATGCCTACGCAGCCAAGGAAGATCATGCATCGGTGCCAGCCCCGAGAGGTACCTACCTATGAGGTTTCATATCTGAATACCTTCATGTTGTTATAATATATTAAGCCACTGTAATGAGTTTTGTTATTTCAAATGTAAGCCTTGTTTGCTTTGTCAAGGAAGAGGGAATTAATACTTTTCAATAGGCGACTTCTGGGCTCCGTCCCTGTGGCTGTTTCATGTCTGAGATCTAATTTCTGCGTAACCCTGTCGCATAACACACTCGAACGGTTGTGAGTTTCAGAGACCGGGAGTCGGCACAGTGAAGCCGTTCTCCTCTCCGCAGGGAATCCTGGTACAGTTTGAGAAGCCACGCACTTCTGTCATTTTAAGATGCTTTTACGAAATTTTCCCCCGGATTTCCAGCCCCTTCCCAGCTCCCCCCACGCTGGGCTGGGCGTCTGCGCAGCCACCCGACAGCTCCCGCGCAGACTCCAAGGCACCCCAGTTGCCTTGAAGACGAGCAGGTTTAAGGGACGTGTTCTGCCTTTGTGTTTAGTTGTAATGGCCATTTGATGGTGAGGTGATCCCCGGAGTCTGGAAGCTGTGGGTTTGGACTCACATTCATCTAAGTAACAACAATGCATTTTACAGGCCCAAAAGGCTCGTTTCAGACACTGAACATATACTTAGGGCTCCAGATCTAACTCCCACTGTTCATTTATTCCACAATTTATCCAGATTGGGACCGAAAAAAAAAAAAGGTCCCAATCCAAGAGTAACTGAAGAAAATGGGATTCTCTCTATTCTGTTAGCAGGAAATACAGCAGGGTGTGCGCTCCCAGTACATAGTCTTGTACTACATCTGCGAGTGACCTGCAGATAGCGTACATCCTACGCTGAACTACCTGCAAAAGCTGACTTTTCTCAGTTTTGCATTAAAACAACAACTGAGCTGTCCCAGGCTCGTTCCATGCTGGCTTTCCAGCATCCGGACATAAATAGGCAATACTAGAGGAAAAAAACCTCCACGTGTGTATCTCTTCCTCTTTCCCGCAAGTGGCGGAGGTTCAGAGATCCCAGTGCCTTTGTTATCGTATGTGTCTAGCGTATCTGCCAACAACAGTTTAAAAAAAAAGGACGGACCATCAGATTTGACACAATATTTGAGCAGTGAGACACAACGGGACATACATTTCTTGCCGACAATAGCGAGCCTCAGGTGAGGCACCGCCTGAGACAGAAAACGGAAGGCACAACTCTGGCGTCCCGAAATGCTCTGCTTAGTCTTCCCTGCTGCTGCCGTGGCACTGGACGCGCTCATGAAGAAAGGAATTGGTCAGCGTCATAAATAAAAAGGTGATTATCGTGCTGGAAATGGGTAATTGAATCCAGCGTGCTAAATGCGCGCTGCAATACTTTCCACATAAAATGTGTTTCTGCCGCAGCTCCCCCCAGCACGTGTACAATACATTATGCATCTTTGGAAACAGGGTGCACGTTAGTTTCTCCAACAGAAGAAAAACATTTACTGTTATATATAGTAAAGATCGATTATATTATTTTAAAGTCTGTTTTAGGATATGGCCAAAGTGCAATAGTCACGGCTGCTCTGAAAAGTCAGGACGACGAGCAGCTAATGCTCCTGAAGGGGAGCAGCTGGCCAGTGAGAAATGAGCTGACAGATGGCTTTCTGTGAAAAACGGTCATTAATATTCTCTTGTCAACTCCCAGGTTTAATGGGATGTTCGAGCTGAGAAACCCAGCGCTTGGAAGCCAGGGAATTCCAGAAGCTAGAAGGTGCCTATGGACAGTCGCTCACAAGGGACAACATCCACCTGCTTTTGCGTTGATATGTGAAGTTAACATCAGTATATGTAAACTTAGATAAGCTAAGAGCTGTAAAACAAGATTTCCCACTAAAAAAACCATAATCTACTTATTCAATGAGCTATTTTAAAAATCAAGATGCCCCTACAGAGATGGCTGTTTTCGTTACCCAGCGCTGAGGACCGGGCAGTGAAGCTGGCTGTAAATATAACCAAGGCACGTGCTCCGTTTTTAGGGTTCGAGCAGACCCTGACCCGCTCTTGGATGCTGTGATGTGCAGCAGCTCTACTCCAGCCTGGGGACTATAAACCCGTGGTCTAGACCGCTAACGGCACGACTAGCTGAAGATTCATACGCATTAGGCATTGGCTGAAAGTTTTGTTCGTGAACCAACCTTCCCACCCCAACACCCTTAGCAGGAAAACCTAACGAAGATGAATTTTAAAATGATAAAATCCTTTTAGTAGACTTCTTCAGCGCCTTCCTGCTTATTGTACTTAAAAGGCTGTAATTACCAAAGCAATTTTAAATGTTAGGCTCATTATTGCAATTACGACTATCGCAGCCCGGCCACGGCCAGCCTGATTACGCCTCATCTTGGAGCACAGAAAACTACGACCACAAGGAAACCCTGAAACTCCCCCAAAAGCTGCGAGCATGGCTGCTGGTAGCCGACACCTCCAAGCGCCCGCTGTTCAAAGCTCAGGACTCGTGTCAGGTGAGCCTGCTGGCCTTGTCGTCACGGGGGACAAACCCAGCCCGGTGGGTCTCCTCTCTCTTCCACCCGTGTCCCCGCGGGCGGGTGACATCCCCGGCAGCACGAGGGGGTCGGCGAGCGCCGGCTACTTACTTCCTCTCTCCTTTGTACCACTCAAAGACCGGGGCAGGAACTCCTGCACCTTCGCACCGAATCAGTCCGTTCCCTCCAAGCACCACACCGCTGGATTTAAGTTCCTGAATTGTGGGGGCAACTGAAAAAAAAGAATTGTAAAAATGGACATTTGCATCTCGATACGCAGATTGTTTAACGCCGCTTTCTCTTCAGCACGCTCTACGTTACTCTCGGCCTGGCGCGTGTTTTCCAGCTTGATTCGCATTCAACCACCTTTTCTTCCAGCAGTGCAGAAATTATCCCACACAGCAGATTCTGATATAGTCTGCGTATCTGGCGTAAAAAACACAACTGAGACACGAAGAAATATCAATCCCATACTCAAAAAAGCTGTTTTTCCAACTCAGTTACCCAACATAAAGCATAACTATTTGTAAGCGTTAGTGTCGTAGGAACGTATTTGAAACTCGAGCATCAGAAAAAAGCAGACGGAGCCCCAAGGCCGGTGCTCTGGACTCTGCTGAGCAAAGACAGGGCCCGCACCACTCGTCTTCTGCAGCACGTCTCCTGCCAGCGCCCCATTAACCACCCAGCCTTGGGTGGCCTTTGAGATCTCGTTTTGCATGTTAAGAGACCAAACTTACCTTCGCAATTATAAACCAACTGTAAACACCATATAACAGCACCGCTTTTCCAGCGTCACACTGGATATAGATTTGTTTCAGTAAATACATTTTGTCTTTTTAAATTGTAAACACCGTAAGTAGCAATAAACGTTTTAAGCTTAGAACTGCAGGTACAAATAAAGATAAAAAGCGATTGCTGGTTTTTCCAGTCGCCAGCGAAAGGCAAGCGTAAGCTGAAAATAAAGCACAACAAATTCCTCAGGAAAGAGGTTATCAAAGGAAAGGCTGAACAACAACTGCCTCCTCCCTGGAATTTCTTTTACATTTTCTGTTTTTAAACAATAATTTATGTGCATCATAAAAACACTATAAAAACCAAACCACAGAACTTATAAATAAAAATCTGTTTATTTTTTCCCAAGCAGTTTTCCAGCTGTTGCTTTAAGGTGTTTATGTGCCTGTAAAACGCTGACTGCCTCTCGTCTGTTCTTTCCCCGTCTCGCCCAGCGCCCATCCTGTTTTACGGGAGCCAGTCCCACTAAAGGATCACGAGACACATGAAAGAGCAGAGCGAGGGCCGGTGTCCCCCCGCCGGGGACACACCTGGCCTTCACCAACACCACCGCGTTTCCAGATGCGGAGGCCGTGGCGCGGGAATCCAGCTGTCACAGCCCAGGGAGAGCAAACGCGCACGCTTAGCACCGCGCGCAACTCCCAGTGTTTCACAAAACCATTTTGGGTGGGGGTAAACAGAGAACTGGTTCTCTCTCGCCCATCGCTCACGTTCCACCCCACGTCAGGCAGACAGACCACAGTTTCCCACAGCTGGCAAACACACCCTCTGCTGCCTTCAGCGTTCTCTTCCCAATGATTACATTGAACCGATCCATAAATTCATTAACTTTCAACTGGTAACGCTAAAATTTCAAGTGGATAATAAACGTATAACCAATTTATGTCACCACTTCTCCATAATCTGCACAGGAAAAAAAAATCAGATTTTTTGTGTTAGTCCATAAAAATAACAGATATATATATATGAAGCTTACGCTTTCCTGAGAAGTGAAGCTGCTTGTGCAGCCAAGACCTTTAAAAAAATAACTGTAAGTGAAACCGATCACACGGAGAGCTATGAACTGGTCACATTTTGTCTCTGCTTCTACAGCACCCTGTGGCACCACAAAGCTCACAGCTCAGCTTGTGCTTCTGAAGCGTTCGAAAGAATAACACTAAAATTGTGCAAGACGAACCATACAAAAGCATCACCTGGATGATGGAAGAAAATGAATGTCTACTGCACGGGCAGGAGGTCAACAGAGGTTGCTGAAAGCTGGAGGATGACGGGGAGGAGGTCTACCTCTCACAGAGGGTTTCCACCCGCCCTGGGACCAGGCACTGCCTGCCAGCGTTCCCGCTGCGTCCCTTAAGTTGTAGGGAAGATGCGAACGCTGCAACAGAAGCCTGAGGACATTTCTCCACCATTAGTTCAGGTGTGACGATGGCTGGGGAGCACCACCCTGAGCAGGCAGGTCCCAGGTACTGAACCCGGAGCCCCAGCGTCCAGTGAAATACCAGCTCGCTTGCCCTTCCCCCGCGCTGGTCCGACACTGCTGTGGTTCTGGGATTGAGGGGGGTCCTGGTCCACCCACCTGCCCAAAGCGGGGCCAGCCCAACCCAGGTGATCCCGACAGACCCCTCCATCCTGAGGTTTCAAAGTTCCAAGGAGACCCACAGCCAACCTGGAAGACAACGCATGGGCACGCACTTCGCTCCTAATTATTTTGTCTCTGTTGATAGGAAGAGCAGGACTAAATTTCTCTTTGAAGAAAGCTTTTACCCATTTAAAGACTCATGAGCCCATTCTCCCAGTCCTCATTTATCTAACCAAACTCAGACTAAAAGTAACTCAATTCTATCCCTCATTTCAGATGTCACAATTCCCAAAAAACGTGCTTGTTTGCTGACGTGCCTGAAGTCCTCCAGTTCACCCACACTTTGCCTGAATGAGTGTGCTCCGCACGGGGTGCGGCTCTACCGGGGAGATGCTGCCGGGTGGAACAGGGAGGTTGCTCCGCATGGTCTGCAGGCGATGCGTTCCTACGTGCGATGACACCCTGCCGTTGCTGACCTAGCGCAGCGCTTCTTCCCCCATTGCTCCTTGGGATTTCTGTGCCATGAGCCCGATTGCCCGTCTCACATTTCTGCAAGTCCTCTCCTGCGCGTGGGTGCTACCCCACGTTTCTCCTCCGCTGACCACCTTGGATTTTTGTCACAGCTCTCCCGTGTGTTGAGACAACCTCCAGTCGTGCCTGCTCCATGGGGCTGTCCCCTAGCAGTGCCGGACACCTGCCCTAGGGAAGGATGGAGGTTTCCTGCACCTGGAATAAACTGAACACGGCAGGTGTGAGTGGATATAATCTATTTTTGGGGACACCAGAGAGAAATTCTGGGAGAGGAGGCAGGATAATGCACTAGATGTGTACATTGGGCAAGCTTTCATGAACTGAAAGTTGAGTTGAAGCTATTGACATCTCATGTACTTCCATCACCATGGAAAAATGCTGGGAAGATCTATCACAACCGTAGTTTTTGTCCTGGGCAAGAGAAGAGCCGCAACCACGGGTTCCACGGCATCTGCAAGCCCTTTTAGTACCCAGAAACAGTGCTTTATCCAGCCCTTTTTCCACATCATCGTGCAATGGCTCCTTGGAAATCTTTGTAGTAAGAAGCAAACATTTTTCTACGTTATACAGACAGAGTGGAAATATTTTTTTTTTCTAATTCAGAGTGGGTAGGATTATTAGCAAAAGACTGAGTTTGAAATGAACGTGGCACACTGTGCACACTACACAGACAATATTTAATGTTCATAAGTTAAGCGGAAAAGGCAAATACGAGCCCAGCAAAGGCCTGAATCATGTACAAAGGGTTTTTCCAAAAAGTACCTCCTTCACACTTCTCAGCCTGGCCTGCCCACATTTTGCTTGGTGGTTTGTGGTTTGGGGGGGGGGGGGGATTTTTTTTTGTTGTTTGGTTGTTTGTTTTTTAAATAAATGCAGAACATCACTGCTGATAAATCTTAAAATTAACTGAACCATAAAAATGTACAGCTTGACAATGCTTTTTCATGCAGGAGCCCCAGGCACCGCGCTCCCGGTGCAGCTGGGAAGGGGATGCCGGCTGGATCCCAGCTACAAATCACGACTCCGGGCTTTGCTGTCCGGTAAGGCAGAGTTTTGTTTGGAAAACACTGAAAAACTTCTGAAACGAGGTTTTCTTAGATCTCCCTCTCAGAAGGATTTCAGCTTCTGTTTGTTCAGAATAAAAATAAAAATCAATATTCTCTGCTCTAGGAAATCCCCGGTTAATACTGGTATGAAAACATGAGCCGAAGACAGCTTAGAGTCACCGTTCTCTTAGATTTCTCATTGTCAGGTTGTTTTCCTGCTTTGAGCGTACAGAGAAATTATGCGACACGTGCCCATTTCTGGTGCACTGATTAGTAATGTGCTGAGCCAAAAATCCATCAGAGCCTACTGCTCCCACCGGCGTGGAAGACTGAATAACTCCAGATGAAATTACACACCTAAACACCCGCTGCTGCCGCTTGCCAAGGTTTGTTTTGGAAAAGAAAGAGACAAACACATGGGAAGGGATTCTGGGGCCTCCACTATTTCATATATTTTTAAAATGTTTTTCCATGTAGTCAGCAAAGACTCATTTTTGAGAAGGCGTTCGTGTCTGTCACGCGGCAGCCGTCTGCATTCTTGTGCTGTTGGGGCCGCACGTGTTTTCTCCTATGTAAAAAATTTTGAGGTTGTAACAATTGGAAGGAATACTATATTGATCTAAATACACGTAAATTAGCACGAGGAAAGCTCATGTATCGTGTTAACGAGTGCCCACAAGGTTCAGTTTAACTCTGCCCTCCCAGTTACCCAGTACACATCGGTTTTTTGGTGAACAGTCTCCCTGACACCAGAGCTGCCCAGTGCAGCGGGACAGGGCCACGGAATTGCCCAGATCCGAAGGGACCCTTCAGATCATCGAGTCCAACCATCAGCCCAGCACTGCCAAACCCCCACTGCCCCGTGTCCCTCAGCACCACGTCTGCCCGGCTTTTCAATCCCTCCAGGGATGCGTGAGATCAGCCAAACCCCCCATCCCACTTCAGGAGAAGAGAGGGATGGAGGCTGAGCACATCCCGCCTCCAGCCGGGGCTGGCGGGCAGGAGTTTGGGGGAGATTATAATAAACAGACAGAAAATAACGTGATTTCTCCTCCCAGGCAGCACCCCAAGAATGCAGAAAATTCCCGACACATGTGCAGTGACGGTTCCCCGGCCCCGGTCCTCCCCCTGCGACACGTCTCCGTGTTTCGCAGCACTGATTACCCCTGCCCGAGCACCTCCGCCTCATTAGATCCTTCTGCGGCTCTTTACAGCTTATTGTATTTTTTGTATTGCCAATAAACTGCTGACGGGGTGTTCCGAGCAGCACGGGGGGGCTTCCAGCACATTCCCTGCCCCGTGCAGGGACTGGGGGTGGGGGGGATATGACCCTCTTAAATTACTGAGGGGATGACTGAAATCCTGCTACAATCCCGGCAGCAATGAGGTGCCTTCCAACCCCCCCGGCAGGCCTCCCCCCGGGCCCTTGGGACCACCGCCAGCCCCACTGCCCACGCCGCGGCAGGGAATCCCGGTGGCTGCTCTCGGGGTTTTACGGCTGCTCAGGGAATCGATTGCAGGGATAAATATTGGCCATCGAGGAAAATGTTTTCATTCAGGTGTTTAATAACGATGGCTTGAAGTATTACAGAAAATCGTTTGGTATCATTAACCACCCAATGCCGCTCCGTTCAGCTGATTGATCAAACAGGCGCTTGCAAAAGTCCTGGGTGGGCAACAGGAGGCAAGGGATAAATACAGGTGGACACGAGCTTAAAGACCTGGTGAAAGTTTAAAAGGGTAAAAAGAAAAAACAGCTTTAATACATATTAAATACTACAATTACAGCTGGAAAACCAGCGGAAAAATAAGAGAAATCTTGGTTTAATATTCCACACAAAAGAATGTGAGGCTTAGGGAGGCACGAGGTAGGCAGGGCTCCAGCACGCCCTCCCTCGAGCTCCACAGCTAAAGGCTTTCCCACTTCTCCCTCTCCACGTGTTACGTGGGAAGAAATGTTACGTGGGAAGAAAATTCTGCGTGGGTGCGGAGCACTGCGCTATAAATAATTATAAACACACAAGTGAGCAAGAAAATAGCAACTTGTCTCAAAGGTGTAGAGCGTCAGTGGAGAGTGAAACCGTCTACCTGGAGAGCCTCCGGGGGAGGGAAGGGGGCGGCAGCCACGGAGCTCCCAACGGGGAGAATGGGATAGGGAAGTTATTGCTCTGAGAGAAGATGCTGCAGTAAAATGTAACGGTGATGTTAACGAGAAAGCCTTGTGTAAGACTAATAACTTTAAATGAATTTGTCATTTTTATATTTCTTAAATAACAGTTATGTGAAATAACAAAGAAAAAAAATATGGTTCTGTATCTCTGTCAGCAGTACTGGGCTTTTGCGACTCGTATTTGTAGGTTTACTCTCCCTGCGGTGGATCCTTGTTCCACCCTCTCCCACGGCTCATCCCTGCGGAGCAGAGCACTTAAAATAAATGCTTCATTTCTGACTTGAAAATAAATTACTGGAACTTACTTAACGTCAGCTTCTCAAATATGTGTAAGTGCTTTGCTGGGAAAGGCTTTTTCGAGTGGATGCTCAGAGGCTCGACTTAACCGGGGTTTTACTGGCGCCCTTTCGCGTTCGTCCCTACGTGAAATGGCACAGGAGGAAAGGCTGTTCCTGACCCAAAATAGGTATTTATTATCCCATGGAATATGCATTTATGTATCCCCAGCGGAGGGATTTGGCATGGGAAGCCTGTGAGCGAGGGGACCGCAGCCGACAGGAACCCAGAGGCGATGCGAGACGCTGCTGCGGGTTTGGTGCCGTTTCCCGGGAGTCGGGCAAGTCTCACCCAGCAAAGCACAACGTGCAGCCACCGCCTGCCGGCATCCGGCTGACAGCAGCGATGGCCAGAATGCCAGGGGAAAAGTACAGCTCCCTGTTCTCCTTCTTATTTAGCAGGAACGCGAACAAGCGCCGCGCAGGACTGGAGCGCGACGTAGCGTCAGCCCGATCACCGACGCGGTGGCGGAGTTACTCCTGTCCCACCACCAACGGCGCCGGGGGTTCATCGGGCGGTTCGCTCGGGCCAGCCTGCGGCCCCGGGGGGACGCATTAGAGATTTCGGGACAGATGAGCGCTCCATCGAGTGCCTGCGCACACCCCGGTGTGGGCACACCCCCTTTCGTTTTAGCGAAACAATTGGAGTTTCAGTAGGTACCCCTAGGAGAGGCTCCCGTGACGATGCCGAGCACTGGCTGCACTCCATCCCTCTCCCCGCACCTTAATGAGAAAGACGTGAAAACTGTCATCTCCCTCCCCCACTCCTGCGCTAGAAGAGCCCTGTAATTATTTTCTGCTCAGTTTCTGCTCGTCTGATATCACCAACGTGTTCGCGTGAGTCAGGCATTTGTGCTGGAAAACCAAGTTTTGCCACTTCTCTTCCATCCAGAAAGGAGGAAAACTGCTGAATCTGGTTCCCTACCCAAATATTTTCATTTTGCTTTTAAATGTCTAAAGGAGCAGTTAAAACAATGCGCGCGATACACCAGCATTCGGCCAGGCTCAGAAAGCATGAAAAACCCCTCCAGCTAGAACAGGTTTCATCTTTTAACGTTTTAATGAGCTTCGGGACTTTTATGCATATTAGTTATGTTGCCCTAATTACTCATTATAATTCTAATGTGCATTTTATATTTAATTACAATGCTTATAAAGATTTGGTATGGACAGTAAATTATTATAACTAGCATGTGCATAATGATTATGAGCTGAATTTATTAACTTTTACACGAGCATTCAGGGCCGGCAACTTCCAATTTCACCTTTGTGATTAACCATATTGTCTGATTAAACTAACATTTTTGTGGCATTAATTGTAAATGTCAAAAAAAGTCTTTTATTTTCCCAGTTTTCATCAGATTTTAATTTGGCATCCTAACGTAGTCTTTTGTTAGTGAAATTGCTCTCCAGTGCGTTAAGATAAAGACTCTCAGGTAAGAGAACGGGTTTCCCGAGATCTGTTTTCTGCCTCAGCGGAACAGATATGAGCAATACTCAAATATATTCATTTATATATAGACACACACATAGCGTTTTTCTAATAAAGTAACCAATCTTTACAAGGGAAACAGTATTGCTTGGACTTTCTATAACTAATCTGGTCTTCCAATAGTCTAGTTATTTAATTTTTCTAACTTATTCAGAGCAGCGGCGCTCCCTAGTCCCAAATTAACGGAGTGGTTTAATAAATGCCTCTTCACATCAGAAACTTCTCCAGCGTGTGGCCTCATTTGAGAGACATGCCTTTAACACTCACCGGGCTAAACAACTAATAAGCTTATTTTTTCCCCTCTTTTCTTGATGACTTATCAAAACCCACTGCGTTCAGTGGGATCTTGCTGCGTACATACACATAAATTTTATATGCAAACGTAGAAGACGTGAGAACTCAGTTCAACTCCTGCCTCCCTCGATGCAACCCAGCACCTCTTTTGTGCTTTTCTCTTTCTTTAACAAACCCGTGTACTTTAAATGCCGATTAATTAAACACTTGTGTAGATACCTCGCGCTAGCCGTCAGCAAACGAGCGGATTCTCAAGCATTCCCCGCGGGTCACCTGGCGTGTCGCAGGGTGCATCAGAATTTCCTGAAACCTGCATCTCCCCCAGCTACCCCTAATGGATGGCATTATTATATTATTACATCCCTGGCTGCTGTGCAATTTATGTTTTTGAAAATCAGACCTCCTAGTGTTGAGAGGAAAGCTCAAAATCCGCAAGTAATTGTTACGTGGGAGAAAAAAAAAAAGAAATCAGCAACTCAAAATAATACTTAATAAATAATAGGCCAGCAGACAGGAATTCTTAACAAGGTGTTTTACAAGTATTCGAGTGACAAGAAAGAAGAGGAGGAAACTTAACAAAGCCTCCCCAAACCAGCACAGCAAAGACAGACCTGCAGGGAGCTCCAGAAGGAAACACGAGGCAGCGCGCAGGTGGAAGCACTGCTTTGGTTTTCTGTCCATCAGATTTTATCTTACTGCTTCAGCTATTTAACCCTTCTGCTTTCCAGCACAGCATTTTTCTAATCGTATTCCCTGTACGGTAGCTCCCAGACGTAGTTTTATCCTCCGATGCAGGAGCTGCTGTGGCGTGGGGACACAAGCCCTGCTCCGGAGCAGCTCGCGCCGCAGGTGATGGTGTCCGAGGGACGCGCACTGGCATCTCCCCCGCATCCCTGGCGCGGGCGACCGGGTCCCTGCAGTTACTACACAGACAGTTATTTCTGTGTGTGCGTGGACGGGGTCACGCCAAACCCCCTTCGGCTGCAGACCTGGGTGGAAACAGCCCCTGCTCCATCAGCGGGGCGCTGGCCCCGGGGGAAGATGCGCCCGTGCTCCCTTTAGCCCAGCTGGGGCGACTCTCCATCTTTTCGCAAACAGCCACGTCCCATTTGACAGACCAAGTCCTGCCACCGTGTAGGAATTCGCAAAATGAACAAAACCCTCGTAAGGGGACCTTGTAAGGCAGGTGAGAGGAGCCGGGGCAGGAGCATCTCCTGTCTGCACTTCTCCAACGGCTTCGCACTCGCCCTTTCCGCAGGCGTAATTGAAACCACGATGAACAAACATGAAACAAATCCTGCATTTGCATACAAGACTTGGTGGTAATTTAGAAGGAACAGATGCACAAAACATAAACGGGGACATAAATGCTCAGTGTTTGGCGTTGTTTGATACGGTGGAGTTGGTTTTAATCTTTCATTGGCCAGTGCAGCTTGATTCAAATTCAACTGAAGTCAAAGTCTTTATATTGACTTCAGTGGGCTTTGAATGAGGCCCAGAAAGATCCGCAATAAAAGAGAATTTCACAGTTTTCAAAACACAAAAAAGTAAAAAAAGAAAAACCCCGCAACTTGAAAGCGCACTAGTGTAACAAAGAGAGCTCTTGTCATGTAATCCCTCTTTTTATACGCTATTGCTCTTACTGCTGTCATTTGAGGGAAAAGTTGTCATCAATACTTTCTCATCAGCAAAGAATGGGCAAGCGTCTGTAATCACCTGAGTCAAAAGAACAAACTTTTATGTCTCATGGCATAAAATATGGTATCGACAGGACCCAGCAGAACCACTGACGGTCTTTTTTTGAAATATATGAAGGGGATCTATTAGAAAAGGGTTTAAAACTTTCAGTGTGGTATGCAGGGAGATGGAGGGGCACAAGTTGTGAGTCCTGCACCCGTGGCAGAGAGGGGAAGGGGCGTTTGCTGGGACGGAGGTGACACCCGGGCACTGGGGCTCCTGCTGGAGCAGAGGCGGCAGAGCCCGAGCAAGGCGCTGCGGAGCCTCAGCGGCGCGGAACAGAGCACGACACCCCGAACGGCTCGTTTGCAAGTGCTGGCTGGGGGACGTCAAGGTGAAGGGCATCTCGGAAATTCAAGAGAGCATCTCCCCCAGGAGACTGTGCCTCGGGAATGGCCGGCGTTAGCTTTTCCCAGGCGGCATGCACACTGCTCTGATTTTCATTCCCCTTTTGCATTCACTCCACTGAAGTTATGTTTCTCCGCGTGTTGAGAGGGACTAACGGCCCCACACAGGCAGCAAGGAAAGCCCAACCCACAACTGTGAGGCTTAAATAGTGGGAAAGATAAAGATATTTTACTCCGTGCAAGCTTGCTGTTAAATATTGCAGCGCTCCACGTACAGGAGCAAGCGGACATCTGTGGGTAACGCGGGAGGACCAGAGCTAGCTTGGGAAAGGCAGGTTTCCATGCGGGACAAGAGCACCAGGACGGCAGGATGGGGGGAAGAAGGACGGTGTGCTGTTGTGTCTGTTTGTAGCCGGGCATCCTACCCGGGCTCACCAGCTCCCCGCATCAGCAGACCTCCCTCCCTCGGCCATTCCTACTGGAAAAGCTTCCGCACAATTAAGGTGCCCTCATACTCTGCTGCGGTTCCTTTATCTCAGCAATTTATTCAAGCACGCGTGCGGAGGTGAAAGGGGAAAAATGAGTATCAGCATCCTGGAGCGGTACTAAGGAAGGAGGAAGAGGAGAGGGGATGCTTTCATACATCCAATCCAGAAGGAAGAGTTGGCCGGGAGCCTGGGTGCAAACAAACACGAGCGCTCTTACTCTGCTATTTCTCTCCCTCTAAGGAAGATAAAAGCAATGGACTTTAACGAATTCCAGGAATTACTAAGTAGATCTTTTGGCAGTAAAGCTGAGGAGAAAGTGAATTAAAACAAGCTGGTAGTTTTCCAAGGAAAGAATGTTTGGAACAAAAATGTAAAATATCTCAGGGCAGGTTGGAAATGCAACAAGAAACCTGCCCGAGCCCCCTGGAGCGCGTCCAGGAAGCCAAAGCCCAACAGCAGCTAAGGCAGGCAGGAGACACCCAGGGCGGCTGGAAACCAGGCCATCCGTACCGTATCCGTATCAGAGAGGAAGGTCACCCTGCTGCTCAGCACCACCCCTGTGTGGTGCCCAGCCACGGAAACACTCGTGGTGGTGCATTTCTGTACCACCACCCTCGCAGCTCAACCCAACCTGAGAACACAACATGATCACTGATCAAAAACCTCAACGCTGGACCCAAAACAAACTCTGGGGACCCGCATCCCTTTGGCCTGGCAAGGAGCCTTTTGATAACAATTTTCTCAATAACTCTGCACCTTCACCATGGATTTGTTTTCTTGTCCATGTTTCCCATGCTTTCACCTGTACGTGCCACACGTCAAAAGCTTATGAGTGTCAACACATGACATCACCTGCCTTCCCCGGCGATAAATGGGAATTAATGAGACAACGTGATTTGCTGTTGATGAATCCACAGTAGCTGTCACCCATCTTCGATTATCCTCCAGGTCCGAACACATCTTGTTAGAGTTCCAGCGTGTTCCTGGGGACTGCAGACGTGCCAGGCGACTGCCAGTTCCCTCTGGGCAACACGCACCCAGGGCCTTGGTCCCCAGGACCTCGCCCAGCCTTTCCAAGGTCTCAGAAACAACAGTTTCATCATCATTTGCTTTATGTAGATCTTTGATGAAGGTTATTATCCTCATCTGATGACTTAAGACAACAATTAGCTTATAGAAGCCTGTTCTGTGTCTACTGTAGGTTAAGCTTTATTTGTCTGCTCTTGGTATAGAGTCCTGGTGGCTCACAGGTGACCAACCTTCCCTTCTTCCAAGCTGGTGGAGCAGAAAAGCAGGAGGCGGCGTCTGACAACGCGCAGTGCTGGGAAGGTTGGCCAGTCCCTCCCAGAGATGCCCAACAGACGCGTTATCTAGTGCAAACCACCCGCTCTATGGGGCACTAGCGGGGCCTCACCTGAAGCACCAAGTTGAGAAAAGCAGAAGGAATTGGGATCAGCAGAGCTGGAAAAGATAACTTAGTAGGGATACATTATATCACTTAATATGTGGGACAGAAAAGAAAAGGAATCAGCTCTTCCCTACCTCCTTTATGGGCCAGGCAAGCAATAACCAACCAAAATTAAAGCAAGGGAGATTCGGGTCTGGTAAGCTATTGCTGGAAGAGATTGCTTAAGGAGACTGTCAAGGTGCTCCTTCTCTTTGTTTTTTTTTTTTTATTTTATTTTATTTTAAAAGACAAGGTCGATAATTTGAATACCAGCAGCTGCATCCGGACAGCAGCAGCAGCCCGATTCCTCGGTTCCTCCTCTGGGTTGAATTTCTGTGGTCTCTGAGATCCAGGGATTACTAAGCACCAGAACAGTTCCTACAACGGCAAATTCCTTCACTCATTTCTGTAGCTACTAATGTTGTGCTTAAGGTTATAGGCCATTTTTCAACACAATGAGGAAAAAAGAAATTATACGCTCCTCAGCTTATAATAGTAATGAAATCTCCAGGTTCATACTTAACTACAAAAAGGAGGTAAGTACTGAAACTGGATTTGGAATTTAAAAAAAAATAATTCAAAAGACAGAAGCAGAACTTTTTCGCAGGAAACTTATCTTGTACATCTCGGATCTGATTTGATATATCCTACATACATAACAAAGTAGCTAGGTGTACTCACCAAAATGATATTTCTAAGGACAGAACTCATTACGGCTGTATAATAAATGGAAGCATAAGTCAGAGTTAGCACTGAACAGATTGTTTGGGGTTGCAAAGACAGCAGCTGTCACAGCTTGACAGCTTTCTTGTTAGTGAATCAGCTTTACTGACAGTCTTTTTGATTGAAAACCACTGTTCGCTGACAGTGTGTTATAGCTGATATACATATGTATCTCACGGAGAAAGAGAAAGAGCCGTAAAAGGTCTAGAAGCTATTGCTCCATATTAAAAAGAAGTGAAGTTTACATGAAGGGGTTTTGGTTTCTCCCCCCTCCCCGGTAATCTGCGGCAGATGTAGGCTGATGGAAGAGGACAGCCCGTGCTGGCGCGTGACGAGCACACACGCACGCAGAGCCAAGTCCAAAGCGCTTTTTCCACCGAAAAGCAGTCAGGCCACAGAAATACTAGTTGCTTTCAAACGCTCTCTGGAAGAGTTGGTGTAATCAAAAAACAAAAGTTTAGAAATAAAACTCTGTGCAACTCCGACAGGGGCTTCCCGGACCTCCTGCTGGCCCAAAGCGGGGATCTGCTGGAGTGGATCTACTCATATTAATTCAAAAAAGAACCCGTTTACGTTGAGTCCCGTTTCAATTTTCTCCATCTACGTCGACGGTTTCGACTGGCAGCTCCGTGGGCCGGGGAGCGTTGGCTTCTGCTTCCTGCACCACGCTCAGATAACCCGTGCAAGGCCACCGCCACCGCGGGGGAAGCGGCACCCGCTCGGCAGCGCCCCGGGCTCCTCGCTAAACAGATCCGGTCCTTGGGGCAGCAAAACTTTAGTGGGCTGAGGTAAAGGAGGTATCGCACCGAAGCAAACGCATCTCGGGGTGTCTCTCTCTTTTCCCCCAGTCTGTATTTATTTATTTATAAGATTACCCACATAAAGTAATTTCTTCCTCCTCAGTTTTGTGGTATTTCAACAGATAAAAGCCAGTGAGCTGGGTACGACGGATGTCACCTTTTCTTCCGAGATCATTGCTTAAAACCAAGCACACGTGGTGCTTTCATTTTGCCCAAAGCCAAAAACCGAAAGCCGTTTATGAACACCAGAAACGTCCAGGGCTTTGCAGCTGGTCCCTGGTGATCGTTTCTGTTCTTGCTACAACTGCTCATTCCCAACGGATGGCACATATTTCCCGGGAAGGGACAGTGGATTGCAGGTCAACACTGGGATTTTGGAGCACTGGGACTTCCCCGCTTAAACCTTTAATTGCTGCATTGAAAGATAATTCTTATTCGCAAGATTCTCTTTGCTGTTAATAATACCAGGTGGAAAAGTGAGCACCGGAATTTTGAGACATTTGGTACTAAACACAATTTTGTTCAAAACGCACAGGAGTTAGTGCATTTTGAAGTGATTTTTATCCTGAATTTGTGAACTGAAGTCTTTCAGTCTAGACATGACCACGGTGATCTTTGTGCACAGCGTGCAACAGGTGTCAAAGCAGCGGAAGCGGCGTGGGCTCCTCGTCTCTGGGACGCGGCCCTGAGCGCAGCCGTGCCCGCAAGGCACCAGAGCTTTCGTCGCAAGAGCTTGTGTTTGCTCTACAACTCTAAGGTCCAAAGAAAGGTCACATCAGCCTCAAAATGGTTTGTTTTTATTTGAGAAGAGGCAGAAAATATGAAGGGAACCAGCTTTATAAATTATAATGCCTGAAGAATGATGTTGGCAATTTTCCCTTTCTTTTGCGTCAACAGCGCTGCTTTGTTTTGAACTATAAAAGCAGCAATATTACTTCTCAAAGCTCCCCTAGCTCAGATCTAGTGCCTACACCACACACTTGCTAATACCAACCAAATTGCGGAAGTTATTAAAACCTAATTTAGCAGTCTCACCAGGGGACAAACAAGCTGTAACAATATCATTAGAGTCTTATCAGGGACTGGATGTCTTGTCGAAACGCCGAGCGTAGCCAGGGTAGGAGCCAAGGGGGACCGTCCCTGCCTGGCACCACGGCCGTACCCGTACACGCACAGGTTATGCTGACAGATTTCTTTTGCAGAACCATTTCGAAGCAGCCATGGCTGCTGCTGGAAAAAATAACAATAAGAAAAATAATCGGGGGACTGAGAATTTTGCAAGACTAACCCACTGTTCAGACCTGTCTTTTCCTGACCCCGGTTGGTGTCACCAGCTGCACCCAAAAGCCCCCCAGGCTATCGTATCACCTCATGGGCACGGCGCTTGCAAGGGAGAGGGAAGACTAAGTCTTAGACCAACAGCAATAAGGAACGCCACAATTACTAGAAGAAATATTGCTTTATGACATGTTGACTATTATGAGAAGTATTTTAAGTAATTGTTTTTGCTGAAGAGCAATCTGGGCAAGTGAACACTCCTGGAAGCTGAAGAGCTCTCCATTAATTTTGGCTGTGGTTTGGAGTCTAACACAGCCTGCTGTATACTTCAAACTGCTTCTTGAAATGCATAAGCTCTTTAGAGATGAGTCATCTTCTATTAAGACTTCCATTTTCCTGGACTGTATTTTAGCTGGTATTTAAAGTGGGATCACCTGGAGGCTGGGGAGCCAGCGGAGGTTCAGAGCCAGGAGGAAGCATTCTCTCCAGGCAGGACCAGCTTCCCAGGGGTGCTTTTCCTCGGTCACTAGAAACACGTCCTCGCTTCGCATCCCATCATGTTGGAGGGGGTTGCACCCCACCTCCAGATGTGACGTTTTACCACCTCCAAAGATGACAGGGAGCCAGCGCTGCACCCCGGGACACCGGCCCCGGCGAGAGGAGCACGGTCCTTCTCCTGCTGATGCCAGGAGAAATGGCTGCAGGAAAGGCAGCTTCACCAGGGGCGGATGCACTGAGGTGTCCAGAATCTTACTATAACCTTATTTTTACTTTAAAATGACAGCACAAGTGGAAAAGTATATGAAAGCTATAAGAAAAACCCCAAACCTATTTTTTTTCGTCCGCTAATTCATGAGCTGGTCCCCACACTTTCACCAACAGTGGCCTGAAGCCTTTACGCTGTTGTACCTTTGCATCAACAACATATTGTTGACAATGTTTTCACCAATATTAGGAGAGTGTCTCGTGGATGCTCTGTTATTTGTGACAGCACAGTCTCCCAGAGATACACAAACATAATGAACAGCATTTACTGCTATACCATAATTATACAATACGTGGACCTGTAACTACTGGCAGAGTGTAAATATGTGCAAATTAGTGCAGTTATTTTTGTTTCAAGGACTTGTTTTCCTGGGGACAAGGAACAGAGAATACATTCAAATGGGTAATCACGGCAGTCCTCAAAAATTAACCACTGCAGAAGTGACAACTAATCAGCACCCATAGGCTTCTGAAACAATACAAATCCAGATTTGAATAATAGAAACAATCTTCTAATAGCTAGGTCAGACACGCCGCTTCCCAAGAAAACAGTGCTTGAAAAAGGATTTGTTTGCACATGCTTTAATAACTCTCTAACTTCCCAATGTGGGTCACGGATTGGTGTCGCAGACACTCTTCGCATAGCGAGCGGAGAACTCGGGGTGTTTTTTGGCGTCTTAAACTCTTAATCTGCCTTTGCAGGCAGAAGCCGGGCCACGGCAGCAGCATTGCTGGCGTTACGCCGGAGCATCATCTCCTCCGCCACCGAAGGAGCCGAGCCGCGTCCTCGTCCCGCAGCCTCGCGTGCCACTGCTCAACCCGAGGTCTCTATGGGGAGAGGAGGCAGCTCGCCCCACAGCCTGCTGCCCTTGCGCGTCTGCACCGCGCCACTGGTGAACACAGGGTGCGGCCCCGCTCCTCCCAAAATAGCCAGGAAAAAAAAATAAAAAAAAAATAACTTGGCAGAGTTAAGCAGGGATTTTCTTTAAGAAGATGAGAAGTGTACTCCTGATGTGTTGGGGGGATATCTCGAGCACTAATGCTCCAACTTCTTCAAATACAAGACCTCGTTTCATGTTGCCAAAGCCCTCGATTATGTGCGGTGGCAGCAGAACGCCATCTACATGAAGGAACATTATAATCAATTTTGTCACGCTTCAATATGAGCAACGTTTTTCAGAAATGTGCAGTAACTGCACAGTGGTTTGCAGAACTTAATAGTAAACTATTACACTGCAGAAAGAAATCAATGTTAATTTAGGAGCCAAATTGCACTCGAGTCAGAAACTTGAACTATATTGTTTTAATCTGACTTCTGAAATGTTAATAAAAGTACCTGAAGGACATAAGATGACAAACATTACTTTCATCAGAGGCTTCTTTCCCCACCAGTGAGGAGAAAATATTTTCTTCAAATCAACCGCATTCTTTTCCCACCCCACCATTTGAGGTGGTTGTAAATATGTGACCAGTTTTTATTGAATTGGTGTAAGCTGTTTTCCATTAAGTGCTACTACGAGACAGGACATCACGTAACTCATACAAGCGACCTCAGTGATGAGAAGAGCTTGCAAATTAATAAATAAGAATTTAGTCCTAATGATGGCCAAAAATAACAAAAAAATACAAAAGTAAGAAAACCCCCACTCTGATTACACTGTGCATGATCAAAAGCTCCATTTTCCAGCGTAGCAGAAAATTCTTCAAAGACCTTTATCTTATGTAAAAAAAACCAACCAACCCTGTTCTTATTTGTGCTAGTTTCACCTGAAATATTTTTCTAGCAGCTCCCCATCTGGATGGCTGGACCCCAAGACAAGCTCTGCTGTTATTGACTTCAACCGTGATCAAAGTTTTCATCTCAGCTGTGCTGGCACCTAATCTCCTTTAGCCAGAGCGGGTGGCTTTGTATTCTCGTATATTTGACCCACTGACATAGAAACTAATTACACCATTATTTCACAGTATGATGTGCTGCAGGAAAGACGTCCTCTCCACCGCTCCTCTGAAGGCTTTCCTACGTCTTTTTAATTGAAATGGTAGCTCAGATGTAAAAGTTATAACTACTGAATTAGAACATCTGTACAACACAGATAATCCAATTTTTTAGAATTGGGCTAATATAATCTTTAGCAATAACAAGAAAAACAAGTCAAGAGATGGTCTTGATGGACTTATACACGAACCTCTACCCACGTCACTCCTGACCTGCCAGCGTTGCAGACTGCCAACGTGTCCTTCGCGAAGCCAGTCCGCGGTCCCCCAAGAGCGCACCGTGGGGCAGCACTGCCCTCACCATTCAAAGCGTTAGCACAACTCTCACGTTGAGCTTTTGCAACAGTTTTCAGATGAAAAAGAGCGAAGGGAGGACACCATGCATCCCCCAGCTCTGTGCAGGTAGGACAAAACAGAAGGGGACCAATCCTCGCAGCCTTCTTCCCGAAGAAACCAGAACGTTTGTGGCAAATGGGGCAGCCTGGAGTCACGCTGTGGACGCAGCCCACGCCTGGCCGGGGTCGTCTCTTACGCTTGCAGGCTCTGGCCCACCGCGTGAGTCCATGGTGCGCACCAGCGTGACCATCACCCACGGGTCTCAGGCCAAGAAGGCTTGAGCAGAGTCACATTCTGGAAAGGTCATGCTGCAATAAGCCCCGCTGATCCATTGACAGAATCAAATACGAACCAGTAGTCAAGTTTCCAGGAGTCCCCAGTGGGACTCAGCAGCCAAAACCCCATTTTTGAATGGTAACCTGAGAATTTAGGAAAGCATGTTTCACAGAAGCCAGTGAAACCGCACTCCAGAGTGCTTTTAGCTTTTCAGAGTGTAATTTTGATACTTCAGAAGGGTATTGCAAAGGTCAATCTCCCAAGGCTCTGTGCATGCGGACCTCTCGAAACGGTCGGTGGGAATTGTGGCTGCTCAGTACCCGCAAATTGCTCTCCATCCTTACAATATTGGAAAACACTTTGTGATTAAACGGAGACTGACCTACACGATGCAGTTTTAAATGTGTGAATTTCAGCCAGATGGATAATATCAACCACTGCAACACCAAGATAAGGTCTTTCTGCTCCACGGTCAAATATGAACATATGACTTCATCTCATGTGGGTGCAATTCTGTTTGAAGAGTTGACATGACTGAATTCACTTGATATAAATGACACTGTAAAGAACAGCAGTAACTTCTCCTCCACAGTTTGGTTTTTATTTTTTTTCTCCTTTCAGAGGACTGGTTTAAAAGAAAAAAACCAAAACTTTGTAATTGGATGGAAACGTCCTCACCAAGGGGAAACATTTGTGATCAAGGTTCAGGTGCTCTAGGGCTGGGAGCTGCAGCACCCTTGACTGCAGTTGCTATTGTGACCTTCTGGTAGGACAGACGAGGCGGCTGTCCCTTCTCAGGCTGCCTAGCAAACAACCAACATTGCAAAAGCAAAGGCTCACACAAACGCGTACAACCGTATAGATCAAAATACATTAATGTGAACTCGCTGGTTTCTCCAACAAAATGACTCCTGGTCTCGTAAAGCCAACGCTCACCGTAACCCCCAAGTCCTGAATTTAGTCAGGGTTACAAATATGAAGTTCCACATCTGTAGCCAGTAAAAACGGGAAGAACCAGAGGCACCTATTTATGCTTAAACAGAAGCTCCCCCCCCGCCCCTCTCTTACAGTAGAGGAAAGTGGAAATTAAAACTCCAAATTGCTCCGAGTAATTTTATACTTGGTGCCAAAGCAGAGGAGGACCGAGACCTTTGGAAAATATTTGGGCCTCACATTTTATTTAATAGTGTATTCACCTTGATTGAGGGGAAGTTTCTTTGTTGAACCCACAATAGAGAGCCTTGCCGAGGAGGTGTTTTTCACAGGTCAGTAACAGTTCACAGCGAGCCCCTTTCCGGGAAAAATCGAGTCACAGCGACCTGTCCAGGTATGAGGAACCCCAACAAACACTGAAATCCTATAATGTTTTTCCCCAGCAGGTTTAAGGTTACAGATATAATTAGGTTAGAGTGGCTCTTACAGTATGTCTGATTTCAAAGTAAAATCAGAGTATTATGCATAAAATTATGCAAAGCGCCATAGCAACAGTAAGGCAGACTTCTAAGAAATGCTAATGAGATAAGCTGTGCTGCAAAAACCCTAACCTGTCCAAGCAAAAAAACAAACACATTGCTTAAAATTCATACAAGAAACTCACACAGTCCTTCTATAAAATATCTAGCGTAGAACACCTTATCGCACCGCGCCAGCGGGACGGGGCCACACGCTCTGCACAGCAGACACCTTCCGTAACTCGCCGCTCCCTGAAATCCCGATCCCGCGGGATGGACACTGCTCCGGCTGAAAGCCCGCGGCAGAATGCGGGTGCCAGAGCCCAGGAGGGCGGGGGGCTGCCTGGGTCCCTCTGCCCTGGAGCACCCCAACGCGGGTGACGCGGAGCTTGCTCCGAGCACGCAGACCCCGCGTCCGGGGCAGAGCGAAACTTGATGAAAGGAGGGAGGAAAAACCCCACAAAACCCCAAACCAAACAAAGCCTTAGATGATTTACTGCAGAACATGAAATAAATGCACAAAAAGGAAAGGGGAAAGGAGGCAGAATTGTTCTAAACACAGGATTTGACCAATTCAGTGACCACAATTAACTGTTTTATATTTCAGACAGGAAATATATGTATTTCAAGACAAGGAAAGAATAATGCAGCAAGTGCTTGAATAAACCAAACTGATACAAAACCAATTGGCGTAATAAACCTCAAATATGTATTCAAGAGCTGGATTGAGCAAACACAGAGCTACTGTTTGTTTCTGAGGCGTGGGGCAAGTGCCTAACGCAGCCTTTGAGAACCTGCTTCAGGAACGCAGAGAGCAACAGGAGCTGGGGAATTACAAGCCAGCCCGTTTCTCTCCAGTCCCCACAAAAATGCTATTCAAGCTGTCGAAGGTGTGAAGGCACCTGGAAGATAACAAGAAGAGGAGCAATTGCCAACAGGTTTGTTAAGAACAAACACAGTCACTCTGCAGAGAGCGAGCAGGGCTGCTGGGGTAACCCCCCCCCCCCCCCCCCCAAGTGCCCCCGTCACAGGGAAGGCAGACATCCTAGCCCAATATACGACCACCCAAATAATCCTTCCACATCCTTGGCAACCCAACACCTCACCTGGCATGGCAGCTCAAGTTTTAAACACTTTATTCGAGAAAGCCCTTCCCTAGCACCAACGGATTTACAGAAAAGAAACACTTAGTCAATCCCTTAGAAAACACAACCCCAGAACAGAGATGAGATGAGCTGGGGCTGGTGAACATGAGGAGGTAAATATGGGGAGCACAAGTCCACCGTCTCCACGGAGATGGAGCGGTGAGACTGATGTGTTCTGCATTCCTCTGAGGACAGGTGAGGAATGGGGCTGTAATTCTGCGAGGAAGGTTCACATTAGACACTGTGAGAAATGTTCCGTTAAGGACTGTGATTGAGTAGAGTACGTTGCCCATGGAGCTGCCGTCACTGGAGACACCTCATGGAGGGACTGGCCAAACATCCATTGGCAACACTGAGTTAGAGGCACAACTTGCAAGGTTAATGCAGTTTTTACCGGCTATCGTGTGGTCTATTCACTTCCATTTTCCAATATCGTCAACATCTAATGGAAAAATATCTGTACAAAGAGATGCTGTTCCAAGTAGATGTGGCTCAATATCTAGAATATTTTGAGCTACCTTTATACTGTTAGTGTTTACTGTCTACAAAATCGGGCAGATGAGCTTTCTCCTCTGTAGACTGCAGCACGCGGGAGGCAGGAGAACCGCTGCAGGCCGAGCCCTGGCTGCACTACCCGTCATTTGTGCCAGCAAGACTTCTTGGGAGCCCTGCCTCAGAAACGAAGACCCCAAGACAGCCAAACCAAGAGACCCGTCGGGACCAGACCACACCAGTGCTTCCCAGTGCCAGCTGGGCTTCCTCAGCACAGGAACTCTAATTTTCACCTCCCCAGTAAGCACCGACTAATCTGCCCTTCAATTTGCAGCATGATGGGGTTCATAAAGGCTGAAATTAAATTATTGTCTTAATTTCAACTGAATGGCTTTTTTCCTCACCAAAGCCACCGGATCTTAATTTGGTAAAGTCCACAAGATCCAGCTTTAACAGAGCTGCTCCAGACACAGTTACAGAAAAGCAGACCCTTGGTGTATATTATTTGGAGGAAAAAGGAAAAAAGAATACTGCAACACAGCTCCACTTTAAAAGTCCACATTTGCTATTTATTTATGTAGCTGAAGATTTTAGATAAATTAAAATAAATGTCGGTTTCATCATGCGCACACCCATTCTTCATCCTCTCAGCATGGCCTCAACGCTTCCGGACATCCTCGCATTTAGCAGCCGCCTTTAATATTTTTAAGTGCGACACTAATAAAGCAGAAGCGTCAGCAAAGCCCCGGGACCGCACGTACGGTTTCAGGTGGCATATTAAACTCTGGCTAAGCCAGACACTCTTCCTTCAAAGTGGGGTTCAATATTATCACCTACAAATCAGTATTTGCTTTATGAAATGTAATGGAAAATGCTAATAAGATTTCCTGGTGAAATGAAATTGGATTATATCTTATCTATTTTAACTTGATTTGGTCTAGTATTCCTTCTTCATAAACCAGCAGCTTCTATTTCTTTTTTCTTAACACACAGCCCCCCCTTCCCCCCGAATTCAGGCAGACAAATGCACCACGGATTCTCAGGCCACCATTTTTGAAAGGGAAATTATGAGGGACAGACATAAATTAAGTAGAAATTGTAGATTATGCAATATGAAGCAGTATAAAGAAAAAAAACCCCACCAGCCTCGTACAGTCATTAGAGTTATAATTTAGGTGCTGCAAGGCAGATCGCAAGCCGGTTGTTTATGTATGGTTGGAAGTTGCCCAGCCAAGAAACTTGAAATTCAGAAAGTAATTTAAACCTGGTAATTTTCTTGTACATGCTTGGATGACTGAACAACCGCTATATGCGATGAATATCCATATTCAAAATTATGCTTATACCCACCGTAACCGCTCAGGGCTCATTGATACATTCTATTAACTGGGCACAATAAAACCTTGATTTATTCTACAGTTATCAGGTCTGCAGTAAAGAACGTTCCTTTTAATAACAGGGAAACAGTATTAAAAATTGTCAGAAGCGGCGGTTAAGCGATCATATTCATGCAAATGCGGTGCTGCACCGGCACCGCTGTGTGTGCTGGAGATCCTACACCAAGGCATCGCCGTACGGCACACGGTGGAGGAGCCAGAGGTGGAACAGGGATCGCCCGGAATCTGGGATGGAGCTGCAGAGCTGGCGCTGAGCCCACGGGCAGGGCAGCATCAGGAGAATTCAAAGAGTTTGCAAACCCAGAGAAAATAAAGGAACAGGATTTTTTTCTTTTTTTTGGGGGGGTGGGGGTGGTGGAAGTCCAAAGCCTTGTTCTTCATTAGTTTGTTAGACAAAGGAACAGATATTTTCTCAAAAGAAGAAACAGGAGTGAAGAACATTCGACTGAGGAAACTCTGCCCAACCCAGGGAAACAAGAGGACCCGGAGGCTTCCCCTCTTCTTTAAGTTTCTCTTGTTAAGATATTTCCAGATTTAAAACTTTAAAATAAGTTTTATAGACATTTCTCGTAAACAGTGACTAGTAGAAAAACCACAGCTCTCCTAACTGAAATATTTAGCTTTTCCAGGCAGAAAGCTGTCCTGCCAGGCCAGCTCAACAGATGGCAAATGGGCAGAATTCTGCTGGCCTGATCGCCTGCACCATGTCCCTTTTTGAGCAGAGCTGCCCGCGCCGAGGGGCCGGGAAGCAAAGCCCACCGCAGCACGTCCCACCCACCGCAAACCCCGTGCCCGGGGCTGGCGAGCTCTCCCGGCATCGTCCCGCTCCATCACCGCCCTCTTCTCAACGCAACGAGCCGCGTTCCTCCCGCTCAGGACGGATGAGCATCAGCAGCGGGGAGCAGATGTTCGGAGTGCTTCTGCATCACACTTAAATGGCATGGGGACAGCAGGCAAATCCAAACAGGAGTGCTTTGGCAATTAGCTGACTACGACAAATCATTCACGTATACAAACTGCTTCAAGCTGTAGCCAGATCCTAGTTTTACACTGCTCCGATTTTATTCCACCCTGTCCCTCTTTTCTTCTTTAGTTCTAAGAAACATATATATATAAAAAATACTCTACAGGTGCCCAGTGCAGATTTACAAGTTTGCCTGAGTCTGGCGTAATGCCATGCGCAACCACGCTATGGCCAAGGACACTTTCTTCAAGTATTTACCGAGTTTGCCGGTTGATTTCGCAGCCCACAAGACGTTTCTCACTGCAGACAGAGGTACCCTTACACTGCGAGCTGCAGTCAAACCCAAGCACCCCTTTCTCGGGGTACGCACTAAGAGGAGTGTGACCTCCTCAGCCTGCACATCCTTCGACACGCTGTTTCTCCTATGGCCCCCTCGGCTCGGGGTTGGGGGAGAGCAAATCCCACCCCACCAGCAACCCAGCCCCTGCTGCCGGCCACACGGGAGCCCTTCGTCCCGCTCCCGGCTGCCGCAGGGAGCCCTCTGCTCGCCACGCAGCCCCCCAGCCCCACAGGTTGGGGCAGGAGCAGCCACCGCTGCTCAGCTCGGCCTTCCCAGCGCTGCCAGGGCTCGTCTCCCCCACCCGCAGACATCGGGCGGACTCAGAACTCGCGTTAGGAAAATGGTGAACCGAGGTCAGAAATAGGCAGAACTGTGCCCCAGCAGAGTCCTCCTGGCCTTCACACCAGGACAACCGCACACAACAGCGCGCTGCCTCTACCGGGAGCACTTCAAATTTCCACAGAGATCGATCACCATCTAATCACCCAAACAGAATCCCAAGAAGTTTCTCATCTCCTTATATTATTGCACAACGGTGGCAAATTAAACCAGAAACACTTCAGCCCAACAGCCACAGCAGTCCTCAGAAGTTACTCAGATAATTACTCAAAAAAAATTACTCCAAAAACCGTCTCTCAATACCACAGCCCAGCGAGAGCACCCGCTAAAAGCCTGTGACAGCACTACTGTCCCCCGGCAGACAAAAGGGGGATTTAAACCTTAATCTCATTTTCCCTTCCTTTAGCGAGACTAACTCCTACATCAAATAGCAGAGGTCATTTTGCTACTGCAATACAAAGCCCAAACACACTACAGTTCCACCACGAGCAGCAGTTCTCTGCATTAGACTTTTCTTCTCAGCCACATCCCTCTCCTCCATTGGATTTAGTGATTAAAAAACAACACGACTTACAGTTTACTGTGACTTTTACTTTTTTCACGTCGGGGACTGAGACATCGTTTTCTGCGCTGCATTCATATTCCCCAGCCTGGTCTCTTGTAATTCCATAGATGTCCAGGTACTGCCCGCTCTCAAATGGTTTTGCTGAAATGAAATAATCAGAGAAAGAAATTACCGGAAGCCAAGCACAAAGCACCTGAAGCGTCACTAACATCTGACCAGCAGCTGGAGGGTTTTGCTGGGTGCTGCAGGTGACACATGGCCAAGGGGGCCTGGGCAGCCACTGCAGCTTCTGCTTGGAAGCCCCATCTCGAAGCCGGTCTGCAACCCCCCCAAGCTCCTGGGGCTGGCCAAGGGTCCTCTCCTGACCCTGCCCCAGAGTCAAGCTCAGCATCCTCCAGACCCCCGAGAGCAATTGGCTGGCACAGCTCTGTACCTGATGGGCTTCACACGCTGCAAGGCATGGTCCTCCTCAGAACCTGCCTTAAGGGTTTCAGCAGCCATTAGGGCTTATCGCTTGCACCTGGGGGGACATCTACCCCCCTGCAGCCATCGGAAGCAAAAACAGTGATCGGGGCAAGCTAAAGGGACAAACAGCCCAGTCCTGGAGCTGCTGATCCACGCCTGCTGCCGGTGGCCCCAGCATCGGCTTCCCATCACAGGTGCTCCCACTTTTCAGCCATTTGACCTTGTTGCCATTCATCAGCCGGCTGGACACAGAGGGTGGCAAACCTCATCAGCTGGGGCCCTCCTGCAGCCCCAGGGCTGCCAAAGCCAGGCGGGTCCTGGAGGGAACCAGCAGCTGATCATCTCTGATGGGTGGCCATGGGGGCAAAACGGGTGGGTTGTCCCACGTTCTACCACCAGGGAAAAAAGCCCTTTCAGGCTTGCTCACCACACCACTCAGTCCTTAGGTGGGTGACCTAACACACATTCCACCTTATAAATTAAAAACTAAATAATAGCTCTCCTCTCCCAAAGGACCCAAACCCAATAAATAGGATGTTCAGTGTTTGCCTCGATACACGGAAATAAGGACAGTCGGTGGGAGCACCGCTGAAAACAGGTTGAGGTCTGCCCGATGAAAAACAACATGAAGACCAAACTGAAATACAAAATTCCTTGGTATGTTATATCTAAAACTATTAATTATTTTAGAGAGCAAGAACAGTTACATGATTCAAAAGGTAATTTAGCTCCTCTTGACACGGCGTCACAACATACACAGGCGTTTCTGTCGTTTTCTTAATCCCAGCATCTCCCAGCTTTTCCCTACCGTGGCTCCTGCCTCGCAGTGAGCACTTTGAACCGGGGAGTGGTTTTCCTCTGAAGGATATCCCAGTTCATCCTTCCACGTCCTTGGCGCAGTGCGCTCTAGGCGGGGAGCAAACTGATTGCTTTAGATGCCTCACAAGGCGCTCACCACGTCATAAACCAAAAAATGTTAAATGTAATTTTTATCCTAAGACAATAGATCATAGCAGGCAGGACTAGACACTGGAAATTATAGGCCTAAAGGCTAAAAAGACTTGCTGGAAAAGTTTTCCCGCACAGACAAGCTCTCAATTGACTGTTAATAACTTTGCAACCTATGGAGCAATGACAAAAACCCGAACTGGGTCGTGAGAGCTAAGTGGGAGTATTATGTCCATGTCCATCGCAGCAGTGAATTTCATTTGCTTATCTGTTCACGGATTAATGTTTTAAAGTGTGCAAGGTTCAAAACATCAATTATAACTGTGCGCTGCTTAGCAAGATAGCACTCATTAATAAGCACACTATGCCACGCCTGTCACGGGAAAGAGCCCACGTAAGCACTGGTTATGTAAAGCAGAAAGATAAGACTGAAATTGGAAAATTATTGTGAATTGAAGTGAACATTCATAAAATGCAATGAAATAATTTATGGGCAATGAGAAGTTGCATGAGAATGAATTTTTTTCTCTTCCATGTTGTTCACAGGAATAAAGTACAAAAAATGTCCCTTCTACAAACAGCCCGGCCGTTGCGGTTCACATCGTGGCCCTCGTCCTGCTCCACTTTGGCCAGGCTGAATAATTTTCTAGGAAAATTTAATTTACTATTGCTTTGAACAGCAGTGAAGGACGCAAAGCCCCTGCTCTGCCCAGGCAGAGGAGAGACCTTCCAACATGTCATTTTCTTTGCTTCTAATACCAAGAAAATTATATAAAATGCAAAATTCTCCTATGTGTCAGTTTAAAAATGACTATTAAATTATAAGATTGTAATAATCTCCAACGTCAGTACTTCCCTGGATATATGGTATGCACCAAAATATTGTATACTGAATTCTGGGAATAATTTATGATGCATCCTATCCCAACTCCCAACATCAATTTGGAAAAGAGAAAAGAAATACATCTCCAAGTATCTGGAATTGCATAAAAACAGTCCTTTGTGTTTTGGAGTTAAGCTAAACACAAACATTCTCTGCTTTAAACTTTCCTTTTAATGTAACCGTAACACACCAGGCGATGAACTAGCTTCTGCTCTCCCAGCTTTTGCTTTTCAAAGGCTCCCGGGGTTGTAGCCGTGCTTCAGGCACCGGCTTTGCCCCCCGATGTTCAGCTCGGCCGGGGGCGGTGCAGCCCCACTCCCTGCCCGCAGAAGCGACGGGTTTCTGTACCCGGCACAATTCCGCTACGGCACAAGCAACATCGGTTCTCGGCGCTGGCACCCGGCCGGCCGAAAAACACCAGCGGGAACGATACCTGCAGGGAAAGCAAACGCGGATCCACGTGGGGACGCCAGCCCCTCGGGGGGCTGCTGGGGGCTGGGGGGCAGCACAGCGAATCCCTCCAGCCCCACGGCCTCCCCGCTGCGGGGTGGGCGCTCGCTGGGAGCTCCCGCAATGGCTCCTGGAAGGGTGATTTGCAAAAACGCCCATCAGCGCTCTTCATAGCCCCGTATTTACAGGGATCTTGGGCTGCGCTATTAACCTAATTCACGCGGCAAACTACGCGTGTATTTTTATAGTGCTGTAAACCCCACATGTTTTATGCAACTCACATCCACGTTTGAGAATATTAAGTCATTTTTAAACCCTCATGTCCCCGGAAATTTTGCATCCAGATCACATAAGAAAGCTTTTAGTAAACATTAGCGATAAATATTTTTCTTAGGGAATACATAGATACTACGTTTCATCTTTCCTGCTCGCCTGCACAGCGTTTCGTCGTCTTCAGCTTGTTTTCAGTTCTAGAGATTTCCCACGGCTGTGTGGGAGCACTTAAATCGTGTTGTGTGAAAGGCAGATGCATAAGTATATGTATGTGTATTTACGTTGCGTTGCATGCACATCCAACTCAAAAAAAAAAGGATATTCACACGCGGTGGGGAGAATAAGTGGTGCATGAAGATACTGGTGAATGACGACGAGTTTCAGGAGATGACTCTGCCTTCCCACTGTTTTTTTGTGTGACGTCTTACAGCCCAGGGCAACCGCTCCTTGCTCTGCCCTTCTGCAGACCACGTGCATTTTATGGGCCTATCAAGACACGAGGAACGTCTCTGGCTGGCTTCTCTGGCTGTAGAGCCAGAAGACGTATCAGATTTGGTACCTGAGAAAAAGAAATCTGGAGGGTTCATTAGCACCCGTCCATCAGCCTGAGGTCGTGTCAGCCAAGATCTTTGATCAAAGATGGGAAAAACTATTTGTTGAAGTAAAAGAAACATAAACACGAGAGTGCCTTGTGTCCAAGGCCATTCCTGATGGGTTTTTCAGGAGATCTCTTAACTAGACTTACTGAGACACATCACAAGATGTAGCAATCTGCTGTGGCTATCTTAGGTTTCGCCAGGAAGGGAAATGCCCATGACACTAAGCTTGAATGCCATTTTCTGCTACTGCCATGTGATGCGATGCCTGATAAATCATCGCACTTGTTATTCCGCAGGAGAGTACACAATTAAAACTGTGTTTTCTTACCACGCATATGGTATCTGGCATCAGGTGTAGCACACGTACACATTGCCATATGGGCCAGTTCTCCAAGGCTTGGACGGATGGTTTTTGCGAGGGTAGCGTTCTCCTCCCCTGGTGTTAAACATAAGTCAGTAAGAGGAAGAATCTGGTGCAAGGCCAGAGTAGCTCCAAAAAACTCTGAGGACTCCGTCTGAGCCAAGGGGGATTTTGGGTTTTTTTTGTTGTTGTTGTTTTTTTTTTTTTCTTATTCACTAGCATATTAAATAACTGCAATAGAGCCCCAACTTAGGATTGGGAGTGAAGGGACCGTGAGGCTGAGCTGGTGCCAGCCCTGGTTTATCATGGACTCAGGACACTTCAGAGGTGGACACGAGAGACTGGTCGGAGCAGAGTGAACCATCTCCAAAGAGAGGAGGCAAGAAGACCCCAGCATGGGCTCATCCTCACCTACGCTGCCTCAACGATGAGGACTGGGCTCAGTATGAGAGAACCAAAGGTGGTCTCCAGTGACAATGCCATCACGATGCCATCTGATTATCACCAGATGCTTTAAGTAGCCTGTAATTCGTAAGGTCCTTCTTGATCCCAGAGGCTGGGAGGAGATACAGGATCAAGGCTGCAAGGAGGCACCTGGAGATGAGTTGTTGTGGGATGCTGAGAACAATCTAAAGTCTAAACAATTGGATTCACCGAGAAAAATGATCTGAAGCCGTTTCTACTACTCATTATGGATTCTGGGTTTGAAGTTACAGCAAGTGCTGTAATTGGATCGCGTATAGTCCTCTCCCAGGAACTGCAGGTCACCTGAACAGCTCACTGTCTATTAGGAGAATGGCCCTATCACATTAGGGACCATTTAAACATTGAGTGCTGAAGGCCATTTCGCTTTAGAGAAGCCACATTTGAAAAGAAAGATCACATGAAACGTACAGAAAAAAAATTAATCCAAAACTGACAGAAAAATTGAGGGCTGGGAGGAGATGTCCCAGCTGACAACATGAAACAAGAAAAACAAGTAGAGCAATTTTGTAAGAAAGGCATACTGATAAAAAGAAAAGAGATGTGAACATAGATCGACGAAGTTGAACGTTTCAGATGTGGAGACAAACAAGGTGTGTGAAATAGATGGGTCTGGAGAGAGGCGTTCGGAGAGCTGGGAGCGTGCGTGCTGCTAGTGTGGGCAATGGGAATCCCAGCCAGGCACCAAGAGGTGTTACGTGCAGGCGGCAGAGGCTGGCCCTCCAAGAGAAGCTGGAGGACACGGCTCCAACTGATTTTCCTCATTACTTAATTTTAGCACAGTTCACTTTCCCGATTCCCTAAATTTACAGCAGAACCGCTGCCGTGCTGCGCTACATGTCTGAGATTCATGGAGTTATGGTGTTTCGGAGGAAGTTTGAATTTTCTCATTGCAGACTTCATGCCCTGGCCAGCTCATACTCCAGGATATGGGCTGACGTGTCTGCCTTAGCAACCGAGTATTCATATAAAGTAGGGCCAGCTTCATATTAATACCTGCGGGGGAGATAACGCTCAACCAGATACTACTTTGGAAGAAAAATCCCCACCTGAGACAGCAGGTCTGCCTGCATGCTGTGTCTTCTGGATATTTAGTTTCATGCGTCCCAGACTGCACCCTGGGTTTTGTGGATCTGTTCAAAACCCTGTGCTGCCTGCAGAAGGCAGAGGGGTAAGTGCAGCCCATTGCGAATGCCAGTTTTTTTCCCGGGAAGACCACAGCACGGGGATCATCTCTCTCCATCGCCGCACGCAAAGCGCCCTTTGGCAGCGGGGGGTTTGCAAGAGATCCTCTCACACGGAGCCCGCCGGCTCTTCTGCAGCAAATACCTGAACGCAAACATCTCCAGTCTGAAAACAGCCTAAAAGAACCCTTTCTCTGCAAAACCGAAATTAAAACCGTGTAGGGACGAATGGGGCAGTGCTATTTTAATAACAAAGCTATACGATTAAATCTCACTTGAGCTAATTTATAATTCATAGCATTTAATATGGGGATCCGGCTCTTGGGAAGGGGATAATGATTCCCAATAAAGCCCCGCGCCTGCGGCAGCTTTCAGAAGAGACTTGGTCTGTCGGTCGGTCAGCCGGAGGGCGGGGGAGCCCCGGGGCTGGGGGGCAGGAGGGATGGGGGGCAGCGGCCTGGACGGACCCCCCCAGGTGCTGCCCCTGGGGTGAAGGACTGCGGTCACCACTTTTCTGACGTCCGGTGGCTTTATAACACCCCTCCCTCCTGCCGCTGCGTCGCAAGGATGTGCTGCAAATGACAGCCCGTTACTTACCGACCCATCATCTCTTTGGCCCAAACACGTTCATTGATCCCTCCCATTTTCTATCACTTTTCTGTCTGCAGTTTGTTGAAACTGGAGGCATCGCTAGGGTTAAATGCATCACTCCTGACTATTTTTCTCGTATTTCTTCACCCCCCTGAAAAGCGACACCATTTTCGGTAAAACGTGCGTTTTAAAAAGAATTCTTTGTATGTTTTAAATATGATTTATTCATAAAAATGCCCAGAAGAAATGGGAGGGGAAAGAGGCTGAAATCTACAGTTGCTTGCTTTGGTTTTGAACACTAAAGATTTTGTTTCACTGAAATATCTTCTATGATTCATGAACTGCTCACTCAGAAGTGCAGTATTTCTCAAATAAAAATGAACTGATATCTGAAGGAATAAACTAAGCATGTATTAAAATTCTAATTTTCATAGCATTTTATGAGTTATTAATGAGTCCATCTACTTTTACTGAGAAGCAAGAAATACTTTTCATTTGTTATAAAATCATCAGAAAATTCACACTTATTTCTGTGCGATGTTTTTGTACGGTTTCGGTTGGAATCTCTGTATTTTGCTAAGAATAATCTTACTATCGTTTCTCACTTCCTTCACAAAGATCCAATTATTTGAGCAGTTTGAATATTCTTCTTCTGACAACTGTATTTTAACGAGAATTTTTTTTTTCAGCCTGTTTAAACATTTTTAGAAGACATGAGGATTTCTAAGAATACCTTTAATTGTTCCTGAAGGGATGCTCAAACTTCTGGAATGGTCCTGATAAAAATGACATTTTTCTAAGAAGTGTTCCTCAGCCCCCCCCGGCCGCAGACAGTGTAATGTTACTTGACTCCAGAGCAATGGGTTGTGATACTGAATCTCCCTTAATTGCATTCTAATACTAAATCTCCCAAGAATGGCACTTAAAAGTATCATAAAAAAACAAAAAAGGCCAAACGTCTCACAACCTGCAACCAAAAGACACCATCTTTTATATGGGAGAGGTGTGATTTTGGAAGTTGTTTATCCAAAGGCAAAGGAAAGAGTCACAACAAGGAGTTTATATTGACTACTTGTGTTTGCCCTGCTGTCTTTAAACTGTTAATTAATCCCCTCATTTACTCCGCCTAGAGCTCCACACCACTTCCCCGTGAGTTCCTGGGCGGCTGCCAGCTGCGCGTTTGCTATCAGGGAACCACTGATTTAATGACACACGATGCCATCACCAACTGAAAAACTCCCCTTCAGGATCATGGGCCAGGCCATTAAATTCATATAAAATATTAATCACAAATCTTCAGGCCCCTAAATGGTTGTGGCATGGACCAATCCATCTACACAATCACCACGTGCCCATGGGTGTGATATTTAGCTGTCCCGTGCACATTGTTTTACTTGTGGCGCTGATGGAAGACCTTGAGTTCCCCTCGAGCCGTCCCATGCCCCAGGGGACACATGCTTTGGGTGTTTTCGGGGGAGATCTTGCTCGGCCGTGCCCGGGAGCAGCTCTGTGCAGCACATTTGCAGCTGAGGAAGCGCTCGGGTAGGAGCAAGTTGTTGCATTTGGGATGTTCAACCACCCAACAGGCTTTGCGCGTCAAGAGGGGTGCCTTGCAGTAGCTCATCCTACAGCGCATGAATTCCTGCAGCTGCACTAATTGCTGGGACGCCCAGCCCCAGCTGGTGGCAGCCCAAAGCCCCGGTGCTGCGACTCCAGTGCTAACAGGGAACGTGGCAGGCCACCAGACGGGAAGATCTCCTGACTCCTGGAGGTCCCAGCCAGAGCTGCCAAGTTGGAGAAGCAGGCATCTCTGTTCAATAAACAAATGCAAAGCAAGAGGCTCGTGTACAGTACTGCAAGACAGAGCTGTCGCCCGGAGCCGAGCGCTGAGCAGCTTCCTCTAAGCACAGAATGAGGAATTTACATCAAGGCAGAAAAAGACGGGGTGTTCTCCACAAACCCAGTCTAGAAGCAGGACATGAAAGCTTTGTAAAACCCAATGGCATTCGAGCCTTAAATTAATGTTATCTTTGTCAGCGTAACATGCTGGCGTCAAAGGCATTGCTTCTGAAACCAGCTGGTGCCAACGGGTACAACTCGTGGCCAAGAGACAATCTGCAGGTTTCTCTGGTGGCTCTGGACAGCTGTTCCTTGAGGGCGTTCCTCCAGAGAGCGTGTTCCTGTCCTTCTCTCCTCCCGAAGCTGGGACAGACATGGTCGACAGATGTCAGGAGATAAGTGGAGTGGAAGAGGAGCCAACAGGAACGTGCAGGACTCCCCTGCTCCTCTCCTCCGCTGCCCCACACAAGTAGAAACTCCCTGATCACGGTCAATCTTAGCCCATCACTGCTGCATGTCCCTGCCCCGCTCCTGCTCTATCTCTGAAGGTCCCCTGGCTCATCTCCAAACACTTCCAGCTCCGTGTCAAGGAACAGATGTTTGGGCTCAGCCCGGTAATGCTTCACCTGAATGAGGAGCACAGTGCTCATGCCGTAATGAAGCTGTTGCCTGCAAGATGAGTAATGATGGCATAAGGGAGGCATATCACTGTCATTGCTGATCAGGTTAAATCACTGAATTATTTTACATTCTGCTTCTTAGACACCTAAAGGGAACCAGCTTCGCCTTTGGTATAATGCGGCAATAAATCTACCTCCATTTAGGAAAGATGGCTGCGTGTCATTGCCACTCGGAACGCCACGTCTCGTGTGGGGCAGGAGCTCGCCCCATCCTGCACCCATGAGCACATCACAGGGTCCAGCCTCAAAGGCTGGTCTCCTGCAGGACATCACCTTGAGGAACTGAGAGCTCCACTGTGAGAAAACCCTTCGTTATCTGTAGGGCTCTGACCAAGCTACTGGGAAAATGAGATCATAGAATCGTTATGGTTGGAAGAGACCTTTAAGATCATCGAGTCCAACCACAGACCCAGCACTGGACAAACCCCCACTACCCCGTGTCCCTCAGCACCACGTCTGCCCGGCTTTTCAATCCCTCCAGGGATGGCGACTCCACCACTGCCCTGGGATGGCATCACCTAGAGGGGGAGACAACGGCGACTCCAGGCATTGCAAACCTAAACCCATGAATAAGGAAACAATAATCACGAATTTTAAGCTATCTGGGACAAAGCAGCTTGGGCGAATGAGGTCTTTCTGGACGGCAGCCTTCCCGGGCTGTTAGAAGTACCTGCTAATTGGAGTTTGAATTATTAAATTGGGAAAATGTGGTTCGATGGGGAGATCCTTCTCACAGGTAGACTGGTGGTGGGAGCAGCTTCACTGTGCAAAGGCAGCAACTGAGCAGAGGTGGACGAAAGCAGCTTCTCAGAGATCAAAGATTATCTCATGCACAATTGCAAATATATGAGAAGGAAGCAGTGGTGTGAAATAACCCTCACCAGCAAGGATATCTGTTAGATTTTTAGAATTTAGTGGGACAAAAGATAGAAGTCACAATCTTTTGTTTCTTAGACGTTTAGTTTTAAAACTATTTTGAAGCAAGAGACGGAGCATTTTAAAAGACGAGCTCACACTTTGTACACACACAAAGCCCTGGAAATCTGATAATAACTCTTGTCAGTTAAGTATTTTCAGCCTGAAAATCCAGGTTCAGACTACTTGCACTTCAACAAAATACTTCGTATTTCTGTCACGTGTGGATAACACCTGAGAAACGGTGGTTCTCTAGCAGAAGCGCAAGTGAAAGAAAATATCTGGCATTAGCTGTGCTCATATCGAGCTTTGTTTGTTCCTTAGGATTTAGCTGGAAGTTTTTAAAAAGCCTCTTTGCTTTTTCACCCCCCAGTGGCAGATTTCTGCTTCAGGAAGGGTCTTGCAGGGATGAGACTCTGCCCGCTCAGGACCGGCGCTGCCTTTTGTCCCGTAATTGAACTGAATCAGCTCTTAGGCTCAGCCTCCCCAGACAGCCCTATCATTTGAGCGCTCCGAAGACGTATTACACTAATACATCGTCAGAGCGACGTCGCTATGATGATACGTTAACGCAACACGTCTTCACGGCTTTAGGGCTGGCCAGGAACAACAGGGCGGGCTTTAGATTGAGTTCATCCATATCGCACCCAGGCGCACGCACCCCAGCGGCAAAGGGAGAAGGAAAGGGGTCATCACGTGAGTGTGGTCAAAGCTAAATTCCGGCTAATTTCTGCAAAAGCGTAGCTTTCCTCAGCGTTAGTGAAAAATCTGCTATTTTGCATGTGCTAAACCGTTCTTACAGGTTTGGGCTGTTTTTTGTTGTTCTTTTTTTTTTTTGAAACACTTCAGTGTCACTGGTCTCTGGAGACAGGACTGAATGAACACGAGAGCGTCCTAGTGCCAGGGATTCGCCTGTCACTCGACATGAGAAAATCTGTCTTTGTTCAGCTAAATTCATAATTTCTGAAAAGTCTGCTCTCCCAAACGCATGCATAGACATACATCCAGTTTATCCTCGTGTTTTAGGAAAATAACTACAAACTAGACTGGTTTCACAGTTCATCCCCACCACTATGGGAATAAAACTGCGAGAAAAGGGCAAGAACCGGAACATATGAAACTAGAATTCACCAGGGACGATGCTGAGGATCCGGGCTGAGCTGTTACAAAGGCAGAGGGGGACTGTTCAATCTGAACACGCCAGAGAAGCGGGATGGTATGGTCAGGAAACACTGCCGCACACTACACACAACTGCAAATAAAACAGGAGATTCCTATGTCTTGATCTTTTTTTTTATTTTATTTTTTTTTGCCTGCAGCCATTGGCTGTGAAACCCACTGGCAAAACGTACATCAACACGTCTGTGTCCTTGCCGAGCCACTGATGCTCAGTCTCTCCGCTGGCAGGTAATGCAGAATAATAGGAGTGAACGTGGAGATTAAAACAGTGCTGAGGACCGAACGTGCACCACGCGCGGGGTCTAGGGTGGCCTTGCTCCAGAGCAGCTCTGTCCTGGGTGTGTGGGCTGAACCCTGCTCGAGGCAGGACCATGCGAGGTTCACTCCAGGAGAGCATCCACCAGGTTTCCTTCATTTGAGGGGCTGAGTTCAAGCACTTTGCGTGCATCTCTCTCAGCATTTTAGTTTGGAGCAGGAGCGCAATTCTGAGGTGAACCTCCTGGTTGCCCTCACGCCTCACACCTCACTTGGTGCTGCAGAGCGTATGTGTGGAGCCCGGCCTTGTCTGTGAGTCCACCGGGCAACAGCACGATGCCAACATGAACCGACTAGAGTGAAGATATTGGTTTGAAACATATGAAACTTCATCTAACAACACTTGGGGTAAATATTACTATTGCGAAATCAAGCACTTTGAACAGAGCCAGAAGTGAGGTTACTCTTGCAATCTTTTTATGCCCCTGTCTCTATTTGACATCGTTGGTCTCCCAAGGAACAGGCGATGGGACAAGGGGAAACAGCCTCAAGTTGCGCCAGGGGAGGCTTAGGATGGATATTAGGAAAAATTTCTTCAATAAAATGGTTATCAAGCCTTGGCCCAGGCTGCCCAGGGCAGTGGTGGAGCCGCCATCCCTGGAGGGATTGAAAAGCCGGGCAGACGTGGTGCTGAGGGACATGGGGTAGTGGTGGGTTTGGGCAGTGCTGGGTCCATGGTTGGACTTGATGATCTGAAAGGTCCCTTCCAACCTTATGATATAAACCCATCCTGGTCACTGTTGTCTTAATGAAGACCTGCTTCATTGGAAGCACCTTGTTTCCCCAGCATCCACCCAGATATTTAGCTAGTTTGGTAAAACAACCGTACATGTCTGACCACTCGCCCCAGCTGCCCTGCCAGCTCTGCTCGCTCTCGCTGCCGCCTTCCCACCAGAGAGCGGCCGCTCCGAGGGCTCCGTGAACGCGCCGTAGGGACAACCTGCTGTGACGGGGAGAGACACCCCACTCCTCTCCATTTGCTTCGTTCAATATAACCAAATTAAAAACCTCTGTACCCTGAACTTTCGACTATGATGTGGATTTTCAAGAAGCGTCATTTTGTTTTAAGGGAGTCAGGTAGAAAAAGTTTTGCTTTTTCCGTAAGACTTTTTGGAACTACAGAATTTAAGCTATTTTGCATTGCAATAAACCCCCGGTAAGCCTGCCCCAAGCTTTGCTCAGGCGGTGGGTGCTTTGCTGCTGGTCCCTGCTGGGTTGCATGGTCGGAGCATGGCCCCCTGGCTGCATCCCCAGTGTCCCGGGCCACCGGCCCCTCTGCCGCTGGGAAAGAGGGACTGGCAAACTCACCTTCGGAAAGTTTTGTCAAAACCAAAGCGGAAAAGAGTTTTGATATACAGCACTCAAATCGTGCCAAGCAGGAAGAGTCTATCTAAGGACTTACGAATGGCAGTTGTGGTCGCTGCTCCTGGCAACGCCGGCAGAGCTGGCTTTTCAGTCCCGGCAACGTAACGCACACGCGCTCTGCATACAAGTGCTAAAAGCTGGGGTTACGTTTCAGGCAGACCTTAATTCTTTAAAATTCCGGTTTCATTCTTAAACTATTGATGCTGCACTTTGCTCTTAAATGTCAGAACAAAATAAGTAATACCTGCAATTTATTCAGATGACATTTCAACAATACGAGATTTTCAGATTACAAACTACAGCCCCGTGTTTCTTGCGGTTTTACACTGAATGTGTAGATTTTTTGGATTTACATAATGGGTTTGTACAATGAATATTTATATAATGAGAGCATTTACATAATGACTGCAAGTGAAACATGCACAATAAAGATTCCAGGCCAATAATTTATGTACTAAGTTAAAAATCACCTCTAAATACATTTCATTTTTATTCCTACGAAAGGTTCATTTTATCTCTTGTTCAAAAAAATGGAATCCGACCTTCCCCAAGTAAAGGCTGCATTGATGCAAATCATGATAATATTTCGGAATTAGTCTACATTGAATCATTTGTATTCAGAGATTTCAGTTTCTTATCTTTTAGTAGCAGCTTTGACAAACAATTTCAGAATATTCTAAATATGATTCATTAATATAATTTAGTGTTGTATTCTGGATGTGATGCTTGCATGTAAGCCTCATTAGTGCCGCTGGGAATTACAGGAGAAAACTGGTAGAAATTATAAAGTGCAGATGAAGCTTATGTTTAGATAAAGGTAAGTTGCTGCAGACAGAATATAAACCGTTAGAGAAATCTGGTGTTTTCAACACTCTTGCATTTTGTTTTCTAATAAATCCAGGCTTCTTGTTTGCCAGACTGATGTTTAATTGGGTCTGAGCGGCAGCTGTAACTGCCTGTACACCAGAACGTACACCTGGGCACAGGAGCGGTACAGCCTTACTGAAATGGAAAAAGCCTTCTTTATTTGGTGGACTAGAGGACAGAACATATTCTGTAGATTAGATGTTCTCTTCCATCACATTTTACAAGATTTTTGAGCAAAGAGTTATTTGGACCCTGTGTCCTCCCCCTCCGGACAGAGTTCTGCCCATTCACCATTCTTTCATTAAAACTTCAATTATATAAATAAACCACGCATTTATTGTTCTTGTGTCAGGTGTACCTCCTCCTTGACCATAAACAGGATTAAGCAGTTGATGAGCACCAGTGTAAATGCACCTGGAGGAACCAGGACAAGACAAGGTGACAGGTGACAGGACAAGAGGCAACGGGCTCTCATTAAGACATAGGAAATTCCATTTAAATGTGAAAAAAAGCTTTTTTATCATGAGTGTGATCACACACTGGGACCGGTTGCCCAGAGAGGCTGTGGCATCTCCATCCTTCGCGATATTCAAGCCCAACTGGACATGTTCTGAGCAGGAGTCAGAGCAGCTGATCTCTAGATGTCCCTGTCCACCTCAGCCAGTCCCTGGTTCAGTTCCGTGACTTTCCTTTTTTTTTCAAGCACGAAATTTGTTAAACCCATGTTTGTGTTTCATCCAACCTACTGCTTCCTGGTGAGAGAGTCGGGGATGTGGCAAAACCGATCCAAGAAGACTCCCTCCCCAAAGACCATCCCAAAAGGAGAAGGTGTATGAAGGTGTATGGGATGTGCAGGATTATCTGCCAGATGCTTGGTCAGGGTGTTGTGGCAGAGAGGAGGAAATAGCGAGCATACGGGAAACGCATGACGGGCTCTCCTCTGGCTCTGCAAAGGGCTGTGAAGGCGGAACGAAGCAGGTATCAGGGAAGGGAAACTGCCCGCCCTTAAATCTTGGGTGGTGAGGAAACATGGTGAGGGAACATGCCCGTCTGCCCGCCTTTTTCTGTGCTCGGCGCTCGGCAAAAGCATCATCGCGCCGTCAGCGCTTTGATTGACTCTCCCTGCCCCGCGGTATCGTTGATTAGTCTGTTCCTCAAATTTCACTTTAAGTTCTCGTTGAGGTAAATGTAATGGCTCTGCAGCTGAACGATGACATTTTTACTCTCAGTCCTTGTTCTCAGTCCTTTGGTCAAGATATGAAATCAGCGGGTTCACTGAAAGCCCTCGTGATTACGTGCACTGATTTTGTCTGAATTCAAGATGAGGAGGATCTAATTCCTCCTCGGACCCCTTCTCCAGCCCGAGTGCACTAATTCTCCTTGTCTGTTTTTTTCCTCTCCAGGAAAATTGTAACAGCTCCTTTCTGTAGACAATCTAATGCTTTAAGCTATTACTCTAAAGTATCACCACGGTTTCCAATAAAATTTTATTTGACATTTAGTTAAAATCCATTTTCTGCTACAACTGAATTTTTTTCCCTAGTCCCTTGATGGACACTTCAAGCAAAATTCATTGTCATTGTCTTAAAGGTCAAAAGTTGGGGTTTTTTTTTCCCTCAGATCTTGCTTTGTAAAGCAAACTGTTACTCAGGATTATGAGACACTGCGGTAAGCTGTGACAGTCCATGAAACTGTTCTTCCCGGCAATTACACGGGTTTCATAAAAGTTGTGTGAGCAAACAGAAAGACCTTCACTGCAAAATCAATTATCATTGTAGAGTCCCTGCAAAAGAACCGGAGCAACGCCAGTCTTGCCTGCAGCAGCCAGTGGGAAGCAGGGACCCTCTCCTCCCAGCAACACAAAACCCACCAGGACTTGCAGAGGCAGAAGCTCTGGGACGGGGCGCGGGGATCTGCCCCCTCTCAGCCAGCCAGCCCCTGCCTTGCTCCCACCAGGTCAGCCCGTCTAGAGATGCCTGCAAAGTTAGCTTAAAGCTTTCCTTTAAATACCTCATGAGGAATTAAAAGTATAAATAGAAACTATGTTTTTAGATGCCATTTTGTTTGTAATTTTTCATAAACATAATTTAATTTGTTCAATAAAACCATTCAAATAAACTAGTCTGTATTCAGTGGCAGATACATTAAAATAAATCTATTGCACGGTGTGTTAATGTTTTCAACTTTCACTCCTGCTTCTAGAGAGTCCTGCGTGTTCTTGATTATTTCCTTGTTTCGCTTTTAATTGGAATCGTTTGACGTCTGCAGCCTGTTAAAATGAGCTTAAAAATGTACTCGTATTTAGGGTGCCTTTATATCTACGTTCCCATGTTACAGTAGTATTGTAGTTTTCACTGATCTCGGCTGAAATCTGAAGAAGCTTTTATTTTCCCAAAGTGTCGTTAAGCACTCAGTTTTTAAGGTGTCACACAAGAGATGCTGCCACACTTGTGAAACCTGACGTTGCGAAACCTGCTGTTGGTGAGCCGCCGCGGAGAGCCGCGGGTGAGCGCGGTGCTTACCGGAGGGGGAGATGTGCCTCCAGGAGATGGAAGGCTCTGGCTTCCCTGTGGCCAGGCACACCAGCGTAACGTTGCTTCCTTCGTTCACCACGATGTCACTCGAAATGCGGAATATCTTGGGAGAAACTGGAAGGAAAGAAGGAGAAGGTTGTAATGGAGAGCTGCCGGCTCAGCGCGATCCCCCAGAGCATGCGTAGCCGAGGATAGCTGGGATGCCCACGTTGCCATTGCTGATAAAAACACGCCCAGTTGTTGAAACGTAACTCTGCAAAAACCTCAATTGGGTTTTTCCATAGCTACTTCTGCAGCTATTTCCATCACGTTTGCAGAAGCTCAGCCATGGATTCCAAATGCTACAAGTAAGAAAACAGCAATTGCCTCAATTTTGTGCAGAGCAGGTATCGTTATCACAGTAAACTGCTACTGCTGGATGCTCGTTTCAGAGATGGTTGAGCTTGCTCATGATAGTTGAAAAGAAGATGAAATTAAACTTTTCTTGTACTTTTAAAAATAATGATACCTATTACGTAGAATAGAATCATAGACTCGCTTTGACTGGACGAGAACTTTAAGACCATCGAGGCCAACCGTTAACCCAGCACTGCCAAGTCACCACTAAACCACGTCCCTCTACTCTGTGTGTACTTGGAGAGTCGTATCTGTTCACGGAGGAGACTAAAATACATTTAGTTCAGTTGCTTTGTATTGCTTCTAGGCTTGCAGCAGCAACACGGCTAAGAAAAAATAAGCTAGATTTTTTTTCAGCTCATCAGCAGAATTCTTCACTAAACTCCATTTTCTGTACTATTTATACATCTGGGCAGAAGAGAACAAAAGTTCCACATGGATGGAAAATGATGGAAAGCATTAAACAGTCTGCCCTTAAGGGAATGCTTTACTTGTAATGTTACACAGGGAGGAAAGGAACTCCGGGTCCCAGCAATGAAGGCAGGGATTCTGGATTTCAGAATGAATCTTTCTTTCTAAAGAAATATGCATTTCTTTACGTGTTTATTATTACATTTGATATAGAAATCAAATCAATGCAGTAACAAGGCACACCCTATTGATGTTTCTGAAAAGGACTATTCTCTAGATATAAATAACAAATTTTGTACAAATATCAGTAAAAGACACAGATTTTACATGAGGGTGTTCTGGAGCCTTCTGTAATGACCACTTGAAAATCAAAGCTCTCTGCAAGGCAAATAGCTACCAATAAAATGAGAAAAAAAATATTTACGGTCTTCCATTTTCCTAATCAAAGTCTCTGTCCAACTGGAGACTTACTCTCCTGAATGCCACACCCGTCTCACTGGTTTGCTCCAATTTCTCACAGCCAAAATCGCACCACGTGAACCCACACAGACGCCTTTGCAACCTGGAATATGCTATTAGCATCCCTTCATCGTACTTTAAAAGTACAGAGCTTTTTCATACACACAGACCAGTTTTGCGCGCTTTGGGATCTCCGCCTGCAGATGTTCTCCAGCCCTTTCCCTGGTCCAGTGACTGGAAGTATTTCAGTCGTAGAAATGAGTTGGGGTCAGAGAGACTTCAAAGGCTGGAAATTCTCAGTGCTTCCTTGTGGCTATGCATTTGTTAGCAAAGTAAATTAAAAGTCTATGCAGAGTATTTTTAATTAGCAGAGAAACATTCTCTTTAGGGAAAATGAAGGTCCGGGGAAGGCTGAACCTTCCCTAACTCTTAAAGCAGTGCAGGTCACCGTTACCCACCTTTGAAGTTCAAGCAGGTTTACACAATCGCTCGAACAGAGAAATACTTCTGAATTTGCCACAGTCTAACTCACAGAGGTGACAATTATAGAATCAAATCATAGAATCATAGAGCGGTTAGAGTTGGAAGGGACCTTAAAGATCAATCCATTCTTCCCTACTTCACTGGATGACCTGAAAAAGCACGCAGTGACTGCAGAGCATTTTTAGGAGCTGAAACATACAGAAGAGTTATTTCCACGTAAAGGGAGAATTTATTAATCAGATTTCTTTGCAGATCCCTGCAATGAACCCTTTACCCAACCTCCTCTTGCAGAAGTCCTTGAGGAGACCGTGAACAGCCCCCACCGACATGCCCACCCCACGCTGGCCATGCCATGGCATGGCCCTTCCTCGGGGGCCCCCATGCCCAGAAACGGGGCATTGGTAACACAGGTCTCCCCCACCGCCCCGTCCAGCCCCAGTTAAATATCATTAACGCTACAGCTTGCCAACAGACAAAACATTCAAAGGAATTCTTATTTCTGCGTACAGAGTACAAAAAATAAATCTACTTCCTAAAGACAGCTGGTGAGGGATCATCCTATCTGAAATGGAGAAATCCATCTGAGCGCGGAATATCATGAGTAATGTGGCACACACAGTGGCTTTAGTCAGTCTACAATATTTTAAAAATATCTTCCTAAATCTGAGTTACTTATTTCTTTATCCTTCAAGAACAAAAGTACTTCCAGAAAGTCAAGTGAAAGAATCAAATAACTCAAAACAGTTTTTCTCACAAGTAAATATATACAATTGACAGACGCGGTATCTGTTTGGAACTGTGGAAATATCTTCCAGATTAAGTAAATGTTACAGTGTAAGATTTCCAACAGCATTTAACTTCTTATTTGAAGTTCTGCACCTTTGAAGGTAGAAAAAGAGAGAGATTTGCTCATGTTTTGGCATTACTGAAGCAGTACCATCGTGGGATTTTTCACACCTTCCACCTAATGCTATTTATCCAGGTGATTTTTATTTGCCTTAAACTTGTCACTAAACATAGAGGACGTGGCTGGAGCCTGCTGTGCTGCCACGATGGCACCCGGGCGGCCAGTACAAAGTAAAGCAAATTAAAGGAGGTCTCCCGGTGCTCAGGCTGCGCCAGGGTCAGGGTCACGCTTGGTCCAGTCTGCTCCCTTCACCCATCACCAGAAAATGGGTGGGTGAAATATCCACTCATGGTTCAGCATACCCATTTAATTAGTGCGACTGGTAAAAACAGACTGGAGATATGATACCATTAATCCCGGTGGGAATGAGGAGCTCTTGGCAGGCTCTGCTGCTGGTCCTTCAGCTGCTGCAGGGCCTGTGAGCAGAGCGCCATAAGGGTCCAGCAGAAAAGCTGCATCACAGAAGCAACTGCAATCAAATTTCCAAAAATACAAATTTCCAAAGAAAATACACTGACAGTCCTGCCATAGGCAGGAATCTAGAATTAAAGCAACAGGATTTCATTCAGTTGACACGGACAAACACAACTTCTTTTCCAAGACAAAGATCAACATCTACTCTCTTCTCTGCTGCTTAACGCAAGCGTTGTCTTTGTCCTCCTCTGCCCTTCCTCGAGGTTTCATTTGCTCCCTATCCTTCACCTCCTTTTCAAGCAGCCTCTTCTCACAAAAAGCAGCACATTTTCCCTAACGCTCAGGCTCCAGCCATGGGTTTCCTCCCGCAGCTCCAGCTCTCTCCCTCTCCTCCCTGTTTAGGAGAGCCATTAACTCTGGCGGTCAGTCTCCCCTTCTCTGTTGTAGGTGTTGCCTACCATGTTCAACCCCCAAAACCTATAGTGTTTTGTCAAATATTTTCATTTTTATAAAACTGTATGTTCTAATGGCAAACAATTTGGAAATCTTCCCCTGGTGATTCTACGTGTAACCCATGGTTATGGAGCACAGAATTTGATATGAACGAAATTCAAGCATATTAACAGATTTGTGGAATATGGGGCCAGAGGATAATTTAGTCTGAGCTCAGATAGTCACAGGCTGTGGAAATTTTCCCTGAAGCCTGACTAAAGTACGAGTTTTAGAAAGCTGTCTAGTCTTATCCTGGCAATTCCAGGTGACGCTCGCGCTGCCACATCTGGTAAGCACTTTCAGCGATTAAATACCCCCTTCCTGCCGGGAAATAGCATCTTAGTTCAAAATTGCAGTCCACAAAATTCAGCTTTCAGAAATCAGATCTTATTATGTTTTTGTCTGCAAGACTGAGCATCCCCCTTACTATCAAATATCTTTTCTATGACTAAGGACCCATACGCGATAAATGACCTCTTCATCTTTATCTGCAGATGATTTGAGCACCACGAGCTTAATTTTTGTAAGGTTTCCTAGATAATATTTGTTTCTCTCTTTTGAGGAGTACCTGAATCATCCTGAAATGTGAACAGTGGGACAAGGCGTAAGAGCCTACCGAGAGTCTTACCAGTGCTGTGCGCAGAGGTAAGCCCGGTATTTTCTCTCAGCTTTATTTCCTCTTTCCCCGTGCAGTCATTACCACCAGGACCATTATTCCAGTTATCCCTTCAGCTCCTGCCGTGGTCACCGCGAGGGGCTGGAGGGAGGGAGAGGGCAGGAGGCTCTGACGGGATGAGGATGGTTTGCTGCACAGACCTCCTGCCTGGTGAAGGATGCCAGTCACGTATCCTGCCAGAATGACACAAATACCTGGAGACTCCTGTTGGTCCCACTGCACATCACCTGTGACTCCCTCCTGAGCAGCACTATGGGAGCATCCTCCTAATTTCCATTTTAAAAGTGCATATCTTGGTGGTAAAAACTGGTATACCCATCAGAAGGAGGGAGAGCAGCATCTCTGGGGCTGTGCCGCAGAAGGGACCTGCCCGCTCCGTCTGACGGCATCCTCTGTCCTACCTCTGTGCTACCCACCTCGTGGTGGTTTGGGCAGTGGTAGGTTGATGGTTTGACTTGATGATTCCAACCAAGATGATTCCATGATTCTACCTCATGGCAGCTCTGTTGACTTTCCCAAATCAGACTTCCCCACCAGGGGCTGACAGAGCCCTGCTTTCTCACCGGTCTGTTGGAGGAGCTGCTTTGTCTGACCAGACCCGCTGTCCCTGAAGCCTGACCGATTGATCCTGGTAAGAATTGAGACCTGGCTCCTAATTATTCCTGGAGTCCGGAATTGCATCTGCCATTATTTTGCATTGAGTCTATAGTTCATTGCAGGGGCTCATTCCTCATATTCAAGGGCTGGAATTATATTCTCAGTTACATTCATGAGTACGTAAATGATGCAGCGTAATAAAGCTTACTAGCGTAATGGGAATGTCTGTAGGGTACAGCTACCTTTTTAGATGCTGTTGCTTTTTGAGCGCGAGAAAGGGTGCTTTATTTTCGTCACTATTTACAATTATCAGGTAAAAAATCTGGGACATCAGCATAAGTGTGCCCATCTTGTTTCATCAAACATGTGCTGCCTTACTCTTCCCCCGGCTCAAATGCCCAGTCAAAGTCTATGTAGTATCAAGATCACAACAGATGTGGCTGGACATACAGCTCTATTTCTTCCAAAGGTTTCCACAGATAAAGGTGATGACAAGTTATGAACTACATTGTTTCTAATCACATTTATTAAATCACATGGCAGCCAACTCCCTTTCCGGATTATAATGTAATCAATCCCATTTCATATACAGAATGTAGCCAATCCCAATAGAAAATATAAAAACTGTGAGGGGAACTGGATTATAAGTACAAAGTGTGATGTCTGGGAGTTTGGCAGGAGAGATTTTACCACCAGAATCTAAGGAATCACCTGCTTCATCCCTCCCAGGTGTTGCAGTAGAGATTTTGTGCTCATACTGCCTTAGCCGAAGCTCCGTCTGCTAGCTTTTCAATAAAGAGTAACTTTTTTGGTAAACGAGAAGTATTACATGGTCTCTTTACCAGAATCCCAATACCCTTACGTTCTGTATCTGAATGCTGGGCTGTGCTCCCCAGCTCTCTGCAATGATAATTTCACTTTTTTCCTAATTACGATTTCATAATTAATCAATAAACACGGGGCGGGGGAGAGAAAATGCTGCTTTCAGCAGCTTAACTGACCGTTTCTTTCGGACTGGAGTGAACTTGTTGACCAGCCCCTCTGTGAAACGCTGCTGCATTCCTGACTGCGAATGGCAAGCAGCAACGTGCGCGGGAGTTTGCCAAACCCCGTTCACCGCGTTTCGGAGCCCTCCTGTGAGACACGCTGCAGCACCGCATCACTGCGGTGTTTGAGCTCAAAAGACGCTGTTTCGGGTCCGAGCTGCAGCGGAGGGAGCGGCGCAAGGGATGCTCGCGGTGAAGCAGCGCGTCACCAAGTGCCTTGGTCTGTTGTGAGTCAGCCTTCAAACCTGTATTTATAAAAGCCATACAAGCCTCCAAAGGCAAAATCCTCCCCTCAAGAGCACACAAGCACCTCTGAGCACCGGGGTTTCGGCAGCCGGGGTCCCCGCAGGGGCAAAGCCACGCACTGCCCAGCCCTGGCAGGTTTCTTCTCTTTTACAGATTTTCCGATACCGCTGCCTGCAGCAAGCAGCACAGACAGGGTACAACAGCCTTTGGCGTTCCCACGCACGCAGAAGGAATCTGCTCCGTCAGACAATATTTCGTACTCCTTCCCATGAATCCCAGAGTCGGACGACCTCAGCCCAAGGGCAAACTGACACCATCAATTCTCCCCCCACAGCCGTTTGGAGCCTGCAGGATGTGAGCGCACACAGTCCCTGCTGGGCGCACCTCATGCCCCCATCCACTATACCCAAAATACCCAATGGCTGTATATATTTTTTAAATGTACAATATTTTATAATAGCATTTATACTATATATAGGACTACGGTTATAAACACCTAAGGTCTATTGCATTTTTATTAGGGAGTGAGAAGCTCTCTGGTGTAACAAGGGACACAAGGTCCCAGTGGACAAACACCCTCCAGATTGTGCTAAAGACTGGAAAGTCTGGCCCGGAAGAAGTGTGCACGCTTTTGCTTCTTTTTGAGGATTATCATCAGGAGTTTTGCCGTCTTTATGAGGGAAGATTTGAACTGTGACATGGTAGAAGATGTAGAATTTTCCAGACTTAGAGAGTGCAGATTAAGTGATTTTCTCTTAAGTACATGCTTTGTTCATTCTCTAATTGACTGGGCTCTTCTTTAATCTAGGTTTTATAGTGGGGAAATTAAACAAAATCTAGTAGAAGATGTTTGTAAGCCTTATTACGATGACACCGAGCAGGTTGCATCATCTATGCATTTCCACAATAGAATTAGCAAATAAATGAATACAAGCCGTACATTAACGAAAACAACACACAAGCACAGAAGTGCAACCCTGCTGTATAATATAATTCTGTAAAATTACAGAAATGATACAACATCAGCTGGTACTCATGAAAAATTGTAGATTTTATTTTCATTAATGATTTCCTAGGAAGGTCTTTTTCAGGATAGAAATTGGCTTCTGTAGTAAGTGTTTCTGGAACCTCACAGTCTGAGACAAACAATGATTTCTGGTATATTGGTATGCTGCTAATTTTTCTGCTATTTACTGACTGTTAGGCATCATTAAATTCAGATCACTAAAATCTGTGGAATTTATTAATTATCACTAGAATATATATGCAGAATCACAACAGAAAGTTAATATTTAATAAGAATTAGAAAATGTTTATTTTGCATGCATGCTTCTTATGATACCTCTAAGGACTCCGATCTACGAGCAGATTGAGCTTTTAATATCTGCTATGCTGAGCACCGAGTGCAGATTAAATCCGCTGCAGCGCTACTCTCCATTTCAACAGCTACAGTCCTTCACCCATCGCACGTGGCAACTGTGAAGGTCAGGAAAAACAATTAAACATAGCAGCGAATAAACATTTATGCAGTATACGGATTAAAGAAATGCAGAAGAAGCCAGATAACAAGCAAGGATGAAAGAGAAATTAAAATCCCAAGTAAATTCTGTACAGGGGTCCAAAATGAAAATCTGTCATTTTTTCTTAAAATGCTTTTAAATGAATACCTTCCCATTTAGGACAAGGTATATAGGCTGTTTGTAGAAATTAAGTAGCGGTGGCAATCAAAACTATCTGCTTTCTATAGTTTTATTGAACCACTCTACTGTGGGGACAGCGGGGACCGAGCCAGGAGCCGGGGGGGGGCGGCGTTGCCCCAAAGGGGAAATCCACCTGACAGCCTGATTTTCCAATTAAATATTTGGAGTGATTTAGGACCAATTCCCCATTTACAAATTTCAAATTAAAGAGTTGCCCAGGCCACATCAAACATTAAATGCACTTGAGGCCTTTGGTAATTTTCTGGGAGTCAAAATAAATCAAAATGAAAGCCAAAGATCTTTGTTATCTAAAACAAATGAGAGAAAAAAGGAAATTATTAGTTTTTGTTTTGCTGATGAAATTTAAAGCGACACTAAACATTTAGGAAATAGATTTACTTTTTAGTGAAGCTTCGTTTTCTGTTCAGAAGGCAGTCTATGAGATTGCTCTACTTAAATTTGATTAATTGAGAGGAAAATGCGGAGCAAAAGAGGAACACGGAGGAGCAAATGGTAATTCAGCCTCACAGGCGGCTGTGCGGGCAATGCGACACCCCCAGAGTTACAGCATGATCCCGATGCGCAAACCCGTCCTTACGCCGTTTACATCCCCACCATCCCCTTCCGTCATGTGCCTGGATGAACACATTCTCTAAAAGGCTTCTGTAAATGACCAATAACAGGAAAATTTCACCATCTTCCATTATTTCCTTTCTCCAATTCTTCATTGAGAATAGTTATTATACTCTGCTTTAAAAACAATTTGTCAATATTATAGGATAGGGAAAAAACAGGGAACATACTCCAAAAAGTTATTTACCTAGTTGGCTTGCACGGAGTTTTGTTTAAATACTTACCAAAGCTTATATCCACTACAGCGTTAAATAAATTAATCACCTTTATTAGAAGCGCGTACCAATAGAGTGTGGCACAAGGGACACAGCGACGTGTTTATTTTCCCTTGGGCTCTTTATAACAGAGAGAAATAAATTTGTTTCTGTTTCCAAAAGCAATTAAAACAAACGGCGTGAGAATGACGTTCAGGCCAGCCTTAACGGTGAGCTACTATAAAAGCAAGTGTGCAATAATAATGATAACGTTAATAACGACAACAATGATTTTATTCCACCCTGATGCCACCAAAGTGCAATTAATTGGAGCCAGCCCATCAGCTCCAGACCAGCTCGTTAGTGACAACCACCCTCGGCCCACGTCGCAAGGACCTGACGGCCTTGAGGGGCCTTGAAGGCCTTGAATCGGGAGGAGGGGCGCGGTGTTTGCCATCAGGAAGGACCCCACAAAAATCGTCTTAACCCTGTCTGGGAGCTGCAGAGCTCTGCCCAAGTGGGATTTTGCCCTCAGAGAGGCCTTTGTCCCTGTCCCCCGCCCCGGCCGGCTGCCCCGGCCCTGAGGCTGCCATGAGGGGAGCCGCCGTCGGCGGGGAAGGACTGTCCACGGCGTGCAGGGGAGCTTGGGATGCACTGGGGGCTCCTCGGTGATAACAAAACCGGCCATCTCAATGTAATTTGCTACCGTTAGCAGTCAGGAAACTCTGCGAGCTGCACTCACAGCCAAAATCTGAAAGAAGAGCTCAGAACTGGAGGGGACTTTTACTTCCTCAGGCTCCCTGCGTTTTAATTTCCTGATCGGATGTTTCTCGATGGCGTTTGGGAGCCGAGGACCCTCTGATCCCACCAACCCCCTGAATCCCACGAGGCTCCTGGACCCCGCGCGCCCCTTCCCGCGGGCGCTGGCCGTCCTCAGAGGGGGTGGAGGAGACACCACGCTCCTCCTCCCACCGGCACACACCACCCCTTGGTCCGGGGCACTGAGACCGTGACCATCTCCAGATCTTCCTAGAGCCCGTCTTTGAATATATAATGTTTTTTCCATGTATACACAGATTTTCTAATATTTTCTGTCCATCTGCCTTTTAAAATTAAAAAAAAAAAATATGTAAATTTAGCTGTGAAAATGCAAAATATGTGGTTGTTTTGGTTATTTTTGAGATGTTTATCAGAGATAAAATCTCATCAGGTCTCAGCTAATAATAATTATGACTAATAATCTCCATCAATTCATCCCACAAGCAGACGGCAGCAGGTCCCTGGCTCAGCTCCCCGCTTGCTCCTGGCTGTGACAAGGAACATTTCCTTGTTGTGGTGGCCAACGGTGGCCAGGGCCAGCGGTAAGTCCACCCAAGGCTTCTCCCCCCATTGGCAGGGGGACAGCTCACCTGCAGCAGGCAAAGATGCTGCATTTCCCCATGGGGTCGCCATCAGCTGCGTCCCTGAACAAGTTGGGGACCTCCGTGACCTGAGCTGTCTGCTCTGGGTGCTGCAAAAAATACATTGATTTCTCTCTGCAGACAGAATAATTTATTGCTTTGCTTTCCTAATATGCATATTGATTTCATTAACTTGCGTAGTATCTAGAAATCACTAACATGACATAAGAAATAGATTATTGTTCTTCCTTTTATGGCTTGGACATAATAATTAGTTTTTATGACAAATACACAGAAAAATTAAAATGTGCTTATGAGGGTTATTAAAACCAGCGATGAACTCCATTTGCCACTAATTGAGAATCCATACGACTTTTCAGTTTGCAATCATCAGATCCCCCAGCATCTGGAAAATCTTCCACTTTACAAATTAGTCTGTTTTCCAAAGGTTTTCGTAAATTTTAGCATAGGCACTTGCATGAAGATTTCTTGTAAAAAAACTTAATTTCCTATTCTCTTCCTCTTACCCTTCCCATTTTAGTCAGAAGGACGAAGCAACTTGTGATGGAACAACCGGACACAACCGCGACACTCACATGCGGAAGAAAAAAATAAAAAGGAAAGAAAAAGGACAGTTAATAAAAGGAAAGTTTTTATGGAAAAAAAATATCCCAGGTTGAAAGGTGGTTATTAGGAATAAGTAATACGTTTGTACCGTCTGCGAATGGGAAGAGGGGAACTGCATTAACAGCCCGTGGGGTCTTCAACAGGCCACTCGACCATCTGCAGAGCTCATCAATAACCATCGCCAAGCAACAAAAAAGTAATAATATTGCCAAACGCAAACCGCTGTGACTACTGTGAGGTGTATTAATTAGCAGAAACAGATGTAACTTATTTCCAGGAGATTACGCTGGCTGATATCCCGCGCAGCAGTTAACGCGGCTAATCCAGCGCCCTGGCTAATTAGCCAGGGAGGTGTCCGTGTGCTGGCGAAGCTTCATCCCTTGCTCTTGACCCCCACCCCAGCTGTAAATCCAACCCTGCTCCCGTGTGCTTTGGGAGAGACTTCGTATAGAAAGGAGAAGATGCCAAATATTTGTGCCCCCCACGGGAGGATCGCAAAGAAGCCCCCAAAAGGCTGGACTTTGCACGGATTACTATCAGTCAAGTAGTGAACAAAAATCACAGTGTTACAATGCAAAATTCATAAGTTATCATAAATCAGTGCGCTTCGAATGCTCCAAGAAGCAAGAAACTATTTCACTGCCTTAAAACGCTCTTAATTTTGTCAAGATTTTTAAATTATTTATAGCTACATAAATCCTCCACCGCTCTGGCAAACCCATACGCCATTTTCATTCTCAGACCTGTAAACAATTTTAATCTCCGACACACCTCTAAATGCCACATCTAAAATACCTTAAAGTAAAAAAAAAAAAAAAAATCCAACAAAATCGTTTTTATAGTTGAACATATTGCACCATAATATCTACCATAAAAAAGATAATTGTGCTTTTTAGCACACTGCTCCACTTTCACATGGTGGGTTTTTTTTCCAAATGCATTAGGGTTGCCACACACAAGAAATATGATGATTTTCTCCTCTGCTCAGCCCTGGTGAAACACATGGGGAGGGCTGGCTCCAGGGCTGCATCCCTGGGAAAAGAGAAGCCCGGAGGGAGCCGAGCGAGTCCAGGTGAGGGCCACCAAGGCGATGAAGGGGCTGGAGCATCTCTGCTCCCAGGAGGGGCTGGGGCTGCCCAGCCTGGGGAGGAGGGAGCTCAGGGGGATCGTGAGATTATCACGGGAGTCTTGCCAAGGTCCAGCTGATGAGTAGATGAGCAAGGGGAAATCAAGACTTAAATTCGTACGCAGTTTGTTGAGTTTAAAACAGGATTTAACTCGCTGCATTTGAAAGGGTCTGGGTTTCAGAGAAGAAACCCTTCATGGATGAAGTCCCATCCCAAATTCCCAGCTTGAGGCAAGGGCAAAAAAGGTTTTTCTTTGGGAAGGAAATTCCTTGAAAGCCAGGATAAGTGGAAATCGTCAAGTTACAGAAAAATAAAAGTTCAGAACTTTCAATCCACATTCATCTATGGAACCAGTTAACTTTTTAAGCCCAGCAATATTTTACCGCTCCTAAACCCCGATGAAATGAACTGTGTTGCTGTGCCAGTCTTGACCCGTGGCCACCTCAGTGGCCAGTCTGGCCCAAACCATGACAGCACCTCACCTCCTTGGGGCTGCCGAAAAGAGCTGATGGGAGGAAGAGGAAGAGTTTGCACTCCCTGGGGCATTTCAGGCAGGGGTTTTCGGTGTCACTCTGAGGGCAGCTCACAGACTATCAAACCTGGCACCAGGTGCGACCCAAGAACATGGGACGGTCTCAGAAGATGCCAGCGCTGGCTCATGCGGAAAGTTCAAGAACCTCCCTCCCTCCCCGCACCCACCACGGTCAATTTAACAGTTTATGAATACATAAACACACAGGCAACCACCTAAATGACTCTCCGTCTAGCACTGGTTTTTGTCCAGCTGAAGCCCCCTCGTTGCAATCAAATATTGTACAAAGATAACCCACGGATTTTTTTCATGTTTAACAAAATAATAACATAAGCTCAATATTTAGCAAGTTGTAAAACACCCCCAAACATATGTGATTTTTAGAGTATAGATAATACAGTTTTTAAATCAGTAAATAATGTGAAGAAGCCGATAACAGCCTGCACTGGTGTGGCACAAATCTTCATTTACGCGGCAATCAGTCACCAACTGGGAAAACTAAAGACTATTTTTTTTCTTTTTTGCATTTACATGATTAGTTCCTTAACAGCAGTTTGATTGAAGAGCATTGCCTAAAGGTCCCCACCTCTTGCTTATTAAACACACTTTGTCTTGTATGCAGAGAAGCATGGGCATGCTGGTAAATTATGGGTGGGTTGTGAAGAAAAATGGCTCTATCTTGATTCATCATTTATTTCCAATTCATGTCAACGCTAAAAAGTGAGGAAAACCTCATAAAAGTAGTGCTGTTGTAAGTTTCTGATTAATCTCTTTTCCTCTTACCTATCATTAGCAGTATAACCATAATTTGTATAAACTAATGTAATATCCCTTACATTTTAACTAGAAACTTATTATCACGTATCATCCATTATCAGTGATCAATTTATTTTAGACCAACCTGAATATCAGTCATAAATTATCGAAAAAAGACCCACATTGCCACAGGAAGACGCTGATGCAGAATTGGAAGGAAAAATCAAACGAAAAACGTGTAAGCAAGAATTCCACCTGTTGTATCTATTGTACTTCTACCAACAGTACCCTGGAGTCGCAGGCGCAGGATGGCTTCCTGGAAGAGGACACTGGCTGGTTGAAGGCTGACACAGCTGGATTCACATCTGCAAGATTTTTCCTAAATCATTTGTTTCATCACAGAAATAATGGCCTTTACCTGCTCTGCTTGTGGCAGTGTCATTTCTCAAAGGTAATGATCTATTTTAACCTCAGCACCAGTCTATGAAGGCATGAGAGACTTGGGAAGACGTCAGCAGTGGCAGATGTGTCACCTGCGTGGGTGCTGTCCCTCCTCCTGCCTCGTTACCTGCCCAGCTGCTAACGACCGTGGTGTGCAACGACAGTCCTCAGACTCTGGAATGGTCACATTTAAACAGTTTATTTATCTTCAGCAGCAATATCTCAAATAAGTGGTTGAGGGGAGACCTTCTCGCTCTCTACAGCTCCCTGAAAGGAGGGGGCAGCCAGGGGGGGTCGGGCTCTTCTCCCAAGGAACAGGCGATGGGACAAGAGGAAATGGCCTCAAGTTGTGCCAGGGGAGGTTTAGGATGGATATTAGGAGAAATTTCTTCACGGAAAGGGTTGTCAAGCCTTGGCCCAGGCTGCCCAGGGCAGTGGTGGAGTCGCCGTCCCTGGAGGGATTGAAAAGCCGGGCAGACGTGGTGCTGAGGGACACGGGGCAGTGGGGGTTTCAGCAGTGCTGGGTCTACGGTTGGACTCGATGATCTGAAAGGTGCCTTCCAACCTAGATGATTCTATGATTCTATAATTCTAAGTAAATCTATTCAGATACATCAAAACTAATTTAAAATGAGCCATACCTTGAATATGGGAGTGGAAGGAAAAGAGAATTTATACTGAAGAGAGGTTTGCTGAAGTCAGGGAGAGTTTTGCTATTGATTCATGGAAGTAAGGAGTTTTCTCTGCATCACTAAACCAAAAACTACGTTGTGGCTTTCGGCTGCGTGCTCGCCACGCCACCGCTGCTGGAGGTTCAGACCCTCAGCCGGGGGTTGTGAGCAGCGGCCCCAGCGCGGGGGGAGCTGGACCAGAGCAGAGGCTGGCAGTGGGAGGCTGCTCCCATCGTGCGTGGAGGACTGCTACCGAGCCTGACTTCGTATGCCAAGAAACCAGTCATAACACGTGCACTGGAATAAATTTATAAATTCAGAGAGTATCACTGCATAAAACGTCAAGTAGTGGAAGCCATTACAAAAGGACTAAATTTTTTACTAAAATTATTCAGAATAAGGGTAAGAAAATCTTACCAACTGTGTATCAATTTTATCACTGTGATTGATATTCGCTTAGAATATCCAAACACTTAACTAAGAACTATCAAAACTGAATATTTTTTTCATAAATATTTCAGTAAAATTTAGAAAGTTTTACAGAAATTAGGCTAAAATACCAGGTGGATCTTTTTCCATTATTAAACACTAACAGTGATTTTCAGGGACCAGTTTTACACTGTTATGCTACTACTTCCACCCATGTTCTTCAAAGCCTGAAAGTAAAACAAATCAGCAAAAGAGTGTATATATCGTGTATGAGAGAGGTTGGCCCCAGACTGGAAACAAACCACCACTTCTCGGGGAGGGATGGAGAAGTGTCGCCAGGGGTGGTGCTTCTGGAAGGAGCCCCTCGGCCTGAACCCCCAGCAGCCTTCCCGCTGACAGCCCCAGCCTCCCCTCCCCAGCAGAGCCCGCTCCCAATGAAGGCCGATGGGCAAAATTTGTTATGATGCTGAAAGTTCTTTGAAAGACGAACACGACAGCTTTCTTTTTTCCAAGCCAATCGAAGGATCTTCATCTCTTACCCGCAGTTATTTTGTCATGCAACCATTTTTCCATCAATGAAGAGGCAGACTCTCCGCAGATAATCATTCTTCAATTTCTGATGCCATAGATTTTCCCTATTTTCTGTGACTCATATTGTTCACTTGGTAAATGCAGAGAGAAGGGAAAGGACGAGCACTTGTTCTCTCTGCAGCCCTTTCATCACTCTCCTACATTTTTTCATTACTGTACTCAATTTATCACTGAGAAAATACAGAAATAGAAAAGCCATATTCTTTGCCTCAAGATGGATTTGTTATCAGTGGTTTGATGCTTTGTAAAGCAGAAGAAACGTAGAAAATAAAATCGCCATTTCTGTTAATTGATTTGCAAAAATGTGGTTTTAAATCAGAAAAAAACCTTAGTGAACCAAAAAAACCTCACCAAACTAGCAATAATTTATTTTTCTTTCAAAGCTTTCCATCTTTTTCTCTTAAGTGGAGAGCCATTCCCAGGCGCGGTGATGTCGCCAGACCGCTGGGTATCCCGACACCATATCCCCCCTTTGACGGGTCATTGGTTCCAGCAAAGGCAAGCAGGGATGGGGCAAAAATAGGGCAACCACCCTAAGGTGCCGCTAAATGAGCTCTGCCCGTCGATGCTGAAGGAGAAGCCCCGTGTAGGTGGAGGGACCAGCAGAAGGTTCTGGGGAGCCGGCTCCCTCCGTCAGCCGAAGGCTAGGTCAGCGTTCAGGCCACTGCACACACCTGTGTTAAGCGATGCTGGTTTGGGCTGAACACATTTTCCTGTAACTCCAGCACATCTAGGTTGTTTTTTTTTAACCACAACTTCAGCAAGCTAAGAGTAATTAGCTGTTTTTTCATTGACTATCTGATTATTCTTCTTAACTTTTTTAAGCACAACTGAAATTGGTTAAAATGAAAAGCAAATCACTTGATTTACAAAAAAACCCTGACTGATTCCTGCTACTCATAGCACTGTAAGGGGATGATGCAGCGTTATGTCTTTCTGGTATGAAAAACTGAAATAAAAGGAAAGGAGAAAAACATGTTTCTGCAAGCCTTGAGGTCTCTGAAGCAATCATGTCCCATAAAGCAGCGTACGCGTGTGCCTTGTGCAGGTGCGCGTGGGACGCTCTCCAGCTTCAGAGAGAATCCCTCATCCAAAATAAAGATTGTCAGAGCACAATAGACTCTAGATCGAAAAAGAGTTATTTTGTCTGGGAAAGCTTTCAGCCATATCACAAACTACTTTCAGTAAGCACAGTAAGCGAGGTTCTTCAATCAAACCGCTGCTAATGATTTAACCATGCAAATGTTAAAAAAAAAAAAAAAAAGGAAAAAAAGAAAGAAGCAAAATAACCTACTGCCTAAAACTAAAGTTTTCCCAGTTGGTGACTGATTGCTGTCTAAGTAAAAGGTCAGAGCCACAAACGATAGTCTATTTTAGTTGCATTGTTTAAGCTAATTTAGCACACACTGATATGAAAGTACTCTGAAAAATCAGGAATCCTTTTTGTGTATCTTACAGACTGCTAAATATGTGATTTATTTAATTATTTCCTAGGCAAATCAAGTTAAATTTACTTTCCCTTTTGATTCTAAGAGGGACTTTTCTCTGCTTCAGATCCTCCTGCACATCCCAACCCCCCGGCCGGCACTGGGGACTCGTGTCATCCCTGTGCAACTGCTTGTGTGTAAGAACTAAATACAATCTCAGGAGGGATTCTGGGAAGCATTATCTCAGATAATCACTGCAAAAGTCTTATATGCAGTAGCAGTGACATTGTTTGGTTAATGAAGTTACTCCAATTCATTAAAAATGTAAATAAAGGTTATACACAAAGGTTATTCTTGAAGATCCCTTCCAATCTAGTGAATTCAAACATTCAGTATATCCACACCTGGAATATAACGTGATTCTAATGGCATGTTGTTGCAGAAAATAGGTACCCCAAAAAAGAAGACTGATTAAAAATATGAAAATGGACAAAGGTCAAAATCATACAACGTTTAATCTGGTTTAAAAATGACTCCCCCATATGAATTTTATATGCCAGAATTTCACAGGAATCATCACCAAGAAAAGACAAGAAGAAAATTGTTTACACAGGGCAAGAAAGGAACAACTGGGTGGAACAGGACATACGTTTGTCAGTTAAAATACAGTCTGAAAAAACTTGCATAAAACAGTCAGAATGCTTCAAAAACCTCATGGTCCATAGATTTCTGAAGACCTGTCTCTGTGTCTCTCTGCTCCCTTCCTTGTAATGAAAGCGCAAGGTGTGAGGCTTAACACGTTACCTATAAGCACCCTGTTTCCTAGTCATTACAGTCTGCCAAAAATACCCTAAATCCTTTCTTTCTTCCTATGCCATTAGATGTAAGCTACACTGTCCTCATTTCTCCAGAAGGGGTCAATAAGTTGCTAGTTATGATACGAGGACGTACACTTTTTATTCCCTTAAAACCCCACTGTTCCTCTTTTCTTTTCAGACGATAAGCTAAATACTACAAGGTTCAATTTAAAACCAACAGAAAATCGGAGAAAATCAAGCCCGAAAAGCAACGTAATGTAACAATCCAGACTAAACGTATATTTCCCATTCCATCTCACCGTAGATAAAGCAGTCGCAGGGAAACGGAGCGGCTGCGCGTTGGGGGTGTGCGGGCTGAAGAGCGCTGACGCTGCTGTGCACATTTATATGTGTATGCAGAAAGAGAAACAGGGGACACAGGGAAGCGAGAAACAGGTAAAATGCACAAACTGGGTAGGCATAGATTTTAAAGATGAATTAAAACACGAGTGGGCATAGAGCTCTTCACTGAAATATTTTATGCAACCTACTAAGTATGAAGAAAAAAATTCTAGAAGAGAAAATGAGAAGTAAAGACCATCCTCACAGGCAAAATGAGAACATTTGAAGTTCCTGGCAGATAAACAATACACCTGTTGCCAGTCTTGCTATCACACGAACTGTATAAAAGATCTGTAATGATTCAACATGCTTTCCTGTAACTCTGCATTTTTTCTTTTGGAGAATTTTACGGGTTCGATTTTTCTCCAGTAAGGCTGGCTGACAGATTTACCTTGTATTCCCAATGTAGTTATTAAAATAACTTCCCTTAACAGTTCTCTGACTGCATCACGCCCCCTTCTTCGAATCCCAACCGTGTGTCTCTGCTGGCTTTGCATTTTAAGTACCTGAGAAGCAATTCATTGTCCTTTACCCCTCAGGACGTGTCCACTCTTGCCTATTAGGACATGAACGTGAGGTTCGACTGCATCCACACCACCTTCCCCATCCCTTCATCCACATCTCCACCCGCAGAGCCCCACGGGAAGGACCACACCACCCCCATCACCCCTGGGGACCCGCCACCGATGGGATTTCACATCCAAGCAGCCAAATCCCGCTGCCTGCTGAGCCGGTGCCCCTCACCTGGCGACAACAAACACCGGCACCCATCGTCACAGCGCTTCAAAGATGCTGCCATCTGGAAGTTGGGAAGCCGAAAGTCAAACCTTTCAAAGGTCAGGGGGGCTTTAAAAGTGGCATCGGCCCGTGGTGCTTAGGAAAACCTTCTCTACCTTGCCGAACGACATCTTAAGAATGGGGCTGAAAGGAACGGAACCAGTCAACAACACAACCCTTTGCTGTGAGAGAAGAACAAGGGTATCGGAGACATCTCCGGCACGAGTCAGTCTCACCTGGCGTGGCAGCGTATGGCAGAGATCTCCCCAGCCCGCCTGCTCGGGCTCCTCTCTGCCCACAGAACTGGAAACCTCCTCCTGCTCTCAGCCTCCTCGCTGGGAGGTTTTCCTGAACACTTTTGCATCCTCTTTGTAACAGCTGTACAAATATTTGAAAATTAGTTTTAACCTGCTGGATTCCCTGTCTACAGGTATGAAATCCTTCACATTTTGGTACAGGTATGAAATCCTTCACATTTTGGTTGGGTGTTACTTTTCCTACTATTACTTATTTTTGTGCATTTCAGTTTTATTCTCCTTTGAACTTTACCTTGTCTGAAACTTTTCCTAAATTATTCTTCCCCGAATTGGGCATCCCATTCCAGCTAAGACTTCGCTGGGGACAGATAAAGCAGAACAGTTCCAAACAACTTCCAATCCAGGTACTGCATCTCCGGCTGACATCTGCCCTTTTCCTGCAGTATTTATGTTGTTGTCTCAGATTTAATACATGGCCCACTATAACTCTTTTGAAGCACTGCTGCCTATGTAGTTTTTGCTCATTTGTGTATTTGATTTCTCCCTAAGACTGCTGCCTTGTGCTGTCCTTATTGAATTTCATCTTATTGATTCCAGACCACTTCTGAAATCCATCATTTTGAATTTGAAGCCTGTTGTCCCAAGTACTTGCACTTTGATGTCACCTGCAAATTATATAGATGTATTCTCTTGTATGTCACCTAATTCATCTACTGAAATGTGTATTAAATCCTTCTGGAATCACAACAGACCCATTTGATACGCCCTTCCCGCTAGACGGTGAATTATTGACAGCCATTCCTTCAGTATTATTTTTAACAAGCCCTGTACCCACCTTACAGCGATTCGATCTGGGCTGTCTTTCCTTAATTTTTGGAAGAGAAACCCAGGACTGGCTGTGCGAACATCACTCTAACGTCAAGATGCGATTCCCATCTGCTGCCTGACCTTTCCTGGGAGGCGAGTTACCTTCTCAGAGAAGGAAATTAGACTGGGCTTTCATAATGCCTGCTTTAAAAATTAATGATGCTCGTTTATCATCTATTGCCATTTGATTGTTTGTGAGATTCCCTTTTTTTTAATGTGTTAATTCCAGACTTTTTTCAGGTCAAAAGTGAAGCTCGCTTCATTATACTTTCCGGGGTCTTCTGTTGATTGCTTTTTTTTAAAACTAAATACTAGGTTTCATCTCCCCCTGTTTTCCCAAACAATTTGTCAGGGTTCAGAGACCACTTTCAGAGGGCTGAGGGTGAACGGTGCCAGTTCTGTACTGCATCTCAGTGTTTCATCTGATCTTTCCCTACTTTGGCTGCCCCTCCTGGTGAGTGACGCTCTCCAGCTCCCTGACGGAGGTGGGTCCAAGGGAGGTCTGGTCTCTGCACACACGGAGCAGTGCGGGTAACATCTACTTTCCTTGGGGCTTCGGTCTCCATGGATGGAGGAGGAGGAGGAGGCATCACTGCAGCAGGATCGGAGGAAGGAGGGGGGACCCACCAGGGAGGTGACCCCCAGGTGCCCCATCCAAGCATCGTGCTCAACTCAGACACGGTTCTTCCTGCAGCTCTGGGACAGGTTTGATCACGAGTACCATCCTGACGCAACCGCGCGGTTCTGTACACCCAGGATGCCTCTCGTTATCCGATCACATACTATTTTTACTCAGGAAAATGGTTCTCTGGTGATACTGAATGCGAATACATACTGAGCGAGTCAACGAATTGACTCAATTCAAATGAATAGAGGCTTGTTCCCTGAATTAAGTCAGTTGGTAGGTATTTATTTTTGTTCTCGCTACGTAGCCTAGAAATTAGTAATGATTATCTAACATTTAAACTCGGAGTTGCTTTCCACATTATTAATTTCTTCTCCCGAGTTCCTGCAGAACCGCCCCCCTCGCACGTAGATGTGTTGCGAGTGGTATGATTTAATCTTCACGACGTTCCAATGACACGGGAAGCATTAGTATTAATGGGGATTAATGGGATTATTAATATTCACATTTTACAGACAGTTAACACCGAATTAAAATCAAACTGCTACCTGCCCGACAGTGTCGGGTACCCGACCAGAGGCAGTGCAAGCAGCATCTTCTAACAGGATTCCAGCGTCTCCCTGCTGCGGGAGATGCCGTGGAGGAGGGTGCTGCCGGCTGCCGCCCTGCCCAGCGCAGGCTGGGGCTCACAGTGGTGCCAGCAGCACCAGCTGTTACCATGGGGCTTGAGATTATGTTGACATTTACGCAGAAAAAGGGAAAAATAATTTTTTTTCCAGGTTCCTAACTTTGCAACTTTAATATTATTTTTGATGCAGCTTTTGAAAACACTATCAACAGCAAATGAATGTTCTGACCCTACAGCTAGAACTATTCCAACTCCAAATGAACTTAAAGGCTTCAGCCAACAAAACCAGCGTTTGTTCCCCCTAAACAGAGGTAGGAGAGGTTTTATTTCTGAAACGGTTACAGAACTGCTCTATACGATATTTGTGGTTCTCGAGTATTCACGTACTGAGCCTCTTGCCCTTTGCTGTATTACCGATAAACTAGAAGATTTCTTCTGAGAAAAATGCAGTGAGTTCTTCTGCTTTACCAACATGCTCAGCCAAGCATAACCTCGAGATGATGACAGGATCACCTCGTGCCTTTTCATTAACAGAAGCAGTACTTTCAACAGAGCATTGTCCCAATAATGGAATTTATAACGTTTTAAAGTCCTACAGTACTGCCTCAAGTGCAATCTCTGGGCCGGCAAGCGAGTGCCAAGTGAATGCCCGTTCCCTGTTGGGGTATTTAATTTGACTAAGAAAGGTCCAAGTGAAAATTTAACCATAATTTCAGCCATGGAATCACAACAATAGATTCAATTTCTGTTGCCAGTGTTACAGTGACACATACGCTACGTTACAATACACGATTACCACCCTGAATGTCTCTGCATACAGAAATCGATAAAAATGAAAAACGTAGAAGGATTCTATGCACTTGTCCTTACAAATTACACTGATTATTGAAGAGTCCAAAACAACAAATAAATAAAATCTGTCCTACTATGTAAAAGTACCACAAGGATCACAACCATTCAAACGAGGCAGCTTCCTCCAGTCAGTACGGACTTCCAGAGCTGAGTGCTCAAAATCCTGTTTAATTAGGATTTCAACGTCCAGCTAATGACTTTGCTTTGGTGACACAGAGCACCGCTTTCCATCCTAGGTTACAATTACAGCAGTAGCTTGTCCGTGCTGGGTAACTGTGTGACATACCAGATTCATAAATAAATAACCCTTTCTCAGTGTGAATGAGCAGCTAGATTAATTTACAGTATTTCAAAGTTAAAAAAGACTAAGCATGTTCTGTTGGTGTACTAACGATGAAGGCAATGCTGGTTTCCCTTTGGGAGAAGGCACAATGGCAGAATGGCAGAAGCATCAGTAGAACTGGCTGAAGTCCACAGATGTCCTTCCCTACCCTATGTGGCCAATATTTCCACCGGGAGATCAGCCTGCTTCTGTAAACAGAGAGCCACAAGAAGAGCCCTGAGAGACGTTTGGGACATTTCTGTGCGGAATCACAGAATCCCAGGCTGGCAGGGGTTGGAAGGGACCTCTGGAGATGACCCGGACCAACCCCCTGCCAGAGCAGGGTCACCCAGAGCAGGTGGCACAGGAACGCGTCCAGGCGGGGTTGGGATGTCTCCAGAGACGGAGACTCCACACCTCTCTGGGCAGCCTGTGCCAGGGCTCTGCCACCCTCACAGGAAAGTTCCTCCTCAGGTTGAGATGGAATTTCCCAGTTTGTGCCCGTTGCCCCTTGTCCTGTCCCCGGGCACCGCTGAGAAGAGCCTGGCCCCATCCTCTTGCCCCCCGCCCTTTAGCTCTTGCTGAGCATCGATGAGATCCCTCTCAGCCTGCTCTTCTCCAGCGGAACAGCCCCAGGGCTCTCAGCAGAGGTGCCCCAGTCCCCTCAGCATTTTGTGAAGAAGTGTGTGAAGTCCCCAAGGCAGAGGAGGAGAAGGAAAGCCTAAGGGCAGAGAACGTACAGTAGGTGCCAGCAGGAGCTCAGAAGGGCTGGGCTGGCAGGGACCTCTGGAGATGGTCAGTCCAAGCAGGGTCACCCAGGGCAGCTGGAGTGTGGAACAGCCAGCAAAAGGAGAGCACTGGGAGCAAGAAGAACGCTGGAGCTGGAGGAATTACGTGGACACACCCATGACAGCATGCTGTCAGAAAATATTTGCGGATGTTCTGCAGCCCTGAAAGTACTGCCTGGAAACCCTCTTGCTCAATGGTACTTTAAAGGGAAACCACGGGCGTGTGCAGGATGAAGTCCTTGTGGCCATTCATGATGTTCAGGTTACCCATGTCTCTGCCATTCGTCTTTTGTCGACAGAGCTAAACAACATGGAGCAGGCAAATCTCTTGTTTCTCCTACCCATCTCCATGCCTGTTCCTATGAAAACAAACGTCAGCAGTGGAGATGCTAGTGCCTGAGGAAGCCTTCCACAGTTAGGACATTTCAGAGTTGGGAGGCTGCTAAAATTTTCAATTTTCACCAACGACAAGCCATAGCAAGACTTTTCCAGCTGTTAAAAGATGCCTTTGCAATGTGAAAGCCTCATGATAAGACATTATCATCAATGGCCATTTCTGTCGGATGAAATTGCTATTTGCAATGTGGGCTTTGAGGATTTACTCAACATTGTTTTTATCCTTTCCACTCCATAGCAACAGAGGTTATTAAGAGCATCCTGTGAAATATTAGTTTGGGGACTCCACGTTAATGACTTTCTCCATGCTGGAAATACTAAAGGCTGACAGAGTTAAAATCACTTCACCAGTGGAGGTCGTTTTATCCACACAACTGCAGTTCAGGAGCACAGATGACTACAGTATAAAATCGTGAATTAGTTAGGGAACTTTTTATTTGTGACCAAACTGATTTTTAAAAATCATTTGGAAAGAGCATGGGATCATGGCTAAAGCAAAAGACAACATGTTAACCACAGTTTTGAGCTCCTTGCCCTGGCACAAAGGGTCTGTGCTAAATGCGGCACGTGAAGAAATCAGTTGACCTCACTAGGACTCTGAACGGCTTCCTGTGAGGACCCAGGCATAAATCAATAGTTGATTTCTGAGTGTGCAATGCCGCAGTCAAGTTGTAATACTGCTGGCTCTAGCGGCCAGCGGAGAGTGCAGTCAGTCGGGCTGATACCCAGCGCTGCGGCAGGGAAGATGCTGGGCTCATACCTAACGCCGAGGGGCAGCCACCTTCGCGGGGGAGGAAAACTCAAAGAGCAGCTAAGTGGATTACTCTCCTAGCCACCGAAGCGTAAGGGATTACGAGCGGTGTTTCCAAATTAGCACATGGCAAAATGACAAAGGTCTCGAGTTATGGCCAGGGAAAGCTTTGGATGAGTAAACACCGCTGTTACTGATGAGATCACCGCTAAGAGACAGAGGATCAGACGCCGACGTGTGCCAGGGAGGGTGGCCCAGGGAAAGCTTAACTCAGTCAAATGAAGACTGAGATATAAAGTAATAATAAAGCGATCTCGTTTCTAACATCAGTGATGAAGAGTGGAAAGACAGAAAAGGCGACTTTAAAAGGACCAGAACTGATTATTGTAGAAAATTTTTTTTGAGGAAATACATGAAATAATACGCAACATAGAGAAAGGCAGATAGTTTTACTATTTACATTTTCTCATCTTACTATGACACTACATATAAAAAAAAAAATCCCTCCAAATAATAAAGGCATTCAAAATGTGTTTAAGAAGAAGTTAAAAACATGCAGCACATAAAGAATAATTTCCACAAGATCTCACGGATGCCAGGAATGCGTATTGGATGTTGTTTGCCATCATACCAGACCACAAAAGAGGAGGGAAACACTTGAATTTCAAAACAAACAGCACCTGGCCTGTCCTAAGAAGGAAACTTCATCATTTTCCCTGCGGTTACGTTGTTCCCCACGTCAGTTCATGTGGCTTTCCCATCTATCACCGTGGGGAGGGAGATGGCTTCCTCTCGCATTATGCCTCTTTAATGTAAAATGCAAATTGCGCTTGCTGAGCTGCCGCGGGGGTGTAAAGAGCTCCTTCCGAGAGCCCCAGCCACTGGGAAAGGAAATCTCGCCCTTTGCGACGAGGGAGGAATATCTCATACAGAAAGTTAGCAGTTAACTGCTTGTTTACATAAATTAATGGAAACTTTGAATTAGAAATCACTTCTTGTTCATAACAGACTCCGTGTATCTAAGTAGAGTTACGAAGGCAATAATTCAGCAGAGCTCATGCACTCTGACTGAAACGGGATTTAAAGAAGACTGGAAAATGAAGCAACAAACCACGACAGGCAGCGTGGTTCTGGAGGTCGCTCCAAGAGTTTTCCAGCCCCGGTGAAGTGCAGCAATCTGCTGGGCACACACTTCCCGCGGCGCCTCGGGCGCTGCTAGGAATGGAAATTAAAAAGGAAGAGTCGGATGAGAGGAACGGAAGAGATGCACTTCAGAGAGATGATGAGAAATGGGGGAACTCCTCCAACACACAGCTGCGAAGCGTGAACCGGGGTCCTTTGAAATCTACACACGTGGCAACGCCTTGGAAAAAAGTATCACAGCAATTCTATTATAAAATTAAATATTTTTGCGTCTGCTTGCTAGAATGAGACTTATACCTATAACCTTCCCTGCTGTACGTAGTTAGAGTCAGAAAAGGCGTTCCCGCGGTGAACGCAGCGGTGCAACCCCAGTGCTCACGTGGGGGTTATTCGCCTTGGGCTCACGAACTCCAGGTGCATCCCAGTACTTCAGACCGGGTCAAGGAACCCTGCTGAAAACTTAACCACAACGTTACACTGGATGCATTTTACTGCTTTAATTTAACTTTCCTGTACATTTTTATTTAAAATACGCAAAGTCAGAGCACAAAGCAGGCCAAGAATTCACACCGTGGACACATTTTATCTCACTTGAACCTTACCTGAACATTTCACTATAGATCTGGAAACCCATACGGTAAGTCTGGATGAATTATGGAAATTTTTTTTATGAGTAGCCGAATTTCTAAGTTTGAAAAAAAATATTTAGTTCACATAGAATTGAGAAAGGAAAGTTTTGGGGTTGAGGATCGAAATGAAAAGCAATAAAATTTCCTTGGGGAAACATGAATGTTTTTTTTCCATCTAACCCAAAACCCTGTGTTTCTTTTCCAGGCTACAGAATCCTGCCTAGCTCAAAAAAGGCTGTTTAGAAAAGGATAGCTGAAAAGCTGAAGGCACAAGACACTGATTTCTGAAGAGTTATTCCCATTATCTGCTCGTGTGTATTGTTTTGGGGTCCGATATCCCCCTTGGGCTGTACCGTGTGATAAGTAAAGGGTGAGTGAGATCCTCTTCAGAAGCTGGCTTTTAAATCTTGACACTGACTCAGGATTTCAGAAACTGCTTCAAAACTGCATTATTCTTGACAAAAAAAAGGACCGAATGTCTATGGGTGAAACCCTCCTAGCTTCATCGTATTTGTGTGAACCCCAGACCTAGTTCTTATCTTTCCATCTCCCTAATTTGGGCTGAGGCACACCTGTATTTTTTCCCCAACATTATTCAAATATTCCCTGTAGTGTACCAGAGACAGACACTTCATCTTTTAAAACCATTTATCTACAAAGCTGGTTTTAGTAGGAAAGCTTGTTAGATAGAAGATATATACCACATATATTCATTTTTATTTTAAACGAAGATTCTATAAGCTGGGGAAGTCCGATATCAGAAATAACTGATATTTGCAGTCTTTGATATTCCTGTTTTTTGAGTCAGGGTGAGAAAAGAGTGTATTTGTGTAAGCAAATTGTACGGTCCACAGTGTATTAGAAGAAAATCAGCACCTTACGAAGCCTTTGTTAAACACGACGTCAGGAAGTAAACTCCTACAGCACTTAGAGATTACACGTGTGATCGAGAGCAATTATTGCAAACCTAGAATTGTAGGCATTCCTCAACTGACTTGCACTGACTATCTATATTAATTATAGTATAGTAATACCAATTTTACTACATTAAATATTAATTATAATAGTTATGTACTGATCCTATTCCTCAATTCTATGCATTTTGTTTCACAATAAGAAGAATACGCTGTTGAGGACCATACTAGAGTGGTCGTACATGTAAAATGCATCTCCCTGGAATGGACTGATTCCATCAGACACCTTCTCGTCAGCGCTCGAAAGGCAGCAGAGAAGTCCGAGAGGCAGAAGCAAAAACAAGCGGAGAGGCAGGCGGCGCCCAGCCATTGCCGCTACCGCGTACAGGGATTTCGGATTATTTACGGGGAAAATATTTTAGCATGCTAACTACATTCAATTCACCACCAAAACAAAACAATGTCTTTCCTTTGAAGTATTTCAAACCGAAAGATTTTTTTTCATAAAACAACCCTTTTATTGTATAATGGAACTGTTGTCTTAATTATAATTTTTTTGCCAAGGATCTATTTTACATAACAAAGCAAATTTGCCAACTATTAAGGAAATTTTCCAGTTTTCTCTTACAGATGATAGAAGGAGAAATAATATCATATTTTAAATGCAAAGTGGGGATGATTAAAATTTCATCCTAAGTATAATAACATTTCTGAATCCTAAAGAAAACAAAATGAGTAATCTGCCGGGGACAATATAACTGTCTTACAATTCCATACTTTAGCCCTTAAGTATTACAAAGCCTTATAAGTAAGCAAAAATATAACTATTTGTTTTGTCTCGCTGCAATGTCTTCAGCACCGTTGGCCTTGAGGCAGGTTTGAAAATCACAAGCTTAGGAATGAGCCTGTTTTATCTAACTCCTGAAGAGCCTTTTTTATCCACTCAAATTCAAGTTCACATCTCTCTCGTGAGGTTTTTGTTTGATTTTTCCTTTTAAATTAACATATTAACTCAAAGGGATAACTGCTCAAAGCATCACACCGAAAAAAGAAAGAATGCCAAAACCTGTCGTAAATGAACAGATTTTGTCTGTGCATCTCCTTGAGCACAGTTTTCAAACTTTACCCACGGGGCCAGGCTATTGTTTGCTAAAACTCCAAAGCTTTTATCTGAATAGCTAGGATAAAAGATCTGTGATAAGTAGGTATAATAGAAGTTAGAGTCATATTATAGGATTGTATTAAGAATCGATGCTGTATGGTTTTCATTTTGCTGCGGAGTTTTCTTGTATGGTGCAAAAGATCTTTTACCATTCATTATCCTTGTTGCTGCTTGATAAATTATAATATGCAGGAAATACAGCCCCAGTAATTTAAGTCATACAGTTTTCATTATACGGTTCCTTCAAGGAAACTCTTCAGAACATTCCCGAGAAAGACCTGCTCCTGCAAATGAACAGTGAGTGCTGTACGACTCGTACTTTAAAGGAGACAACAAATCCCTCAGTCACACAGGATACAGGAGGATGAAATCCTTCGGTATACTCAAATCCTGAGCGTTGCCTGACGTGCAGATAAACCCGGAAAAAATTAAAAATCTCTACCAAGGCGCTGAGGGATGAGCAGGTTTCATCCACCTGCCTTTCCCCCCTGTATTCCGGGTTGGCAGCTCCTCCCCGCGCCCCACGGTGGCTGCCGCTTGTCGTCCTCGCTCCTGGGTGGAGGGGAGGTGGGAATGCAAAAAAGGGCACCCGGCTGCAACTACAGCTCGCCCATAAGTGGGGGTTATTGTAATAATTCTCATCCATCGCTGCTGTTACTGAAAATACGCTTGTACAGCCGGGTGAAGAGCTCATAGAAAAACCCAAGGCACCACCGACTCCCTAAGCTCACCGCCGTGTTGGATATTCGGTTCTGCTGCCTTCGAACAAACTGTAAACACCGAAGAAACTTGTGAGATTAAGCATTTGAAAAATCAGCGCAAGCGCGGCGTTTCCACGCCTGTTTGCTTCAAAAGATGCTCAGATTTTGCTAATTGCCTCAAAGAGGGCTTGGATTCACTGTTTGCTACAGCCAGTATTCTGGGGTGGCTTCTCCCGCGAGGCTGCGGCTGTGCGGGAGCACGGTGGCGCCTGGGGCTCCTGGAGCCATCCCTCTGAAATTCATTCTTGTGGGAGACGGTTTATGTCTTTGCAGACGGGACTCAACACCTTGCACCAGGAGAAGACGTAGATATCCCGGCCTTCGACATAACCACCTCTCCTGGCAGGAAACCCCAAAATATTTTCTTAGTTAATGTATCCTAAAAATCTGAATCATCGCCGTAATTATCAAATAGAAAAGAGATGAATAATTAGGATAACACTCTACCACGAACATTGTGTTTGGCTTGAAATGGAAGAGAGAAGCATGGTTCCAGGATGGCTCCAAGAGTTGCTTCAAGCTGCGCCATCGAAATGAAAAATACTTGGGTGATTTAGTTCTTCAGTTTTACTCACAAAACAAGGGCTAATTGAACGCAGCCCAGCGATATTAATAAACCACCGATGAATCTGCTCACTGAAGAGCAGTGACTCCTGACCAACGAGCCACACTTTGCAGGTTCTGGTTGCTCATGCCTGCTGGATGGGATATAATGAAATCAAAGTATTAACAGATGTGAATACGTAGCTACATATTAATTTTTTTTCCTTTGTTCTTTCCGTTAAGGGATTTCAAATTAAATCACACTTTCAGTCACCACTGAAAGTGTTTTTTACAACGTGTTAATGATATTGTAATTATTGCTTCATATACCACATGCGGGCAATTTCCAGATCAAATCTGCAGCTATTTGATTACACCAGGTCAGTCACCAGAAATAGGACATTCCGGCTGCTATTCTACGTCTAACGGCTGCTGAGACATGCCCGAACTATGAGACATTTCCCTGAAATAATTCACTGTTCGTGTAACTGCTACTCGGATGCATCCGTGTGAGCTCCTGCAGAGTGACCCCTCTTCAGGGCCGTGAGGGCGAGGAAGGACGCGAGCAGCCGAGGCGGGGGGTGAGGGAGCGCAGCCCGGAGAGGAGGGGGGTGCTCAGGGCAGCCTGCCCAGGCTGCACCTTCCTCTTCCGAAGGGCCGATTTAGAAAACTAAAGCCTCCTAAATTAAACCTCAGTCTGAAGGTAGCGCAAACGCCACAATGGGGAGCAGCAGCATCTTTATTTCCCCTGCAGAGAACGCAGCCCCCTCCTTGCCAGATGTCTCAGGCTAGGTAACCTCTGCCCTTGCTGTCTGTCCTAGAATCTTTGGATAGAAAACAACTGAAAAAGTTGTCTTTACATCTTTATGAAAGATGTACAATCAAAGATGATTTTTTTCAAATGGAGATTTTCCAGGCAGGAAACATTTAACCTGTATCCTTTAAAGCTTTCTTTCAAATTTAGTACAATTCAACATTGCAGTGTGAATCTGCAACTTCCCTTTTCAGTTGCTTTCAGCCCTTTCCACAAGTTTTCCTAAATTAGCACTATGAGTTCTTTTTAAAAACACGCATTTGATTTTGCTCTTTCCAGCTGGTGAATTTTGCTGCCTGCACATACCAGATCTTGTCATCATCCTCTCTCACCCTCTCTTAAGCTACAAAATCAAAATTAAGCTGTAGAGGATTCCAAAAAGAAGACAGTATGTGAGAGGGAACTTCTTTAGTAAATCCATCCCCATGCTTGTTCATTCTTGGCAATTCTCCCATAACCCTGGATCCAACGCAGCTCATAGCACTAAATACTTTCCTTCTGCAAGTTCCCCGTTCATAAAAACAAGATACGATGCACCATCGAATAAACTGAAAGGGAAGAATTGTACCTTCATACACCGGGGTGGGACTTAAAGAGCTAGTACGTGATTCTTATTTTTCATTTAATTAAATCACCTGCGCAATGCAGATAAGGTTTGCCCTAGCTCAGTAGAAGACGGGCCGAAGGGAATCAGCACCCAGACACAGCAACATCCTCGCCAAAGGACTGTCCTCTTTGTGACTTGGTCAGTTGCACCGGCAATTTTTTTATCCTAATGGGCTTCCCTACGGATGGGCGTTGCCCTTGGGCATTGGTGATAACAGAGACAGTCTCACAAAGGAAGAGTATGGTGGATACGTGGATTTATTTCAAGACTAATTCTCTTGTGAATACACACTGCCATAAATACCTAGAGATACTGCTCCTGGTGCGAGTGGAAAAAAGGTCCCCTCTTCATTTAATATTTTGTGTGTGTGTATATTCACTGAGGTGGTAAACTATAAAAGAGACCGGACTGAGAGCCCGTGTATTTCCACAAAACCGCTGCATGTTTTCCAGTACGGCCTGTGGCTGCTTCTGAGGCGAAGGCAACTCCTCCCCTTGGACCGAACGTGCAGTTTCTCTGAGGGAGTTCTCAGTTGTTCAAGCACTTCAAGTTCCTGCATTTCACTCTTCTGCCTGGTTTTCCTAATGAGATCTTTCTACCCCTCCCTGTTTATGGATTTTTATTAATGGACTGGTCACTGGAGGTAGAATATTTCTGCCTATGTATAATTTAGTGAGCCTTATGAAATAGTCTCGCCTGCAAAGAGGTCACGCATCAGGTTTTGCTAAAGCAGAGCTAGCTATGAAGGATATAAATCACACTGTTTGGGATGATAATGCCATCTCTCAAGGATGTCGTTAATTTAAAAGCAGGTATACAAGCTAACTTCGCGATTTCTTCAGAGCAGACTATGACTAGAGGCAAAGCAGCGGCCTGCGATGTAGATTTAAGTATTATGCAGCACATAAGGAAATAAAAGACAAAGCAAATTCTCTGTGCTATCAGCTTCTCCAACATTAAATATGGAAACGTAGCATGAAGCGTACAGCCCTTTTTATTGCGAAAATTCTATCAAAGTCCTCCAGAGTTTACTACTCTCTCTGCGTCTAACTCCAACTCCATTTTCCCTTGTGCTTGGCCTAGTTTCGCTCCTACAACTGATGCTTCTTCAAAGGAAAAAAAAAGTGTGGGAAGGAATGACACAGAAAAATGAATAGCAAAGCATTTGAAACAAAACCAAAAAAAAGGACATGCTCTGCATTAGTGCCATTTTATATTTCACTATTATACTTAACCATTTCTTACTGGTAAAAAAATAAACGGGGAAGGTTCCTTACATTTTCCTTCTCATTTAATTTTAGCTTTTCGATCACCAGGTCTTTATGCTTCATCCCGGGACATCTTCAGTGTCAAAGGCCATATTGCCAATGAAGATGCGCCCTTAGACAGGAACCAGGAATACGTCCCCTCTCTATCCTGCTTGTGCACTTAAAATGTTTTTTATTTTATTAAAAAATGTCTGTCAGCTGCCTACTAAAAGTATAAAAACTCTTTTGCATTCGCGGTCATCAAATATTTACAATGAAATTTAACGTGGAGCAGAAACTGCTTTGTTCCTCTGTTAAATCTGACCCCCCCTTTAGAGAACCACTGCGAGACGCCCCGCTTCGGCTCCCCCTGCCCCCCGTCTCCCCCGCACCGCTCCCGCGCTCGGGATTTCTCTCTTCTTAAACATGAGCAACAAGCCAAAAACCCAAGACCAAGGAAATTTGTATTTCAGTCTGTACTGGACGCTTTTCCCTTTCGATTCTGTGGGATAAATAAAATGCTGGCCGACTGGATGCTTGAATGGGACTGTCCCAAAACCACCGCGTGAGTGGACCAGCAATGGAGACTCATCGTGCAGATGCAAATCTTTCCTTTAGTGGTTAAAAAGCAACACAAAATATTGCCTAATACTATTTCCCTTTATTGGACAGAGATTTTCCTCTTCTTTTGTGATACTTGAAACTTACATTTAACCACCCTGTTTCGCAGCACGACAGTTGGTAAACTATGGAGGTGGTTAGCCTCCACTGATGAGAACTGGCATTTTCCCACTGACTTCTCCCAACACCTTCTCTCATCTATGAAAATAAACATCTTTTCCCAGTGATGAGCCATAGAGAAGCCAAATAACCTTACATTTTCTGTCCTGCTGATCTTGTTTTCATTTATTGGGCCAGTCAGCCCTCACCCCAGCCAGAAAACACTGTAAATGACCTGTAAGTGGGTCGATTTTTGTGTAATCAACGCTAAAAAAACCAGGCTTTAACAACACCCAGTGGGAGCAGAATCCTCAGAATTGGCTCCGACCACCCCAGGAGTGAGGGACGCTCTTCCCTCAAAAGCAAGCGGATTGCCCGCTCCCATTTTCCTTTGCTTTTCCCCACTTCACCACCGTTGAAAAGAGCAGCACACACAATTCTGCTTCTGTAGGAGTGCACAGGAACAGAAGCAACGTAAAATACTTAGCCAAAGGCGGGGCATGGAAGAATAAAACGTCAGAGACTAATGACAGCACCGTTACTCAAAGACGACAGCTCGGTTATTTAAACTTCATAGAAAGGGAACTCTAGAAGAGGTTTGTCAACAGGTTTCTGAAGAGCCCAAATGACATTTCACACTTTTACAGATGCTACTATCTAATTATTCCAATAAGACTAAAGCTTAACGGGCTTTCAAAATTCTCGACGCTCATTTCAACGGTTTTGGGTTTTTTAAGTATGTAATATTGACATTTACAACCGGTTGGATTTACAGCACGGAGTTTTTACCTGTTAGATAAAGTTAACACACGTGCAGAATTACCTTCAAAAACTGTAAGGACAGTGTTGAACAGGCCCAGATCTCATCAGCTAGAAACAGCTTTCGGTCCCTATTTGTAATGGGAAAACGGGAGCGGGCAATCCGCTTGCTTTTGAGGGAAGAGCGTCCCTCACTCCTGGGGTGGTCGGAGCCAATCCTGAGGATTCTGCTCCCACTGGGTGTTGTTAAAGCCTGGTTTTTTTAGCGTTGATTACACACGAGATCTCTAGCGGTAGAGATCTCTAGACAAATCTCTGCTGCTAACATAGAGCTGCTGTGCAATTACAAAATACTGTCGTCTGTAAGAAAAGGCAAATTATGAAACACCTCTCCCTATTCAGCCTCCACATTCAGCACACTCATGCTGAATTACTCCACAGTCTGACCCAGCATATGAATATATCCACCAGGGAACGTGCATACGCACATCCCCGTGCGTGTGCCCGTGCACCCTCTCTATACATCACTGGCAGCCGCTGCAAACACACAAGAGCTCGAACGTCTCTGCTGTTCCCGACGGTTATCTGCTAGATGCTCGTGGACATTTCACTTAAAAATAAACATGGGTGAAAGCATCCACCAGTTTTATTCCTCCCCACTAATGCCTTACCGGCTGGATTTCCATGTTGCCGAACATCAGAAGGGCAATTTCAGACCGTGAAATAAGTCTGATTTTATCCTCTCGAGTCTGTCAGGGTCCCCGCTTGTAAAATGGAAAGTAATGCTTTGCTCTACTTAGCAACAGTTATGCAAATTCAATTTAAGTTTAAAACTAATGCAGTTATAAAAGGGCAATCATTATTTACTTGTTGCCCGTGCACTGATTTTAGTCTACGGCTAATACAAACGAACGTATGAATAAGCTTCCAATACTTCTGATGACCGCAGCCCAAGAGGCTGAATTCCAATGACTGGAAGCCAACTCAGAGAGGTGCCGGTGCCCAGGGAGGAGCCCCAGGAGCTGGGAGCGCAGGGACCCACAGCCGGCACCAAACCGCTCGCGTTTTGATGAGGAAGCAGCAAAAAAAAGCAGTATTATTGCTGTCGCATGGCATTGTTCTAGCAGTGTTTCCAGAGGAGAAACCGCTGCCAGCTGCTTTACTTTTACCCCGTTTCCAACCCGCCTTTCTAGGCCTGCAATAAAAAATGGGGAGCGAAACGGCGGTGGGAGGTAAGGGGGGCTGGGAGGCGCAGGGGGGGAGGGCGGCTCCGTCCTCCCGCCCCAGGGCGCTGCGCCCGCCGGCACAGAGCCACCCGGCACACAGCAACCGCCTTTTCGACGCACAACCCATGGCCCGAGCATGTTAAAACACTGGAGCGACCAAATGGCTAGGAATTAATTGCCTGTTGATTATGGCAAATTTTCTTGGAAAGTAGCATGTCCCCGTGATTCGTAATTAACTCTCTCTACTTGTTCTGTTTGTTCTCGGAACGCATCGCACCGTTGTAACATAAAACATCTCCAGCTGGAGCATTTTTAAAGCATTTTGTGGATGTCAGTGAATTTCGGCTGGCTGGCGTTATCCTTCAGGGGCAGGTGGATCCGACCCCCACCCCGCCAGGAACCAGGTCCCAAGAGCCGGACAAGGACGCAGAAGCAGCAGAAGAGACGCAAGGCTAGCTCGCCCCCGGCTCGCAGGGCACCGTTCAAATTCCACCTCCCGTTGCAAAGCAATAACGTGTTTGTGAAAACTTGCACTTATTTTTTAATAATTTCAAGAGGTGAAGTGTTATATTTATTGTTTTTATAGAGTTACTTTTATTATATTAATGTCCTCACAATTGCCTGTACTGATACGTGGAACAATTTTTCCAGTGTTTATAGTTACAGTCATTCAACCTGCGACGTAGCCAGATAAGCAGTTTAAAAGTAATCTGGAATTTCATTATTGTGGCAAAGGAATGTGTAACAGTCTTCGCTGTTAGCCAAGCAAGGTCATGTCATGCAAGAGAACGCACAGAGTTGGTTCTGCCCTGAAGTCTCCGTGATGCTCTTCTCTCGCATTTTAAGAAGTCCGTGAAAGGTATGTCTCCCTTTTTTCCCTGAGAAATTATTCTTATGTCTGAAAGAGTTGCCCTAAAAAGTCATTTTTAATTACTAAATGTTTATGTCCAAAGCGTTTCTCCTTTTCCCCTGTAAATAACTGCAGAAAACAAACATTTGCGGATGAGGAAGGGCCTGCAATGACAGTGTCTTGCCCAAGCCGCGTTTCACCTCCAGCTTTGTCAAGGCGCTTGCACGGCGCTTGCTGGGCTGGTAACTCGCTGTTCCACTACGTCTTTAAAAAAGAAGGTGCCGTTTAATCGTATATATACTAAAATTATTTATCACTGGCACCCCAGAGCCTTGAATAAGATATTTATTACTTTAAATAAGGGATTGATTCTAAAAGCGCACACAGACAAGACGCTGCAGGGAGGCGGTCGCTCTTTGGCAAACCCGTAAATTCAGCGCCGCTTCCATTTGTCTCACTTTTTAAACGTTAACTGGACCTGACAAAAGGTTTTTATCGGATTATAGTATTTCAACTCAGATATTTAGTATGTCAGATGCTATTAGTTCTAATCAGGCTAAAAGCAAGACGCTGACCTCAGTCTCTCAGGCGGAGACGCGGCAGATGTGCCGCTTCCGCTGGCGCGAGGGAGGGACACGGCCGGGCCGCTCCGCAGCGCTGCACGTGGCCTTTTATTTTATTTGCCGGTTTATTTCCGTTCTGGTTTTATAGAAATGGTTTTCATATGCAGGTCTCTGTTTTCATTGATTACGACGAACAGGATTCCTGACACGGCATGTTTTAATTGCATTAATTAGAATTGTGTGAGGAAGGATTTACTAAAAATCTTACTGTGACGAAGTTTGACCCTGTGTTTTCTCCTCAATCTTAGAGAAGAAGAAGATAAGCATTTTCGAAAATGTTGGTAATTCATTGGAGGATAATCAGTGGCTTTGCACCTCCTTAGCAAGACTTCATTAAATATTTAGATTAAAAATCTTTTTGCAAGATAAAGCAGGCATGTTCTAGATCTACCCGCCATCAGGTGGGATAATTTTTACATCCTTTTTTTAAATCTAGTTGATGAAAAAGATGACACTGCAACACAGAGTTGCAGAGATTGGTCTTTAATGCACTCTAAGGCTATTTAACTGCCTTTGTTAACATCAAAAAATTAAACTTTTAAATGTGGGATGCCTTTTTTTTCTGCTGAAAACTGACAGTCTAACAATACAGAAGTTGAAATAACAGGAAATCCAATGAAAAAAAAATCAGATAAAACACAGTAATCACAATGATCACAGTGACAGGCAGCAGAAAGCTCGATAAAATATTGTACTGTTTACTCAGGGCACAGAGTTGCAAAAACACTTGCAATGTGGAAACGATGGCAACGAATAACCAAATAATTGTCTCAGATTTTCCAGGCCAGCCCAATTGCCTTTAATTGAACCAACAGGACGTCGAAGAGGCATTCAGAGAGGGAATAATAGAGCCCACAGTAAGGGCAGTCAGAAGAACACGTACTTATATGTAACCAAACCCTCAAAAGTGTTATAAGCCCAATTTTATGTCTTTACAATAACACACCTGCAGTTCATCACCGTCACAAAATAGCATTTTGGAGGATCTGTTCAAATGAAATTGCATTTGGATGAAGTAATTGTAATTAAAATCTCTGCATTGCCGCACTCTATTTTCAGATGAGAATTGTATTTCTGAGGTGCTACGATGGGAAAAACCAGCATTTCCATTTTAGTCTTCCAAGCAAGTCTTGCAATGAGTGCTGACTCTTTCCTGAGTGAAACTTTCAGGATTTTTGCCATTGAGTTCAGTGGGAGCAGCATATTCAATAGATGCAAAATCTTAAAACAGACATATTCATTAAATACAAAATCTTTGGAAAAGAGTAGGTTTGGCATCCTTGAGAATTTCTTGCATTATAGGATGCAATCATGCATCACATTCTCCTATGAGTGACTTGTCGCTAATGGACTCCCATAGCTTCGTAAACGTCGTTTCATGACACAACGTCGCGGCCTCAGCGTCGTCCCTTTGCTGGTGACTGGTACCGCGCCAAAGCTTCAGGCAGGGGTCATGCTCTCCCAGCTCTGGAAACACGTGCTACGGCCACCCACAGTCCTGACCGGGTGGTTCTCACCGTGAAATTATTTTCACATTTTCAAGTCAATTGTAAATTCCTCAACAAAAGCCTTTTCCTTGAGGTGTAGAAGACTACAGAGGTTATCTGCACTTTAATTAGAATCACAGAATTGCCCAGGTTGGAAGGGACCTTTCAGATCATCGAGTCCAACCATCAACCCAACACTGCCAAAGCCACCACTAAAGTGTATCTCTAAGCGCTATGTCTACCCATCTTTTAAATACCCGCAGGGATGGAGGTATTAAGATTAAAAAGGAATAAAAATAAAAAAATAAACCTGCCCACTTTAGATCCATCTAATGCAAAGTAATAGGTTTGACCTGCATTTGCCTTAATGCCAGCAAGAACGCGAAGAGCCCCGGCGTGCAGAGCGGGCTCCGTCACCAGCTCACTCTTTGGTAAACTTTCATTCTGAATCAGCTTTCTTTCCAAAAATTTTTTTAAAATCTGTCTTTCAAAAAAGGTTCATAATTCTTCTTACAGCTCAGGTTCCACACGGCATTTCCAATCAGTTGGTTCTGTTTGATCTGCGGGAGGTCTCCTGTTTGTTGGGTGGGCCCTGACCAGAGCCATGCTTTAGACAGGACGCGCCATGCTCTCCCAGAAGAAGCTTCTGCACCTCTCCGGCTTGGCAGAGGAGGGATGAAGAACATAACTAACCTAACGACCACGAAGCTTAGAATTTAACACTCTACGTTCCTCTCCTCTGCGTTAGATCATTATGTTCTTTAACCTAAGCTGTTGGGTTTTTTGGCTTTGGCCCTTATTTTTTCCTCCTTACTTCTGCCGCTGCCATATAACACAAGAAGTTGCTGAAAGACACTTGGACTGTTCTGAACACACCTTTCGCAAGGCTCTCACAGGGCACAAAACAGCTCCTTCAACTTAATTCAAATGTAACAGAACTAATGTACTTCAGACCAGAGAGCAAATGAATATTTTGTGTAGATTATCCTTTGCCTGCAGATTTCAGAAGGTGGAAATTTCAGGCTTATAATGGAAATTCAGTTGCAGCCGTGACTGTGAAGCACCTCTGACATTGCAGAATTATGAGTTTCAGCCTAGAACCGCCCTGCGCTACTTCAGAGGAAATATTCCTGATTTACATCCTTGTAAATGAGATCACCTGCTAATGCAAATGTTTTCCATGATTTAAGTCTTTTAAAGAAAGGGAAAAGCCATTCATACGTATTTGAGAGAGAGAAGAGCCCATGCAGCTCATTTGAATGCTGTGAGAGGTACAAATGTGGGAGGAATTCAATGAATGGATAAAAAATACAAATCCCGGAGAAAACATTCTGATGGGTCATTAACGACGCATTAATGACTGCGGATGCAGCCCTTGGTAAGGGCAAGTCCAAGTGCGCTGTGTGCTGGTTCGCTCGACCGGGGGGTCTCTATCATCGAGCAAATCTCACTCTGCCACCGCCACCTGGGAAGGATTTTTCTAAGCCTTCTTGTGCTGAGCAGGGACAAGATGATAACAGTGGCTGGCACCAGTGAGTTAATTTTATAACGAAAACTGACATCCTACTCGAGTGCTAGCAATTTAAAAGAGTAATGGATTGTCAGTTTTAGCTGGAAAGCGGTTGCTATATGATTTTTGAAGTCTTTTGCATATTTATTTTGCCCCACTTTAAATAAATTTGGGAAAGGTTTATCTCGTTAGCTCCAAACGCAAGTCCCTCTTGGCCTGATAGAGGAAAAAAATTAGACTTTGCAAACATTGCAAAGACTAAATCAATACATTAATATTTAGGGGACATTAAGGAGGTTTATTAAACAGAAAAAGTGCCTTGGGTACTACTTTGGAAATATTATACATGTTTAAATAAAAACCATAGGTTGTGGTTTCTGACTGAATCTATAAATCGCATTTACATAGATAACAGAATTATTTACACACACCGCGTGTCAAGTGCGGGTTCCATACGGAAATGAGAGGATGCAGCGGGCAGGACGGCAGCAAGTGCCATGTCTCTGTCCCGGCCCCAAGCGCGCCCAGCTTGGGACAGATTAAAATCAAAAGTAAGATGTCAAGTAACTAAAGTAAGAAAGCTTTTGTGTCACCGATTCCCCGGTGTTCGCACTTTGGTAGCGATGGAAAGCGCTGACTCGGGCAGGCCCCGGGCTCCTGCGGGATGGGGAGGGCAGAGGGTGCAGCGGGGGTAAGGAAGGGCAGCAGAGACCGTGGGGGGACAGGGACAGGGGGTGGCAAAGGGAGTGAGACCTGTTATCGACACCTAAAAGCCTAAACCATGGATCTATTAGAGCTGTGCATCCCCGACAGACCAAAATGCAGCCTTGAAAAACACCCCTCGACCCCGACTGTGCCAGTGGATCCCGGCGTTGCTGCCACCAGGATCACGGCCAGGCTCCCATTCATGTTCAAGGAGACAAACAGAGCTGTCAGATCCTTAATCCCATCATTCAGAAGACCACGGCCACAAACCTCCCTCATTGCCTTTGTGGTCACCCCTGCCCCACAAGACCCCCGCGTGAACCGCTCTCCTGCACCCCGGCCACTCTCCCTGGACAGCCCATCCCAGCACGACGGGGACCAGCACCTTCCCCGCATCTCTCATCAAAATTCACTCATGGCTAAGTTATCACAGAATCACAGAATGGTTTGGGCTGGAAGGGACCTTAAAGCTGACCCAGTGGCACCCCCTGCCCTGGGCAGGGACACCTCCCACCAGTCCAGGTTGCTCCAAGCCCCGGCCAACCTGGCCTTGAACCCCTCCAGGGATGGGGCAGCCACAGCTTCTCTGGGCAACCTGGGCCAGGGGCTCACCACCCTCACAGCCAACAATTTCTGCCTCACATCTCATCTCTTCCAGTTTAAAGCCATTACCCCTCACCCTATTGCAACAGACCCTGCTAAAAAGTCCCTCCCCAGCTTTCCTGGAGCCCCTTTAGGGCCTGGCAGGGGCTGGAAGGTCTCCCCGGAGCCTTCTCTTCTCCAGGCTGAACCCCCCCAGCTCTCTCAGCCTATCCCATAGGCTGTGAGAGTTCCATTTGCCCAGTCTTGTACCAGCCGGTAGGTTTTTTCTCCCTTCCCTTGGTGATACACACCAAGTGTGTCAATAAAACACAACAAAATTCCCCCCGAGCCCCCACTGCACTTGGTTAAACAAAGCAATCTCGTTCAGATGAGTCCTCCATTCCCCCGATCACCCCGGTAGCCCTCCCTTGGAGCCTGGGTCCTTTTGAACGCCCTGTTCTGGCCTCTGTCTCCCGGCAGTCACCAGCAGGAGCCCAACCTGCCCCGTCCCCGCGCGGTGCCGCAGCACCATCCCTGCGCCCCGACGCACGGAGACACCCCCAGGCTTTGGGCTGTGACCTGTCGCCCTGCCCCGCCGCAAAATTCATTCTCGAGGAGATCCATAAACACGTCTTAATGTTTTTGCAAATTGAAAGGGAAACACAGCTTGGAGGATGCAATTTAAACTTTGGGAGAATAAATGTCAGATTAAAAATGGCAGAAATTGCAACCTTTTGCTAGAAAAATTATGAGCAATACAGCATGGTAAGAGGTATTTCATGTTTTTAGTTTACTGTGGCAAACATCTGATGTTTAAATCATCTGCAGTTCATGACTTTTCAGATCAAGCATCTGGCACCGAGGTGGACTGAGTTGATTACAAATTCCTACCTTCTAAACTTTTAATTAATTACTTCATAATTCTCACTTCTTTTTAATAAGGTCACTGAAATAAAGTTAACTGGATTATCTTCCTCTCTTTCATGGGATTTTTCTTTCATTGATATAAATGCAGGCTTAAAGACACATTAGGCTTTTTTTCTTTTTTATTAACTATCTTGATTAATTTTCTTGGTACAAAAAGGCGTTAAGTGTGAAATAAGCAACAGTGATCCAGACTTGACTTGGTGGCCTCGTGAAGGCCTTGGGCAGGGATTTGGGAGGCTGGAACTCAACTTAAGCTGTGCCGGGGATCCCTGATTGACTGTGGCCAAACCCTCCAGGTCTCGCTGCTCCCCGTGTCTGCGCCTGGGACAGCGATGGAGCGGCTGCCGCTTCCCTCCAGCCTCCCTTATTTACCCATCACGTCACCTTTCTATCTTTTACTCGTGGAAATCAAGGCATCTTTAACCCATTAAAATGCATTTATTCTCTGAAGCACTTCCATGAATGTGTTCAGAAATTGTCAGCGCACGTAGCAGAGAAGAGGATATCCAAAATGACAGCTACTGCATCTGTGTGTATAGAAAGACCTCACACACACACACCAAAAAAAAGAAGAAAAAAGAGAGCGAGCTGGATTTACACAGCTTTTCAAGTGGAGTTTCACAGCAAACAGTTCTGCAAGCTGGAGTTTGCACCTATTTGTGACCTTATGATCGGACATAAGTCTCTATTCATTTAATTTGCGACACGACGCACACACCCCTGGGTCTTCCAGCTCTGCTGTTTGCAGCAGGAGAACGTCTTCTTTCAACATTACTCGACAGAATACAGCCTGTGGGCAGGGGTATTGTAAAGGGCTAAGACTTTGCTTTTAAATTTTCCTTTTCTCTTGTTATTTCATGCGCTGCTCTAGGTCTGCTGCTGATCATTTATTCGCAACGTAAAAGGAAACCCAGCCCTTTGACTGAATGACTTCACTTTGGCAAAAGACCTGCTTTTCCCTTCATTTATTTCTCCCCACCAGCAGAAGTTATGTCTAATCTTGAAATACAAAGCCATGAACGATATTAAAAGGAAACATAAAACTGCTTCCATAAAATGTTATTATATCATCCCTACGAACCCTATTGAGCAGGAAAGGATACATAAGCTTATAGCACCAATTAGCGGTTTGACGTTTCCCTTGCAGCCCCGGTTACTTTCCGACGGGTCAGTCTCCACCTCAGAGGATGCGTAAATCACATCCCTACCTCCCCGCCTCAGCACACGGACGGGGAAGCCACGGCTTTATTAGCAGCGTCAGTACGAAGCGACCCGATTAGAAGTGCTTACATGGACAAGTCCCATCCCGCTCACGGGGCAGGTACCGCCAGCAGCAGGTGTGATGTAGGTCTCTCCAGATTACCCTGCAAACCCCAGCGTTGATTCCAGGTGGGATCCCACCCGAGTGGGATGGGCGATCGGTAGGACTCACACCTGACCCACCGAGCACCCACTGCACGGCCGGTAATTATTAATGTCTATAGTAACATGTACATAAAGATACGAGCTGGAACGGAAAGAAATGGCCCCGGTCATCACCGAGATGGCACGGGGCATCCTCCAGAGCCGCTGGTCCCGCTCTGCGCCCAGCAGGTGCGGGGCCGCTCTCTGCGGCGGGGAGCTCAGCAGCGTTCCCCGCTTGAGGAGCGCTAAGAGAACTACACAGGGACAGGGAAGGTTTTTTTAACCTTATTTTGAAAATGGCTCACTTGTCCTGGCTGCGCTTCATGGGGCTGGTCCCTACTTCCGACCTAAAATATAACTGAAATGATAATGGAGTAACGGAACATAGATATATGCAACTGAGATAATGATTGATACCGTCCCAGCTTCTTCATTCCAGCTTCCCAGTCCAATAGCACACAAATACTTCTGCAATCCCTGAACAACCCCCCCCCCCAAACAGTACGTTTTTTGGGTCTTCACCCAACAGCCGCCTCCAAGGAAGGTTATAAAAATGACTAAGTGATGGCTTTTTGGCTGCACTAATGAAATCATGTTCGTTATGCAACAAATACACTCAGCTCTTACAGAGCCACAGTCTAACGTTCCTGCAAACCATCGGGGTCTAAAGGGCCAGTGGTTAAGGATAATTAGTTGCGAAGCATTTCATACATGTTATTTGTAAGGGATTTTGGTGTGCCATATGGATTAATAGAGATTGCCATTTAAATTCTTCTGTTTCATATTCATTGCTTTATTACTCATAAAAATGCAAAAGAAAATGTTAATGATGATTACACCAAAGACTAATAAGTTAAAGCCTTAGGTTATACTTTGCATTTCTGAAGATATAAATGCAATCGCTTAATAATTATGCATATTTTTAACTATTGAGTTATTATTTCTCTACATACTTGTAGTTAGCCTAATTAATTTTAAGCTCCTGTTTATATGTTTCATACATGCAATTAATTTCCAACTTTATTTTTTAGCTCCTTGCACGAGAGCATTAAAGACAATCAAAACTAAGAATTGTTCACTCTGGAACAATACAATTAGTATTACCTCCATGTGTGTAAAACTGACTATGTCCATCTGCAGCCCTTGTAACAGAAATCTGTCTCACGGAAATAAATGGACTGTTCTTATTAACAATAATTAACATCCAACAATAGAAATAACCAAGTTTCGAGCCATGCAGGAGACCGATACCGAACGGACAGACACCTGCCCCGTACCACTGCAGGCAGCGATACCTCGACTATTGTACTGGTATTTTCCTCTTACGTTTTTACATCTTGTTTAATTGTCAGCAGGGCAGGAGCGAGGATTTAAACCTGATTTTGGCAAGCTGGAGACCCTTCTGGGCTAATTTTCAGGGGCCCAGAGCCAATGGCACGTGCAGTCTACGACCACATACGTCCAAGAAAAAAAGGAAAGAAAGAAACAACAACAACAACAAAATCTTTAAAATGTACTCAGCTGATGTTTCCATCTATAAACTAGTTTTTTTCTAGCATAACATTTGCAATTGTTTTAAACACGTACCTTGTACAGTTAAGTGCACCTGCATCGTTCTAGGAGTGTGCTGAGTTTGCACAGAACAAGTGTATGGACCGTCATCCGTCACGTCCACGTCCTGTATCTGCAGGCTATACTCTCTTCTGTTTGCTGTTGCGATCGAAACTCGAGGATCTACCGACCATTTATCACTTCCAGCAAAAATAATACTCGACCGATTCAGCCAGGCCCCTTTTGAAGCTCCATCTTCCAAGTAACACCTGGGAAAGAAGGTGAAACCATAAGTATGAAAACATAGGAGTTTTTAAATACCATTAACTTGCTATTGATTTTCAGACCGAATCCTGCTGTAACGGATTAGAGTTGAACCTCAACGCACGAGTCATTTCTTAACTCACAAATCATCACAAAACCGAAAGCCGATCTCACAAATACACAGTGAACGTAAATATATTTTTCTGCTAAGTTCTTCCTTCCTGATTTTCCTGCTCGTGGGTGCTCAGTGGAGCAGGATGTAGAAAGTCTCAATTATTTGTGAACCGGACTCAATGACTTTGTCGGAGCGGCCCTTTCTGCCCCGCTCTCAGCCCCTCAGGATGAGGAGGAGGCACCTGCCAAATTCCTGCCCTTTTCCCAAGACACAGTCGACTTCTGGCTGCTTAGTTAAGGAACCAAGAGACTTTTTCCACCAAAAACTCTAATGACATCTTAGAACTCAATATTTTTTTCTTTTCAAAAGGTTATTAGATTTGTCATTGCTAGTCATATTCAAGACATCTTGTTTAAAGCAAACACGCATTCAATTAGCACGTATTTCCCTGCTGACAAGAACAATGAAATATAAAGCATAGCTCAACTACATATTTTTTAAGACATCTTTGGTATGGTATTGACTCAAACGAACGTGGTTTGTTTATTATGCCATACTTTAGCATCTTTACAATTATTAGAACAATAACTAAAAATACTCTGCAGGGTGTAATAGTCACCTTAATTGGAGCTCGGTGAATAGCAAGACCCCTACAACCAGAAGCAGGTGTACCACAGACTACTTTCCTGCTACATTTTAGTTCAAAAATTTTCCTCCATGAAGTAAAGGCTTTGGTTGTGTTTTTGTTTTTTTGTTTTGTTTTGTTTTGTTTTTTAAATGAGTAAAAAGTACAGCTGGAGAATGAAAACAGAGAGATCTGACGAGTTTGACAGCGTTTCTACACAATATCTCGGGGGTTTGAACATGGCACCGGAGATTGCGAGCGAATCGCGAGCTGAACACACCAGCGTAGGTGCCGCAAACTGCCTGAAACTAATCAGTTGAGAAATATAAAGAACAAGGTATAGCGCAAAATCTAATTTGTAGTCTCTTTTGCCATCTGTAGATTCAAAAACCAGCCAGAGTATTAAAGGTCAGTGTTAATTGAAAATCTTTTCTGTGGATATGCAACCAAAAAAAAAGCCACCCAGGCGTAACAGAAGTATTACCTTCTCCTAAGGTAATTAGGCACTGCAATATGCTGCCGTTGTCAATATTTTGTGTTGCGCATTAGGAAGCATTTGGAATTTCTCTCTAAAATAGCCCTCCATCCGAAGCTGCTCCCTCACACGCTGGGCCGAGGGGAACGGCGCTGTGCGGGATGCTCTTCACGTCCCTGGCGAGTCCCAAGGATAGCACGGCATCAAGGCAATGGCCGGACTTCAGGGGCAAAGCGGTAAGAAGCTGGTGAATAACGCTGACAGGACTTCTTAGCGCAATTAAGTAAATAAGAAGGTGTCGTGGTTTGGGCCCTCAAACCAGGAGAGAAGGAAAGCGGAGGTCTGCTGGGGCGGGATCCCCGCGGAGGCGCTGGTGGGACAGTGTGGCTCTCCAGACCCTCGGATGGGCAGAGTGGTGGCCGAGAGACATGGGGTGATGCCCGAGGACACGAAGCTGCGCCGGAGCTGAGGAACCCCTGGCTGGCGGGGCCACGGAAGTGGCCACTCAGCAGCACACAGGCTGGCAGGGGAAAAACCGTCCCAGGCTGGTGGGATAAAAACGGTCCCAGGAAATGCTCTAATTTTTAAGTGAACTTTGGAGTTGCTGGCTTTGGAGTAGCCAGGACAAGAGGTGACGGGCACAAACTTGAGCATAGGAAGTTCCACCTAAACATGAGGAGGAACTTCTTTCCTGTGAGGGTGGCAGAGCCCTGGCACAGGCTGCCCAGAGAGGTGTGGAGTCTCCGTCTCTGGAGACATCCCAAACCCGCCTGGACGCGTTCCTGTGCCACCTGCTCTGGGTGACCCTGCTCTGGCAGGCGTTGGACCAGGTGATCTCCAGAGGGCCCTTCCAACCCTATGGTTCTACGATTCTATGATCAAACTTTTCTGTCCCCTGGGAAGAGGGGAGTGACGCTGGTGACAGGAGACAGAAAGGATGATAACGACCACTCCTCAGTCCCACGGGCGTTCTGACCGCATGCTCGACAGGTGCTTGGGCGATGCAGTCTATGTTGTACTTTGCGGTGTTTGACAGTGAAAGCAGTCCCTGGGCAAGGCAGCCCAGCGATGCTCTGTCTTGAACTTCAGCCAGAACGATGATTTTCGTGAGCAGCCAGGAAAACGCAAGAAAGAGCAGCGAGTGAGGAAAGAAAACATAATGATGGGAAGAAACCCAATAAACACCAGCAGAGCGCAGGACTGTGTGAAGTATGAGAATACAAGGAGAATATAAACTTTGGAGATACTTCAAGTACCACCTTGCCATAGACAAGGAAACGTTTGTCATAAAAACAGGAGGGTTGGAGACAGGAGGCGATGCCTGAGCAAAAGAAAACGGTGATAGCTTGGGTGAAAAACATGGGAAAACAGGACTGGGAGAAGGGTGCCCAGGAGGAATGGCCAGCAAGGAGAGTCCCTCTCGGTGGCAGAGAAGTGAGGGGATGAAAGGGCAGAGGGAGCCTGCAGAAGGCACTCTATGAGCTGATGAAAAAGACTGAGCCCGTCTGCAGTGAGGCTAAGGACGTTTAACTATGGCTCAAAGCCCAGCGCTATACTCCTGTTTTCCATAAAGAAGGTGGCATCAAGCACATGGGAGAGGGCAGAGCAGCTAACGGGACTCAAGGGCAGAGGATAAACTTGGTGCTCTCACGTGTGAGAGCACAAAACTGCAAATCCAGGAGCGTGTGGGGTTTTTTAAGCAATCTGAAAGTGATGCTGTGTGACTGGGAAGCCATAAATGTCTTACCTACATTTAGGAAAATGCGGAGAATGAATTAGGCAAATTTTAGGGTAACCGATAGAACTTAAGGCTTTAAAACAACTAAAAGTTGAAGGAAGGTAATACAAAGTGCAACAGACTAGTGGGACGTTTTTATTTGATAAAGAAGTTTTTTACATGAAGGAAATCCAACAGAAGAGAACGCAATAGATCTCATCTCTTTGATAAAACATTAAAATAGCGCAACTATGGAAACTGTTAGGTGGGAGAAAATGATGATTTCGTAGCTTAAGCACATGGCGGTATTGTTTAAGGGGAAAAATGACATTCCCTCTAGGAATAAGAAACTAGAAGCATCAGGGTGAAATTCTTCAGAAATGGATCATGAAAATAACCATTCATTTAATTAATGATCTCAACATGAAATCCGAAAGGGTTCTGAGAGAAGCTGCGTATGACACGGGATAAAAAATCACAGTTTATATAGCAGAGAATTGGGATGTCACGGGGAAGCATCGCTTTGAGGATGGAGAGCCCAGCTGCCGCCTGTGAGTCCCTGTTGTGGGCTCTGGACCCATTCGGAGAAGGCAAGGAGCCGCTTTCAAAGTCTTAGGAACATTTTCAAATTGATTCTAATTAACAGAAAACTGGGGAGCAGCAGAGAAGCCTCAGATTCACTGATGTTTTTCTACAATGCGTTTCTTTTCTACTGGTATTTCTGCAGCAGCTGGACGCAGTCAGTTATAAATGAGTATTTTTGAAGGTAGCCTGTAGTTTCAGTGACAGTTTACCGTTTTAACTCCCTCATGGTTTATACACATGCATACATCCAACAACACGCAAGGAAGCGTTAACACTATGCCTTCTTCCCACAAAAGAGAAGACCAGCCGCCTCCTCTCCCAGCGCACAAAGCCAGCCCCAAATTCCCCGCTGTCTGTGCAGCTTGTAAGAAAAAAATTAGCCTCGCTAAAAAAAAAAAAAAGATATAATAAAAGATGAAATTTTTGGTTATTAAATTAAAGACAAAAGAGGAACTCTCATCAGACGCAAAGCGAACCACCTGAAAACCCCGCTGAGAAGGGCAGTGCTCGGGGCTGCCATCGCGGCAGCTCCTAGGCATCCTCACGACCTCCTCAAGGCACACGCTGCGAAAGCCCCAAAGGTTCCCGAAAACGTCTCACATAAACACAGCCCGTTTGATATCAAGGCCTTCCTGCTGAGAAAAGGCGAGATACAGCCGTGCAGAAAGCAACACGGGACCTCTTGCCGTTTTACTTGATATACAAAGGTATTTTTTCTCAAAATAACTTTCTAAACCAAATAAGAGATTTTGCCTTATCCATTCGTAGGTGGATAGAGATGAAAACCTGCTAAACCCAACTTTCTTCTATACCCGACTAATTAACAAAAAGTACACAGTATACAATTGCCGTATAAAACACGAAAAGCAAGGACTAAAGATGGAACAGATGTTTAGCTGTTGAGAAAGGTTTTCAAGTTCGATGGAAAAGAAAAAAATCACACAAAGTATTCATAAAAATATAAACAGGAGAACACACTTCAGCCTTGTTTGGACCCTGATGAAGTACGTGGTATTGTGGAAGCACATGGGTTTCAAACTAAAAATTATATTCCAAATAGGGTTCTTTTTGAAAACAGGTTAAATATTTTACTTCAGACAGGCTCCTCCAACAGCCCAAAGCACTCTTTTCGCTACATTTACTCACAACCCATGCAAGTTCCCCAACGCTGCGGGAGTGAACTGATTTGAAAATGTTGCAGAATTTGGCTGAAATATTTTGCACTGGATAGCCTTCAAATTAAATAGCAGCCAACACGCTGTATTTTCCCACTACGCACATGAGATGCAATGGATAAAGTGCATATTTACTCCATGGAGGAAGCAATCAAATGATTCATCTCAGAAATGTTTTCTAATCTAGCAAATTCAATCCCCTTCTGCTTGCAAATCACTTCTCATTTCTGAAAGCGCAGTTATTGCTTGGAAGGATTCTGCCGCCAACTTGGACTACGCACTCACCCACGTGTGTTCTTGGCCATTGGAGGCAATCCTTCTGCACTGTCGTTATGGCAGAGGAACAGAAATAAGGACAAATAAGGATTTTTCCCCCTTTAAATGAAGGCTTGGTCTTTTCCCCCCTTATTCATTTATAATTTTTGATGAAAGAGCTGTCCTTCCACATGTGCTTGGTGTGACACATGCGCATGGATGAACATTTGCACAGAAAAAACACCGAGAAAACAAAAATGCCGACCCCAAGCAAGGCCCTGGGATCGGACCAGTGCGCGGGGACGCGGACCGCAGCGCCACAGCCCGCCCTGCACACAGCCCCCACACCATCGTGTTGCTCCCACACTTGGCACCACACACATCCCACACATCTCCGGATGCACTTCTTCATTTTAACCGAGAACAGCATTTTAACATTATTTCTTAAGCTGCAAATACTAAGGGATAACTCTGTATTATTTTCATTGCACGAACGTGAACCTACCTGGAAAAAACCCAGTTCTTTTGACTGAAAGCCCACAAGGGTTCAGCTCCTACAGGAAGGTGAATTCCCTGGCTGCACGCGCACCCTCCCCAGGCCACGGTGCCGGCAGAGATCGGGGCACGCTCGGTGACAACCCGACATCTCAGAGCAGCCCTGGGGAGAAGGACTCGGGGCTGTTGGTGGGTGAGAAGCTCCACATGCCCCAGCAACGTGCACTGTCAGCCCAGAACCCCCCGCAGCCTGGGCTGCATCCCCAGCAGCGTGGGCAGCAGGGCGAGGGGGGGATTCTGCCCCTCTGCTCTGCTCTGTGAGACCCCCCTGCAGCGCTGCCTCCAGCCCTGGGGCACCAACAGCAGAAGGACACGGAGCTGTTGGAGCGGGGCCAGAGGAGGCCCCGGAGATGCTGGGAGGGCTGGAGCCCCTCTGCTGGGAGGACAGGCTGAGAGAGCTGGGGGGGTTCAGCCTGGAGAAGAGAAGGCTCCGCGGAGACCTTCCAGCCCCTGCCAGGCCCTCAAGGGGCTCCAGGAAAGCTGGGGAGGGACTCTGGAGCAGGGAGGGGAGCAAACCTGAGACGCGAGCGTGAGCAGAGCTCTGATCTCAGGTGGAGCTATGCAGAGCTGGCAGCCACCCCCGGCAGTTCCCTCAGGATGAGTCAGAGCCTCAAGCTAAAAGCCCAAAACTTCTTCAACTTCTCCTAGTTTTAAGTGCCATACATACATGGAAAGATGGTGCCAGATCAATACACAGTCGTAGATCAGCACACGCAAACCCCCGTGGGGTGACACTACTGACGGTGCGGAGTTGCTCCTGCCAGAGGTCAGCACCAGCACCGCGGGGGCTGCGGTCCATCACCGCTCATCACCGGTGGACATTCAAGTCCCACAGTAAAACATTTCTTACAGGAATGTGTGGGAACTAATTAATTGAAAAGGTGACCACCAGCAGAAACTGCAAATATCAGTGTCCTTCCCTTTCTTCCCTCTTTCTTCTCTTCCCTTAAATTTTCTTTATTTTTAAACGTCCTGCACGTCACGGCAGCATTTTTTCTGCAACGTAATTTTTAAAATCTATGCACAGGGCCAATTATTTTTAGAATTTAATAAGACTGCAGCACAATTAATGAAAGCATAACAATCATTAAATAAAAGTGACTTTTACTCTTTTTACCTTTACTTCGTTTGGAAAAGTATTGATTAAACTGTAGCTGAACTCAGAAATAATTATTCTATTGGGATTAGGAAAAAGAACAATTTATTTTTTAACTGATGATTGTAATCAGAAATTCTGTACCCAACAAGCATAAAAAATAGATTTTAATGTTAGCTTTCACATACAGCTGAAGATATTTTATTATTTTTCTGATCATTATTAATGGGGATGATCTTCTGTAATTTGTAAGTACAGAAAATACAGCCTCACCCACCTTCCTTAAAGTTTTTAAACCTCTCTTTCTCATGCCTCCCACTTTCCTAGCTCTCTAGTCTATTATTTCCCCATAATTAAAACATAGGCCTATTAATCTTTGAAAAAAACCAGTTCTTCTCAGTTTCTTAATTAAAACTGCATACGGTCCCTTCTTACAAGAGCCTTCACGGCGCAGCCGGGGTTGGAGCTCCCACCTCGCTGCCCTTGAGACAAACTGCACAGAAAGCCTTCCCGTGTTCCATGCATCACGTTAACGTCTGACATACATCTACCTCCAAACAGCCTTCAATACACGCTCCGGGATTACCTCTGGATAGCACTCGGGTGGTACTTCACATGAAAAAAATCTTCATTCAAGTAGGACCAAAAGCTACCATTATCCTCATTTCTTGTGCAGCTACTTACTTACTTGACCCAGACTGCAAAGCTAAAAGGATACATAAGTTGAAAACTGTCTTATAATCTGTAGGTAAATTCATAGAATCATCATTCATCTAGGTTGGAAGGGACCTTTCAGATCATCGAGTCCAACCATAGACCCAGCACTGCCCAAACCCCCACTACCCCGTGTCCCTCAGCACCACGTCTGCCCGGCTTTAAATCCCTCCAGGGATGGCGACTCCACCACTGCCCTGGGCAGCCTGGGCCAAGGCTTGACAACCCTTTCCGTGAAGAAATTTCCCCCAATATCCATCCTAAACCTCCCCTGGCGCAACTTGAGGCCGTTTCCTCTTGTCCCATGGCCTGTTCCTTGGGAGAAGAGCCCGACCCCCCCTGGCTGCCCCCTCCTTTCAGGGAGCTGCAGAGAGCGAGAAGGTCTCCCCTCAGCCCCCTTCTCTCCAGGCTGAACACCCCCAGCTCCCTCAGCCGCTCCTCACAAGGCGTGTTCTCGATTCAACCCACGCAGCCCATCACACACACCCATTCAGCCCCATGGGCCTCCATTTAATGCTCCCAGCTCACGGTTTCTGCTCCTCTCCCAATGTGGGGACCGTGGGAGATGAGCAGGAGGAGCCACAGGACAGCCGGCGAGCCAGGGAACGCCGCCCAGGGTCTATCGTGCTGCCCAGCTGCAGAGTCATTCACCCACACCTCTGAGAAGCCGAAGGGACATACTGTGAGACGCTTCCCCCACAAAACACCCCCCCAGACGGTGAGAGACATACTGCAGGTCAGAACATGACTCATTTCTGTGTAGGCTGCCTCCCTAAAACCAGTAATCCTGTTGCGGTTCAGGTTAAAAGTTCTATCTCGTTTACAGAAAGTCCTGGAATCCTTTCTTTTCCCTAAAAAACCCTGAAGAATTTGACTTGGAATTTTTTACGGTTTTACGTAAGTGGCGCTTTGGGTGCCGGAGGAGGTGACTGTAACGCCCACGGGGGATGGCAGCACCCCCTGCCCGTCACCCCGTGGTGGGCGAGTGCTCACCAAAGCAGATGTGAAGCCCGTAACAGAGCTGTTATTGCTTACCGCAGCATCTTTTTTTCCCAGTGAAATTGGTTTTGGCATTGAGTTATAGCCACTTTCTTCAGAACACAGAAAACCCTTTGCGAAGAACAGTGTTGCTGGAATTTTTCTGCTGTAAAGCAGACGGGCTTTGAGCTCAGCAGCAAGGGGAGGGAGAAACAGCAGGGGCAGGGTTCAGCCCAGAGAAACACCCAGAGGCTCAGAACATAAACTGATACATCCCAGCTCCAGAACCAGGAAATCCCACCAGAAACCTGCGAAGAACCTTTGCGAAGTCCTTTTACTGATGATCTGGTAACTGTCTTCTACAGGTGCTCCATGGATTCTTAGGAATAACATCTTAAAAGTTTGTTACGCCAAGGAAACTTCTCTGAACAATAAAAATAACCCAGGTGCGATTATAGGTAATCCTTCTACTTTTGTCCCCCAGATCAGTTTTCTCATGTCTGCTATTGCTCAAAGCGGGGGATTCTGCATAAAAAAACCCAACCCTGTGCAGCCGCTCATTATCGCCATCGCGCTTTATTTCTTTACAGAACAGTCTCAGACCACCAGGGAGCTGACGCCTGGATGGCCGGTGACCCGGCTGGTGCCCACCAAGCCCCAGCTCCCTCCCCCTCGAGATCCCCCCCAGAACCAACGCTATTTATGAAACATGCAAAGGTTAAATTATCCTGCAGAGGGAGACTGTTGTGTCGTGAACGGGACAGAAATCTGCAACGGCGGTTTCTGGGAAGTCTGATAAACAGGAGTTACGTAAAGCAGGGGAGACAAGGCAGTTGTTGATAAACAGAGTTTAAAATCAGAACCCCAAAACCTTGTCTCACGGCAGCCAAAACAGATCTAAAACAAATAACTGGCTTTTCCTCGCCTGGCATCTCCATTAGATGTTGAAGTCCTTAGATCTACCTTTAAAAATCCTTTCTGGTTGAAGGACGCCAGCAGCACCCAGCTGCGCTGGGATGGGGTGTCTCCCCCTGAACCTGCCCCTTTCCAGCCCCGGCTCCCCCGGAGCTGAGCCCCCCGCTCCCGAGCCCCCCGCTCCCGCCCAGACACACTCCAAACCCACCGCGGGCTCTCCTGTGCTGCCTTCTGCAACGGCCCCAGAATAGCCGGGATTAAGGAAAAGTGGTGCTAATGGATAAAATATAGATTCCAGTGTCTTTCTCTCCGTGCAGCCACCAGTTGGCAGCAAACACGACAGGGCCCCGGAGCTGCTGGGAGGGCTGGAGCCCCTCTGCTGTGGGGACAGGCTGAGAGAGCTGGGGGGGTTCAGCCTGGAGAAGAGAAGGCTCCGGGGAGACCTTCCAGCCCCTGCCAGGCCCTAAAGGGGCTCCAGGAAAGCTGGGGAGGGACTCTGGAGCAGGGAGGGGAGCCATGGGACGAGGGGGAAGGGTTTTACATTGCAAGAGGGGAGATTCAGATTAGGTATCAGGAACAAATTGTTGGCTGTGAGGGTGGTGAGCCCCTGGCCCAGGTTGCCCAGAGAAGCTGTGGCTGCCCCATCCCTGGAGGGGTTCAAGGCCAGGTTGGCCGGGGCTTGGAGCAACCTGGGCTGGTGGGAGGTGTCCCTGCCCAGGGCAGGGGGTTGGCACTGGGTGCGTTTTGAGGTCCCTTCCAACCCAAACCATGCTGTGATTCTATGATTTGTAAACTTTGCCGCATTTAGTGTAGTCCCGCAAACAGTGCGAACTCTGCTTTGTTCCCCTATGACCCCCCCGCAGCATCCTGCCTCCTCCCGGCACGTGTCCTGGCCCCACCAGGTCCACCGCGGCTTCTGCTCCCACCGCCCCTCCACCGCCTGGCTGCCCACCCCTTTCTCCTCCCTCCCGCCCTGGTGCCAATTTTCCTGCTCCACAACCAGCAAGCCCCAACGTCTCCGTTGTTCTTTGCCTTTTCCCGTCAGTGGTGGAAGCAGCTCTGGTCATACCTTGAGGTGTTAACATGCACAAATGAGCCCTTTTCCTTTGATCTTTGCTCTGCGGGCGTTCTGCTTTTTACGCACGATAAACCGTAGCTGGTACCAAATCCTCTTTTAGAGCAGGTTTTCTCTTCAGGTTCGAAAGATGCGGCGCATCTCTCCTGCAGAGGGTGGAGAGTCTCCAAGGCCGGTCTCCTTCCAAGCATGGGGAAGGAGATGCCACAGGAGACTGGGCAAACCTTCCTTGCTCTTACCAGCCCCGTGCGGGGGGTGAGGGAGTCTCCAGCCTCACCTGGTGCCTTCCCAGAGCCTCTGCCGCGGGGCATCTTCGGGCAAAGAGCAGATTAACCTGCTGCGCTGACAGCAAAGGCGCCGACCCTGCCGTAGCATCTCCTCCCCTTCCAAGCTGAGCAGCTAGACACGCCTGAGACGTTTTACCCAGCGTTTGCAGTCAAATAATTCATCGAGCACCGTATCAATACGCTTATTCGTAATTACCTCCTTTAAATAAAGATGTTCTTCCAAACCTACCGCCCTCTCCTTCCCGCGATTCTCAGCAGCCCATTACGCTGCCTTCTAAAACAGCAGCTCAGAACCAGAGATCCGCAAATTTAGGACGAAACCGAGATAATTCTTTAAACATTTGCTGACCTGCGGACTTTTCCAAGAAGAGCAGAGCTTTTTACCTGGCAGACTGCCTGAAATAAATGGGGATACGTGCTACCTGAATTTTCACGAGTGATTAGCATAATTAACCTCCCAGCGCGGCTCCTGTGCCTCTTCCCCCGCTCCAGAGAGTTGACGCAGAGTTTTTGACTGTGAGAACCCCTCAGATCCTCTGCTCTACCGTCAGGTATGACAAAGGTGCCAGGGACCCGCCAGCCCGCGGAAGGGACAGAAGGCAGGACGGGGAGAGGGAGCAGGACGAAACGACCGGGAGAGAAAGCAAAATAAAACTTTTTCATCACACGCCTCCAGCTTCCTGACTTGATAAACTCTGCTGCCTTGAGGTGCTTTCAGATAGCATAGGAAATCTGTCTGCAGATAAAACATGGATTAATCCCTAGGTCTGAAATATTTTAAACGGGAAATCAGTGGAATATTAGTAATTAATAGCAAAAGTGTTTACTGTTCTACTTGCACAAGGTTTTTGATGTAATTTCCTCTGCAGCTGAAGTTATTTCAATTTCAATCCGAATGGGTTTCAACCTCAGTACCTGCCGATCCATCCAAGCCGGGCAAGAGACCCCTCTCCCTTAAGAAAAGTGCAAAACGATAAAGACAAAACCATGCCGTGAATTGCTTGCTTACTCTTCTGGCCTCGTCAGAGCGACCAGCGATGGCCACAGCGTGTACCTACCTCCTGCCACAAAGGGGCCGTTTCCCATGGACAAGGGCACAGAAAGCGTCAGCCCCACAACTGCGCTAAGGTCATCGGCTGCTTTTATTTACCCGAAAATATTCCCACCCCTTTTCACAGACACGTTTTCATATTAAAAGGAACAAAACAGTAGTCTGTAAAGCCAAGAATTATTATTTATTTAATAATTAATTATTTCACGGAAGCACGTAGTATTTCCTCTTTGAAGACTCAGAAACAATATCACGCAATATTATTGATTCTGATAGTCTGAGTTTCATTTTTAGAGAGCAACTCCCAGCTTCATCACATTATTTGAAATATTTAAAAGGTGCTGGCTGCTGCCTTGGATATTTATTAATTCCTAAAGATTTATGATCTAGAAACGCTGACTTCCAGAAATTATGAAGAAGAATTTGCATATGCAGACATAAGTAAACAATTCATGGCATGGTTTTGTCTTTATTATTTTTCACTTTTCCTACGGGAGAGGGGTATTTGAAAATTCGAGAGCCAATTCTGTTTATTTTATAGGAATAGATAAGTCAGCTCTTCCTTCTGATGGTGAAAGCCAACCCAGGTGGCAATTTTTTCCCCCTGCTTTTTTTGCCACACGTCGCTGAAACACAAATTAAAGGAGTAAAAAACAACATAAGCTCTGAGACCACCGCAAGGCAAAGGATCATGGCTAGAGGACGAGAAATACCGTTAAAATCCCGTGTTACTTTCCAAATTTTCAATATCGCAGCATGTTATTGAAGGATGTTAGCATCCAGAAATATGTAACTGAATTAAAACGGCCATGATACTAATTAACTGCATTTATTTCTGTTTCAGAACAGTTACATTAGCCTTTATTTTTAATGCTAAAGTGAAACAAAGGTTTCTTCACTGACGCAATAAGCTCTGACAAAAAAATGAGGGCTTACAACGGGAGACTATTAGAGTAACGCGCTCTCAGGATACAATAATGAGTGTCGGATGGCTGCTATACCCAACAACCACATAAATGCCGTAATTTGGTAATGAATATGGCACGATGGCGATGCAGGGCTCACACCAGCTGCGGCACATTACAGAGACGAGCGAGACAGGCCTGAGGGCAGCAGACATCGCCTGCGCCGGGGAGCGGAGAGCAGCCCCGACCGGCTTCGTCTAGGGGAAACCAGGGAATCGCCACACCGAACGCAAATATCCACCCAAAGTTTTGAGCTCCCAGCCCAGGAGAGGGACCTGGGGCCACCAGGCGGCCCCGCGGGAGGTCCCCTGGAGACAGACGTGCAGATGGGCTCCCATGTGCATGGACCTCCTGGATATAAACTTGCTCTGTGTGCATTTTATGCCTCCATAATCACAGACTCATAGAATGGTTTGGGTTGGAAGGGACCCTAAAGCCCACCCAGTGGCACCCCCTGCCCTGGGCAGGGACACCTCCCACCAGCCCAGGTTGCTCCAAGCCCCGTCCAGCCTGGCCTTGAACCCCTCCAGGGAATGCAATGTTTTAGAAGACCAAACCAAAAGGCAGGTGTGATAGGGACAAAGGGCAAATGCTATTTACCAGTCATTTAAAATATGTGATAGAAGAAAAATGTAGGAAACCCCCCCTAGATCTGTGCTCCATTGGATGATTCTCCACGAGAATCCAGAGACCCCACTGTCAGCAGCTTGACCAGGGGTGGGAGCTCCCCTTCTGCGGGCAGGAGCGTGTCCGGGCTTCCTCGGCTTCCTCAAGGGTTTGTCCCGACACCGCAGCCTCCCCCCTGCTGCCCGGCTGGCCACTGGGACCAGGCAGCGCGGTGACCCTGCGCCCACCCCCTTGCCTCCTAGCACCGGGAAGTGTTCCGACGTCTGCCTGCAGAATCAATGCAACGCTTTGATTCTCTGCCAGCGCAGCTCTGAAGTATAAAATGCATCAAACATAGTGGGGGACAAAATGTCTACATAGGCGTGGGTGCTCCTGCTCCACAGCGGAGCTGCGATACCTTCACCTCGCCCCTCTCCCGGCAGAGCAGCGGCACAGCCTGCAGCTGCCCGGCCGCCGGGGATTTCTTAACAAACATTCGGGTTTGAAGCTTCACGTGTTCTTCCTGAATAGGCCTTTTTTTTCACTAACAAGGCTTAATGAAAAAACATTCTTTCCAAGTGAAAACGAGTTGGATTTTAGGATTTCCTTATAATAACACCTACTCTATGAGTAGCGTAGGAGACACAAGGCGGGAGATAATTGCGTCTGTTATTGGACGGTATTGACCTGGGACTCTTCTCTGAGAAGGTAATACCAACCCTGCAACGCAATTCTCTCCAGGTTGGTTTAAGTAAAATAATAGAGTTAATGACAGAAGCAAAGCTACCTAGAGAGGTATAATTCATCATGGAGTGTTTCATGCCATTATCTTAAAAACATACAGTGTAGTAATCACTTGAAGTAGTGATAACACATAATTGTATGCTTCTCATAAATTATAGGTGAATGGGAGTTTCAGCTAATGAGTGCCAAATAGCAGCGCAGGAACTGTAGTGATTACAGAAGATGCGGTGATGAATGCATTTATTATTGGGGTATTACAAATCTTTTTATAGCAGAGATGGCAAGTTTATAAATAAATAACCAGCCACGGAGGTACCCGCATGTCCAACCAAGACAACTAAGTTATTAGCCTGCAGTTTAACCAGGCTCTTATACAAAAACATTTGAAAGCTTGGTGAAAACAAAATGAAGCAAAACAAAGGAAACAAAAGTCCTGGCCACATACCCGCATCCCTGGGAACCCACCCGCTCTTTTGCCTCCACTTGCTAAAGAGGCGCTGCTGGAGCATCCTCAACAGAAAGACAGACTTTGGCATTGTTTCTCATGGAAAAGCATCCCCCCCAAAATAATTAAAAGCAACGATGCTGCTTTATGGTATAAATAAGGCGCTGCTCAAAGTAAAGAGGTTTTTCTGTGTCAGCGGTTGGGATTAAGAGCAGGGATTGGGGTGTCTGTGTCTGTGCCCTGCACTGGGAAGGGCAGGTCACGCTGCGACACGTGTGAGACCCAGCAGAAGCCCGTTCAGAACGCAAGCTTGAACCTCTTCTTCCTCTGCAACACTCACCGTCAGAAAATGCCTTTATTCGACAACAACAACAGAAAAGCCAGGTTGGCCGGGGCTTGGAGCAACCTGGGCTGGGGGGAGGTGTCCCTGCCCAGGGCAGGGGGTGCCACTGGGTGGGTTTTGAGGTCCCTTCCAACCCAAACCAGCCTGTGATTGTATGAAAAAACAGCAATATCCCTTTGGGGCAGCTCCATGAGCCCCGTTTCCGGGAGCTCACCTCCTCCCACAGCCACCCAGCACAAACCAGTAAACGCTGAGGATGAAGGCACGGATGGAGAAGGATCAAACCTGCGCTTGCTGGTGGGAATGAGCCGTTTCCCTGATTGCAGCAGAGGCCAACTGGGTCCAACCTCCTGTTCCCTGGGCTATTTCATGAGCACCAGCTCAAATATTTCTGCCAGCGCAGCTGCTGCTTAGAGCCCCGGACGTGCAACCGGGGTTTATTTTCATTTGCTTTTCTTTGCACACTGAAGACAGGACTAACGGTTTTCAGAGAAAGAAAATGTATGTAAAAAAAAAAACCAAACAACAAACAAACCAAAACAAACAGAAAAACACAAAAATCCACAATCAGAAACCAAGCAAAAATGAACAAAAACATTGATGCGACTTGAGAGCCCAAAGCGACTGCTGTGGCGGTGCCCGCAGTCGGTGCCGTGGGTAGGTATTTCTGCGTTTGGAAGAATTTGAGTACTCCCTTGCTCTTTTAAATGAAGCAAATATCTTTAAATTTAAAAAAAAAAAAAAAAAAAAAAACAAAAAAACAACAACAAAAAATCCGCATGAAAATATTCTGGCATTCTGTAATGTATTTTGGCATTTTCACAAATAACACATTTCCTCGCAGCAATTTCTCCGCAGCCTGGCAGCGTGCTGCCTGTGCCCGGCCGCTGCTGCTTTTCTCATCGCGATGAAAATAAGGCAAAAGGCAGAGCAAGGGCGGCCTCCGACCGCCCTGAAGTTTCTGACATGAGCTGAGGCCCAGGTTTGGTTCCTACCCCAGACTCCGAACAACCTACGACTGAGGTCTTTGCTCGTGGCCAGGCGGAGCCCAGGTCGCACGGAGCCCCGCTGCCTTTCAGGTCGGAATATAACGCGCTCAGGAAAGTGCAGCTGGCAGACAAGGCCGTTTCAGCGACGCCGTTTTTGCCAAAATATTTGAGAAGTTATCTTCGTACCGCCACAGAATGAAAATAAAATTTAAAAATCTCAAAGGCTTTCATGAAATAGAGTTTTCCACCCGAACTAGTAACTAAGTAACTCAATTCATACCAGTTCTACTAGGGCTGATACAAGATTTCGTCAGTGCTCACCTCCTGGAACATTCCGTTTGCTGATATACTACTGTTTGGAGTACTAGCAATAAATAAATAAATAAATAAATAGCTAAATTTAATTGTGCTGCAGTCCTTCACTATAATGAATCTTTCAGGAGAAATAAGAATGACCTCTTTATTTAAAAGAGGAAGACAATGTCATCGATGGAGCTGCGCGGCTGATGGAAAAACACCAGCTCGGCGCACAGATGTCTCTGGCTGCCGTTGCCAGCAACAGCCAGGTTTTTGGATGAACCTCACAGCCGCTTGCTCCACAGTACCGTACTAATACATTATTAATAATATTATTAAACATCTCCGCCTGGGGAGATCTCGGTGTGGTAGAGCCACTCCAGGCCACCCCACAGTGTCAGGAAGAGCCCAGCTGGGGGGGTCCGGGAGGTTGGACCCGTCCCCCCCTGCCATAACGGCTCCTCCCGCTGCCCACGGGGTGACGGGGCAGCAGGAAAACGAGTGATACCTTGGGAGAATTCACAGCTCAGGAAACCCTTCTGCTGATGCTGGGCTGTTTCTCACTTGGATGGACTGTGAAATCCAGCCGGTGCCCAGCGGAGCGTTCCCGGGTCAAGATCTGCACATCTCCGGGGGAATGCAAAGGGGTTGCTCCACGGTGGCCCTCAGCTGTACTATAGGCTGCCACGTGGCGGAAACCTCCGTGTCTTATGCCGTGCATTGGTGTCTCAAGTGTTTTGCGTTAGCATCTAACGGAGTAATTTTAGGGAACCACGCCGAGGCATCCCGGGTTTGGCACGTCCCTCTTGGTGGTCCTGGTCTCCCTGTTTATGCTCTAGCACCCATGGTGAAGCGAGGAAAAGGACATCCTTCCCCACAGCGGCATTCCAAAGAATTTCATGAATTCATATCTCATTTTATATATTCTGAACTTGCACCGTTTGAGGGATATAACCTGGATCCAATCCCTTCCATATTGCTTACATGTAAGATTTAAGTAAGTCTCGCTGTGCAAGATAATGGAAAAGATTCAGACAAAGCGTTTGCTTTTAGGACAGCAAACTACAGCCCAAAGGCTTTGAAAGCACTGGAAGAAAACAAACCTGCCCAAGTTCTTGGTTCATCTGGTGCTTAGTTTTCTACTTTTTATAGAAGAAAACCATGTGTCATCTGAAACAGCGTCTTCCTGTGCTTCACTTAGTGCTGCAAAATGTAAGGACCACACCGGGTGCTTTGATTTTCTCAGCAAAAGCAGCATTTTCTGCACCTTTGGGCTGAGACTGAGGTGGATGCGTTGCCGTGAGTACCTGCATGGTGCCGTATCTGACCAACGTGGCCAGCAACGCACGACAAACAGCAACGGGAAGTTCTCCACTGCCACAGATACGGACAGACACGAGAACTGGCCTATGGGTGTCTTTTGAACCAGACCGAGTTTAAGACACGAATGGGCTGTTATAAATCTCAGAGGCTGCCTTAAACATATTGTACACCTTCAAATGTTGTGCCCAGACTTGTTGGGGTTTTGTCCCTGTACTGCTAATAGGATGAACATTTTTTTGAGCACCTTAGAAGCCTATTCTCATTTCTCGTGCTGTATTTCCACTTGACTCACTCATTGTGAAAAGAAATTTTACCGGAGGAATTCAGCTTTTTACAGAAGGCAGCCAAGGAAGTCGATTACTTAGCAAAGCCGCCATCTCCACTCAACTGGTGCTCTTTATCTTCTCGCAGCAGACGCTCACACGCTTGCCTCCGTAATCCAGTCTGAAGAACATGGCCTGCGACCATTAAGCGTAGTTACTGCGGGATAATCACAGCTATTGATTCTGACATGCTGATTTCCCTGCTAAAATCTCCCGCTGTCTCCCCCTGTATTGCGGAGCCGGTCCTCGAGCACATCCACCGAAGGAGCACGTCGCCGGGGTTTTGTCTGCTCCTCATTGTTGCTGTGGGTTCTTATTTATAACATAAAAAGAATCACGTGGGAACTACTTGGCATCCGACTAGCTTTGAGGAGAGCGGCGCAATCCCCGACTTGTCTGTCTGCAGGCTCCCCGGCCTGCTCCGCCAGAGACGGGTAGCGGGGACGCGCAGTAAATAATTACATCGCGCTGACTGCATTCAAATCCCATCTTTGAAATGGCGATGCAATTTAGAGAGGATGATTTTAGCAGATGCGAATGACGACTGCTTTTAAATATGCAGTTGCTCACCTGGACTGCTCTAAACCAAAACCCTGACAAAGACTAAAGCGGGGAACGTCGCATCGGCACCGCCTGGAGCACGTGGGAAAACCAGACTCACGTTGCTCTTCTGCTGGAAGGAAAATGACAAAAAGATGCAATTTTTCTTCCTGTCTTCCTAGGCTCCAGCTGACGTCAGCAAGGAGAGGATTCCGCCCCAGATCTACAACAGCCTTGCCTACGGGGAGAGCCACACGCACCACCTCAACGCGGCACTGCCTGAGCGGGGCACCGGGTCCTCGGGCTGACGCCTGGCTCACGCCGCAGCCCCGAACCGGTTCAAAGAGGGATGCTGTGACTTGTTTCATAGAACAGCCCAGGTTGGAAGGAGGGACCTCGAACGATCAACTGGTCCAACCTTTCGTGGGAAAGGGGGCCTAGATGAGAAGTTCCAGTTTTTGCTTAATTTCAGAGAAATTAAATGTACCCTTTATTGGGTGCAGAAAAAGGGCATTTCTCAGCACAGCTTGTTTTCTGAAGAAATAAGTGACAGTGCACACAGAGGAAGGATGAACAACCCATGCAAACAGACCGTCACTGACTGACTGACTATGTGCAACTATTTCTATAATTACTGGGAAATCCACGGGTGCCATTTGAAGCTCCTCAGAGCTGCCTTTAGCTCGCAGGACTGCTCAAAGGCAGCGTCTGGTACAGCCTGACAACACTGGCATAACCCATGTGTCACAAGGAACCGTTCTTGAGTAGGTTCCTTTGGCACATCACCTATAAACAGGCTGTTTAATAGTAATAACCAGGGGGAATTCCTTTTTTCTTTTCCCTTTGTGTTTTCCTTTTGAAAAAATATCCAGTCTTCTTATTCATGCTCAAAACACGTTGGCTGTTCATTTCACTTGTGGAAGAGGTGGAAAGACAGATTCACATCTTTTGAAAGTTAACAGTTTCACATCTCCAGTGTCACAGAACAAATTGACTTTTATAAAATGGATCAATTATTGATACCCTCGGTATGAGGTATACTAAGATGCTGAGGGTATTAACAGCTGAGGTAACCACACGGGAAAACACAGGATGCACATTAAAACTTGTATTTCGATAGGATAGCTGCAAACTTTTCTCCGTGTGTTTTTAGATTAAATGATGTCTTATTGTGCAGTTAATAGAATTGAACAAGTGAAATAGCTGTTGGCCAGGGAATGGATGAGTACGCATCTGTTTGATAAACAATAGCTAAAGGAGCAGCATTGAAAGTGCCCTGACTGTAACTCGACTGCATGGGGCATACATCCCACCCGCGCAAGTTCAGCCCGCTGCCCCGCAAGGGGAACGACTCGGGACGGTCCCGGGGCGAGGAGGAGGGCTGAGGGGTGACGGTCCGCTCGGTGCTCACCCTCTGCGCCCCGTCCCTCCTGCAGAGCGGGGACAGCTCGGTCCCCGCAGGCGATGGCAGCGCTCGCGTCCACCAGCGGCGGGAGGTGCTTGGACTGCACAGAAATACCCCACACCGAGCGATGAGACCGGTTAGCTGGAGAACCGCGCCTGCTGCCCCCTACCCTTCTCCACGCCAATTAAAACAAAATTAAATGACCCGCCACGCAATCACTGTAGGACTAGCCGTGTCATATATATATATATATATATGTATCTGTACATATGTACAGATGTCTATGCAGGTTTTATATGCATATATATAAAATGTACAGGTACCTTTATATATATTTACATATATTTATGTAATACAATTTATATAATTTATAATATATTATCTATGATTTATATACATTACATATACATTTTATATGTATATGCATATAAATGTATGAAATTATAACTAATTCAGTAACTATGTCACTCTGTGTTCTGTATATCCATCCCTATATAACCACTATATAGAAACACGTAAGATTCATACGCCTTTTCAGAAAGGTGTTTAAATTCAGGCTAAAGTCCCCTCCCAGCACCAGCAGGAGGCCCGGGTTCTGCTCCGAAAAGAGCCATACAGCAAGATCGTCTTGCTTAATAATTCATCCCACACATACAACCACAGCTATGTTTCAGTGATTGTTTAAATGAATGGCAAAAATAGGTTTCCTTCTGCAATTCCCTGAGCCGGGGGAGGGTCGGTCAGCGAGCACCGCTCTGCTACACCCTGAGCATCAACGGAAGCGTTTGCTGAATGCCAGTGGGTTTCAGCCCTGCAGAGCACAAAAACCAGCTACCTTTTTTTTATCAAACGTAACTGGAGAGAATTCAGCTTGACTCTCAGAGGTAAGCCGAATTCAGAGTGCTGGGAAAGAGAAGAAATCAAACAAACCCTGAACCCAACCATGTTTTGGGCAGAAATAATTGAAACTACAGGTGGAACCTCCCCATGACATTTGCAAAGGGTGACTTCATTAAAAGCAACCACATTTCCTACGGTTGCTAATCCACCTTTCCCGCTCCCTCCCAGACAAACACTTTAACTGCTGCTTGCCGGAGAGCTTAGGGAGGCTTCCGCTGCTCACCCACTTTGAGCCATTTTTAGATCTCTGGGTTTGGGTTTTTTTGCTGGTTTCACTGAGGCAGCAGCCGCCCACGGTAACACAGAGCCCTGGGACACGGCGGCACCGAGGGACGGCTGTCCTCAGGCACGCATGGACACGGGCGAAGCACCAACGTCATTCCCACATCGCATCGTCCTCCAGGAGACTCCTATCGCGTAACCGCTTTGCTCTGACAAGTCCTGAACAGGAACAAAGACTTCACCCTATTATGAGCAACACACTGCGAGCGGACATATTTTTCTGTAAGCGCTCGGGTCAAAGACCTTACTCTAGCAACGGCATAGAAAAGGCAAGGGAAAAAGGCAGATCCCTGCAGGCAACAACACATTTGCCTACGCGCTCCTGGCGCTATTAGTGCTGCTCCTGAGTGCGCTGGAAATCAATAAATGTTTTTAAGCAACTCTTCCAAGAACAGGTGGAACATAGCCCGGGAGGTGAGCTGGGATGGCTGGGAGACATTTGCTCTACACCTGTTCAGTATTTAAAAACACCCAAATGTCTGAGTTGCACCATAAATAGCACGACTCAGAATGAAGTTATTAATCCTTGAGAGCCACGTACAACCGAGATTAATCAGCTGGTCTCTCCTAAGCAATATCTGCAACTCCGGAATAAAAACCATTTCCATAAAGAGCACACACAGAGGCGTTAACCTCTTTTCCATGTCTTAAGGTCTGTCCTGGTTTTGGCCAAATTGGCCAATGGCCGGCGACAGATGGCCCCCCCCACCCCACCTCTCGCACACGGAGAGGAGGAGGAGAGGTAAAGAGACTTAGAAGAAACTAAACTACTTTAATGAAATATTAATAATAGAATAAAAAGGAAAATAATGGAATAGATACGGTATATACAAAACCGTATTGAGCTCCCAGGCTGACGTCACCGGAGGCACTGGGGAAGTCCCAGGCTGGGCTCAGCGATGGGTGGGAACCGGGTTCCAGAGCTGGAGTCAGGAACACACGGATCGGGATCAAAGGCAGACGAACAGACAGGGTCCTCCTCGGACGCCGGCCATTGCAGGAAGAGGGCTGAGCCTTTGATCCATCAGCTTTTATACTGAGCGTGGGGCAGATGGGATGGAATACCCCGTTGGCCAGTCTGGGGTCACCTGTCCCGTCCGCTCCTCCCCGCAGGTGGGACCCCTCTGCGCCCCTCCGCCTCCCACCCTCCGACGGGGCAGATAACGAAATGAGCTGACCTTGGTTGTCACAGCAGTAAGTGTAAGCAGGAGCCTCTCTGCGTACCATTCCTTGGTCTTATCACTCTGAGAACGAACTATTTTCGACACAACATGCTGTTAATTTCAGAGAGTTAGGAGAGGCCTAGCTAGGAAGCACAATTACTGGACAGAAAGTTCTTCTGTTTTACCTCAAACCAGGACAAATCATATCTTTATCACAAAATTTTAAAATACAGTTCCTTTTCTAAGACAACTAGGCAAATATCAATAATTTAGCCTGATTTATAACATGGGAGAGATAATTTACTGAAATTCACTGGCTTATTAAGAAAGAGCGTATGAACGGGCAAGGAGAGGTCTACGCTGCCGCCCCAGCGCCGCGGAGCATCGCGGCACCCGAGGGAGCTTTAACGGGGACGGGGGCTGTGCTGGGCATGGCACTGTGCGACCCCCGGGCAAAAACCGCCTTTTGCTTTGAAAGAGGGCGGATTTCCCAGCTCCCGCAGCCAACCTGCCAGCGCTGCCCAAGCCGGCCACCCCAAAGCCACCACAGTCATCTCACAACTCGTACGCGACTGAAGCTACAGGTAGTCATATCCTGAACACTACACATTTTTTTGCCTAAAAGGATAAGAAAGCACCAAGAAAACGGACCAAACCCACCCATCGTCATATACAATATTTATTTTCATGTAACTAGGCATGTTTTCAAGATGGTGCTCTGCTAGACAGGTGGTGGTTTTCAGATACCAGAATCTTAATTTCCCTGTCATGGTACAGAGGTACCTGCATAAGGGTTTTTTCATTTATTACATAAAGCAATAAATACATTTTTATATATAAATATTAAAAGATTATATAAAATCTTATTCATCAAAAGAGACTGCCATCCTGCAAATTTCAGAGCTTTCTTGACTTCTCTGGCTAAAAATAAAAGCCAGTCCCATTTCCCCGAAGCCCCTGGTTCAGTCACAGGGAGGAGCCCGTAGGACAATTCACGAACAAGAGGAAGAGACCCAGGAGACGAAAGGCAGAGGGGCAGAGGGGTGTTTCAGGGAAAGCACGCCGTTATTTTGAGAGGATAATCGAAGTCTGGGGGCGGCTGCGTGGGAGCAGGAGAGCAGGCGGAGAGGGGAGGCTGCGTCCAGCCCGGGGACCACGCGGGAGAGGATTAAACCTCCCTGGGCCGCCTCCTGCTGTAACGACCCGGGTGAGAAACACTCCAAATCTCCGCACGCCTCGCAGGGGAGGGAAGTGTAAGTGCTGACGGGACGCTGACACGCGCTGACAATAAATTCACACATATCGTGGGAATAAAATCGATGGGCCTGATGACAGAGATTTACATTATCAACTTAAAGGGATGGCATCGCTTGCAAAAAGAGTGGAGAAGTGGATCCTCGTGGTTTTTAACAGTAAGAATGTTTAGCCTTTGTTGGTTTTGTTAGTAAAAGATAGAGAATTTACGTACATAATTGCACGTAAATTACATATTTGCAAACCATTGTAAAAAATAATGACCTAGCTTTTAACTGTTACACACACTCAGCTCAAATTAACTCCAGCGAAAGCCCTGTGTTTATATGCAGGGAAGAATTTGACTTAATTATTTCCAATATTTTTAATAGAAATTCTGTTTGTGTGTACAGAAGTGTGTTTACGGCTACCCCATGTACTGGAGGATAATGGAGGGCCGACTTCACGCACCACCACAGATGCCTGATTGCGTATTTATCTGTAATGGACATTTCAGTGAAATGACCCAATAATTTTGCTGCCCAGACTTATTGCAATATCGCATGGTAATTGCTAGAGCGAGCTGAAAATAGATCTTAAAATAGGATGTAGGTGGTTAGCCCCGGGGGAAAAGAGGAATGAAAGATTCGGTCTGTGATGCTGGGTCTGTTCAAAAACGAGAAGCGGCGGATGAGCCAGAGACACAAGAGGAAGCAGATGGAGGAAAGAAAAGGCCGCAGTTACATGGGGAGCTCCGTTTCCACGTCCATCTGACAAGCGCCGGCCGTGTCGCAGAGGCCGGGCAGCATCACCCGCATGCGCCCGCCAGAGCAGGGGGCTGGGGAACCCCAGGCCTGGCTGCAGAGGGGGCTCATGCCGAAAATAATAGCGACGTATTGCTCTGCCGAGAGGGCATCAGGAGGAGCGGAGATTGAAATCGCTGCAGCTGGAGAATCCTTTATCCCACAGCTACCAGTCCCCGCGCCTGCAGGGCCGACACCGGGCTCCGGGACGCGGCGGCCGCAAATTCCCGGAGTATTTGTAATGGCGGCATTTATAATATCTTTGACCAAAAAGTGTTCTTTCTTGTTGAGAGCAACAAATAAAAAAATAAATCCAGCCCTCCTACAACCCACTCATAGCACTTGTTCATCGGGTCTCCCGTCCCCGTCGACACCAGTTCCGTCATTGCCGCTACCAGTATCTGCACTGGGGCCGCCCCTCAGGGCCCCGCTCTGCTGCAGGAGCCACCGAACAGCGCAACAAAGACCCCCCCAAACTGGCAAAAACATCAGCTCAAGAGCTTACGGGCCAAGTATTTCTTCACTGCTATTCCTGCATTTTCTGAAGTAACCTTGTCTTAATTGTGCTCACATTTGTTGTCCAGAAATTTAATTTCTTATAGTTCTTTAGTCATGTGTCAACATACCTAAAATTCCTGTAATATTTATTCTCCTTCTCTGGATAACCTTGTCAATCTTAATTATAGCTTAGGGTAGGCAAACAAAATTGAATGCGTCGCTCCAGATGAGATGTACCATTGTTCAATATGCTGCTGTAATATATTCCGTACTTTTAATGCACCAAAGCATTTTAACTGCTGTTGCACACTGTGCAGACAGTCATTTGAGCTCTCAACCACATTTATTTATTTAGATTCCAACCTATAAAACATAAAATAATACATTTCCAAGACTCCAGGTGCCCTTGACAAATAATTAAAAATGCAATTCCACAAATTCTGAAATAGCACCAGCACATCAAAAACTTTTCTCTGCATAAAACCGTACAAATGTCAAACTTCTTCACCTGAACTGTCACGGAACTTTACTTCCTCCTGTCACCCGTTTCCACTAAAACAGTACTATTTACCTGCCTTCCTCACAAATTAACAGCCCTCTCAAGCCGAAGGGCGCGATGGATTCTCCATTGCCGGGAGTCTTCTGGAGAGAACTCTGCCAGTTCTCAATTTAAACTGGTTTCGCAAGCGAGCCCCATTTAGCCACACCAACCCATCCCACTTGGCGTCTCCTTGGCTGAGACCCACACAACTTCTCACACCAGCTGCCTGAAATTGCTCTACAGAGGGAAGAGGCGCTGCCTTTCCTTGCCCTCAAAACTTACAGGATGGGCTGGGGGTGAAGGCGGAGGCCAAGGCTGGCTGCAGAGAGACCTACGGGCACTTCTGGAGTCAAGGAGGAGGCGGTGAAGCCTGGCAAGAAGGGGGCGGTGAAGCCTGGCGAGGAGCAGGGGGTACGCGTGTGTCCAGCTCCCACCGCAGAGCCAGCTGAGGCAGGAGCAGCGCTGCTGCTACACAGCGTAAGGCAAGGGGAAGAGTGAGCAACCTCAAGTGAGAGGGAGAAAGCAGAATATTGCCTCTTATGAGCAATCTCCTCCTGCTGGAGGCACCTGCCTGAAGCAGCCCGACGGGCAGCACGTACTGAATAGGGAGCTCCTGCTCCACAGAACCCCAGAATCCCAGAGCCAGAGAGAAGCTCAGCCAGTGCTGGAGCTCTGTAATTTTACTACCAGACTTCTTCCAAGCACTTATTTTCTGAAATAGTAGAGAGGATGATAAATATCCTTCCATTCTCGTGTCACGTTACTGGATTCCTATGGGATGTCTAAGGAAGATATCAGAAGGTATCACGGCTAGCGGCCAAGGGGTCGTGTTAGTGGACACAGAGAGATGACTCTCCCATCAGCCCTCTAAGACTCAAAGAATGACTGAGGGTGCAGTAACACAGACCACAACCTCCTAAATTCCTTTTGCTGTAGATGACCAGACTACAGCTTGTACCGAACCTGTACTTCTTACTGCAACAGGAATTGTAACTCCGTGATGATTTCAAAGTGACTGTTCCGAGCAAGTACTTGGGACTATAAAAATCCAAGCAACCCTTCATCAACATCACTGATGTCAACCAGTGAACAGAAATCACTAGAATAATGCATCACAGTTATCAAGCAGAACCTAGCTGTGTCATATACAGCATGCTCATTTATCAGAAAAAAGAATAAAGTGGAGAGGAGAGGAGAGGAGAGGAGAGGAGAGGAGAGGAGAGGAGAGGAGAGGAGAGAATAAGAACAGAGTAGAATAGACTAGACTAGACTAGAATAGAATAGAACAGAATAGAATAGACTAGAATAGAATATAACAGAATAGACTAGACTAGACTAGAATAGAATAGAGTAGAGTAGAGTAGAGTAGAGTAGAATAGAGAAAACATCAACAAATCTGAGAAGGCATTTCCAAACGTATGATAGTATTTTTATAGTACTTAACTATTATCTACATTTTAAATATTCTTTCTTTAATTTAAGGAGATTTAGAATTCATAATTATTATTCAAATTACGTGCTCCAGAAGTGCCACATGAGCCTACCAAGGATCCTCATCTTAATCCTGATCTCGGAAGGACGAGCTTTGCATTGGTCCTTCACGCGCCCGATCAAACAAGCACGTGTGTGCCACGGGGCGGCACGTCTCCCGCCCCTGCGCCGGCCTGCAGGGAGTGACGGAGCTGTAGCTCCCGCAGCACCTCCCAGCTTGCCGGGCTCTACTCTCACCGCCTTCCTTTGGAAGTCTAGCTAAGGACGCAACAAATCTTGCTTTTAAGTACCAAACACATTGCTCCTTGACAGTAATACGCCAGCTACTGAGTGTATCCCTTAGATAGAGAGGAATTAATCAGACTTTAGACATTCAAGTTGCTTCAGGATTTCAAAATCCCGGCGTGGAGGCTTCATAGGGAATAAGGCAGCACATACTGGTGAATATTTAAGATTTTCTGAAGCGCTTAGAATTTGCAGCAAATATTTTACAGTTGCAAACAAATTTTATAGAGATTAATCAAGGGAATTAGCGAAATATCTCAGGGAGGCTCCTGCGTCAACAAGATCCAACCACAAGGTGACGGCGTGTCTAGAGAGGTAAAATGCTAAAAAAGTTTCTATTACTTGAAAGACTTGATTCCTAAGGGATCGGTTCTATATAAATCATATTTTCATAATGTAGATTGGGAAGCGTGGCTGGAGCACTTTCATCTAATTTTCATAAAGTGTCTCAAATGAGCAAGAAGTACCCATCCCTGAATGTAGATGTTTCAGAAAAATTAAGAAAAAAATGATGTCTTAGTTCAAGCTTCCCTAAGGCAGCTTCACGTGGAGAAATACAGACTTATTTAGCAAGTTATGAAGGTTGAATTTGATATATACTGCGATACTAGTAATTTTTAAGGATTTGCTCAGGGACCAGGCTCTCGCTCCGCTTTTAAATTCTAGGATACGAATGAGAAAAAAAAAAAAAAAGAAAAAAAAAAGCATGTTTCATCAACAATTAACCGTTTCCCATATGGATGAAAACCAAATGAATTATTGTCCATGTAAATTCCTAGCTCCTGTCATAAAGCCTTTTTTTTTTTTAATAAATTGGAAAAATCAACATCACTGAAGTTTGTAATCCATTTTCTACTGACTTCTAATGGGACTCTGCTCTCGTCCACTGCCGATATCCTCGTGAGCTAAAAATCTCGTAAAGAATTTTCACAGAATGACGGACTGGCTGGGGCTGGCAGGACCTCTGCAGCTCCTCTGGCCCAGCCCCTGGGGCAGGTGGCCCAGGACCGCGTCCGGTTGGGCTCCGGGTATCTCCAAGGATGGAGAGTCCACCACCCCCCCGGGCAACCTGTGCCAGCGCTCGGTCGCCCTCACAGGGAAGAGCGTTCCCTGATGTCCAGGGACCTCCCGTGTTTTGTTAGAATTGACTTCCTAAGTTTTATTAAATGATATTTAGAAATAAAGCCTAAGCTCGTTTCCTCACTAAATGCCAAGAAAGCTACTAGAGCAAATAGAAAATCAGATAACTATTAATAATACAGAAGGGGAAGAAATACAATTTTTTTTGTTGTTTTGACCAAACTTAAGCTTAAAGATGAAAACACATATTCTATTGGAAACATCAAAACAGTTTTCAAGGAACAGAAATGATGGAAGAAGTTTTCAAATTCCAAAGGAAAGGAAGTTAGTATAATGACATTTGTGGGCAGCAAGCTGGTGCTCGGGAAAATAGAAACTCATGAGATACGATTGACTACAATTTGCCAATAAAACCAGGATGAAGAAGTTTCCAAGGGCTTTTAAGAGCTAAGAGGTTCACGAGGCTGTGAAATTCATGAGGAATTTGCATTAGTATCAATTCACGGGTTTGTTTACTACTGGCTTTTTTCCTCTGGCATGAAAAAAGAGCATTTTTGAAAGCGGAGTCCTGAAGTTAGAAAACTGCTTAAGAAATGTTGCTCAGAGGCAAAAAAAGTCCCCACAAAGATTAATTTTTAAGCTATTTAATATTTCAAAATTATGTGAAATCATCTCAGACTCAGTATTACATTTCATTAAGGTACTTAATTACACGTAGTTTGGTTTAGAGACTGTTCAGCTGCGTGGGGCCAAGCGAACGCTTAAACTCCTGCCTGAACGGGGAAATAACGCTTGCAAAAAGGATTTGCCTCTCCTCTTCCACAGGGAACGGCAGCCTGTGTGCCACCAGGAAAACCTACTTTATTTGTTGTGAACCCAATGCCGGCCAGTTCGGTCTCTTGGTGCTGCCCTGGGCACTCCGAAGTGCAAAGGGGGAACGTCACGGCTCCCGAGGAAGGGCTGGGCACTGCCCGAGGGACCCACCAGCGGCTCCCAGTCCTCCTCTTGTTTCGTTTGGCAAAAAAAACCCCTTTTGAATTATTTTAGCTGGTGGTTTCCAAGCTGCTAGTATTATGCTGTTGATAATACCAAAAATCCTTTGGACTATTGATAGCCCAAGGTCCAGATGCGCTCCGTGAGAGCCAACACTCCTGCCTGCAAGATAGCAAAAGTAACAATTTTTATTCTCTGAAGCAAGGAAGTAGCTACTACCAGCTTTACCTATGAGCTAATTAATTTACTAATTTAATTTACTGAGCTTGGAGCAGCCTGGGCTGGTGGGAGGGGTCCCTGCGCAGGGCAGGGGGTGGCACTGGATGATCTCTAAGGTCCCTTCCAGCCCAAACCATCCTGGGATTCCATGATTGTGTTTTTCTCCCGTGTGAACTGCCAGACAGTTAATATCCCGGAATTTAGGAGAATACGTACGGAGGAAGTTTGAACTGAAGGTGACGCATACCACTGCTCCTGCATTAGCCAGAAGTGATCCTCGCAGAATGTTTATTTTTGACGAGAAACCGCATCATGCTCCCGCGGTGCTTCCAGACCAGACTCATAAACATAGATTTGCTCACTCTTCTCCCGATTTCTTAAAACCCTATCCGTTTTTGAGGCTGACAGGGCTGGCTTTACAACACAGCAGCTGTTCTGCTCTGCCTAGTGCAATATTGATTTTTACAACAAGCTCTGTAAATATCAATATTTTTGTACTTCAAGCAGACGAAAAGCAGCATAGCGAAATGTACCCTGCCAGCCAAACATGCCGGGTCAGTCTGGAGAGAGCCAAGACAAGTTTAATGAGAAAGTAAAACAGACAGGAAGAAAAAGAGCTTGGAAATAGAAAATAAGCCGTGGAGGAAGAGATGAGAGCTCAAGTGAAATGGAGGAAAGGTAGGCAGAGAAGCTGCGAACGCTCGCTGGGGGCATGCCAAGCCCGACAGAGAAATAAGTGGGAGAAGAGAGCAGACAGCCGGAGGGAGGGCAGGGAGAGCCCCAGGACTGGGGAAGGAGCCTGTCAGGTTTTCTCGTTTTGGGATTATTTTAACTAGATCCTTCCTGCCTGTCTACGACAAAGCGCGTATGTTAGTCCCGTTAAGTAACACTTTGCGATTTTGTAGGATCGAAAAATCCTACACAACTGAAGAAACTGAAGTTGCGTGTTGTTTATTTCACGGTCGCCCCTTATTGCGATGGATATGGAGTCATTGTCTTCCTAAGCCTGGCCCAGCGGGGGGCTTCACCGGGAGCTGCCTGGCCAACGCTCACCGTACGAGTGAACGTGGCCCAGGAGGGTTCAGGACAGGAGCCGGAGCCGTGGGGGGCTGACCCTGTCCCAGCGGGGAGGGCTGGCCAAGCACTTTGCAGGGAGGTTCAAGAGGTCCCAGGAGGTCCAAGGGTCCGCAGGCAGGACGGTGCTGCCCCATGCCCGTGCCATGCCAGCCGCCAGATGTGCTCCTGCGGCCCAGAGGTTTGCCATAACCTGTGTCCGTGGCTTCCCCCTGCGCTCGGAGGTCATGGAAGTACGGGGGGGGGCAGAATCAGTCCTGCTGCCACGTTTGGTGGTGGGAAGCCAAGCGAAGGAGGCAAATTGCACCATCTGTGAATATTTTTAGTATTTTTTCTCATGTTACTACTTATCTGTAGTTTCAGTAATTCCTTTACGTAGCGGATATAACAGAAAGCTACAGACAAAACTACATTTTATTATTATTTTCTGATGGCAAACACTAGCGAAATTAGCGAATATTGTACAGCTGAATGGAGGGAGGTATGAAGCACAACACCCTCCCTGCGTGCTTTTAATTTGGTTTATGTTTTTAGGTAGGTTGCTCATTAAAATGTTCATGAACTAGTAACTCAGATGGAAAAAGCTGTGGAACGCCAAATGCTGACGGTTTCCCGTAATTTTTTATTAAGCCACAGAATTAAACAGATCTTCCCTGAAGGACCCCTCTTTGTACAGAGGAACCAGGTCGCCGCGCGTAACCACGCTGCCCGCAGCCAGCCCTGCCGACCTCCTGAGACACAGGTTTGACAGCTGGTAGGAAGCAAACTGCCAGAAATGGGATTACGTTGCCTTTGGTTTTTCTTTTTTTTTTTCCAGAGCCTTAAATTGGCCTTCTGTTACCTGTACTGTGACACAGAGTTTATTTAAATGAAGAACTAACATTTTTCCAGTTAAGCACAAAACTATTCTTTACGTACTCTTGGCAAAACAGTCCGAGGCAAACTGCTCCAGGACCTCTCTTTCCAGCATTCCCTCACCCAAATGCTAAACCTATATCTTTCCATTTTCTTTTAGAATAATATTTTATGTGCCAAAAATGATGTGACTTAAGAGCTCTTAAATAAAAATACAACAGTCCTCCAATGCGAACTGAGAAAAACTCTTTTCTTTAAGATGAAAATGTATTTCGACCAGGTATGCCATTATTATATCTTCCGTTAATTATGCCATTTATTAATTTAAGCCCTTTTCCACCTACCTCACACGCATTTGAAATAAAATATTCGAACACATTCCACGTCTGCAAAAGGGTAAATTCAGCTGTGAAACAGAAGGGGTTTCCATTTTCCTAATGCTTTTTGGCACTTGCTGCTGTCCAGTTACATGAGTCTGCGAAAATGTTTCCAGCTCCATCGGCCCCTAAGTATGTGCCAAACCAAACGCGAATTTATAATTCTGAGCAAATAAGTCCCACACGTAAAGTCCCTCAAGAACTAAAAATATGCAATAGAAACAGTTTATACATTTTAAATGCCTATAATCATAGCACTGTACCCAAAAACGGGATACATGTTCCGTCAGGAAAAAATCAGCTTTTTAGGTAAATCCGTGACAAGACATAACCTTAATAACTTGCATTTTTTCTCTGCGGCATATGATTTTGACAGAGAAAAACAGAGGACATTTCAGACACATTATGCATTTTGACATTAAGTAACTAGCAATTAGCTAAAGTACATAATTGCGTCTTAATGCGGCAAAGGAGAAAATAACAAAAAAGACTGGGGAAAAGTGTTACAAAACTGGGGGTCTGATGACAGGCAAAAGAAAAAATAAAACAAAACAAAATCTGAAGGGGGGTGGAGGAACCCCCAGCGCCACTGAAATCTCCCATACCGGCCTGAAAATGAAGGTAGAAAAGATTCCCAAAACCTGCATTCCTTGTTCAGCCAATATTCCCCCGAGGGACTTCGAGGTGGGCTCACCCAATCCACGTCCACCCGGCTCCAGCGCCACCCGTGCCACGCAGAACGTTACCCAGCTGAGAAAAATAACACCATTTCTAGCTGCTCTTCTTTGCACTCAGCTTGCTCTGAGAAATTTTCCTACGTGCTCCGTTACCAGCGGCTTCCACAGCAAGCGAAAAATAGCTGTTTTGAAGAAAAAGAGCGCCACACGATGCGAGCCAGTTTTGGAAAACGCGGCGCACTGGGAGCCCAGCGCCCGCAGCTACGTTGGGTTCAGGAAAGCAAATCAGAGTAAACAGCAGCGGAGCCGCCCGCACGGTGTCCTGTGAAGACTTTACAAATTCAGGTGGAAGGTACTGAGCCAGGGAGGGAAGTCAAGTTCTGCATCTGCTTGCACGCAAGAGAGAAAATGCAAATTTGAGCCGTTTCAGAAAAGGATTCTCCGCTGCGGCTAGCTCCCGCAGCAAGGTGTTAGATTCACTCACACAAAGCGGGTTCGTTCCCACGTCTTGTGTTCCCAGCAAAGGACGGAGCACCCACCACTGACCAACAAGTCACGCCTCAACTGGCCGATACACTCGTGCCCAGGCACGATGTTAAGAATAAATATGGAAATGTTTATTTAAGATTAGTCTCCAATTATGGAATTGGACGTAGCTGCAGGTGGCAGAAGGATGTTTTTCATGTTCAAGCGATCAAGAGACTGCATGCTTTTCTTTGACATCTGGACTTGCTCAAAGTCATCAATAACCTTGTCACTTTGAGAGACAGTCTTCTGCAATCCGTCCCGCTCCTTCGCTCCCGGAATGCTCCTACTTATCTTCCAGCGCGTGCAGAGAGACGAGACCATCGTACCCACCCTTCAGCAATGAACACCAAGTCACTTCTGCTCAGAGAGCCTTTGGAAATCCCAAAGCTCTCTTGTACGGGGTCTCGGGCCTAAGGGAGCTCCCCGACCAGCTCCACCCTTCACAGCTTTCCCACAACGATGCCACTGGCAGGCACGTGTCCTCAGGAAGGGCTTCCTGCAAGGTCCACCAGCACCAGCATTTGCTCTGGTGTGACTTCTGCACAGAACTCTCCCATTAATTATTCTCTCTGACTCTTCTCTCTTGGATCCCTTGAGGAAGAGTCATCTTTAATGAGGGCGAGGGGGATCTGGTAGAGGTGGGCTGACTATAATTGCTTCAACTCCAAATCTGGGATAGCAATTATGATAAATCTTTCCTAAGCACACTAAAAGCAGACAGATAAAACAATGGAAGATGTCACACACGTTGCAAACCAGTGGATTTTAAAAGGAAAACAAAGAGGGTAAAGAGATGCAATTTTCTACCAGTAAGTTCTCCTCCTCGATCACAAATCCCCTTCAGGTGACCTGGATCAACGTGGCAAACACCAGTCTCGGCTCGGCAGGTGCTGGTGAGAGTTTGGACACCACAGAGAAGAACAGGATGAGAAACAGCACAAGAGCTGAAGGAAACAGTGGTGCACGCAGGAGGTCCGGGAGGGCTACTGCTGGCCAGCCCCACACAAGGTTTCCGGGCAGGCAGCGAGCGAGGAGCCACCGGAGCGGGGACGGTCACAGGGAAGGGGAGGGAGGAGAAGCGCGGAGAAGACACCCACGGCCGGTTTTGGGGTCTTCGAAGAGAAACGCTGCTCAACAGGAGAACGAGCGGGTGACGCTCCAGCAGCAGCACTTTAGAAGGACGAGCAGAGGGCTGACGGAGATGAAACAGGGAGGTGTCAGACAGGATTTCGTGGAAAGCAGGAGTCCAGCGGGGCTGCGTCTCATCTTCCAGATGTGAGCTACTAAGCAGCGACGTGGCGCTCGAAAAGGGACGTTTTCACGGATGCTAGAGCTGCTCTTTCACGACCAACTCCGGCGCTGCAGGACACCGTCCGCAGTTCTGCTCACCCGCTGACCGCAGGTATGCAAAGGGACGGGAGGAGGGACAAGCAGAAAGTTTAAAAACCCATGGAAACAAAAAGGCGCTGGAATAGTTTCCATTCCGAGGGACGGCAGAGGCAGCTGAGGGCCATGTTTACAGCACAGGGAGCAGCACAGGCACACTGAACGTGCCCAAGCACCACTTCTCGCCTGGCTGTTGTTTTTGTTAACAATAATCTGAAGCGCAGCGTTTTCCAGAGAGAGAAGCCGGCAGTTTGCCAAGGCCGTGAGCGCCGCCATCTCCAGTTTTTGGAGAGCGAAGCGGCGCCGGGTCGGGAGCAGGCCAAGGGCTGAGCTGAGGAGGTGTCTGCCCACCCGGGGCACCGCCACGGGCATCACCACCACCTTCAGAGCTGGCTTCACACAGGCCACGGTGGACCGTTTGCTCAAGAGCTTCAAAATCCTACGTATAACGCTGGGGTATGTTCAGCCCATTATTTTCTTAAAATGCTTGATGGAAAAATAACAATTATGACAAAACCTCATTCTGTACATGGCAGAATTTAGTACGGGCTATCAGGGTTTAGCGGACGGTTCGGGTTTGCTGAGAAATGGGACATACGCTGATGCAACTCCACCGCGTGGCTTCTCCCCCCCGCTCACCACTAGCGGAACAGGCACAGGGTTTGCCCACAGCCGAGGCTACACAAGAAATTGGCAGTCAAAGCGAGAACGCAGACCGGCCACTCCTTCCATGGCCGTTCATCCAAATATGTACACCTCAATTCCTACGGCCTGTCTTCAAATCTCAAAAATTAGTGCAAAATCACTAATTGCAGGGGGGGACATATATGTGCACATGTGTCAAAGGCAGTGGGACGACCCTGTTCAGGCACGGAAATCTCAAAATTAACAGCTAAGCAATTTTTCAGTGAACGCTCAAGGCTTTAAGCACCTGTATATGAAAATAAATGACAGTGACCAATTTTATTTTCAATGAAATGTTGAACAATTGAAGTGAGTTCTCATCATTAGCGCACTCATAGTTCTTTACTTGGTCTTAGGATCAAATCTTCCTTTTGACCAGAATATTGTGGCACAAAATAACACCTCACAGCACGATGTGCCATACAGCTACAAAAACATTTTAAGCTCTAAAATATACGCTCCAGAAAAAAAGTATATATTCACAGGTACATTTTATTAGCAATGCAAGCGAGATTATTTTTATAGCGACTTTCTAACAAACAGATTTTTGGATAATTTTCCCTAGGTTGCTAGGAATTGCACATAATGATGCAAAACCTGATCTTCTGGCAAGTTTCCAGAGCCACACTACACTCCATCACGGTGATCGCTATACTCAGCACGCTGTTTATTGTCACATGAAGTGCTTCGTCGCTATTAGGAAACACCTGAATGTTGCTAAGTTGCTAAATGTGACAATTACAGCCCCGTCCCCCACCACTTTTCGCATAAAATCTGACCACATCGACCTCATTGCTTTAAAAGGACTAGGTACTCTGACGTCTTGAAAGGTGAGTCCAGATTTCTGTGCCTATTAGCATATTAGCATAATTAAATTGGTTCTGGCTTTAGGGTAGCCAATCAGACGGTGCAAATGTGGTTGCTCACGGAGCTGTTGAAATAATTTGCCACTTGAGAGTTCCAGTAAAACAATTCAAACCTGCTTTGCTACAAAAGGAACTGAGTCAGAAACACAAAGTCCATGGATCTTCCGGCAAATACTCGACAGTGGGAGAAGACGCCGACGTCAGGAGCTGCGGCAGGGCCCGCACACCGCACAGCCCTCGTCACGGGAGCTGCCCGCTCTTACAAGAAGTATCGCTGGATTTGTGGATTTAGTCCAGCGAAAGTAGGAATTCTGGAAGTGAAGCTGAGCCCAACCGTGCAGGCAGCCGCAGACGACTCCCCCATTTACACAAAAGCACAGACATCACCAGTAAGGTGACATCACACCTTCCTGGGCATTTTCTCTAACTACACAGATAGGAACAGTTGAATTGCAATCCCATTTTAAATACGGGGCGAGGCTTTCTTTAGCTGACCCTAACGATGTAGATATTGTTGACCCTAACAATATAGATACCCTAACAATAACAATATAGACTCTTTTTCAAATTTTTCTTTTGAATGTCTGGCTTCGGGAGCAAGGGACTGGTGGGCCACCTTGGACTAAAGCCAAACACCTTCGCTCTGCATGGCAAAACATAAAATATTTGCAGCAACGCACAGAAATAACCAGCAAGAGAAAGGCACCGCGTCAGAGACCTGACGGACCGGAGCGGGAGGTGGCTGGCGGAGGACAGGGCGTGCGGGGGGTGGCTGTCCCCGACTGCCACCTTCCCCCTGCTCCGACACCTCCAGCCTCGGCCACGTGGGAGCTCCTGGCTTGGGGCACCTCCAGGGATGGGCCCTTTGGTTCTGCCTCCACCCAAGAGATCATTGTCAACAATAACAATGAACCAATCTGAGCAATAATAAAGTTTAAAAAAGGAAGATGGTTCTTTCTGGCAGTCTGAAGGCAGTGCAGCAGCCCCAAAACAACAAAGACTAAGGCTGTGTTTTTACCGAGCAGAGGCTGAACGATGGATGGGCAGAGCACCAAGGTGGAGAAACATTATTTCCCGAAAGATTTAGTCTAAAAAATGTCACCGATTTACTTATTAGTCTATAACAGAGCAAATCTGCAATAGCACAGGATGCACTGCCTTTCTCCTCTAATCACGCCTTTTACTGAACATCCCTCAGCCCACTTTCATATTCAAATCAGACTAACATTAGGCACACTAATAAAATAATATTTGCAGAGCTTGAAAGAGCCTTGGTCCTTTAACAAAGGGAAAATTAGCAGGCTGTGAAAAGGCAAACAATATTTTAAAACAGCAGGCATGAAAGACAGAGAAAGGCTCTGTCCAGAAAAAGTAAGAATCATTATTCTTGAGCCGTGACTTTTACACCAGCCGGGGGCAATCCCAGCATCGCCAACAAAGGTGGGCCCATCCAGCAACGGAGCACGTCCGCGGAACGTCCTCCCAACTGCAGACGCAGCCAGAGCTGTCTGTGATCTGTTACTGCTCTCCTGATGCTACCTATGATGACGGAGCCACATTTTTCCAACATTTGTTCCGATATTTCACTACATGCTTTTATTTGTATATTCTGTTCCATCACAGCAGTAAGACGTGCCAGCCAATGAATTTTCCTGGGACTATTGCACTTCTCAGAGGTGGATGAAGTCAATCAGACTTGTCCAATAGCATCAACTCAAAACAAAGTACAATAAAAAGAAGTTCTCACCATCAATAATTGTCACTTATTACTTTCATCAGGAACCACAAAATGCTAGCCTTTTTATGCCTCAAAATGCACCTCCTTTCACAGACGCTATCGCATGTTCACAGCTATAAACGTAAGAAACAAAGACTACGTATTTTGGGCATATGGAATTTTGACATTTAGAATTCTGATCTCTTTTTATTTTTTGCTTTATGAATTTCTTTCTGTAAAAATAGATCCCTTAGCTCCAAGTATCTAACTTCAAAGAAGAAGGAAGAGAGTTAGCTAACAAAATTAGCCTAAAATTTTACAGGTATAATAATGCTGAAAGGCCAACGTAATTAAGAATAATGTTTATCAGTTCTGAGGGGAATACAGAACACTACCAGGCACAGGGCAGTTGGAGATACACAACTAATACATGTACCTTGTTGCGACTACAATCACTTATTTGCTATCAAACATCTTACTAGAGGACAAGAAAACACATTAACCTCTTTAATAGCATTTTCACTACTCTTAACATTGAAGAATTTACTGACATTAACACAAACCAAAACTACTTGGTATTCAATATTGATTGCAATTCTACACATTCTATAAATTGCCAAAAAAAAAAAAAAAAAAATTAGACTGCATTTGAGATGACTTCTTCGTATTATTCTCCCTTGAAAGGCTTTAACGTTAACTGCCTTCCCTAAACCCCACAGACCCTACAGGCCCGCGAAGAGGAAGAGCAGACCGCGCAGGGTGTCTGACACAGCTGCTGCCGTCAAAACCTAAATCTGGGCATTTTACTGCACTCCCACGGGGACAGGAACTCGGAACAGGGATGTAGAAGTGTTGAAGACCGGGTCATCCCTGTCTGCATGGTGGTCCTCAGCCTCAACGAGACCCAGACCAGGGCAAGTATGAGCATACGTTAGCAGAACCTACACTACAGGGGTGTAGATCCTCCTCTGCAGCATCAGAGGATCATACAATCACAGCATGGTTTGGGCTGGAAGGGACATTAAAGCCCATCCAGTGGCACCCCCTGCCCTGGGCAGGGACACCTCCCACCAGCCCAGGTTGCTCCAAGTCCCGTCCAACCTGGCCTTGAACCCCTCCAGGGCTGGGGCAGCCACAGCTTCTCTGGGCAATCCAGTCATACGAATACAGGGGGGAACACAGAAATTATATTCTGAAGTACAATGATGAAAGTGTTACCTAGTTAGATATGTGAAAGAAAAATAACTTAGGAAGCTCTTGTGGCTTTTCAGAAATAAAAGATCCAGTGGAAATGTAAGAAACCAGAAAACAGATTGTCAGCGGTGTAAATCAGCACAGTGCTCCCTCCGCCGACGGGGTGGGATCCTCAGCTGGGATCTGCTGAGCGTTCACTGCCAGGGAATTGCACATCGATACCCAAAACCTGTAAGAAACAAAATCTTTACAAACTCAACACGGTAGAATATTAGCATTACAAAAGCTTTGCCCTTTAGGCTGAAAATATGATGCAAATACTCGCCAGCATCTCATCTCTTATTTCTGGCATAATTATTCTATGTTAGGAAAGACGCTAATTTGAATGTCCATTTAGAGCACTGATCAAATTGATGCCACTGTTGGAATTCAATTATCTTCTGAGGCTTTCAGCGCTGCAACCTAAGGCAACGTGTGTGTCTAACACGACATCGACATTTGTTTATACGCCGAGATAATCAGAACTGACAAGAAAGTGAATATTTTCTTTAAAAGGACTACCTTAAAGTGGTTCTGTTTGCTGAATGTATTTTCCCAGAATCACGCACCCCTCTGCCCCAGTTTCCATCACCGAGACCGGTGTCTGCCTCCCTCGTCGGGATAGCGGAGAAGGACCCCGTGGCCCTCGGCTCCGCAGCTCAGCGCAGGTTGGTGAGAGAAACGCACAGCAGCCAGACGTGGAGTGGGACCGGGAGGTTTTACACATCACCAGAGACATAAAGACGAAGCAAGATGTTATGGTTTGAGAAACCCACAATTGTTCACTGTCATTTAGACAATTATTCTCTCACCCGATGACCCCTGCCCACATGAGAAGGGGAATCGGGGAAAAACAAGGAAACCCGAGGGTTGAAACGTAAACAGGTTTAACAGAATAAGACTAGATAATTAACATTAACGACACTAAAGAACCAGTGTTGATCCCGACACCAATATAACATAGACAAGGACCGTCCCCAGCCCATTCCCCCACAGGGAGCCGGGCACTCCCCGCAGGGACAGCCAACGTGGGACCCTGCGAGCGCTGCGGCTGCGGGAGGAAGGGAAGGGCTCAGGGCTCCGGCACCGGGGCGAGGAGTGCTCAGGGTGGCAGCCATTAGAGAAAGAGAGAGAGAGAACTCCTCAGCAAACTGTCTCATTTCTGTGGGATGTGCCGTTCACGGTGTGAAATAATCCCGTTGGCAGCTTGGGGCCAGCGCCCGGGTCTCGCTCCTCCTCGTCCCCGCACCTGGGGAGCTGGAAACACTGAGACCTTGAAACCCGCACCCCAGAGCCGGCTGTAAAGGAAACACTGGCACAAATTCCGACACTGGAGTCTGCTAAAAGTGCGGTTTTCCCCGGCATTGGAAGAGAAATGAGTCCCGTGTCTCTCGTGGACACAAGACTCTTCCCCACCTCTCAGTATAGCGGCTCACCCCAGACCATCAGAACAAACGAGCTGGTGGGGAGGTACAGGATAAGCGCAAGTCCTGCGGCGCAGAGGGGGATGGCTGGTTGTGGCAGAGCCCTCAACATCCCAAGGCGGGGAACGGGGTCCCTGCTCCAGCCGGGATCCTGGTGGGATCGAGGGACCCAGCGTGGGAGAGGCTCCCGCAGGGCTGTGGCCCCGGGGCCTGCCCGAGCCCGGGGAGAGGGGACGGCGACAGCGGCAGCGAGCCGAGCCCCGCTCCTCCAACGGCCACGGGGAATCCATCATCCCCACTGCTCCTCCAGTACGGGGATACAAATGTACCGGTCTCCACTGTGCTTCTGAGGGCAAACCTGCGCAGTGGTGTCTCAGCCCTGGCGCTCCGCACGCCCGTACCCCACCGCCGGCAAGAACAGAACCCGACCGTAATACCGCATCGTGGCCTGGCCTGTAACTCGGGAGCTCACACTCCACACTCCCTCAGTAAAACGGACACACAGAGGCAGTCTCAAAGGGGATTTGGAGGTGTTAATTGTGTTCTGTAGTTCATACTTCCTTTATTTTCCAAAGACGTCAATCAGCCTTTCCATTTGGCATAACTGATCTACAGGGACCATGCATAGAGAGGTTTCCTGCATCCCTTCGACAAACTAGAACAACTGTGTTGGCTTCCTTTTTTCTTTGCACCTGAAATTCTGAGTTAAAACCAGAATATTTTCATCTAGCCACAGAGCCTTCTGTATTTAAATTTACCTATAAATGCTGGTATCTATTTCTATACCCAACATGAGACCCGCGCATCCTTTCTTTCTGATATTTGTTTCTATACCCAATGTGAGACTTGCACATCCTTTCTTTCTGATAACTATTTTTACACCCAACGTAAGATGTGCACATCCTTTCTTTTCTACTTAATTTCCCACCTAAAGAATTCTGGTTGTCTGCACAGATTTGCCTCAGTGGGAGGTCTTTAGCTGGCCATTGGCAATACTACCAGATGCTGAAATTTTGTAACTCTCATTTGAATGGTAATTGTGCTAAATATTCTCAGCTTGCTCTTTATACATCAGTTGCTAAAACCACATTAATAATGCAAATAGAGTCCTAGTAAGGGCCTGCCCAAATGTACAGCCACCCCCCACACAGCAGAGCTTCCCATGAATGTTCCTGGTTTGAAAATAGTCACTACTGTTTCAGGAAGAAAGCAGACTTTGGAAGTAATCCTCTAAATAAATTCTTTGCTTGGAAAAAACACGAGCCTCCCATCGCTGCATGACTACTGACAGCTCTACCAAATGTTCTCCAGCTTATGGTAATGGGAAGAATTAGCGAGGTCAGGGATGCTGCCATGAAGAAACTCTTTTGTTGAGTCACTGACAACTCTGGAAGCACGGATTAGGATATGAGGAGTAAAAAGAAATGTGGAGATAAGGTTGGAGGTTTTTCAGTGTCTTTTTAGTGTTGCTTGGAGAGGCAGCAGCTGCTTGTTTTTGAGATACAAACTACAGTAACATTTTTAATTGTAAAGTGGATAAAGACAATGAATTGTAAATTCTTTTAAAGGAATATATTAATGAATGTAATATATGAAATGAAATTTAATTAAAATTGTAAAGTCACAAGCCTTTAAAGATAAAGTGAATTAACAAAAAGGCTTTATAATTAACTAATATAATACATGAACCGGAATTGAAATAGATTGTAAAGGTATGTTAGATAGTCCTTGTATGGAAAAACAGCAACACGTGTCACTAACTTTTTAATCGTTTATGATCACTGGGGAAGAATAGTTACTGGCTTCGTTTTATTCGAACATCATTTTTTATTTATACATAATTTATTCTCTTATTCTAATGCTAATAGAATAGGAGAAATTAGGTAGCTATGCAAACAAGTCGATTAGATTAGGTAATCAAATTAATCTCCAACAGCCTAAGTATAGCCCCTATAGCATAAGGCATCTAGAGTTTCTGTCTCCAACCGCTGAAGATTTCTCAGTAGCTAGAAAAGACCACCTCGGAACCACTCATTCCTAACGAAGACGAATGCACACGATCTCACTGCCTGCTCCCTGCCTTTACCTTTACCTCCCCTTCTACATTTTAGAGACTGTGTTCTTTGGGGAGCCCAAAACGGCTTTGGGAAGAGCTCACACATGACACCCTCAAACGACCCGCTCGGTTTTCCCACCGTGCCTCACCGACACCAAGAACAGGAGTCTGCAGGAAACCGCCCGCCTTTACCCCCTCCTTCCAGAGCCTCGAATACCTGCACACCATCCTAATTCTTCCATTGAGTTATCTCATAGTTGTTATCACAAGGATGTAATTTATCATTTAATATTTGCAGCGCGAAAGAAAAAAAAAGTGTGCAGTACCCACTCCAGTACGAATGGATGCTACACCTCAACTTCTCTCCTGCTGCCCACGCCAGCCAAGCACTCAGAGGTCCTGGTCTCCCACTCAGGACCGTCACCACACCACATCAAGGTAGATTTTTTTATTGTCTTTTGTTTAAGGCTAAAAACTAAGTTCCAGAGCCTTAAATCTTCCAGCTTATCATTAATATTTTTGTTCTATCTTAACTTTTCTTCCCTTAATCCATGTTTTTTATTAGGTGCATTTGGATGGACTACTAAGGTGAGGTGATATCACGCTGATAAAAGCAATCCTACGATCTCCTATCGAAAAAGGATGTGTCAGCTTTTACCCAACCTGTCATTAGAATGGGCTGATATAACCTGACCTAAGAAGTACTCACTTGAGGGAAAATATTTTTGAAAGGAGACGACTTTACCAAAATATACAGAGATCCAGTGACTGAAATTTCAGGACAGATTCAGTTTAAATTAACACTGGTCAAGTTCATCCTAGGTTTCCTGTGTCACATGTGAGTCTTCAGGTAAAGATAGATTTCTTTTCCAGAAGATATGTTCTAGCTGAAAAAGTTATGGACTGGATACAAAAACTCCGCAGTCAGATTTCGCGGCACATAAGATTACATGATCTTTAACAGTTTCTTCAAGGCTTAAAGTCTGTAAATCAATTCCATGACAATAGTTCATGGTATATTTTACGTGTGCCAACACCAGATGCCTAGTCTGGACCAGGGGTGAACTCAAGAGGATCTGCTGGAGACTGGCTCTTTGTCATCTCTTGGCTCAGGCCACAGAGCGGCCGTGGAGCACCGCGGCCCTTCCAGAAGGAACTAAGCTGGACAAGATGCCGGAGGGTGGCAGGCTCTGCGCTCCACCAGCTACGGGGCAAGAGCGCCGCAGCCACCCAAAGTACAGCACCTGAAAGAGGTGTACTGCGGACACTGGATGCTTCGGGCAAGCTGTTCTGCTCCCCGGCTCCTCTCCTACGTGCCCCAGGCCCTGCTGAGGCAGCCATGGCCTTCAATAGTGCTGGAGAGCCCCGGCAGCAGGACGGCGGTGGCATGGCACAAGTTCTGAGAAACAGGCGCGGGCAGGAGAGCAGCACTGCCCCAGGAGCCACAAGGAGAACGCAAGAGAGCGCCCTGAAGTGCGCCAGAGAGCTACCGCAACTAATTATTTCAGAAATCTGGCCTTAATGTTTGGTTGACGTGTCAGTGATGAAAAATTCATTAACAAAGACTACAGCATCTGACAGCTCTGGCCAGATCTACCGTGTTCTCTTCTTCTAATATATGCTTTAGGAATAGAAAGTTGCCAGCTACACGGATGATCCGTCTTTGTTATACATTTTCGTCTTCAGAAAATGCCTACATGTAAGTATTTCAGAATCTGTTGTTGTTCTTAAATTATGCTGCGCTACAAAGAAATAAACACTTCATGTGGAGAGGCACAAGCCATCAGGAGTTGGGAGTCCTGAAATCTCCAGGGAGATTAGTCCTTAATAGTTTTTAAGTGCAATTGCTGGAGATTAAAAACAATTTAGAAAGCCTTCTAAAGAGAAGCAATAATCTATATGAAGTGATATGCAGCCGTAGTGGGACGACAACCTAGATAATAAGGGGTATTTTAGCTTAGCCAAGTGAAATTCTGTTTTCTAGAGAAAAAATGAAATGAGAGACGTAGAGAAAATTAAGAGAACGGCCATGTAAAGTTTCTTTAACTTCTCAGGTACCAACCACAGCCATGTGAACTCTGTGGATAGTAAGGGGGGAAAAATGATGCCTCCTGACACTTCGTTTGACAGACGAAATCTTCCAAACAGGGGCCAACAGCAGTAACTACAGAACTACAACACAGATTTTAATCTACAGGTAATCAGACATTTCCTTCAACAAGAGGGAAAGAAAATTTGCTGCCTTCAGATGATTTACGGTTGACCTGAGGACGGTGGCAGCCGTGCCCCCCATGGGACAGGCCGGAAGAGCAGCAGCTGGCTGTGGTGGTGGTTACTGGAGAGGATGATGCCTTTGGGTGCCCTTCTCACAGCATCCTCCCAAGCTGGGACCACGGGGCAGCCCCCAGGACTGCAGCAGCCAGACACCCAAATACCCGGTGCTGGGACTCGATAGGGATCCTTCACAGGAGAAATATTTCGGTTGGTTTTAGTTTTACATTCAAGCGTATGTATTTTTCATTTAAACATTCCTCAAGAAATAAATCGATTGAAAAGAACCAGGAAAAAGGCATCAGCTGCAGCCTGAAAATACTGCTACAGTAAGTGAATACACCCCAGCCCCAGTAAAATGCCCGGGTGGACTCCTGTGAAGGCGATAGCCCGAACTCCCTGGTGCTGTTGAGCACATCCCAGAAGTGGCTCAGCGCGTGCAGTGATCGGACAGCTGGCGAGTTCAGCTTTCCATGTCCTGAGTCGGCCGCCAGCAGCAGCAGGTACCACGGCACCGCGCCAACACGGGGTCAACGCCGCCCACAGCCACGCCAGCGCACTCGCACGTACCCTTTTCTTCTGCTTTTGTGTCTCTCGGGCGTTTCTCATTCTGCTTCACTTAACTACATCTGCTGATTTTCCAGCTCAAGCTTACGTATACAGTATATTGCATTTTTGTTTTGGTTGGGTTGGGTTTTTTTGCCATTTTAACCAGTATTTCTTTCACTAATTGAAAATGCATATACTACAAATCTCTATGAAACCAGTCACGTTTCTAATTATTAGAGCAGGCTCCAACTGCAGTTAGCGCACCTGCAAGGTCTGAAATATTAAGGGAAACCCCCAAGACTGAGTTAATGACCTACCACCATCCATGGATAGCCACTGCCAAAGATTACTCCAACACAGAAAAAATATATTTTTCCCTTTCAATGAATTCACGTATTAAAACTTAGTTATCAGAACAGTACAAATCAAGCGGGCACTTCGCGTATCAGGCAGAACTGCCCCGTGGAGACGTGCGCAGGCTCACGAGGTCCATAGACCAGGAGCCTTTGTTTGCACGGGGGCTGCGGCGCAGAGCAGCCGGGGAGCTTTTACCGGATGCTCCTTCGCTGAGCTCTGCAGCTTCAGCCATATTTACTTAAGATTTTGGCAAAAGCGCTATCCTTGTCCTTAACAAGCTTAGCTAAGCTTTTACAAGCCCACAGCAGGTTCTGCTTGTCTCACGTAATCTGATGGGATGAAGTACTTTTGCCTGTGCTGGAAAATAATTGCTCGCCTATCTTCTGCAGTGCTTTTAAACCTTCTCCCATACGGTTGAAATAGCTTCTTCAGTTTGCCGGTCTAAATTCGGCAAGATAAATGTGTTCTCTGTTCTCCCTCCTGCTTCCCAAGCTGATAAACAGGCTATTATGTTGTGCCATATAGACCGTATGTAAACAGCTGAAAACAATATAAAAGACAATTTCACTAGGACTTGATCTTCCATTCCGAAGGGAAGAAGTTGCAATGTTTCTCTCCTCTGCGGCAGCAAAGCAAAAATAAAGTTATTTTGAAATGACCAGAAGAGCTTTTCTGGTTGTAAAAATATGCATTAAATGTGGAAATGGCAATTCCATTAACACAAAAGAATAAAAGACGATGAGCAAAATGCCATCCCTACAAAAGGTACAACGCACTGATTTCCGTGAGCGCGGGAGCAGGCAGCCGGGCACGGGGCCCCTCTCCCCCCAGCGCCGACAGCCAACGTTCTCATGCACTCATGCCTTTACCTCGTAAGTCGACGGGACTTTTTGAAAATGGTATTCTTTCTGCTTGCCTTGCAATCCTGGGCTAAACCCACCTACCTGGATTGTAAACCGCTTTAATCACCGAAGGGCAGATGATGATACCTCGGTACTGGGTGATGTTCTTCCCCATCTTCCGAGAGAGAGCCCGCAGCAGAAGAGGGCCAGCGCTCCGATCCTCACTCCTGCCCTCACCTGCATTTGGTACTTGAGACTTGCGTTTCACCAAAACACTTCCAAATTCCAGCACATCTCCACACACTGCTTAATTGTCTTGAGAAATGACACGAAACACCTAAAACCCCCAGTGACAATAGATACGCTAGTTTTGCAATACCCATCTGAATAACGCTTCTCAGCCTTCGCTAGGGACCAAAGAGTGCTCCAAAATGCCGCGGGAATACAAAAACTCTGCTCGTTTTGTTAACGGATTTACGTTGTTTTTACACTAATATAGACAAGATGAGATTCAGGCTTTATCAGAATTTCCTGACAAACATATGTATCCCTATTGAAAAGAAAGTTCCTCTTCCCATGAAAAAGGCATGCCAATGAAACCATGGTTACAGAAGCTGTCTCGTATGTTAAATACTGTAATACTGAATCATTTTAAGTCTCTAATCTCATTAGGATCAAGCTGTAGCAAAGGATTAAAATAGAGATTAGAAACAGTGCAGAGGGATACTCCGTCCCTCTGCAGGTATGAAAAGATTTTACCCTATATTCACTAGGTTGTAGAATGGGGTTTACTCTACTAATCATTTTTTACTATATGAGCCTTACAAATCTCAACATTCTTTTGTAACCTCAGATTCAAGGCAAAGAGCTGGAAACGACCTGCCCGTCTGCCACCGTCTCTCTGTGCTGTGGGGAGAAGAAAGGATGGGAAGAAAACGGCAGCTCTGGGTAGTATTGCCTTGCCCTGCCTCCGGTTCTCCCTCAAAGTGTGCTATCTCCAGTTTGGCTCGAATGAAAAAGAATTATGAAAACCACAAAATAAAAATAGGGGGGAAAGACAAACTAAAGTAGTTTTTTTTAGCGGTGCGGGTGCCAGAAGTGCCGTGCAGACTCCAGCCATCGGCACTCACGGTGAAACCGTGGCTGTCATTTGCTTTATTTCATGAAACCAGCTTGGTAACGAGATAAAAAGCTCAAGCTTTCAACTAAGGTTAGCTGATAGGACGTGTAGGTAAATCCGAGCGTTTCCACTAAAACTGGTTGGCTTTTTCACACAGCGCGGCCATCTGCACCCTCCCCAACGGTAGAAGCTTATTACATTTGGATGCAAAACATAATTACCCTCTAACTTAGCCTCTGATCTTCAGGAGGTAAGCCGACGTATTGCTGCTTGCCTGGGAACATGTAATGAGAGATTTGCACCATTTACAGTCTGTTTTAATAAACTTTTTATCTACAGTTGTCTATAGTTAGGAGTTAATCCAGTTAACTCTTTGCTTACAGCAGTCCTGCAGAACTGGAGACACCCACGGTTGCGCTGTGAAACCGAGAGGTGCTCCAGCTCACGAAAGAATTAAAAATGGGATAAAGGGGGCTGTGCAGGACCCTCCCACCCGCTCTTCCAGAGCCACCTCCCGGGAGCTGCAGTGCAGCCAGGAGCATCCCGAAGGACCGGGAGAGGGAGGGCAGGGGGAGGGCTCGCTCCAGCCAGGGGCAGACACAGTCGCTTCTGCCCCACTGCCCTTCGCGTTCGAAGCGCAATCTGGAACCCGAACAACACTGATTGCTTTGTTTCACATTATTTTGGCGATGCACAAGCGCAAGGAATGTCTGAAGATGTAATGGATGAGTAAGAGAGAACGGGTACAAGAACAAATAAGCTAAAAGGCACCCTTGAGTTCAAGTAAGGGACTACATGGTTTCCTAAGATAATCATGTCCATCTTGGTGACTCATTAAGGCAATGAGAATTTTCAACCGTACTCACAATTATCATTATGCAGAAAGTTCATCAAATTAAAAACATAACTCAGTTTCAGAAACGTTGACATTTCTCGAAAAAAATAAATACTCTGAAGTTCATCATGCTGAAATGTTGTAACTGGATGCAGAGCCTCGGAGCACACGCTCTGGGACTTCTGGTTTTCCGCTCCATCCGCTAACCCTAGAAAATGGACAGGAGACTCTCCAAAGTACTCTTCATCTAAGCAGGACAGGAAGAAAGAAAACCGCCAATTACTTCATTATGAGTCTCATTACAGTAATTTCAATATTTATCAGTCGTAAGAGGCAGCTCTCACCTCTTAGCGCTTACTGCCTAAGAGCCACACACCGACCCTGCCTGCGCATCAGGGACAACACACTGCGTTTAAAGGGCTTTGGCAGAAATCCCACCATTTTAGGTGACCTGATCTTAATTTCTTTGTGATCAGGAAGGATAAATTTCTGTTAAAGATGCTGCATCACTTGTATTTCTTACAATAGATGGCTTTTATTTTATCTGTGTGGGTATATATATGTATGGACACAGACAGAGTTTATTCTGTTAGCAAATAATCATTCTCATGATCTGTTTCCCCGTGACAAAAGGCAGGATTTTCTGTAAAAAAAAAAAAAAAAAAGAAAAGAAAAGAAATACTTTCACCTCCCGAGGAGCACCTGCTGGAGAACTGCCTAACTGAAGGATTATGACCCCGTTGAGCGGAGGTGGGTCTCAGAACCATCCTTCCCAGCTCTTTCCGAGGGGTGGGCCGGGAAGGGGGCTGGCTGCTGCCCCCCCGCAGCAGTAGCCTGGGCACCCCCCTATACAGCCCCCGCTGCCTCCAGCTGTTTGCCTCCCCCGATCACTCCCTTCGAGCCTTTTCCCCTAAAATGACCCTCACAGGTTTTTTTCTTCCCTTGGGTCCCGTTTCACCGAGGAAGACAATCCCCTGCTAAACATAGGAAAAGAGTGGATTTGCACTGATAAACATGCAGGTTATATTTATCTAGATAAAAAACGTCTTGTGACATTGCACACACTCTCACAGCTGACTCTGCCGCTTGTTCTCAGCACACAAGGCAGATAATGAGGATTTGTTTGGTTCCAGCCATGGAGCCAAGACCCGCGACAAAGCGGCTCGCCGGGAAGCTGAGATAGTCGTGACCGACCCTCACACAACTTATCAATAATCCTTGTTACAGCAGGAGCAAACCCAACCAGATGCCATCCTGACGGAGGAGGAGGAGGAGCGGCCGGAGGAGCGGAGCTGTGCGGGACGGAGGGAGGGATGGGGACCCCCCGACACCAGCGCCAGACTGCCCTTCCTCTCCCCTTCCCCCCAGACACCACCTCTCGTGCCACAGTCCCACTGTTTTCCTCCCATACGGCTACTGAAAATACATTTTTCCATTATTGCTTCGAAACCCCACACAGTTTGAAGCATTACAAAGTATTATTCGTTATTGGATGTGAAACGCTTCATCTTTTGAGAGCAGGTATCCAGCTTGTGACCTGTACGCGCTGCCAGTGCGCCCAACGCTAGAGCCCCTTCGCCAGGTCCTCAGGCCCGCGTGTGTTCCCCGGGTGTAACACAGCAAACCCGTGTAACGCTGGGGAAGGGAAGCTGGTACACGTTTTGACCACGCTTCTCCGTGCTTCAGATGCTGCTTATCTCAGGCTACAGGACCCTCTACTTAAACACAAGTCTAATTTAGTCATACACCTAAATTCAGACAGCAAGAGTATTTCCACCAGGTATGGTCTCTAATGAAAAGGCCTGATCCATTTATCCAGTAAGGTAACGGAGCAGTGAAGATGTACTAGTACGGAGACCAGGAGGACACCCCCATGGCCTCAGCCGCTGTGGGGACGTCACCTGCGACCCCTGAGCTCGGCGGGGAAGGACGTCTCCCAGCAGTAGAGCAACCGCGCTGCTGAAGGATGCCAGACCCAACAGTGACAGACTTACACACTCGGCAGCAACAAGTTACGCATTTTGAAAAAACCATCTAGACATCCCAGTGAAAGCCTGCAAACGCCATTGTGTGTATGACAGAAATACTGAAACACCGCCTTCTGAAGGAAATCAGATACGAAAATGCTGATTTGTTACCTGGCACTTAAGTTGGCCTCAGAATTAGGGGAATGGAAGGCGGAGGGTGCAATACAAAACATTCAGAACGGCTCCCGAAGCAGTCACACAGACCATTCCGCGTGACTGCCCTACTGGGCAAACAGGTGGGCGCTGGTGAGGCACCGACCGAGGAGAGGTACTGAGAAGTGGGGTTAATGGGGAAGAGACATAGCTCTTCCTCAGGGCAGTGGCGTCTCCAAGGGCTGACACCGACATCTCCTCAACCATATCCCAGGCTGACGAGGGTACAGAAGGAGATGACCAAATTCATTGGCGATGCTCAACTCTTTGGAGCAATACAACGGTGACGCAGCCGCGAGAGCCCCAGCCCAGCCTGGTGGCACGGAGCACCGCTGCGAGGGCACGAGGAACCCGACGCACCGGGTAAATGCGAGGAAAGGCCAGGGCGGGGGAGCCAGAACCAACAACAGACACAACGCCAAAGGTCACCGCATTAGACAGCGGCGCTCAGAAACCTTCCCCGGACAACGGAGTCTTCATAGGTCCTTTTAAACATCAGCTTAGTGCTCAGGAGAGGAAAAGGAAAGGGAAGGTATGGGCAGGAATTATACAGAAGGGCACCGATGATGATAGAAAATGTCACTATGCCAATAAAAATCCATGAGAGCGCCACGGTGTGCGTATCTGGCATCCCGTCTCAAAAAGGATTTAGAAGACCTAGAAAAGGTGTGAAAAATTTGACAAGAATGGTTAACTAATTGGCGGAGGTTCTATTCAAAGGAAGATAAAATAAAGCACTATTCAATTTGGGAAAGAGAGGACGGTGTAGCGGACGTACAGAAAATCATGTATAGCAGCAAAAGCGCGAAACGACAAACAATTATTTGTTGTTTCTCAAAATGCAAGAACAAAAGGTTGTCGGAAAAGAATTAGACGATAGGTGCAAAACAAAGAAAAGAAAGTATTTTTTCACTTAGTGTATAATTAAACTGTGGAACTCATTACCACAGGATGCTGTGGGAGCCAAACACATAAATGGATTTGAAAAGCAATTAGACAAATTAATGGAAGAAAAGTCCATCAAAGCCTATTGAACACAAAGACGTGGATACAACTATTGACACAACATTCATCATTAGTCACGCAGTGCTTCTATCCTACTACGTTTATCTGGAAAACGCTGTTTCCCAGCCCAGTGGTGAAGGAGGTGCCTCCTCCGCTGCCACAGCCCAGCGCCGGCATGGCCGGGCTCGGGGATCTTCTCCCCTCACCAAGTTACCGCAGAAAGACCTCCCCCTTCCTAATAGAGCAGGGTTTTACCACAACGACAATAAGACCTTCACTGAAGCACCAAAATACTTACAAATTAATTACACAGGCTCATAAAAATTACTGGAAATACCAGCAGTGCTGGGCTTGGAAAATACCAATACTTGGGAAAAACTGAAAACCTTTGCTGGCTGTTACCAACCTCAGATGAACTTCCAGTAGTTCAGGTTTGCCAATTAGGAAAGACTATACCCGTGCCTGGAGGCTGGCAATAACATACATCTGTTGTTATTATGTTGGGAAGTAGAATCTGAGGGCTGCTTATTGATGCTCTTTATGTGGTAACAATAAATGCAATAAAACAATAAATATTTTCTTATCAAAGGAATTTCTGTGTGGAATCACAGAATCCCAGGCTGGCAGGGGTTAGAAGGGACCTCTGGAGATCACCCAGTCCAACCCCCTGCCAGAGCAGGGTCACCCAGAGCAGGTGGCACAGGAACGCGTCCAGGCGGGTTTGGGATGTCTCCAGAGACGGAGACTCCACACCTCTCTGGGCAGCCTGTGCCAGGGCTCCGGCACCCTCACAAGAAAGTTCCTCCTCATGTTGAGATGGAATTTCCCGTGTTCCAGTTTGTGCCCGTTGCCCCTTGTCCTGTCCCCGGGCACCGCTGAGAAGAGCCTGGCCCCATCCTCTTGCCCCCCGCCCTTTAGCTCTTGCTGAGCATCGATGAGATCCCTCTCAGCCTGCTCTTCTCCAGCTGAACAGCCCCAGGGCTCAGCCTTTCCTCAGCACAGAGATACTCCAGTCCCTTCATCATCTCTGTAGCCTCCGCTGGACTCTCTCCAGCAGTTCCCTGTCCTTCTGGAACTGGGGGGCCCAGAGCTGGACGCAGCCCTGCAGATGTGGCCTCCCCAGGGCAGAGCGGAGTTGGAGGATGACCTCCCTGGACCTGCTGGCCATGCTCTTTTTAATGCACCCCAGGAGATCATCGGCCTTCTTGGCCACAAGGGCACGCTGCTGGCTCACGGGCAACCTGTTGTCCACCAGGACTCCCAGGTGCCTCTCTGCAGAGCTGCTCTCCAGCAGGTCACCCCCAACCTGTACCAGTGCACGGGGTTGTTCCTCCCCAGGTGCAGCACCTTCCACTTGCCCTTGTTGAACTCCATGAGGGTCCTCTCCACCTAATTCTCCATCTTGTCCAGGTCTTGCTGAACGGTGGCACGGCCTTCTGGTGTGTCAGCCACCCCTCCCAGCTTTGTGTCACCAGCAAACGTGCTGAGGGTGCGTTCTGTCCCCTCGCCCAGGTCTCCGACGAATATGTTGAACAAGACCGGACCCAACGGGAAGGCACCGTCGAACAGCTGCATCGGCTTTGCTGGGAACACGCTGCAGACGGGTCCTGCCCAACCAGGCTCTGCTCACGCCAAGGCACGGCTGGCGCGTCCCCATCCACCACAGGCTGCGAGGGGACCTGCCCCACGCGCGCAGAGCTCGGGGAGAAGGCGAGTGCCGCACACCCGTTAGCTGAGGAGAGAATATCACTTTGCAAAGTTTTAAATCTTTTCCTGATTACAGGGAGATACATCAACCTATTCAGTGCAGAGTGAACGTCCTGCAAATTCTTATTATGCTGATACGGTTTTACTTAGGAAAAAAAATTACAGCTAGGGTTATTTTGCCAGAGTTAAAAAAACATGCTGAATTGAAAAGTGTTTTTCTTGTAATTTAGAATCTAGACAGGAATAAAATGACAGCAAGTAGCGGCCCTGGATTACTGACACTCTGTGTTACACCAAAGTGAGCCCAGCTGAATGCAAACTATTCCTAACGCACCCATTTAAAACAAAATCTGCAAAGGAATAGCATAGGGAAAGAAAAGCCACAGTTCCAAGAAACACTCCCTGTGTAAAGGATTCTTTTTTTTTTATTAAAACATACTGGACTCCCCGGTTCTATTTCATTATATTTCATATATATATATTCTATAATATTCTATATTTCATCTATTTCAGTGCTTCAAAACTCTTTCCATGTTTTGTAATTGTTAAACAGTTTCTGAAAGTCTAGAAGAAAGAGGTCTGACAGTGAAATAACACACACTGATTGCTAACGATGAAGCTAATCAACAGTGCTTTTTAATTCTTGGCTTCGACAGCCCATTTTCTTTTTTTTAAATTAATATTCAGACCAGCACAAGTTGTGTAGCCGCCTGTTTTTAAGCAGAAAAACTTTTGTGCGTAATGCTTTAAAACTTTATTCCTTGACATCTTTAGGCTAGAGCAAGAACGAGTAACGCTGAACCCACCATAAAGTCCAGTTTTGCAGAATTTTAACTTCTGCTAAGACAAGCGGGATGGATATGAGAAAATCATAATTACATCTAGCATTCAAAACAGGTAAAATCCAGATTTGTGCAACCTCTGAAATGCCACTGTAATGACTACTGCCTTTCGGACGGAGGAAGAGCTGCATTAATTAAATCCAATTGGAGCCTTGTGGAGGTTTCCAATAATTTTTTAATTATAGCTTAATGCTGCTTTCTAGCCCTTGCAAAATTGATATTTCTCATGTAATGGCTGTATTTCGTATTCAGTCCTTCTTTTTTCCCAAGACACTCACAGAAAGCCGTGAAGATGCAACCCATCAGCCGGGACTCAAGCAGGAAGAGTTTTGTGCCATACAACATTTTCCTGATTTCTTTCCAAAGTGCAGACCCGCTAAGAAAATGTTCTCGTAACCTCCCACAGACATCTACATCTGCACGCCCCGGCTGGGAGCGCAGCCGCTGCCGGGTAATCAACGGAAAAGAGCGTTTTCTGCAGAGCCAAAACATTTTCCCAGGCTCCTGCCCTGCCGGAGGAGGAGGCTGCGCTCCTTTCGTTCTCTTTGCCCTCTTCCTCGGGGCCAGAGACAGGCGGTCTGGGCGGCAGGTCCCGGAGCCTGGAGGGCTGGGGCGAGTTTGCGAGGTCCAAACGGCGCTAATGAGCAACGGAGGGTGGGGGGAGGAGGATGCACCCTGTGCTGGGACGCGGCGCTGGAAGTGCTCGTGGTCCCCTTACTGGGACTGGGGATGTCCTTCCCGATGCTGGGACTGGGGATGTCCTTCCCCCTCTTTAAGCAAAACCTTCGCCCCCTTTCTGCATTTTCCTGAAGCAGTACGGCATCGCTAAGTTCGACCTCACACTCAAAAATCAGTAATTTAGAATTCCCACAGTGGACAGTATCTGCGCTCAGACTGACTGAATTAATCCTGATTATAATTACTGCGAACATCAAATGAAATATCAATACGCAGGCGTTTTCGTGTGAGTTCATATTTCCACTTTCAGTCCAGCACGAGCGCACAGAGAGTGACATTTACAGAAGACAATATACAATGTTCCATGGTAAAATTCTTGACGTTCAGAAGCTTTCTCAGTCTAAAGGGTTATACTGACCGTAGCACATCCTCACAATACAAGGCTTTAAGAGATATAAAAGATGACATTTCATTTTTGTTCTCTGGAACATTTCTGTTTGAATGGAATTCTTTCCTAAAGAAAATATCAAGAAAGAGGAGTTTAGAGTGACATTTCTAGCACTGCAAAGCTTTGATTCCAAAAGCACAAATTCCAGCACATGAGCTTTACAGCCGGAGGAGGACTTTGCATCTTGATGGCAGCTGACAATCTGATTTCCAGCCAGACCTGGAAGAGACGGGGTAAATTATCACCGCCTTTGAAAATTATCTTTGCGCAAATTAATCTTTTTTTCTTTCAGCTGGCCATAGTTGGGGGCTGGACTAGATGATTTCCAGAGGCCCTTTCCAACCCTACGATTCTATGATACTGTCAGGGAGCAATTTGGTAGGGAGAAATTATCAAACAATTTTAAAAGACTGGCAAGTCTTTTCAGACGATCAGCAGGAGTTTCAGGAAGTCAAGAAAAGTTGAATTATGCCTCAGATGTGGAAACGCAACACCTAAACCTGAGCTCTTGTCCCGAGAAAGTCTCTGAGAGAAATCACGGCAATTCTGTTCCGAAGCCACCACGGCAGAGACCACAACAGCCGGGATTTATTCTGCGCTTCTGACACCCATTAGCAGTTTATATTTCCACTGCTCCTGGCAGAATATCCGGCGTCGTGGTGGGTTTAACGAGACCCAGCAACGCCGGTGTGAGGACCTGACTGACGCCAGCTGGGATGGGTCTCGCCGCAGGGCAGTGGGAGAAGGCCTGCAGAGCCCGGGATGCGGAATCCGCCAGCCACGAGCCCCCACCTTCCAAAGGCTCTGAAATCACAGGTGTCTAACCCAGGACCACGTGGCCAGCACCGCGGCAGCAGCGCGCTCTCAGGCCAGCATCGCCCGCAGACGGCACGTGCCAGGCATGTCGCGGAACGGAGCAGAACTCCCCAGATTACCGGGAAGGGGAACCCAGCCCCCCTGAGCCCTTTCCCTTCTCTCTGGCTGACGGTCTGAAGTAATTAGCCGATTGTCTGCGCGCTTCTGCACAGCACAAGTAAATAGCTTTGATAAATAATTACAATTATTAGCGAAAAGAAAATAATTCTAATGAACGATACAATGCAGCAGGGATGCACTTCCTGCGTTCATTAGCTTGGAACTGACAAAGCTCCGGTTCTGGGAGGATTGCACTGACAATCCTGTCCATTAATTGGCTGTTCCTCACTCCGGAGATCAAACATAAAGACTAATTTAATATTCTTTAACTAAAATATTACCCAAAATTATGTACTGTACAGTCGTTGGCTCTAAGAGCCGCTGGCGGGCAGACACCGCAGTACGAGGGGGGTGAGTGTCCCGCACAACACACGTGCGTTTTGATTCCCGATTTCCTGAAAACCAAGGAATGCGCTCTCTTATTTTTAAACTTCTGATTGTGCGCAATGGAGACTCGGCTGTCTTCTCATGGCAGAGGGAAACACTCCTCTGCCCTCCTGACAGCAGGGCAAGAGCGCCAGATTCATCATCTCGCTCACGGCGAGTAATCGATAGCAACGAGGAAATGCTAAGTGAGGAAAAGACCATTAATTTTATATCAGGAGGCAACTCTGTCCCTAGGACTGAAAACACCGAAATACAACCTGATAAACACTTTTATACAAACCAAAACAGTGGTGCGCGTGTGAGAATGTAACACCTTTTCCCCTATCGGCTACTTCAAAAAAAAGCAATTCCTGCATAGAAAAACAATTTGTATGGTCCAGAGCAAACCATTTCCAGTTGCCCGCTGCTAAGGACGTGCCCCCTGTTATGTTACGGCCCTGCTTTTTAAATTTACTGGCGAGCAGGCACAAAGCAAGACAAAGTTATCAATAGGATATCTTCTCTTACGTTTGGTGGAGAAGAAGAAAGACTTTCTTCGTGTGACTTTCTGTCACCCAAAATTCACACGACATGGCACTGAGGCACCCCATTTCTGCTGCCGGAGTCCAGGATGCCAAAGGGACCCAAATTAAACCTCCCAGGAGGCTAATTTGCCCCAGCAGCAAAATGATGAAGAAAAAAATCAAATCTGACTTTGAGTCTGATCTTATGGTCAATAATACATCAGTTATGTTTTAAATTATGTTTCTAACGTATGTCATTAGCATAAGGTGCCCTGTGTTCGGGCCAGGCCTGAGCATGGTCTCTCACTGAAATTAAACAGAAGCAATCACCCCGAATTCCCACAGCTGCTAACGAATCGCAGGCTGCCCTGTCCAGGATTCAGGGGTTCGTAACAGGACGGTGCAGTGCTGGAGGAAATTACTGCCTTCGCCTGCGCAGCCCCCATGTAAATAGATGAAATTCTTATAAATCTGGTGAACCCGGTTTCCTATTGTGCCGTTGCATTGGGCATGTTTTTCTCTTTGCCTGTTGTTTTTCTCTTTTGAAAGAAGAGTCATCAAATAATATCTAAAGCCAATAACATCTAAACCCCTATTTTCCAGCCAGCCTTTCTCTAAGCCTGCTTCCAACCCCTCGTACCCACACCTCTACCAGGACCGGGGCTATCATATTTTCATCACTTTTCTTTCAAACCCTGGCCTGCCACCATCACAGGGATTTCTGCCCAGCCACCAACAATCTCTTTGTGTGTTTCCAACTTTGAGACTAAAGGCATGTTTGGTGTAAAATCAAATAAGGCGTTTTCTTTTCCAAAGACTTGTGCAAGTTCCTCGTACGCTTATGTTTTTCTGTCTGCCCTTCTCCTTTTTTGAGGATTACTTCCCAAATTGAGATACACATGCCATCCATTGTACCTCTTGAAGGCGAGGAAGACTTTTCTAAAGGAATCGTCTAAGAACATAAAAAATCTAAGAGCCGTGTGCCTTCATGAGAAAGAAATTTCAGACAGTTTTGAACCATCAGATCTATCCAAACGCAGCACAAAGACAAAAGAAAATGGTTTAGACACCCTTTAAGAAGAAGGGTATAAGAGATGAACTTGTCAAGCCTCCGTTAGCCCTCAGGAGGGGCTGGCACGCAGCGATCGGTGACTCACAACATCAAAGGTCGCTGCTGTTCCGCTGGCCGGGCTGCCGGGGGGACACGCCGGTCACAGGGACGCCTTTGTTCCCCGAGGAGATAACCCCAACGCTGCAATAGGAGCTCCACAAGGAACAGCTATGACGGATCCAAACTTTGCTCTCCATTAACTGGACTCAGGCAGTTTTTTCTTGGGTTTGTATAACACAAAAAAGACATATTTTCAGTCAAGAGTACTTTATTTAAAAATCGAGTAGTTTGAAACGCTCAGAGTAGTATTTGACCACATCTAACACCAAAGGAAAGCCATTTAGCTAACTATATTAAAAACAAGTTGGGCAAAATAAATGTGATTTTTCATATCACTCTGGGTTAAATCTTTAATTCCTCCATGGGATTTAATCCAAAATACTTCAGTGACTCTGTGGCTAACGAGGCAACTATTTCAAACCAGAAAATGCATTCCACACTTATTCTGTGGTTATGAATGATCCGAGAGCAAGCTGTGATGTTTCAAAACTTGCAATCTATTCGGGCCTTTGGCATGGTGATTTAAACCCACGAATTGTAGAGGAACTTTTCCATGTGAGCATGTAAAATATTATTCATTAGTCATATATATTTAACCTAAATTACATCGGGTTTTATTTGATCAGGATTGGATGGCCTGATCAAACCCACCTTGAAAAATATCTATGGGAATCACGCTATGACTTACGGGAGTCAATTTTTGCACTTAGATGATATTTTTCTTTCAGCATAGAAACAACAACAAAACATATCGACAGCGTTTTGGTCACGCTCCCAAACATTCACTTATCCAGAAAAGCTGAGCAAGACCAAATCCACACCCGGCCTTTCCGGGCCCCCGTTCCAGTCTCGTTAGCCATGGTGCCTTAATTAACACCTGCCCACCACACACAACCCCCCCGGCTCCGCTCCCCGGGGCTGGGGCTGGTCCAGACGCGGGAAGACGCTGCTTCTGCCGTCCCACCGGCACCGGCTTGGGGCGTCTTACACCCCTCTCACTCCACAAATCCAGTCCTTTTCTCTCGACTGTGACAGTTTTATGGCTGATGGCGAAACTCAGGGGGGAGAGACGTGAGTGGGAGACGGCGTCTGCTCCGAGGGCAGGGCCGGAGCAGCCGTGCTCCCCAAAGGCTCGCCGCCAGCCCCGTGCCCGTGAGCCCCGTACCCCTGCCAGCTGTGCCCCGTACCCCTACCAGCTGAGCCCCGTGCCCGTGAGCCCCGTACCCCTGCCAGCTGAGCCCCGTATCCGTGAGCCCCATACCCCTACCAGCTGAGCCCCGTATCCGTGAGCCCCGTACCCCTACCAGCTAAGCCCCGTATCCGTGAGCCCCATACCCCTACCAGCTGAGCCCCGTATCCGTGAGCCCCGTACCCCTACCAGCTAAGCCCCGTGCCCGTGAGCCCCGTACCCCTGCCAGCTGAGCCCCGTGCCCGTGAGCCCTGTACCCCAACCAGCTGAGCCCCGTGCCCGTGAGCCCCGTACCCCAACCAGCTGCGCCCCGTACCCGTGAGCCCCGTACCCCAACCAGCTGAGCCCCGTGCCCGTGAGCCCCGTACCCCTACCAGCTGAGCCCCGTGCCCAGCAGCAGGGATCGCGTGGTCCCGGCCTCCGTGGCAGGGCAGGGACCCAAACTGGCCAACAGTAATTTCAGTGGGAATTAAAACACCCCTCGCAGCAGCCCTTTGTCTGCATGTTGGAATGCCGTGCCCTTTCCCCATCAACCCCAGCCCAGGCCTGTCCATCTTGCGCTACGGGAATGCCATCCCCAGCGGGGGGTTACAGACCCTTCAGCATCCGCCTGGCACTTCATGGCTCTCCTTGTCCAAACAAATGGGACACTTCGCTCCTGTTTGAGGACGCCGCCTGGCTTGCTTCCAGAACTTTTAAAACTTGTACTAGAGACTTCCAATATAAGATGAACTGCTTTTTTATTATAAAAACTGTCAAATGTTTGAATTGCTACTCTGCATCCTATCATTTTTCATTTCCTCTAATCTATACCAATCACTAAGCTTGCAATACTGCTGTCACGTTCATTTTTTCCCTGCATAACAACAACTTTATCCTGTAACAACTTCTCTTTGTAATGCAATAATTTAAAAAAAAAAAAAATAAATGCAGTAATACACATTTCTCATTACTTCCAAATCAGCAACTTGCCAAACTGGTCCCAAACAGACACTCCAGTAATTTCAATTCACTGGCTAAATATAATTAGTAACCTCACATCTTTTCCAAAAGACATCGGCATCCGTTTACAATTCATTATGGGGACCAAAGACAAACTGTCTTATAAATCCAATATCAGTAAACGAATCAGAAGAGCAGTAATTACCAGCAATCGGTGCAGGTTAGCAGCGCATCTCAGGCTGCGGAAGCACCGTGTCAGCGGGTTAGGGCCTGCCACTCCTCCGGACAACGGAAACATTATCGCTCTGAGAAGAACCTTTCTTCAGGTGCTTTGCGTTCAGATGAGAAACCCATTTTCTCTCTGTTTTAAGGAATGGAAATGGAGGACTGTGTGGCTTGGCTTCGGATAAAAGCCAAATCCAGTGACTGTCAGACCTGCGTTTCTTCTTTCCATGAACTGGCACAAATCCCACTGTGCACAGCTGTGGACCAAGGAAAAGCATGATCCCGCGAGCAGAAGAATTTGCAACACAGATCTGAAACTCAGAGAAATGCTGCAACTTTCCCAGTTTCCACAGAAACAGATTTTTTTTCATCGTGTTCCCACAAACTGACTGTAGAACTCCTTTCCACCCTGTTTCCCGACACAGCCAGGCGTAGGTCATTGTGCTGGACCCATCTGCCCGTCCCTCTTGGCTGCCTTTGAACCCACTGGCCCATTTGCCTCAAATCCCGCTGAAGGGTGGGAGGTTCGACAAAAAGAACTCCATGAAAATGAGAAGACAGACCCTATCGATGCTTCCAAAATGCAAAAGGCAGGAGCAACTCAGCCTCCGCCACCTCCTTTGGACAGAGGGCACCTAGCTGCAAACATGGTCAGGCTTCCCGAAAACCCAACAGCTCCAGGCTGGTCCCAGCATCTCCTGATCCCAGCACCTTCTGGTCCCTGCACCTCCTGGTCCCAGCACCTCCTGGTCCCTGCACCTCCTGATTCCAGCACCTCCTGATTCCAGCACCTCCTGGTCCCAGCACCTCCTGGTTCCAGCACCTCCTGGTCCCAGCACCTCCTGGTTCCAGCACCTCCTGGTTCCAGCACCTCCTGGTCCCTGCACCTCCTCCCAGCTGACAAGTCTGATGGAAAGGAGGGTAAAGAGGATCATAAGGAAGAACCTGAGAATGTTTCATGGAGTGGGAAAAAGAGAGGCAGAGGACACAGGACCCCATTTTGTAAGAAACCAGCCTTACTTGGTAAAATGTATCCCTGAAACAGGTAAGAGGTGTGAAAGTATCCCATTTGCCGTTCACTGCAAATTTAATACCAGAAAATCAGCGCTCTCGCACATTCACTATTAGCTCAAATCCAGCACGGTGTGATCACAGCAGAAAGACAACAGTGCAATAGGAAAGGTTCCCCATATGGCGGAAGGACGACGCTCTGAGTTTCTAAGAGTACTGGCAAAATTTCCTGAAGTACACAGAGTCTGCATGTAGCTTATTTAAACCACGAGCCAACTGTGATGGCTCCTGCAAGGTTCTGCACCTGTTTGTTTTTTTTTTTAAATGCCATGAAAATTGGCAGCAACATAAAGCAATAGTACTTAAATTGTTCCTTAATAGAAGCGAAGTGAGAATTAGAACAAAAATAACACACGTATTGTGTTTGCGGATGAGAGAACAAACAAAGCGTACACATTTCTACGTTGATGTTTGAATGTTCTTATTTTTCCAGCAGCAGTTTAATACCTACACCAAAAAAAAGCAACAATAGAGGGAGCACACCTTGGTTTAATAGAAAACAGATTAAGACGACCAGTGGTAAAACAGAAAAGGAAAATACCCGCAGAATGAAGTCTTCAGTGCTAGGGTGACCTTGGATGTAATCCACCTCCAAGATACAAAAACCAATGTACAAAGGTAGTGTTATCAATCATTTTTTTAAATTACAAAACAAACTATGGAAAGCTATGGGAGGTGGAGCAAAAATGGCTGAAGGATCTGCAAGACGCCGATATGCACAGAGTTCCGTGACGCTGGCCAAGGGGACGGGATGTAATTGTTGTTTACAATCCCGGCTTCAAGTAATATTGCAGCGGAAGATAAATCAAAGCCTGACACTGAGAGCAAAATACCAGCGACCTTGGCTGGGACAGTCTCTTTACCGGCCCGAGCTACAGGCACCGCTGTGAGCCCTGCGCTTGCTGGAGGAGGGGACCCCGGCAGCGACACCCGCCTCTTTCACCCGCGAACGCCCCTCTGTCCGGCTGCTGTGCTGATCTCTTATTTCCATCCTGGGCTTTTTTGAAAATTAATACACTACTCTTACCACTACTAGTCAGAACACTTACGCTATTCTTACTGGTTTCTTTCTTTAGAAAGCTGATAAAAAGCTTAGAAATGAACTGAAAATTTCAAAGAAAAAAATTAATATTGCTGAGGTTAATGGAGTCCAGCCAAAGGCAATCAGGGAACAAGCTATTTTTAGATATGCCTGTGTGAGAAATAAGTTCCGGTCCGAATGAAACGGGCTCGGGCAGAATCCTCTGTGAAGCACATTTTTATTCACGTTCTTGCAAGAGCGGGTGACCTAGCAAGCAGGCCCACTTTCGGTTCTTGAAACACATCTTTTTATTCCCTAATCCCGGATGAATTTTCCCTCCCCTGTTTCCCGTTGGTTGGGTACTCCAGGGTTCAGTCTGTCCGAGGCGCCTCAAATCCTTCCCAGATGTCCTGCCTCTGTTTACGTCTCCTTATGCTACACCTAAAGGGATTGTCTGACTAGTTTATTTCTTTCCTTTTTGGTAAAATTACTCAGTGTCATTAGCCCTGGTTAAATGTTTGGCTCCCCTTCTAGTCACTAATCCAGTAGGAATCAGTTTGTCCTTTTGTCTGTGTGACAAGAGATGTTCTACAAGCCTTTGCTGGAGCCTCTTTGTCCAGCCACTCCCTTGTCGTGTCACCTCTGATGGAAACGGCTTTTCTCCCTCGCAAAAACAACCCCTGCCTTTCTTACACCTGTGACCCCTTCTTAACCTTTCTATTGGATTTCATATAAAATTTTAGCATTTTGGATGAGGTTTCCCTTTGTGCATGACCTGACATCACACAAAAAATATATTACAAGAAATAGTAAAATTAGAAGGAGTTTTTCTTTTTAACTTCACTAACACATAGAGTTTCCTCTAACGTCACAGTCCTTCGTAACATTGGATCGTCACCTCGTGTTCCTCTCATCCAGCCTGTAGTCTCCACTAAAAGACCAACAGGGGCCAGAAGAGGAGAACGCCCACGGACGGCCCCTGCCGTGAGCAGCTTCCTCGGCTCGAGGGGAAAGGGAAGGTGCACAGAGAAGAGGAGAAGGATTTTTACATACATTAAGGATAAAGGTCAAAAATATCAACCTCTCACAACTACATTAGCTTCCATGAAGGGATGACTTACAGCGATTCCTCCTTCAAAAAAGTCAAGTCCATCCATCAGTAAATATCCCAAACAAGCTCAGCTCAAATGATTTTTGCTGAAAGCGAGAGAGGATTGCAAGGACGAGCAGACTAGGCATATGGCATTTTAGCAAAATTGATGGTCTTCTGAACTGTTCCTGGTATGTGTCTGTATTGGTAACTGGTTTATCCAGACTTGTTTGGTACTTTGAAAAAAAAAATAATTTTAAAGAGTGGAGAATGAACAAACCACCAGCATTCACTACTGAAAAATCCCTTGTACAATGTTAATTAGTTCCAAATATTAAAATATTTAGCCATGCCTGATGACTGAATATCAGGTATTTTGAAAGGTGGTTCACAGCTCCATAAAGGGATACAAAAACTTCAGGCAGGTAAGTTTATAGGCTAAAATCAGTATCGAAATAATAGTGTAAAGCTATAGAGACTGACTATATAAATTACAGAAGAAAAAGCAGATTAATAGAAATGAAGATGAGATATAAGTACCTTCCCTCCAACTGTCATTCAACTCGTTTATGTTTATGTCCATTTTTTTCTGTCTTCTGACTCACTGCCCTTCACTTGCTCCAGCTTTCGGAATGACAGCCACCAGCTGCCCCCTCCTTCCCCACTCACCCTTCCCAGGACAGGACAGGAGGCGGCTCATGTTCACCAAAACCCCGCAATTATGTTGAGCAAGCGTGAGAGCACCAATAAGACCAGTTTAGAAGACGTTCCTGGTTTCCCCTTGTGATCCAGAGGGCGGTTTGGTTTGAGTGTCATTTCTCCTGCCTACGAACAACGACCCCGTCCAGTTTTGCTGTTGTTTTGTTATGAATGAGAGGGAAGGCTCCTACCGATTTTTTGTTGCACGCGTATTGCAGTACCGTAAGAGAAGTCAAAGACTATACGACAGTCTGAGTCCCCATTACAAAAAACGCCAATATGTTTCAATAATTTGGTTATCCTGGAATCCAGCCATGAATTTCTGGCCGGGCAGACCACAGGCAGACGTGCGTCTCTGCCAGCTGCAGCCGGCTGACGCCTGCGCTGCCCCGGCATCACCGCGCGCCCGGAAAATGAGCTAAAAAGAACCTGGAGGAAAGCAAAAATGATGAGAAACCTGACCAGTGAGAAACAATTAAAAGAATGGGTTCTTCTGTCAAAGGGAATGCTGTTTAGACATTTGGTTTTTGATCATCATTAATGGCCTGGAGAAAGAAGACGGAAAATAATGAATATTCACAGAATGGCAAGTGTTCGGGAGCCGCCCCACGCACACAACAGTGATTAAATTCTCTGTAGATTCTCCAACTTGGTGCGTTGACGTTTTCTGCAGAACCTTCCGCGTACACCCCTCCGAGGGTCCCGGATCCACTTAAAGAAAAAAGTAGGCCGGAAATGTAATTTCTGTGTATACTTTTATATATGTATATAAACACATGCATGTATACACACATACAATTTTGGTAACGTACTGCTGGAAGTTTATAATCAATTCTTTTAATGAAAACCTTATGAAAAAATATGTAATTTCGATTGACTCTAGTTATAAGCTGCCCGTCCAGCTCTCCTCATCACTGGCCCCTAACATTGAACTCACCGGTCTCCAGTGATCAATTTGTCTGAAGACCTTTAAGAAACTGACATTTTATCAAATATTTTATCTTTTTTTTTTCTCCTGTCAGAATAATTGTTTTAACATTTTATGTAAAGTCTTTTGTTGTGGACAAGGCCTTTGCTAGGTATTTTCTGAAGACGGGATAAGATTTGGCATTTGAGCTAATTCTTTGTTCAGTAGCCGACATTCCTCTTCCCGCACTAGGCAGATCTTTCCCCAATTTATATATTTAATTAAAGTTTTTCAAATCATTATTATTCCATGGTTGCCAGTGCAATTCTGTTTGCTTTCAGCTTCCATGAGGATTCAAATCCTTCATGAAACTTTCTTTCTCCCCGCCATGTCCAAAGGCACACGGCCCTTCAGTCGCGGCGTTGGATGCAGGACGTCTGCAGGACTCCCGGGTCGCGCTGCAGCATGGCGAGCCGTGTCCCTTTGCGCACAAATAACGAGCAAAAGCAGCAAATGCCTTGATACGACGCGCCAGGAGAAGTTATCCGAAGGACTTCGCAACTTGACCTCGCATTGTAAAGGCTGTGACTGCCTCCAACGATGCTTTGAAAAGGGAAGTCGCTGAGAGAGGAAGAGGCCCCATGACATTGCAATTATGCAAAGGTGACATATAAATAAAACCCTTAGGCAAAAAGAGGTGCCTTTTCATATTAAGATTGAAATAATTCTCAGATCAGGACTAAATTTTTGTGAGAACTGTCATATCAATTAGAGGTTTTAAGGAAACCGAAGTCATAGATAATGTATTAAGCACAATAAACTGACATTTTGATACGCAACCAGCAGACGTTAAAAAAATGACAACTGACTCCAAAAAGTCCAGAAAGATATTTAAATCAGTAACGCTGAAATGAATAAATTAAATGAGCAATTACTAGTATGTTTGACAAAGCATGATAGAACAATGCATTAAGCATATATTAGCTCAGCCTTTACTCACTGATCTTTATCTTCTTTTAATTAATGAATTTAATTGACTGGAAGGGAGATTTAAGAATGGCTTTTTACAAGCCAAGTGGGAAAGCCATTTGATATTTGGGAGAGGAGACGCAAAGAGAGAGTGCGATGGCTTGTGAAAACAACGGGGTGGAGCCACCATCGCTCCGTGGCTGGTGCCGAAATCTGAGAAGACCTAGGAGAACATTTACAATTGTAATTTTCACAAGGAAAAGTTTATCAAAATTAAAACCAGTAAGACGTGCAAAATAAGAGGAATTCTAGCAGAACCGGATGGATTCATAAAGAACTGTTCAAATCTTGGGAACGGTTCTTCAGACAAGAAGAGCACCTTTACCTACGTGCCAGGGCCCCAGCATCCCCGACGCTGGCATGGCCAGCCACGGGAAACGCGAGCGAGCTGGTGATCTCCAGTGACACAGAGCTCGAAACGGACCTTCTTTAGGTCTCTAGGATGGTTTTCCAGAAGACGTGTTTCACTCTTCTGGGTCCCGATACAATCGGCTGGCCTTAATATCATCCTTAGACATCCACCTTCTCACGACCTGCCTGGATGCACGTATATCCATCTCATCCCACGTGCCAGGCTGGGATCGGACGCAACCCAGTCACCGCTGCGTGGGAAACCAGCTCAGCCCCTGCGGAGCTCCGCTGCCAGCATCCGGGCTCCATCGCCTTCAGCTGAGGGGAAGAGACGCGCTGTACTCTGCCCTAAAGACAACGCGCACAGGGTCGGTTGGAAAGCATTCCCTTTTTGCTTAAACAGGCTCAGAATATTTCTTTTAAAAGGCTGTATCTTATATAAATTCGTAAATACGTGTGTGTTTATGTACACTCTCCTACGTGGATATTTCTATGTACATATCTATTATTCCAAGAAAGTATCAATAATATTCTATGATTCTATTAATTCAGAAAAGAAGGGCAAACTACCTAAAAAGGAAGATTTATTCTGCTACTACGCATATAATCTTTACAAAGAATGAACAGTAACTGTTACGTTTTCTTTATTTCTTTTTTTTTTAGCTTTGTTCTCAATTGTATTTTAAATCACAACTGTTTGCAGTTTTCTCTATTTTCCGTACCCGGCGAATACCATATATGCTTAAACTACGTGAAATTAGTTAAGCCTAAAAATGTCAGATGGAGATTGGTGCTGGAGTTTCTCACAGCACATTCTATTGAAATGGCTCATGACTTCGCTAATGGTAGACTGGAGGCAGTGGAAGGAGCAGCATCACCTGAAAGAACAAATTCCACCAGCTATACATTAATGGAAAAAAGTAATACTTATTAAAAAGGAGAAAAATGAATCCTTTATGTCCTGTAACAGGTCTGGAGACGTTTATATCACATTTTTTCAGATGTCGTGCTCTATCACAGTAAAAAGCAGGAATGTGCTCAGCCACTCAAATTCAACTTCAGCAAGCAGCGATGCCCGCACAACCAACGGGGGCAGCTCTCAGCTGCTCTAGCGGTGGGACACGTTACGACGGGCACACGGGAAGCGTCCCCATATACACCGATTTAATATATGCTCACACTGGCTTTTGCTTATCTTTTGTTTCCACCAAACGTGGGAAATGTATTCCAAATCCCTAAGGTGAAATTTTTAAAGTACATCTCAGCAGGAACGACCACTCACTCCTCCCTGCAGCTTCTGAAAACAACCCAGGAGAAGGGAACGGGGTGTCAGTGGAGCAGCCGGGACAGAAGGTCCCGAGGATATTCTCGGGAGGAAGGACAGAAAAAGCCTGGAGTGGGTGGGGGGAGTGAAAACAAGTTCCCTCTTTGCGTCCTGCTCCTCACTGTGGCAGGGAATACAGATGCTGAAATCTACCTCCTGCCAATACGCGTTGTCCTTCGAACGTATAGCTGCAGAAATATTCAATACCGCACTGAAATGAAAACCTGAGAATATCTGAGGAATGAACGGGTCCTTCGTAAAATCTGGGTTGAGTTTTGTTATGTGTTTCTATTGGGGATTTTTTTTTCTCGCTGTGTCTGCACAGACGTACACACCACCGTGGCACGGGGACGGAGAAAAGCAGTCGGTAGGAGTGCGAATTCCTGGCTTGCAAAAAGCCCCACAAAATCCAACCCCCCCCCAGACCAATCCTTTCGGTTTGAACGCAGCCTGATAGAAGACACGGAATAGACAAAGCCGAGAAGATTTTCATTAAACTCCATTTCTTGCACGCACACTTACTTCCATCTATAAATTTACCACCGCAAACGGCCAGCAGCCGGAGCCTGGCTTCTCCTCCGCTGAGCGTCGGTTGGTACCGCAGGACTGGATCTCATGACCCCAGCACACACCCAGAGTGACACGGCCAGAACGCCACTGATAAGTCATTTATTCTTGTCATGTACATTTGGTTATTTGGGGAGGTGGCTTGGGGTTCTTCCCTAAGGAGGAAAAGACGCAGGTCTGAGTTTCGCACAGGAAGAAATGCAGCTCAGGAAGTATTTGGAAGAACCAATCCTCATCATTCTACGGGCAGGCAACATCCACACGGAGCCGCAGTTTTTACAGGGCAACTGGAAGCGTGTTTCATCACTGGCCTTTGGTGAGCGAGGAAATAATACCGCCTTTCTTTATGTACAACAACTAGCCAAATGGCTCAAACTTTTTAAAGGGTGGCTGACAAAGGAACTTTGTGAAGCAGGAGCAGACGCCTGCGTGTGTCTGACTTGCTTTGCTGGCAGACACGTATATCACTAACTAGCCAAACAACAACATATCAAGCATTTTAATAATCCCATTAGCTGGGCAGCTTCGTAGCATCACACCAGAGGGTCTGGGATAACAAGCTTATATAAAGCTCTAGTTACATTAAATATTAAAATATTTTTAAATATTAAAACAAAACTTTGAAAAGATAAAAGCGAAGCAAAAGTCACAACCCGTTCTATTATTTCACTTAGTTCTGTCTCAAAGCATTTTGTAACAGGAATGGCCTCGGCACTCATGAAAACCCAACGGATAGTAGCTGGCACTTAATTATAGCGCTAAATGTCGGCTTCCTGTCGACTGAAGAGAAGGCAGCACCCAATAACTTTTATTTGCTTGACAAATTCTTCTTCCTTTTCTCTGTTCTGCTGACTATAACCCGCTCAGGACAAACGAGAAGGGGCACCAAAGAGAGCAACACCTCTGAAATTCTGCCGCCAACCCGCTCCTATGCAGTGGCATTTTTTTTCTCTTTCAGGGAAAAAAGCATCCTTTCATTTCTGCAGTTTAGTGAGACGGATCAAATCCCTGTCCCCTAAACGAGGGTGGGAGACAAGGAAGGCTGAAGTCTGTGAAGCCTGCACCCAAAATGAATGCTGTACGTTCGATGGCAAGAAGTGCATAGGTGACATAGGAGAGATTTTACGGGATTATTGCTCTCCCACCTGCCCCTCTCCCGGCAGCCGTGAGCACCCAGAAGCTGGCAGACGGCTCTTCGTGACAAGCAGCGGGCAGGGCTGTGGATTTAATGGCACAGGGAATGGGGAGGGGAAGGGAGAGGCAAAGGGCAGGGAGAGGCAGACGCAAGTCAGGAGAAACCCCAAGCTGAAGGTACAAGGAGCAGAAATGTCGCTCTTTCCAGCAGGAGACAATAAGTGTCCGTGTGGAAGGGCTGGACACAAAAAGGGAGACCTGAAAACATAAAGGAACCGATGCTGAGGGTCTCTGAACCCCAAAATAATTTGAGAAAGTGTCCAAGCAAAAATACATATCATCATTTATGACAGCAATTCAGAATTGAATCAGTATGCCTTTTTTTATTTTACTAATGTGTAAGATGCGTTTCCTCCCTAGTAGCTGTTATTTTTCAAAGCATGCTCTCAGCCAAACACCCCAGGGGCTGCTCTGCCACTGAAACTGTAGAATCACAGAATCGCCCAGGTTGGAAGGGACCTTTCAGATCATCGAGTCCAACCATCAACCCAACTATGACACAAACCATCACTACCCCGTGTCCCTCAGCACCACGTCTGCCCGGCTTTTCAACCCCTCCAGGGATGGCGGCTCCACCACTGCCCTGGGCAGCCTGGGCCAAGGCTTGACAGCCCTTTCCGTGAAGAAATTTCTCCCAATATCCATCCTAAACCTCCCCTGGCATAACTTGAGGCCGTTTCCCCTTGTCCCATCGCCTGTTCCTTGGGAGAAGAGCCCGACCCCCCCTGGCTGCCCCCTCCTTTCAGGGAGCTGCAGAGAGCGAGAAGGTCTCCCCTCAGCCCCCTTCTCTCCAGGCTGACCCCCCCCAGCTCCCTCAGCCGCTCCTCACAGGGCTTGTAACAAGACACCACGTTTCGGGGGAACCACTGTATGCAAACCAGTAAGAGAACAAAACTGTGACACCCGATCAGAACCTCTGGCCTCAGCGCGGCAAACACACGGGATCACAGCAGAGGGGGTTTCACACAGACCTCGAGCGGGGAGAGGGCGGCTTTCCCGTGCGACACCGCGCTGGGCACGGACATCACCTTCCACCCCTGCCGGGCCGGCAGTAAGCTTTTTAATTACAAACGCTATGCTGCGAAATTGGATAAATACACCTAATTGGGTTTTGGTTGTTTGTACAAAGATAGGGGGAAAAAAGCACATTTGAAAGACGGTGAGAATAAAAAATAAACAGGATCTACAGTACTTCTCAGAATAATTGTACCTTTCTTCATCTCCCGGGGTAACCATGGTAAATAACTGCTCTGTGCTCAGCACACCAATTCGCTCGCATTAGTCATTCTCGATGCCGAATTACCTTTTCACAAACAACCAGTTTGCAAACAATTAAACTATCATAAAAATGGAATTTTTCTCCTCAGAAAGCTTCGGGATAGGGATGTTGACATTTTTCAAATTTTCGCAGGAATCCTTTCTTCGCTTGTGCAGCAAATACCAGTGGTCACCACTACTCACACGAAATTATATTTTATTAAAATTACATCCAATAAGGGAAGAAAAAACAATGCCAGGTGCAAGGTGGGCTGACCCCTTCTACAGTAAGGGTGGGGTGAAACCGGGGCAGCAGGTTGGGTCTGTGGACGCTAGAAGATGCCGCCCGCCCAAACCGCCCTCCCCAAAACTGCTCCCCTGTGGTTAAAAATTAATTCTCCCGACACAGGACTTTCCTCCTTTGTTGCAAAGAAAATATTAAGATACTAGAAAATATCAGGATATTAGAAAATATTAGGACATTAGGAGAAATTTCTTCACGGAAAGGGTTGTCAAGCCTTGGCCCAGGCTGCCCAGGGCAGTGGTGGAGTCGCCATCCCTGGAGGGATTTAAAGCCGGGCAGACGTGGTGCTGAGGGACACGGGGTAGTGGGGGTTTGGCCAGTGCTGGGTCTATGGTTGGACTCGATGATCTGAAAGGTCCCTTCCAACCTAAACAATTCTATGATTCTGTGAAAAGAAAGGAATCTGGTGATATCAGATCCTGAGAAACCTATTTAATGCAGAGGTGCAGGAGCCTGCTCCTAACTGTGCTGCTTTCTTTTTTTTTTTATTAAATCAAAAGTTACTTAGAAAATTCTCCGCCCCCTGGTATTTTTTTGAAAATGCTTCCAACAAACCAGCGAGAAATGAGCCAGGTGTTGACAAGGCGGGTCCCGGTGCTCCCCAGGCTGGTGGGCACACGAGCATCGCTCCGTCGCCAAGTGGACCGGGCAAGAGGCCAGTGGAGCTGCGGGGCACGGCCTTCCTTTTGCTTCCCTACAGCAGATTTATCTTCTGACAGGATTTTAAATATATATGTATAGATATTGAAAACTGATTATTTTTTTTTGATCACTGCCGCATGCATGCAGGGAGACTGTTTATAGATCCAGAGCCACAAATTGTGCCGTAATCAAACTGGATTGGTGCAGACACCATATCACTGCCAGGGCATGCTATCTATGTCCAGAATATACTGCTTTTATGTAAGCAAAGCTTTGACTTCTGTGGAAGCAACAGATACAATAAACTTTTCTGACTTTGCTGTTGCTAGGTTTCATTGTTCAATCTCTTTTCCATCATAATTTGTATGGTATGGGAGAAAACCGTATCTCCTGTCACCCAAAGCAAGGTGTTTCTCAGGAGCTGCCGAACTTTTAGTCCTGGTGCAATTTCGTTCGTTGTACCTCACAAATGACTCTCGTAAACGCATCTAACCTTGGAAATCAGAAATGATACCGCTTCCTTCAGCACCATACATCTAAATTTGTGCGGTGCGATGTGGAAACCAGAAGCCTGGTAGCGATCAGGAGGGATTTACCAGACTGAAGTCCTGGCGGACACAAGCCATCTGTAAATTAGAGGCATACTGTGTTTTTACCTTTGAAAAATGAAGCTGAACTACAAAAGGGTCACAAACTCAAGTGCCATATCTTTTAATAAATATGGTTGAAGCCTATACAATGCATGCAGAGATATTTGAGAACTGAAAATAGAAAAAAAAATATTCAGGTAATTTGCTGAAAAATAATTGCAAAATGTGAAAAGCTCTTCCAAAACTCTTCTTTTATCTAAGAAATATCAAAAAAATTAATAGTTCTCCGATGCAACACTACTATGCCCTTGCAAAACTGCGTGCAATGGGTGAGGAACATGAAGAGCAGAAGGGACGATTCGCTGGGGAGGTTCGTGACGGAGGAGCCGTGGCCCAGCGGCAGAGCTGCCTGCTGCCCCGCAGGAGCTGGTGCCCACGGAGTCCTTCCAGGGGCAGCCGGGGCGATGGGACCCCAGAGCAGCACGTGCCCATTCACGCAGGGATGGGAATGGGCAACCCAGGGGCAGCACATCCCCTGCGGGCACCGTAGCTTTAGCTGCAGCTTCGGTTCAAACCGCGTTTATTCATCCCGTCAAAGGGATGCTGGCAAGCGTGGGTTTAAATACATGGGTTCGTTAGGAAAAATTAATATTTTTTTTTCACTCTATGTGTAATATTACACTTTTTCACACTTCTGTTAAAACAATTAAAATTATGTGTAATATTGCACTTTTCCACACTTCTGTTAAAGCAATTAAAAGTAACAAAGTTCCACGTTGGCTTCAAGGAAGTTCCTTTTCTGGTTATTTTCTTCTCTGTGTTGATTTTTTTACTGCAATTTCACCATTAAACACCTAAGGTGGCACCGCCTCAGGTTATATATTCCTTACTCCATGACAGGATACAAATTCTCTAAGTTCTACAAATACTGGAGTGCGAATGCTGCAGCATGGCACTATCTTGCTTCCTGGATCACGTATTTTCTGAGCTCAGCAGAGGCCGCGTGGGTTATATTTCCTCTCATTCCTTCCCACACGGGAGCACCAGCTGATTTACATGGACGAGGGGCACCACGGCTCCCTACGCCCTGGTGGGAGGCGAGCCGGGGAGTAGCCCTACGGATGGACCGAGCAAACCAACAAACGTGGAGCTGATCAGAAAAGTCTGCAAAGCCCGTGGCCAGAAACACTTTGAATGTATTCCTCTTGACTCCTGCTCCTCTGTGTGCTGACATTCAATCAGAAATTTTGACTTTGTATCCTGAAACCAGCTCTCCCTAGGAAGGTTATTTTACCATATTCCTCCTCAGACCACTGAGCGTATTTGCCTGGAAGCCCCCGCTCTGCCCTCACCGGCCGCACGCTCCATCGGCAGCTACAGCCAACTCTGAAACCTACTGACAGCTCGCCCAGGGCGCAGAAACCCACCTGCTCAGGAGAAGCGCAAGGAAACAGCAGCAGAACGATCCACATCAGATATCCTTCATGATTACCGGCGAGATCTCTATTAGTCTGCCCAGGAACTGCAGATGGAGCCCCGTGCCCTCGAGGCCGTTCGCTGGGAGGTTAGCACCACGCACACTGCACTTGCGGTCCTCCCGCAGACCTGCCATATGCGAGTCTTGGAGCCCTCCTTAAAATACAGCAACCTTATGTGACAAGGAGAAAGGCCACTTGGGGTCAAAAGCCGCTATGTTTACAAAAAAGGCCACGGGCACTCGCATTTTATTACGTGATTTTCTTACTTAAGGCCTCAGTGGTTAAATATGATGAAGTTCTCGAAGGAGCCCTGCTTTGCCCTGAAGGGCTGCCCGGGGTACTCCGTGTGAGCAAGGCTTTGTAAAGCCCTTGTGTAATCCACCACAGCAAAGGATAATCATCTATGTAATACGCAGAAGTCAGAACAGAGCGGTTGGAAATTAAACAGCACTTTCAAGAGACTTGTATTTTCTACTATTATGGACGTCAGTTCTAGCATGATGGCAAAAAGCCAACGATAAACCTCATAGCTTCTTTCTAGCAGCAGGCAAAATTATTTTAGAATGAAGAAACCAACAGTTGAATGTAGAAAGACAGTGCAGCTCCCAGGTACACCGACTGCAGAAATTAGAGTGCACACAGTGCTTATTGCCTGAAAATAATTCAATAATAAAGGCGCATCTGGCCTTCACCCAACAAAGCAGCAATGGACACGGTGGAGCCCACGTCCCATCAGCCCGCACATCTGAGGCTGCCCTCCGGCAGGTAGCCTTCTTCAGCGAGCAGCAGTGTCTGATGAATGAGGAAGGGATAACCTAACAAAGGTTCGTTAGCTGACAGCCCGCGATCGGCCTGGAGGAGGAACCGCGTGCAATAGAACCCTGCCAAGACCAGGCTGCTGGCCAGGTTTCCCTGCGCCCTGCACCGGAGACTTCCCAAAAGCCCTCCGGAGGGGTGCAGGTACCGGCCCGGCCCCGGCAGCCGCTCTGTCTGGGCACTCACCGTGAGCCATGACTTGTGAAGAGCAAAGACCGGATAAATTTAAAAAAAAAATTCAGTTTATGGAATTATATGCCTTGGAAAAGCCCTTTAGTTAAAGCACACCCCACTGCTTTTTGAATATTCAGAGCTAAAAGGAGAGGTAATGCTTGACCCCAACTACTCTAATTTATTACACAGACATGAGTATCTCACTGGAATGGACGGTGACTGGGGAGGCTTGTCCACGCGAGCAGGTTCACTGGCAGGTCTCTCATGAGATGCCGCCACTCCTGTGCGCGTCCCCTCCCGGCCCTCGCTCCCCGCCGCTGCACAACACTCTTAACCCCGACGTTCAAAGGGGCAGCGCGTTTGAAAGACGCACCATTCTGGTCATTTTCTTTTCCGCTATGGCTCTCCCTTTTTAATCTTTCCCAGCGCAGAGCAGTTATAACCCGATTAATTAAGCTGACCACTCCACTGAGATTTTGTAAATTGGGTTATAAACTGAGCAATTAATAACCGTTATAAATACGGATATAAATTGGCACTCTGCATTTTGGTCTGAGCTGCCGGCAGCCCCTCTCCTCCCTTCCCGGCGGGAAGCGGCTCTCCCGCCCCGCGGTGATTGGCAGCGCTGGACCGTGCCCCGTTCCCGTTCTTTTGCGGAGTCCTGACCGGAATTCCGATGGGAAAGGGAAGCGCTGCCTCCCGACACTTCAGGGTTTCCCTCCGGGTCACTGCCAGTACACTGCCTGATGATTTCAGCTTTTATACAAAACACCTATTCAGATCACGCAAATCTTTTACGTAACCGCACATCGGTATTTTACATTCTCGCTGTGTATTTTGAAAATAAAGAATACATTTAACTCAATGGTATTTATTCCCTCAGCCTGAGAATATGAATTTACTGTGGATGTCCTTGTGCACGTAGTATTTTGTTCACTGGCGGCAGTTCTGGGCGCAGCAAGTCCTTTCGTCCCTTTACTAAGTCCTCAGCCCAGCAGACCGACACAAGCCCAGCAGATTCACCCCAAAAACAACAGTTTACCTACACTGAGATCCGATTTTGCTTCCAAATTCCCCACGGTGTCCTCTAGATGATGTGCATCACGCTGTTTGAGAGAATTCTCGGCACGCTTTAATGAAATAAGGGTCCAGATGATCCCAACTGAACACGTCCCGTCCCACTGCAGATCCACATCGCCCTCCTGGAGAGCAGCCACGGGACCGCAGCATCCCTGGCAGAACGTCCTGCATCCCCTTCCAGGCCTGAAAGCACGCCTGGAATACGTTTTTTTTCATCTCTCTTTATTTTATTTTGTTTATTTGCTTGTTTGTTTGGTTTGGTTTGGGGTTTTCTTGGGTGGGCTTTTTTTTGGTTTTCCATGTAATAACAAGGGACGCGTTTTTTCTCCCAGTGAATGACTGCTGTTCTACAGACCTCCATCTTCAGAGACACTGCTGCCCCCAAGCAGCCCTAGCGTGGGGAAGTACAGAATGATACAGTTGTAAGGATTTTATTTAATCTTTCTCAAAATAGAGGAACTGGCTGGTTATTGTGAACACAGGTGCACTTTTTTAGTAACTTGCTGAAGCTGTGACACACCCCCAGAAAAGTGTTTCAAAATTCAAATGTCGACGCGTTGCCGCGAAGAATCTCACAAGAACACATTTGCAAATCTCTCCACTCCAGTAGGAAAGCAATAGCTAAAGAAGGATTGCTCTCCGCGTGGAAGCAGCGCGGCGTTTGAAATAAAGGCGCTCTTAGATATCACTGCAAACTTATCAGAACACGTTGACTTCATCTGTTCCCGGGCAAGAAGAACCCAGAGCTCCGGGCAAGCTGTTGGCATTTATAACCCAGTGCCCTTGTGGCGCTGGCAAATGGGACGTCCCAGGGCTGGTGAGGATACAGAAACCTTCATCTCAGCGCACAGTCCCTCAGGACACGCTTTGTGACGAAGTGGCCTTCGCCCGCACACGCCAAACCACGGCGCTGGAGCGCTTGGCAGAGAAGCAGAGACTTCAGTCCCAGTCGTTTTAGAAAACTTTATGCTTGTTCACAAAAAAAAGTCTTTGTAGAGCTGGTTTAACAAAGGGGAGGGCTGTGTCTCCAGTGCCATGGATAATCCCTGCTCAATTACTTCCCATTTACTGGAAGAGCAACGCAGACAAGTCATTGGACTGAACACAATGTGACAGCACTGCAGACGTACTGTCTTTGTATAATTAAAGCACAAGAAAGAGTCCTCTTATAAATTTAATACACAAGTCACTTCCAATCTGGTACAACATGATGGTTTCCACATGATATTTTTCTCTTATGCTTTGAGATAAAGACAAAACCCCTATCTCAGGGAATTCTGGACTGGATGCTGAGCTGATATTAAGCATCGTATCACCGAAGTCATTAATTAACGTTAGACTAGAATTTGGCCCACCTACTAATTTAAATTCATCCAAGTAAGACATTACTTTTTTACAAACTAGAAATTAATCTTAATTCGCAATGCAGATAAAGATATGTTTTCTCTATTTTTTTTTCAGATTTCCTGGAAACCTTAATATATAATTGGAAACCTTCATAGTTACATCCACTTCCGAAGATCACGTGAGTCCCGGTTTCTCACTGCTTTTGCTCTTATTCAGAGTTACCACCTTTAAAAAAGCTGCGGATCTGCACGTGCCTTTCCATGCCAATGGCAATGTCATTAACGCGGCGCAGAAATTGCCTGCAAGCAGAGGGAGCTCTGACTCTGCCAGAGCAGCGGCGGTGGCTCAGATGGCGGGACAGTGCCAGCAGATGGGACCCAGCCAACCCGTGTCCCCAATCCCGCCCAGGGGTGCCCGACGCCAGGGCTGACCCGGTGGCACGTCCCTGGTGCCTGGTCCCGGCCACAGCATCCTCGGGGCTCACCCGCTCGGTCCACGCCAGCCCCGCCATCGCCCACGGGATGCAATTTCACGCTAGCTGTAGAATCAAACCTGTCAACAGTAACTATTCTAAAGAAGATATTTCCAAAGAACGCTGTAGAAAACACCTTTGTTCAATACCAACTGTTCTGCATGACACGCAAAAGGGACTCGATCGCCACTTACTGCCTAATAGAAAATGGAATAAATTTGCACGTAGAGGAAAAACACCCTTCCTCTTAGGGAAGAATTTCCTTGAATGTATCACAAGTTGAATTAGGGCGACCAACTAAACATTTTAATTTTAAAATTATACCCCAAATTAAGTACACATACTTAAATAAACGTATCTGATAATGCCTGTAACAATTAACAAGTCCTTAAACAATTGCTGTTGACCCCCGAAGGGGCACTAGAGCGACGTATGAACGCAGTCTCCCCTAGGACAGACATAACGCTGTTCCTCGCTGTTTTCTAGTTACTTAAGTACTGTTTGTTTTGACCTCGGAACCACCTGACTAAAGTAAGACTTTTCTTTGATGTTCCAACTGAGCAGAGCAAGAAATATTTGACATTTGCTAGAGGATATATACGTATTCAAAGCAAAACAGGAGAGTAAAATGACTGCCAGTAGTTATTATAATACACAATATAATGCACTGGATTATGGAGATGAATTACATTAGAGCTTTTACAGTATGGTTAAAACCTTCTAAAAGTAAGACAGATGCTAAAATAACAGCTGGAGAACAGCTGGATACTCAAGACAAAAGGTATTGAAGCATAGTCATAAATCATGAAACCTGCACGTCTGACACTCTGACTTGATCGGCAAAAATGAACTGCCGAGTACAAAGTGTAATAAAGAGAGGTGCCAAGAAACAGTCATATCTGCCAGCAATAATTTGAAGTTGAAATATAATCATACACAATATATATGATAAATAACGTGAGACAAGGTCTCCAGCGACAAAGGTAAATAATAAATTTATGTGGAAGTAAGGATTTACACTGAAGCTGTGAAATAAGACTAGAGAGATACTGTAAATATTGCCCGTTCCCGATGATGACTTTAATTTCTCATACAAATAACTTCTAAGGTTTCCCATGTATTTTCTGGACCAGGAACCAATACTTTTTCTATCTCCAAAGTTTCAAAATACTACACATACTTCCAGCCAGTGGCCACCACTAAATTTTGAAGGGAACAATGTATTTGACAATCAGATAACGAGTAAAAAATGAATTATGAAAACTTCTCACATAAAAAAGGACACCCTATTCCCACATTAAACCTTAGAGAAGAAAGGGCTATGAAGACGCTGGAACACCTCTGTGCTGGGCAAGACGGAGAGCCCTGGGGCTGTTCCGCTGGAGAAGAGCAGGCTGAGAGGGATCTCATCGATGCTCAGCAAGAGCTAAAGGGCGGGGGGCAAGAGGATGGGGCCAGGCTCTTCTCAGCGGTGCCCGGGGACAGGACAAGGGGCAACGGGCACAAACTGGAACACGGGAAATTCCATCTCAACATGAGGAGGAACTTTCCTGTGAGGGTGCCGGAGCCCTGGCACAGGCTGCCCAGAGAGGTGTGGAGTCTCCGTCTCTGGAGACATCCCAACCCCGCCTGGACGCGTTCCTGTGCCACCTGCTCTGGGTGACCCTGCTCTGGCAGGGGTTGGACTGGGTGATCTCCAGAGGTCCCTTCTAACCCCTGCTAGCCTGGGATTCTGTGAAAGCCATGGACAAGCCGCTGTGAAGACACTGCTGCTGGAAGAAACCCCAGTCCGCACCGTTCCACCCATCGTTCCCCCTGTGGAACTGACCCCAGTCCCCCCTGCGAGGCTGCGGAGGGAGGGAGGGACGGACGCTGGCACAGTGGTTGGCCCCTCCACAGCCCCCGCACCACCGCGGCCGGTGTGCCGACATCCCGCCTCCGCTTTGGGGGAAGAGGAGGGAATGTGCGTCACCTTCAGAAGGTGATGGGTCCTTGTAAGAGGCTTGTGCCCTCTGAAACCTCGCAGTGGTGCCACACTGGCACACCACGAGGGAAGCTGGAATACAGCATCCCGAGAAAACAGAGAGCTTGTTACTGCTCCCACTGAAGGTGGTACTTGTCCTAAATTACACCAGTCAGCTTTGACAAGAAGCCTCAGGGAGGAACCCAGACTGCCCTATGTGAAACTAAGCTGCGACATGTAAAATCTTACCCAGTATTTCAACCATTGTCAATATATAACTGCAAAGAAATAAAATACCACTTTGATATATCTTGCTTTTCAAGTTTAGTTCAATACAGGTAACTTTATCTATGCCACAGGGCTGTGATTTTTTTCCACCCTAATTATTATTACTCACACTTGAATTTCATTGGTAACATTATAAATATTTAAAGGAAGTTTCATGTTAAATGTGCAAAAAATGTGTTGAACAGGAATGTATCTGCCCTGAAACTGCTGCACGCCTCACGCGTTCAGCTCCCGCAGTCAGTCTGCCACCATAAGTAATCCAGGCCATCATGGCCCTTAAAAGTCAAGGCAGAATTAAAGATAATATGTTAAAAAATTGAGCCACGAGACCAAGCACCGCAAAGGCCAGGTCGGGCGGGGCGAGGGGTGCGTTTTGGACAGGTGGGGGTGGGCGTCTCGCCGGGAGAGCACCGGCCCCGGCAGAGGTCTGGGTAACGCGCAGCCTGGGAGGCAGCGGGACGGCCAAAGAAACTGCGGGCTCAGTGAGGACCGCGCGGGGACACGGCCCTTCCCATGCCACCAGGGGGGTCTCGCAGCGCCAGCGGCGGCTGTTGGGAACCCCGTGTGACGCAGAGACGGGCGGTTAATGGAGCGTTAATCCCGTGCACTGCCCAGATTATCTGTCCAAATACCACGGGAGGGATTTCACAGTGCCTAAAACGAGTGACCTTGCGCAGGAGCCCAAGACAAGTTGCGCGCGGCTGGTCCCAGGGGCGGCAGCCTCTGGCGAGGGGTGCGGGGGCGCAGACGGCTCCGGGGGTTTTATGGGATCCGCAATTCCCCTCATCAGAAAAAAGGAAACCTGCACCTCTGTAATAACGTGAACGGCAAGGTGCTGCGTCCTCAGAGACCTCCTGTGTCCATACACAGAAGGATGCTTCGGAAGTGGGTACATTTTAGTTTTTTAGGCCCCATTTGAGCAGGAGAATGAAAAACATACTTCCCAATAGATGTACAGATCAAGGTAGGTAGACCAAAAATACCAGTGATAAAAAACCAGCAGAACTCCAGGAGCAAAGTTTTAGGAGCAGTATGTATAAAGGAAGAAGTCCTTATGGAGCATTTGTAGACATCGCTGGGGCTTCCAAACCTGACTTCCATGAGCACAGATCAAAGCTGGGAAAGTCTTCTGCTCAAAACCCGAGTCCTGGCTGCTACTGAAGCCCACCTGGCCTGAGGTGCCACGCGGGGACTGGGACCTCCACCACCGGCTGTGCCTGCCTCGCTCAGACCTCACCACCGAGTTCTCCTAAACCAGGGCTCGCACCGGGAGGTGCTTCGGCCATTCGGAAGCAGATTGAATTGCTGTCATGGATGATCTTTGTCCAAAACCGACATGAACTACCCCTCGCTCTGAACTCCATCAGAGGGTCTGATCTCCAGCACCAAGGCTCCAGCCCCTGTACAAACCCCTTGGACAAGAAGCAGGACTCTTCAGATGTTAAGTAAAGCACAACAGAAAACAAACACTTGGACGAAGCAATTTGTACAGGCAGCAGAGAGCGGTCGCCTGAGTCTCAGGCGTAACAAGGCCGGCTTCAAAGAAAGCCATCATTAACCGGGGGCCGAGGGCTCAGCACTGATTGAAATCTGACTAATTGGGTCTATCAGGAAACGGGCAGAGACTAGAAAGGAAAAATATTTAGGGTAAGTAAGTGTCCTAGAAAAATCCAAAGCTCTAGTAAAAAATAAATCCTGGTGCGTGTTCCAGAGAGGTCTTTTTTGCCTACAACTGAAAACAAACCGGACATTTCAGGGCGGTTTGCAACAGGAAGGTAAGATGCTGCGCAGGGATCTGGGGAGCGCAGAAAGCGGTCCGCTCTCGCCCCGCAACGGGATATTTGCGATTAAATTTGTTTGCTACGCAGCCTCACACAGACTTCAAACTATTTTGTATCATTTTGCTCTAATGCAGTACAATATAACACAAAATGTCACGCTGCCAGATGAACCACGTTCGCTACCCCGCGGTGCGCACTGAACGGTGTTTCTTGGCACCAGCTGATCGTGGACGGAAGGCCTTGGCCGTTACCAGAGGACCAGAACCCAGTCGGCTGCTGAGCTGCATCTCTGCACGCAGAAAGGAAATCATGACTAATCCCAGAGACTCCGAGTATTTAAAATAAAGGGCTGTTCTCTGAAATTGGTGAGGGAAACAATGTCGTAAGAAGATTTGCAGTGATCTGAATAAATGCGCCGTCCTGGGGGCGTGGGGAGGGGGGCCCCGTACCAGCAGGTTTGTTTTTTCCCCTTTCCTTTTATCCAGTCACTTTTTCCGTGTTGCTTTTATTTTTTAAGCTATGTAGAAAGTAAGAAGGCAGATCTTTTTTGAGTAAAAATTGTTTGCACGTAAATGGTAATCAACGTACACTTGTCAGAAATGTAAAAACTAGGAGCATCGGTTACCAGTAATGTATTATTACTATGTCATTACTAAAAGACACAACTTTTACATCACCACGCCAGTATTTATACTTCATTATATTGAAGGGACTTATTATATTTAAAGGATTATCTCTCCTGCCTTGCACTGTTCAAAGCAATAAATGGCTGCCAAGTTTGATTAATGGCCGAGAGGAAGCTAAGGCATTTAATCAATCTCAAAGCTTTTTTATTGCAAATATTCTACAAAGAGCTTATTCCCGTTATAAAACAAACTATGGATCAAAAATAAAAATAAAAAGAACTGTTCTTCCCTCCTATGGGAAATTGCAATTATCTTCTAACGCAGCGTTGAATTTTCAAGGGATGTAATTTTTTGCTCGTGTCAAGGCATACATACATTGGTATGTGAAAAAAATGCATTAAAATAAATAACTGAGTGGCGTGTGTGGAAAAAGATTACCATTTAACACCTGAGGCACAATTTTCAGAATTACCCATGCAAAAATGTGCATGCAATTGCATACCACCAAGTAATTACCTGATTTGCATACGTAATGAACTATGAGGCCATCACTTCAGGAAGAATTTCGGTGTCATTTTGAAAGGTCTGTCCAGTGCAGAAAGGGAAGGAACGTTAGGCTCTCGTCTTCTCAAAGTTTAACATGAGCGCGGTGCTGAGAAAAGAACCTGAAAAGAAAGCTGTGGAGTCCCAACATTTACTCAAGGCCTGGGCAGGAGCCGCACAAAGGTCCCAGGATGCGTTCACCCTCCTGTCTGCGAACACCAGTTCACTGCTGAAGAAACGTGGCTTCTAATCATAGAACCATAGAGTCACGGAATGGTTTGGGTTGGAAGGGACCTTAAAGGCCACCCAGTGGCACCCCCTGCCCTGGGCAGGGACACCTCCCACCAGCCCAGGTCGCTCCAAGTCCCGTCCAACCTGGCCTTGAACCCCTCCAGGGATGGGGCATAGAATATCCTGATCGCCCACCTCCCACAATCCTGCTCTCAAGGTTTTTAAATAGGGTGTGACTAACATATAAGGATGAAAAAATAATTTCGTCTTTGTACCAGGAAGCGTGGTAAACAGGGAGACCTCAGATGACTTTTGGAAGCCTTTCTGAAGCCAACAACCGCTCGCCCTGTGGGCATCAAACACCCATTTCACACCGTACTTCCAGGTACCCAGAAGCACCCGTGTGTACCAGGAACCTCACCCAGACCCACCCAAGCAGAAGGACGAGAAGACAGCCCCCACCGCAGCACCCCTCAACTTCACCACCCCCGTCTCTGCTACCACCAAACCAAAGCCCCACCCAGCCGGTACCACTGCGTTACAGCAGAACGACGGGTAGGGTGAAGAGTAATAAGTTTTACTTTCATTTATTTCTTCACATTTGGCATTAGCTGGGTGTATATGCATGTTGAACTTCCAAGGAAATAAAGCACCCCCCCTCAGGGAGATTTGATCTTATTTTATATTAGATTTTATTTTATTTTGTCTCACTAAACAGATATGTTTGAGAAGCACACACAGAAACCATATTTCAAAAGATTTTTTCCCCCATTATAATTAATTCAGAGTGTTACATGTAAAAGATAACCAACAATGAAAAGGGGTTATTGACCAGAAGCAATTCAAGAGGTACGCCATTAAAAATATATTAGGTAAGACTAAACAGAGCACTCATAGGTAATACTGTGTGAAAACTGACTTCTTGAAAATCGATTACTTTCGGAGAACAGCAACAGAAATGTATGCACCGATGTAATATTCTGTTTCTCGGAAGCCACGGGGCCGCGGGGGAACAGGGAGCTGCTGTACGGGGAGGGCATGGGAATGGCCCCGGCCAGGTTACGGAGCTGTCAGCGGACGGGGACCTCTCCCTTATTTATTATTTATTGGTCTCACCCATATAGCGAGAGCTCAATGAAAACCTGCTACCGCGCTATTACGGACCCATGAATTTGCAAGGTGCCCGGGGCTGTCACTTAAATAAATCCCTCCACTCTTACAGGTTACCATCCATGGTATTTTCTTGTTAAAATACAGGAAAACGCATGCCCAAAGAAGAGCTGTGCCTCAATCAATACAGACTGAGATGTCAATAAATTTATTTTCTGTAAGCAAGAGCGGTCCCGTCCCCGCAATGAGAGCCGAGATAACAAAGCTCTGTCTATCTGGCGGAGTTTCGGTATCAATGATGGATGTGGTACGGAAGCCTTCAAACATATCTGCAGCTGCAGTCATGTATGCATTTATTGATTCTAAAAAATTACTCAACCTAAATTTTCCTGTGCTATTCTACAATACTGCATTTTATAGCAGCAAAGTACCACAGGACTCCGACAAAAGTAAATCTTTATAACCAATGCTCAGACAACTACAGTTTTTCCCAGTGACACTGAGATAATAATTAGAAATTCACAGCAAAAAAAAAGGGTGAATGGGACCATAAAAAAGCCAGTGCCTCATAAAAAAAGGATGAATCAATGTAAAGGCTCTGTAAAAACTACGGCTCTGAATGGGCTTTGGACAGCCATCTTTGGAAATGATATAAAGCCATCTTTGTAAGAGATACAGAGCCATCTTTTTAAAGCAGCTCTGCCTTAAAGAGTCAAGGAACAATTAAGTCTAATACCAGGAGTGAACTGTAGGAAATTATTAAATGCAAGCCTCTCCTTTCGCTCCCCACGCTGTTTCCATGCTTTGTTGCAGCACACCAACCCTGAACGAACGCCTTTGGTGGCCTAATGCAAGTAACGGGTCTGGTGATCGGCCGGCAAGGGATGGGCAATACTTGGGTTTGTTTACGTGAAAGAAGGGCTGGGAACCTACGGAGGTGTCAACACCCCAAAAAAGCTCACAGAAGAGCTGAGATACCTTGCCGGAGGTGGTGAAAGAGTTTATGCCCAGGTGGAGCAGAGCAGCATCCCTCTGCCCGTCCAGCCCGACCCGGGACGGAGATCCCCAGCCCGTGGCCACTCCTGGGCTCAGCGTCGAGGTCGAGCAAGGTTACGGGCGAGAATGGAAGGACCACTGCGAGCCCACTGCGAACATGGCGATGCTACCAGCACTGGTACTCTGTAACTTAAACTACCACCATTAAAGCCGTTCCAGGCAGTATCTCATAACCTGCAAAGCAGGACACCGACTTTCTCCCAGTCCTCTCTGCTCTCGCTCAGGTAAATCGTGCCGTGCTGCTCAGAAAAGCACCTACGCTCGGACCGCAGGCAATCAGAGACGGAGAACGTACTTCTCTGGAGCTTCATTTCCATGGATAATTACCTTTGCCATTTCAAAAGTCTGTTCGATTCCTAACTTGAAAATACCCGTTCTAATCACCCTCACCAGTAATTCCAGTGATAGCCTCCTCGCCAGGCCAAGGAGCTCTTTTGCACCTCCCCCTGAAGGAGGATTTCACGCAGCCATTATAAACACACTGGTTCTCAGATTTATTTCTGGAAGGTGGACCAGGGCTTCTCCAGCGGGTCTCCTGGAGCAGACGGAGGAGGGAAGAGCCACGTTCCAGAGGAGAGGAGCTCCCTTTCACTGCAGGGCTGGAGAAGAGCGGCGGCGGTGGCAGCTGGCACTCCCTGAACTGACCTTCGCTTCCCTGTGCTGGACATTGAGGACTGCAACCCAGAAAAAAGGCAGCGCCACAAAGTCTTTTTGCAACTGTCTGGGTGACCCCGGTTTCCTTCAGCCCTGGGGAAGCTGCACCGGGCAACACGAACCGAGGCAGGCGAGACAGCGTGGAGGCAGCGCCAGCAAACGCCACTTGTGAGATGATATGGTCGTACAGGAAACACTATCTGAGTTTAAGATCTTCTTCAGTTCTTCCTGACAGAAGGTCTGATGGGACTGGATGATGAGCACTTCCCTTGTCACGAAAAATGACACAGTCTGTTGACCACGTCACTCTTGTGACTTGCACTTGTTTTTTCGGAGATGGCACGGGAGGAAATGTGGTACGATTAATGTCATTTTTTTAAGGTGCCTTTAGGTAACAGTAAATGATCTAACAGGGTACGTTACCGTTGTTACTAAACTGAACCAAAAGCTCGGCATTACCCAAACAACATCATCAGTACTCCTGGCTGACAATTTTCTTGAAACACGCCATGGCCAGAACACGATCTGTCTGAACAGTTTCAGTCCTTGTTATGAACATCTAAAAATAAAAATTGCTGAAGGTGGGATATTTGAGCACGTCTTAAAACCATGATAAATATGGATTTCCATGGACAAATTTCCCTTTTGGACTTCTGGAAAAATCTGCCTTGGCTAAACAAAAGCAAACCCACAACCTGACAGCGTGGATGTCTGAAAGTTTCTGATGTCAGGCAGGAGACCAGACGCCTGGAAGCCCTGAAGAAATGCCCGCTTGGATGGCGAGCTGTGCACCTCCGGGCTGCAACCTGCACCCCAGGAGCATCAGACGCCGCCCATCGCCACCTGAATCCTTCCTGCGTGTCTCGGCACGATGCCCCACGCAGGCCCCCGGGAGCCCTAGGAATCTGTTTCACGTTTCAGGTACACACACACACACGCAGAGGGAATGGCGCCCGCCTTCAGCACGCCTTGGAAAACCATTTCAGAAAATAAAAATAAGAGCTCAGCAACTCAACGTGGACAATAACCGCGGGCAATGAGCACGTTCTGCTGTCGTCTTACAGTGACCATGGAGAGTCACTCACTGTCACGTTTATAACCTGCAGGTATATGCAACCTGGTTCCACCTGGGTGTTCATTACAGCCCTGAAGCAGCAACGCATCAGCCATCCGACAAGAGGGAGCCATTCCACACGAAGGAAACTTCTCCCTCGCAGCACAGGGCTGTTCCCACGGGAGCACCCTCCTCCGGGGACAACAGCGGGGAGTCCTCGCGCGGGGCGAGGGGGAGTCGCAGCCCTCTGGCACCGTCTCATCGCAGCACAGCAAAGGAAACCACGCGGCCAAAGGAGTGAAAAGGCAATGTAAAATATAAAAAGTAATGCTAAACATTATTGGGGCAACGGAAACGTTTCCAAAATGCTGGCTTGCCCTGGGTAGTTAGCACAGTTGTCTGTGTTTAATTTCAGTCCTAAATACACATCCACGTTTTTTATGATAAAAGTTGCATTTTCAAGCAGTAGCATTTAGAGGTAGATATTTGTAAAACAATTTAGCTGTGAAGTGTAATAAGTAATAACTGAGTAATAATGACTGAAATTTTATTTTTTACACTAAACTACCCAAGTACCACAAGTACCACTCTTTATTTATTTATAAGCTATTTATATGCCCAGGTGGCATCTAAAATGCTTCGGTCTGTCTTCTATGAGCCTGTCAGCTGGATCTTCTTGTTCTCTTCAGATATCAAGTCTCTGAATCCTTCAATAATTTGCCTAGTTGCAATTCATATTTTACAGGCGTTCAAGGTCCACAGCTGACTGTCTTAGGCTGAGAAGATTTTCAAGATTTCCTCTGTCATTCATTTACTGGCCTTTAATATTAATTTGCGTCACCAGTGAACCTGACACCTGTCAGGAAGAACAAGCCTTTCAACCTGGAAAGATACCATGAATTTGTAACTGACACACTTTGACTTGGGAAGAAAAAGCAATTTATTATTTTCTTTTAAAGGAACGCATAATGAAAAAAGAATCCTGGCTGAGCTTTCTCCATTAATAATGGTGGCTTAAGTGATTGGAATAGAAAATCTTTGCACTAACCATGTTTAAAAGTAATTGCAGAGAAAGGGAACTGGATTAAAAGGACAGAATTTTCTCAGACTGTATGAGGCAAATTTTAGGTCACATTTGAGAGAGCTGCTGGATCACTGCAAATTTCCCAGTCCAGAATTTCTTTTTCTGATGTTAAATATAATACTTCAAAGCGCACACATTGTATTTCAGTCTTGTATGAGTAATTCGGTGGACCTTCGGAAAGTGCCTAAGTATTGAGTAGTTCTACATTCGCTTTTATCAGAGGTGTGCAAATAAGAACAACACACAACCATGGTCAAAACGTGGAGTAAAAACTGGCTCTGAGACAAGCCGGTTCCATTCAGCCACGTCTTGCAGGGTGCCTGAAGTGTAAGAGGTACCAATCCGTACACTGACATGGGATCAACAGCAGAATTTAACTTCAGGAATCTGAGGTTTAAAAATATATAGCATGGAAACTTACGGAAAAGTTGCTTCGTATGAAACAAGATGGTCTATCGAGAGAGTTATTGTTGTTTTAAAAAGCTTTTCAATCTTCTAGATTAAGGGAACAAGCCGTTGCATTTTAATTATCGTCACCTTAGTGCCATGATCAAACTTAGACAGGGCCAAATCCTCAAATGCAGCACATCGGTAACTCCTCTAGAAAGTTACAAGCCATGCAGAAAGGGTAAAGCAATTCCCCGCCATACAGCGCAATACTGTAACTCTCACATTGCTGGATCCTTCCCCATTTTCGGCAATACACCACCATGTCTAAACTGAAGACTAGTCTATCTCTGTATCCGTCGCACAGGTAGACTACAGACAGATGGAGCAGGTTACCCGTATTTCGCAGAGTCAAGGACAGTATAAACAGTGCAGCAAGAACAGAAAAAGCCCATATTCCTTAGACAGGCAGAAGTTACAAATTAAAAGGGCAAAATACTCTATATTAAGACAAATCTACACATTGAATGCAATTTGAAGGGGACTCTGTGCAAGCCTGGATTGGAAATTTAAGCTTGTAGCTATCCAGGTTCACCACCACGCTTCGTTTTCACTTTCAGGCGGAGACGGACGGTATCTTAATACCATCATCGATGCCTGACAGACTTAGTCCTTGCATCTGATAACCGGTTTCACACTTCAGACACCCTTCTGTGTCAAAGAGGATGTCTTAATTTCTTTTAACATCTGCCTAATAAATTTGACTCCCCACTGTCAAACTTCTCTTTCTCCTTTCATAGATTCTCAAAGGATGATGCTCTCGAGGGCTGATTTTCTGTCTACGTTCTCTATTACTCTCAAATTTCTAACAACTTAATTCCAAAAAGATACCAAGTCGTGGATTTGTGGAGGATACATGGAGGATATCCAGCAATAAGCATTGTACTTCAATGCCAAGTACTATAGAAATATTGATAAATATACACATTAGGCATTCACAACAGAAAATCCTGCTTTAAGATTAGACTAAGTGAACAATATGTTGAATACCAAGAATGGCTCATTGCAAATTCGAATATTTAAATGGTGATGGGCGATTAATAGTACCTTTCAATAAAGGACAATAATTCATTGAATACATCCAAACCACCACTTATTTAAAGGATATTATTTCAAGAGCAAGTAAATCAGTAATTAGTGGCTTAGTCAATAATCCAAAGACAGATTTTATTTTTCATAATTAACACTTGGCAAATACACTAGCTTTTAAGACTTGGATTTTATACTGAGGGAGTTCGGCAAACTGCCAGAAGAACTGTATGTCTTATTCATAAATACATTTTTATTGTAACTACTAGCAGGGTTTGTACAGAGTGATGTGCACAGTCGTGCCCAGCCACATGTGCAGGTGACACGGAATCGCGGAATGGTTTGGGCTGGAAGGGCCCTTAAAGCCCACCCAGTGGCACCCCCTGCCCTGGGCAGGGACACCTCCCACCAGCCCAGGTTGCTCCAAGCCCCGTCCAACCTGGCCTTGAACCCCTCCAGGGATGGGGCAGCCACAGCTTCTCTGGGCAACCTGGGCCAGGGGCTCACCGCCCTCACAGCCAACAATTTCTGCCTCACATCTCATCTAAACCTTCCCTCTTTTTAGTTTACAGCCATTACCCCTTGTGCTACCGCAACAGGCCCTGATAGAAAGTTTGTCCCCATGTTTCTTCCAAGCCCCTTTAAGTCGTGAAAGGCTGCAATGAGGTCTCCCCGGAGCCTTCTCGTCTATAATTTAAAAACAGGGTGTGGGGAGCATGAGCTGCTGCCCAACACCGACGGCAAACGGGCAAAACCTTTGTCAAAAAAATAGAATCTTTGTCCGCAAATCAGATTTAATTCTTTGCTATGCATAGGAAAAATGTACTGCGCTGATTACTGGCATTTATCGTGTTCCTGGCCCACCCCAGCGCAGGAGGAGCGAGCGAGCGCAGCAGTGAGTGAGGGAAAACGTGTAACGGCGCGGCTGGGCTGACACGGTGGCGCTGGCGGGAGCCAACAGCCCCATTTCACCTGTCATTTACAAAACCCGTTTGTAAAAACAGCTCAGACGGTTTTCAACTCTAAGTAGAGTTCCTTGATCAATAGACCTTCCAAGGAATACTAAACGCTTTTCAGAGAGAGAAAGAGAATTTAGATTAACCTTAAAAATTACATTTTGCCAGCGATAGGCAATGGAAACCCAGTTCCTCTCTGCAGCATTTCAACAAATATTTGCCCTTTTTATATATGTAGTTAGATTGCTTTAATAAGACTAGCTTGCTCCTTACAGCAGAACCGATCCATACTTATTATTTTTCCAATAAAACACTACTTTTTTTTCACGGCTGTGCAATCACAGTCAATTCCTCACACCTTATTTTTCAAAATAATATTTACCTTGCACCAGTGTTTTGTTTTTTAAGAGAGTAGGAATAAAATAACTGAATCTTCTCGAAGCAAGCTCTAAACCCTAGGAACCGGAAAGGAATGAGGTTTCACCCTGATGAAGAAAAATCACGTTGGCTACATCTGTGTATATCAGAGTTCTTTCAGAAGAAAACTACGGGTTTTTGGGAGGGAAAGCAAAGTCGCAAAGCCCTTCAGGGCCGTGTTGAGCTGTACTTCAGGAAGTAGAGGACATCACGGTTTTCGACGTGCGCTGCAGCTCCGGGATTTGTGCGCGTAACTCATCGCACGTGGAGCTGGAAGACAAACCCCGCAGCAGGCACCGCCTGTGCACCATCCCGCCGGAGACCGGCACCGGGGAGCCAAACCCTCTGCGATATTATCCCGTGGGTGGTTCATTCATCTTAGAGCAATTTTACACCGAAATCTTCACACAAAAATCAGCTTTCTTTGCCCTTTCTAAGCAGAAGCTGCCCAAAATCCTCACAAACAACGGGCTATCCCACCTCTGGGAGGTTACGGAGCGCTCGGAGGCGTGGGAGTGCGATGGGCGGTAGCACGGGGCAGGAAACCGTCAGGTTCCGTCAGGTTCCGTCAGGTTCCATCCCTGCGCTCAGCTCAGAGGGCTGCTGCCAGCGGAGGGGCAGGCGCTGAAGCATGACCGGTATCACTGCTAAAGGAACCGGCCGTTTGCTGATAACTTTTCTCACTAGAACACTATATCGAAAATAGTTTTAAATTTCCTAAAGTGTTCAGCTGGGAAAGGAAGTTAAACACAAAAAAACCCAGATTTTTGAGACACAAGAGGAGAGAAGAAAATGTTTTTCTTGCTCGCCTTCGTTCCACTATGATTTTTCTGAAGCTGTAATTAATTTGGGGTGCCAGGGGAAAGAAGGCACCTGTTTTACTTGACACCAGGCTGGATGGCAACGTCACGACTGCTCTCCCGGGTGGTTTTGGGGCCAGAAACCCGGCTCCCGATGGCGTGAAGCAGAAGGGAGAGAAGCTGCACTCTCCCCGTGGGCATCACCCCCCCGGGGCACGACACCGTACCTGGCGCTGGGCTCCAAAGCCTCCGCGCATCCAAGAGCAAACGGGGCTCGGATGGCTCTTTGCTTTCCCCTGGCAACAGATTTGGAAATACTTTTGGAAATGATACGGCATATTATGAAGATTGAAAAATAAGGAGAAGAGAGCCAGCAGCGCAGCACCTCCCGGTGAAGCTGTGAGCGCTCTGACAATCTCGGGTCAAATACTAGACTTGTAGGAGAAAATAACCATGCGGAAAAGCTCAGTGACACCTTTAGCTTTTAGACATTTGGGGTTTTTTTATTTATTAGAGATCTCTGTTCTTGCTTGTACAGACTTCATCTGATAATGGCCTCCCTGCTGTGTGTATCCGAGGGCAAACACGCAAACCAAACGCGTGTCGCCGGCCGCAGGGTCCCGCTCAGCGCAGCTGCTCCTGTCCCCCCCGCTGCCGGAGGGGGGTCTGCCTACACGCTTCTCACCTGGGGTTTTAAACTAATGTTCAGAGTCCATCAAATTCCGGCTCACGAAGCGGAACTGAGCCATGACCAGCAAAATGCACCTGACCTTACGCCACGTTTCATCTAAACCCACAACGTGCCCTAACTAATTGCTTGTTGTCTCACGGCTTGCTTGCCAAGTTCCAACTTCTCTGAAGCTTTTCACTGGGACAAGTTTGTAACGAGACCAAATCCAGCAGCACCAGGAACAGTAGGAGCAGTTTCCACCCAGAAATGGTAACGTTTGACGATGAAAAAGCAGGTGGACAGGATGGTGAAGGCCATGACCATCCACCTTGGGCTTGCCTTTGCCGGCAGCAAGACAAGGAGGGAGGGAGGGAAGGATCCAGAAAGCCTTCAAGAGATGCACCGGTGAAGAATTCCCTCGAATTCCCGCAGCTGAGTATAGCTGACAAGAAGAAGGAAAATCACCAGAAATCTGGCTGGTTTTCCTGCCCGTGGCAACCGGTGGCTGCGACCCCCCAGCGCCGCCTGCAGTGGCTGCACAGGAGCCAGGGGCCAGGGCAGGGGACAGGCAGCGATTCCCAACCCTCCCCGGGATGTTCGCGCTTCTCGGCGATGCTGGAATCTCACAAAGTCAGAAAAAAAATTCAAAGATACCCACTATTACAAAAACAAAGAAAAGATAATTTTATCCGCAACATCGTCACTAGATGTGCGGTAACTTGGTTTTCGTCACCTGCAATAGGGAAGAGAAAATCTCTTTTTGTGGTCCATTTCTGAAGCCTGACCTCCTGCCCCAGCGATCAAACCTCTGCTGCCCGAGCGCCCCGCAGGGCCCCAGGGCTCGTGTGCCACTGCGCGGCCGTGGGATTTCTGCTCCTCCAGCTTCTGCGCACGATGCTGCAGAGGATTTGCTTGGTTTCTTCCTGGATTCCTTTCTTTTACTTACCATGGAGCAACCATAGATAAGGTGTTCTCATTCCTTAGGAAGGAGGACATTGATTAAACATGCACATAAATTAGGAGCTTTGCTTTCCCGGATAATGAAAGCTCAAATACATCCCTTTCATACGCCTTTATTAAAGCAAAACAAACAAACAAACAAACAAGCTAGGAAGAGGATTTTGTTTTTAAAAAACAGCCATTCTGTAAGCAAAGGAGAAAATAAAAAATACAGAGAAAAGATAAACTTCAATTTCTTCTAAAAATATACAAAAGCATTTGTTAGTTGAGAAAAAAAATCCCTTACAGGAAGCTGGTCTATGAATGCTTTTTAATCCTGAATTTCCGTACATTAAAAGTCGACAAATCCAACACATCATTAGAGCCAGGTAGCCACAGACCTCCTCTGCTGGGCCATTAATTTTGAAGAAAAAGCTTCTTTAACAGTGCGCTGGAAACAAAATGCAGCTATCCAGTGTGGGAAAGCTTGTGACGTTTGGGACCTAACACCAGGAAAACGGATTATCCAAACCTAATTTACGGACAGGGTCATGGAAAGTGTTGGACAGTTTAAAACTATTTGTGCTTCGTTATGGAAATTAAACAAAACCACAGGGTTGCTTTTTTTTTACAAAAAAATGCTGCAGCCCACCTCTCGCAGGGCAAACATTCCCTTTTCCCCTGCGGATCTCCTGGTGCAGCACCATCCCAGGGTGACGTGGGTCCCGCACGGCCGCGAGCATCCCATGGCCGCCGGCGTGTGCACCCGCTCCGCGCCGGGGCAGCGCCCGCGGGAGTTAATGGAGTTGTTACGGCAGGATAACCAAACACCATTAATATGTCTAAGCTCAAGTTCTCGGGATCAGAAGTCACCGTCTCCCATGGAAACGGGAGCTGGCAGCAAGGAGAGGAGTCACGGCATCTCCGCGGCAATTAGAGGCAATCTAACAGCATTCATGATTTAAGCACTCGCCGGTAAGTGCAAGGCACACACAAACTTTCCAGCACTGCCTGCGACACAAAAGGTATTTACCCTGTGGAGAGCAAATAACGTTTGCACTCCTGCCTTCTCCACAGATGCCACCACGGAAAGCAGCGAGCAACCGCAGCTAAATACACACATTTGTACGTAACCAACGTCCCCGCGACATGCCTCTCAGGCGGTGGGAGGGGAGGGCCCAGCGCAGAGCCTTGCTGGCATCCCACCCCTCCTGCTCTCAGCAGTTTGCCCGCTGTGCCCTCATTAAACGAGAGCTCGGGAGCACGGTTCACCCCCACGGACTGAGCATGACAACAAAGAAGCGAAATGCAAGCCCTGTGGCCACCTTCCTCGGCCACCCAGTGGGAGCTGCTCAGCCCGGCCCCTTGTGGCTGCCCCCTCCCCGTACCCCACCACGGGCAGGACACAGCCCACCCGTCCACCCAGCCGTCCACGCTGCTCTCTCTCCTTCCTCCACCACCCACGGCCACTGCGCCCACTCTGCCATCACCTCTGCTCAGGGCTTCTCCTCCCATCATCTTCTCACCACCGTGAGCAACCAATTCACCCCTTGTGCCTCCCCGGTCCCCCCTCCTCTCTGGTGTATCCCCGTCTTTTTCTTCGCACCGCAAACCTCCTGGATCAAGGACTCTGCCTTAGCATCCATTTAGATTTTCTCCAGGAGGAGGAGTCCTAATCTCAGAGGCTTATTGTGCAGGCGCTTGGGTCACCTCCACCTGCGTCCCACCAAACCCTGGCCATAAGTATTTCCAGCGGCCCAAGTTCCACTGTTGGTTATGGAAGTTCACAGTCCGATGTTACCAATAATGTAATGTTGATCTAAGACGATTCAACTTCATGGAGTTTTAAAGCATGCAGTAATACTGACAAGTTATGGGATACTAAATTTCTGCCCTTCGTCTTGGCTGTATAAGTGACGCCGCAGGAAGCAAACAGCTTTGGTATCCAGAGGTTTCTATAAGAAAACATCACGAGTTTAACCAGAAAGGATCTAAAAAAATACCTAACAACTGCAGAGGAAATTATGTTAAGAGAAAAAAATGCCTAACGGAAAGCAAAGATGCCCAATTACAAACTTATCTTATTTTTTATATAGTACTTCAAAGCTAAAGAGAGCTCACACTGCGAGGAGGAAGGTAACACAAGATCTTTTTGTTGTCATCTCTTAATAATGATTAGGCAACAAGTGAAAACCTGGATCAAAGTAGGAGGTATGAGAAATAAGACTGACAATCAGAAAAGGAAAACTGATCCAAACAATGTTAATAGAAAGGCTCTGGGAAATAGACTAATTGTGCTGGGGAAAAGGGAAAACATGCCAGGATACAGTGAAAAAAGCATTGTGCCAGGCAAAAGCCTGATCTCAGTGGCCGCATCACGCCTGCCCACACGCAGCGCTCCCACCAGCACCCCGCTAACGGGCAACGCCTCAAGTCCAAAAGGATCAGATCAGATAGATGAAGGTCTGAAAATACAAAAACTATTTTTAAAACTCACTCTTAGGATAAACCCCTCATGAGCACGCTCCTGTTCCAGCCAGCTGAAAAAGACAAAGCCCGTGGCTGTCTCTCAGCATGTTCCACCATCTGAATTCACACTCGCTGCAAACACCATGTGACGGGAAGAGACAGAAGTCACAAGAGGCGGCCAGATAAGATGGAGGCAGGAAAAACAGTATTTCCTACAAAAAAACATTCATTCATGCCCCAAGCTTCACGGCGCGTGCCTTTCACAAGGATGTGTGTCTTACTGCGTTTCTTCTTTTGAATTCTGGGTTGGATGGACTTGGTGAAAATTATCCAGATTTCTGCCCAGGAAAAGGGTGGTCTGCCCTGGTGTAATATATAATGCATGTCTTTGTGTAAATAAAATGCAGCTACACAAGCAAAATTCTGTCTTTTAAACTCCTGCTGTTTCACTGACTGCAAAGAAGTGAAGATAGACATCGTCTTGTGCCTATATTTTTTATTGCTTTGTGACTTGTAAGCACCAAATGGAAATAAAGAAAAATACCTGGATTGAAATCCAGTACAGGTTTGCTTTCGTAGGATCACAGCACCACAGACTGGTTGAGGTTGGAGGGAACCTCTGGAGGTCCCCCAGTCCAAGCCCCTGCTTGAGGAGGGCCACCAGGAGCCAGTGGCCCAGGACCACATCCAGGCAGCTTTTGAATATCTCCAAGGATGGAGACTCACCAGCCCTCTGGGCAACCTCTCCAAGTGTCACCTTCACACTGAAAGTGTTCCCTGATGTCCAGGCACCCTCCTGTGTGTCAGTTCGTGCCCGTGGCCTCTGGTCCTGTCCCCGGGCACCTCTGGGACGAGCCCAGCTCTGTCCTCTCGGCCCCCTCCCTGCGGGGTCTGTACCAGGGGTGAGACCCCCGAGCCTGCCCTGCTCCAGGAGCAGCCCCCGCTCGCCCAGCCTCTCCTCACGGGAGATGCTCCAGGCCCTTCGGCATCCTGGTGGCCCTTCGCTGGACTCTCTCCAGTATGTCCGTGTCTCTCTTGTACTGGGGAGCACAGAACAGGACCCAGAACTCCAGGGGTGGCCACACCAGTGCTGGGTAGAGGGGAAGGACCCCCATGGTGTGACCCCAGTTGTGAGAGCTGTCCCACCACATCTCTGCGACCTCAGCGGAGCCATAGCCCTACACCTGCATAGATTTCCAGCTCCTCCCTCCAACGCCCGTGCGTCGAACATTCCAGAGAGGCACCCAGCGTGTCGACTCCCCAGAAAGGCCAAGGGACCCTTCCCCAGGGCTGTCCCACCCGCGATTCCTCCTGCACCTGCCGAGGTGTGAGCTGGTCCCACCTCAGCCCTGCCTGTTGTCTTCCGCGGCCCTTCTGCTCTGTTTCTATTGTCACTTCTGCGAGAGTTACGGAAGTAAATCTGTTTTCTCATTAATAGTCTTACTGTCACTTGCTCCCCTCACTTTACTCATCATAAGTATTTGTGTCTGAGCGGGGAAAAATAAAGAAGAAAACAAACATAAGATCTCACAAAATACTTACAGGAAGCCTTCACTGCAGCAAATTCAGTGCTCAATCATTTATTGAGGGATTTGTTTCCCTAGGGTGTAAAAAGTCTATGAAAGTACAGCTAGTCACCCAAAATTAACAGTTACTAGTAATTTCTGAACTGTTTTGTAAATGACAGTCAATGCAGCCTTTGTGCGACAGTGACACATGACATTTTCTTTTCCTGATCAAGTTCTATTCAGGAAGGAGTTGAATTCGCACAGCAGGAACGCTCAACGTTCCCATCCCATGAGTCATCGATGGAGAGTCCTTCCAACAGCCCCATCCACCGCCGGCACTCACTCCCAAGGGAGATGCCGCACAAAGAGAGACGCCAGCAGCAGCTCAACAGAATTGCAGCATTTTAAAGTGGAGATCTGATTTCAGGAAAACGCCCAAAGTTTCTCAGTGACCTCTGTTAGTTGATAAACTTAGTAGAAACCTTACGAAGAACCTAAATTATTTTTTAAAAACAATCCTCTCCAGATTCAGTTGAGAAGCATATACAAATATCTGGTGGGACTTGACCGATGAACTTCACGATCAAGTCCAAGACCCAGTTCAGGACTGAACTGCCTGAAAATTAGGCAGCTCAACACGCAGCCTTGAGAAGGGCAGTCCCTGGGACGGAGCTGTGCTGCACGGCCGGGCACCGCTGCGCTGGGCACAGCTCACAAGCCCCAGCTGTATCTCCACACAGGGTGCACTGCCCTAATACAGCTCGCTCTTCCTCTCCTGCACAGGACAAAAAGCTCGACCTCCTTTCGGACTGCCAAGGTATGCTCTGTTACAGCTCACCGTCGCAAAATGAATGCTCTTCTCGTTAAGAGTGTACAAATAAGCTTGGGTGCACACTTTGATAAGCAAAACCAGCTGCTATCTGTAATATCTAATACTAAGTGTGAAAATTTTAGCTCCGCTATACTTTCTCCGTATCACGTGTATTTTTTGAAGAAGAGAAAGAACAATTTTGTTCACAGGGTGAGAGAAGTAATTTAATTTCTAAAACATTGCAAACCAAGCCAGTCCTAGATTCTCTCAAAACAACATGGTAATATCTCCGAATGAAACTTTGCTCCCACGTTGTAAATAAAGCTAAGTAAATGCACAAACATCTTGTTTTTACATCTACACAGACTATATTAACAGGCAGTAACAGAACTTGTGAACGCGTCTGAGAACCCCCCATCTTAGCCACAACCCATGTATTTAGATGCAGATAATATGGTTTAGAAGCGCTAGCAAATTCAAATGGCAGCATTTAAAGACATATTATATTAAAATAAATGAGCACGTAGGTGGTGGATTTGGGATGCCGAACACCCAGACCATGATGTACATCTGTCTCTTCCTCCACCGTGTGCCCGAGCGACGAGCATCCCTCTGCTCGACACACCAACTCCCGCAGCCCAGCTCGGGCACCTTCCCCCCCCGTCCGCTCGCACAAAGCCCGAGGACCTGAACATACATATATTTGTTTCTGAGTTCGCTTAGGAACTGGCACGCACAAGTTTCACCTTACAGCGCTTAACGTGCGGGCACCTGACTTAGCTGTAGTTAAACAGTGAGACAGGACTTTCCTTAACAGAAATTGTATTTACTCATATTTGTGGGTGCATTCATATCGTTATTTTAGGTTTTAGACTTATTCTCCCTCCGAATCAGCTAAATTGCCATCGTTCAACTGACATCAGTGAAGCTACGTCAAGCTGCCTTAGAGTCTGCTCTCAATATTTATTCACCCAGCGCTCCCCATTCAATGCCATCGCCTCAGACTGAGCAAGACCTTTGGTGAATGTTTATGTGCATGTCCAAAGCTACTTACTTAAATAAAAATGCACTTAAATAAAAAAAAATTAAAAAAAATAGAAATTAATCCAAGAAAATATAAAGTCAGACGGTTCACTAATGCTACACAATACAAAAAGAGTCTGCCTTTGAGCCCGGGTGATAAGCACCAGTTGGATCTACTCTCTTTAATTCTGGTATAAGTCAAAACTTTCACTTACATTACCAACATCTGCTACCATAATTTCTATGAAGGAAATGGAAAATTCAGCTGGCAAGGAAAACAGGAAGAGATTTCAGTAAATTTTAAGTAAGAGAAGAGCTGATCTCGCTGCTGAAAATTTTTGTGGCGTAGAGCATGTTAGTGGCAAGATTAAAAATGACACCTTAAGTGCCTAAAGACAAACAGGGAATTTAAGAACTGGAAACTCAGCTATATTGACTTAATTCTCATTGAAATAAGAAATAAAAGTACCTCAGGCATCTGTCTTCATCTTTAGGCACTGCGAAATAACTTAAACTCTGGCCACTACGGCTTTATGCAGGAGCACAGAAGGGAAAGGCAGTGAGAATCGGAGCTTTAACACCTACAGGTCAAAGGCTATAAAAATCAACCTTAATTTATAGAAAGCCATTCGTGATACAGGGTGCTCATGGTGTGTTGTTTCCATATTAATGTATAGAATGAGTGAAAACGCATCAGAAATAACACAAGAGGTAACTCAGAGATCTGTTTTCCTATCCAAAATCAAACCCAACCGTAATGCACCACTGAAAGATGTACCAGCTCTCTGAAAGCCTTTCACGACTGCACTTCTCCAGCCTCCTCAATAATTTATTGAGCTATTTTGACTGCGGTTACATAAAAAAAATGTCTTCCTGTTCTTGACTTGCTTCATATTTCCACTGACAGTAACTCTGAGAAGCGTATCCCAGCTCTGCTGGCACCAGCTGCAGCTCTCCGCCTGCCATGGTACGGTCTGGCCTCTTCCAGCACCGCAGAGCACCCAACAACAGACATTCCTTGGAAAAAAGCACTCTGAATTTTAGCACTGAACGAAGGGTAGCAACAACATTCGATCTCAGTTGATAAAACACGATGCAGATGTTGTGACTGACCCTGAGCAAGCTTGGGTGTCAGTATGAAATCAGAACATGAATTTGTACCTCTAATAATAATCATAATAGTAATAACAACAAGGCATCCACCACATGAAAGTGAGATTAGAATCATAGAATCATAGAATCATAGAATTGTTGAGGTTGGAAGGGACCTTTAAGACCATCGAGTCCAACCTTTAGCCTACCCTGACAAGAGCCACTTCTAAACCATGTCCCTCAGTGCCCCATCTACCTTTTTTTTAAACACCTCCAGAGATGGTGAATCCACCACCTCCCTGGGCAGCCTATTCCAATGTTTAATAACCCTTTCAGTGAAAAAATGTCTCCTAATATCTAATCTAAACCTCCCCTGACGTAACTTGAACCCGTTTCCCCTCGTCCTATCACTTGTCACCAGGGAGAAGAGGTCAGCCCCCATCTCTCTACAACCTCCTTTCAGGGAGTTGTAGAGGGTGATAAGGTCTCCCCTCAGCCTCCTCTTCTCCAGGCTAAACAACCCCAGCTCCCTCAGTCGTTCTTCATAAGGTTTGTCCTCCAGGCCCCTCACCAGCTTTGTAGCCCTTCTCTGGACACGCTCCAACACCTCAATGTCCCTCTTGTAGCGAGGGGCCCAAAACTGAACGCAGTACTCGAGGTGGGGCCTCACCAGTGCCGAGTACAGGGGGATGATCACTTCCCTAGTCCGGCTCACCACACTATTCCTGATACAATAATTTCCTGATTAAATAATTTGCTGGGGTTTGGTGGAAAAGAAAGCTGTGTGGATTAGGACCATTGAATAATTTAGGTTGGCAGGGACCTCTGAAGGCCATCTAGTCCAACCTCCCGTGCATATGGACTACATCAATGCCCGTAACAATTCGACTGATTTCGATACGACAGTGACGGCGGAAAGGAGAGAATGGAGGAGACCATGGGCATCAGCCTTCGTCTACGGAGGGCAGAGCAGTTGAGGAGCCCTGCGAAGCCGGAGTGACGGCTGGTGCTCCGACCCTGGATACTGACCGAGCCCAGAGCTGGTCAGTCCCCTGCCCACCCCCGAGGGAAGAGGGGTGTCACGAACCTCCCGGGAAAACCTCAGCAGCGCTGCAGCCGCTACCTGGGGGTAGACATTCCAGCGCCGTCAGCGCTACCTTCCCGAGCATCCGCGCGGGGAAAGCTGTTGAAGCAGAAATTTCAGACAGCCCAAGGAAATAGTCAGTTCTGTCATACGTGAAGAAAATTACTGGTCTGCATTAATGACGTATCATTTTATTTTGGTTTTTTTTTCTTGAAGAAGGCAGGAAAAAGTTTGGCATTTTTTGTTATATACTGCACATATATTATACTGCTTTTGTACATTCACAGGAAGGACGACAAGGAGGAGGGAAAAACTTTTATTTTCCTTCTTCTGTAAAGACTGAAAGACCACGGGTGTCTAATCTAAGTAACAAAGACTTCCACTGCTTATAAAATCAGATGTCAGAATCCTGTTCCCTCTGATTTCTACGGCATCGAGATTTCACCATCTTAAACTCCAGAAAGGGAGAAGACTTTGATTATGGAATACTGATTTTATAACACTGTCATAAGCCTATTACAGAAATGAATTAATTCATGAACATGAACACATTTAAGCGTATTTGGTTTACAACATGAGAACCATTTGAGAATCAGTAAAAGAAGTGTGCGTCGACAATGCTTTTACCTATAACAATTATAGTTATTAAATGCAAAAAATAAGATTACACATGTTGTAAAATACAAATATTTTAAGAGCAAAAGCAACGTAGTGACTTTCCATCTTTTGGAAGCGGAAGTCAAAACACTCCAGATTTGCAAACTGCCGATTTGATTAGAAATACATTACAGCTTTGTAACGATAATGAGCAAACATCCTTGAAGGGATAGGATCAGCTCTGCAGCCCTTTGGCCGAGCCTGTGCGCAGCTTATTCACCCAGATTCGCTTTTTCTTTGATTGGAAACGGGGATTTCTGCAGCGTCACCTTCGCCTCGCTCACGTGCCCACGAACACGACAGACCCGCGGTGTCCTGGGGAGAAGGGACGGCCCAAGAGAGCTGAAAATACACTTTTTTACAGTGAAAGGAAGGCCAGTGTGTCAGCTCCTGGACTTCTAGAATACCGTCTACGATCACTCTTCTTTTCCATCAACATCTAGGGAAGAAGCTTTTTTTAAATGACAAAAGCGCTGCAACAAAGCGTATTTCTCCTGTTGTAAAGAAGCGCACACATCTCCCAGAGCTTTTAGGGTTAAGGTTAGGAAATTATTTTTCAATTCAATAAACAGTAAAATATTTCAGTTCCTCAGAATCCTTAGAAGAGCAACCTCAAAAAAAGCAAGAAAGGTTTTCAAATGAGGCAAGAAAAGACAAATTATAGAGCGATACTTTGAAGATGCATTACGTTTAGTGTGCCTTACTTTAATTACTAACACCAATCATCCTTTTAATAAAAGGTCAGCTGCTTTATTTGTCAAGAATACTGACTTAAATCATTTTAAATGTAAGATGCAATAATCGCATTTTCTGCTAATGATTCCTTCTGCATATTACTTGTCATTAGTTCTAATGAGAAAGTTTTAAATACAAATATCTGTAAAGATGTTGCAAAAAAAATAAACAAGATGCCGCGGCGAGATGATTTTTCATCAGCTGATAGCTCCGCTGGCACGGTAACACTCGCCCGTAGCGTGTCTTGGTTAACCGAGGCCACCTTTGTGCCCAGGAAAACCTTCACCAGAGGAGGGCACGGGCACGTGTGACCCCCAAAGCGAAGTCAGGGGGGGGGGGTAGTCCCAAGGGGCACAGCCCGTCCCCCGGTAAATCTGGGGCTACTTTGGGCCAAACTGGAATTAGGAGTTGTTTTTTTCCTTTTGAATGAGGGGCCTGATCTGTAGGGTAATGCTTTCAGGTTAAAGGAGGAGGGGTTTTTTTTTCTGGTTTTACAACTAGGAATTGTAGGAAGCTTTTAATTTCACCTTTGACATCTTAATGGCAATGGTAGCTGCTACAAATCAGCATGCATTTTTTGGCGTACGTGCACCAGCGTGCAGGCTCTTTTTCTCCCTGGGGCCTCAGCACGGTGCAAAACGCTGCTGGATCTTGCTTCAGTTCATTTTCCAAACTATCAAGAGCACTCCATAATTTTCCCTCAGTGCTCCAGAATACGTTAGTACGAAGAACACTGAGTAATTGCCACGTGCAATTTAAAGCTTGGTCACTGAATAAATAGAAAATCTTAACAGACTGTATACATTTCCAACATTCATCTGGAGGAACGAGCAAAGATTTCTCATTTCGAACTTTTATGCTTTGTGTAACACTTGATTGTTACCAACCGCCGGAAATTAACATAATGACACAGATAACAAATTCTTGCAAACCGATTTAGAAGTCTACAGAAAAATAATTGATTAACATTTAAAAAAAAAAAAACCCTAAAGAGTTAGGCTTCAAGGCGTCATGAGAAAAGACTGCAGAATGCAGATTTACATTTCAGACACATATTTGTTCTTTTAGGAAAGTACTGAACACAACATTTATATTCATTTTGAGGTACCAGCAGTGCTGATTGATGTGAACCTATTCATATTTAGATAACCTATGAATCAACAAAATAAAAATCCTCATATTAAGAAGAAGAATAGAAGAAAGAGAAGGAGAAGATACCAACTTCATCTTTTTAGAACCGTTAACATGAGGGAAGCTGTTCCCCGGCTTTCCTTTAGGGATGCTGAACCCCCCATGCCCCAGCCCATGTCCCCGCCACCCGCGGCCGAGGCCAACCATGATCTCCTGCACCCACACACCGGCCTGGAGATGAAACCACAACATCCCCCAAACACAAGGACGGGAAAGCACCTTAGCAGGGGCCTGGATGTAGATTGCAGTAGGATGTAAACTGAAGTGATCTAGAAGGATGTGATAAAAAAGCGAGTGTGATAAAAAACATCCACTAGAGGTTGAGTTTTGCAGAGCTACTGGAGTCGGCGCACGCTTTGCAGTGAAGCCTGGATTCAGAAGTCACTTCAGGCTGCTTCGCAGATTTGGTAACATGCTACATATCAAAACATACATCAAAAAAGCCTCTGTAAGAAAACATCTGAAAATTTTCATACACTTTTTGAAGGTTTCTGCAAGTATTTAATTCATTGTCCAAACATTATTTGTTTGCTTTAAAGAAAGAAGGAATTTTGTTGTTCAAAATCTATTCTGTGCTCTAAAAATATTTCAGAAATCCTAAGGATGAGCTCAGACCATTCACGTGGGCATCTTCAGGATGAGGAGGGCTGTGGGGCTGCGGGGGCCGGGCTCTCTGCCCGCGCTCTCGCAGCAACCCCAGCACAGAGCAGGGAAGTTAAAAGTTGCTGCTTTTACCATAAATAACGGCAGTTTGGTGAAAACCAAGACGTGCACCTGAGGAAAGCACTACCTGTCCTGGATGCAGGGGTGGGGAAGCCACCCTAAGGGAGGTGCAGGAAACAGGGGCCCTTGGTGCGCAAGTACCAACAGAAAACCCCCTTTTCTGGGTAACAGGAGAAAACCAGGAGAGTCGCAGCCCACGGAAAGGGAGAGGCACGCTCTCGAAGGTCGCAGTTTCAGATATTTTCAGATTTCAGATGATTTCGGATATTTCAGGCAAATTGCACTGTTTCTTCGTGGAATGCCTGGGGCAGAGATCTCTCCCTTTTCACTTGTGAGAGCGGCAGATCATGAACCAAACCAGCCCGTGCCAAGGAGAAATGAGAATGATAGCGCAGTCCTTAAAAGGCTCTTAGGGATGACAATTTAATGCAACCGTCTGACTAAAATAAGCAGCCCTGCTTCCTTCAGACTGCCGAGACAGCCTCATAAATTACTTGCACGTCAAAACGCTGCCTTATTGTATTTTGGCATTGAAAAGGAACGTATGTGCTGGCCCTCTTTTCTCTGCAATAGATTTCGGAGCCCTCTGGAGCGGATCCTCTCTCTGGCGACATTTCAGTTGGGATCAGCCCCAGGTAAAAAAATTGCCATCGCAGGATATTGGTGAGAAATGGCTCGTGTAGCTCTGGAGATGGAAAGCCAAGGTGCTCCCACAGCTGCCCCCCAAACCCTTTGGTTCCCCCGGCCAGCACGGGATGCTGCCGGAGAAGCCCGCCCTGCCTCCCATCCACAGCTCCAGCTATTGATTCCGTTATTTTTTAATATACTGCTGGGAAACCGAAGCAGGCGCTTATGGATTGCGGAGGCCAAAGGAGACTAAGAGCCCTGGGGAGAGCAGGCTGGAGGCCCGGCCCCCCCCAGGCTGGAACTGATGTGCTGACGCGCTGCTCTGGGGCACGGGCGCTGCCCGGCCAAGCCCAGAAAAACCCATCCCTAAACCCAGAACGGAGCCAAGAGGCAAGGCGTGGGGTTTACTTTGAATTTCATGGTCTTAAGGCTCTTTCAAAGATATGCACTTGGTTCAAATGTGAGCATTATCTTCCAATCATGGGTTTATCAAGAGTACCGCAAATGTAACTGTAAATGCAATCAGGCTGTGACTGGCAGAAATCAGTGTATCATGACTGCTATGAATATTTCTCTCTAGGATTAATTTGTATTATCATTTTGAACTCTTTTTATATAGCCAGTATTGATTTGCAGGAGCTGCTTGCATTTAAATCGCGAGTACGTGCTTTTCATTTACAATTCAATGTACCTTATTACAAAGGTGCAATGTTAATGTTTCCTCGTTTTCACGGGAAATAAGCTATGGCACAGGCGCTTTCCCCAGTTTGCTGCCCCGAGCCCTGTCTGCCAGGCGACAGCGCGGTTTGAACTGGTGAGTTACAGACGGACTTTTCAAAGCGATGGGCAGGGTTGAAGCCAGCCCGTACCGTCCGTCTGTGCCGTACAGAACCACTGCACTGCGCACGCCTCTGAACGAGACACTAATACCGGGGTGCAGCAGGTGAGACCTCGCTTAAACGGCGAGTAGGGCTGTAGGGTGAGAAGGCAATGAGTTTATATGTCTTCTAAGTATTACTTTTGGAAAACAAGTGATTGAGAGGAATTAAAACAAGGCTTGAAATAGCGCAATACCCCTCATCCACCGGGACTCTGGCAACCTCTTCGTTAACAGGAGAAAAGTAATGGTTATTCCATTAGCATCCAGAGGATGCCGTAAGGAATCGTTCACCATAGCACTCCACATCCCTGGATGGCCGGGCCGCGGGAAGGGGATGCTCTGCTGGGAGCCGTGCCTGGAGGGGATTCTCCCGGAGGCCGCTCCCCACCAGCTCATCCCCGCTTGGAACAGCGTGCAGCATCAAACCATCAGACGCTCATAAACCTTTTGCTACTCCCCCCTTCCCTGTGTATTCAGTACTTTACATACAAAGATCCTTTTGAAGCGGTGTCACCACTGAAGCATACAGCCACATTTCATCCTCTTCAAAGCCAGAGTCAGACTGAAGTGAAAGAAAACATTTCAGCGTCTTTTAGGCGATCCAAGAAAGCTATAAAAACCCTGAACAAATTACTATCAATTCTATGATTTAAACATTTCCACAACACGTCTCTCTGCTGAAAGGGAATTTAGTCATCAAGCCGAAGGGGATCCGTGGGGAAGTTTGCTTCTTTCCCCCGCAGGCCTTAGGCTGGGGAACTGGTGGGAAAGAAATGGTTCCCAGTCCATAGCTCTGCACTCAGACCAGCGCCGGGGCTGTGCACGGGTACGCCCTTACACACACCACGAGGTGTCTGGCTCCCTTGGCTTTTGGGACCGTTTTGTAATTACAACAGCACTTTATAATTTTCTAAGTGTCTTTATGGGCATAAAAATACAGCATTGAACTTTCTTTGCTCTATTAGAATCCACTGGGTGGCAATTATTTGAATCTGAAAAACGTGCAACGTCTTAAGATCGGTATTTTCTGTAGAGGAAGTGGGAGAACGGTGGGAAGCCACCTGAAACGCAGATTTACCCCCATGGCGAAGCAGCGGTCTCCCTCACCTCTGACATCTCTTAATAAACAAGCAGTGGGACACGGCCCTGCTGCCGATCAACTATCTGCCACAGCTACTGGTACGCCAAACAAACTCCAAAGTAATAAACTTAACTCATTGCTTTTAACTCTTTAATCTTTATCAGAATTAAAATGATCAGGTGGCGTGCCATCTTTGTGGCTAGCAGGAGCTTTTTTTTTTAAAGTTTTCTAGGTCAACCCTAAGAGCGTAAGGTGGATGCTCAGCACTCGCAGACAGCAGAGATCCAGATCACAACGGCGTCACGCGTTGCTGGCACTGTCACGCTTACTCATTTCCCCTTTAATTCGCTGAATTTCTCTCTTAAGATTCTGCATAGCAAAAACTACAGCAGAAAACAAACTCATTTTAAACTCCCTCATGCACAAGCGCTCTGAAATACCTGAGCAATATTGCATAATAAATCAAACCCTTGATTCATTTTTGTCTTTTTTTTTTTTTTAGCAGATGCTATAGTTTGTTCACCTTTTTAGATGTGGTGTTGATTCTTCTGATGTAGGGAAATGGATACTGTCTTATTGCTGGGTGGGCACGGCGGTGTTTCATCTCCATCACCTGCAGTTGGAAACACTCAGGAGAGCACGCGAATCCTCCGCACTCGCCCCATCCTTTATGTAAGCATAAAAACAGAGCCTGAATTCAGACGGGGAATGAATCATAACTTGGCTTTGGTCGAAAGCACTTTCAGTCCAAGCAAAATCACCTGCTGCACAAAACAAATCCGGAATTGGTGTTGATGTGGGAAGAACGGTGCTGCCTTAGGCCAGCGGGCAGAGCAGCGGGGCTGGGCACCACCGCGTGAACTCGCCACGGCAGCAGTTAGAGAGTCCCAGACTCATCCTACAGAGCACCAACACAGAATCACAGAATCGTCATATTTTAGTGTCCTGGTTTTGGCCATATTGGCCAATGGCCGGCGACAGATGCTCCCCCCCCAGCCTCTCAAGCACGGAGAGGAGGAGCAGACCTAAAGAGAGATTTGCGAGTTTAGAAGAAACTAAACTACTTTAATGAAATATTAATAATAGAATAAAAAGGAAAATAATGGAATAGATATGGTATATACAAAACCGTATCGAGCTCCCAGGCTGACGTCACCGGAGGCACTGGGGAAGTCCCAGGCTGGGCTCAGCGACGGGTGGGAACCGGGTTCCAGAGCTGGAGTCAGGAACACACGGATCGGGATCAAAGGCAGACGAACAGACAGGGTCCTCCTCGGACGCCGGCCATTGCAGGAAGAGGGCTGAGCCTTTGATCCATCAGCTTTTATACTGAGCGTGGGGCAGATGGGATGGAATACCCCGTTGGCCAGTCTGGGGTCACCTGTCCCGTCCGCTCCTCCCCGCAGGTGGGACCCCTCTGCGCCCCTCCGCCTCCCACCCTCCGACGGGGCAGATAACGAAATGAGCTGACCTTGGTTGTCACAGCAGTAAGTGTAAGCAGGAGCCTCTCTGTGTACCATTCCTTGGTCTTATCACTCTGAACGAACCATTTTCGACACAACATGCTGTTAATTTCAGAGAGTTAGGAGAGGCCTAGCTAGGAAGCACAATTACTGGACAGAAAGTTGGTTCTGTTTTACCTCAAACCAGGACATCTAGCTATATATTTATCCATGAATGTGTCTGATAAAATTCACTAGCTTCCTTGTTTATCCTTTTTTTAAAAAAAGCTAAAGGGGAAATATTCAACACTTTTTCATACCGATATGCTGAACGATCCCTAAGGCCCTGACTCCGCGCTGCAGGCCGCTGCTCCCCTCCTTCAGCCTCGCATCTACACATGCATTTCTAATTATTTGTTATAACAAGTGTAAATCCTCCAGCATTTCCTTACCCTCGTGTGGAAACCAACAATAAAACTTTATGTGCTTAAAATTACCTCTGTATTGTTCGAGGACTTGTCTAGCATCTCGTTAGTAGCTTGCCTTCATCTTGCAACTTTAATTAGCAGCTCCAGTCTGGGATTTACCTATGACTGTCATGGGTGAAGAGTGCTAGCTAATGAATTATTCAAAGTAAATTAAGAGACTAAGGGAGTTCTCTACCTGTCTAAGACTAATACACACTTCATTAGCAAATATTTTCACCTGTGACAGTCACAGGTACCTCACAGACCGAATTTTTACGCTCACCTGAAATGGATTCTGTCTATGTCCACGTTAATGTCAAACCCAGAGTTTTACTTCTATAGAGATTACATTAACAGTGACAGTTAGTAAATTGGATCCTCAAGATTATAGGATATCTTCATTAAACCTGGGTAATGCTTGGAACGGTTAAGCAGGCAGATTTGTATCACCCTCCAAATACCCCCGTGTTGCTTGTCAGGATCCCACAAGGTGATTTATCACTACCTCCACACACTTCTTGGTACTTGAGCTGAAACCTTCTGAAAACTTTTAGCAATAGTTTTAACTCTCAAAATATGCAGAAAGCTTCAAGCCTGCTTTTCCCGGCCCACCCCGTGCCAGGCTCGGAGGGGCGCTGCCCGCCATCAGCCCCCAGTTCCCCTTCGCAGCAGCTGTTTGCTGGCCGTGAAAAGCGGTTCTCGACCAGCATTTTAACAAGACCAGAGCAGGAAAAGCAGAACTTCATATACATCTCTGACAGCCTCAGAGCCAGTGAATCCACCGCAGCAGAGCTAGCGCAAAGATGCGGATTCCTGCAGTCTCTGCCGGAACACACCGTGTGAGGGCTTCTGCACTAATTGATTTTACATCTTGGACACCATAAGGGAGGACTGCAGTCAGCCACCGCAAGATGGTACCACGGGGCAAAGGGGCACGGAGCAAGTGAGCTCCATGTATCCAGGAGAAGATGCAGGTACATCTCCTGCAGAAGCCGAAGGGCTCCCTCTCTGGAAGATGAAGAGCTGGAGAGGAGCCCAGCCTGGAGCTGCTGCACGGAGCAACTGCGGCGCCTCTGGGGCTCAGAGCCAAGGGCAGGGACCCCGACCCCGACCAAGGGCAGGGACCTGGACCAAGGGCAGGGTCCGACACACTTCCCCTGTGGAAGAGCCAGCAGCCACCTCTTCCCTGGGCCAGGGCTGCCAGGCTGTGCCCTGCTCTGAGCGCACTGCACCACTGCATCACACCACACCACTGCATCACACCCCACCAGCACTGCACCAGCATCACACCAGCATCACACCGTATCACACCAGCACCACATCGCACCTCACCGCACCAGCACTGCACCGCACCCCACTGCAGCACACGGCAATGCACCGCACCATACTGCACTGCAGGGCACCAGCATCACCCTGCACCACACCGCACCAGCATCGCATCACACCGCACCCCACTGTACTGCCTCACATCACACTGAACCACACCTCAGTGCCCTGCACCACACCAGCATCGCACCACAGCACTCCACACTGCACCACACCAGCATTGCATCATACCACACCGCAGCGCACCAGCATCACATCACACCGCACCCCGCTGCATTGCGCCAGCAGGGTACCACACCCCACTGCACCGCACCGCTTTGCGCCAGCATTGCACTGCACCAGCATCGCATCGCACCGCACTGCACTACACCGGCATCGCACCGCATCGCACCAGCACAGCATCACATCACACCACACCGCATTGTACCACACCAGCATCACACCGCACCCGCCCTGCCCAGACACCGTCACTGCACTGACCCACGCTGACGGATGGGACACGGGACACCTCCTCCCGCTCCACACCTGTCCCCAGGAGTGATGGCACAGGCCAGGAGGGTCCTCAGCCCCATGGGAAGCGGGGAGGTGCCGTCTCCCACCAGCGCACTGCTGCTCTGCACAGCTCCGCAAGCAGACCTACAGGCGCCTTCATAGTGATCATGAAGCTCTGCAGCACACCCAGCCTACGCACCTTAGACTCCTAGAGAGGAAGATAATACAAATGCAGAAGCACTGTAGCATCTTGGAGCTGCTGGCAGACTATCAGTTAAAGTTTGGTACTTGAACCTTTAATGCAGTTTATTGTAGGAACTATACATCTCACACTTGATAGGTATATAAGTTAAAGCAAATAAATTCCCACCAGCGATGGGCTGTATCCTAATCTGCCTGTAAGATGGCAGCCCCGATAGGACACCGATCCCCAAAGGACAGCAGGTCTGCTCGGGAGGATATTGATCTGCTCCGCTGTTCCTCCTCCTAATTGTCACCAATGCAGTCCCCTCCAATTAGCCGGCTCAGCTAACCGGCAGCAGCCGCCTGCTCTGCGGCGTTCATTAGCCAGGCAGCTGACACAGTCAAAGCCCGGCTAAAAAAGAGCCCAAAAAGAATATAAGCACAGAGCAGTGCCTGCTGCTCCAGGCAGCTGGGGTTTTTTACTTGCAATATTTTAATATGTTTACGGATTGAAAGCTGTCAGTGAAATAATTTATCCAAGCACTCTCCAGGAACGCTGTATCAGTGGAGCAGGGAAGCAGCCGCGCTGCCAGGTTTTCCGGAATGAAACAGGAACCCATCACGCGGGAATACAAAGGCATCATTTTTTTTTGCTGACAGAAATCACTGGTTCTAAAAAGTGCTGCCTTCCACAATCTAAAGGTAAAATCGACTGTTAAAGATAAATTGAACTGTTTGCTTAAAGAAAAGATTCATGGGTTTATGAACAGAGGACACGTGAATAAATTGTTTGCTAAGTAACTGTGGGGGAAAAGGCACAGAAATGTTTTTAGTTTATTAGGTTGACTCCACAGACAGCTCGAATCAGTACAGCTGCACGTCGCAACTCTGAGCCACAGATGTGACAAAGACAAGGCAAATGTCAAGTATCTCTTGAACGCGTTTTGTAATTTTTTTCCATGCTTGCAACCTACATTAAAATACTCTCAATCACAGTCCCACACACAACAGATTTTATTTAGGTCATTCAAGAAATTAGAGTTTTGACGTTGCACTTAAATATTAATTTAATAAATCTTAAAGACCTGAATTAATTTTACAGAGACGCCCAGTCACACTCTAAAAAAAGGTTTAGATACAGGAAATTTTCAAATGTTAGTTCTCTGCTCTGACTGACACAGGAGGGTGGCAGGGAGGGGAGCTGAGGCTCAACAGAGCCCTTCACCCGCTTCTGCCTGGGTAAAAGGCAGTATCTCCCACAGCTACATCAAAGGAAAGAACCACCCTCCTGGCATTATTCAGCTCAACAAAGGGCCTAACCGTATCTTCTGGAGAGGCAACCAGCCACACCAGATGAGAAGTCCTCTATTTCGTTCATAGTTGAGTCCAATAGTTAATTTCCCATGAAACATTTGCTTTGCATTTATGTTGAAATTGTTCAGTTTCAGCTTTTAGTCATTAGTTTTCATTATGGGTTTTTTGCCAAGATTGAATTTTCTGAGTTTTTTTGGCACAAAAACATTCTTCAACACAATGAGGTCGCCTACTTCTATTCTACTAAACTAATTAGACTGAGTTCTTTGAGCTTCTCCCTATAAATATTTTGTGTTTCCCATATAATATTTTGTTCTCTCTTCTGCCATCTTTTTGTTATTTCAGCATCTTTGAGAAAACACGCACCAGAACTATACACCGTATTTCACTACCTGTCTCAGCAAGGCATTTCTATTCCTATTCATTACTCCACACGTGCGCACCTCTGGGTCCTGGTGGTCTGGGGTTTTGCCATAGCGTTATTCTAGGACCCGACATAAACTTTATTTTTAGAATGGATCCAGCTTCTCGAGATGTTCCCTTTGAGCAGCTTTCCTCTTTGTTGTACCCTAGTCCACTCATCACTGTGTCATTTTCAAATTTTATCGTCAATAATTTCATATCAACTTTCAAAATCTTCACGCAAACCCCAAATGGAACTGCTCCCCGTGCTCACTGCGAAGAGCCCCACCAGAAATCCCCTTTCCACCCACGCTCAGTGTTGACTCCACACGGACGGTATTTCTCAGGTCTGTTAACCACCCAGGATCTTAATCCACTTAACATCACCTTACCGAACTTGCAGCTTGCCTTTTCGGTTTTGGGGTTTTTTTTAAAGAAACAAGAGTTTTTATAGTACTAAATCAAAACCAGCAGTAATAGGCAGTGCTTATTACATGTGGCCTTTCAGACAAATCTCAAAAGATTGTGACAGATTTGAAATAATTCCTTCCTAACAAAAGAATGCAAAAAAGAAAATTGAATTGGGTTTGAACTACTTGAATCTGTTGGATTTTTCATGGAAGTATTTTAGATTGTACATTACTATGGAAAAACATCTATGGAGTGGTGATCTTCTCAGCCAAGTCCTGGGGCACTCCAAGGTTCAGAGCACCCAGATCTGCTGGCTCACAGACGGTCACCCTTCCTCCAGAAGTGTACAACATCTGCCTCGGAAAGCATTTAGTGATTCCCAAGCGACATCAGCCCACTTCTTTCCAAAAGCAATGTAGTTATTGAAAAATGTTAACAATGGTGGAAAGACAGGCAATTTACTGCCTCTTTCCAGCGTGAGCCTGTCCCATTGTTGTGGGTTCATAGACATGGATGTCTACGAGCTAGGATCAGCCACAGCTTCTGCGTTCAGATACGTAACAGAAACAGCACTCACTTCATCAAGTGTAAGAAAAAATATTTACATACTTACCTTTATTTACACAATAATAGAATGTTAAAATGCTCCAGTAATCATTACATAAAGATCAAATGTGAAACATTATTATATACGTCATAAAAATTAGCTTTCCGATGAAATATAACGTGACCTTCAACTACTAGTATTCACAGCAGAGTCTATATTCAGCCATTCATACATATATTCATAAATTTGGAAATTGTAAATTACATCACGAGATGGATTCAGCCCTAGTGAATGCTGGATTCCATCCTTCACTTATGCACATCTATCATAAATAAATATTTACTAGCACGCCCACAGCATTTTCTTCAACACTCACTCACTCCCTGATTAAATGCAGGTCGTTTTCATCCATAACTACTATTCAAATTCAAAAGTGAAAGTGATTTAGGAAATAAATCACCTTTTAGAGGTATATTTAGTGTCACATGTCTCGGTCCTCTCATTCAAATGTAAAATGTTCTCCTCTCTGTCTTCATTGTTTTCCATTCTGCAATCGTAAACTCCGCAGCCGGAGCTGGAAACGAAGACCTATGGAGTGCTCTCCTCCCAGCACAGGCAACGAGCCGTCTTTGTCACTGTCACATCCAGGGCAGTGGCCAAATTAGAGACATTCATTTTCATGGCTGGTTATTACTACCTGATAACCTGAACGTTCAGACAAATACGTTATCCCTGATGAGATGGAGAAGCTGGAACCAGAGGACACTGAAGCAGGGCACCAAGAGGATGGTCTGAAAAAAATAATTGTCCCGGAGGTCTGAAGAAAAGTCACAATGCAAGATGGTGTTGCTTAAAATCAGAAGGAAGACTAATTCATTACTCAAGATGAAAAAGCTCGAATAGGAGTTTTTATTTCACGGGGATGTTACGCAGAAAGAAGCAGCGTGGTTTGGAGCGAGCACAGGCAGGAGGCCCGAGAGGGGACCGGCCAGCCAGGCTGCCAGGCTACCCGCAGGACGGGCAGCTGAAAAGGCGTTTCTTGGAGACAGGCAGAAATGAGAGATACGTGATCTTTTTTAAAAAATGTAAAGCTTAAGCTCCTTGGAAGGTATCTACAAAGAGATCTCAGAAAATAAAACGGAGGTTTTAGTTTGTAAATCTAGGATGCAAATCTGAAACGAAAATGCAAATATATCTGTGTGTCATCTTCATGGAGACAGCAAGTTGTGCTTTCACGAGCAGAGACGTAGGAAATGAGGGAGTAACCCAGGGGATCCAAAGCCTGCCTGCATGGCAAAAGTGTGGAAGAGGATGCTTCCAAAGGAAAACCTAATAAAAATTAAAAAAATAACCAAAAGAGGACAGAGACTCATGAGTCAAGAAGATTTCAAGATGAGCACGGCTAGTGATGTTAAAGCTGGATGACAGATCATTAAAAAAATGAAAAGCTCTTTTTTGGCACAAGTCCTGTCTCTCCTCCACATACTCAGGTTTGATGTTAGCACGGAATCTATTGAGCTACTTGCCCAGATAATATTCAGTGGATCTGAGATTTTCATGTCTGCCGTACATCACTCCAGGAGGATACGATTGTTTCCGAAGCAGTTTTATGGGTTTAGGATTGGTTCATCTTGTTTAGACCAACAATCTCAGAGGCCATAAACTAACAAAGACTTTCTTGGGTTACAAATTATTTTAGTTTAATGATACAGACCATTGCACCCATCAAGACATTCGCAGTCAGAGTTCGGGTGCCCGGATCACCCTCTGAAAGCATCTCCTGCTCATTTTTTTTTTTCTTTTTTGAGTAGCTAAAGCAGTACAATTAGGGTCCTAATTTAGGAAATTTAATTAATCTCCAGCAGTGAAGCAAGGTGAACCCACCCTGATCAAATATTTCATATAACACATTAGCGCGAATATCAATCATATTTCACAGCACATCTGGTCTTTATATTTTGGTGTTACTTCTACTGGTTTTGACAGAAAATTACTATGCACAGAAAAAACATCCAAAGCCAACGATCAGTGCTCGACAGAGCAAGTCTGCTTTAACCAACCTAAAAATCACTCCCGCCTTGAAGAACCGCCAAAAATTGTCTAGATGTTTTGTGTAACTAAAAATCCCAAGGATCGGTTCGGAAAGGGAACAACTGCATGTCCACAAATACTTTCAGGAAGAATATCCTGCTGGTTGGAAATGGCCCTTGCTGCAGTTACAGACACGAGCGGGACGCAGACAGAACCTGGCGTGCCGGCGCTGGCTTTGGGAGCGATGGTCTTCCTCCCTGCTCAACCTACAGCGCCACGGCAATGCCAGGGGCCCAGCGCCTCTGACCGATCAGCAGGTTACGAGATTCAAAAGCCTCTTTTTCCCCGTTTTCAGAAATTATATAAATAAATAAATATAATTTAAAAATAATAAAAAAAATATTTAGGCTCCTAATTGTTAAATTACTTTGGAAAATAAACAGTAAGCTCACATGGCACTCAGATTATTTTCAAAATGCTACTAAAAGACATTTTTTGAAAAGCCTTTAGAATTATTTAATATAGTCAATGAGTAATCAAAACAATTTTAGCATGGATATATGGAAAGAAATAAAAAAGTATTTAGCGCTGGCCATGAATCCTTAGCCATACTGCAAACCGAAACTTCTCTATTGTTTCCAATATTTTGAAAGAATAATTCACAACAAATACTTATTTGTTCTTGTGCTGAGACACTAATAATGACAATAGCGCTCTAACCAGTGTTGGGAACATATCTTATGATGTCTAATATAATCTTTATCTTGGAAAAGTGTTCACAGCCGTACTCACGAAAACATCCTTTTGGAACAGGTGGGAGATACCATACACTGTTGGGGCCATTTTCAGAAGAAATCTGAAATATTCTGTTAACTGGTCTTCGGGCAGAACAGACGCAGACAAATCCGTTTGCTGTCATAAAACTTGGTATGAAGAAGACAGCAGAGTAACAAATACTAATATTGGCCTTTGGTTCTTACTGGGAATGTTTCACTTTTGCTTTTCATATCCTGTCATAAAGACACCAACTTGTATTAGTATCATTCATTGTTCAAAACAGAAACCAGCACCAAAAACATTTCCAGTAGCTGAAAAATCACTTTCTGTTGGAAATGGAGTCCCCTTGAAGGTTGTGTAAAATACACTCTTAAATATTATCCTTCCAGGTTTCTTTCTCCCGAAACCAACATCCTCAGGAATACGTAGTGTAACGCGGAGCCAAATTTGCAACCCAACTTCTGCTGAAGTTAAAAATGATCATTAAAAGGCCTAGTTCTTCATGTCATTATGCATCACACTAACAAGTTCAATAGATCTTCATGTTGGTGCAAACGGTTTTGTTATTTATAACCACTTTACAGTATGGATTTGAACTTACACAAATTAAGATAATAAAATTACCTTTTTTCTTAAATATTCTAATCAAGCTAGTCTACTAATTTAAAATTAATGGAATGGAATGGAAATGTTGGACAGTTTCAAAATAAATTAAGTGTGGAACCAGGTTACGTTTAATCAAGCTGTCATGCAAATTAGCAGCTTCACTCAGCGAGTACTATTTAAAGAACTTCTTTGCTAGTGAAAATATTTTTGGAACCATTACGGGAACCATCTACTTTTGGTTAAAGACGGATGAATGCTAAGAAGTACAGCTCCCCCCACCACCAGGCTCATCATTACAATATTGTAAAGCTTTGCTAGACAGGGAAGCTCCACATCAGCCTGCTGGGGGCAGGGGGTCAGCTAGAGTAAATATTTTCAGAAAATAGCTCTTAATCTGAAAGATTATGCGCTGCTGCCAGAAAAAAAAAAAAAAGAAAAAAAAAAGAACCACCAAATAACAACCAAAAAAACTGCCAAACCAACCCCAAAGAAAAGGCAAACCAAAAAAACCCCAAACCAAACCAACTAAAAAAAATAAAATTCTACAAGCACATGATTCTTACCAGAGGAGAAAGGCAGGAAATGCCCATTTCTGCAGGAAATGAAGGCGTAAGCAGGAAAATTCCCCCCAGACAGCATGCCTTGCCCCAGCACACCAGCCAGGGCTCTGGGCCCGGCTCCGTCCCCCCCGGCACCCGCTGCCCCTCGGCCGGGGGCTCAGCAAGCGCCCGCGGGAACAATCAGCAGCACATTGCTGATACCGCTCCTTCCCCCGACTTCTTACCTGCTAATAACCACAGCCAGCCCTAGGAAGGCATCACCTAGTAAAAATGGCCAAAATTATACTCCAGGACTGCCAACGGCACTTATTTGCTAATTGAGTGGCGCTCTTTATTAGCGACTGATTACGCTAACCGATGTACAAGATGCCGTCACTTTACAGAGGGGTTGGCAACTTCAATAATCAGTGTGCTGAACGCCTGTTTTAGATGAAGATTACCGATTCTCCTCCAGGTGAAGGTAAAGAAAGAACACTCCCGACTCTGCCATGACACAGGTATGGATATATATTATTAAAGAGCATACATATGTAGTCAAATGAATATTCTAAGCAAAAAAAAAGAATCCTTTCTTCTCCTATGAATATATTTGTAGTGCTCTTCTGCACCCAGTCAAACTTTTTACTAGCAGATGTGCTTTGGATATTGCAATTTATCTCCTTCTACCTTATGAATAATGTGTCACGTCCTCTCCAAAGACAGCAAACATTTGCACAGAAACTGTATTCTAGGTAACGTAAACTTTGATCAACAGTAAGTACTGCACATCATTTGCTACTATAAAAAATAATATGACTTTGTACTATTACCGTGTATTATCTTCCATCGGAGAATTCAAAAGGTTTGCAAAAAACGTTAGCAATCTAAGCTTACTCCACTTCTTCTCTGCCTCCCCAGAAAGAACCACAGGAATTTCATACTCATATTTAGTGAACATCTGAAGCTTTTGTTCGGTGGTTGGGTTTGGTTTATGCGCTTACAATTCTAAGCACTGCATCCCAAAAATACTTTATCATGAGCTGCAATCTTAGCCAGACAGCGGGTTCTCCTCCCGACGCACTGTAATGAGCACGTCAACTATCCGTACGTTGGACATGGAAACACCACCAGTCCCCATGGACACTGCTGGAGCGTCTCCTCCCACGCAGCCACCACCCGAGCCCTGGCTCCCGGGCTGACCTGGCCCTTCCGTGGGCTACCACCTCCTCAAGCCACGGAGGCACACGCGCTGAACCATCCTGAACGTTATATTCCACTTTCCTACACCAGTATTATTTTCATGAACGCTTCAACACAATATTCCTTCTCATCACTCACTTGGTTAATCTTATAAAAAGAAAATGTATTTGGATGCGCCTAAAATATTAAGAAGTATGCTTTTCGAGACAGTCATTCCAGGAGCATATTTGAATTAAAAATAATTTTTTTTTGCATAAAATCTTCTCCTTCGCTGTTTACTTTACCGAGCTAATATATAAAAAAAGCAGGAATCAGCATAGTCCGTTGGAAATGTGATGTTTCAAGAGTTATTTGAATTAAGCCCCAAATGCATATGCGGTGTTCAGGGTTATTACTATTTTCATAAACAGAATAATGTGTTCCTTGGGCACGACCAGCTTCGTTGCAGTAAACATTAATGCTAAAATAGATGGGAGGGAGGGAAACGTGAACCGCTGCTGAGGAGAGAAGGCCATAGGTACAGGAAAAAGTAACATGCAGGTAGTAAAACTGCTCTGGTATGCCAGTTATCTATATACAGAAAGGCCAGGCATCCTAAGGTGTTAATTATTTATATTACCACTTAAGCCGTATTGTTATTTATCAAAGAATGCATGTTAACTTGAAATATTTACACAAAACTACTGCAGTCAATGAGATGGCTATCACAGAAAGTGCTCCTTACACCTCCAAAACAAGATCTATTTTAAATCCATTACCCATTGATAAAATCAGTACGAATTAATCGCAAATGCCCTACAGAGACAAAAGAAAAAAAAAAAAAAAAAAAATCACGATCAGATATTTGGATATAATACATGAAAGAGGAAGAGGAGAACCAACCCAAAGCCAACCGTGCAGTTTGCGGGAGGCGATGCCGGCACCCCGAGCTGTCACCCGCCTGCGGGGCTGGGCCACCCCGGGCTGCCCGACAGCCGCGGCAGGGACCGGGCGGCCTCTGGCTGTGGCAGCCGGGGAGGGAGCCGCAGGTTCTATAATCTCCTCTTATCGCATAATCTCTTCATATGGAGCATGCAGCTCTATATGGAAAAGGAAAAAAAAATCAGAAAATTCAACTGCTGTATCTAGGCTAAAGACTCTCGGATCTTCTCCACTCCACACCTGCGCCCCAGGTTTAATTTTAAAATTTGAACAGTTTTTGGTGTTCTGTAGATACTCGTTTCCAGGCTCCGGGGGGCTCACAATGCCTCGTGTCCTCGTCCTCTGCCCTGGCCCCTTCACACCCTCGCGCTCCCTGCAGACACCATCCACCTCTGCCTCTGTCGGGGGGTATAAGCAAAATTCCCCCCTTTCCTTTGTGCTAATCCCCCCGTCTTTGGCTCTCGCTGCTCTGTACAAGGTCGAGCCGGGCACCGCTGCGCTCCCCACTTGCCCGGACGGTCCCATGGGGGCTCAGCCCCACGCGTCCCCCCAGCCCCAGCCAGCCCCGAGCTGCAGAACACCCCGAACGACTGCGTTATCCAAATTTAATTTGCAGGCTGTGCTTTATCTTTAGCACACACACCTTCCCACTACCAGAAATGTAACATAAAGAAGGTTTATGCAGGTAAAAAAAAAAGTCACAAATTAAATAAAATTAATTAAATTAATTTTAAACTAATTTCCAGCCATGTGCAGGACTCTATGCTAAAAAAAAAAAAAAAAAGCAGCTGTGACAGAAGATATATTTTGTTCTCTCTTCCTCTGCTATTTAATAGTCTCAGAATGAAAAGTCTAGTACAATTTTCTAGTCCAATTGTTCCAGCCGGGGGGAAAATTGCTCGTCATAATTAGGCCACTTTCATAACATATTTACTCCTCACCTGGCCTCCTGCGAATGCGGCCAAAGCACCGCCCCTGTGAATCCGTGACCTGTTCCTCCACCGCTGGACGCTCCCCCATTTTTGGGGGATTTTGATCCCGCTACACACTTGTTCACAGGTCGCGGATAGAAAAGCAAAGTTCACCAACTAGAGGGAAGAATACATAAAAGACCGTTTGCTTTTCATGCCTGTGGCCCCCATACCTGCGGCTTTCCCAGCGGGGCTTTGCTGGTGTGCGCGGGGTGAGGTGGGGTGATGCCCTGGATCCATGCGGGGAGCCCCGGACCCCACGTGCCCGTCGGAGCCGCAGGGCTGGAGTGGTGCAGGGACGGGTGATGGACCTGGAGAGGGGCAGGGACGGACCTCTCAGTCATCATAAACCTCTTTCGCAGCACCAGGGAATTACTCTTTCCAGGGTACTTCATCATAGAATCGTGGAATTGCCTGGCTTGGAAGGGACCTTTCAGATCATCGAGTCCAACCATCAACTTAACTCCGACAGAAACCATCACTAAACCATATCTCTGAGCACTATGTCTACCCGGCTTTTAAATACCTCCAGGGGAGGTATTTAACATGTCTGGTGTATTGATTATTTATTAGTAAATATTCTTTTCAGCTATACGTGCTCTTCTTTTCACCTGCCAGGCAGAGAATCAAAGTTCCGTCAGAAGCAAAAGCTGCAATCCAACCTTGACTGTGGAGCGTGGAGCAGCTGGACCGCTGGGGCAAGTGGAGTGACACAAATCTCATACCCTTAAAAACACATACACACATGGGGGAGGTTTAGGATGGATATTAGGATGGAAAAAATTCTTCACAGAAAGGGTTATCAAGCCTTGGCCCAGGCTGCCCAGGGCAGTGGTGGAGTCGCCATCCCTGGAGCGATTGAAAAGCCGGGCAGATGTGGTGCTGAGGGACACGGGGTAGTGGGGGTTTGGGCAGTGCTGGGTTGATGGTTGGACTCGATGATCTGAAAGGTCCCTTCCAACCTGGGCGATTCTATGACTCTATAATTCTATACCCAAAATTGTCTCATACATGAATATTGCAGAATGTAAACAGAGCTCTCCAATAGCAGAAGGTCTTTCAGATAGGAATTGGAGACATTGCTTTATACAGAGGACAGGAAATCCTTAACTGGGTATGTTTTGGGTAATTATCCAGAAACAACTACAATGTCTGACCTGGCCCCACCTCGCACACCCACCCAGGAGAAGTGTCACTGGTGCAGAGCCAGTGGCAGGTCCCTGCGGCACCTGGACATGGTGCTGCCAGGTGATAAGTAGGAAAGTTCTCATTTTTTTCTAAAAAGCAACATGGGTTTCCAAAATCCCGAAGGGTGATAGTCACACTTCAGTCAGTAGAGGTTGGGATAGGATGCTAATCTTCTGATTTCTAGTTGAATTGTCAACTCAACAGTTTACTGCATGGCCCCTCCTTCTCCAGAAACAGCCCTAAGGGGCCTCCAGAGTTAATGGGGCATGGTGTAATTCAACTCACCATCATCTTCTGAAGAATTTTTCAGGATTATTTGGACAGTGTAGGCTATGTTTCTCAAGCCATTATGTAAATTTACACCCTAAAATGCCTTACCAAAAAAAGTCCAGAAGAATGAAAGTAACTTGCATGGTAAAGTTTAGCATTTTCTTTGCGGAGAGGAATAGAAGGGCAATTGCTACAGCAGAGGTGTGCAAGTTAGCTTTCACACGCTGTTACACCACGCTTACAAGATTCTGAAGGTCACAGCGGCTCCCTACAGTCACTGCCCACAGCACAGAAAAATCTGTTCACGCGTAGAACCGTGATACGAGAGACCCTTAATACCTGAAAAAAACCTTTAGACTAATCAGTCTTCTTTTGTTTTTTCCACTGTTTATATTAGCATTTCGAGGACATCTTTAATATTTAATTTTCCGTTTACTTAATAACTGTCTTGAACAAGAATGGTAAGAGAATTACACTGCTGGAGCGGGATTAGAAGTCAGGAGTGGCCTGGGGGGTCCAAGCGTAAAAGGTGCCTGAAGTGCTGCAATACAGTTCGACTTCCAGCCGGACGAGCTAAAGCAGTGGCTGGCCAGCAAAACACTTCAACATTTCTGTATATAACGCATTTAAAACTATGTCATTTTGCCAGTTTAGTAATTTAATTCCTATGATAAATTCAAGATAATTATGACATAACAAATGAAGATAAACACACACGTACTTTAAGTGTAGTAGCCCATAATTCTGTAGATATTATATTATACCACCATACTAAATTTATAAGCAAAAATATTCAGCAAAGAAACAAAGAAATGTTTTAATTGTTGCATTGTTATCTATTATTTCATTCTGTAAGCAACACAATAGCTGCAAAACTACTGCATTTTTAACTCCCACTGGTATGAGATTTTTCATCACATCTATTAAAATACATAACTAAGCTAACTTAATACTTCATAAGCATAGATCCTAAAATAAGTCAATTTAATAACGTAAGTCCTTTCTGAGACCTTCATATACAGTTGTGCTCATTTTTTAACTAATTTAGTTCATCTGCTGCAAATCCCTCATTAAAAGCTGCCAGATTATGATGGTTAGGGACAGAATAACTGAAATAATTGCTTTTAGAGCTGTCAGAGTTACCTATTTGAGATCATGCTTTCAATACAGCTGGGTTCCGTTATGCTGCAGAAGAGACCTCAGCCTTTCAGGCTTTGTGACGCAGTAGACAAACACGGAAGACAGCGCTTTTATTTATCTGTTTATTTTTGCCGAGACATCCATCCTTCCCCCTGCCTTTGGAAACATTATTGCCTCAGCTCAGGATATCAAATTATTTTGGGATTTCCCTGAGAGCTGCATTCAATCTCCTAAAGACTTTAAGCATTCAAAGTCTGGGACAACCTCGTCTGTAATTTACTTCAGCGTGTGTTGACACTGTTTAACTTCTAGGACCACTTCCCAATTTCTTTATAATTAAGCTAAAAGCATCTTATTAATCTAAAAATCTGGTAGAGCAAGTCTTGTAACTCCTAGTCCTTTTCAACCTTTACTTATACACAAGAAACCAACACAATCAGCAGGAAATGCTAAAGGAAGCATTATTTGAGGGACTGACGCAACGATGAGTCAACACAACTTCTAGAATTAAAAAACAACAACAAACTCTTTGAAAGCTCTGTTACTTAGACGTTTATCTTTGGTTAAACTCCACGTTTTCCTCTCAGCATCGAAGCGCCAGTCCCACCACCGAGCATGGGGTACCAAAAGGCTGTTCCAGCTCTTGCGGTGGTCGTTGGGTGAACATCCCGTTGGCAGAAGCCAACGCTTCCACGTACACCCTATATTCCGAAGGGATCCGAGCCCTGCAGGCTGCCCTCCCCTCACGGCGGATAACCCAACAGCTCGGTGCAATCACTGCCTTCTGCAGCCTTCGCTTCAGTTTTGGGTTTCCTGGAACCGGCAGGAAAGGCTACATGGAAAATTATCCATCCTTTCACCCTTCCTCCGCAGTACCCGAACCTCTGCTCTTCTCTTTCATGCTCCCACGGGTCATGGCACGGGAGTTATTCTCCTCCTCACCTCTGATGGCAGGAAGAAGTTCTTGACCTTTATTCAGCCAATTTGGAGAAAATTATCAGTTTCACATCTTGCCGAGTGCAGTACAGCCCACTAAATTGGGCTTCCCAGTCTGCTTCCCCGTACCTTCCTGCAGCCTCCCCCGAGAACCTGTGAGCCCGTTGCACCAGCCGGGTCCCACTGGTGGAAAGGACACTGAGCCAGGACATCGGACGACTCATGCGTCACGGACCCAGGAGATGCGTCACAGGCACAGAGGAGTCTCAGTGTTGGCGGGTCCAGGGCTAGAAAAGCAGAAGCAGCAACTGCGGAGGCATTAGCCGTCCCAGTCCTCCACCAGGAAGGGGCTGAGGCAAGTACCCTGGTTCCAAAGCGTTGTGACGACAATTTCCATTCGTTATGGAGCACAGGGCAGCCCCGGGCACAGACCTCGCTCCCTGCTCGCACACACCCCCCCTCAGCTCCCACACCCACCGCGGGAGCTTCCGACCATCATCCTCTTCTACAGCACACGATACAGAGAATCTGATCTAATATTAAACTACGTCAGTAATAATATACACTTTATTTTGAACCGTGTCACAAACACAAAATGTGTTTATTCCGAGACTGCAATGTACCACTTACCAAAAGTATTGGCTGCAGTATTTAACATTTTCATTTTTCCATCATGCCTTTACAGCTCTATTTTAAAATTAAGTGACACCACAATTTACTGAAAGCTGAGGTTATGTCTGGAGCTCCTGTGTCAAGTTGAACGTTTCTAGTGGGTCGCATCCCAGCCACAAGGAACGGGCAAACATAATGCGTTCAGTTACACCCTCCCCCATTAAACTCCTTTCTGATAATTATAAACAGGTAAATTGGCGTCTCGGTGTCCGTCAGCCATCCCGCAGCACCGCCACCCCCCGAGGCTGCGTCCCTGCTCCAGCAGCACCGCTGGGCTGCCCCCGCATCTCCTCACCACACCGAGCACCCACTGCGCATCCCGCACAGGTTTCACCTTCTGGCAGAGGAGCACCCACCAGCCGGCCCTTCGCCGCTGTGGAGACCTGTCCAGGCTAGCAAGGGACCATGAAGAAACCTCAGAAGATGCTCCACGCTGGCATTTGCAGAGCATCCCCCAAGGATGCGGCACCCTGTGCCCGCCCAGCCATCCCCGCTGCGGCGCTGGTACCCGTCTGCCCTGCCCCGAGCCCACCTGGGAGCCAGAACAGCTCGGCACTGGTTTCATAGAATCACAGAATCGCCCAGGTTGGAAGGGACCTTTCAGATCATCGAGTCCAACCATCAACCCAACTCTGACAAAAACCATCACTAAACCGTATCTCTAAGCACCATGTCTGCCCGGCTTTTCAATCCCTCCAGGGATGGCGACTCCACCACTGCCCTGGGCAGCCTGGGCCAAGGCTTGACAACCCTTTCCGTGAAGAAATGTCTCCCAATATCCATCCTAAACCTCCCCTGGCACAACTTGAGGCCATTTCCCCTTGTCCCATGGCCTGTTCCTTGGGAGAAGAGCCCGACCCCCCCTGGCTGCCCCCTCCTTTCAGGGAGCCGCAGAGAGCGAGAAGGTCTCCCCTCAGCCCCCTTCTCTCCAGGCTGTCACTCTCCTTCTGGCTTCCCTGAAGGAGCTGCCCCAAATTCCAACCAGCACCTGGGCGGGGGGGGCGCTGGGGCACCGCTCCTGAGAGGGCTTCTGCTGCTGCTACCAGCTCTCTCACTTCGAAAGCAGAGAGTGAACGCTCCTGGATTAAAACAAACCCAAACTTGCAGAGAACGCGCGTGCGCTGCTTGTTCCTGCACTCCTGATCCCAAGTGAACGAACGGCTCTAAGGTGCTGTCTCTGCAAACTTCCACCGGTGTTATTAAAACCCAGGCAAAACCTCTTCGTGGATATTTCAGCACTTCAGCTGGTAGCTTATTAAAACCTGCTAAAAAAATTAGTGGAGTTTTCACACAAGGGTTGTGCTGGAGTACCTGCTCAGGTTTTAAATACACTTAGGCGTCCCAACGAACCTTAGTCTCCCACATACAAAGCCTACATGGACCATTTTCTTACAACAGGGTAGAGACACAAGTGGCAGAGAAAGTTCTAGGCAATCAGAATGGCCGTGCAGAAAGAGAGGGGGGGAAAAGAGGGGGGGAAATGGTGTAGGAAACACCATTTCATTTACCACTGAGAATCTTTTTTGTTCCACAGCAGCACAAAGCAATCTCTCCTGCAACGCTCTCCTGTTTTCACATGGCATCTCCCCTCGCTGTCACCCAGCGGCTGCTGGAGCGTCTGTAGCCGCCGCGAGCATCCTCTCCCCCGCGCCGCGCAGCCACAGCCGAGGCCAGGGAAGCGCCTTCGCAGAGCAGGCAGCGAGGGCAGCCACGCCAGCGCGCTGCAGCAAGGACTCTGCCCTCTTGGAAATGTTCCTCTACGACTGCTACATAAAATTAACGGCTTTAACATAAAAAAAAACCCAGCACTAAGTCTATAAAAAGATACATATATGTGCCTCTCTATATATTATTTTAATCAGAAATTCAACTACTGTTCTGAAGAAAAAGTAATGATTTTCCTGTAAGTCAATAGGTGGATTTAACATCCTCTAAATATGCTGGATGGAGAGATGAAGGGAGAGGGGGAGGGAGGGAGGGACGGAATAACCTTTTTCACCACCAATCTGAAATGTAACGAAGTAAATACACCGATCACCAGCTTCCCCCTGCCCGGCGCAGGGTCCCGGACACCCAGTGGGGGCCCGTCTGCGCAGGCGCCCACCGCCCCGGGGAGCTGGGAGCTCTCTGCTGCTGGGGCGAGGCGGGATCTCACCGCTACTGATTTTTGCATAACCACAAACACCTTAACCACACTAAATCAACCAGAACTTGGCTTGAAACTTCCCCTTCCCTTCTTCAATCAGGTTTCCTTGGAGAGAACTGTCCTCCGTGTCGTTCTCGCCTAGTTCAGGGCACTAAACCTGTAGCTGGTGGCAAAGCCAGAGCGCGCCTCCGCCTGTGCTTTACAGATGCCCCCCTCTCCAGTTAGCAAGACATAGGAGCGTGGTTTCAAAGCCTTGTTTTCTTCTTTACTGGTTATTTATAGCTCTTACCCAGTCTGCTTCCCACCAGTTCCCATCGCTGACCTGCCTGCGAGCATCCCAGCACCTCTCGGCTCTGACGGCAGGACCGTGCCGTGCCACCCACGTGGGTACCGGGACTGTGCTCTATAGAAACAGGTCTCCCCCGCACCCAGCGGCATCTAAAACAAGCCCCAACAGTTGTGTAGAGCAACACACCACACCCCTCCGTCAGTCCGTTCCACGGAAATAAAGGGCAAAGGTCTGCATCGGCTTCTTCACGCCCGGCACACGTTTAACAGGAGCGCTCGCCTCAAGCGGAAATCGGGTGGTCAGAAAAGGAGGACTTCAGCCCCCAGTGCTGTTTCATGGTGGTGAATTATATTCAGTTTGAAAACATTTTTTAACGTGAAGCCAGTGGAATATCAAAGGCACACAACTGTACAGTAAATTATGTATGCCTGTGTTTTGTAGCGGGAATACGGTTCCTGCCTACTTTTGACAGAACTGCATCATGTAAATTCAGCAGCACATCGCAGACGCTGCACTGAACTGGACAGTTATCGTATTCCTGCATATTTACGTATGCATAGAAAAAAAAATACAGCATATATACATAAATATATAAAATTTCCTTCATTTACATTGGCATTTGCATGAGGAAAACTACTGGAGATTTCTGCAAGAAGTATTGTATGCTAATGAGATTTTTTCCAAGACAAAACTGTTACCGCTAACAGTTGGATACTCTCTTTGTTTTAATTATGCATGACTAATGATAGCTGTTTGGCTGTCTGACCACCAGATTGTCTGCCGTTGCCAAGGGAAAATCTTTTAAAATAGACTGACTGTTTTTTCCGTTATAAAACAGAGCATGTTCTACTTCATCTTAGATTTTTTAAAAGTTTTGCAGGTATAAAAATCAAAACTTGAGCTGAACTCACTGGTGAGTCACTCTCGTGTGTAAGGCACCTCCAAATCTCTCCTGGTGTTGTAATTACTATACTGCACTAAACCGGAGCTACTGCAGGCACCTACGGGCTCCATGTGCCGGTACGTGTACAGAAAGCACTCCAGAAAGAGCGCCACAAACACCGCTGCGATGCACCAACATTTTATTGGGCCTATTCTGCAAATCCCCCCATGTGGATGCAGGGGCACTAATGAATCCACCCTCCTCTGGGGCCTCTGGCAGCTGTCATGCTGGGAAAAAACTCTGCATCCAGTCAGAGGAAGAAATATCTTTTCTGACGAGTTGAAAATTATTTGAAAAAAGTACAAAGAAGATAGCCTGATAGCTTCTGATACGGCAGGACAAAGGTGAGTGGGATTTGGTACGCCTGTGCAGAACACCAGAGCACCGCAACCTCAGGCAGCTCCGAGGGCGGAGGCATGGTCAGGCCGTGCTCTGCCACGCTGCATCCAGAGGGGAAAGCCCAGCCACCCTGTGCGATGGACCACCCGCACCCAGCCACCCAGCAACGTGGGGTGTGATGGACCACCCCTACCAGCCACCCAGCGATGCAGGGGTTGAGGGACCACCCGCACCCAGCAACGTGGGGTGTGATGGACCACCTGCACCCAGCCACCCAGCAATGCACCCTGTGCAATGGACCACCTGCACCCAGCCACCCAGCAATGCAGGATGTGATGGACCACCTGCACCCAGCCACCCAGCAATGCAGGATGTGATGGACCACCCGCACCCAGCCACCCAGCAATGCACCCTGTGCGATGGACCACCTGCACCCAGCCACCCAGCAATGCAGGATGTGATGGACCACCCGCACCCAGCCACACAGCAATGCACCCTGTGCGATGGACCACCTGCACCCAGCCACACAGCAATGCACCCTGTGCGATGGACCACCTGCACCCAGCCACACAGCAATGCCGGCGGTGATGGACCACCAGTAACCGGCAGTCCAGCAATGCGGGGTGTGATGGACTACCCACATGGAGCATCCCAGCAATGGAAGGTGTGATGGACCACTGTGCCCAGCAGCCCAACAATGCAAGGTGTGATGGACCACCTGTACCCAGCAACACAGGATATGATGAACCACCTGTACCTGCCACCAAGGGTGTGACAGACCACCCGTACCTGCCACCCAGCAGTGCAGGGTGTGATGGACCACCCATACCAGCCACCCAGCAGTGCAGGGTATGATGGACCACCCACACCCAGCAGCCCAGCAGAGCTATTGAGCCCCCACGAAGGGTGGCCCTGGCCCCACTCCACGTCTCTGCTCCAGAGCTGGCTTGGCGGTGAGGGCTTGGGATGGCTGCCCCACGCTCACAGCACGGTGGAGGCACAACTGCCAATGAGAGGCAGAGGAGGGACCGCCCCAGTGATGGCAAACTTCAGCAAGCGCGTCACCGAGTTAGCATCAACCTTGAACTGACGTCTGGGTTGAGGTGGAGGAAATGGAAACTTTGCAAATCTGAGGAGTTCCTTCCTCTGCTCCCAAGTGGGACCTTTCTTTTCTGGCAAGTACACGGACTTTGTACTGATCATCTCTGCTCAAAGGCTGAAAGAGAGCCGGAGCTGAAGGGGGCTCCGAACTCCCCAGCTCTGCCAACGGGCGGTGCCTGAGCGTCTAACAACCACCTCTGCCCATGGCGCTCTGAGGAACAGCATTCCCAGAGGAGACAAGGTTTGTCTTTCAACCTTATCTTTGCCGATCATTTTGACCAGCAGACAAAGCAAGGTAAAGGCGCCGGCAGTTCTGGTACCAGCAGCCTGTGGATGGATACGATCAATTAACCTGATTGATTAGTGCAGCGTTACCTCATCGCAGGCAAGGCCACTGCCGCCACTGTCACCTGCAAAATCTCACTGAATTTATCCACAGCTGTGGCCAGCCAGACCAACCTGCCCTTGCCTTCACTCGCTGCTGGTTTGAACCCCTCTACTTCTGAAAAACCTGTTTATTCTCAGGCCCGCTGCTCCTCGCCCTGCCGCGGGGGCGTCTGCCGGCGGCGAGAGCAGCAGGGGGGAGATGCTCTGCGTCACCTGTTCCTTCTCATTCCCTTCCCACCAAGAGCGACAGCCCCGTTGCGGAGGGATGCGAGAGAGCGTCCTTTGAAAGGACAGCCCATGATGTTAAAACACGACAGGAGGTGAGCAGGACCAGCAGCTGGCACGGGCCAAAGCCATGCCAGCGAGAAAGAACAACGTGGGCAACAGCGTCCAGGGCACGAGAGCTCCCGACCCTGCCTGGCCACGCCGGGGACATCAGCGGAGTGCAAGCCCCGCTGTGCCCATCCACCTCCGCAAGTCTCCAGCAGAGCTGAGATGTCTCCGGATTGATTCCCGGAGCCTCTGCAGCACGGATTTTAGTTTCCAAGCACAGCGTTGGGTCAGATTTCTGCCAGGAGAGAGGGTGGCGAGCCAGCACTGCGTGTCGCTGATTGGCCTGTGCAGCGAGTCAGCCTGAGCCCCCGAGACTTGTTTCCCTGGGATATCGGCTACAGTCAACTCTTACGCAAGATGAGAGGAAGAAAGTAGTTTAAGACTCTGTTTCTTCCTCAACAGAACGGCCCTTTGGAACAAACTCTGTTTTTCATTCCTTACTGATTCCTTGTTGTGTTAGTTCCTCCGCATAACATCTGAAACATTCGCGATCGTTTAAAATGATAAATTATTTTAATTTGCTCTGAATTTATTTATTATTACCGCACAGACAAGAGGCAAGCGCCATAATGTGCTTGTTTAATAATTGGCAGGGATTTGGAACGTGAAAGCCTTACCCAAACAACAACTTAATTTTATGAGGGGGTGTGCACATATGTCTACACGTACCGCAGTCACATTGCAGAGAGATGGGAACAAAGCTTCACGTAGCCAAATAATTTATGATCCTGCGCTGCACAAGAATACCAAGAGAGTATGGAAGTCAAAAAACGTACCTTTTAAAGTCATAAAGGAAAGAAGAAAATTTTTATATTTTTTACACCACCTGTTTCTCCATAGACATATCTGCATTTATACACGGGTGCAACAACTGCATCCAACTCCGGCGTGCGGACATGCATCAGGGGGACCATAATCCTGAAATATATATAGTATCTTAAAATGTAAATGTGCTATATACACTTGATATTCACCTGCTACTCATACTGCAAACCTTTCACCCCAAATGCCCAGTTCTCAGTAATACGAATTTCTCAGCGATATGAACGACAGTGGACAAAGAGCGTTTGGCAGACCTGTCACCAGCTTTCCCTCACCACTGTTGCTCTTTTGGCAAAGACTGTTGGCTACAAAGGGCAGCTCTCCTTGGAAGAGAGGGCAAAACCAGCAAGTAAGTCCCAAACCCCAAAAGTCACTAGCCCCCCGCAGCAATTTACATACGAATTAGGCACCTACATCCCCCTGAGGACCTGAACACCTTCAGAATCAAAGCCTGCTCGACACGGGCACTCAAGCCACACCGGCACCTTCAGCGATTTCGACCAGAGCAGCTAGATGTTCCTCAGGATCATTGATCTGGGAATCCATGGGATTTCGTAGCTCAAGTGTTGGCAAGGAGCCCACACAAAACAGAATCCATGGTGATGACCATAATGCTGTAGTTTCATTCTCGAGTGCCTGGAGTCAGGGGAAGCGGGAACTGGAAATGGTCCCAGCAAGGTTTCATTTGGCCAGGACTCCCCCAAGCCTGTGGTAAGGCACTGATGTGCTTTACTGGGAAAGGGGAGGTCCTGTGACCTTCTAGTCAGCACGTCTGAAAGCCAGAGAAGCGGGAGACGTGGGTTTGGCTTCTGCTGCCAAACTTCTCCTGCCAAAACAGAGACCATCCCCATACTGGACTCTGATTTCAGAGAACCTGAATTTGATACCCCTAAAGGGACCTGGATTAGAAAAATAACGTTAGGTGGACATCTCTCCCCTGAACCGTCACCGTTCATCAGAGCAGAGCCATGGTGGAGAACAGGGAGCACCCCATTTTCCAATATGGGTGAAGAAGACGACACGCAGCCGGGGAAGTCGTTTTCACTAGATGGTGAGAACTGCCATCTCTGCGAAGCTGGAGGGAGCCACGGGGGAGCACTGAGTCATCGGTGCTGCACAAGGAGCAGCGTCCCTCCAGCACACCGCCTTGCCTGCCGCCTCTGCCACCCCGGGGGGGTCACGGGCCAAACGCTCGGTACCTCTCGGGGGAGGCAGAAGTCACGCTGAAGCAGCGGCTCTCCCAGACAAAGGACACCAAGAGACGCTGGAGAATGCCAGGAGGGGGAGAAGATGGCAACTCCTTCCGCCAGGGGGAAAACTTACGGAAAAGAAGTTGAGTAACTCTAAAAGCAACCACTGGAAGAGATGGACAGTGTTTCAGATCAGCTGCCTACCACGTGCCAAACCTTTCAATACCAGTACAAACATACCAGTGAAACACTCTCCCAGACCCAGCGCAGCCCCTCCTGCGTTACCGTTGGTTCATACGAAGAGTTTGACAACCACCTCATGTCCTGGGGCTGCACACGACATAGACCTGAAAATCTCCAAGGTGGAAAGAGAAGCAGCCAGGCTACATGCAAAGAATTTCAAATTTAGAAAACAAACCCAAAAACCCCAAACCTCCTGACCTATGACCAAAAAAAAAAAATAAAAAATATTCTCCTATAATCACCTTTCTCAGATGACTTTGGCTGCCCTAAACCTCAGCCAAAATTCTCATGGAATGGCCAAAAGAGACTGCTGTGGCCAAAAACAGGTGGATGAAGTTCAATCTACCTGTTAACGAGGCTGGCCTGGAACCGATCCCTGGTTTTCTCAGCCAGGTTTGACAAGAACCAACGTCCACTCCGCAATCACAACCGGTTATCTGGTTATCTGCTTTACAGCTTCCACCACTCCTGCTCCCCAGTGAGCCTTTGGGAATCTCCATCCAACAGATCCCAGCTTGAGGTTTCACTCTTAGCAGTGAAGAATTCCCATTATTTTACATGTTCTAGAGTATATATTTCATAAATGACTCTATAATCACATAGTGGTAAAAAAACCTTTTGCTTTTTTAAAAAATGTGCCAACTTCTAAAACTTAATTTGCTGTGATTACACCGTATCAAAGTACTATCAAGTAAACTATCTTTTTGTTAACCGTGAGCTTTAAGAAAAATGAAATGTGGAAGAAACTTTGCTCGCTAGAGAAAGCCACTTTGATCACCTTCAGGTCTGCACGTTTCGATATCTAAGGGGATTCTGCGCACAACTTGCAGACGAGGTATGGAGGAGCCTCTTGGATACACAAAGCCAGGAGGGCACACACCCCAACCGGCCGTAACCTAGATAAGCGTCAGCACAGAAAGAGAGAAATTCTCTCTTATTTCTCCCGGAAGCAGAAGCACCTCCGGCTGCGATCCCGAGGCCAGTGGGAGGGGACGGAGCAGCCCCCACCAAGGGGAGGTGGCTTTTGTCCCCTGGAGCATCCAGCCCCGGCGCTGCTCTGGGGGCAGCGAGGGACACGGAGCGGGTCACCCTCACCCGCTCCCAGCGAATGGCTCTGCATTTGTCACCTCTCTCAAACACTGCTGCTCCGAAATTGCCACCTCTGCCGTCAGCATTACGGACGGGCCACAAACCCACCGCGACCCCTCTCCTTACAGGAGGACTTGAGAAAGGCCACCAGAGAAATCCGCTTCTGAAAATACAGATCGTTCCCTGTATTTCCAGCAGTTCACAATGTAGCAATTTATCCTTTTAATAAAATAATGGTTTTATCACTTTCTCTCTTCTTCCTCGTGTGTTCTCATGAAATGTTAACTGATGGCCTGGGAAGAACACAGAAAAGATGCAGGACAGAATTATACTTCTGAAAAGAAACAGCTTCCCAAAATTATTTTGCCATACAAAGCAAGTGCATTACTGGTTTCATTTCTTGTAACTTCAGGAAAGAGTGACACAAAAAGTGTTGGGACTGCACGGTGTGAGAGACTGGAACCTAAAAAAAATCACTGTCTCAAAGCTTGCTTAATTTCCAGCAAACCGAGGGGAGGTCTGCACGTTTCCTGCCGGGTCGTCGGGGAAGTTTGCAGGGTTTCCTGGCGGGTTTGCTGCTGCGAGCCGATGGGAAGCTTGCGCAGACTTTCTGCAGACCACAAGAAGACGCCTGAAGGTTGGTCTGCTGCTGCTGGCGTGGCGTACGTACCCAGCGCTGCCCAAGCAACAAGGGCAGGAAAAACCCATCCAGCCACCGCGTCAAACGATGACCAGCCGAGCCAAGATGACCGGCATGCCGACTGATCGAACTACGCGTCGGCAGAGACTACAAACTAGTGCCATGCCAGACCACAAATGGGACCCTCACCACCGTTACGAATTGAGAACCACGTGTCAACGGGACGCCGCTGAACTCCAGGGGAGCGTCGGGACGCCGTCGGGCCCGCGGTGGTGACTATACTCTCGCTGTGCTCCGTAATACTGCTTTACTCTACGGCTGACCCCAGTGACTATTGCTGGAAAATAGCAGTAAGCCTGCAGCGAGCGGCATCTGACCTCCTTTGTGTCTTAATCTCACGCTTGGAATCATCACGAACCCCTCCCAGGCCCATCGTAGTCGGACCAGGACGTAACACACGGATCAATCGCTGATTGCAAACAAACGAACAGGAGGAACCAGGTTCTAATTATTGAGACTAGAGATAATAACTCACTATCAGAAAGAACGCCTTGGCCAACGAGAGGTTTTCTTTTAAAAATGATTGCCAAGATGCTTTCCATACCCAGACAGGCGCCAAGTGACATTCTTGGCAAACTCCTGGGCCAGTCCCTCTGGAGGTGCCGGGCGCGGGGTGCCCTTTGCTGGGCTGGGGGAGAGCCACGAGCATCCCAGCGCCACATCCCGGGGAAGCCCGGCCCGGCCCCGCGGTGGCCCAGGTGGCAATGACAGGGCGTGCGGCCACCCCATGGGACGCGGCGAGGGGGGACCTGGCCGGGGCAGGAGGGACGCTCGCAGCTCTGCTTCTGCAGCACCAGAGAAACGCTGCACGCGTTTGATGCTAAATTGATTAATCACGCTTTCATGTGAATTAACTATTTTAAAATGGGGGAGCTATATTACTTACTTTACTTTGTGCTAACGCTGGGAGGCTTTTACTGGAAAACCTCAGCAGCTCAAGGAGGCTTTATTCCTCATCTTTAGCAAAGGCAATGAAAACTTAATGTGAGAACTGAGGCTGGAACTTGGCTCGCGCTCTGCCACCTCGGTCACGGACCCAGGCTACGCGCTTTCTTCCCCGAGATTTCAGCTCAAAACGAGACTCGCGAGTAAAAGTTTCCCCTCAGCTGAAGGAGGGCGATAGCCCCGGTTACCCACCCCCAGCCCTGGGTGGGCGTGCAACGGAGCTGCCCCCGCCCAAACACGTCCATCACCCGAAGCTTCTCGCAGCCAGGAAAACGCTGACTCAAAGCCCCGGGAATTACTCCCATATTCGAGCATCAATTATTAAAGACAGGAACGCTAAATGCTTGGAGCACGGGGCTGCCTTTGCAACAAAGTACGGAGGGAACTTTTGAAGCCCCCGGTTGTGGGAAAACAGATAAAACCGGAGAAGCCGGAGGGTGCTGGGAGGAGAATCAACACGTGCCCGCAGCAGGGAGCCGCTGGCCACCCTACAGCAACTGAGAAGGGCTAAATTCAGACAGCGCCGAGCTGGAAAGAAAAAACCCCTTTTCTAACGCCCAAATCGCTTATCCAGCTCACCGGAGTTTGTGTTTAAATAAATCGCCAGCTTCCAATACTTGGGACACTAATAGCAATTATTTTAATGTATTTTGAAATATATTCGTGTTACAAATATCCAGAGAGGAAGAATTCAGGAGGAGCAGTGACGACGTGTGGCGAGAGACTCAAGACAAACAGCGCTACCCGTCTCCCGCACGCCCCTCTGCACGCGCTCTCCTGCAGCGACCCTACGCTTCCCCTTCCGAGCCGCAACGCCAGCTGACAACAAAATAAACTCGGATTTGACAGAAAGCCCACAAAAGGCATACGAAATGAAAGAAGTTAATCGTAGAGCAAGAAGAATGAAAGAAACCAGATGTAAGGCACAGTATTTCGCCATCTAATCGCCTTGTGCCTACTTCAGCAGCGGTGTTTGCGTTCCCTTTAGCAGCACCTCCTCACAAAACAGACACTCTCCCTCCCCGGTGAGACCGGAGCGACGTTTTAATCTTAAAGCTCTAATTTCATTTATGTAACCTATCCAGCTGCACGGACACCAAGTTTCAAACACAATCTTAGGCCTAGAAAACTGCACGTACTCCGGCTGAAACCCGCCAGGGGTAACCTTTAGAGTAATTCCACAGTTTTTGAATACGGTAGTTCTAAACGTATATTTGTTTCTGTCCTAGTAACGTTCAGTTCCGGCTGAGTATCTGTCTTAACTGCCCATGAACTCACCAAGTTATCTTCTCTGCAACCATTACGTCTGAAACAGTACAAAGAAAATAGACTTTCATTTATTCCCTTTGATACTCCAGTCCTGCAGACAGAAGGCACGAGGACTTCAGGACATCTGAAAATACGGACTATAATTGAGGTATACGTCAAAAATACTTGTCAGCTGCCCTACATAGACATCTACTGTATTTTCGGTAGCTACTACACCAGAAGCAGGCTGACTTGCTATGAAACGATTACAAATTCCTACTGAAAATCCCTCATGCAGTATTTCACAGCCGACTGTAGGATCATCAAAAACGCATGTGGCTAAAATACTCTGTAATCTGGAGACCTAAGTGCGTGACACCCCAACAAAAAAAATAACACACCCAGACACTTCAAAGCTTAAAACTACTGCCAATTAAACCGGAGATTTATCACGAGCAAGGAGGTTCGACCCACTGCAATCATATTCCAGATAATGAGAAAACGTATTTTTCTTGAACTGTAACAATATCATGACAAAAGTGCAACACATGAATAAAAAGTTAGACTTGGGGGGGGGGGGGGATGATAATCAAATCAAGCCAGAGGATTAACGAACTCAAATCAGAAAGAAGGATTCAAGTAGATTAAGTACGGTGTAGGACTACTGGTAAACAAATTTTGCTCCAGTCAACCAGACTGACGAGGATACTGTGAGCACGGGGAGAGTGAGGTTCGTTAGGAGAAGCAATAACGAAGCTACGGAAAGCGTGTAATCTCCTAATGGCGCAAAGCTAGCTTTGCCCGTTCATCGCCGAGAAATACGAAAACGGTCAAAAATAAGCGAATACTTCCGACAGGGCGCAATCCTCAGCGTTACGGGCTACGGAGCCCGGAATTGATGCCGGAACCCCAAACTACGGGGTCTCAAAGCAGCCTGTTTCCCAACTTTCTAGCGAGATGGTCAGCATTTTTAGGAAACAGGAGAGAGTTAAAAAAAAAATCGGGAAAACCACTTCCAGCGGGGATCCGCGCCGCTGCAGCATCCCCGAGAGCGGTCGGGGCTCCCGGCGGAGCCGAATGGCTCCGCCGGGAGCCCCGACCGCTCTCGGGGATGCTGCGGCGGCGGTGGCTGGTCCATGGGGCTCCTCTCCGTCGTCCCCTAACCCCCCCCCCCAGCCCACTCGCCCCACCGCGGCCGCGATCGCCTCCTACCTAAGCACCGCCGTGTCCCCCTTCCTGACCACCAAATTGTCCACGGCCGCCCCGGGATAGTCGCCACCGGGTGCGGCGAGTCGCCCGGGGGGTAGGAGACAGCAAAGGCCGAGGAAAACGATCGCCGGCCACTGGTGGGAGCCCCCGGCGCTCCGCACCAGCGGCAACATCTCCGCTCCGCGTTGTCCCCGGGCCCGGCGGGGAGGGCCGAGGGTCGCCCCCGGTAGCTGGACCGGTGGTTTCTGGTTGATCGGTGGCCGAAAAAGGAGCGTGGTTGCTCCCGGGCGGCCTCCGCAGCATCTAGCGAGGAAGGCAGCAGCGCGACCGCTCAGAGCGCCGCGGCGGCGGCGGCGGCATCGGCGGCATCGGCGGCGGGCGGGCGGCCCCCGCTGCCAGCCCGTTGCCACGCAGCCGTCGCCTTGGCAACCGTCCCGGCGGCGGAGGGATGCTCGCCGCCCTCCCCGCCCCGCTGGTCCACCCCCCTCCTCCATCCCCATCCCCGCCCCTCGGCATCCCGGTTTGATATGTGTGTGTGTCCCCCCCCCGCTCCCCTCCGGCACCCCCGGGGCCACCCCGCACCGCCGCCCGGCCTGGTGTCAGGAACCGCTCCTCGGGTTTAATACGAATTTACCACTTTGCCAAACGCTGGCAAGTCAAACATGGCTTTGGGGCCGTAGCGCTGGAAACCGGCCCGGCAGCTCGGCGGTGAGGCCTCCTCCCCCCTCGGGAGCTGCCGGAATTTCCAAAGGAACGAGCCGGTCCTTTCTGGATTATGGGATCGGCCACTCTGACGTTCGGGGAGTTCCGTTTCCTAAAATTCTACCAGGGACATTCACCAATAGCAGGAATAAAATGATCAAAAAACCACTGACAGATTATTTCCCTATAGACCCACAAAAATTAGCAGCCTTTATTCTTCCCCAGGCCTTCTCCAGCGCGTTAAATGCACGCTCAAGACATTGTCAGCCTCTGACAAACGCCGCTGAGCGAGGAATCCTGTTTGCTCCGCTTGTTTACCCACTTTCCAGCCTAAGCGCTCATCGCCGGACAGGAGGTTACACCTCTGCGGGACCGGGCTGACTCTCCCACAGGAATTCCTCTCCCCACGTCGCCTCCAGAGGGGTTGCATAAGCGATGCACTGTTGTGTAACGGGAACTGCTGCTGGGGCATAAGGGGCAGTTTTGAAAGGTTCTCACATTAATTCACGCACATCTGGCCAATACAATGTCATAACTGTTCCTTCAGAGCAGCTCTGCCACCCCACGCTGCCAGCCCGTGGCACAGCGTGCACTCATTTTCCCGCGGCACTTTCCCTTTCATCAGCTGCCACAGAGCACCCATTTTTCTGGTGCACTGTTTTTTTCCTACTCAACAATTTACACCGGAAGGATTTGAGAGTAGAATGTTCCAAGCAGAAATCTTTAATAATCATATACTACCGATGCTCCCTCTTTCGATAAACCTGTATTCCTTCTCCCGTAAGCTTTACCCTTCTTTACTGCATCCCATTGCATTAGATCTTTCCAGCTGCCAAAAGAAATGCTAGCGTTCACAAAAGGGAATTCTTCCTCTACTTCTGCGGCACGTGGTACTACAGAGTTTCCTTGATAAGGAAAGAAGGGGAGGAAGAAAGAGAGAGAGATTGTCTCACAAATCCTGGATGTGGAAGACTCGCCTTCAATATTATCGTTAAAACACAGTAATGTCTTTTTAACATTAAGTACAACACCACAGTGAGACAACTCTCTCTGCCAGGGTACGTGCAACTGCCTAGGGTGCAGTGCCCCTCCGGTGGGACCACAGCAGAAGGAACTTCCTACAAGCGGAAGTTGAACATTTTGTATCAAAAATATCGTTAGGAATATTTCTGAGGCAACACCACGCACCGCGGCATGGGCTGCCAACAGCGCCGACTCCAGCTGTAAGCCTCGCTTGCTTTTCCTAGCAGGGAGCTGTTAATACCAGGTGGAGCCACCCCACATCTCACGCTGTCCCCATCCCACATGCAAGGATACACCATGATCTCCTGCGGGACCTTTACAGACACACACCCTTCTTGTAGTTAGCAAAATATCACATGCCAAACAGCTGTAAGCGTCCCGTCTGCGTAGCTCTCAGACATAATTTTTACCTTCATGCATCAAGTTCTGTTGTCAGCAGCGTCAAAGAGGTTCTCCAAACACCGCATCCTCAGAACATTTGTTTCCAGGGGGACCTCAGTAACCCAGTGGTTTTGGTCTGAATTTCTTCTCTCCTATTTCACCCGTATGCAATATCTCAGCTTCAAAACCCTTTTTCAGAAGCCTTTTCTTCTGCATGACTACCTAGAATCACAGGACAGTTGAGCGTGGCAGGGATCTCCAGAGGTCACCTTGTCCAGCCCTCCTGTTCAAGCAGGGCCATCTAGAGCTGGCTACCCAGGACCGTGTCTAGTTGGTTTTTTAATATCACCAGAGATGGAGATGCCACAACCTCTTTGACGCATTCCCTGCCAGTTGGATTACTGGAATGGAAGTGGTTTATCCGACAGCCAAACATATAACATGGCTCTGTTTTGGATCTTCCCCATTCACGCGCTCAGATATATTGACATATATTGTGCACACATACACATACATACGTACATATGTATACACACAGGCGTGCTACGTCTCAGATACTGTCATCAAAACCTTTGTCTCCTTTTCTAACCATTGGACTTCTAAGCTGAGATCCTGCATCTAGATCTCCGAACGCTCTCCCAAATCCTGTGTGTACGGGACGCTGGGTCTGACAAACCAACCAGCTCAACCTGACAACAAACGCTTACCTAGCGGCATCAGCGTACCCTCGGCACAACAGCAGCGAGACACGAGAGTAAAGCACAGAGAACTTTCCGTTGAGAAGGTTTTGTACGCAAGGCACAGAGGACAAACCGCACACCAGCATCTGCCCTACTCCAGTGGGCCCTGAACACCTTTCTGTCGCTTTCCCCCACGCTTCTTCCTTCCAAGGCTGCGTTCAGTTAAACAGCCGTCTCCTTTGCGCGGCTTCCACCCCTGTGCTCTGAGAGAGAAGAGCACCGCAAGGGCTTCATCTTCCGCCTTTTTCCCAGGATGGTTTTTCCATCTGCCAAACAACTGATAATTGCCTTACCTTCCCTCTGATAACAGCAGACTTGTGGCTCAGCCAAACTAACACGCGGTGTAATCCTTCCTCTCTGCTGCAAAAATTGACCCTTCTGCTTTTCCCAAATCAGTCTGCACTTCACTATTTTTCCCGTTAAACATCTTGGGGAGGGGAGGTTAAAAAAGCAAAGCAAAGCAAACCAAACTCCCCACACCCGCTTCTCAAGGCTTTCTGCTCTTCCTTTTATCTCAACCATGTTACGGACACCAACCAGATAATGCCATTCTTTTTATAACAAATTAAAAAAAAGAAAAAGGAAGAAGAAAAAAAGGAGAGTTCAGATCCAAGGGATCAGTCTCTCCTCTTGCAGCCTTGCAGTCTAGAGTGAAATGTGGTTCCTCTTGGCAGGCACAAGATTTCTGTTACAGCTGGTCAGACAACACTTGCCAAATGAATTCATTTTTGAGGCAGAACATTTATGAATGTGTTTACGATTGTCAGTGCTGTTTCTCAGACTTTGGGGGAAACACCTTTCCAAGCTCTGATGCAACTTTTGCAAACGCGTTGGGTTGGTATCAGGAGGAGGAAGACACGTAACCACGTGGGAATTGGTTTTTACGTGTGAAAAACTTCCCACCGCTGTCTCATGTAAGAAGCCCCTTGAATGTTCTGGTGCATTAAGTACTCGGATCACCCAGAGAGAGATGCGATATAATAGCCGAGATCTAATTTTAGGGAGAGCTCTGTGACCTTTAATGAGTCACATGACATTGGTTTTACTTGACCTTAACAAACACTCAAATAATTTGCTCCTCTTTGAATAAGAAGGACAAAGGACATTTCCTCAATAACATTCTATTAATTTTGCGCCGGATCATATAAATCTCCGTCAACAATAGCCAAGATGAAGCTTTTTATTTTGTTTTGTTCATTTTCAGACTCGTGTCCCTGGCTTTCATGCTCTTTGCAGATCAACGGAACAAAGAGCAGGTCAGGAGTCAACAGCAGTTACGCCAATCAGTGCTGCTCTAGAGACTGAATTCTTTCATCTGAATCTTCCCCACCTCTTCCCAGCTCTAGGAAGCTTGCAGGGGGAAAAAAGAAAAAACAAGAAAAGAAAAAAAGTCTCACGCCAGATGTGTTCACACACACAGAAGAATTATTTCCATGGAGGGAAGGCACAATTAGCTGGTTTTCTCCGAATTGCGTTTGCCTATTTCAGCATGTTGGTTTCACCTGAAAGAGCTAGGTACTTCCACTTACTAACGGTGAGGCCGTACGATACCTCGTGTGATTCAACCGCATATTTTTGTTTAGGGCCCATTTGAAAAGCTAAATTTATTTGTTGTTTGCAAGTACGCGTTTAACAGTTTGCACAAATATTCAAGACTGATTCACAAACTTCACACTTGGCTTTTTGCTTCATTCCCTTCTGTGTGTTTAACTCTCCCGTAACTGCTCCCGCATGCCAGCGATGAAATGCGGAAGCTGAACGACTCGAATAATCTCCAAGGGAACTGGTACTGTCGGTCGGCGTGACACAGCCGGCCTCCGGAGGGGAAGGGAGAGCAGGCGAAGAGCACGCCCATGGCGGGTGTTGTCACCCCATGGCAGGGCACCGAGGCAGGCTGCCTGCCCTGCCCGTGTCCGGGAGCAGGGCTTCGGTGGAATAATCTGCTCAGGGAAACCCTTCTCACTGCCACAATGGCTGGTGGTGGTGGTTCTCCATGAACTCTTCAGTTCCTGGTCACCTCGACTTCCAGTTAGTCCCATTTTTCTGTGTACTTTGGGCAATGCTTGCCAACTGCTCACTATCCCGATGGAAGAGTTGGTCAAGGAACTGGCTCTACTTCACCACGTTTTGACAAAATGCGCATATCGTATTTAGAGTTCCCAACAACAACCACGGCAGCAGCACCTTCAAGGCGTTTTGCCTTCTAAAAGGTCACACTTCTTTCTTCATGCTGCGGCAATGGATGCTGTTCTGTCCTGTGATTTTGTTAATGCTCTAATCAAGATCTTTTTACAGAGCTCTGTGAGAAGCAAATGGGCAATTTCCATATATACATTTGTTTGCTTTTGAGATATATATTTCTGAAAGCGTTCAAGCATTTCCACCTCGTTGCCAAATGACTTTGGTTAGCATCAGCCATAGCATCTGAATGGCAACCTGAGCTTTGTCACGACACTGTCCCTGAGAACAAAAACTTTCTTTCTGTTTCCTGAACAGACGATAGACATTTTACACTGGAGGGGAGAGGCGGGAGGACATGACAGATGAGACACAACAACAACAAAAAAAGAACAAAAAACCTCCCCTACACTAAATTTTCAGAGTCATGCTTTGTGTCCAAATTCACAAAAACTTTGGAGAAAACAGTAGAAACTTATTTTGAGGTAAGAAATAAAGCACTCCCGGAGTTAAAACTAGTTTTTTAGTTTTAATTGAAAATCTCTAAGAATTAAAAAAAAAAAAAACCCGAAACGTTTCTATTAGCTTGGGAATTCTCGGGTAACCGCCATTCTCAGGTAACACTCTCCGACACATCTGCTTTCTGCCTTTCTCTCCCGCAGCAAAAACGTCACCTAAATAAGGACAACACGCTATCGCTATGCTGTAGCGCAGACTCTTCCAAGAAGCACCCAGCCATTGCTCAATGCTCTTCAAACATGTCTCAAGTTGCCCAAAATGCGAACAAACAACCCAAGGAATTTGTCAGCTTCAGTTCTCAAAGAGCAGCTTCTGATGGTTCTGCAGAAGTGCAATGTAAAGGAGCTCGTCGCCATCAGTCCCGCCGGATCATCGCTTACGGCATGAAAAGGCTTCACAAAATGCATTCCCTGAAACCTTCATCTGGAGAGGGGTGGCGGGGTGCAGAGAAAGGCGAGGAAGGCAGAAATCTCAGAAAACACAGACCCAGCGCTTTCACATTTTTAAAGAAAAGGTTTTGTATGTCTCCTTTCCAATATCTACTTTTTATTTTTAAAATCTCTTACACATGGAAAATGGAAACAGTGATATGTTCAAGTACTGAAATCAACAGAAATTTCCCTTTAAATAAGTATCTCTTTCACAGATAACTTCAGAATTCATGGCACTACGGTGGGATTTTTTACTAATAGGATTGAAAGCAAATGCTGAAATCTCCATAAAATGCATTTTGCATTTTCTGCATAGTCTATTACTTGGCTATGTACGGAAGTGCTCAGTAAAATACTCTACAAAATTATTTCCCATACTTCAAAAACTGTAAGAATCCCGGCGTGCTATCATCTGAGCTAGCACCTACGCGCCGTAAGCCAGGAGTTCTATTAGCACCAGAACGAATGGACCCTAATTTCCATAGATTTGAGCCGTCGTCTTATCTGGGTTTTTAAATTGACAGAACAAGGCTGCAGAACAAGCTCAGCCCATATTAGACAGCAGAAAATGCATACAATAAAGAATTCTCAAAGGAGGAGTGAATCCATGGGTGCCTATTTATAAAACACAAGCTCTAATTATGCCCCTCTCGCCACGAGACATTCATAGTGTCACTTCTCTGGATTCCCTCACGGCTGAGACTTGACTTGTGCATCCCCCCGCTGCAATGGAGACACGGAGACGCTCCACGTGCGGCGACACACGCTGGAAGTCATGCGGCAGGCGTCATTCCCACCTGACGTCCGTCATTTGAGCAGGAACTCAACAGTGCAAGGGGGGGGAGGGAAAAGGTGGAACAATTTCTTTACCATCTCAGAGGTGGCAGGAAGAGCAGTGCTGACCCAGCACTTGCACATCAGCTTTCTTAACCCTTAAAACCCCTAAAAGGTCCACGGCAACGCTACGCTGACGCAAGACACTCCTCCTGAATCCCGACCCTTCCGCTTGGCAGAGGCGCACGCGGGTCCGGAGACTCATGGTTGGCTTTACCCAGCCCTCGGTGGGATAAGACTGCGCCCCGTACAAGGCTATCAATAAAACTTTAGTCATATGTGGGTGAATGAAAACATTTTCTTCACCATATGGTATACTATGGAAATAATTGCCAAATGACAGAAGCTCACTAATATTGATGCCAAATACATAGATAATACTGTCAACTTGTGCTCAGCCTACATTTTCCTATTTTAAGACATACAAGAGAGTGCAGTTTGAAAACATCCACAAGAAGCTTCAGACTGAAGAACTCTGCAAAGACACGGATTCCCAATACGCCTAGAAAGTGTCGGGTTTTTTTAATTGTTTGGAGCTCTTCGATTCACAGAGGTAAAGAGCAGGGTTTGCTATGCGAAGAGGTAGCTTTAAATAAATTCCAGAAAAAACGGTAAGTGCCAAGACTCAAGCATCCTTTCCTCACCAGAAATACATCTTCTTCTGGCTACTGTTCCACAGTGAGGAAGTATTCTCCTTGTTGGGTCTGGAAGTAGAGCAGAGGAAGGAAATCTGCAGTTTGTGGTGCAACAATTTGCAGATTTCCACGCCCGAGACAAGTCAAGGCACTTACTTTAATAGCGTGGTGCCATGCTTATAAACAAAGTGCTTCTTCAGCATTAAGGAAGTGCACAAACCTTCTTCAAGTATCCTTGCTGCTAATATAAGACCATTTTGTGAGCCTCAGGATAACGTATGCGGCGCGTTTCAAGCTTATAAAACAAACTGTAGTTGTTCCTTTGGTATTTTTCAGATTGGAGATGTGCAGAGCAGTCGTTACTGAAACTATCAGATTTTAAATCACATTTCCTAACCGAGGCATTTGTGTTTTACGGTGGCTTGTATTGGGATCCCTCACTGTTCCAGTCAGAGTTTATAAGTTGGAAAAGACGGGACATGTCAAAACTTAGCAAGTGTGGACAGTCTGTGAATCTGTGCTCCGCAGCCCGGATCATTCTTTCGTGCTAGGATTTCATTTATTCATCAGGGAGCATTTTGTCTAAATAACCTCTGACATCTCACGCAAACGTTCTGACCTTGGGAGAAAGGCGCCGTACGCTCCCGTGCCTCGCAGGGCGGAAGGACGGGGACTGCGTACCCAAGCGGGAGGGACGGGGAGAGTTCGGGCTCCCTCCTGCTCTTGCCTGATGATCAACGCCCCTGCGGTGGACCCGGTGGCAGGGCAAAAACACCCCACCAGTATTACAGTTATCAACCCTACCGTTATCGTTATGGGAAGGGGACCCCACCCCCTGTTTTATGACCAAGAAAACAACAACAAAAAAGGGAAAAAAATATTTAAAATATTTTCTTTCTGTCCCAGAGTATGACTCACGCACTTTCCTCTGGGACACAGCCATCTCCAGTACAATATCATTGCACCTCTTGCGCTTTTTTCCTTTTAAAGCACACTGAAGAGTACGCATTAGTGGTCTGGAAATACGAGAGCCTGTCACGTTCAGATTGCTCATCTAAAAGCATTACTCTCTAATTCTTTAGGCTAATCAAACCAAGTCCTTCCAACCTATACTCATACCCCACCGATCCTTCTTGTTGGTGTCCTCTGGAAGGTGTCTAGCTGCCTGGCAGTGCTTGTTGCCCCTGCGAGCTTGGGGTCACCCGGGTACCCCCCGCTCTACCTCTGAAGGCTCTGCAAGCCCGTAACCCCGCGCAGCCCCCGCCAGCTCCAGCTCTGGGCACAGGTGGCGTCAGACGCCCTGGGGAGGTTCCTCTGAGCCGTCATCGTTCCGTGTTTCTCAAGTTCAGAGCGGCACCGACACAAGCCAGCCCCGAAGGCGCGGCAGGACTCAGCGCACCACGTCATTTCGCCAGTGACCACCAGTCACCGACCCGAACAGGATTCTCCGAACCATCGAGCATCCGTGCCGGAGCACCTTTATCTCCCCAGCTTTTGTGATAAGCTTTCTTTACAAGAATGTTTTGCAGGAAAATATCAAGCTTCCTAAAATCAAGTAGATTTCCATAGTGTTCTTTGCTTTTTCACAAGGTCTGATATCCTGTAGCAAAAGGAGAAGTGATATGATACAAAATGAGCTTTTTAAAGAGAGGGAGAGAGGATTTTTTTTTTTTTTTTTTTTTTTTACATGCAGCACACTGGACGGAGGATATGAAGACCACTGATCTCAGCATATCAAATAAACCAACCTGATAAATTAATTAATGTGGTGACTTCATATTATCATACTCTGTTCTCTATTTGATTTACATGTATAATTTAGCTTACTCATTTAATCTCGTTAATAAAATATCAGATTGGAAGTCTGTGTGGATTGCGTGTTTTCTCCCCAGGTATTAAGATTAAAAACCCAAGGAATCTCCAGATAGTGACTTTGTAAATCTCTGAGCGGTGGTACAAAGAAATGCCTCACAGCACTTCCATAATTGATGCTTGAATCACAGCACGGCTGGAGTCTATAGGAAACAATATTTGCATATCAGTCACCACTTCTGGCTACCAGCGGGGGTGCGGGGGCTGCGGGGAGCGGCCGCGGTGGAGAGCAACCAGCCAACGGAGAGGTTGATCACTTCCCTGAAAAATCAATCTCCGCTTCTCACAGGGTCGTTAAGTGAAAAGGCACCTGCGCCATTTGGATTCAATAATAAGACTAGAGTTATGACATTATTAGGAAAAACGCACGAATAAAACAATGAAAATAAAGTCACCTTTGGCCACACTTATGGTCAAGAACAGAAATGGAATTTCACAGCCACGTTACCAGAGACCAGTTATCTTTCCGAATATTGAAGAATTTATATGAGAAGAGACGTAACAGTAGAACAAACAGAGCCACACACTAACCACTACGAAACGTGATTTATCTCACCGGTCTCGAGGAAGCCGCGTGGCTCGTATTTGAGCGTTCACACTCCATCCTCAGTGCGGCGTTTTAAAAAACATACTGTAGCTGCCAAATAAATTGAAATAACCACGAGAAATGAACCGCAATCTGCTAGGATACGGTAGACTTGCAAAATAAGCTTAATTCATCAAACAAGTACACCTTGCCAGCGCACATACTTCTTACTTCTAGTCCGTAAGTTATCTATATACGCATGCCGACACGCAGAAGTGGACGCTTCGTGCAGAGACTCAAAAGATGCAACCGCAACAAACATCGTTCCAGTGTAACACGAAGGCTGCTACCGACGGTGGTAAGGGTAAAGCAGTCTGGTTGAAAGGCTAAATTTTGAAGAAAAGCTTTTCAGCATCAATTAAAGAGAATAATTTTTAGTTATTCCAAAAACCCTCAAAGATCACCTCTGTAACACCTGCCAATGAAACACACTCATTCGCACATTTTTAAATGGTAAGTCTAAATTCAAAATCAGAGGAACTTTGAAAGACCGAGTCAGACGTTATCGTCCTGAAAGTGAACGTCTCCGTAGGCTTACCTAGAATTTTTTAAGTTATTATTGTTCAAACTGTAATATCAATAAAATGCCTGACCATAGCACCACAAAACGTATTACATCAAGCACAAACCTGTTTAAGCTTTAGCATATTTTTCATCCTGTTATTTTTTTTTTTTTTAAGAAAATGAGGCTTATGTCACCAGATACATTTGTATGTGCGTGCCTACCTACCGTGAACAGCTTTGAAACTGGTTGACTGATTTCAATCACATTTGACATAAAGACAAAGGTCCAAATGACAATATGTTCTACCAACATTATGAAATTAAGTACCCAGAGACACTCCATTAGTGCTCCACTTGCGAGAAAAACTGCAACGTGAGCTTATCCTTTATTAGACACCAAGAATTCAATCTCGAAAAGCAAAGTCACGGGAAACTGGGCTTGCCTAAGAAGAAGTTAAATCTTGATTTAAAATAAATAAACAAAACATGTATATCTGAGAATCTAAGATGCCGCCGGGTAGGTCGCTGCTACGTTTTCAAGATTTTTCTGGGGCGTCTTTGCTGCTGCCATTGCTGCTGGTACGCCTCTCGTTAACGGATCATGACGCCATCAGCAATCTTTCCCACGGAGCTGCTGGTGGGCAGCGATCAACTCTTCACCTTTACCTTTAGGCTTGTAATCGTAAAGGCATGTTTTTCAGACCTCGAATCATTCTTTGTCATAATTTTTCTTAAATCTTTCCAATTTTTGGTATCTATTTCGAAGCACACACAAACCCACAGCCCGGCACAGCGATGGGTATTAGAGCTGCAGCCTCGATACTGCCGCATCCCCTCTTGGGGCTTCCTATTTCCCACCTATACGTTCAAAGAACGGTTGTCTTCAGGTACAAAACCAGCAGCAAATTTTTTTCCCCACGAATTTACAAACTTAAATTAAAAGGCATATTCAAATTCAGCATTTGCTTAACCTGTTTGGCTCTAAAAAAGAATTACTGGCTTTCATGACTAGTGTTTTTGGCAAGCATCACAACAGGAGGATGAATCACAGAATCTTCATGGTTGGAAAGGACCTTTGAACTTAGAGCGCAGGCAGTAAACTCCAATATACAGGCGAACTAAGTCTGGTCCAGATAAATCACGGATGATGACGACAGTGGGAAACTGTAAGCAGTAATAGAACCATTAGGCAGAGATATTCTGCTGGTGTGTGCGTAAGGTCCAAATGTTTGAGTCTGATGGATCAACAACAAAAGAACCAATTTTAACAGTGTAATAATTACTATTTTCAATAATATAGGACATAATTTCAATGCTTAATTGCAATCCTACTGTGGCTCTTCCGCGTACACGGAAAGGCAGAAGAATGAGCAACTACAACGAACGCCAGCAGCGTTTGACCCCCTCCAGGAAACAAAACACGGATTTATGAAAAGTGGGTTTGCCCAGAGCAAAAACTGGGAATTGATGTTCAAATTCTCATCATTTGTTAGTAATTAGTCATAGCGGTTTGAAATAGCACCTCTAGTACAACAGTAACGATGTGTCATTCACACACAATTCCCAGAGGTCACGATGTACCAGAAGTACGGGAATTCTAATGCGCTGGCACGAAGGCTGGAGGCATTTACCAGTGAAATTCAAACAGAAAGTACCGGATCACTGAAAAAACCACAAACCGTTGTGGTGGTGGAGAAGCGAAATTAATGCACGTGGCAAGGGAGAATACAAAAGCCAGGGGAGATGATGGACCTGGCTCCTGACCGTGCCAAAGCGTCCCGAGCGCTGTCTGCGGCCCACAACATCAGGTACAGGAGAACAAGAAATAGTAAACCAGATTTCTCCACGCTTCCATCAGAGAACTCGCTTCCACCAAACATGGTGTATTGAATGAAATCGGCACAACAAAACCAAAACCAGGATGGCAGTAAATTTGCAGATTTTAAGAGTGCAACTATGTCAATGAAATAGCTGACTCGGCTGGGAGACAAAATTACTGCTCTCACGTAGCTGAAACATTCCGTAATAACGCCCAATCAAGACACCCGGAGGTGAACACTCCGGCGCACGAGCTGGTGGAGAAAGAAAGGACAGTAATGAAATGGGGTACAAAACCTTGGGGGACAGTGAAGGACACCTAAATAGGAACGTTAGACACTAGAATAAATACGTAATGCTACCAAATCACGCTACCAAAGTGATTTAGCTTGCAAAACCAGGAAATAACAAGTTTCAACAGCAGAAACACATGAAATAAGTTACCTGCACATACTGATAAAACACAGAGGTTGCAAAAGCCCTGCCTCAACACACAACATAGAACAGGTGTCATAAAATGCCACAAAATATTTCCCTTCCTCAAAGAAAAACAATCATTCACAAATTGTTGTTTGTTATGATTTCTTGTGTGTGTACCAGGCTCGGACACGCTGATGGCCAAGGAACCCGTGGCTGGGGTTTCCTGCCATACCTACATTTTAACTAAAATACAGACTCCCCCTTTTGCAATTCCAAAAAAAAAATAAAAAAAATCCATAGAAAACCTCATTCATTCACTTATGGTATTAAAGTATACCAGTTGTCTGTATATTTGTTCCTTTTCTACTGTTTTTTTTTTTTTTGAGTCAAGTTGTTCCCTCGCCATTTTCTTAAAAGGAAAAAAAAATATACCAAAAAAAGCAGCTTGTCTAAAAGGATGGATTTCATTTTTCTACAGGGAAGTCTTACCACGTAACCGCATCATCACATTTCTACTCCTGCAAAGAGACTGTTTCTTTTGAGGGACACGTTATTCAGTAACTTCACTCTATGCGACTGCCGAGGAGCAACACCACCTTTCCTGGGGGTACACTTTCCGTAGACCGGCAAACGGTGGAGCAACCCCTTCCCGAGCCCAGGTGGCCACTGTGCGGGAGTCAGCGCTGTTCACCGGTGTTACCGCTCGACAGCAGGAGTCACCGCACTGCGGCAAAGCCCGGGCTGGGCTGGAGCTCCCGGAGAGCCGCTGGCTTCAGCGGAGCCCAGAGAGGTTCAGTCACGTAACGGTGGTTTACACCAGCCACGCAACCCTGAGGTTTTCCCCGCGAGTAGCGCGCGGATAGAAAACTGTACCCTGAAAGTACTGCCAGTGCTCGTCTGCTGTGCAGTGGTTACACGCTACTGAAATAATTCATTTCTAAGAAAGTGAAATAAGTCTCCTTACCCCAACGCCAGCCGCAGTGGCAGTTCTCTCCGTTCAGACGGGGCAAGAGGTGAAGCAGAGGACAGCAGCCTCTCCGGAGCCAGGAACTGATCCTTCCCTCTTTGCCGCCCGGTTGAACACTTTTTGCCATTATACGTCCCACTTGGTAGCCTTCCCAGCGTAGCTTTGGCCAGCCCGTCAGGCTGTGGTCCTCTGGCACCGGGTTTGGTGCTCTTGTGCAAGCTGCACAGAGCAGCACCATCCCACACCGCACGGCCCGGGAAGGCCCGGCTCACTCCTCTTCCTCTTCATTATCCGTGCAAGTAACATCCACGGAAGAAGGGCCCATGGACAGCCGCTTTCCGTTCATTAGTGGGCCACGTACGTTCCCCTTCCCAGTCCGTTGCTCGGAGAGGTGTTGGCTCTCTGAGCATTAGAGTAACCACATGCCCTTTCCAGATGGAGCCCGGAGGATGCTGGTGCACCCCAGCGCTCTCCGGCTGCGTGCTGCAGCACGCCTCGGGCTGCTGACCAGCTGGGATGGAAAGTCTCCATCCATCAGGTCCTTCCATCCTACGGGCACACACAGAGTGCCAGAGCTGGCCAGGAACACGACCTTGCAGATGCAGGAGCTCGGTTGTGGCCAGAGGTGTTGGCCATCGATAGCCTCTCCAACGAGAGGTCGTGAGGAGCACCCCGTGTCCCCCGAGAACAGGAGTCCCTCCTTGGAGCCAGGTGATGAAAGACACCCAAAGAGCATTCCTTCCTTCGCTCAGCAGTAGGGTCACCTCCTACGTCCCCCAGAACACGTTGTCCTTCCAGGTTAAGCAGATGATTAAAGCAGGAAAGGAATATTGAAGCACTTCCCAATTTAAAATATGCTGGGACACCTAGGAAAGAAAAATAAAGCCTATTAGGTTATGTATGATGCACGTATGACTGTACACAAACTAAATCTTCAGTGTTTATTGAAATCAAAAGTGAAAAGCACCCTGCATTTTAACAGAAACTAGCTTGTGAAAGCAATTTCGACAGACACGTTATTTCATTAATGTATTTTCAGAAGTTTCCTGAAACACCGCAGTTTCCAATACGTAGGTTTATTTCAATTTTTAGAGAAAACTTTTGTTACCTGGTTACGTTCTCCACACCTTCCTGGCACACATTTCTGTTTGCTTATGTTTTTGCGTGTACTTGACAACGACTGCAATTCTTGAATTTCTACTGTTCTAGTCATACAGTTAATACTGAATAGGAAATATTTTCAAAGTTTATTTTCAGTGTGTGTGGAAATCAAGAAGTGACACAGTAAGCTATTATCCAGACCTCTTTAAGAAGCCTTTGTCAATACAGCTTGTTTCATAGACATATATATATAAAAATATGTACTTATATATATTGTAGCTTTTATTTAGAGTCAGGCATAATGAGAAGAGTACTGACCCCCAAACAACCAGAAATCTGAAATATGCCTTTTAATTGATTTAGTTGTATGTTGCTTCAAGAAAACATTATCTTTTACCCCTCAAATTCAGTTCCAATTACTTCTGAAACTTAGAATTAAATATATTTGGGGGAAAAGATGCCAGAGAGAGAAATGTGCTTATAGCTGTACAGTCATTTTACTTTCTTATGCTGAAGAAACTTTACCCAGAGCCCGTGCTTGAAGCCTCCTAGCGAGTAAACACACGGAAGGGGGTTCATCTTCGCAGAGAGCTCAAGCGGCATATGCAAAAATAGCTCAGGTTTTGGCACACAGCTGAGAGCTGAGCAAGAGGAGGAATTTAGGTTAATATTCCAGCTGCTGCCCAGTCACGTGGTGAACGAAAACTGATCAAACAGAAATTTCTGTTCGCTTAATCCGAGGACAAATTAACTTTTGCTGCATTATAATAAAAAGGATCCTCAGTTCTACTTGCTGAGGGACAGAAAACGCCAAAGGGAAAGTTCCTCCCTTTCTGGCGTGAAGAATTACAGCAGCCACGATGCACAAGGGAGATGGAGGAACTGGATGCCCTTTATCATGTTCCCATCAGGTAAGTGAAGAGCACACCCCACACCCCCCCAAAATGAAGCTTGAATCAATCAAACTCTAGAAGCACCACACCTGCCCAGACGCGGTTCTCCAGGTCTGGAAGTCAGACTATTGTTATTGATTTTGGTCAAAAGACGCTGAAGCAGAGGAATCTTAACTTTATAAACACAGCGGTTTCTTTAGCAGGTGAGCGGTGGGGCTGGTATCCACGAGAAGAAAAAGTTCTTGCAAAAAGGAATCCGAGACACCATTTGATAACTGAACATTTTTGGTCAAAGGGCTATTTCTCTTAACAAGTGCTTGAGGTGTTTTTGTCGGAAGAACCATATTGTTCAAAGAAACTCCTCAGTGCAAAACCTGTTTCATGTAAAATTTTGAAGCAGACTGAAGCCCCGTCGCCTGCAGCGGCGCTCTGCTGAGCACAGCCCTTCTCAGAGGTCGTGTGCGGCGGCTCTGCACCGCGAGGCACATCTCCATGAGGAACATCCTCATTCTGCCCGGAATTACTGAGGAAGGCACATGTTCTGTTCCCGTGTTTGTGATGGCTAAAAGGAAGGCCGAACGGGGTACCAACATTTGTTCCAGGCCTTTTGAAGGACTTTGAAAGCATGAAAGCCTTGACAATTTAGCGGCAGTTACTTAATTTTTTACGGACTACTTCATTTATCAAAAGGAACGATGCCTAAAACTTCAGCGTTAGCTGCTCTGCTCCCAGGAGAAGATAAAGCCTGTGTCACAAACATTATCCCACGTGTGACAGGGGATGGATGAGGAGTGACATGCCTTCAGGGCGGGCCGAGCATTCGAATCAACTTTAAAACCAAACTTCGTCCCCGTAGCTCTGCCACAACAACCGTTACACGCGTTTCATCCGTTAATTCTGAAGCAGACATAAGTGAAATTGAAAGCAACCAAGCAGTTTGATCCCTCTCCAAACTCTTAAACATTTAAAGCACTAACATTAAGAAAAGCTCTGCAGACTCTATACAGCTTGTTAGAGACTTATGTTACAGCCCCGCTCTGAAGTGGCATTTCTGCTTCAGCAAAAGCGTTGTCTTTGCTGTTATTCTCACTGACAACATTCCAGATATTTGAGAAAACACCATCTAACACAAGCTACGAGCTTCTGAACAAACCTGGGCAGACAGCAAGACTTTACGGAAAGGTAGGAGCTCCGTCAAACTCCAGTTTGCTGACACCGCTTGGGGTTTTTATCTGTCTGGGGCTGGGTCGGGTTTATGTCTCAGAGAGCAGCGAGCTGCTTCCAGATCCTGCCGGAGGACCAACGCTCGTGTTCCTCCTCCCGCGCTAGCTGGTTCGACCTGCTAACGTTCCAGGGAGAGCGGCCCGCTCCTCCCGCCCGGCTTCCACAGGCAGGTCTACGAGGCCAACTCGCCACCGTTCCTAGGAGACACGGTACCCGGGGACCCCCGCGGGTGAGGAGGTTCCCAGGCACGCCACTTTGCCCCTGACGTTCCTGGCTCCGTTCCACATCTTCTCCCTGCAGGAGCCCGTCGGATGCTCCGCAACGGGAGCGCGATCCATCCCTGCCCCGACTTGCACATGGGAAATGCAAAAGAGAACAGCATTTGCTGTTTACATTCTGGTAACGACTCACTCAAAATAAGCATATCAATCACGTGTAATTAAGTTGTCAACCATTAATTTAGGGTGCTGTACTACTTTAAAAAAGCAAATATAAATACCAAAGTGAAGTGACAGGAAAAAAGAAAAGAGGTCTAACTATGACTTTTATGGCCAGAGAAAACCTAGACCTCTTACTCTTCTCATTATTCCAGTTAAAAAACTGAAATCTAGTCAGTTAATATTTCAGCTGAATAAATCTCAAGCACATTTGATATGAGACATTTAGATATACCATTTGTGAATACGTAGCTAATCCTTAGCACAATATAATCACTGCGATATATTTATGAAATACCAAACCCAACCACGACTACTAGCAGCCAGCGTTACAGATATATAGAAGATAAAATCTCTTTTCTGAATAGCACAGAGGGTAAAATCAATGGGAATGATTTACAGAAATGAAAGGCAGGTCCAACATAAAACAGAGGTGGCTTGCACTTTTATGGAAAATTATTTTTAACAAAAAAATGACATTTTGATGAAAATTGTTCAAAATTTCAGTGGCACTTACAGGAAAAATGTAATAACTCCAAGTAAAACATCCCTGTTTTGGTCAGTTGTTATAAGTGCTGATGGTGCCCTGCACTGGTCAGACCCTACCGCATGCGTGCATCGCACCGCACCGCGTACCGCCCTGGCTTCCGAACACTAAGGGAGACGTTATTGGCTGCAGACGGGATTTCAACACGTTGATGCGTTTTGATTCCTGTTGGCCCATTTAACTGGCTGTAGGTCATCAGCTCCCAGCACAAATGCTGTTTTATATATTTCCTTTTATTCGGATCCTGAATGGTATTTTTTTGGCTGTAATCTTATTTACTAAGCTGTATTATGAACCTATGAATAGAGTTTTCTTCCATAGAGTCAGCATTATCTTTTGCTGGCTTTACGCTCCATCAGTCTTATTTCTCTTCTTGCAAGAGACCCTTGCAAGAAAAAACATGCTTTCTTTGAAAACCCTGCTGTAATTGTCTTCTCACTTTCATTAATTCAGGATTAACATCAAGAAAACGTTTCACTGTTCCAGAATAGGTCATGCGCATTCCCTGTCTGCAACACGACGAGTACCCGATCACCCTTTTGAATGGCCCTCTGGATGTCAAGACCGTGATAGAGGATCCCTGGATAAAACCCCACAGCCCTCCAAACTGCGAAGGAGAGATGCCCAAACGCCTCCGAGAGCCAGCGGGCGTTGCTCCTGCCTCTCCCAGCTGCCGTTTAGGTTAATATCAAATTAAAATTTCATAAGTCTTCAAGATCCCACCAGGTATGAACGCTTGACAGGTGAATTTCAAAACAGATTTTTTTTTTCCTCCCTCAAATTCCAGAAAGATTTTGATCTTTGGCATCAATATGTATTTCAAACGTGACTAAGTGGCAAAATCGATTTTGAAAATCCATCATTTAATAAGCGAAGTGACAAGTTATTTCTTTTCCTTTGATGGAGAACTTATACAGGAAGAGTGCTTTACAAAAAAAAAAAAGTAATAAAGAATCTGATCTAGTGGTTTTGATTATTTCTGTAAAAGCGAAGAAAGACCCAGGGTGCCTTTCCAGTAATACTATGTACCACCCTACTCAGGGAGTATCCCAGTGAGGCAAAACTAAAAACAGTGGAATTAAGCCCAATACTGTATTCAATTCAGCACTTTGATTGATGATATTTTCATTGCAGGGACATCTAATAAATAAAGTGAAAGCAATCAATATGGAATTGCAATTAACTTTTTTTTTTTTTTAAATTTATTTTTTGTTTTGGAAGGATCACTGTTAAAAAGATGAGCCACGTCCCCGGCTCCGCACCAGGTGCTCAGCACATTGCCTGTGTGACAGCTGGATCAAAACTCCTGAAGCCTTCTTTAGGAGGCTCTGCACAACCGCGGGGAGGTAAACACGGATAACAGCCTCTAATTACAATGGATTAGGTACCGCACGCTCCTAATTGCGGTGCCTTTCCTCCCCAGGCTGGCCTGCCAGGAGAGCAGCAGCAGCAATCCCTGGGCAGAGCCGTGAGGGACCCAAGGCGCTTGAGCCGTGGGGCCACAGAGAGCCGCGGGGCCACGGAGCCACCTCGGCACCTGCAGACAGTCCCAGAAGGAAAAAGGGAAACCTGGAGATTCCCAGCGCTAGATACTGCATCTCTACACCAGCAATTTATCACATTGGTCAGGGATCTCCCACTGGTTACACTCTAAAGCTGATCTTCGCTGCTTCGAGCAAACCACTTTGCTGGATTTTGAGTATTATTTTCAGGGGTAAGAGGACAGCCCTTCTAAGGAACGCTGCAGCAATCACATTTCTTTGTGGAGCATGAGGAGAATCTTTGCAGAAGCCATACAAAGAGATCAGGATGAGTTCTGCAGCTGCACGGGGGAAAACAATGCAGAACAGAACAGAGAAACACTTCTCTCACCATTAAAAATAGCGAGATAATAAACTAAGATCCCTTCACAATACCGCCGCAGATTGTTTTCCATAGAAGCAGCTTGGGTGCTGGGACCTGTTCTGGTAGCACAGTTAATATTGGCTGTTAGAAGTTAATTCCATAAAATTCAAATCTGGCTTGTTGGCTTTTATTGATCAACAATTCAGCGTTAGGTGGAGAGTTGCACAACTGACTTCTTATCAGTAATACGATCTTCAGAAGGCAACAAACACCTTTATCTATACTTGAGGCACTGGGGGGAAAAAAAGATACTAATCTCTGGCAAGGTGCTGCCTACATAATAGCTAGATTTATACTGGCAATAAAGCCTTTAAACTGTAATTAACAACAGTTTAACAGTTTCGTTTACTGTGAAAAGAAAGGTTATTATTAAAGGATTATAGAAACATAGTTGGTGACACTACACTGCGCTGGTATTTAGACGTGTGGATGCCCTGGTGCATCGCAGGCCAAATGCTCTGGTGCGTGTTGGTGCTCAGTGGGTGGCGTGTGGTGAGATGTCTATAAGCCACTGGACACGTGCTAACACTTCACTAGGGTTTGGGTGAGCTCTGGGGAGCCGGAGCCGTGGTGAGTCCCGGCGATGCACCCCTCTGATGGCACGGAGCACTGGGAGAGGGTCAGCCCGGGCTCCTCCGGCATCCCCAGGGCTCCGGGCGCTGCTCGGGGGGACGGACAGACCCTCACTGCACCGAGCGAGCGAGATCCTCCCGGGACAGGGCTGGGAAAGGTAACCCAGACCCTCCGCCAGCCAAAACTCGGCAAGACTTGGAGCATCCGGACATGAGGCAAAAACGCCTGGGGGCTGGAACAGGATGATCTTTAAGGTCCCTCCCAACCCAAACCACGCCATGCACCTCTTCTGTCCCACAGCCAACTGAAAACGTGTCTCAGCCTAAATCCACGCGTTCTCTGCTACTCTCCGAGCATGCCCTCATTTGAAACACGTTGACTGTGGCTCCATGTTCCTGCTTTTCTCCATTCCTAACTCTCCCAACATACTAATGAGCCTGTCGTCCCAACTGCCCTAATGCTCATCCGTTTCTGGTGTCAGGCATAAACTTCGGAAGATCTGCCACGAGGCGGTTTTGCTGTTGTGCAGCAATACGAAAACCTATTCATAAAGTCTATGCATTTGTCAATATGATAAATAGTAGTATCTCTCAGAAGCCGAGTTCATTACCTGCTCTGATGCTACCAGTACTTAGCAGAGCACTAACAGATCAGGCGAAGAGAGCATTAGAAAACAGATTGCCTTCGCACGGGGTGTCTGTGTGGATAAAAGCAGAAAAGCCTATATATTTACCAGAAATATTAATAACTCTAGACGCCTTTAACATTGACCCATTCTAATACTGAAGCCACATCAATTAAATTCAAAACCAAACTATCTGCACAGCTTATTGCATTGCTTCAGGTTAGAGGCATGTCTCCTCTGAGTATTTTAATATATCTTTATTAAAATGAACGGAAATCTACACATTTTTCAACTGCCTTCATGCAGCTGGAAAACAGATGGTAACAATAATGGCTTTTTTTCATGCCCAAAGTATTTTGAAGCATTCATGGCTATGGCTAGCGTGATAACCTCTACGTTGCTAAGTGATGCTCTTATTATTTCAGTGCTTTAGCAGCTCCAGCAGCTCACAGGGGCCGGAGCTGCCCTGGGCAAGGGGAGCACTGGGGGGTGTTTGGGGTGAGCTGGGGGGGACACACTAGCTTCTCTTCAAGGAGAAAGCAAATCATGGAGGTGCATCTGCAGCTCAGTTCTCTAACGACCTCCACTTTAGACTTGGAACGACAGAATCAAGGAATAGTTTGGAATAAATGAGAAGTCAAAAGAAACGTATCAGGATACCAAGAGTTGGAGGGGAGGAATAGAAGAGGTGATTTTCAGCAGCAATGCTTCTAGACATTTTCATTCCCTCTGAAATTTAGCCCCCTGTTGAAACTAAAAAATTTGCTAGAGGACAAAACCATCACTCTTCTGCCGCTCTGGAGCTCTGTCTGGGCATTCGAATGCGCCCATCATGAGAGAGGAGTAATTGATGGCTTCTTACCTTAGGGCAAATCCCCACTGAACACATGAATCGTAACAACAAACCTGATCACCGGCCGTTTGAAAACAAGTTAAATGAGGCTTTGCTTGACATACCCAAATTTCTTGCAGAGAGTGTTTGTGAAGGAAAATTATTTCAACACCAAGTTGCCGCCTTACGCAGCAAACCCTGAAGACAATGGCATCCACAGCCTGCTGCACCAGGTGGGAGCCCGGCACACGTCACACAGGTAAGAGCAGAAGCCCCTCCAACATCATCCCCTTTCCTCCTGTAACCTCCGGGCCAACCGCAGCAGATGCTGTAGTCAAACGGTCTCAGAAATACAGGTCTGTAGAAGTTGTGTGATGGAGTGCGCGAGCAACAACCGTCCGTGAAGAGCAGACCTCTTCCTTATGTGAAATATTTCAGAAAAGCTTTAGATGCTCTACACGATCACTCAAGAAAAGGAACCACGATCTGAGCTTACAAATCTGAACGCCAGGAAACGAAGGGGCACCTCCAGAGGCGATGGCAGATACTGCAGATTCGCTCCCTTTTCTCCCACCTACCCTTCTACCCCCCGTGAAGTCAGAGACATCCCCCACGTTTACTGGGGTCGCTCTTCAACCTCACAGACATGACGGGTCAGGTTCACGTCCCGGGCAGGGAGAACAGGAGCTTTCCTGAAGCTACCAGGACACACAACTGTGTTTCTGGCACAGAGCCATGCTGACGAACGCACTGTAGAAACAGATTTGTAACAACGGGGGCGGGTTTGCACTTTTAGGAGGACTGCAGACTACAGCAGGATTAGTCTCTGGTGTTCTGTGCGGTGCAAGAGATTTCAAAGGTGGCCCTTGTGGGTATGGAAGAAACCGTTAGTTAAGGCTCACCCTCAAACACAGGTGCATTTGTTAACACTTTTCTTGTGAAAAATTTAAAACCCTTAAGACAGAAGGGAAGCATTTTTCACCAAGCCCACTCTGCAGAGGATGAAACGAGACAAAATGCTTACCTTGACCAAATCCAGACGCAGGGCCTGGGTCAGCTGAAACTACGACTCTTCACAAACTGCAGTTCTTAGTCATCAAATCTATAACCTTATTAAAAATATACTCAATTGATGGATTTTTTAGCAAGCGGGTGCATGGACTAGAGATCTTTATAACAAGCTGGATTTGATTTTTTATTAGAAATCTCACTGTAAAGCTCTTATTTTTGCTATAGACATCAGTTCTTTAATTTATCTGTGTGCTTGTTAGTAACTGGAAGTGACTTTTCCTTTAAAATTATTTTGCCAGAAGTATGCTGTGAATACTTGATTAGTTGTAGACAGATTGACTTGCAGACTTGTTCTGTGCTACCTGCTTAAAATATTATGTACCCCAGAAATACATTTGCTAGCCAGAGGCAATTCAATATGTGCAGATTTCATTTTGCCTGCAGTAATGAACACTATATCTACACAGTTAAAATACATATTTTAAGGAAAAAAAACCTTCCTAATAAGCAGCTGTGTTTCAACCTTCTAGATTTGGAGGATTTTGTTCATATGTCCAAAAATCATCAATATTTTGGTTTTACTTCAGCATTGACACAAAGAGTTGCAACACAGCATCAAACTTTAACAACAGACTTTTCAAGGGAGTGCTTTGATCATTTAAAGCCCCGAGCGTGGTTACACTTTTCCTATGACATTTATCTCTCGTCTCCTTCCCACTTTACGGACTCTAATCGGAACCAGACTTAAAGGATCAGAACATACCCTTTTTCTAGCAGTCTTTATTCGTTACCCATTTGCAACAGTTTTTTAACCTTTGATGCACCAATTTTCATGTGTGTATGTACACATATGTATATACATACACAAATACACCTGTATTTAGATTTTCTCTTAATTATTTAATTATACCCAGGGTGGCACATGGTTTCACCCAGAAACAGTGGCTCCAGCGCTGGTGGGCTGAGGCGCCCACAGACTCTACCTTTATAGTGGAAGAGCTGGGGGGAAATCAAATACTGACTCCCTTCCTCAACCGAACGCACGCACAAGCAAACCCCCGAAAGGGTCAGCTGAGCTCAGCCACCAACACTTTACATTCATCTTGGATAAAGAGGTGCTCCAACAGCAAAGCAATAGCAGAGGTGCAGCATATATAAAATAACAACCCAAGAACTTGAGCCTGCAGGTCCTGGGTATCCAACAAGCCACAGCAACTCAGTGCTATAAGTTTTTCCAGGAGGAGCAGCCAATTGACCAGTGAGATGGAAACCTAAAACCATCCATCCTCAGGCTTCCTGCAAAGAATCTGGACAGACTACATGGCAAGTTGTCACCATCTCTGACCCTGACTCCAGCATTCAAACTATTCTTAATCCTAGATGATCTCAGTTTCTTCTGAGCCTTCACCAGCCACTTCAGCCTTATCTTCTCAAAACACGTGAGTCCTGAAAAAAAAGCCCTATCCTTTAAAACAAGAAACGCGTACCTGTTCTTACACGTGTAGTAGTTTCCCCTTTATTCATAGTTTCCAACCTGAAAAGAAGCAATACATATGAGGGAGACGGTAATACATCTCTCAAAGGATGACTTGATTCCAGTGATGTCCATAGCACAGAAGAAACCAGAAGGGGGATTACGAGGGAAAACAGAGTAAGGAAGCTCAGAGTAGAGATACCGATGTCAAACAGTGACAGGGGCAAGGAAGCTTCTAAAAATAAATTCAGCCTTATAAAAAAAAAAAAAAAAAAAGGAGTGCTCAGAGTCCTCTAGGATGAGCCTCCCTCATACGTTTACCTATGAATCTCTCCGTTGCAATAGTGGCACGGTCTTGATCCCCTTGCGCCAACACGCACACCACGGAGAGATGACGCTGGTGGTCATGGGTTTGTGTTAGAGCTTGTCTTCCCCTCAAGGGGATGCCCAGGGACTGCTCACCAACACCCAAGCTAGATTCTATGGACTCCAATTAATAAGCACAAGGGGCGCTTCTGCTCTCTGGAGAAGCCACCTTTCCAGCGAGGGACGGGCTCCTCCTCGCACATTCGGGGGATGCTGCGGGCAGAGCAGCGTTTCCAAAATGTCTGAGACCCGCTTCTACAAAAGAAACGTTTCTGCAGCGTGAAAAGTTGCGAGCACGTTGGCACCAAGCCTCTAAGGAGAGAAAATGATAGCATTTCTTAGCACACAGCTGAAGGTGAGGACGTCTGTATGCTTATATACATAAATTTGAATGTAAAATTGAAATTAATGTTTATAACTATAGACACTTGTGAAATTATTGAATATAGCTCAGACAAATGGAAGAGGTAGAAAGCGCAAGGATGCTACACGAGGCAGGTTATACAATGAGAAATTCCGCCTATACTTGCATTTACGCTCAAGCCACTGGTTTTTCTCAGCAGCTTCTCGGTGTGCGCAGCTACACAGCTCACACGGAAATTCGGGAACCAGGTCTGCTCCCGCCGCACGTGGAGTCACAGGTGGAAACTATACACGACAATCCAAATAAATCAGTTAATGAGATGTAGCAAAGACTCGGTTTAAGTCTTGTAATTAAATACCATTTCATTATTTTAATTAGGGAAAAAAGAACCCAAATCTCTTTGAAAAGGAATTGCTGTGTCCCTTACACGTGGCCAATGTCTGGAAGAGGCGCGATGCACCCGCTGCTGAGTTCAGCAAGTTCATTCACACCTTTTCCACCGCGACAGTCTGTCTTGCCATTAGCCTTCAGGCTTTGGGGGTGGCTCCGCATAAATTTTATCTTAATGTTTAGTACTTCATAGCAAAAAATCACAAAAGCTACCAGCGAACCCTGGCACAGGGAGAAAAATGCACTCTTACAATATCTATTTTTTTTAAAAAGCCACATAACTACCGCTAGACTCTGATAATGGTTACTGACCTAAAACGGCCAAGAAATAGACCAAGCAAAGATCCATGCTAAAATGAGTTGAGCCCCTAAAATTAGTTGTGTCTGAATTAGCATGGTAGGTAAGTAAATAAAAGCCTTTAACCATATGAAAGTTCTGAGCAGTATTTTCAGCTGAGGACAGTCGGCTTTTCTGTAACGCGCGAGTAGAAGCGCTGGAGTACAACTGTGCTATCTCATGTACGTAATCCCGCTATTCATGCTCAAGGTTTAAATACTGCCCTACAAAATAATCACAGGGATAGAGATGTAAAAATGAATAAATAAATATGATTTTATACAATATGTTCAGAAGAAGGAGAAGGAAAACAAAAGTGACTCAGAAAAATTCTGCAGGAGAGAAGAGGGTTGTTACCGCTTTGCTCTCAGTGTTTAAAATGAAGCCCAAAGAATGCATACAGAGCAGAGGAATTTATATTCCTCAGAATACTCCTTCAGCTGGTTGAGGCTATGATCTGGTTTGGGACAAGCAGCAAGGGAGATCTTAACCCTAGAATATAAGCCTGGGAATGGCTTTCTCTCCCTCGTTCCCCCAGGTATGGATTTTGAGCAGCCGACATCAGACACTGCTAGCGTTAGCTTTTCTTACTGAAAGCAAAATTAGAAGCTATTTAAAAAAGTAATTATTTCTAAGAGAAGTGAATGAATGATTTACTTCATGATTTATTGTGATGCCTTCCGGGTTGTTTTGTTTTGTCTTGGTTTGGTTTTCATGGTCCCTCCCACACAGATGAAGAAAAACACATTTGTAAGTGATCTCTATGGAGGCAAGTACAGACCTGCTTTTGTTTTCTCCTCATCCATACCTGGGGTTGCTCAATGACTAACAGATATCTTTACACGGAATCACACACCGCTTCCATGCTTCCCTACGCCAGGGATTGCTCCGCAGCTGGGCTGTGGGAAACACCTCCCGGCTGTTTTAAGTCAGAACTCGCAGAAACGCATGTCCAGAGCATGGGGGCTGGGAGCTGCCCCGAGCTCAGACGCTGCAAAACCCGGGGGCTGGTCCCCAGTCGCAGGGATGGGGTAACCGGGATGACTGGAACGCGAGGAGGAAAAACATCTCTCTCTTTAGACAAGCAAAGAAAAAGGCAAGGGATGGAAGAGAGGAGGAATGTGCTCCCTCAAGATGCAGCAGAGGGGAGACTGAGATGAGATCTGAGGAAGAAATTGTTGGCTGTGAGGGCGGTGAGCCCCTGGCCCAGGTTGCCCAGAGAAGCTGTGGCTGCCCCATCCCTGGAGGGGTTCAAGGCCAGGTTGGACGGGGCTTGGAGCAACCTGGGCTGGTGGGAGGTGTCCCTGCCCAGGGCAGGGGGTGCCACTGGGTGGCCTTTAAGGTCCCTTCCCACCCAAACCATTCTGTCATTCTGTGGTAATAGCAGTGGGTCCTGGGGAACGCTTGAGCCCGACGGAACCATTACGCAGTTAACTCTGCTCAAGCAATAGCAAGGGCTACGTGGAACAGAGTGACAATGAGCTGGGCATCTGTTCTCCAGCAAAAGAATTTGCAGTTGAGTGTGCTGGCTTGAGCTGTGATTAAAAAACAAACAAACAAACGAAAGGCCCCAAAAGAACCCACCTTAAATCCAATGTGTCTTTTACATCAGGTGTGGTGCTTTGTTGACCACGCAGCACGGGCCGCAGAGCGCCCTCAGAGCACAGCGCAGGGCTGAGCAGAGGCGTGAGAGAAGGAGGCGCCTTCAAAACGGGTAAAGCCCGTGATGGATCGGTAAAGCACTGATGGAGGGGGGGACGGAGAGGGCCAGAGGGCAGTAAGTGCTGAAACACAGCCCGGAGCAGCACCACACGGAGTCTTGAAAAGGCGTAGAGAGAGTTTGATCTATTTTACCAAATGCAGAATTGACTGAGTGTTGTGAGAGTCCTGCCAGATTTACTACCTTCTCCCCCTCCCCCGAAAGCCCAGGTGCTAGCTGTATCTACAGCGAGAAGTGTGGGACCTGCAGTGCAATCCGAGCACGAACCCAGGATGGATTGGGTCTGGATTCTGCTTCATTAATCTGCGATCTCCCTACCACAGGTGAAGAAAAGGCGCGTCGGTGCAAAACGTGGTTCTGTTTTTCTGAGATCCCGAGAACAGTTGGTACACATTAAAGTTAGCTTTGTGGCACTTGGGGGCAGGCGGGAACAAACCATATTTGTTTTCAGTCGGCATGGGAGTTGAGCTGGGCTTGCCAAGGTCGGCGAGACAGTGCCCAGGCCACCTGCATCCCCATCCTGCAGCAACCACGTCTTAGCAGGGTGGTGAGAAGGGCGAGGGCCCGGGGTGTCCCCTCCGGAGAACAACTCCCCCACCAAACTGTACGCCTCTTCCCAAAAGATAACCAATTCCACCCCAAATTGAGACTCCTGGTTTGGCATCAAAGTAGCTGGAAAGAACCAGTTCTTCAGGCATGAGCAGTTACTTTCCTATAATGTTTTGGGGAGTTGCACATAATTTCAGTAAAATGCGGAATGCTTCCATTTCACATTGCTCTGTTAGCAAGATTAACTTGTATTTTCACTTTCGTTACACACAGTGAGCTTTTAACAAAAGCGTTTAAGACAACATCAGCAGAATCATCTGAGCATCCTCCAGAATTTTCAGCCAAGTAAAACACACATCTAAAAGCAGCAAGCCGGCAAGTTTGTTTGAAAAAAAAAATAATCTAGCAATAAATAGGTATTATTTGTTTCTCAAAATTGGTTTAAAAAGAAAAAATATTTTAACTGGTTCACAGAGTGTGGTTTAGCTTCAGACAGCTAAATAAGGCCTTAGGTTAGCATCAGCTTTGGAGGAAAGTGACCCTTTTCCCTCTGATTCCGGAGCTCAGAAGCACTGGGCACAGGCAGACAGAGGTACAGGCGGCCTTGGCCACCTTCCCTTGTCCAGCTGGTCCAACAGAAGAGCGGTACCACCACCGCTCATCACCCTGCCCAGCCCCACCACGAGCCGGACGTGCCCGTCGCCGCTCCCTGGCCCCTCCACCAGCGCTCGCGGGGGCCTGAGCAGCCCCTAAAACCACCCCATGTGTCCTTCCTCCTCCTCACACCCCTACTCCCACACGGAGGAGGAAAGAGCCGTCATCCGACGGACACAGGTGGCACTGGCTGGTGCCTAGAGAGGGACACCTGGCTCCAGAGCAACAGGCACAGGTATGGGTTACCACGTGGGAAAAAACAGCCACTGGAATTACATTAGCCAGGAAAACAAAATGAAGCTCCCTGATGCAAACCCTTTCACCCGCGTAAGCAAACCTAGCATTTCAGTAAACACTGGGGAGAAGCATCCTGCCCTGGGGCCGCTTATCTCTGTGCGCAGGGGGGACTTGAGGGTTGAAATCCAGCGGGATTGTTCAGAATCCCTGATAAACTGGAGAAATCAGGCAGCTACACTACAGCCTAGGCACGTTCACAACAGAGGGGGAGACCCGAAGGGCTTTTCTGTCTTGTGGATCTGCGTTTTTAAAGCATATATGAACGCGATACTCATGTATTCCTCTCCTGCTACCAAGAGCCTACTTATTATCTTGGGCAGAGGAATGCAAACACACAAGCCGCTTTAAGCCATTGATATTTCTATCGGTTCCAATTTCAGACCTGAGGGATTTTTGCTGTATATTGGGAGCGCAAACAGACTCAGCTGCCTCAAGTACACCATTGCGTGTGATAACGCAAAGAAGTCCCCCAAGAGGCTGAACTGCAAAGAAACTAACCCTTTCCGCGTTTCTTACTGAATCCGTGATCTAAATTCCAGAAACCATATGTTAAAAAGTCATGCCCAAATAATTTATTGTCACTCCTTCATGCAAATTAGACATGGAAAAATTGCATAGGACATTCCTATTGTTATAGCTCAGTCCTCTTTCTCCAGTGTGACTCCTAAAGCTGTAAAACATCTTATTGTCATGCAGTTAATTCACCCACTCTTAGACTTAATCTCTTGGCTGGGTCTTGCACGTTAACCCCGTTTCCAATAAGCTTAGGAATTTGCAGCCCACTCAGGCAGGACTTAAAGGCTGGAGACACAAAGTTATCAGACAATTTCCTAAAAACAAAGAATTATTTATCAAAGCAACGTGATCGCAACGCGGAAGAGCTGTTTCAAAGCGTTGTGCGCACGGAGTTGTGTTTCATGCGGGGACTTCCCGGCGGAGCGGGGCAGCCCAGGCCGGCGTGCTGCGCGTTACCAGCTGCACGAGGCTCGCGCGGCTCTGCGGCAGCACCCTCGGCGTCTCAGCCCCATCGCCCTGACTGGCTTCTTCCCGTCCTTTGAAGGTCCTCCCCGAGGAGGGAGGAAGCCAACGCCTCGGACCTGCCAACGTGATTTTTCCCCTGCTTGGTCCATGAGCTTCAGCCCCCCCAGCGGCGCAGGCCTGGGCGAAGGCCAGCGAAGGCCCTCAGGACCACACGCCCAAAGTTGTCGCTTCCCAAGCAACTGGTGCCCCTGGGAGCACGCCAGCCACAGCCCTTCTGTTCTCTCATTTTTCCCAGATGGTTCTCTTTGAATTCAAAGCCATAAATCGCCCAGTACCTTCCAGTAGCCAGGCCAGCTCCTCGTCTGCCAGACCTGCGGCTACTCGTAGGAAGGGCTTCAGGAACTTCTAGCAGTAGCTAGGTGCAAAGGCACATTTAAGCTCCACTAGTATCGTTTGTTCAGGTTAAAAATGGAATAAAATATTAACCACAAATTATTTGCTCATTAATTGCTTAATAAGAAGGCCACTCGGCCCTTCTGGCTGAGCTGGGTCGGAGTTCTTTTTCATGGAAACACAAAGTGTTTTCGCTAGTAACGAAGTGCAGCATTGGATGAGCCAGCCTATGCAAATTTTAGAGATTTTTATATAATTCATTCACTAAGCTTCCTACATGCCTTCATGGGGAAAGAAAGTCAGGAAAGATGCGAAAGCGATAACCTCATTCCTATAACAATTGAAGTTATTATCTTTATGTATAAAAATATGTGTATAACAATTTCTGAACACACCTGAAGACAAAAAAAGAAATCTAAAGAAACAGGAATAATTCTAAAAAACACAATTAGGCATGTCGTATATAGTACATACACCATGCAACGCACAGACAGTGCATATACAAAAGCATATAATGAAAATTAATTGAAAGCTTCCATGTCCTAGTGTTGCTGCATTTTGGGCTTTAGATGCCAGAACTTAGAAAGCTGCGTAAAACATTTGCCATATAAACAAAATGAAATACATTTTAAAAACAAAATAAAACCAAAACACATTCCATAGTCCAGAAATTTTTGTTTATAGAAACGTATATCTCACTTCTGTCTAAAGCCAGAGCAAAAGCCTAGCTCAAATGCATCAGCTGCACGCTGCAAATCCAGCAGCGGCATCCAGCCATTTCTAGTGAGATTCACAGTTAAAATGCCAAAGGCAAGCGAAGAAACAGGCCCAGACAGGCACAAAAGGGCCCTCAAGAGGGCTGTGCCCCATCGGTCGCCGTGCCTGGTCAGCGGAGACCTGCCACCTGCCTCCCACCTTCCCCATCCCCGCCAGCGCCATGCGATGGCTGTGGGGACTCCCGGGGATGCTGCCCCAGGGAGACCCAGGGAAGCACCAACCTCCCGCCTCTGAATGCTCACTGGGAGCAGGCAGGCAGCAAGACATGAACAAATCTGAATTTGAAAGCCGTATATAAAATAAACCCATCAGTTTTCTCCTCAAAACCCTTATTTGCGTCTCGTCTTCATAAAATCTTTAATGCTTCAATTTGTAGGTGTCACATGAAGAAGTCAATCATTGCTAAGGCTAGGTAGTGCTATGTATTTTCTATCTAAGATCTTATTTTTCCTAAAATAAGCACGATATTGAATAGCAATATTTGTTACCTCTTAACAATAGGGGGTGTGTATAAGCAAGTGTCATGTCTGAGCAGCGTGCCTGCAAAGGGAAGCAAGTCAGCTCATACCGAGCCCCACGCTGCTGTGGCTGTTTCGCTTCTGCTGCCTGAACTCGCTGATCTGGGAACTAGGAACATATTAGAAGAGAAAGATGAAGCAAAATGTAGGTCCACCGTTTCCTGGACGATGGCCCAGAGAGGGTCAAAATAACCCGTACTTGCTTTTGCTAAGGTAACTCTTCATCAAGTAACTGTGGATCATGACCAGATGCATAATGCAATTAATTTTAACTGCAAAGGTTCAGCCCCCAGGCCAAATTTGGCAAATAAGGAGGTTTGAAACACACTAAGCACCTTTCAGAGTCTAATGAAATTCACCCTAAGAGAGTCACAAAGTAGACAAGCGATTGCGGAGGACAAGGAAGGTTGTAAAGGACTGAAATACAAGAATTAAGGGGTGGAGAAAAGGGACTCTATAAAGCTAGAGACCAGTCAGACCAACACTCGACACTGGGTGGAGGCCGGGAGTTAATCAATTGGTTTGGAAACACCTACTGGTTCTCGATGAATGGCCACAGAGAATCATCAGCAAGATTTAGCAAATGGATTCAATACCGTTATGCTTGTTTCTGAAACCCCAGCCCTCTCTCCAAAGAAAGGGGGATGGAAAGCAAAGGAGGATTTGTTACTGCTCGTGTTGATTTTCCCAAGGTTTGACCTACTGGCGCGCAGACTAAACTCACATTTAAATGTAACTTTTACTTTGCATTATTGTTCAAAAGAAAAAAAAGAGACAGGAAACCCCTTTTCCCTACCTACAAGTTATTTAAGAAGCCATCACCAAAGCGGAGCCCCAGGGCAGTGATGGTGGCAGAGTCTGAAGCCCCAGATCAGTGAGGCAGCGGCCGGCAGGGCAGGAGCGGTGGCACGGCCACCTCCGAGAGCCCCACCTCGTCCCACGCTGCCTTCACCAGTTCCGACCAGCAGGAGAGATTATTAGCTATGCAAAGTGCAAATAAATAGAGTTGTGGAGCAACAGCTCTGACGAAGATTTCCACATTTAACAGCTGACTGCGTATAAATCCCTCCAGCTACGTGAAATCTCTTGCATTTCTGTCTTGAGGGCAATACCATCTTCACCAACTTTCACACCTCCCTTTCAGAGATGGTAAAAGAACTGAGACAGCAGATGTTGCTATAAATCATCATTCTCTACATCCTAACAACTACCAACTTCAAGGAACTACCAAAACCAGTCGCTGCTGGCCGCACTCACAGGGATGCTCCCTGGGACCCCGTGTTGTCGCCCTGCCCGAGCACAGACGCCGGGAGGGAAGGGGCAGCCCCATCACTCGACGGAGCATCGCCGGGATGCTGCGCATCAAACAGCCGCACTCATAAAATAACAATTGTGCGGCTCCTTTCACATCCTGTTCTTAATATTCCTACCCAGGCTTAGGGCTGGTTCCCCCTCCTGTGAGGTACCTGCGTATTAGTGCATTCACAGTATTCTGGGAGAAAAAAAAAATACAGAGTCAAGAAAACTACACCATTTTCATTTTTTGCAGGATGGAGGACACCAGGTTTTGGTTCTTCTCACCTCCTCCTCCCGTCAGAGTGGTTTTTGGCTCTCCCTCTTTCCGCACCGTTTCCTGCGTGTCCTGTGCACCAAACTGGCTGTAATGGAGGTGATAACTCTTTTTTTGTCCAATAGCAATTAATGCTGTCAAAGCCAATGCATGCTCTGTTTCGCAAAATGGTTGAAAGCATTCTAAAGAGCTATCACGTAAGCTGGGGCTTTTCAGTACTCTTCAGGGAAAGAAATGGGTCTGTATGTTTTTAATGCAACTGCTTCATTGTGAGAGGCAAAAAGCTCACAGACGTGCACATTTAGAATCACCAAATCATAGAATGGCTTTGGCTGGAAGAGACCTTTAAGACCATCGAGACCAACTGATAACTCCATCGGTGAAGTAATTTTTCCTAATATCCACCCTAAAGCTCCGCCGGCGCAACTCGACCCTTCAGCGCCTCTGGCAGTTGTTGGGCACTGTTAAAGGGCTCCAATAGGAGATGAGCCCACCCACCTGCTCCAAGACCCTGAGAATGAGGTTTGGGGGGTTTTTTGGCCTCACTATCTTCATGGCTTGTGAAGGACAACGTACAGAGAAGCCACTGGATCCCAGCGGGACCCTGCAGCTCAGTGAGAGCTCTCAGTCCCCCTCACACTCCAGGTAGGAGGATAATAAAGAAAGAAGAACCTGGAAGTGAGGCTCAAAACTTAGTCCAAAAAAATAAATTAAGTTTCATAAGGTCTCAAAAATGCCATGGGGAAAGCATATTTTCAGGCTTTCGTCTCTCCTATTCACTCGTTTCTTGGCTAACTGTATAGCTGTTATAGCTCTACATCTGTGAAGCTGTATAAAGATGAAAATCAGAGCTATGCCTGGATGAGAGCCTCGCGCTCTAGCGGTGACCGGGAAGGATCAAACAGGCAACAACATTTGGATCACAGATGCTGTGGAATGCTTTTACAATTACAGTTGATTTAATGCAAGGTAAATAAGGCTTTAGAGACACTTTAACACCTATTGATTCATATGAAAAGGAGTGTACACAAAAAGATTTATTTAATTGCCTTTGCATCTTAAAAAGTGTAGGTTACAGCAATTAATCACTGGGAGTACAGACACGGAGATGTCCCGGTGATGCAGCGCGTGTCAGTGTGCTCTCCAGATCGCCGCGGGAAGGCCTACGGAGATTTTTGAGCAAGGTTAGTGTGGAACCTCACATTTAGATTTAAAAGTTTGAAATGAGGCACCACGACATTTGTCACGTAAGCACCGAGCGGCATCCTAGAGGAACGTAGATGTGTAGGATATAGCCATGGCCAGGGGCCGAGCTCAGCCCCCAACAAAAACAACCCTCTAGCTGCTGGTATTGGAAATATTTGGCAAGTGCTGATAAATAATTTAAAAGGCACACTCCTTGCAATTATTTAATAAGCATGAAAAACTGCAGAGTGGTTTTAGATGTCATAACCACCTCACGTTAATGTAATTTATTACTTCATGGCCCCTTTTTAAGACCTGGTACAATAAACAGTCTATGTGGCCAGAGGGTAAGTGTCCCAGTACTGAAGCCAGCCCGAGTGCCGGGTCTGCTCCGGCAGAAGCAAAGCTCCAAGAATCCCCAGCGCCCACGATGGCCGCAGGCGTTCCCTCTCCGGCGCTCCCGGCCAGAGGATTAGCGCAGCGCAAGAGTTAAAAGCGGACGAAGCCCTGCCCTAATGCCTGGGCTTTAGAGGATGCTCTGAGCCAGACCCACGAAAGTGGGTCATGTAACACGCACGAGCTCTGCTCAACATAAATAACATCTGGCTCGTTTTAACGGCAACCCAAACTGCAGCTGGGAGGCAAGGAGCCGGGCTCCGCTCGCTGCAGAAGGTGGGCCCAGCAGCACTGCAAGTATGCAACTTTTCTGTTTTTTAAACCCAGGATACCTTAGAAGTTCTCCAGCTTAGTTTCTGTATGCCAAATATGCAAGTTATCCTGATTACCACCAAGTCATTAAATCCAAGATATGTAAAGCATTGCTACATCAATTAAAATATATTAAGGAGATGGATGAACAAGCTAGTACTCTCCAAGTTACACTTATTTACTTGATGGAGCAGTGGCTGCTTCAGGAACTGCGAAGGGCAAGTTGTGATGAGCATTCAGCAACCGTTTCTGAGTTTGCCTCAGTATGCAAAATCATAATTATTATTTTATGTCTCATTTTGTCCCATGGTTGCTATGCTTGACTTTCAGCAGCAAGAATATCTTTATCATTTAACCCAAACGAGATTTAAAATAAACTTACAGGGAAAAAAATAAAATAAAAAAGAGAGACTTTGGACTCCAGGTATTTCACACCACTTGTAACTGTAAACTGAATGTTAATCTGAGCACAGATTTCAGTGCTGCTTGCCTAACTCCTGCGTTTGTAACAGAACTCGCCATCCTCGTAACAACCGGAATATACTTACGCTTAAGTCAGAGTCAGTGGGCGAGTACAGAAGAGAAGATGCAACAAGGAAAGAAAAAGAGAGGCTTCTGCCTAGTGAATACACAATTTGGGGGTGATTTATTCTCATACTTGAATTTCAGATGAAGCAGCTTCAACATTCAAAAAAAATAAATAAATTAAACCCCAAGCTATGTTCCTTTTTCCTGCCTTTGGTATCACTTTGCTTTTCAGCACGGAAGTATGTTGACTCCTTCACAACGTGATCTCTTTCAGACAGCTCTCTAAAGACTCAAATTCCTTCCCAGTTGTAATGCTTAAATAACAGGAACTGATTTCACCACCACCACTTTTTTGGGTTTTTTTGTTATAAGACTCTTTCTGTTTCCTCTCCCCTCCAATCTTTCCCATTGAGCAAAGCCTTCAGACATGGGATGGAGGAGGGGGGAGGACTATTTAAGTTATTTTTACATGTATTCAAGTATTGCACAAAATAAAAAAGCCTTCCCACAGAAATTGTACTGAAGTACTCTGTCAAGCATGGCAGAAGTAGTTTTATCACAGAAATGCCGTAATCGCACAGGCGTTTTGTACCTTTTCCCATTTTTTCTTCCTGTCTATGAAGAAGTGAACTAAAATCAGCGTTGGTCTAACATTCATGTTTGCAGGAGGACAATGCTGGGAGCATCTCTCTGCAAAGCAAGCCCTGCTCACCGGGAGGAGCACCGGCACGGACAGGAGATGGTGATGCTGGGCCAGGTGGGAGTTGAAGGGGGGGTCAGGGCTGCTTACTGGAAGGAAACCCTCCTCTCCCTCACCATCACCCTGTGCCACCGTCCAGCTGCAGCCCAGAAGAGCTAGCACCGCGGCAGCTGCACCGCTGGCTGGGTACCACCACACAGAGAGCGATGCTGAGGAGGCCACCAGCCCCGAGAGGAGGCCACCAGCCCCGAGAGGAGGCCACCAGCCCCGAGAGGAGGCCACCAGCCCCGAGAGGAGGCCACCAGCCCCGAGAGGCTCAAGACACCCCCACCTCAGGGCTTCAGGTTCAATAGTCACAACCCCAGTTGAACAAGACTGAGACCCGACTCCTACAAACGAGGAGGCTGTTTTCCTGATCCACCTAATCTGCTCTATTAATAAAAATAGACCAAACCCTTCTGGCACAATTCATTTCTCGCTTCCACTTTCAAGTGGTCTCTAAATACAAGAAATCATGCCTGCCCAATTAATCACAGTGCTGAGCATCTCGAATACCTGGGGAGAATGCAAAACTACAGCTACTGCAAAGTTTAAATTAAACACTTGAGATAAATTAAGGAGTACTTTAAGAAACAGTGGCAGTTGTCCAGTAGCAGGTGAAAACTAATCTCCTGGCTTTTTTTTTTTCCTTGAAATTGTCTGATAAAAGGAGTTGTTTGTCAGCTACTGTAAGGCTTTTTGAGTCTTGCTGATGCTGCCCTTATTGAGTAGGAAAATGGAAGGAGACTAAAGCCCACTGGTAAACATTTAAGTTCCAAATTATTTTCATTTACACCCTAGTGACACAGACAGGCTTTCACATATGGTGTCAATGTGCTAACTGAATTTCCTCCACCTTCTACTATTTAAGCACAATGTCGGCTCGGCAGCCCTACCAAGAAACAGCTGAATATAACATACCATGTTCATTCTACACTTTGGGAATTGTCATATTGCATCTGTGGGATTAAGTTTTTTAAGGAGTTGTCAAGTTTAATTGGAGAGTTCACACAGTCCCAGCTCTGGTGCTGTGATTTATCCAGCAAGTGTTTCTCTTTTACCACTTTACACTAACTCATAGATCTAAATAAAACCATCTGTGAACAAAGCCTGTGGAATTAGGCAAACCGCTCAAAGTGCACTGGTTTTCCCAAGGTTTATTTTGTATGTTGTGTTGTTTTCCGGGTGTTTGAAAAACTTTTCTGCAGGTTCAGCATGTGGTGATGTGGATGGAGGTCGCTTCAGCCAGAGGTAACGGGCCAACGATGCTTGGTGTGCACCAGCCCTGCCCCAGCACCCTCCAGGGCACTGCCACCACGTGACTTTTTGATCCATGATCCCCAATTTTCTGCAGTCCTAAGCATTAGAAACACCAGGATTGACGCATCTGAAGGAGGAGCAGCGTTGCCCATCCGCGTCCCTCCTGGAGGTCCCCCTCCCAGGCTGCACGGGCGCTTTGGGCATGGGCAGCATTGTCCTCCCTCTCTCCCACCATTGTCTCTCTCCTCCCCAGGTGCTGCGGTCGCAGCCCTCAGCTGCCTCTGGCACCCTTCACAGCCTGAACAGACACCCTCTGCTGTCTGGGTATAAGTATACACACACACAAAATTATATATAAATAAAATTTCTGTTTGGAATAATATTTTATGACCTTCAAGCCTGGGAGCTGAGCAACACAGGTACGAGCTGGGACCAGTATCAGGCACAAGTTTGAACAGAAAGAATGTATTTAATATCTAAAAGGCACTTCTACACCTCTCAGGAAAACGAGCCGATACCACATTAGTTTTCTCTGCCCAGTGGATGAAGCTTTCTGCATCCTTACACGAACTAACGAGAAGCAATGAGCTTTTAATAAGCTAACAGACCACAGCCAAACTCAGAGGGTGCACCAGGTCTGAAAAGGCAGTGCTCAGGCATTCCCTTTGCACAGAACCACCTCTTACTTCTTGTTTTGGGGCACCCCCACTGCCAGGCACGGCCACCAGGGCCAGCCGGGCCCCCCCAGCCAACCAGTCGGGCTTGGGGGGATCTTTTCTGACATCCTTTTGGCTGGCAATTGCAAGGCATTTGTACGAGAGCAAGCGTTACCCGTCTCCCTAAAGCCCAAGAGGACTAAACCTCAAGTTGTGCACGTGCCAAAGCCCTGCCCTACCAAACAAGCGATGATTGCTGCAATTATTCTGCAGAAATGATTAAGTTTCTCTATTACCATCAGATGCAATAAACCCGATAGAAATCTTTTAAATTCATACAGAGAAGGGGAGATGCCATTTTTCTTAGAAACCTTCGCTTCATCCCTCATCAGTAGGTGAGCTTCCAAGGGCTCGGGGTGCGGGGCCGTGCCCAGGTACCGCTGGGTTTAGGGCAGCTCTCTGGGGCTTCCAGAAGCTGCCTCAGCTCCCGCTCCAGCGCGGTGCCCGGTTGTTTTGCCTCCGGCACTCACTACCTGCAGCTTGTAAACCAACATGAAGTGCAAGATGAGATTGCTGAGCCAGGGACTGAGTCATAAAAGCCTTTTGCAGCACTTACTTTACCTTGGAAAAAAAAGCCGACCACCCCACCATATATCCTCAGTGAGGTCCCAGCTGCATCAAGGCATCCCGGGGTATTAACCCTTTGCTTCCCCCGCGCAAACCCAGACCTGCCACGAGAGTCAACGGGAGGATGCACACGCACAAGAGACGCGTTTACAGAGAGAGAAACTGCTCTTAGCAATGAAAAGCGAGATATTTTAGTCTTTCAAGTATTTAGAGCTCTCATTTGTACATATTTATTCTACTTACATAAAAACAGTCCCCTGGAAAGCCATATACTAATCCATAAACAGAAAAATGGAAATTGAAACCCTCTGCTTCCTGCAGCAGCAGTGGGAATTACCCCAGCACAGAGATGAATAGCATATGTATGTATTCATAGAAAATACTGATAATGTGTGCAAATTATTTCTTTGGTATTAAAATATATTTATGTTTACAAAAACCAGCCCCAAAAGTACATAAAATGTCCAATCATATAGATGCCTTTCCAAAGTCCTCTAAAAAAAGATAGCTAGCATAAATTGCAAGGATACGGAGGTCTGAAGGATTCTGTATAATATCTGGAGATTTTTGAAGAGACACCTCTCTGCAACAGCTTTGCTATACTTGATCGTGCCTAAGGGCTAGATTGGAGGACTTCAGCCTTATTTGCCGTGTTTATGATGTCAAGCTCATGCAATCCAATAGTGTTCTCTCTTATTAACGTGAACAGAAATTGAGAAGACCTGGCCCATTCTTGGTCAAGTGCTCAGTTTGCAAAAGGAGCAATTACATACACACTGCATTTTGAAAAAAGAAAAAAGTAAACTCCATTATAACTTACAATAACGGGCAAACTTCCATCTTCAAATTAATTCATAGCTTTAAGCCTATGGAAGTTGAGACCTTCAGCCCAGCTTCACCTTTACTTTTTTCTACTACTTTTTATGGGAGAGCCCCACACAGGGATCAGAGCCCGTTACAAATAAAACCTTTATTCTACAAAATGCACAATCCAGCTAAGAACGTGCTTTACAAATTAGTTCAGGCAGGCTGGCCTACATCATCTGCATTTTTCATGTCCGACTGTGTGACTACTGGCAACCAACGCTCCCATTGCGGCGTTCGGGGGAACAAAGCTCCACCTGGCCACCTTCTGAGTGGGCAACGCCTGTGTCGGAACCCACAGCAAGTCTGCAGTTGGGAGTCACCGCGGCACTGCTCCTTTTCCCCCTGGATGCCCTCGCTCGGGGCTGGAGACATTTGCAAAGGCATAACTGGTTCACACGGCGGTTTCTGGGGTTTGTGTGTAGAACAGCGACGCAAGTGAAGGAATCACAGTTGAGCGTGTCCTGCACAAGCCAGGGCAGCCACCAGCCGTCATCAGAAGGGGTTACCAGCACCACAAAGCACGAGCAATATTAAGTGTCTCTTGTTTAATTCTGTGCTCCACAGCAATGTCTAAATACTTTGACAAAAAAAGAAAAATTAACTTGTTCTGAAGATATTTTAATATTCTCATGCAGAACCATTTCTCTTCACTAGACTCCCTTGTAATTTAAAGGCCATTGACTCGGTAGGAAAACAATCTTTATACCGAAGGAAAAAAAAAAAAAAGATCTCATCATGCCAGGAGCCAGTCTCCCTTGACCTCGTAATTATGACCACGTGTAACCAGGAAAATAACACATGGCTGACCGTGAGCTCAACTTGACCCGCTTAACCATTAACACAATGTTTTCGTACCCTTCTTCCTGAAGCCATTCTTTAAAGGGGCTTTATGATGGCTATTCATGCAGCAGTGAATGGCACGTAATGAAACCATGCATCTCACCCTGGCATCCAGATTTTTGTTGTTGACTTCAACCATAAATCTTTACATCTTTTTCCTTAGGGTAAAGTATTAAGAAATCATTTTCTTTGCCAAAATAGCGACTTAGAAGATACACATTTTATATGAAACGTGTACAAGGAAGAGCTCTTTTCCTGTGACACGTTCTCATTTGTTAACATAATTTTGACAGTCTTATTCCTGAGTGCAACAGTCTGAAGACGTAGATGCTAAGCAGCGCTATAATTAGCACATAATTTGCTCTAAACTTCCTGTTCCAAAATAATGAGATACACAGATTGAAAAGCTGCTGGACTGACAGAAGGGATAGCAAAGAGCCCCTGAATGACCTTGGTCAGGCTGCTGGCCACAGAGCGGACTCCTCCTGCGTTTGTGGACGGGGACTTCATTGGTGGGCTCACAGCAGGGTTTCCCACTGCAGGCACCTGGGATGACTCAAGTTAACCCTGTCCTGGTCAGTTAAGACCAGTGTCCCATGTCAGAGTCTGGTGGGGCTTCAAAGCAGACGACCTGAAAGGTGTAGGCAACCCAACAGCATTGCTGCTCCTGCAGGACCGTCAGGATGGATCAGGGCAAAGAGACACAGGAGCTCAGGAGCAGTGACCTCAAGCCAGCTCTGAGCAAGCCCCATGCCAGCACACGGTAATTACGCGTAGAACATTGACCTTTCCACCTTGCTATTGTTTTCACTGTTTTGTAGAAGCAAGAGGTTTTCCTCCATATCCCTCTTCAATCAGCTGCACTGTACAGGAGGCCTCATGGAAGGCAGGAGGAAAGCGGAGCTGCTCGTGCATTAACAGCCAATACAATCTCTTGATGGGGCCATTGACAAATAAAAGGGTTCCATAAGCATAGCAGCACATTATATTTGCTCTGTCATTAATATTTATGCCTTTATATATTTCACATTAATTAGGGTAATTAAATAGAGTAGCCTGTGAAGTTTATCAGGTGGAAGCCCGGAGATGAGAGGGCACGGTGTCTTTTGGGAAGGCTGCACTCTGCTTTCCCGTGAAGTGCACGCAGTCTGAAGTAGATCACTTTGGTCATTTTGGGAAGTGCTGTGAAGCCTTTAGACAGCTCAGTCAGTGTTAAAAGCTTTCACTGTGATGTATAATGGCCTGTAGAAGTCCCCAGGCTTTTGACTCAGACCAGTTGTTTACATCTAAATTACATTTCTTCATTAAGCTCAAACTTTAATTCCCACTATATTAAATTTGTGTTGTTCAAAACAATAAGAAGTGGTTTTTTATTGGCTTTGTTCCTACAATTATTAGATTAAGGATGTCATTAAAAAGTTGTCAAGACTTTCTGTAGACATGGTTTGGTAGTTATAAACAGGCCAGATTTTCACATCAATTTAGAGGGGGTGGGAAACAAACCACACTGAATTTGGTGCCTTGTATCCGTGCATTGTGTCCTATTAAAAATGATGCTTTCAGATTGGATGAAGCAGAGCCGGGGGAAGAGCACTGCTGGGGCTGGCGACACGCTCGCTGTGCTCCTCAAGCACCTCAGACACTGGAGATGAGCTACAGGTTTGGGTCTCTGTTCTCCCTCCCTCCCCCTTTTACTAGTATATAGTGTACAGAAATAAAGCTGATGGTTAAGAACCTTGCTCTTTTCCTCGTAGAAGCTGGCTTGCTTTTGCTTTTGTTTCTGGTGAGTATCAGGGTGAACGCAGGAGCTATATGCTGTAAAATAAGCAAGCCCACCTTTTCCAAAAGGGTTTTCCTTATATTCAAAATGATGCTCAACAGCTCATATATAATAAACTAACAGCGCACACGAGGGTGTGATGGGGTAGGAATCATCTCGTGTTTTATCTCCATGTGGAGAAATACTTGGTAAATATTTATATTGAAATTCCCAAGTGCCTGAAAAGCTCTGGGGCCAGAGCTTGTAATGCACAAACCACACAATATGCATATTACACACACAGAGACTTTTTTAAGCCAAGTGCCTAGACTTGGTAGTTTGCTGCAGAGGTAAGCGGAGACAACATTTACAAGGCTTTAAAGAGAAGTCTCTCTGGGGATGTGTCAGACCGAACCCGCTCCCGACCTCTCTCGGGCACAGGCCCAGGACAAACCTGAAGGAGACATGGACAACAGCTCCCTAAACCCGGGGGCAAACAAAGTTTGAGAGGAGTCCCGACACACACCTTGTGGTCTTCTGACATCTCCCAGGCCCTGTAACAAACAACGTGGTATTTGCCAGCCAATGGAAGTTTATGGAGAAACTCGGCTAAAAGCTCCAAGTTCAGCCAACAATTCTCACCCTGGCCTCTCGGTGCAGCGCCTCGGGACAGCTCAGGAGCACACGGGGACCGGGGGCTACCAGCCTGGCAGGGCTCCAGCCCTCGAGTACTGGGCAACGAAGCCATGCTCGACCCTCCCAGCAGGCCGGGGCGGGGAGCCGAGGCCGCCCCCACACACACACACCCCGGCCCCACAGCAGCAGGCCGGGGAGCCGAGGCCGCCCCCCCACACGCACCCCCCGGCCCCACAGCAGCAGGCCGGGGCGGGGAGCCGAGGCCGCCCCCCCACACGCACCCCCCGGCCCCACAGCAGCAGGCCGGGGCGGGGAGCCGAGGCCGCCCCACACACACGCACACCCCGGCCCCACAGCAGCAGGCCGGGGCGGGGAGCCGAGGCCGCCCCCCCACCTCACACAGACCCCCCGGCCCCACAGCAGCAGGCCGGGGCGGGGAGCCGAGGCCGCCCCCCCACCTCACACAGACCCCCCGGCCCCACAGCAGCAGGCCGGGGCGGGGAGCCGAGGCCGCCCCACACACACACACACACACACCCCGGCCCCACAGCAGCAGGCCGGGGCTCCTTTCCCTCCGCACCCCCCCACCCTCTGCGCCAGGCAGATAACGCACAGAACTAAATAACAGCAAATGCTTTGTCACAGTGTATCTCTCCCACCCCAAACGGGGGCGTTTTAGGGAACAGAATAAGCTAATTAGATAGCCGTTCAGGACGCGAGGGTGAGCTCTCTCTAGATGCGGATCGCATCTCGCAGGTGGAAAACACATTGCTCATTTGTCGAGCCAGCTTGCTGCGGAACGAGTTCCTGACATATTTTTTTGTTGTTGTTGTTATTTTTATAGCCACACGGGCGGAGGCCGCGGCCGGTCAGCAGGGCGGTTTGCCCAGCCGGTGGGGATGGGGGTGCAGCCCCCGGCCCAGCAGCACAAGGCGCGGCCCGGGGCCCTGCCCCCTCCGTGCTGGAGGGCGGGCGGCGCGACAGCCCCTCATTAGCCGCGGAGCGCAGCCGTTGGCGGCGGCCTGTCTGCGATCCCCGAGATGTGCGGCATTTCCAAAAGTCAAGTGGGGAGGATGAGAGTCAGCGAGAGAAGCACCGCCGCAGCAGAGCGGTTGCAGACGCCAGGGGGAAGGGGAAGCACGCTCACAAAGGAGGGCAGAGCCCAAATCGCTCTGTTTGTTTCCGTGACAAAGGAGGACCATAAGCACCACGTATGGAACAGAAAGATTTATCCGATGGCAGTCACAGATTACAAATAGTCTTGCTACAAACAAGCTGTACTGCCTCAGAAGCAGCAACATGCTTTCAGTAAATAACTCATTAGCGGCTAATATACTTTTCCCTTGCTTTATATCTTTTGAGAGCAGGAGGACGGGTCTCTGTACCTGGGGGGGGTGTCACCCACCACCCCGGGGCCGTGGGCCATTCAGGCATCGGCCCCTGCACCCAGGGCCAGGGGAGCCAGAACAGCCCGCAGGAACACAGCGGAGGAGCTGCCTGAATTTCACTGGTATCAATAAACAGGAAAAAAAAAAAAAAATCATTGGAGGCAATAAAAGTATAAGCAGGAATTCGGTTTGTGCCCAACGTTTTAGTGTCAACACACCGTCCCGTCTTGCACTGAGCTCCACCAGTAACTGTATGTAAAAGCCTGGAGGATCACTTGTTGCACCCAATTCCAAATCAATTCTGAATACATCTTCTTGACCTCAGTTACTTATCCTTTATGACACGTTCACAGTAATGACTAAATTGAGATTTTAACACATGCGCGTGTAATTCCTGGACTATATATACCTAAACTCAAATCAATGTATCTCCCCACATGCCACGCCAGGTTAAACCAGGAGAGGAACAGACTAACATTTTATAATCTTTCCAAGAAAACAAACAACGTTTCAGCCAGCACACACATCCCTCACGTGTTTATATAATAAAATTATATTCTAAAACACAGCCTCAATCCTACCTTTTTTTTTTTTAATAAGAGGTGATAGTTTTCATTTTACTTACATCTCTCATTCGTGCATATTGGCAAAAGTTTCCTTTAAGCGAGGAAAAGGCAATTTGAACGTTATTCATTATTCAGAAACCTCCCGAGCCCCCACACCAGTCCAGCCAGCATAAAAAAAAACCGTAAGTCTGTACAGCACTCACCCTCCAGAAGCTTTGAGCCAGTTTCTTTACTTTACATCCTTCATGTCCACGGTGGCGTTTTGCTCCAGCACAAAGAACCCCCGATTTATCGCCCCTTCCCCGGGCAGCAGCGTCCCGCAGCTCCGCTCCCTTTTGGGCTCAGCCGCGAGAACAGCCCCCCGCCCCCCGCGCCCCCTCCGCCGCTCCGTCCCCGCCTAACGAGGCCGATGCCCAGCACCTGGGGCTGCCCGGGGCTCCCTGCCCCGGCTGGGGCCGGCCCTTGTGCAACGACCACCTTCGGGGGGGGGGGGGCTGGAGCTGAAGGGCAAGAGCAGGGCCCGGGGATGGTTTTCCCGGCTGGCTGTGACCGGCACAGTCACACTGCTGCCAGGGGCTGTCACCTCTTAGGGCTCTTCTCAGCCATGTCATAGAATCATAGAATCATAGAATTGTTGAGGTTGGAAGGGACCTTTAAGATCATCAAGTCCAACCTTTAACCTACCCTGACAAGAGCCACTTCTAAACCATGTCCCCCAGTGCCCCATCTACCTTTTTTTTAAACACCTCCAGGGATGGTGAATCCACCACCTCCCCGGGCAGCCTATTCCAATGTTTAATAACCCTTTCAGTGAAAAAATGTCTCCTAATATCTAATCTAAACCTCCCCTGACGTAACTTGAACCCGTTTCCCCTCGTCCTATCACTTGTCACCAGTGATGTCACCTCTTAGGGCTCTTCTCAGCCATGTCCGTGTCTCTGCTGTCACACCTGGGGCGTCCTCGGGGCCACAGGGAGCGGGTGGCCAGAGGGGAAGGGCAATGGCCGGGAGATGCCACCACCTCTCACAGGAGCGTGAGCCTGGTCTGCTGGCTCTGGGTCTGTGGCTCTGGGTCAGGAGGAAGAGGAGGAGAAGGAGGAGGAGGAAGAGGAAGGACAAAAGCCCATCCAGGCAGCAGCAGGGCATGTCTTTGGAGAGCTGGGCAGGAGCAAATCCAGTGTGGAGGCATGGGCATGTGAAAGGGTTAGTTAGCAGCCGCTGGTAGTTACCCTCCAACTATCCCTCCATGTATCCTGAGACAACTATTATTTCTGCACTGGACATGCAGGGTGGTGGCATAATGCCTCTGTCTTCTCCTTCCTTAGCGGATGGAAGCATTACACAGATGTATTTCTGCAACTACTTGGACTGATCCCATTCTCTCAGTTTCCTTGAGCAGTTTAAATAAGCCTCCCGTTAACTCCGTTGCTTTCTTAATCCAGCGCTAGACTTTTAAATACTGTTACTCCTAAAACAGCGCTGGCTCCACTGTGAGCGGCTCTGCTCCCTCGGCACATTCCCGTATCGATAATGCGATTTAAACCCTGATGCATGCACCTCCAATACCCTGATACGCAATTTGGAAGGCTGTTACTTAAAAGGCTCAGGTTGCTGGAAAAATAATTCAGCCAAGAGATGAAGAGCAGCGGTTTCCCACAGCAGAGCTGCTGGAGTCACCTCCGCTGGCCCCGATCCCCTCCCTGGGACACTGGTGCCACCCCCCACATCACCCCGGTTCTGCTGCCGAGCATCGCAGGGCCCACCAAAGGGGATGAGTGTCCTGCTCAGGTAATGATGGCAGGTAGATAAAGTGCTTAATCTGCTGTAAACCCAGCGGTTAGCACAAAAAGCTGTAATTTCAACTTGACCCCAACAGCTGGAGAACAAAAGTAGCAAATGGTGGGTCTCAAACATTGATGGCTTGTAGAGGCCTGAACTCCACCTGGTAGAAGATGCAGAATGCAATGTATTTCGTGTCTGCCATGGAAAGAAAATATTATTTTAACAGGTCCCCCTGGGCCATGGCTTCCCAGGCAGCGCGTGGTGGCTCATGTCCTCCCCAGGGTGTCCCTCTGGCCCTGGGGGATGCATAGAAGCTGCTGTTCCCTGGGTGAAACATAACACGGGGTCTTCCAGGCCTTTCCCCCATTGACGCACCTTTTCTCCCGTCCTCCTTCGCTAACGCTGCCACTCAGCAAGTCATCCCGTTCAGCTGGCGGAGTACCAGCTCCTCAGCGGGACGCGGCAGTGCCCACACACGGCAGTGCCCGCAGGGAGGACCGGGTGGCTGCCCAGCGCGGTGTCCCCTGACAGGGACACGGGGGACAGGCCGGCGCTTCCCCGGTCACCGCCCGCCGGGGGGGCCCGGGCGCTCCCCACAGCATGGGGCGCTCATTTGTAATTGACAGTTTCTCGCCAGCGCTTCCCGGCCAAATCAAGAGGTTGTTCTCCAAAGACAGGCAGCTGGGTAAATGTCAAGAGCTCAAAAAGTAAATTATAGTGCAAACAGGTTTGATATTTCTATGAAATGAAAGTTAAGCACATTTCTTTTTTAAAATACAGAATTTTATTTAAAGCAAGTGAAAACCTTCTATTGTGACCTTTATGATATTCCAAACAGTGACGAATTTGGTCATTACAAATAACCTTTTCCTAGCAAGAGCCTTACCCATTGGGACTTCCTTGCACTGATACACATAAATTAATTCCCAACTTACAAACAATAAATAACATAAAAATCTTTTAAGATACCTATTCTACAGTAAAATATGAATATTGCAGAACCAACGAAAAAGGCAGTACCACTTTAAAGTGCCACCGTGGAAGATTTTGTTTTGTACCGCAGCTTTCTGGGAAGCCAACTCTGGCACCCCTCTACTATTTCAGCAGTGAATAAGTATTCCAGGATTTGCCTCGCTATTTGTATATATGATTAACCCGCAGGTGAGAATGAGATCATTAACCTGGGATTACTTACATGTTTAGAGCTCTCATCACGCCTGTAGTGCCTTGTTAGCCAAACTAAAAATGTCCCTAATTTTTCATTTTTCTTTCAACTTTACACTGACAAACATTATTCGAGACATGTAAATTAGAAAGAAAAATCAATGGTCACTAAATGAAACCTGAAACTCTGAGTGATTAACCCACAGAGCACCAAACCGTGTCTCACGATGGAACCATCAGACTAACGCGGCGCTTTCTGAAACAAACGTTATCCTTTTAGCAACAGGAGCTCTTGCTCCCAGGTGGCAAATCACAGGATTTACCCTGCCTGCTTTATCCCATAAAAAAAAGGCTGCCACGACACCCTGCTCCCGCTTTGAAATAGCTCCTGGAAATAAAGGTGTTCCCCGTGGGGGGAGAGGCGAGGCGAGGCTGAGCACCGATGACCCCCTCGCCCTGTCCCTCCTCGCAGCAGCATCCTCTGGGCGCCGGCTGCCCGGCCTGGGGGTCCCCGGGGGGGGGGACCGGCCTGGGGAGGGGGCAGGAAGATGTCCTGTGCCCTGGGGACGTCACACAAGGATGCAGCTGAAGATGAACTGCCCAGGGATGCAGATCCTGGTTGTTACTGAGCCTCGGGGAGGTCGGGATCCCACCTCCCACCCCCGCAGGATGTGGAAGGAGCTGAAGGAATGGGACCCCAGACCCTGCAGCATCCTCTTGGTGAAACAGCACTTGGGGCTGCTGGAGTCGTAGAATCATAGAATGTGTTGGGTTGGAAGGGACCTTTAAAGGTCATCTAGTCCAACCCCCCCAGTCAGAGCAGTTTCTCCAAACGCGTCAGCCCGATGGTGGCGTTCCCCTGCTTGCAAGGGGTGGGGAGCACAAATCCCACCGGAGAGCAAAGACATAAACGGGGTGGACAAACAACAGTGGGTTTCTTCCTCCCCAGAGCACTTTGGCGCCGAGCAGGTCCTGCTCCCGTGCATCCCCACAACCTCCTGGCCAGCACCGCCCAGCCTGAGCAGCAGGGGATGTTCCGTCTGCCAAAAGGCAGCGTTTATGGCTCAAATGCCGTCTCCGCGGGACACAGCCAGAGCTGGCAACCAACGGCAGAGACCCTGGGCGGGGGCTGTTCTCAGTGAGACCCCGTTGGGATGGAAGAGCGCCGATGCCGGCTCGGCAGCAGCCTCTGCTGCCCCGCACTGGGTGTCCCCCCCGGCACAGCACCCGTGGACCCTCAGGGTCCGGTGCAAGGCTGCTCCATCATTTCAGGGGTGTTCCAGCCGGAGGCTGGGGACCCACTCTGGAAGGTGCAACCACCCACAACACCCACAAGCCCATCGCACGCCCTGTCCTCGCAGACCGCCACATCACATATTGCTTTTAAAGGTCCTGAGTTGTTTTTCACACACAATCGTGATGGTGGCTTCATGGTCCACATCCCTGCCCCATGTATTGCGTCCATCTACCTAAAATGTAGGGACAACAACTGTTGTAGGAGACAGCAAAGACCATGAAGGTACGTGCTGGTGGCAGAAGAGGGAAGACAAACTTATTTTTCTTCATTGTGGTCCCCACAGTTAGAGTACCAACCACATTGCCTTTTTGCTGTACTTTGAAACAATTGTCATTAGTTAGGATTAAAAAAATTATCTAAATGTGACAGTACATTTAAAAATATTGATAATAAGTTCTTTTGTCCTTCATGCTGTGTCGTAAGTATAGCCCCTGCTTTACATTCCCTAACAAGATGTGGCATTTGCTGTTTAATTATATCTAATGTAGGAAACACAATATCTGCTCCACTATTGAAAAAAAACGGGGTATAATGAAGACTAACATGTTAGAAATTTCCAGTAATAATTAAACACTTCAGTTTACTTGATTTAATTAAGACGTTTAAGGACTGCCATTTCAGAAACGAATCTTGTGAACTTCTATGAAATCAACAGGTCAAATGTTCGAGGGAATCCCACGGATGATGGCACTGCATTTCTGGAGCCGCTCTCCAGATCACATTCCCTGCTTCTCTTCTTTACTCCGAAGAGTTTCAGCACTGAAGAATAAACAGGTTTCTGGATCCGCAGTAAAACCAAGACACAAGAAGCGCTGCAGCGATGGCATTGGCATGTGGGGGACAGCCATCGCGGGAGCACGGCGCCCGTGGGCAGGAGGGTGATTCTCGGGCCAGGGCAGCTGGGAAAAGCCGTTCCTCTCTGCAGAGGGATGCGGTGGGTAACTCCCGTTCCTCTCTGCAGAGGGATGCGGTGGGTAACTCCCGTTCCTGTCTGCAGAGGGATGCGGTGGGTAACTCCCGTTCCTGTCTGTGGAGGGATGCAGTGGGTAACTCCCGTTCCTGTCTGTGGAGGGATGCAGTGGGTAACTCCCGTTCCTCTCTGCGGAGGGATGCGGTGGGTAACTCCCGTTCCTCTCTGCGGAGGGATGCGGTGGGTAACTCCCGTTCCTGTCTGCGGAGGGATGCGGTGGGTAACTCCCGTTCCTGTCTGTGGAGGGATGCGGTGGGTAACTCCCGTTCCTGTCTGCGGAGGGATGCGGTGGGTAACTCCCGTTCCTGTCTGCGGAGGGATGCGGTGGGTAACTCCCGTTCCTGTCTGCGGAGGGATGCAGTGGGTAACTCCCGTTCCTGTCTGCGGAGGGATGCGGTGGGTAACTCCCGTTCCTCTCTGCGGAGGGATGCGGTGGGTAACTCCCGTTCCTGTCTGTGGAGGGATGCAGTGGGTAACTCCCGTTCCTCTCTGCGGAGGGATGCGGTGGGTAACTCCCGTTCCTCTCTGTGGAGGGATGCAGTGGGTAACTCCCGTTCCTGTCTGTGGAGGGATGCGGTGGGTAACTCCCGTTCCTGTCTGTGGAGGGATGCGGTGGGTAACTCCCGTTCCTCTCTGCGGAGGGATGCGGTGGGTAACTCCCGTTCCTGTCTGTGGAGGGATGCAGTGGGTAACTCCCGTTCCTGTCTGCGGAGGGATGCGGTGGGTAACTCCCGTTCCTCTCTGCGGAGGGATGCGGTGGGTAACTCCCGTTCCTGTCTGCGGAGGGATGCGGTGGGTAACTCCCGTTCCTGTCTGTGGAGGGATGCGGTGGGTAACTCCCGTTCTTCTCTGCGGAGGGATGCGGTGGGTAACTCCCGTTCCTGTCTGTGGAGGGATGCAGTGGGTAACTCCCGTTCCTCTCTGCGGAGGGATGCGGTGGGTAACTCCCGTTCCTGTCTGCGGAGGGATGCGGTGGGTAACTCCCGTTCCTCTCTGCGGAGGGATGCGGTGGGTAACTCCCGTTCCTGTCTGCGGAGGGATGCGGTGGGTAACTCCCGTTCCTGTCTGTGGAGGGATGCGGTGGGTAACTCACGTTTTTAGAGGAACAAGCTGATGTCCGGCAGGGCGAGGAGCTGCCTGTTGACTAATGCACGTGTCCCATCACTGGAGGTCCTGTGGGTCCCCAGACCCCCTGGGAAGGGCAGGGTGGCTCTCGGGTGCCCCCGCAGCCCCCAGGGGGGTTTCCCCACTGCAGCACTGGACCAGAAGCCCCTCGGGAGGGCGGTGGTGGCCACAGAGCAGGGCCACAGGCACAGTTGGTGTCTGCTGGGGAGAACAGACCTCGCGGCCTTTGGCACAGCCTGCAGCCCCTGCAGCTCCCTGGGGCTCTGTGAACAGGAGCTCCTTAAACTGATCGGGGGAAAGAAGTAATCAGCGCATAAATCTCCTCACACCAAGACATTAGAGGCAAAATATTTATTAAAGAGTAATATAGTTTTCTAGCTAGAGATGATGCATGGCGCGTGGAAGACATCACTTGAATAAACATTGCAGCAGCATCTGCAAAAGTAATGCGATCATCATCAATCTGTATTTCAGAAGAATGAGCAATGCCTCTATGGCCAGGTGCTCCCGTTAATAAGAAATCCTTCTGTGGAGCATTACGCTTAAAAATAACCATTGGGACATTTACATCTGCGCGTTTCCATCCGACAGGCTAACCAGAACCAGCTAAATAGATAAAGGTGGGCAGAGAGGGTCAGTATCTGCAAGTGGTGAGAACTGAGCCCCTGTTGCTGGAAGAGCTGAAGCTGTTGGGGTTTGGGGATGCTGAAGAGCCCTGAACAGAGACCCCATGGGGAGCTACATTAGAGAAATCACAGAATCATAGAATTGTCCGGGTTGGAAGGGACCTTTCAGATCGAGTCCAACCATCAACCCAACTGTGACAAAAAACGCCACTAAACCGTATCTCTAAGCACGGTGTCTACTCGTCTTTTAAATCCCTCCAGGGATGGCGACTCCACTGCTTCCCTGGGCAGCCTGTTCCAAAGCTTAATAACCCTTTCAGTGCAAAAATCTTTCCTAATATCCATCCTAAACCTCCCCTGGCGCAACTTGAGGCCAAGCAGGGTAAACGACCCCACTTTGGGACAACATTACAAACGCCACAGCCCCAAGGAGCCCAAGTCACAGGGAAAGCAAAGGGGCCGGTGTGTGTTGTCCCAGCCCCCCCGAGCTCCCAGCCCTGGCGGGGCTCAGTGGAGGCGGCAGCGGGCACCCGCCGGGCACCGCAGCCAACGCCATCCCTTTGGGTGCAATTACAGCTCTTCTCCTCTGCTGCAGAACTTCGGGGACTCTAGAACTCCCCAATTCAACAACAGCCTCATACTGACAGTAACGGCGCAATGGAAATCGAAACTTTTGTCCAGTTTATGGACCCATAAAATCAGCAAACTGTAAGGTAAGCCGCCCTCATTTCAGGTACCACGTGCCATCGGCACCTTTTTAACTTCATTTTGAACCCCATCTAAGAGAAAGCTGTAATAGCTGCTTGCCTTTCTATGTCTGCTGTTGCAAGCCTGCCAAGGCAGTAGCTTATTTCGGTATATTTTTACAACTGGACTTAAGAGAAATGTTCCAAAATCTATGTAAAAGTCCCTATTTTTCCTTGTGGAGTCTAACCATCAGGTGAGAAAAAGTTCAGGACAGAGAAGCCTTGAGAGCAAAGAGTAATTGAAGTCATGTTCAGGGGAAAAAAAAAAAAAAAGGAAACTTTTAAAATAGAGTAATTCCTGCCTCTTGGGGTTGAAAAATTGATCTCCAATTGCCTGTGCCTCCCTGAGATTGCTGCTCCGATCCCTGCAGCCCACTGCTCGGCATCTCCCCACCTCGGGGCTCCCTGGTGGATGCTGGGCCTGATAGAGCTTGGAAGGAACGATCGCTATTTGGATACAGATCCCTATTTTTTGAGTGCCATCCGTGTCCTTGAAACTGCTCAAAACCAATAAAGGAAATCTTTGCCGTGAACTCTGCCACTTCATGAACAGATGCACAAAGATGTTCGTTAATTTAGTCGAGCCAAAGGATTAAAGAATTGTTCTAGTTTGCATCGCAACGTTATTGTTCTCTTATCTATTGCAGTTTGTGTGAAGATTAAGGGAAAGCAGACCTGAATTAACGCATTTCACAGAAGAAAGGACTTGGAGAAAGAGGAATTCCCCAATTGTCTGGCTTAGTTCAGCGGTCAGTTGCTTCTGCTTTGTCTTCATCCTTCTCCGAAAATATTTTTATCACTCACTCACTGACTGTTGGAGATGCATCTCCTCTACCCTTCAGTCTTCTTCGTTCCTTCTTCTATTTCCCCCTTAACATTTTCTTCCTCTCTTCATCATTGTCATTGTGACAAATAGGGTTTTACAGACTAAATTGCTTTTCTTGTTATAATTCCAGTACCATAAGAATCTTAATTAGAGTTGCTTATGTTTCAGAAGCTATTTAAAATGTACTGGAAGATCATACACTATTCTTCACCTCGGTATGCGACTCCCACTATTGCTGGTTAAAAAAAGTTCCAAAGATTTGAAGAGTGGATTTTTTTTTTTTCTTTTCCTGTGGGTAGTATAAAATGAAGACGAAGTTTAGCTTTCCAAGTTAGGGTCTGTCAAAGTGCCTCTGAAAGTCACAAGCACAAAAAATCAGCTCTTCCCACAGCTCTGCTGGAAATTTCCATCCCTGTCTTCTCTACGGGGGCTCGTCGTCACCAAAGGTTTTGTGGAATAAAGGCAGGAGACGCTTTGCAATTACAGCTTGCCAAAACCTGGATTCTTTTCTCTGAAGGAAGGGCTCGCTTTCGGAAATATTCTCACTCCGTGAAAATGTCCCGTGCCAAAATAAGACCTTTGATTGCATTTGAGGGAAAGGGAATGTCATGTGGGGTTTTTTGGGGGGTGTGGGGGTTATCAATGACATTTTTTCCAGGATCGGGTGCTGGGGGCGGCAGGGCTCCCCGGCGCGGCTCGCCAGGGGCTCGGCCACCTCCCTCCGCTCCGTCTCCCCGGCTCCTGACTGCTCCTGCCGATCGGTGTCTCTGCCTCGCCGCGATGGCAGATAAAACACTATCACTGACCTTGCCGTACGTGGTTTAACGTGGCACGCCGAGAAAACAGGTGTTTATATAGCGGGAAAATCGCCATTAGAGTTGATAGCATTCTTCCCTTGCTTGACCAAATGGGCTGCTGAGGGCTGGCGTGTGGGCCGCAAAGCCGTGTTCGGTGCGGGCGGCCAGAGAAGGGGTAGAGAAGTACTGAATTATAAACAATCCAGCAAAAAAGATATAATGGCAGAAAATGAATTAAAATTACACCTGGCCGTTTCCATGAAATGGAGTAGGATGCTGTGTGTGATAGAACCCTGCGCTTGAAAGCAGGAATGCATTTGCTGTCATTATCCTTGTAAGCTGAACGGCATAAAACAAGCTACACTAATGGCAACGCTTCTGACAGGAGCTGAAATTGCCCGCAGCAGCTCTCCCCACTTCACCTCGTAGCGTTACGTAAAATTAAAAGACTGGCTTCAGGAAATCTACTGGGGATTGTTCCTACCGAGAGGAGAGAGAAAAGAAATACTCCACTGGTTTTCTATTCCTTTTTTTTTTTCCTTTTCTTCCTTTTACTTTTATAAGAGAATACAGAGTAATGTTATATGGAAAGGATGTTACTATGACACTGCTGAGATGTGCTGAAAAAAAGGACAGATTCATATAAATTATTTATGATTAATGTATTATACTTTACTAGAGCAATTTAAATATAGAGATTTCAGTATTTCTTAGCATCGTTATGGAGATGTAAAAAAAGCATTAGCAGCAAATACTTGCTGCTAACAACCAGGTGGAGCACGTGGGAGAGCCTGTTTGGGTGAGAAAAGGGGAGGAGACCAGAAAAGCCCAGGGACATGTTCGCAGTCTCCCACTCGTGGCACATCAAGGGCTTTGGGCTCTGCCATCCAGCGCTGCCGTCAGCTGCCGAAATCCCATCCGCCGGCTTTGGGTCTGTTCTGGTACGGATGCAGGTACTTCACGGCAACTGGAGAGGGTATTAGAGTTAACTGTGGTGTTGACCGATTATTTTGAAGAGAAGAATAATTAACTGCATCTGTGTACATATATGCACGCGCTATATACTTACCTGTCTACATGTACAGGTGTATATTTATATACCATGAAAGCAGCCCTGAGCTGATCCTCCTCTCCGCCTGGACGCGGGACGCAAGGTTCCCACCCTTTGGTCCCCGTCCTCCTCTGCACCCTGTTCCCACCCCCACCAGAACAGCGGGGACAACATCGCTGGGGCTTTTCAGATCTGAACTTCTGGAAAAAAAGAAAAAGAAAAGAAAAAAACCCCACCCAGCCTTCACTTCATTTCACTTCCTATTAAGGCCAGTCTGGCAGATGAAGCAAGAAAATGAAGTGAGAACAGCCGCGTCTCCATCAGCAGGGGTGTGTTGGCTCACTTGGGTACCACGGGTCACGGCACACACGGCTCACGTTGGCCCCGCGCAGGTGAAGTAAATCCACTTTTATTCCTTTCACCCGATTTCTTTTGGCGCTTGCACCCGGTGAGGACCCCTGTGAGGCAGAAACTCCTGCTGGGAGGGAAGGGAGAGCACCGTACGCTGCTGACAATTCCGGTTTGCAAAAACTTACTGTTTGGTAAAAATCGGTGATTATTTCCTGCAGAGCTGGCCATGCAGTACGGGAGGAGCTGGTGAGAGAGGCTGCGGTGCGGCTCTGCCTGCCAGGTTTGGTACTAAATCTGCTCATAACTGGGGCCTGCAAAAAAAAAACAAAGCTGAAAGAGACCCAGCCTGGTGGAAAAATGTGCATCAACCCTTAACAAGCTATTGTCAGTCAAGGAAAATTACCCAGTTATGGCCAAACCTAACAGAACGGGCAGTTTAGATTTTATGAACATTGAAGAGAGTCCAAAGTACTGGTATCAGCATCGAAAGAAAAGCTAGGGTCACAGAGACTGCGGATGAGTAACGCCCAGGAGGTAACGATGGTCATAGGCTCGCTGGGGGTGTGTGTGAAATAAAAGCATGGCTAGAACGTGGGAAACCCCTGCTCTGGAAGTGTAATAAGGAGAAGCGTACCTGCTGTTGAGATCAAGCGTGCGGCGAGCTTCATTTTCTGTGTTGGTAGAGCTACGGAGGGTCTGGAGAGACGTACTTGGCCTTCTTGAGAAGCGTCATCTCAGATCTTTGTCTTCACCCTGCAGGAAGCTGAGTTCCTTCCCTGGGATAGCCTTAGTTATAGGATCCTGCGTCTCAACGTGCGATAAATACACAACATACACAACTGCAGGGTCCTGCATGTGGGTCGGGGCAATCCCCAGCACCAATCCAGGCTGGGCGGAGAATGGCTGGAGAGCAGCCCTGAGGAGAAGGACCTGGGGATGTTGGTGGGTGAGAAGCTCAACACAACCTGGCAATGTGCGCTGGCAGCCCAGAGGGCTATGAGGACAGGCTGGGAGAGCTGGGGGGGTTCAGCCTGGAGAAGAGAAGGCTCCGGGGAGACCTTCCAGCCCCTGCCAGGCCCTAAAGGGGCTCCAGGAAAGCTGGGGAGGGACTCTGGAGCAGGGAGGGGAGCCATGGGACGAGGGGGAAGGGTTTTACACTGCAAGAGGGGAGATTGAGATGAGATGTGAGGCAGAAATTGTTGGCTGTGAGGGTGGTGAGCCCCTGGCCCAGGTTGCCCAGAGAAGCTGTGGCTGCCCCATCCCTGGAGGGGTTCAAGGCCAGGTTGGACGGGGCTTGGAGCAACCTGGGCTGGTGGGAGGTGTCCCTGCCCAGGGCAGGGGGTGGCACTGGGTGGGCTTTAGGGTCCCTTCCAACCCAAACCAGTCTGTGATTCTACCATATTTCCACCAAAATCAAAGGTCGATCAGTGTCTCCCTCGGCACTGCCCCAGAGGAGGGCAGATGGGGTGCTTCGGTGGGCAGCGTGCCGTCCCAGCATGGGCACCCAGCGTGGCCGCCCCATGGGCACCCCGATCGCCTGCACCGGAGAGGAGCCGGCAGAACATCTCCAGGGTTATTATGCACCATCAATTTTCCCAATCACTTCAGCCTATTACTTCTGAGGAGTTTTTGATTAAATTTACATAAAACGCACTCTCCCTCCCTCTCAGGGTTGTTTTAACTGCTGCATTATTGCTATTTCTTGCACAAGCTTTTCTGGGAGCGGGGATGATCTCCACCTACGGAGGAACTTACCTTGCCTCCAGCAAGCCTTCGGAAAGCCCATGAGAAATTACCTGAGGACAGCAAGGTCCCAGGCTCCCCCTTCATCCAGGTGGATTTAGAAGTTATAGTCTTTGTGGTGAACCAATGTCATTGTCACTTTAGAGGCATGGAGCTTCTGAATGATTTCATTGCTCTTTGAGAGAAGCGATGAAAGCTGGAGCAAGGCAGGCTGGCAGGATTTGGAGGTTCGTGTTCGCCTGTGCATCACACGAACATGGTGAGATCCGGCTGCCGCTCAGCGTCCGAGCCCCTGGTTCCTTTCACGCCCGATGGTGTGGCACGCCAGGCTGCGGGCCGGTGGCCTCGGGCAGGGTCCTGGGTCAGGACAAGCCCCGAGGCTCAAGGTTAAGGTGGGACAGAGAGGCTCGCGTGAGCCTACAAGGTTGCAGGGAGGCACTGAGGGGCAAGAGCTGGTTAAACATACAACATACAAACATAAAGGAACAATCTACAGCACCCACTTTTCCCTGTGGCAGAAGGAAAGTTCACATAGAAGAGATTTTTCGGTACTATGAGACAAGGGAAGTACATTAGAAAGCGAAGCAGTAGAGCTGCGACCCAGCGCCCTGAGCGGAGGAGCCTGCAGCCCCGCTTCAGCAGCACCCCCGCTCACAGCCCTCGCCCGCGAGGGGAGCGTGAGAATCACAGAATCACAGAATCACAGAATCGCCTGGGTTGGAAGGGACCTTTCAGACCATCGAGTCCAACCATAGACCCAGCACTGCCAAGGCCACCACTACCCCGTGTCCCTCAGCACCACGTCTGCCCGGCTTTTCAATCCCTCCAGGGATGGCGACTCCCCCACTGCCCGGGGCAGCCTGGGCCAGCGCTAACCCAGGGCCTGCACAACTCTGTAGCTGATGAAAAAAACGTAACCTGCTTGTCACAAGCTCTGCTTTACCTTTTTCCACTTTTTTTTTTTTTTTAAGCTGTGCATTCACAATTTAAATATAGATCGAATTTACATAATAGAATCATTTCCCATCGTTTTTAATCCCATTACTCTATTATGCCCATGTTAATCAGGCTGTCTGAATCCATGAACGTAGTGATCCCTTCTAGCCTCAAAATCCATCAGACCGGCGTCCAGCTCCCCGGCGGGGCTGACCCAGCCGGTTCCGTCACTGTTGAACGCGCATACGCCGATTCCCACGGCTCTGTGTCAGCCCCCTTTCGACACGCTTCCTGGGCAAAACAGGAATTTTGGAATCTGGTGTCAACTTGCCTTTTTTGGGAAAATCGTACCCCACGCTGTCGTTAGCCCTTCAACTTTAAACGTGAAGCTCTGGCTGCGGCTGGCAGGGGCTCGGCCAAGGCTGGGGCGGCTCAGCGGGCAGAGCTGCGCGGAACCAGCCCCCCAGGGACCTCAGGCTCCTGAGGACAGGGGAACGCGCGGCCAAACTGCCCGGCTGGGTCAGCGCCTCCGCTCGGCGTCGGAGCGGGGCACAGCACCCACACCCTCCTCAGGGCGCTGCCTTTAAAGACAGTTTTGGACTTTAAACGTTTTACATATTCCAGGGTGCCTTTAAAATAGTTTGTGGACGCGTTATAATGTGCATTTAAACAGGAATACCTTCATTATTTCAAGCCTTTTCTCTTTGTTTGCAAATCTGGGGTAGTGCAGCAGATAGCGATCACGTCCTGCTCACTAACGTAATTCCATTCTTTCCCCTGGATTTATTGCCCGGGTAGATATCCGAGTGGGCAGGAAAAACAAGGGGCAAACGGGTCCGTAAGGAGTGTGCAGGGTATGGAGCCCACACGGTGCCTGCAGGAAAAAAAAAATAATAAAAAAGCCAAACCTTGTATTAAATCTACTTTGGAAAACTGTGACCCACTTCGAAACAACTCGCAACATCACCACCAGCTGACACCGATCACATTTTTAATTTTTACTGTCCCGGTTTTTGATGATTTAATAATGTGCATTGTCAAAGCCTGTCTTTAAATTTTAATTGCTAAAATTCATCTTTGAAGAATATTTTTCAGTATCAAGAATGTAAATAGAAATAGGGCCAAACAGGAATAATATGAATAATTCAGCCTTACAATATGCAAGTTTTATACACGGAAATGAGTGGTTCACTCCTACTGTATATTCAGCCATCACAAAGTGCAGACATAAAAATATGGGAAGAAAAATGTGAATAAGCCGTAATTATTTAATGGCATTGTAAGATTAGAATTTTTTAGATTGCTTTTTAATTAGAATGTATCTTACAGCATGAATTTTATGGCCTGAGATTGTAAAAGAGGCGGGGTACTTCCAAACACGGGGTGCCTGGTGCCGGCGGTGGGTCGGGGCTCTCCCGAAGGGCTCCGCGCGGGTTCCCTGCATCCCGCCAGGAGAGTGGACACCGCACGTAGGTGTGACCTGCCTGTCCCCTCCTCGGGGGGACACCAGGCTGCCCCTGCCCCGCGCCGGGGACGCAGGCTGGCTGCCAGCACTGGAGGTGCCCATCGCTGCCGGAGGTCGGGTGGGGACACGACGGTGGGGACAGGAGCCGATGGAGGCGCCGCTGCCCCGCTCTCCGTCAGCTGCACGTCCCTGACGCCTCTGCGGAAAGAAAAAGGTACGAAAACTTCCTCCCTTGCCGTGCTGACCTGGAGGTGTGAGTCTGCTCCTGCCACCAAAAATTTGTTATGTTCCAGCATTCTCTAGATTTGGTAAAATTCCTTTTGCTTCTGTAAATTCTGAATTTGTGCCTTTGTCCTGCAATGGGAACCCCTGGCCCTGCGCCCGCCCCAGCCAACGGAGGAGAAGCACATCGGCACCCTGCTACGCCCAGCGGATTTGGTCGTTTCTGAACGGAGAAATAATACATTGTGCTTGACACTACGCCTACAATTTTACACCTCGGCGATTTTGATATTATGAATAACAGATAGCAGACAGCAGCGCCCAGCGCGCTCCGAAGGAGGCTGCAGTGCCGCCGCTTCCCTGGGGCTCCGGTTCCTCCACTGCGACCCATCCTCTGCGCGACGGACAGTGAACCTCCTGCCTCAGGCCCTCTTTTCCCTTACTTAGCAAATCCTCTCTCTAAACACAGAAAAATGTGGGCATAGGTGCACTACGCCGATGCATTTATGCCAGGTTGACTGTTAGCTGTACTATTAGCACCTCCCAAAACATACAGCGAGGGATCTGAAAGCACGTCGGCGCACAGCAACCAGTGCTCCGCCACCCAGCAGACCATGCCGGCTCCGGCACCTGCTGGAGCCCAGTCTGAGCATCACCACCACGGATACTTTAAGAACCACACCCAATATTTAAAATCGTAGAACCATAGAATCGCCCAGGTTGGAAGGGACCTTTCAGATCATTGAGTTCAACCATCAACCCAACGCTGCCAAAGCCACCACTACCCTGTGTCCCTCAGCACCACGTCTGCCCGGCTTTTCAATCCCTCCAGGGATGGCGACTCCACCACTGCCCTGGGCAGCCTGGGCCAGTGCTTATTCCACTTTTCCCTTTTTTCTCTCTTACAACACTGGCCATCCCCATTCCTGTCCCCATCTCCTTTCCCATCTCTGTGGCCTTTCCCATGACCATCCCTGTGGTCATTCCTGTGGCTGTCCCTGCCCTTGTGACCGTCCCTGTCCCTGTGGGTGTCCTCATGGCTGTCTCCATCTCCAGGGCCATCTCCATAAATGTCCCCACGGCTGTCCCCATTCCCCTCACCATGGCTGTCCCCGTGGCTGTCCCCATGACCATCCTTGTCCCCGTGGCTGTCCCTGTCTCCACACCCTTTCCTGTGGCCATGCCTTGGCAGGGGGCATGGGGGGTCTGGTCCCATGGGGCCCTGGCTGTGGGCAGAGTTGGTGTGCAAAGCCCCCTGCTTTGTCCGGGTGGTGTCTCCAGGGGGTCCCAGGGCCAGCCCCCGGTGTCCTGCCCACCCATGCCCGCAGCCACGTGCTCCCGGGGGAGGCAGAGGTGTCCAGGGGGGACTCCCTCCCGCAGTGCACCCTGCAAGGTCTGCTGGGTATCCAGGCAAAAAATGGTGGGAAAAGCTCATCAAAAGACTATCAGAAATTAATTGTTCACCTCTTCTCAATACAATATGAAAATAATTGCTGCCGTGGCACCCAGTGTTCCACGGTACGTAGGAGCGAACAGGCACCCCGACAGGCAGACGTCTGTCGGCAACTTACAATAAATATTCATATACATAGTTAATACTAAAACGTTTTCTTCTCTACTACTTCCACTTTACTTATTTCTAGTTGCTGGAGAAGCAGGCATATTAGAATATTAATTTTCCGCTTTACTGGAATAACTTCAGAGTCAAGTGCTGTCAGAACGCCGAATGCAAATCTGAGCAGAGGGGGTGTGACTCGCGCTAATCCCCTTCGCTGCCCTGAAAAAATAAGGTTTGTTTATTTGCGTTTTCTTTTTTTCGGAGACGACTTCAGGTTTTTCAGCAAGGCTTTTGGGGAAGGTTTAAGCCGGATGAGAGCGCATCCTCACAGGTCCGAGCGTGCTACTGTCTCTCTCAGAGGCTCTGCCCGGGGGATGCAGGGGGGTGTCTCGGCCCCCCGCCACCCCCCGGCTCCGCGGGCTGGGGATGCTCGGTGGCACCACGCAGCCGCTCACCTCACGGCGCGGATAACGCTGCCCAGCACGTTCTCACCGGGGCTTCTGCTGCCGTCTCCGACACGGCAGCGATAATCCGCCGAGGAAAGGGGTGATCTGCTCAAAGCGAAAAGTGGGCTGGAGGTTAAACTTCGCATTTTCCACTGAATTTGCACGCGGTCCCTTGAAAAAGGCCAACTTTGTGCTTCCATTGAAATATGCACATTCTGCTTATTTATCCATTTATGTTCATCCCCTTGGGAGGAGGTATCAGAGGAGAGAGCGGCTTGTCGCTTCTCAAGGAATTTCAGCTGCGCTTGTACGGCAGCGAGGGAACGGGCCTGTCCCTGCCGCCGTCACGGCGTGAAGGTCAAAGCAGCAGCGTCCGGTGCCGCGGTCGGGGCTGGGCTGTCATGCGCGGACGCGGTATCGCTGTCGTGGTTTGGGCGTTTTTGGGTGTTTCTCTAGAAAAAAATCGAGCAGTCCTCTGGGCAGGCAGGAGAAGAACATGTCGGAAAGACCTTGACTTCTGAGAGCAGAAGACTTATGTGGGTAGTAATAATGTTTAATTTTAATTAGATGATAATATTTCAAGAGGGCAGTTTGGGCTTTTTGCATAGTTGATATTGGCTGTTTGCTCATTTTGTTGAATTTATCGTCAGATCAATTGGTTCAGGCAGCTGGGGAGAAGGGTCTCCGGTACTGTTTAAGGTAAAAAATGCCGTCTCTCCTCAATAAATCCAATCCAATCATTATTAAATCTTTTGGTAAATATCTTGAAGAAATTAGGTCTCCTAGTGTTTGTGCTCCTGGATCAAGGAGAGAAAGACGGAGTCAGATGGTTTTCAGGTAAGCAAACAGGGAGAGTTGGTGATTTCAAGTAATGGATAGAGTGCTACCCAAAGTCAAATAAAACGATATAAACAAAAGCCACGTACACACATGTTTTTTCCAGGTACCACGCTAAGCGAGAAGTGCTCCGGGCGCTCCTGGAGCTGTGTAGAAACACCTCGCGCATGGTGTGAAAACACAAACCCGGCGATTTATCGTCACCCTGCGCCCAGGCGCCGCATCAGAGCCCTGCCACGGTGGGGAGGGAGCAGTCACCCGGGAGAGCCGCCCTCCTGTCTGGGGCACGGGGGGACAGCACCGTCACCATCCCCTCTGGGACATGGGGGACAGCACCATCACCATCCCTGCTGGGACATGGGGGACAGAATCATCATCATCCCCGCTGGAGAATGGGGGGACAGGACCGTCACCATCTGCACTGGAGCACGGGGGACAGGGCCGTCACCATCCCTGCTGGGACATGGGGGACAGCACCGTCACCATCCCCAATGGGACATGGGGGACAGAATCATCATCATCCCCGCTGGAGAATGGGGGGACAGGACCGTCACCATCCCTGCTGGGACATGGGGGACAGCACCGTCACCATCCCCAATGGGACATGGGGGACAGAATCATCATCATCCCCGCTGGAGAATGGGGGGACAGGACCGTCACCATCCGCACTGGAGCACGGGGGACAGGGCCGTCACCATCCCTGCTGGGACATGGGGGACAGCACCGTCACCATCCCCAATGGGACATGGGGGACAGAATCATCATCATCCCCGCTGGAGAATGGGGGGACAGGACCGTCACCATCATCACTAGAGCACAGGGGACAGGACCATCACCATCCCCACTGGGGCCTGGGGGACAGGACTGTCACCATCCCTGCCGGGGCACAGGGGACAGGACCGTCACACCAGTGCTCCCATGGGATGGGGGCTGCGTCCCATGCCTCTGGTGCCCAGCCCTTGGGGACAACTTTCTGCTGCCCCTGAGAAATTCAGCTTTACAGGGAAAGGGGGCACCAGCCCTGGCACAAGGGGCTGTATGGGACAGATACGGGGAGCTGTGTCCCTTCCGGACACGGCCAGGACACCCCTTGGGAGCCACCTTTAAATCTTGGCTGTTTGACCCTGCGATCAAGCTCCAGGACTGAAGGCTGAAGCAGATAATGGAGGTCATTTAGCAAATATTACAACCCTACAAGAATTTCTGCTGGATGTGGACATGTCTATCTCAGCTTATCTGCGCAGCACCTGAAACGTGGTGAGATGTTCAGGGATCCCCAATATCTGTTGGGAGAGGTGCCGGGAGGGGAGGTTCCCGGGACACACCAGACTTGTTGAAGCACATTGGGACACAGATGGTGGTGGTGGCTCCATTCTGACTCCATGAGCGCTCCAGCATGCCCACAGGCTCCCCATGCAGCCACCGGTGCAAGGATGGGTTTGCAGGCTGTGACACGGGGTGCAATGGCAGCGGGAATGGGGCCCGGGGAGCTGAGGCACGTGCACAGTCTGTCCAGGAGGCACTAAGTCCTACGAGCTCCTCCCTTAAGCCAACGGGATCCCTAGGGATGAGATTTAGCAGGGTCACCGTGGATGGGGGATCAGTGATCCCCCGACAGCGACCTCGGCACTTCCAGCTCACCTCCCAAATCACGGCTGCTTTGTTGCTGTCATTGCTGTCGTTTTCTCCCAGGGTAGAAACTTACGTGTGTAATTTGTGATTTCAAATGATTTGTTGCCTGCACCTTTAAAGGTCTGGAGAAAGGCATTTATTACCCCCTCTTGGCTGCGGTCCCCGCGGGTGCGTTCCTCCTCGTCTTCCTCCAGCCGGCCGGGCAACCGCTGCTCAGCCCAAAGAGACAGGCGCAACATTTCTAATATTAATACAATAGTGTCCAAATATTCTGCCGTTCCCCAGCATCTGTCACAGATGGCTCCAGAAGAAATCTGCTGCTATTATAAGATCACATTTAAAATTTTGATATCTGCTTTAAAAGGGCAAACTCTGCCAGCTGACAAATAATAAGTGGCCCCTTTGTATTCCGTTCCATTCTTATCCATTTTTCATGCTTTAGCAAGGTGAAGCTTTCTAATCAAGGAAAAGTAGCATGGGCAAGTGTAGATAATATATTTTGATGGAGGTTTGTAATGAATATGGTATTTATTAAGACACAAGTCATTAAAAGAAGCCTTGCATGGTTGTTGCACATTATTTTATTGATTTTTTTAAATGCATGGATCAAGGCGAGGATTATACTTTACAAGAAACATTTCTATTTCAAATCTTTAATTTGGTAATGCATCACCGTATTTGTTGATTTGTGCCATTTAATGTTTTGTGGCTTTTTTTCTGCACACATGCTGTGAATTTTAAACTCGCGACAAGCTTTGAAAGAAGAGGACTCAAGCTGTAGAGAGTAATGATGAAAGTTTGGAGAATAGATTGAGGTCGTTGCTTCTCTTTTCGATCTTTTATTCGTGTGTGCGGATATAGGGTGATCCGACTTCTACTGAAGTCAATTATAAAGCTGCTCGTTATTGCGGCAGTGAAGGGAGAAGTTCCTCGTAGACGTAACAGATGTCAAACGGACGGTCATGGGGGATGAAGAATCACCTTTATCAACCGAATAAATGCAGCCTGGGCATCAGCCACGAGAATTCCCTCCAGCCTCCCGCCGATGTGTGCGAATGGTGGCTGGAGCTCACCGGGGGCGAGGAGGGCTTGGGTGGGGACCTCGGATGCTCTGCCGGGGCTGGCGGGGGCTGCGGCACGGCTGGGAGAGACCTGCCCTCGGGAACCCCCACGCCTGGAGATCGGCCTCGTTCACCGTGAAATCAGACGATGCCGGTGCTCGTCACCATCAATCACGGCACGTTTGGACGGCGTGTTAATTAGTGATTACTGGTACTTGACATCTGCAGCACAGCCCCTTAATTTTTGGTATTCCTTTATATAAAAAATATATACGTACCGATTTAACCAAAGTGTGCATTGTGTTCTCATGTACTAAAGTATGCCATTATTTTTTATTTTAAAAGATAGCAAAAAAAGAAGTTAAGGTTAAGTTGAGGCCTTCAAGCGTTGTCTCAGTTGGCTGGGGTCCCGCGGCCGGGAGGGACAGCCTGCCGGGGGGTGTCACACCGAGAGCCAGCAGCCTCTGAGACACAGGACGCTGCTGGTCACCAGTGGTCACCAGTGGCCACCAGTGGTGGTGTGTGACAGGAATGCTGCCTGGTTTGTGCTTTAAACGTGCAGATGGTGTTTGGATTTCTTTTAAGGTAGGGGCGAAGCCCGTAATTAAGCAGAGTGTTGCAAAGACAATTTTAAATTAATTGGTTAAAAATAGATTATTGTTTTCTCTATCTGATCAGCAAAATCTGGTGTAAACAAGTCTTTTGTGAAGAAATGCAGGGGAAAAAAAAGAAGCGTTACCTTAATTCCTTATCTCAGTGCAGAATAAACTCTCTCATGCTAGGGATGAATTGCGGTTTAACGCGTGTCTGCAGGTTTTGTCCGTGGCTCCTCTTGGAAAGAAAAGGAAGCCTTTTACCTCTGCTAGACCAGCAGGGCTCAGAAAGGGCTGGGATGAAAGGAGAAGGTGAGTGATTTGAAAGGACGTTGACCCCAACTACGCTTTCCCCGAGCCCTGACGCCGGGAAGGTTTTTCTCCTCTCTCCGGCGAGAGCTGTGCGGGTACGGAGCGATGCGTCGTGCTCTCCGTGCCGCCGCGCAGAGGCTGCAGAAGTGCCTGGGCCTGGGAGCGTGGGGGTCACCGCAGGCACGGGGGGAAGGCAGAGCAGGGCGAGCTGGCAGCCGGGAACCAGCGCAGGGACCAGGAGGAAAGGCTGCGTCCTCCAGGCTCCCCAGCTGCTGCAGAGACCCCCACCTTCCCTTCTCTTCTCCTGAAAATACAGCAAATCAAACACTATGGGCATTTTCAAAATTAATATCATTGGTTTATTAAATGAGTTGAGCATGTACAAGAGATTTTTCAAGTACTAATTTATTGGTATTGATTATCTGCTTCCCAAGGCTTTCTACTGTCACCCCACGCTAATAATTATGAGTCCCTGTACCACGCCGGTGCAGGCGTTTGTTAGGAAGGAGCTGGCCAAGGCCCCCAGACTCCACCACGTGTGGATTAAGATGCTGTTTATGGGATCTAAGACTAGCAGGGAGGAGCAGGCAGTGTGGTGGTGTGACGTCCCCTCAGACGCTGGGACCCCACCTGCCGCGGCGTTGGACCGATGTCCCACCCGGGCACGGCAGCTGCCAGGTCCCACCCGTGGAGAAGTGCCGAAGAAGAGGAGAAATGCCTCAGCATTCGAGTCTGCAGAGCTCTTACAGGTTTTTCCTAGGAGAAAACAGCCCTATCCATCATCTCTACTGTCAAACAACAGGGTGTTCATGTGAGAACGGGATGCTTCACTGAAGATAAAGCCAGGGACGGCGGGCGGTCCAGGCACCGGTGCCACGGGAGCTGCCGCAGGCTCCTCCATCGGGATGAGCCGGGAAATCCATCCCGCAGGCACCGGGTGGGAGGCAGCACCGATCTGTGGTGTGGGTCACTACCTCCTCGATGTTCCGTGGTCTTTTGGTCAGGACCATTAGAGCAGTGTAGAGCGAGACTTTAGGAGATGGGCTATACACGGATGAGGCAGCGCGTCCCCTCCTGCTCGATGCTGCTGCCTTCCCAGCAGTACTCATGTAATTTCCAATGAATTTTCATGAGACAGAAACCTTTCCCGCTCCCTGTCACACTCAAACAAAATTCCTTTGGGTCTGCGATGTCTGGATTAAAAACCAGGTGACTGCCTACCTCTCGGGAGTATTTCGTGATAAAAAATAACCCGCCTCATTTTGTCTTGGGAGCTATTATCCTCATGATGCCTAAGAAGTGTCTATTACTTGTTTGCTTTATGCTACTGACATCTTGCTTTCCGAGAACAATGTAGATTATTATCCCTAAGTGGAGGAATCATAGTGCTTTATGGAAACCCAGATCTCTTACTGAATTCGAGATGTGTTTTCCAATAGCTGTAGCTTCCAGATTGCCGTCCCAGTAGTCCGATATCTGACGCTGGTTTTCTAAAGCAGCTCCCACTTCCAAAGCCATGCTCTTGAACTTGAACACCTTTGTTCCGTACTTCTTATGTTCTCGTTCCGAATAAAATTCAGCTTTTTTCGTTTTACCATTTTTTAAATCGCTCTTCCTTTATTGTGCTTACTTTATGGGACGCTCCATTTTACCCCCCTCGCTGGCAAGCAGCCTTATTGTTTTGCATCCTCAGGACAGCGAGGTGTCGACTTGTGTCCGACACCAGTCGTAAGGGAAAACACCGACACGGGTTTGTGCGGCTGTGTACAATGGTGGAGGTGAAGAGGACAGGAGTCAGAGGGGTCCTGTGTGCTTGCTCTCATTCAGATGTTGCTGTTATTGGGAGGAAACCAGTTCTTCTTCCGGAGTTCTTGCCACGGGAACCGATTCCTTCCCCGTCCCAGCTGCCGCCCGGGACCCGTCCGTTGGCAGCTCGGGCCAGGGGCTGGCAGCTGAGCGGGGCAGCGGGGCGAGGGCAGGCGTGTGGGGCTGGGGGCGCCCTGGGAAGGGGGGGATGCTCTGCTGGGGGCAGCGCTGGCGGCGGGACCGGGGAGTGAGGGGGATTGCCGTGGGGAAGAGACAGGGGGATTGCCGTGGGTAAATGTTAGCTTGGATAATGTATTTCGAATAATGTATTTAATTTGTCCTCGTAGCCTCCGTTATTGCCCATAGGAGCTCCCCCCTGATTTTTATATCTGTTTATCTCCACCAACTCCTAGTATTTCTTAAAATAAACTTTGAGGTATTCATCACTTAAATTTTTAATATTTAAGACTCTTCGGCGCATTCATTGTGTTGTACGTGAAAATCACCGTCCTTAGGCACAGCCGCGTGAACCTCCAGGCGCCCAACACCCTTGGAGGCACCGGGAACCACAGCCCTGAGGGAGCGAGCAGCTCCCGCTGCTCCGGGCGCTGGGAATGCTGTCTGGAACCTCCCACCTGCCAAGCAGCACCCACGGGCGACAGGCCGAGGACCCGCAGCAGTGTCCCCATCGCACTCAGGGGAGCGGGGCAGGCTCGGGTTTGATGGGGGCAGATCCCCCCAGTTTAATGGTTCCGCTACACAAGAAAGCAGGGAAGGGAACATGGAAAAACTGCCTGAGTTCGTCAGCAGGGCAAGGGAAAAAAGTACTAAGGGCACCCTTGGAAATAGCCCCTGTTATGGTGTGCTACATGCCATCCTGAGCCCAGAATGAATTAAATGGAATTTGTGGTCAAACAGTGAGAAATTATATTGTCAAGGTAGCAAATGCATCAGTGGGATTTTCAATTTTACCTGATGAAATTGCATACATTGCTGGGAGAGAACAAATGCCTGCAGGAGAGGGGCTGGTTGAAGTGAAGCGTGCAAGTGCCCACGTTCAAGAGAAATTCTTCGGCTTTGTCCTGGTCTTTGCTCTGAGAGTACAGCCAATAAAACCGTAATGAGTGTTTCTGAGTTTGGGCTTGACCTTTCCAAATTAGTTGGTCAAGGATATGACTATTAGTGAAGTCTCAGTGACAGCAGAAGGAGTAAGCCTTAATAACAGAAATACCCCAAAGCGACGACTGAGTGCTGCTCCCTGCGTAGGTTAAACCGGGCTGTTAATGGCGTGAGCAGTGAGTGAAGTCTGCAACACAGCGAAAGCCATCAAGGAAAGTAGTCAGGGGATCGGGGACTTTATTTGTCTTTATGTTTCTTTCCCCAAGCGCGGTGGGAAGATGCCTCAGCCCAGCCGTGCCAGCGCTGCGTCACTTCCATTGAAACCTCAGCATCCGCTTGGCAGAACCGTGGCCTCTACCTGACAGCGGCGACAGGAAGAAAAGGACCTTTGTATTTGCTCTTTTATGTTGCAGATGCCTCGACCTTTATAATTAGTTTGATCGCGTGACGAAGTTCGGATGGAAGTTTGGACACTGAACCCGAGCCACATAAATACCTGCTAAAAACGCAGAGAGGCATCGGAAGGTGAATGGGACTGGCTTCACCACAGCTCCGCGTTGCTGCGCTCTGCCGCATCAAACGCGGCAGGTGTTGTGTCCCGGGTGGCTCTGGGAAGGGAGGCTGGAGCTTCCCACAGAGTCACTAAATAAACACGCCAGTCACATCACAAAAAGTTTGGGTGCTTAAATGGCTATTTCTGGTTTCAATTCTGTTTATTCGTTACACCCACATTTTCCCTGGTCTTTAAAGTGGTGTTGTTCTCTAAGACACTTAGAGTCAATTCCTAGGCTGAAAGCTGCAGAAGAGTGTTTGGGACCTTGGCCATGTTTGGAAGGGTTTATGCTGAAGTGCCAGAGGGGAACAAGCCGGCAGCAGGCGGGAAGCGATGAAGGACGAGGGCCGGGCGGTGATTTGGGACAGAGCTGTGAACCGCGAGAGCCTTCCTGTTGGCTCGTGAGCCGGGAAGGTTGGTCTTTCTGCTCCTCAAGCCCCAAAATAGACACTGATCACTTCAGGCTTCACAATGCCTTCTAGGAATTTGTAAATAACTGAAGCAAAACGAAAGCAATCTGGTTAAGGTTTAAAAAAAAAAAAAATCAAGCTAATTTGGGCCATGTCCAGGGAGTGCCTGACTGTTCTGTGCTCTTCATTTCTCTTCTTTGCTTTCTTTGTGCCATGGCATTGAGCTTCACCCATCAACTGGGAGATATCTCTTCCTCACGTCCTTTGGAGTGGGTCCCTTGGCGAGGAACTGGTCATCGTTGGCTGGCACAGGGGCAAGAGCCTTCCTTCTCCTCCTCCTCCTTTTCCTTCTCCTTCTCCTCCTCCTCTTCCTCCAGAACAAATAGTAGTTGAGAACACTATTTTGTCCAAAACCTATATCAACAGGTGCACTTTTTACTGGCTTGAGAACGTTTAGCGACAGGGAAGGAGAGTGGGGAGGGCTGATTTGTATTTGGGACGAGGCGACCTCCATCCCCGCATGAGGCCTCGGTCGCGCCCCAGCTGCGGGCGCTGCTGCGGCCCCACACCTGGCGAGGCTGATGCTCTCTTCAACTGCAGCTGTGTTTTCCCCTTTCCGACCTTTTCCGGATGCACCTGAAGCAGCAGACCTGCCGTGGCGTGCGGGTGAAAGCAAAGGCTGCGGCACTCGGAGGAAGGGGACAGTGGCTGATCCTGTTGCCCATCCCGTCCTGGGTCCGTGGCTGCTGAGCCCGCCGTTCCGGGAGCGCACATTCCCGTCTGCACGGGACAAGGACGGGTGTCTGGTCGCAGCAAGACCTGACCGCAAATTGGTCATGTTTTTCCTCTTCTTACATTGAGTACAGCAAGAAAGGTGTTGTAAATCTTGAAAGAAACTGTTAAACCTAATTTTTATTATGCTTTATGACTTAGAAAGCTATGCAGCCACATTTTAAGGAGGTTATAAAGCGGGAGAAGTAGCCTGGAGGCAGAAAAGTAATCTAATCAAGGTACACAATAGAAAAGTTAATTAAGGAGCCTTGGAGAGGAAGATAAAGGAAACGGCTTAATCTGCAGCATCGCCAGGTGGGGACAGGGGACAGCCGTGTCCTGCCGGGCGGTCACAGCCCCACCGGGCAGGCTGCCATGCCGGCAAAGATGCCAGAGCAACGAGGGAGGGTCCTTATGGCTTAATATTTCCTTACAGCACATTCTGTCCCCGTCTAACGTTGCTCCATTCCTGACCCCCCTGGTCCATGAAGGGCTCCCGGCTTGGGCGGCTCCTCCTTCAGCTGAGCCAAAACTGCCCAAAAAATGGCGCAATGCTGGAAACCGGTCTCTCATTGATCTGATTTGGACAATTTACTCTTCTGCTGCCTTTCTCTTTTAGCAGACGCCCTTGAAACTCGCCTCACCATAGCAACACACTTCATTAAAGCGCATTGTAAATCAACCTGATCTGGCAAAAGTGAATACACAGTGCTGGTCCCTGCACTTGCAGCAGGGATTCGCTCGGGTTCTTCTCCCAAAACCACAGTGGAATCATTGGGATTTTAGGGATGCTCACCGAGTGGCTGCGGCGAGGGAGGAATGTGGATGACGCCACTGTCTGGATGCTCGTCCAGGCTGTGCAGCGCAGGGAGAGGAGGCGCAGGACATGCACTGGTGTGGCTGTCCCCTGTCCCCTGTCCCCTGTCCCCTGCCCCTCAGCCTCTCCCCTCCTCCCTCATCCCCCAGCGCAGCTCCTACCAGACGATGCTCCCTTCTCCCTTCGGGTTTCCGTCTGGCACTGAAGCCCGCAGCTGGGCGCTCGCAGGGTGTCAGCTTCCATAAGAACCTGAGAAACTCAGTTTCCTGCATTATTTCTGATTCATCCTGGGTAATTAGGTGTTTGCCTACAAAAGCCTCTTATAAGTAATAACGTACTTTCCTGCATTTGAATTTCCTGCATTCCCCGGGGCTCTGGCTGCGGGGAGACCCCGGCTGAGAGCCACCGACCTGCGCGCCTCGGGGCTGAGCGGTCAACGGGCCCCGGCTCCGGTGGGTTTTAAATTTCTATTTCCAAACACAGCTCCAAACTCACTCCAGGCCCCTGTAATGGAAGTAGCACATATTGACACGCACATAAAGATTATTTTGTTTTCCTGGTGAATTTCCTCTAATGGGTTCTGGTATTTCCCTGGTCGTTGTATGGGCACTTTCCCATTCACTTTTTGTTTTTTCTTCACCAGCCTTTCTCTACTTTGAAGAACAAATCAAACATTTATATTTTTAATACATACGGATCCAACCTCCCAATGTGATGCAAACCCAAGGGTCTCATACTGCTTGGCAGCTCTGTCTGTTCCCCCCCACCCCCTCCCTCGTGCCTGACAGCGCCAGCAGCTGAAGTGCCCCGCGCCGGTCGCTGGGAAGGCAGAGCGGGCAGGCGGGACGCTGCACGCCCCCAAACACGGCGAATACCGGTTGTATCGCATGGTAACGCAGGGGATTGTTACGGCTTGAGGAACCCACAACCATTAATTGTCATTTAGACAATTATTCTCTCACCCGATGACCCCTGCCCACATGGGAAGGGGAATCGGGGAAAAAGCAAGGAAACCCGAGGGTTGAAATGTAAACAGGTTTAGTAGAATAAGACTAGATAATTAACATTAACGACACTAAAGAACCAGTGTTGATCCCGACACCAATATAACATAGACAAGGACCGTCCCCAGCCCATTCCCCCACAGGGAGCCGGGCACTCCCCGCAGGGACAGCCAACGTGGGACCCTGCGAGCGCTGCGGCTGCGGGAGGAAGGGAAGGGCTCAGGGCTCCGGCACCGGGGCGAGGAGTGCTCAGGGTGGCAGCCATTAGAGAAAGAGAGAGAGAGAACTCCTCAGCAAACTGTCTCATTTCTGTGGGATGTGCCGTTCACGGTGTGAAATAATCCCGTTGGCAGCTTGGGGCCAGCGCCCGGGTCTCGCTCCTCCTCGTCCCCGCACCTGGGGAGCTGGAAACACTGAGACCTTGAAACCCGCACCCCAGAGCCGGCTGTAAAGGAAACACTGGCACAAATTCCGACACTGGAGTCTGCTAAAAGTGCGGTTTTCCCCAGCATTGGAAGAGACCTTACCGAAAAGTAAAATTACTGAAAGAGAAATCAATCCTGTGTCGCTCAAACCAGGACAGTAATTAATGAGAGTTGATTTGTGGAGAAGGTCATGAGAAGAAAGACATTTCACGGTCAGAATATGCATTATGATCATCTTCAGTGGGATGTGAGTGACTGCTTCAGGACCAGAACTAAGACCCGGGCGTTTGCTCCTCTCCCTGCGAACAAGGGAGTTCAGGGGCGGCCGGTCGCGGCAGCGCGAGGAGCATCCGCCGCCTCTGCATCGGGACAGGAATATCCCAGCACGGTCCCTCCCGCCCAGGCTGCGGCTGGACACAGCCTTCCTACCCCTAGTTCGGCTTAACTTTATTCCACAGTCAATGATATTTGATGGTACCGCTTTAAGAAGCTGACGAGCTTTAGGTTTTGTACTTGAAGGGCTGGAAATTGCATTTTGTTGCTTTGGCCTTTTCTTCTGTCTTTCTGGGAAAAAGAGTTGACATGATTAATCTTTAACTGAAAGTTGAACTTTTACTTCAGAAATCCTTGAAATAAAGTGTTAAATCAACATATTTTAGATTTCCAATGGAATATCTATCCACGGAAGTGTTCTGCAAAAAAAAATATGAAAAGAATAGAAAATGTTAGCCAACTTTAATTTGCATGTACTTAAGAAGTAGGGAAGTCGCATTATTTACTGCCGGGCAACACCCAAAGCAGCATTTCCACCTGACATTTTGCTAAAACTAGATTTTGGGGGCTTCATGCGCTCATGTGCTGTAACTGAGACTTGAAGGAATTTTCCACATTTGCGTTCCAGGCTCAGGCCTATTTTTAGAGGATTTTCTGAACTTCATTTTTCTCTTAAATTATTCTTGAAATTTTTGCGTATCATACCAGGCCATCGCCTTCAAAAGATGTTCTGCCCCAAAGTAACTGAAGCATTTTTAAAAGGTTCTGTTGTCATAGGGATGAGCGCTCTGAACAGGGACACCTCAAAAACAGTTGGATCAAATTGTTATGTTAATAGGATTTTTTAAAGTAATTAGATCACAAAGATGCTTTTGTCTTTTCTCATTCAGAGCGTGGTGAGACACCGCTAAACAAATTATTGTGAAAATAATAACTTGTTTATTTTAATCAGATATTGTCACTGGAATACTTTATCAGTTATCTTACAATTTTCAGTCGTGTTCACACTGCAGAATTGTCTCACTTGATTCTTATCAACTCCGATTAATCTAATTTTCTGGGCATTTCACTTGAAGTTTCCTTCTTGCCTTCTGATCAGCTGAAATTGTGAGTCTGCTTTGATAACGCAGCTCAAGAGAAAGCCACGCTTTGAAGGGGATCCTCTGTTGGATTAAAATCCAGATTTCTGGGAAAGTCCCGTTTGAGCCTGCTAAAAAGAAAACCAACTTCTTTTCAACAGTTGCCTTTGCTTCTCGTGTCTTTTTTATGTATCCAAAAGGCTTTCTGTTGCCATGAAGGTTTCTGGTCCTTCTGCCGGCAAAGTGCTCCCGCTCCTCAGCTAGGAGGTCGCCGGCAGATTCTCCCTGGCTGGGTTGCCCAGGGCGGCTCTGCCTGGGAAAACGTGGTTTTTGTGTGGGATTGCTGCCGGGAAGAAGAAAAGAAGTCATTGATTTGTGAACCAGTGTCCTGGAGAAGTGAATTCCTGTCCCCGTATTTCCTTTAGGAGGGCTGGGTTGCCTGGGAGATGTGTAGGGTGCTACGGAGGCAGTCTGCAACAGAGGTGAAAAGCCGAAATAGATTTAAAATAGTTTTCAGCAGGTTTTTTTCAGCTCTGTAGCCAAACAAGAAAACCTGGTTTAAGTTGAAGTGAAACAGATCTGCTTCACTTGGGATGAGTTCAGAAGACTTCATACCATTTACTCCTCCTTGTGTAAATGGTATGTATTTCCTGATTTTCTTTTTATTATTTTTTAAATATTTCATTAAAGTAGTTTAGTTCCCTCTAAACTCATAGAACTCTGTATCTCTCTCCTGCCTCTCCTTGGAGAGAGAGATGGGGGACAGCATCTGTCGCTCGTCTCAGTGGCCAATCTGGCCCAAACCTCGACAGTGTGATTAAATCATTTTCCCTTTCTTTAGTTCATAGCAAAAAAAAGCTTCCGTGATGCGAAGGAAAGATTGTCCGGTAACGTAAAACCTGATAAATTACCTGAGTGCCGGCACCTCCCATTCTTGAGCTCCTTGCAGGGGAGGTGGGTTTGTACCCGTGGTTTCCATCAGGGGCTCTGTCAGCGCGGAGCACGGGGACTGTGGAGACTGCGGAGACCAACCGGCGTTTTCTGCATTGATTGTCTTAAAACGACCAGATCCTGCCCAGAGATGACGGCCCACGTCTTTGCGTTGCCCAGGGGCTCGCTGGAGCAGAACTCCTGGAAAAGTAGTAGCCAAATTCTGCCTTTGTTGGCACTTGGCGAGGTTTGGGAGATTTCCCGGATGCTGCCACAACATTCCCAGTTTCAACCAGCCCGGCCCTGGAGAATTTCCCTGAGAGCCCAGAAATTCAGGAAGAAAAAAACGTGTGTCTTCCCCTCACCACCACTTATTTAGGTAACATCACTGGTTTATGGGCAGCAAATAAGGTCAACATTGATCACTTTTGTCTTGTCTTCTTGCCGTGGTGTGGATGACAGGGCTCGTCCCCACCTGCCCCAGGCGTCAGGGTCCCCTCCTGCCTCTCCCTTTTGCCTGTTTTCACGGGGACGCTGGTCTAGCGCTGGATCCTGTTTTGCTATTTTTGGCACCAATTTGCAGGTTCTGGAGGGGCTTTTGACAGATGACTTTTTTTCAGGGTGAAAAATAGACCTGCTGCCGCCCTGTCGGCTGTGAGCAAGGGGCTCGGCCGACACAGCATCCCGTCCCCGAGCTGGACCACGCGCCGCGGGAACTGTGAAACAAGGGACGCCCCGCCGAGGACACGAACTGCCATTTGAGACGTTGCATGCGGTATCTGGAAACACTTTTCAAGGTTCAAAACTTTTCCCTGTCCTCCCTTTACTCTCCCGGTTGACAATCTACTGTCTCAAGTGCTTGCCTAAGCCCTCACTTTTGAAAACCTCAGACCCCGGGCGGTTAACAGGAGCCGGCTGTTTGGAAAGCGGCTGGGACAGAGACAGGGTTTATCTCACCTTTGTGAGGCTGCACAGCTTTTTGTTAATATAATTTACCATTTTACCATTTACCATTTAACCATTTGTTAATATAATTGACCAATTTGCCATTATAATTTACCATTTGCTTTGGCAAGAGGGAAGAGAACAGGTTAAAAATGTAAGATTAAAAAAAGGCTGAAGTAAACTAAACTATTCCAGCTGATTGCATTCACAATTGCCTTTAGTCTTCTGCCATTTGGAATGAGCTAGGCAATTAAAGTCATATATTACTTTTAAAAATCAGTTAAGGGAAACCCATTGTAGCACACAGCGCCTTCTAAAACCTGACTGAAACCGGCGGGGGAGAACCACAAAGCGGGATGCCATAAAGACATGAATTTCGGAGGGGGAAAGTAAGCACGAGTAAAAAGAAACAGAGACGTGTGAGACAGCGGGTGCCTTCAGGCCCTGAAATCTTCACCCACCCTTGGTGTGGAGCAGCAGGTATCAGAGCACGGTCAGATGTCTTCCAAGTCCTCTGCGTTGTTCCTGCACGCACAACCCGCGCTAGCAGAGCGCGAGGCTTTGACGCTGGGGACACCAGGGCTGCCCGGCACCCAAGGCACCTGCACCCTTTCTCTCCGTCCCCATGGGTGACCACCAGCTGACGGCCACGCTCCCTTTGGCTTCTTCTCTTTATGGCCCCACCAACTTTGTTTCCAGGTCTCAGGAAGAAGAGGAGAGTCTGTGGTTTCCTCTGTTCCCCCCAGCCCAGGTGACCTTGGGCGCTGGGCACAGAAATGGAAAATGTGGGTCAAGCTTCGGGCTGATGAAGATGTCAAATGAAGAGAACCCTTCCCTACACCCTGTCTTCTGATGGCGGGGCTGAAACGTGAAGGAAGGTGGTCGCACAGTGCTAGGGCCCTGGCAAAGGTGGTGCGTGCTTGGCCTGAACCTGTTCTCTGTCCCCCAAAGCAATGAGAGCACCTTAGCTCGGGAAACAGGTGGAGTTCAAAGATAACTCTTTTTATTTAATATTTCATTTGGGAACCTTACTGCACTTTTAGCAATTTTTTTCATATTCAAATCTTCTGTATTTATCCTGCTATGTATGTAGAAATTCACTTACTTGTTTATCCAAAGATGTAATCGCCTGTACACTGGTTACAGCTTTATAAAGCTGCTACGCTAAGGATTTTCAGCACAAAGGAATTTCATACTAGAAGATATTGGGACCAGAGTCCGCTAGCAAGAACTTACATCACCATTTAAAACCAGGAAAATAAGATTTACTTTGGCTTTAACAAGAAAAACATCAACACGGAAGCTGAAAATGTGCCTTTGCAGGGCTGCCAGTGGCACTGTGCTTGGTGGGCATCCCCAGGAGCTGGGGACACCCGGGGACCACGGTGCCACCATCACCGTCACGGGGCTGGTCAGGCAAAGCCCAGTGCTCGCTTGCCTGGAAAACGTGGTGTAGAAACCCTCCGTCCATGCCAGGACGGTGGGCTCGTGGCGGTGGGAGGCGGGGGGCAGTGTGCCCAGTGCCCGCAGGGCACAGTGTCAGGGATAAGCACCTTTTCTTCATGAGTAACGCCACCGAGGGAGCTGGCACGCGAATACATCACTAAGTGGCCACCCGTGGGGTGCAGCAAGTAAAAGGGTGTGCTGTGTTTTCTCTGTGAGATAAAAGACAAGTTAGCAAACGGTTGGAGGCTGGTTTTAAAGGTATAAATCATGTGTCGGGAAGGCAGCGCCTGGTGCCAGGCAGTGTCACAGCCAGCCGCAGCCTGGAGCCCTGCGGTGGTGAGGGACCGCTGGCCCGATGCTTTACAGAGGTGCCTGCTGCTCGCCCCCACCGCTGCCACGGGAGCCATGGGCACAGCTGTGACGTGCCACCGGCTGTACTGGATAGCAATTGCTGTCAGCATTGGGAGCTGGAGGTAACAACAATTTTGTGGGGTTTTGTCCCCAAGACCTTGTAACTATCCCTTAAATGCCCGGGCGCTGCAGGTGCTCGGAGTATGTAGGGGTTGGACTCAGGACCCCCACAGCCTTGGCCAGCCCCAGCAGGAGTCCAAATGAGAGGGGACCTGTAGCAAGTTCTGTTATTATCATTGAAGTCTGAGCACTCCTGATGTCTTGTGCAGTTGGTGTTCGGGTAACTCATTGCGTGAGCCAGCAGTGTGCCCAGCTGGCCAGGGAGGCCAGCAGCGTCCTGGCCTGTACCAGCACTAGTGTGGCCAGCAGGACGGGGGCAGTGACCGTCCCCCTGTACTGGGCACTGGCAAGGCCCCACCTCGAGGGCTGTGTCCAGTTTTGGGCCCCTCACTCCAGGAAAGACATTGAGGGGCTGGAGCGTGTCCAGGGAAGGGCGACGGAGCTGGTGAGGGGTCTGGAGCACAAGCCTTGTGAGGAGCGGCTGAGGGAGCTGGGGGGGTTCAGCCTGGAGAGAAGGGGGCTGAGGGGAGACCTTCTCGCTCTCTACAGCTCCCTGAAAGGAGGGGGCAGCCAGGGGGGGTCGGGCTCTTCTCCCAAGGAACAGGCCATGGGACAAGGGGAAACGGCCTCAAGTTGCGCCAGGGGAGGTTTAGGATGGATATTGGGAGAAATTTCTTCACGGAAAGGGTTGTCAAGCCTTGGCGCAGGCTGCCCAGGGCAGTGGTGGAGTCGCCATCCCTGGAGGGGTTGAAAAGCCGGGCAGACGTGGTGCTTAGAGATACGGTTTAATGATGATGTTTGTCAGTGTTGGGTTGATGGTTGGACTCGATGATCTGAAAGGTCCCTTCCAACCCGGGCGATTCTATGATTCTGTGATCAGGACAATGCACCTACTGCAACTACACACCAGAACATGTAGATGAGCTAATAATGAGGGAGAGGAGGAGGAGAAGGATGATCTTTCCCCTGTGTGATGACAGGTAGTCTGAACGCAGGTCCTTGGTATTTCATGTGCACAGCAACGCTTGGTTAATAGAAAAGCCCTTACTAATTCGGAGGCATGCTTGGAATTGCTGTGCGCGTGGTAAGTTTTCAGTTTTGCTTTATTAGCTATGCAAGATTTATGGAGAGCCTGAAAACACCATTATTGCCTGTGATGTTCTGGTGGCAGCATTAAGACAATATTGTAAAAGCTGCTATACAGTGTAAACTGGAGGCTGTTATCACACAATCACCATGAATCTGCTCATTTTGCAAACTGGTTGAAAGAGCTGGTGATTTCCTCTTCCGCTGGAGAAAAACTGCTTTCCGTCGGAGTATCTCCACGGCAAATCTGACCTGCTGCTCTCCGTTCAGTGCTGCTGAAGTACGATCAGCTCCGTAAATCTGCTCGGTGGGGGGATTTCTTAGTTTGTTTGCTTTTATTTGCCTTTTTGGAGGTGACGGTTTCTGGTGGAAGGGGCTGGCTGAGGGAGCGGAACGCCGGGATGGGGCTGGTGCCTCCCGGCCACCAGCGTTGTCCTCCTGCCCATGGGTCTGCTCGTGAGCGGCAGCCAGCCTGATTAGCACGGCTTGTCCAAAATGAGCACGGGGAGCAAGATGGCTAATGCGCAGAGAAGTTGTCTGCGGAGCAGGAGGAGCGAGGATGGGGACAGATGTGGCCCGACCTTCAGCTTTTAGTCAAAACCCCACGCTGCAGCCGGTCGCCACCGCGCTGAGCTCCGATTTGCTCCCAGCAATCCCTTTTCCGGAGTGTTTTGGAGATGCTGCTGGCGCTGGCGGGAGGGAGCTGCTGGCACTGGTGCTCTGGGGGAGGATGGGGAGGGACGGCTGGGTCCACGGTGCCGGGGACAGCCCAGGACCGAGTCCCAGACCCGGTGCCTTCTCTGGGGGGAGTCGGGGCACGGCCGCGCCAGGAGAGCAGCCGCCTGCCGAGCGGCTCACCGCAGCGCAGGAGCCAAAATTAACGCTAACGAGAGCTGGGAAATCACTAGTTTTTAAATGACAAGACCCATACTTTCTGTCATTTTCACTTGGCTGCAGAAGAAAGACAGATGGTCACATTGTCTGTCTTATCAATAGCAAGACGCCTGTTTATGCAAACCTTTTAAGATTTAGCAATCTGTAAATCCCATGGCTGGGGTGGCATGAATCCGCATTTGTGCAAAAGGCTCTGTGGAATGAAACAAAATAGTACAAGCTGTGTGCATTAACTGTCAACATTTAAACAAACCCCCAACCCTTGGCGCATATGCTGTGTATTTCCGAGGACAGGGTGAGTGAGATTCTAAGGAAAAAAAAAACGCAGCCACCCAAAGGTCCCCCAGCCCGTCCAATTAATATTCTTTCTCATTAAAACTGCCATTAACCTGGTTGTTAAATCACCATGTTTATTAATAAAAATACTAAAACACACACATACCCTGTAATGACAGTGCATCAAATGAGGAAAAAAAATATGCTAATTTCCAGTGAAAGTGATAAGAGGTCAACAGTATTTTATCCTGTTATTACTGCCTCCTCCATATGGTTATATTTTCCATTTCGTTTTTTCTGTGACAAGAGGTGAAGACCCAGGAATGCATGAACATGCTTAATTATTTGCAGAAAATAACTTCTCAAACTTTTAAATTTTAAACGGAAAGGGGGAAGAAAGCGCGCTGTTTCAGAAGCCAGGGAGAGTGGGTAGGGAAAGAAAAGCGGTAAAAACACCCGTTGTAAGAATGGTGTGTTCTGTTCTTACCTACATTCCTCTCTCTTCCCTTAGCGACAACGCAGAGAAAAAGCTGAGAAAAAGCGACACCACCCAGACAAAGCTTTGCGGGTTTGGTCTCCAGAAAAGAAAATATTCCGCTTGCCCAGTCTCTCCCATTTCCTTGTGCAGAAGGTGCTGCTTGAATTACATCCTCCTGTTGAGGGGGTTTGTGCCCGCTCGGAGTGTTTGCATTCACGCTGCTGTTCTCCAGCTGCATTTAAGCGTTCATAGGTGTTATTTTGGGTACAACTAGAATCTCCTTTTATTTGTTCAGACTTTTCCCATTAGACCCCCAACCCCAGAGCTGCATTTTCCGTTTCACCACCCGAGCTGCAAATCCCAGCTCTGGGGGGAACATGTTTTTTCCCAAAAGGCGTAAAGTACGGCCCGTTTATGGGGTGTCCCTGGCCGAGCCCTTCAGCCTCAGAGCTGGGGCAGCCGGCGCACGCACAGGGCAGTAACGGTGACGACAGAACACAACTGCATCCACTACCGATGCGGAAGATACTAATATTTTAATTAGATCTATAATTAACTAATTTGCTGTCATCAGCTCCTTTGGCAGCTAGGAAAGGCTAGTGCCGTGATTGCAAGGTATTAATCACGAAGATCGGTGACGATGTCCCTGAGTACAGACACGAACTTTGCTGAATGTGAGTGGAATGCATTTCGTTGACGTCACCCTTTCTTCTGAAGGGTGGCCCCCAGCGCTGTGGCCACGTCATCCCGCCCGGCTGCAAGGAACGGGCCGGGACTTTCAGGAGAAGTGTCCCCTGAAAAGCCACCGAGGGGAATGACTGTTGCTAGGCAGGCGGAGGAGCATCCCGTCAGCCTTCACCTGGTCGGAAAGATGCAGAAGGACCTTCCTTCCTCCTCCCGGCTCACACCTTCCCGGCTCTGCGGGGCTCCCGGCCCCCCACAGGGGACGCGCAGGTGGCCGGCCATCCTCTCATGCTCCACGGCTGCTGGGACACCTGAGCATCTCGGGTCTCCGCTGGACGTGGTGGCATCTTGAGGGGATGTCTGGGGTGAGCCCCATCAGCCACGATGGCTGGCGGGGTCAGGACCCCCACTGGGCCCCTGGCAGAGCTCAGGGACGTTTCTTCACCTTTGGACATGAGGAATGGTGTAAATCCCAGTTACCAAACCTTCGGTTACTGTCTTCCTGCGGCCTGGCGTGCTCCAAGTGCATGTCACACTATGAATGTCCTCTACCCTCAGAAATTTGGTCTGGTTTTTATCATTGGTCTATAATTGCTATCAACCGCAGTGGAATTGTTCCCATCATAAAAGAATACCAGCTCACACTGTAGGATTCTTTAGCGTACTTTAGTTTAGCTTGCATAATTTTTCAGCAAGACACCTAAAAAGGCTGTCACATGGAGCTGGAAAATAACAATAAAAAATCGTTTATTCTTTTTAGCATTATGTATCATATATAATGCAGCACACATGTTTGTATGTAGCAACTTAGCATTTCTTTTCTAAAAGACAGAATTTTCATCCACATCATAATTTATATATGCTGCATTTCCTGTAAGAATCCAATTCCATTCACCTCAGTAAAACTTTCTGTCACATTTTAATGATGTTTAATAGTAATGCTGAGAATAAAAATCTGGTTAGATGTGCTTAGTTGTACACTAACAGAGATGTAGAAAACCTTTAGGGAACGCAACGTAGAAAGTGGAGCCTCGCTGGGAAGGATGTCAATGGAAAAAGAAATACCACTGTGTTCCTGTAAAAAAGTTAATTTTCTCCATAAATGAGGCAAAATAAACACATACAGTAGATGCTATTATTTCCATCGACAATGAGGTTAAATAAGTACTTGATGGGTAGTTCTCAAAGGCATTTGTGTACAGGAGAGATACTTATCGCAGCGCATGATGGTTATGTATGGTAATAGAATTAAAATGAATTAAAACTCAGCTGTTATCTGTATGCAGGGGAAAAAAGCCCAAGATATTAAAGCAAAGAGGATCAATTTATGCCCTGCTAATTGGAAATTCTTAGTAGGAGTGAAATTATGCAAAATTCACTATCCTTTAATTTTCTTTGGTTTTCAGTGCTGCGGAGATCCAAGCAGCTCAAGTCAAATGTAATTTCGACTGCCAGAGTTAGCCGAGAAAATTACTACGCAGTAAAAAAGGAAGAAGGAAAAACCCCACCAACCCAAGCCGATCTCCAGGTGATCATGTGCAATCACCGGTCAAGGCCGTGGGCAAACAGATTCTCGTGCTTCAGGACTAACTACCAGCCAAGCTCAGAAGGGAGCTCCTTCCCCTCCTCCAGGTCCTTGGCTCCACCGCTGACAGGGCGGGGAAGGCGCTGCGATTGCTGCCCAGGTCCTTCCCTCCTTGGGGAGAACGGAGGTGACCCCAAAACTCCTTGCAGTCGAGACGAGCGTTTCTGTCCCCCCTGAGGAGCTCTGGACCCAGGTCTCAGCCGCGGAGCTGCTGTGGAAGGAGAAGCGCCCGCTGTCCTCTCTCCCCCCAGGGGGAATCCAGCCGCCCCCCGAGGGAGAAGGTGGGTGAATCCCACCTGCGCATGCTCCGGAGAACCAGCTTCTTCCTGGGTTCTACGGAGGAGATTTCTCTGATGTGTGATATATTTGCATAATGCTGACGACTCAGGAGGGTGCTGTACTCCCGTCCCCTGCGTGTGCACAGCTCCGCTGCTGTTGGTTGAGCAACGGAAGGAGGAACAGCCCCTGGGCAAGGTACGGTTGGTTTCAAAGTGTTACACTCGCAGCCACGACGGAGAAGAGGTACGCGCCATTAAGTTGGGTCATGTCAAAGCAACCCAGGAATAATGTAGTTTTAAAAGGTTCTTTTTTTACCCTGCTCGATGTGTCACTGATTAAAAATCACACTCACCTTCCCAGTTTTTCTTCCTTGAAGTAGGGATAGTAATCTACCTATCGCACAAAATATTGACACACTTACTTGTAAGAAGAAGTTCCTTATTCCACCCCAAGTCTAATTGTAGGGTTGATTCCTTCTGCAGGCAGTGAGTACCATCAGGCTGTGAGGTTACTATAGTAATTATTCTTGTTCTTAAATACTAGAATAAAAGCTAGAGCCAGAGTCTATTTAAAGTGAAAATTACATCCACCCCCTGCCTGGCAGAGTTGAATTAAGAACTTTTAATCCTGATTTTATCATACTTTTTTATCATACTTCCCTCCCTTTTATCATACTTTCTCTTTTCCCCAGAGTTTTAATTTTCCCTCAGGTATGCAATTTATTTATCCTGAGGGGGCTGGACACGACATTTTTAGCTGGGCAGAGGATCACCGGCCGTTCAGGACCGTTCTGGGCAGACGAGGAGTGCGGTACTGTTAGAACAGGGCACCACGGCTCTCTCAAAGTTCTGCAAATACAGTAGAAATACGTCAAGAAACATACACTGTTATGGGTTAGTTTCCCGTTTAATTAAGTACAGCGGGTGATTGTCAAAATGGAGCTGACAGACATCTCATGCAGCTGGCCGGCAGTTAACGCCATGTAGTAATATCTGTGAATATCTGGGTTAGTGCGGAGAGCACCCCGCAGCCCGCACCCGCGGGGGGACGCGGTGGCCTCGTGGTGACCAGCTGTCTCCCATCCTCATGGGGACGTGGGCCGCGGTTCGCTTCTGCAGGAAAGCGATCAGGGTACACCATCCTGTGGGTGGATTTGTTTTCCAGTAAGAAGTGTATTTTACCATTCTGCCAGGTTTTGCCGCTAGAGATAAACACGCACCTGTGCACGGAAGCGTGGAGGGAGATGGAAAGAGCCCGTCTGCACCAGGGCAAGCCCAGTCATCTCAGCCTCATGGGAAGAACACAGACCGAATCTATCAATTATGAGCATATTAATGTCACGGGGAGACACTCCGGGTTGTTTGTGGTCATTCTTAATCCAATAAAATCGTCTGGGGTTTTATCTATGAATTTAGAACATGACAAAAAAAAACGACTTCAGGAAACAAAGATGAAAGGGTTCTTTTTTTAGACTCTCTCAGAGCTGCATATCAAATCGTTCGGAGTGGAAATCAGATGTTTACTTCTGCCAGTCTTGCAGATTCAGGTCAAGCTGTGAAAGACCAAGTTATCATTTTACTGGCTCTATGATGAAAGGCAAGACAGACGCCTTGCGGGGACAGAGCTGAAAGCTGCCCTGTGTGTGCGCCAGGACGTCGCTCTGCCGCACCCGCACCCGAGGGCTGTGCTGCTGGCCCTGCGCTGGCCCGACCCCGCACGCCTCCCGGGGCCGGGGGCTGACGGCTTTCCCCTGCGCTGGCCCACAGCCGTGCCTGAGGTGGGAGAAGCTCCTCTGTTTGCCATCGAACAGGTCCCGTGTCTGTCCGGATCCGTATCCCGTCTCTGGTATGGGATGCTCGCGGTGGTTTCTCATAGCAATGAGCAGCGCAACTTGCAGAGAAACATTTTCCTTTAGCATTTTAATTTACTGTCTCTCACCCTCACTGAGTCTATATTTATCCCTGTACGTGAGAAAACGGAAACAGCAAGATCTCTTATGCTGGTGTTTATGTCGTTCCAGATAGTTAGGGGGAGGTCTCTGGTGGCAATAGATGCAAAAATACCAAAGGACCAAAGGGTTCTGAAGGCTGGTGGAGCCTTTCCTGTGACCCTCACTGAAGATCACCTGAAACACAAGATTAACATCTTCAGCCGCTCTCTTCAGCTTTTGGGTCAAAATTCAGACCCCCCTCACTGACCCCATCGCAGGTCCTGCTCTGCAGGCTCTCCCAGTTCAGACACACCACCCAACCGAAAACCGCTGCTCCGCACGTACCTCCTGGGGCAAACAGGGCGCGTTGTGATCTCTGGCTGCCGTGACACACAAATACTTGATTTTTTTAATTTACAGAGAGGTAAAACCAAGAGCATTTCTGTTTACATTCTATTTCTGTTTTTGACATTTTTATCAGAAGAAAAGCCTGGAGAGAAGGGGGCTGAGGGGAGACCTTCTCGCTCTCTGCAGCTCCCTGAAAGGAGGGGGCAGCCAGGGGGGGTCGGGCTCTTCTCCCGAGGAACAGGCCATGGGACAAGGGGAGACGGCCTCAAGTTGCACCAGGGGAGGTTTAGGATGGATATTGGGGGAAATTTCTTCACGGAAAGGGTTGTCAAGCCTTGGCCCAGGCTGCCCAGGGCAGTGGTGGAGTCGCCGTCCCTGGAGGGATTGAAAAGCCGGGCAGACGTGGTGCTGAGGGACACGGGGTAGTGGTCACTTGGCAGTGCTGGGTCTATGGTTGGGCCTGATGATCTGAAAGGTCCCTTCCAAACAAAATGATTCTATGGTTCTATGATAATCTCTCTCCATTTTACATTGTCAGCAATTTTCCCCACTGTACTCTGTTTTTCTATGCTGAAGTCATTAATCAAAATTTTAAAGAAGTCTCATTAAAGTGCCCTGAGGAAGGTCCCTGGCAGCTTTCTGCAGCCTGACCCACATCCTCCCTCATTAAAAGTGATGCTTTACCGGGCCCCAGCCCCCTCCTCTCCATCCTCTCCAGTGATGTCCCTCACGGCAGCGCGCTCTCCCGTGTGGCCACAGGCAGGAGAACGCATCTCCACACTCCTTATGGGCGTTCAGAGAACATCAAGGGTGGAGACAGTCAAAGAACCACAGAGTGGTGGTTTTCTTCTTTGCCCCTCCTCCCTCCAGTCATCCTGCGGTGGGGAAACCTCCCCAAAACCTCCCCTTGCCGGCTGGGTGCCCCGGGCCCACCTCACCCTACTCAAAGTGAGTCAAACACTCATTTATTAAAGCCAGAAACTACAAAATTTTATAATAAATTCACCTCCAGAGGTAGGACCCTAATGATATTTAAACTAAGTAATGCCGTCTCGAAATAATTTATTAAACTTCCTGTGTTAAACCCATTTTATTACTGTAAGGGAGCTCAAGTGTTTTTAATTTTTAGAAACTCGTGTATCCTGCTATTTGATTTTTGTGATTAAAAAAGGTAGAAACTTGCGGCAGTCACCTATTTTGCATGAGCGAACGCAGCGCGATTGTGCACATTATACCAATGAAATAAAACCATACTCTCCCATGATTTGCCGTATTATTAATAGTGCTGCCGAGCTCATTATAATCTAATTTAAAGACAGATCTAGCACAGAGACGTATGAAGGATGATCTGAGTTCAGGCCCTACAGCAAATTGCTTGAATCTTGATCTAATTACCCCAGAACAGCCAGTGGTACCAGCGCTTCGTACTTGGCAGGGAACTTTTGAAAATTAGCCTGATCAGTGTCAGAAAATTGGGGGGGAATGAGACATTTTAGGGGTTGGCACTTAAACAACTGTCTTAAAGTGGTGGGTAGATGAAGGGCGAGTGGTCCGGGGCTCCTTGAGGTGCCTCGGTTGCTCATCCCTGGCCCTGGCCACCGGGTGCCAGGATGCAGCCACGGGGCGAGGAGGTTTCCCTGTGCCGGATGACAGCAATTAGCGCCGCCGTGACGGCTGGGCCGCGTCCGGCGGATCAATGATTATTCATGCCTAAAGTTCAACTGCATTTTAAAGCAGCAATTGAACTGTTTGACCTCCACCAAATGCTTTGCCTGGCTGAAAACTGCAAGCCAGAAGATAAATCCACGCGTTTTAGTAGGCATTTGAGTCATAATCACTCTAGGCCCCAATATATAACCGAATATTGCTCTTAATTAATGAGACAATTAGACTTTGATTATGGCACTACAGTACCCATTATCATTTTTATCTATCATGACCCTCTCATATGAAGCATCCACGTTTCCTTATATGCTGCTGTATTTCTGTCTGGGTTAATATTGGAAAATAATTTATAGAATGGCACGGACTGGACAAGCATTCAAATCGTCTGTGTTACGATCTGATCGGCCAGGATAACGAGCAGCTGAAACTGCCCAGAACTGAGTTACGGGCTCAGCGGTCACAAGGGAGCGGTGCCCAGGACTGTTCAGCATTTCCAGCGCGTTGTGTGGTGCCGAGGAGGTCGCTGTGCCCTGCACCCCAGCCCACCGCTGCCCCGGGACCCCAGGGCGCTCAGGACTTCCATACTCTATCGCACACTCCGCACGCACCTTCTCGCCTTCCTCTTTCACTTGCATCTTCCATACAACCACCTCAACCCAATTTCACCTTGGCCATGGCCAACCTCCCCGCCATGGCCCAGCCGTTGGGTGGGGGATCCCTGGGCTGCCGAGGGGCGTCCCCCCTGCTCCGGGGCCAGTGCTGCCCTCCAGGACCCCCACTGCAACTCCTCCAGAGCCACCCCTTTGCTTTTCTGCCTAAATCACGATCGAGAATTTATCTGAAGGCTCTTATGAAACTCATCACCAAGGGAAATATATATAAATATATTACAATGTATATTGCCTAACGCCACGTCCTTCTGAACAACTTCAACGGATGTCATCTAGTGATGTGTAAAACATATGAAATTCTCTACCTACAGCTTTTGGGGAAAAAAGCGAGGTTTCGTCTGGCATGTAGATTTATGATTCCTCAGTGAACTCAAACATTTGCTATTTAAATTTTTTGCCTCTGCATGCAGAGAAAACAAACCAGACAATTCAAAGTATCTCTATATTAATATTTCTTGGGTTTCCAAATGCTTATATGAGATCAAATCCACTAACATTGTACCAGCTTTCCATTCATACGAGGTTTTCCATCAAGGCAGATTTTTGTTCAACAAGTCAAGGAAAGTGCACTCAGTGGCGTGCCCAGAGACACCGGAATAAATCAGTGGGAATGGGAAGGTAAAACCCAGCTGTTTGGAGCATCCATCCTCCAGTTGTCGCTCCGGGCTTGCCGGTATTGTCTATAAAGCTACCTCGGGTCGTTCATAATATCTAAAATATTACACACCCTGCCAAAAATGCTCATCGTGTTTTACATACTGCCGTGCCGTATTACAACTCCGGAAACAACTACCTGACGCTGTTTAATGGGAAAGCCCTTCAGATGTTCAATCAGCTCAAGAAAAAACTCTCTGATTGTCACGGAGGCACTGCTCGGCAGTTGCTGTTTAACAAAAATCAGAGAATTGGAGACCATTGTACTTCAACTAGCAGCTAGTGTTGCAAGGAAAAACCACCCCCCCTCCACTGACAGCTGTATTTGATAACCAGACCGTGAGTGCTGCAGTTTTCAACAGTGGCATGCCGGCACTTCAGAGAGAAATAATCACGTTTTTCACAGGGTGTATTGAAGGCAGGGAATTATTTCAGCTCTGACTTTTCATGACTTTAGAGAACTATTCCCATAGACACAGAAAAGTAACCTAGTAAGCATTAAATCCTTTCATAGGTTACGGAAACCTCTAGAGAAGAATCCAGGATGAGCTATTTGCTGCAACAGACAAATTATGGGCAGCGCCTCTGATGGGCGGCTGTCAGTCAGGCCTCTGCCTTCCTGCGAGCAGGTGTGCCATGGGTGTGAGCACGGAGACTGGAACAGGCAACAGGTCGCTGCGTTCGGATTGCAGATACGGAATGCAAATAATCCACTGGATTTGGGTTGCAGATGCGGAATGCAAATAATCCACCATTTAGCAACAAGTAACTGATGGACAGTCGAACAATATTAATCACCAAGCGACAGAGGCCGGATCCCACAGTGCCTGCGGAGAGTTGCCCTTTGTCTCCGAAGAGGTGGATTCAGGTCTTGATCTCGATTGCAAATGAGAATTCATTTGATGGCCTCATCCTCCCCCGCTGTTGCTCAGCTGACACAGGCACCCGCCGGCAGCCCCATTGCCAGCCAGCCCCATTGCCAGCCAGCCCCATTGCCAGCCCCGGTACCGCGAGCTGCGGTAGCCAAAGGGCCAGCGTGCGTGGGAACCCCTCCTGGCCCTGCCCGTCGCGTCGCAGGCATGAGCAGAGCTCGGGGGTCTCTGCTGCCAGCAATAAACCCACCCACACAATAAACCTGCAGGAGCTGAAATTGTTGCCAGGAAATTGAACTTTTAAAACGAATGAAATTCGAGGGAAAGAAAATAAGAAGTACAATGCATCACGGCATGTGTCAGAGGTCCCACCTGCAGCCCTATGGACAGGCGCAGCGCAGGGGCTGGTGGTGGGTGTATGAAAACTGTGAGGACACCAATCTGTGGTGCCGAGAAAGGTATGACAGCTCGAGGACATCTCGTGGCACTGTGTGGGCCTTGTTAGCTGGAGAGGAATTCTGCATTCACACAGAACCCTGCCCAGAGAAAGGTTTTGGAGCGCGAGAGCGGCTGGCAGCGGAGCCGAGGTGGGAGGAGGATCCCTCCCCTGCCGGTGCCGTGCTGGCGGGATGCTGCTGCGGAGCAGGGATGGGGATAGGGACGGGGATGGGGACGGGGATGGGAACAGCGATGTAGCACCCGCTGTGCCCAGTGGGGACAGCAGGAACGGGCAGAAAGCCAGGGCTAAGCCAAAGATGACACTATATGATGTCTGTATCCTGGAGGTGGATGCACCACGTCCCGGAGACGCTTCGTGCCTTGCAAAGTCTGGTCAGCTGCTCTACGGTCAATGGGGTGCCTGGAGATCCAGAACGGCCCAAACGAACCACCCTGCCTGGAGAAGACCAAATGGAAAAGGTGGATAATAATACTCTGAGAGCTGCATTATTTCCACAGAGTGATGAATATTCCATAAAACAATTTGGGAAGCAGTTTATCGGGGCATTAGCAGCAGCACTTTACAGCTCTGTGCGCTGCACCGTCTTTCAGTACCTGTTATTAGAGCTGTACCTGAAAATTGTGGTGTTAATATGCTCCTGGTAGTGCTGGGTTTGATCTACTAATAATGATCGCTTGGGACTTGCTGGTTCTGCATGTGGCAGGGCTGTGTTCTGCTAGATATGAAAATAACCAAGTAAAACACATGCACACTCACTTTCCCAGTGTAACTAACCCAATTGTGCTAAGCAATTTGTAGATACGAGCTACAAAGCAATAGGCAAATTGCACTCCTCAAATTTTCTCATTTCCTTTCTTTTACATTTCATTATGGTTTGGGCTTAAAAGTGTTTGGATAGAGACCAGGGCAGCAGTTTCCCATGGCACTTTAGGAGTTTAGGCATACAAATACTTCCAAAATTCTTATTCAAGCTGCCTTTCAAAATGCCAGCCTGTATCTTTTTACACCTTGGGGAGGCGACACATCTGTGATCCCATGCAAACAAGCAGAATCTCATACGGATTGGCGGGGTTTCTGGTGGAGCAGACGTCCGCGGGGGCACGGCGGGACCGGCTACGGCGCGGTGCACACCCCACCCCCCATCTCCTGGGAGCAGGTAGACCCTTCCCCGGTGTACGCATTCGGAGCCAGATTTTAGGACGCTTCCCAGCATCTGACAAGCTTGCTTTGTTTCTGACGTGGACCCTTCTCCTGTTTGTGTTGGTTGAGTCAAAACACGCAGATGCTACAAGGGGATGTGCCTGCGCGGTGGGTTACGCTCCTGCCAGCAGGAGCACGGACACCCGCAGAGCTGCTGCTGCGGGAGTGAGTGTGCTCGTGCCCTTTGCGATTTCACACTCTGAGCACACGCACAGGTTCTAAGCCTGTGAAATAACGTCCTGCCTCGGGCCAGATGTCGCGCTTTCTCTCCATGTGCTCACAGGGCCTGGAAGGGAGAGCGGGAGCATCCCACCTCTTGTCCCGTTCAGCAGCTGTTGGAGCTACAGGAGACCAAGCTGAGTTCCCACCTTGTGTCCTCGGGTAACAAGGGCATAACCCAGCTTTCGCCTTGTCCTTTTCCCACCTCGCCTGTCACTGGAGCAGCGCCCAGCGGCAGGGAGATGGAGATGTCGGGAGCCCGGGGGCGGGCGGCGTTTGGTACCGTTTGAATTAAGCAGCCAGGAGAGCCCTCGCTCCGCCCTGCCCCGAACCCCCCTCCGCCTCCTCGGGCAGCCTTTGGATTTTTGGCCTTGCCCATGTTTTTGTGGCCGAGGTTTGCTCCGCCTGTGGTCCGTGACAGAAGCGTCAGAGTTCCTCCCCGCCGCCCGGCCCCGCTGCTGAAGGCGTCTCCGCCCGCGGCACATCCCTCCCCGGGAGCAGCAGACGTCAAGTCTTCGCAAAAATCACCTCTGTATTGACACGTTTTCTTCACTGCGAAAAGTGTATGTAAATATATTCAAACTATCAATTGCTGGTGACCTTGCAGTTGTGAGAAGCAATGCTATTTTTCATTTGTCGGGCATTTCAGCCATACTAACTGCTGTGGTGAGATATAGCCGAAATCTCTGCTTAAAAGTTCCCCAATTATAGTCCATATGTCCAACCATTTGCAATGGAAATGGGAGCTTCATTTCATCCATCATAGCACAAATATCATCCTTCCTGTGCTCCGCTGTTTCCTTCTTGCTCTTTTTTTTTTTTTTTAATATCAAATTTGCTTTGAAATTTGCAAGCTTTTGCAGTATCATGGAAGATTAGTGATCAGTGAGTGAAGTAATGTCAGCAGCAGAGTGGCGAGAAGTGATTTTGGATCGTTAATCATCAGAGCGTGTCCCAGTGCTGTGCCAGCGCTGCCGGCAGCGCGTCCCGCGGTGACGGGGGGAAGAGCCGGCCCCGTTTCCCCAGGGAGGAGATGCTCGCTCCTGCCCTCCACTCCCGCCCTCCCTGCCCCGGTGGGGACTTCTGGCTTAAGGGGCAACTTGAGCTTTGCAATTCCTACTGGCACCAAACCTGACCTGGGAAGTTCTTGGATAATGCACGTACACGACGCCTGACTTGTTCACCCAGCACTTAACTTTTACTGTGAAAACCCCACTGATATTCCGTGTAGATTTAGTGTCGCTGCAGGATTCTGTCCTTGTTACAGGTTTTGCCCAGGAAGCGTGCAAGCAAATTCAAAGAAGAAAATTCCATCCGGAAGCGCAGAGATGCTGGGCAGGACAGCCCTTTCTCCGGGGCTGAGCGGGGCTCTGGGCCTGCAGCCGCAGACCCTCCTCTGCTGGGACCAAGCCCCACCAGCACTTGGAGAAGGACAGACGCTTCTTGCATGGAAACGCCGTGGAACAGCCCAAAATGTTCAGGTTTCCACAAGCCTCCGTTGATAGCCCACCTCTGCCCCCACGGCCAATGTGAGCGTTTCTCCCCAGTGAGAAATTGTCCCAGTGGGCCAATTCCTAATCACGTGGAAGGTCCCAGCTTCTCGCTGCGATCACTGATGGGTTTCAAGAGAGAGACAAGCCTTAGAACATTTCAGAGCCTGCCAACAGTTCTTCTACAGCAAACATAAATTTAAAAATGTATCAGTGACAATTTATTTCTATGACATTTTTAACACTTCTGTCAAGCACACATTTAAATTAAAAATGAACAAGAACTTGAAATAAGAGAAGGAGGGTGAACTGGAACAGATCAAAGGAAAACGCTCAATTCTTAAGCCAGTGCTCCATCTCTAACTCCCTGTCCTGTGACAAACACTCTCGTGCTGAGTAAAACCCTTTGAGATCTCTTGATATTTCCAAAAAGAGCAAGTCACTGGTCTTGGATGTAGAATATCTTTGCTATTTGAAGTTTTGGTCAAAATTTTTCATCGTTTTTTGGGGTATTTTTGTGATACGCATGAAGGAAAAATCACAATTATTATACAATGGGATTCTGGGATTTATTTGCCGGTGATGGGGTAACTTTGCTGTAAGAAGCAATAACACAGTAATGAAGGTGCTGCCCATTGTCTTGAAGCACATCTTAAGTATAGTCGTTACATATCGAATGTGCGTAACTCCACCCGTATGACTGGCTGTTTCATTTTCCCTCTTCCTCACTTTACAAGAGTGTCACTGAGCTAAATTAGCCCTTCCTGAAAGTGAAAGGCACGAGGGTCGGAAAAAGATTAGAGAGAACATGAGGAGAGGATGGGAATCGGGAAAATGAGAGATGTTAAAACACAAGAACATGTCCTTGACTGAACTGCATTTTCCCTGCCTGATTCACTCCAAGAGCTGCGTCACGTGTGTATGCACAGGACGGAGCGGAGACGCTACATTTGAGAAATAATGTAGTGAAGTTTCTCTTAGAATAGTATGGCAGCGTATAGGTTATTTATGGACATAAACCTGGCAAAGACACCTCACGGAACAGCATTGTAACGACAGCAAAGTCTTTTTAAACTCAGACTTTTTCCTTCTCTTTTCTAAAGCTGGTCCGCATCGGTGCTGCCTGGGATTTTCACAGGCCCTGGAGCCCCATCCCGGGTACCTCCTGAGGGGCTCGGGGTGTGCAGGTCCCCCCAGCCCCTCTGGAAGCCTCAGCCAAAACACACGCTCAAAAGGAGAACTATCCACCCATTTTCAGGCCGGCGGGGTGCTGTGGGGCTCTGCTCCCCGTGGCAGAGGCAGGCTTAGAGTGCAGCCCCAGGCACGGGCAGGCAGAGCCCTTCGGGGCTTGCCGAAAATAATCCCGTCACTCCCAATGATGGGAAAACTGAAGTTCATTTCCTCCGTAAGTTCTGATAAGTTTAACTGAGGGGGAGGAGAGACCCTTGGTTCATCGGCGTGCTTGCTGGGGTTAAGCAATCAAAGGCCTATCAGCCCCCTTCAGCGAAGCGGGGGTGAAGTTTACACCACATTCGGCAGTGCACAAAGACATTTTTTCTTATGCTTCCTAAGTATTGATGTATTATGTATTGTTACATCAGGCCAGTACAGAATAGCACATTCTACCCGTTCTGTAAACACTAGGCAGTCCCATTTAATAACTTTCCCATGATTTCATATCTAATAGTTTCTTGCAGTTAAAGAATAATTTATGAGTTTATTCAGCGTAGTAAATACGTGTTTATGTGTGTACAGAGTCAAAATTCATGGTTGCGTGGAAGAAAATAAGTGTATTTCAATTGATCTTCACTGTGCAGCTCCCATTCTTATTCTTTCAGCATTTTCTCTCTAGAGGTAGAACCCCTTTGCTCTGTTCCACGTCGGTTGCTCCTGAGCAGGAGGCAGTGGCTGGTTGGGTTCCTCCTGGCCAGGCGCCGGGGCTGACGCCCCGTGTTGTCTCCCCATGTTTTTAATGTTAAACTGCTACAGGTTTAGGGAAGCAAGTCATTCGTCAAAATTGATTTCTGTGTTGTCACCGTGCAATGCCATGGTAACCTGATGGTACACGTGCCGTCAGACGCGGGATTGCAGCTCGGCTGGGATTTCACCCTTCGGCTCCACATTACATATATTAATTAAAACAATGGCATTTTCAAAATAAAAGCTGGCGACATTCTGTGGTGGCACGTTCTAGAGATCTCTAGAGAAGTGCTTTCTTCTCAAGGAAAAGTGGCTTCTGTCTCGTGAGCACGCCCGTGTGAGGGGCCGACCAGGGTCACTCCGGTGAACCGGCCACGGCTCTATGGGTGGCTCCTTCCCTATGGTGCGGAGGGCTTTGTGCTCATCCAAAGGGCCCCACATTAGCACCCTGCCCATAGGTCTCCTTCCTGAAAAACAGAAAGCAATTTCTTCTCAGTATTTGGGCATATCAATATGTATTACACATATCAAAAATTAAGATGCACTTTGGTTGTTTAAATAAAATATGGGGACATGCCAGGTGCCAAATTGCATTTCAGTTCCTAAAGAGACTCCTTGGGATGCTGGAACACTGGGGCTACCTAAAACAAGCCGAGAATAAATTCCTACTTTAACAGGAGCCCCCTCAGTTCATGTACATTGAAAGAGGAGCGCGTGCCACGCTGCCTCCTTCATTCACAGCTTCAGAGCCGGGTCCTTACCAGGACCACGTTCGATTATTTGCCTCGGGTCATCGGGCTGGTTCCCCTCAAAGCCCGTTGGAAGGGGAGTCTCTTACAGCCGTTAAAATCGCCAGCACCGCTTGTACTCGCACACACACCGCGGTGCAGGAAGATATTTCTTCTTTTAATTGGGTGCTGTTCTAAGGTGTTGGTTTGTATGGAAGAAAAATAAAGCTCCTCACTTTGTTAGACTCCAAGTAGCAAATCCCAGCTGAAAAAGGAGGAGGATAAACGCCCGTTTAGCAGGTGGCATCGTTTGGCCTCAGACAGAGTCCAGCCCATAAGGGTGTAACCGACCCTCTTTAGCCGAGGGTGAAACAGGAGCTGGGATGGGTTGCAGTGCTTGAGCATCGCGTGGCTCCTTCCCGAAGTAAGAGGGAGGTTAATCTCCCCGTCCTGGCCAGAGTCACACGTGAATAATTAACCTCTGGCTCTGTCTACATTTCCCCTGTATTCTTCGTTCTCCCCTGAAAAACTTGCGGTAAATAATGTTTTCCGAGCAGAGGAGAGGACGTATTCCATTTCAAAGGCGAGGTGACTAATCCTTTCCACTGCGTTAAGCAGTTTGAGATCATCCGATATAAAAATCACTATAAACATTTAATATTCCTATAGAAGTAGTGTCAGTGCTGGCTGCCTGGGAACCCGTCCCAGGAGAAAAGGGCAGAGATCAAGGAAAGTATTCAAAAGGATAATTAAATATTTAATAAAAGCTGTTAAATATTGTGGGCAAGAATTACAGCTGGCATAAATCAGGATGACTCTATTGGCGGATCTGTGCTGCTTTATATCACGCGAAGAAGCTGCTTTGGGGTGGTTCTCTAAAAGCCGCTTACATTTGCTTGTATTATTAAGATGTCTTCTATAGCTAGGACAATGTCAGAGTTACTGTGTTCCAGAAGACCTAATGAGGAAATCAGTGTAAAAATATATTATTAAAAGTAAAATATTCTTCTGAAGAAAATCCGTTTGAAAATTAAGTTTCATGGAGGTTGTGCTATGTATCTGGCGCTGCTAACAGCCACTGCATTTAACTACTGTTTGTGATAGGCGAAGAGATTGAAACTCTTCTGCTGCCACGTAACGTGAAATACATTAAAGCAGCAACAGCCCCGGAGACCTCCAAAAATCGTGCCGCTGGGTTTCGGTACCAGTTTGAACAAGAACATTGGGTACATGCCTGCCCAGCACAGCTCTGGTCCTGCAACCAAGTGAGGACACGGGGCTTGGCAGATGTTTACCACCGTGATGAATGTCCCGACTTTGTCTCTAAGCCCGCATTTGAGTTTGCGGCAGTCGCTTCCCTCATTTAAAGTCAGAGCAGCATGCCTGGGCTCTGTAACTTGGCAGAGATAACGGTGCTTAACTATAGAGAGAGTTCTTCCAGATTCCCCCTAGCTGGCCCTTTTCCTCCAAACACCCTCCACCAGGCCATATGTCATCTTTAATCCATCAGCACACACAGAGAATAATTGGAATTATTCTTTATAATATATCAGCTTGCATTGTAAAGCAAAGAGCCAAATGCAGAGGTGAAGTGTAATAGGAATTAGTGGGTTTAATTGAGGTCAAATTGATGTTACACGTCTAGGAGCTAAATGAAGTCGTAAGTTAAAGTGGGAGCTGGCTTAGGGTAACTCACACTCCCCTTGAAGTTGTTTTTCATACTACTTCTCTTTTTTTGGCCCCTTAATTTTTTCAAGTTAGTCTCTTCTGGATTCAGCTGGTTAAATTTAAGACTAATATATAGGCAGCGAATATATGCTTTGTTAAATGAGTTTGTGACAAAGTGCTGCTCCTTGCCATGTGAACGCACGAGCAGAACATGTAGGTTCTCTTCTGCCTCTTGCTGAACAGTCCATTTCTTCTGCCTATTGCTGAGCAGCCCATTTGTTTTTCATGCGAAAGGTAAAAATTGTGAAAATCTTGGTTTTCAGGCTGTTGTGTTTGGACACTGAAATAGCAAATAAACGTAATGTCTTTATTTAATGTCCTCCTGCATCAGCCTGTATCGGTGGGGAAGAGGAAAGAACTAAATAAGGCAGGAAAAAATAGAGTCTGTGCGTGTGGGGCAGCTCGGTGGGTGGCTATTCGTCCCTCGGGAAGCAGGGTCACTGCTTTCGGAGCTCCGAGCTGCACCCCAAGAGGGCAACCACCTCCCTGCCAGTCCTGCGGCTCATCCCCGCGTGTTTCCCATCGCCAGCTCCAGGTGGCTTCGAAGGCTGTGATTGAATGTCCTGTAATGGCTTTTGAGCATGAAATATTAGAGACAAGGGCAGAAGCTGAGGTGCTGCACTAGCAGCCGGTCTGGAGAGGCCACCACAAAGAGCAATTTAGCACCGAGTGTCCTGGAAGGTGCTCAGTTTGGTGACAAATCTGTCGGTCGCCTGGAGTTTATATCAGGCAGCAGCCTCTGCTGGCCTGGCAATTCTCGAAGTAGCCCACCCTGGCCCGACCCACAGCTTCCAAGTAATAATCAGGTCCTGCTGTGTAGCGGAGAGAGCGAGGGCAAGCCCATGGGCGTGCGGTCCTCGGGCAGCGCGGGTGCGGGTGACACAGGAGCGGGACACAGGCAGGGACCTGCTGAGCAACACGCGAATGGGTGATCAGGGAGGGGATGCTGGTGGGAATAGGGAAACTTGAGGCATCTTGAGGAAAAAAAGTGCTACGAGTGAGAAGTTCCTTCCTTGAGAGGATCTAGGCTCATAGTGATGGACTGAAATTGGCTTGACTGCCACGAGCGGTATTCCTTGCAGTCACCTTCTCCAGAGCCTGGTAATGCTCCTGTCCGTGCTGATTCCTCTTGACAAAGCTGGCGAGACAGGCGAGGGACGATCTCTGGGCTCGAGGCTTCAGCCGGGGCAGCACGACAATATCTGGTCCCCAACAGCAGGCAGCTGCTGCCAGCATTGGTGGCTGTTTTCCTGGCGTATAGATATAATTATAGATGTTATAACCATGCCTTTGTCAGCTCACTGATTTCTTTTTGCAGTGAAATGCTGGATAATGACAGACAGCGTACACCAGAGAGACACCTGCTCGTCGGAGGTCTTGGCCAAAGGCAAGGAGGTGCCCTGAGGGTCGTACTGTGGCTGGATCGCCAAAAGGCTTGACACTGCAAGATAACCGAGATGGTCTGTCCTATTCTTCACCATCACGTGTAACTTCATCTCAGGAACAAATCTCCCCACATGGGATGGCCAAATTCCTGTTGCGTTTCACCATTGCTCTCTGGAGGTCACGAAGAGCACAAGACCTCGTGTCCGCCAGCTCTGGCCATTTATCCTGAATAGCCGCGGGTTGCTCCCGGGACCACAGTCCCGATCACCAATCTGAGGAGGAACTCTTCTCTCTGTGAGCAGGGGTGGGACATAAAGTAAATCCATTTTGTGCCCCTGGGACCAGCAGCCCGTGCAGAGACGCCAGCACCTCCAAAGGATATTTATGGCATCCTCCATATAAATATGCACATGGGATACAGGCGAGAATATCACTTTTCATACTCTTACCACAAGTGCTTGTGCCATTAATCTTTCGCAGTCATTCCTTTAGGAGCAATTTCAAGTTAGATGCAGGAAAGATATATGAATTTGCAATCACATTCCAATGCTATCACATGAATACGTAAAAAATGAAAATAGTAAAAAATTGTGTGTGTGTTATCTGTTGAAGCATATACATTTAACATATGTGATTTCAGAAAACATGAAATGTATGTAGTTGATACTGAAACATTTCAGAAATAAAGAAATTTTCTAAAATGTTATTTATCCTTATATAGAGAAATCACTTTTATGTCACGTACCACAAATTCATCTTCTTGGCTGCTTCCTGGCCCTATGTTTAATTTTTGTTGAAAGTACTTTGTTCTGAAAAGCTGATTGACGACCTCACGAAATTAGCCTCGTGACCCGATCTCTCACACCCCTTTTTACTTTTCTCTGTACTTCTTTTTCCAAATGGAACAAAACCCCCACCCCTATGTAGCAACCTGACAAAAGAAGTTTTGTTTCCACGACATCCACAGGCTTGCGCTGATTTGTCCGTAACTGAGGGGTTCATGTAAGTGACTCTCAATAGCCCTCCTTTGACTGACTGGGGCTTCACTTCAGTCTATGACTTAAATACATCGGTAATTTAAGGTAATTCGTAGTGTCCACTGAAGGCAATGAGACTTAAGTATAGGAAAAGTAAGTTTGCTGAATTAGGGTGAAAACAGAATTGCGCTTTTCAGCCCTGAAGCCACGAGAAAACCAGTTGAGAGGGAGTGAGTTCGTTTAACGTGTACAGGCAATAAAATTTGACCTTGAAGTCACTGATTTTTGGAGAAAAAAAACTGTAAAGCGCTTAAAAATCGAGCCTTTGAATGTCAGAAAGGTATGAGACCTATTTATAGCAATGCATACAATTTTTGTAAAATGTTCAGAGTTATTTAAAAGTCAATGAAAACGGGCCCGCATTTCTGATGGAGCGTAGTTTCTTGGAGATGAGGTCAATCATACAACATCCCTGATCGGAAAAATATTAAGTAACCCCCTGTAGTTAGTAGAAACTCGGTGCGTAATTGCTAATTCTCCCCAAGCAGAGCACTGCTTGTTTTTCTAATTCTGGTTTTCTCCCTCTCTCCCTTCTTTTCGACTGAGCGGCAGCTGTACGCCAGGAAGCCTTTTGGCTCTTCGCCCCTCGGGTTTAAGGTGTCCCATGGAGGTATAAAGCCCCGCGAAGCACACACCGGCGGGAGCGGGGCTGTTGGTGCACCATAAACTGTATCACATTTTGGTAAGTCTGATCCTGAAACTCTTTAAAATGGAAACACTTTTCTTCAAATCATGCTGTGCTTTCATGTGTGAAGATGGTGCTGGGGGGCGGGCTGGCTCTAAATATAGCGCCGCAGCTTCTTTTAAGCCTTTTTACGAGGCGCAGAGGACAGAGGTCCACTCTAAATAACAGGCGAGGGGAAGCCTGCCCGGGTAGAATATAATAATGCTCTGTAATGGGAGATTGATAGATCGCTAAACATCGCCCTGCGATGTCAGGAAGGAATGAATAGCGTGTTATTTGGGAATTCCTCCTGCCTCCTCCAGCACGTCGGGAAGCCGAGAGGCAGTAAAACGTTCGACGGAGCCTGGAAATGTGACCGCTCTAAAGCAACACATTCATCACAAGACGTTTATTGGGGCCACACGTGAGCCTTGCCCGCTTTGGCCTCTCCCCAGTCTCTGGGATGTGTAGGATTTACCATTTATCTCAAAATCAGATTTTATCCAGGGTAGGCAATCGACATTAGCTGGCCGCTGTATTTGCCCAGGAATAATAAGCGCTGCTAAGCCAGACATCACAAAAATCTCGCCTTTCACAGGCAAGCTCCTCCTTCCCTACCCTTTTTATTTGTTTGTTTTCTAAATATAGGTTCCCCATCTGTTCATTTTTTATATGACAATCTGCCTTGTTTCCATTTTATTCTTTACAGCGTAGTCATAGTTGACACCAACAGAAATGCACTTCCACGGGCAGAAGAGGTCTGAAAGGTGAGCTTAGACCCCGCAAGACGGGGCACCGGGAGGGTCTCGGTGTGGACCTGGGTGTCTTCGTCCCATCTGCGGGGCAGGGGGACCTTCAGCAAAGGGTGCTGGGGACCTCGCTCCCACTGCCAGTACTGTGCGTCAGGTGCTCTGAGGTTGACAGCCAGTTCCAAATCCACAGAACATGTTTTATCTCAACTTGTTTTCATGATAAAGCCGTTACTGAGTAGGTTGAACACCATTTTTGGTTGCAGCCACTTTCTGCCCCGCTTCCAGGGATGGAGGACGGAGAGCTGGTAAGCGGACAAGTGCTAGAGCCAACCACGTCACCGACACTCTAAGGGATTCCAAAATTTGTTGTCACTTCTTTCTTTAATTACTTTTAATTTCAAGTAGAAGCCCATACCCATTCTTCTTTGTAAGAAGTCATTTGTTTCAACTTGTTTCTCGTCAGCTGCCTGCCCAGTGAGAGTCTCCGTGACCTCCCTTTCTGCAAGTGTGGGGCAGAAGCCACGGCTCATCGTGACTCTGGTCCAGCCTCACTCACCGTCCTGCCCCACGTACTTGCAGATGGAAATGGGCAAATTTATGGGTCTGACAGAGAAAGAAGCATTGGTGACAATGAAACGGTCATAAACTTGCACCAGATTTTATGAATTTTTACATTAGGAAATTATAAAGTTAGACAAAAAACTTCAAAACTTAATTTTCAGAGGCACAAATTAAATGTGTGTGTTTTCTGATTTTAAGTAATTTCATCTTATATTTTCATTATTTTGATTAAGAAATATCTTTCAATACATCTTTTTGTTTCAGAGGCACATGCTTAAGGAATGCTTAAAATGGCAACAAAATGTATAAAAGTGTATAAAACAGTTAAATGAACCATTTTGTTTGACCTGAAATGACTTCTGGATTTCTTGGAACTGCCAGAACATTGAAAAGTCATTTACTTGCACAGCTTTAATTAAGCAACTGCCTCCAGTTATGATTTATGCTGTCATTCAGAAAATTAGACCTTCACACTGTGCTTAATTTTTGCCACAGTCCTTAAGGACAGCATTTACGAAGACAAGCTGTGGTTTGGGGTATTCCGGCTTTTAGACGCGGAGCTTGAAATGACTTCAGATTTCCAGAAATGCCTCTGCAGATCAGCCGCTGGGAAGGAGATCTGAGCTGGACACTCAGACGCCGAGGCAGAATTTCTCCTCATCCTCTCGGAATGCTGGGCCGATTAATGTTAGGGCAGCAAAACACTGTAAGTCGTGATTTGGTGAAAAGGGGCAGGTATTCAATGCCTTTTACAGCAACGTACACTCCGGTTTCACAACCGCCTTCTGTAGCACCACATTACGTGGCAGCACTTTCATTTTATTGTGTGCTGTGGTTGTAACGAAGACTTCCTACATATTCAGAAGACTTCCCATATATCCTTGTCTGTTTGCTGTATCGCGTTAGATGGAGACAAAAGAGTTGGTTCTGCCGTGAACTTCACTATTTGTGTATAATATATATATAGTCTATAATTATATAATTATATAATATGTATTTGAAGTCTGTAGGGCTGCTCAGGTACTGAGCATTGACATCAGTATTTGTGTGTAAGGCTATGCATTTATTTATACATGCGTGTGTGTCTATGTATTTAAAAAAGCATTCAGAAGTGGGGAAATAGAAGGCTGGGGTATGTCTAATGGATTGCCATAATAATAGATTCAGATTCATACTCATCGTCTGAAAACAGCCAGCCAGAAGATGAAATGACTTTACATCAATCAAATTCTAAATGAATATGTTATTAAGGATATTGTACAATATCAAAATAACTGTGTAAGAGCTGTCTGCATTCAATGCCTTTCATGGTTAGTGTAATGTTGTACGAGAAGGGTCACTGCCTAAAACAAAACAAAACCAAACAGACAGAGAAAAAACAGCCACTCCGTCATTTCTCACGCGTTCCTCTCTGTTGTGTTCTTTCTATATTCTGTGCTAGATTTTTCTATCAAGGCAAAGAATATCACTCCCCGTTTCACCTGCGTTTCTCAGTAACCAGCAGAGCCGTGCTCTGTTCTGTCCCTCACGTCTTCTGGTGGCCAGCAATGATCCCCGGGTGGTGGTCTGGGAAGCTACCAGTACCAAACCGAGAGCACTGGTAACCACACCGACACTAGCACACCCACCCGGCGACCCTCCTCTCACTGGTGTCCCCGCGAAGGGCGCTGCAGGCCAGCGAGAGCAGAAGGGAGTCCTTGGATCCTGACCAGGGGAGCAGATCAGAAATGTCGGTGAGAGGACTGAGACGCGGAACACCGAGATGCTGAAGACTCCGGGCTGGCCGGAGTTCAGAGAAGAGTGGTGCGTACAGGCCTCAAGGTAGGTGGTAAACGGTCAAGACCGAAGAGAACACGGAGAAAGCATGCTGGAGGCGGGTGAGAAAAGTAGTCTTAGAGCACTGTGCTCTCATCCTCTGTCCCATCTACTTGCCTCCCTCCGGGATCCCATTTCTACTTCCACAACACCACCTGATGGTCCAGTTTCCATGACTGTGACATAAAATGATCTGCAGAGCAAAGACCGGAAGAATAAAAAATGGCATCCTCTGCTGTTAAAATCAACAGGTAATATACATCACTAATCCCACCCGACTCAGGATAATGCAGTTTAAACAACGGGAAGCAGAAAACACTTCTTCAAAAAAATAATGACATCTGAGATAGAAAGAGTCCTCTGCAAATAATTTCTCCAACTATCTGAAGTCTAAAAACATTTCCAAACACCGCGATAGAGAGATAAGAGGGCCAGGAGGGACCGTATGCAGCAGCTAATGTGACCTGCTGTGCCGACCGAGCCATAGACTCTGCAATCAGTGCACCTCATTTGGAAAGCACACAATTACGCGTCGAGAGCCGCCAGTTAGCTAGCTGTTAATGCACTGCATGTTTATTATGTGCACTTTATATTATTCTGGTTTCTTAATTAAAATGTTATGTGGTACCAATTCAAATGCTGTACAGACATCCATTACAACAACACTATTACCTTTATCAACCAAGCTCATAATCTCATTAAAAGAAGACGTCAATTTGGTTTGACAGGATCTATTACCAGTGCACCCTACTTGATTGGCATTATTTATATTACCCTTCCTCAGTTTATTAATTGAGTCCCTTATCAGCTGTCCCATTCTTTCTCCCGGCACCGCTGGCAGCCCTGCACCGTGCCAGGCCCGAGGGAGCGATGGGGGTCTAGAGAGGCCCGTGGCCAAATCTTTTTAAATCTTTTGCTTTATTTGGAGGCTCTGGCTTCTAAAGACCAGGCTTAGGGGCATCTTTCTAATGTACACCCTGAGTTAATACTGGAATGAGAAATGCTTCATCGTCCTGTGTGACGGCTTTCTCGCGGGTAGACCTGCCGCAGTGATTGGGTTCTCCTGCCTTTTCTACCTGGAAAGGTCTCCATTTCCATCTCAAAATACACTAATCCTGTAACTGGAATTATTTTTATTCATAATATTCATTAGAAAAGCCATTTTTGCTGTTCTGACTCCTGCTAGATACTGTGTTTTTTTGCAGTCCTTCACTTCCTTTAATATTATTCTCAATTTCTACCCCTAATGTACATTGGTTTACATTCCCTTTCCCTTTATTCCATTTGCTTTTCATATAAATGTTTGCAGTTTTTTCGTAGGTCAGTTGAAGTTCCTTTGGCTCACATATTTTTTTAGGCAGAATAGCCTTCTTTTTTGGTTGTACCGTACAGTGACCTTTTGAAGGACTTCAGGATGTTTTTATGAAATGGATCATAACTGTTTTCAGAATTTTAATGATTTGTTTACATTATGAAATCTGTGATTCATTTTAATAGCATTTCTTATTGCAAGCAGGCTGTGATCGCTTGAATCCAAGTTAGCACCAATTTCTGGTGTTATAAATTTCTCCTTAATTGCTAAATGAGGCCTGAGAAAGGTTTCCCTGTACTGCTTGGAAAACTCCCTCTTCTGCTCAGGGGTACGAGAACTGCCCAGAGCTGCACCAGCCCCAGGAGATTTCCAAATCACGTCCCTTAGACCGACGTTCCTCGTGCTGATGCAGTGTCCTCAGCAGGAGACACTTGTGATTTGGTGTCTGTGGGTCTCTCAGGCCGTAGGAGTTGGAAGCGAAATAAATGCTATATTTTTATTAGAAGACAAATAGCGTTGTGTGCTAATTTCTAGGATTTTGTACTGGATCAAATTCTACTGCATTTTTGTTTTCCTGTTAATGTAGAGTTTAACATGTCAAATTCTAAGTAGTAATAACAATATGTTAACTAGGAAATAAACACAGTAAATAAAGCCGTGTTGCCACTCTGATTATTCTTTGGGTACTATCAGACATAATAAAGCAATTGACAGAAAACTTTGAAGGCGCCTTTCTTCCTCCCCCTTCAAAGCATCTGGACAGTTTCCCCTTGGATGTTTGACCTTGTTTCTTGGTTTTAAAGAGTGACATTTCATTAAAACTGCCCTTGCTGGAGTAATTGTTGTTGGGGATAAAGCCGACTGCAAACTCCGAGGGAGTGAATTGGTAAAAGCAATACAAATTCCTCAGTGTCAGTATATATCATGTTTAAAATGTGATACGCGATCTAATTTTGTATCATTTAGGAGCAGGTAAGGGGGTTTTGCTGGTTGAATTAGCACACAAGATGCTATAAGAAGCATTTCAATTAAACTCATAGTCAAATAGAGATAAAGAAAATTCTACCTTTGTTTGAAGTGCTGTGCATAAAATTATTCGGGTGTCACACTGAAGAAGGAGAATTCAATGAGTACGAAATCAGCCCAAATTTTCCCCCATGAATTGATGTCTCTTCCTCTTCATCATGTGCAGTCGTTTAACAGTGACATTTAATAACGCATGTGAATAATTGCTTGAGTTTACTGCTCATTACTTCTTTAAAAACCCAGGAAAATAGTCATAACTCTTTGATTTTTTTTTAATAAGAAAATAATTTTCACTATAAAGGTTGAAACAAAATAAATGATCTTTACTTATAATTTGATAGTCACTTACATTTCTCTGCTGTATTTAAATTCTTAAAATTATCATTTCGATTGCATTTATGTAGACTCTAAAAAGAGGACTTGAAAGACAAGCTATTAATTTTTCTAAGCAAAGCGTTTGGTAACTGTAACTGGGAAATGGTGCTTTTGTTCTTGGCACAGTTATATTTTTTGTCTAAGCCAGGTTTTGGGGACCACCCGCTCGCAATGGCCAGGCTCCTGGGGCTGGACAGCAAGAGGCTTCAGGATGCCGGGTCCACGCTACTGGAGGTGGATGCGGCGGGCTGGCTGTTCATACGGTGCATCAGCTTCGCTGTCTGTGGTGGGCCGCAGGGGCTCGACTCCTTCCTTTTTGGAAAGGCCTTTCAAGCACGGATCCATGGCCGATTTTTGAATCAGCCCCTTGCAAATCCTACCTTGCGAAATGAGACGCTATGAAGAGCTGCGCAGACTCCTTTTCCAGAAGGTTCCTCGAGAAGATGCACACAAGTGTGTCAACAGCCCTCACAAGGACTCTCACTCTTAGCATTACAAATAATCATTTGTAATTATTTCCGTTTTGTGCTAAAAAGCAACAAGCGGTATTATTGCACGGGCTTTGGGCATCCAGGCTGTACAGACTTCTGCTCTTCCCTCTCTGAAATGCAGAGCCATAAAGCAGCCGAGCTTAAGGTCCTGAATGATGAACTCTATAGGATTACAAGGATTTTTCACCAAATTAAGGACAAAGCACAAACACGCATCGTATTAAAAGCAATCTCTAGTCTGCGTCATGCATTGGAAACCAAGGCAATAACGCAGCACTTCCCTGGGGTAAAGTCCTCCCCTGAAAACCTCTCCTTTACTGACACTGCAATCACTAATTAAAATAATATCAATTCATATACATGCAATATACCGCCTGGTGTAAATTAGTGTAGTGTTCTGTAGTAAAATACAGCTTTGCTGCCTTTTTACCCTCTGGAGAGTAGGTTATTGTGGTTATCTAACATTAGTTTGTTTTAAAATAGCAAGCAGCCCTCTCTGCAACATGCAGAGGTGAGTCCCCGTCCTTTCAAATGAGCTTGTGCTAATTTAACTTTCATATTGTCTGGAGAAACAGAAAAGGCTACAGGATCTTGTTCCAAAATCACCATTCTTTTAAATACATACTTTAAAAGAGAGCTGACTGCACAGGTGCATATAGAGGCACGTGTTCTATTAGTACACAGACAAGAAAGAGAACATAGGATGGATCTACAGGATTGTCGTCTGCTGTCAAACACTGTGCCTCCAGTGGATCCCTCGTACTCCCCGCAACATATGTCAAAGCACGGAATCTGCACTAATTAAAGTCTGGTAAGAGGAGGCGCCCCGGGAGTGTTTCCCCGTCAGCCAGCTGCAGACGGCTGGTCACCCCCTCGGCACGGACTGGTGCCTGTTTCCAAGTGCGATGAACACAAAGAGAAGCAAATCACGCAGTTATGAAAGAAAATTATTGAACAAATGGTTCTCTAATTGATTTTTGTTAGTTATTGTTTGATTCTGCCTTCTTGCATGAGGAGGACCCCCAGAAGCCATCGCCTGCTTGGGATGAGCATCCCTCCAGAAGGTGAGAGAGCCACAGCAGGGCCTGTCTTACATCTCCTACCAGGGCTTTAGTAGGAAATTAAATAGGCTCCTGGATAAAATACAAGGATTGAGATACTGAGAAAGTGTTAAACCGAGACAATGCCACAGCCATGACTTGACAGACAGTATTTCTTAGCAGACAAGTTACATCGCACGCGGGGAGGAGCCCTTCTCCCTGGGTGCCCAGTAGAAACGGGGAGCCAGTGCTCTTCTCCACAAGGGAGATGTCCGTCCTCCGTCCCCAGGCCACAGCTCTCGTCTCCACCTTTCTCCTCAGGGGTGGCACCTCCATGGGGCCTTTCTCCTGCAACACATTTTTTTTCTAATTTTCTTCCCACTGAGGTAATTTCAAATAGGAAGATGTTGTACGGCAGGTCCACGAACAGAAGAGTCCTAATGGGCAGACTGATGGAAAACACTGCGCTTGGTCCTTGAGAGCAGATCCTTCCTTTTATTTCTTGAAAAGCAATCACGGGGGAGACGGTGTGTAAGGGCAGGTTTGTCTGTCATCCATCTATTCACTAGTGTGTGGGAAAGAGTCTCTCAACACAAATATTATTCACTTCTAACTTCTTTCTAAGCCTAAAGTTGTTCAGTAATGAAAGGAGAGAGCAATCTAATCAAAGCGATACTAGCTATGTTGTTAAGTGAGAGCAGTCCCACAATTCACAGCCTCAATCATTTTCCAATCACAATTAACGTCATGTTAGCTAAAGAATCACAAGTGAAAAATAAAGGGGTGGGCACAGTAAGCAACGGAGATATGGTGGAGGCTCAAATACTGCTCATTTCCAAAGTCTCCTGAGCTCAGGTTACTACATAATCAAAATCCTTCTCCTGGAAAATTGAGGAAACCAGATAGATACCCTGAAAATTTGCAGGCTTCTCCTAACGAGAAGGAGAGAAGAGCAGCTCGCTGTAACAGAGCAGAAGCAAGCAATTTGGGGAAAATTTTTTGGTAGTTGTACTAAACTTTTGAATAAATAAAAGAAACCAAGAAACAAACCCTTTCCGTAGTAGTACCCTCTGAGAACGGTGACTCTCATGGGGGTGGTTGCCCTGTGGGAACGCCCCTGGAGTCAGAGGTCTGCCCTGGCCCTGCTGGTGGCCGCAGGCGGGAGGGGACGGGCAGGACCTTTGGCAGATGGAAGCTGGGCTGCGAGCTGGACCCTCCGGTGTCCCCCACCAGCCCAGCTCTCCCTTGTCTTGGCTGGGACCAGAGCCGGCTGCTGCAGCAGGGCTCGCTGGTTTCCAGAAGCACCCCTGGCCATCCGAGCAAGCCATCGTAAGAGGCTACTCTATTAAACTTTGAAAAATACAGAATTTATGGGGAGGTTGACTAGCCTCCTGCGCTTTTACCCTTCAAACTGCACCATATTCTGGACGTATTTGACAACAGAGGGAATCCGGCTGTCATGGGCAATCATGCTTACCCATTTTCTCCGGGATTAAATCAAGCCAGTGAATTATAGTTTGCAGATAGCAGTGTCAGCTGGTGACCCTCTGTATTTGTTGCTCTGCAGAAAGAAAACACGGGGAGTACCTCTTCCCCGGGAAGTCGAAAGATCTAAACTGAAACATGACTCCAAAAGTGTGTGTGACATTAAAAGGAAGAAAGGCAAAGAGTTAGTTAACGGGAAACAAACGTGAAGTGATGTGGTCATATTTGTCAGCTGCTGTTATAACCCTATCACTCATGGTTTTCCCCATATAAAATCATTTCAAATTGAAATTAAACCTTCCAAGCCCTCCGGTTATCCCAACTGACAGCCTGCAGCGATCGCTGGTTGGCTCATATTGTCATTTCATCAGCAGCTGTCACTTTTTGTAGGTAGAAGGATTTAAAGGATAAGGGAAGAATTATCTCTTGACATAAGTCTCAGGTGTTTGAAGGAAACAAGCAGTTTATAGATCCATCAGGGCGTGGAGGACCAGTTGTACCCTAACCTGAGCTTTGAGAGGGTGAACCCTGCGCACCTGCCTCGTGCTCTGCCCTGCAGCAAGGGCTCCACGTAAGGTGGCTAGAAAGGATCTTCTGAATCATGTAAAAAGACAGAGTATTATCAGAAAAAATAAAGCCAAGCCTACCGATGGGTGGAAATTTACATCAGATATCTGATGGTATAAGAAACGTAGAGCTTGACCAAATTATTTTAACTACTAGTTATATTGAAAACAAAATAATTGCTTGACAGTCTCATTATTTGTCAAGGAAAGGCATATAAAGAGTGGGAGGTGTTATGAACGGCTCCAGAGCGAGCCATCCAAGAGCGAGAGCATCATGTTTAGGTGTCAAATAAGCCCGGAATGTGTCTGTTGCTAAAGCGGAGCATCACCCCGCTCCGGGCGCACGCACTCAGGGAATGGTGGCCCCGATGCTCTCACCACCAGGACCCCCCAGTCTGCCGCTGGGGTGCTCATCCCCTGCGGATGGAGCAGAGGTGAGCAGGACATCACCCGGGCAGGGAGCTGCAGACAGCCCCGGCTCAGCCCCCCCCGATGGGACAGACTCCTTGTGTCCCCAAGCACACACACACTTCACCCTGAATTAAAAACTATGAACGGACCTTCCTTGAGAAATGCATCTACCACAATTCCTCCGATTAACTAAGAAAGGTTAAATGTCCTGTCAAAAGAGTATGAACTGAAATCCATAAGGCAGAATTAAAGATTGTGCATATTAAGTCCATTTACGGCATTAAACGGGATGTGTATTGTCTCCCTCTAAAAGCACTTGTCTGTAGAAGGGGCCTGCTGAAGCCGTACAAGAAAACAAAACCCAAGAATTCAAGCAACCAACTTGAAGTGTCCCAAGGAGGAAGGAGGTCTCAAATCAATAGTCAGTTAAGAGTCTTCGGAAGAAAGTCAAGACAAGCCACAGGCAAAAGGTCCCGACTGTGCCGTGAAGCGTTGATATCTCCTGCCAGACTGTCAAAGGCAGATGAAGTGAGATGTGTCAGCTGTGGATATTGAACTGACAGACGTCCCTCCCAGCTGACAGGCACCTTCGGACAAGCCCTCCAGCAGCGTGCGGACGCGGGGGTGGGAAGGTCTGTGTGGGACACGCTCTCTGGAGCAGGGGCAAACGCCTCGGATCCCAAAGTGCTTCTGATGCCTGGAGAAGGCTTGGGCACAGCAGGGAACCTCTGCCTTTCATTTCAGAAATATTTTTCCTTCTGCTGTTCAAAATACCCAACTGAAAGTTGCTTGGGGCAGCTGCCTTCTTTCTGACAAGATGTAATTAGCACTCTGGATTTGCACTAATTGCATCTTTTCTTTTATATCAACCCAGCTTCAAACCCAAAACTTAACTGTCATAAGAGAAAGTAAATTTATCATACAATTAGAGAATCACAGGATGGTTTGGGTTGGAAGGGACCCTAAAGCCCACCCAGTGGCACCCCCTGCCCTGGGCAGGGACACCTCCCACCAGCCCAGGTTGCTCCAAGCCCCGGCCAACCTGGCCTTGAACCCCTCCAGGGATGGGGCAGCCACAGCTTCTCTGGGCAACCTGGGCCAGGGGCTCACCCCCCTCACAGCCAACAATTTCTGCCTCACATCTCATCTCTTCCAGTTTAAAGCCATTACCCCTCATCCTATTGCAACAGACCCTGCTAAAAAGTCCCTCCCCAGCTTTCCTGGAGCCCCTTGAGGGCCTGGCAGGGGCTGGAAGGTCTCCGCGGAGCCTTCTCTTCTCCAGGCTGAACCCCCCCAGCTCTCTCAGCCTGTCCTCCCAGCAGAGGGGCTCCAGCCCTCCCAGCATCTCTGGGGCCTCCTCTGGCCCCGCTCCAACAGCTCCGTGTCCTTCTGCTGTTGGTGCCCCAGGGCTGGAGGCAGCACTGCAGGGGGGTCCCACAGAGTGGAGCAGGGGGGCAGAATCCCCCCCTCGCCCTGCTGCTATTCATTGATAGCTCCCAGTGCCTACGCCAAAGGCAGATTGGGGTCCCTGTGTCTTTTCCCCCAAATGCTCACCCTCCAATCACTCACAGCATCCATCACCTATTTTTTCCCAGCTGAACGCTGCATCAAAGGGGAGCTGGGGACCAAGGGCAGGTGCTGCCCCGCGGCCACAGCCGGGAGACCCAGAAGCGGCTGGTGTTAGTGCAGTGGGCTTTGTAAATCCGCCCTCGGGTGAAGCGTGCCTTGTTCGGTGCTGGAGCCTTACAAAAAAGCAGAAATCAAAGAGGTTCCTCAGATCCTCCCCAGAGATGGGATTTCGTTTTACCAGCGCTAGAGACAACCTCTCTTCTGTGGCTCCAAATACTTGCCTCTCTTTTCTCTACCAATATTCTTTTTACTTGAAACATTAATAATTTGGTGCGCTGCCATCACCCACTAAAAACTGTAACCCAGTTGTTACGTAGTGGGCAGTCAGTTCTTTGTGTTACCTGGTAGTTTTGCCGTTTGCTCTGAAAGAGTGGATTGTTTTCTCAGTTTTAATTTTGAAGCTCTGCTTCTTCCCCGTTTTCTGCTGGTGCACCAGGAGAACACCAGCCTGTCGGTGCGCGAGTGCGGAGGCGGCTGAGCCCCGGCACACGGCCGTGTCCGAGCCCCGCTCAGCATCGCCCTGTGCCGCTGCCCGTCCCTGCCTCCCGCACCCCCTGCCTCCCGCACCCCCTGCCGCCCACACCCCCTGCCTCCCGCACCCCCTGCCGCCCGCACCCCCTGCCTCCCGCACCCCCTGCCTCCTGCACCCCCTGCCTCCCGCACCCCCTGCCTCCTGCACCCCCTGCCGCCCGCACCCCCTGCCGCCCGCACCCCCTGCCTCCTCGCTGGCTGAGCGCAGCCCCAGCAGGTGTTCGCAGCTCTCCCACCTCTGAGCCAATATTTGACAAATTCCTCCCCTTCCGGGCTGGGGTGGAGGGCAGGGAGGGAGAGGGATGGAGGGAGGGCTGGGGTGCCGGCGGTGGAGGTGCTGCAGCAGCAACTGCTCCCATCGGCATTGTCCTATCCACAAGTATAAATACGATAATAAAGAAAAAAATATTTATATTGGCACAGAAACTGGGGCTGTTTTTCTCTTTGCAGGTACAGCGCTCCGGGGTGAGGGACAGGCAGGTCAGAGCCCCTGTCTTTAAGGGAAGATGTGATGGGGAAAATCACATCTGGAGATGCTGGAGACATCGGTAGCCGTAGCCACGAAAACACCTTGTTAGAGGAGGAGAAAACTTACTTCTCGGGGTGCTCTATTGGGGAAGCAGTAACATATTTTCTCATAGCAGTGCAATTTTACAAAAAGACACTTTTTTCTTTTTTTCTCACTGTGCTGGCCTTACCACATTTCAAATGCATGTCTTGCCGCCTGTCACTTATACTTCATCACCATGAAGCGTACTGGTCTGAGCGCTCACCCTCCGCGCAGGAGACACCAGGGCATTCGCCCCGTCTCTCGTCCTTCGCTGGGCGCGAGGGGCTGCAGGAGACTGTGTCCGTGGCACTGAAACTCCCCTCTTCCATCATGATGTCTGTGTGCAGTAATTAGCACACGCTTCAGTTTGCTTTGTAATAGGAGGCTTTGTTCTCACTCATCATTCAGTTCTTACCGAACCGTGAAAACCTGGAAGTTGCATCAACTTGAAAAATATGTTTAAGGGGCATAACAGCATATAAATGTATCGGAAGGGCATAAACGTGGAGGATGTGAGAGACTTGTTTACATTGCTAGAAGGGAGAAATCTCTAGGAGTAACGGGGTGAAATTAATAGAGAACATATTTTCAGGCCAATTGTCAGCCTGGAGCGCCTCCAGCAGAGGGACAGGGGGGAAACCCTGGCGCTAGAGACCTCTGGGACAGGCTGAGGTAACTGTCATGGGCGGGTGGACTTCAGGCGTTATCGCCTCCAGTGTGAGCTCGTCTTCCATTGCGGGATCCTCGGTGGTTCCTCAGGCACAACAGTTGGCTTATACCTGTGACGTACCTGAGTAGTCACTCACCCCGAACGAGGAAAGGTTTGGATCGGGGAGGGAAAGATGCGAGGCTGCCCGTGACCGAGGACAGGAGAGGCGAGCTGTTATGAGCGGGGCTGGAGGTCAGCAGCAGAAGGTGATGGAGACGTGGTGCTAGAGGGTGATGGAGACGTGGTGCTAGAGGGTGATGGAGACGTGGTCCAGGGACACTGGCAAGAGGCTGCAATAAAAGGCTGAATGTCTGGATCATTCAAAAAAAATCCCCTGGCCTATTAGGCTCCAGCCAAACATCACAAATGGAGTCTATGAGATTATACTAAAAACACAAGGTATTAAACGCAGCAGCAAATTCCATTATTTTCCCCCAATGCACATGTAGAAGAAAATAAGCAGTCGGTAGGAAAGATTACATGGCGAAATCTCCACGCCACTCAGGTACTAAAGCGAGCACATCAGACCACGTCCCCTCCTACACGCCAAATTAAACTGAATTGCCCGGGAAGAGGAGCATGTGTGGGGACCGAAGCGGCGGTGAGGCACCGAGTGGTGGTGGGGACGGCAGGGCCCCCGGGGAAGCCTCTGTCCCCGCGGCATCGCTGCCGGCTGCAGGGGAGGCCGCTCCGGCCCAGCCCGGTCGCCCCGGTCTCACGGGGACCAGAGCATCCCTCCTGCACCCGCCGCTGTCCCCGCGAGATGGATGTGAGGCATCCTCCTGGTCAGCCTGATGCTCATGGCGACATAATTAACATGTTCTTATCGAGCTGATCATTCCAGTTGATGTCATTAATATACATGAATTTCCTCATAAAACTACTGTCAGAGATTTTTAAAGTAGGGCAATCACTGGATTTTTTTTTCCAGAATAGCTGTAATTAAGTGACAAAAATATGATTAATTGAAGACTCAGTTGGATAATTTACTTTTCCTTTATTCTTTGGAAGCCCCACTGATTTTTCCAGCTGTGGTGGCAGTTTGTGCAGGGTCAGATCTGGATCGTGGAGCAGTTGATCCTTCCTCAGCCCGCGCGGGGAGCGGCACCCAGCCCATCGCCCGCCCGCTCTCCCGTGGGAGCTGCCGGGGACCCAGGGACGGCCCCGGCGCCTTTCCACCCTCAGCTGGAGGCGGCCAGCTTGGGACAAAACACGCAACAAACAGTGATGTCTCCCACGGCTGTTTGCACAGGTCCCTCTGCCTCTTTTCTCATAAATTTGGCTCGATCCACGGCCTTTGCCGGCTGTTATGGGACTGGCATAATCTCAAGGCCTCCGAGTGCCTTGTGTATACTGGGATGTAGGAACAGACCATACGTCGTTATTGCAGGCTTTCTGAAAACCCAGGCAGACATCATTTTCCAAAGTATTTTCAGGACACTTTTTTCCTTTATGTGCTCTAGATAATAATAATAACAGCAATAACAACAACAATAATAAATTTATAATAACAAATCTATTAGTGTATCATTGTTATTGTTTATTATTATTATTATTTTCAGAAGAGCTGGGCCTGAACCCCCCAGCCCATGGAGCTGGTGTTGTCAAGGAGGGCTGGTCCTCCACCACCCCTCAAGCCCGCTCGCTGACGGAGACTCGGAGCCGTCGGGCCGCAGCAGGCGTGGGAGAAGGTCAGACCCCGCTCCCGCCAGCCGGATCTCGGCTCTCCCCCCCCCACAGCCGGGATGCGCCCAAATCACTCCCTGTTCTGACACGGCGTAAGGTTCCCTTCCAGGTTGCAGAGAGCTAATAAAAAGCCTTGCCAGGTGTGATTTGTATTCCATAAACCGAGAGGGCACATTTCCCCAAATCAATGAGGTTCCGAGAACTCAAAGTTCAAGCCATTAATTAAGTTAGGGAGCTACATAATGGCACAAACGTCTCCATGGAAAGCTGGCGATCAATTTCCAGCTCCAGCCTGACTCCGAGGAGCGGTTCTGCCGGCAGCGGTGCCGGCGCAGGGCGATGGGCAGCCGCAGCCCCCTGGCACCGAATCCCCCAGCCCTGCCCCGCTCCCTGCGAGCATCCTCCTCTGCCGGTACAACAGCCCCCAAAACCAGGGCTTGAAGCTGCAGGTCGTAGTGCTTTGGAGGCTGTCGCCTTCCCTTGGTTGCAATAGAGTGGCACACAGCAGTGCAGAGCAGTGTTGCCATGTGCACACAGTGTTCCTAAAATGTACTTAGCGGGAACACGGCATACATTTTAAAAGACTACATTCCCCTTGTGGGGTAAATTGCGACTCTGAAAAAAGAAAAAAACCAAAAATCAGCATCAACATTTCTACTAGGAAAAATAACAGAAAAACAAAATAATCCTGGAGAAACTGTTGACTTTCTTTTCGAACAAAAAATTTTCAAAAGCATTTCAGGTTAATGAACACTGTCTGCTCTTCCATCTGGAACAGTCAGACCCTTCGTAAACAAACTCTTGGTAGTGACCTTACAACCCATCTTTATCCATAAACCTTATATACCACTTGAACAGCAAAAACCACAGGGCAAACCCTGCGAAAAGCTCGCTTATACTGGCAACTTCTATTTAAACATATCGGGGGTAATATTTTAAAATAATTCTCTATTATTTAAGCAGTTGCAAGGTTTTGAAGATCCAATTAAAAAGCCATTGTGTTTAGGGGATTGCTGGAATCAGTTCGCTTACTGTGAACGCCTTACGGCTCCAGGACGACTCGTGCGGTGTGGGGGGTTGCTCTGCAGCCAGATGTGCTCTCCAGAGGTGTACACAAGAGTTTTCTTAAGGTTTTAGGCTCCGTGGGGGACCCCAGGTGTGGGCAGCCCGGGGCAGCGCTGTTGGGCCGGCCGAGCATCCCCACCTCCAGCCCTGCCGGCACAGCGGGGCGCGTTCACGGTGGGTTCGTTCAGTAACAACCCGAAGCAATGCTTCATTGATGCCAGACACTGCCAAGGGAATCACTGCAGGCAGAGGAACGTCCCTTCCTGCTATGAAATATCTTGGCGAGGCCGGAACAGGAATGGCCTTTCCTACCAGCAGTTACTCAAGCCCAACAGAGAGAGTTTCCCCGTTCCCACGCCCATTGTGTTCCCACTTATCATCAGCGTAACCATTTTGGTAATTTTGTAACTGAAATTATTTGAGCGCAGCTTGTTTTGAATCACCTTTGTTTTACTCTAATTAAGGCTAATGCTTTGAATTGTCGCTGACTCTAAAGCAAAATTTGATTTGGTCTCAGTAAATGATAATTCACATAATACCTGTGCAGGATCAATGTTTTCTGTTTCAATGAATTAATCCTTCGTCTTCAAATTTGAATTGAAAGAAATCAAAATTTCTAACACATTTTAAAGTCGTTTTGAATTAATAAAAATATTTTCCTTTGATGAAATTGAAATGTTTTTATGATGTTAATCTTCAAAAGTCTTATTTTTTTTTTAAGTGTAAGCACTAATGACTTCGCTTGGACAAGCTCTTTGGAAATTGAAGATCAAAAACGTTCCATTAAAACTGTTGAAACGAAATATGTCAACTCTACTGAAATACTTGATTTCAGTGTTTTAAAAACAAAATTTTATTGAACTTTATTTGATGTTTTAAAACGAACCCAATTTAAATGACAATAGAATTTTTCACTGAAAAATCATTTGACTTTGAAATGTAACTAACGTACAGAAAATAATGAACTGAAAGCTTTGAAGTATCCGAATCTCCTGAATTAGCTGCAGCTGAGGCACAAACAGAGCCTTGCGCCTGTCAGCACTTCAGAGGACTTACAGGTTGCGTAGAGAGAAATAAGTGACATCTGTCCCAGGAACTGGGCTTTTCCTAACAGCCAGAAGGAACGAGAGAGAATTACTGCGCTAATGAAACTCCCGTTCTTGCCATTAGTGCAGAGACTGAAGCAGTCCTCCTTGGAAGGGCTCCATCCCCACCGCCCCAGGATTTTCCTTCTTCCCAGCTGCGGTGAAGGGGGTCCTGAAGAAGAGTTGCCCTTGAGTAATGTGGGCGTCTGCAGGAGAGAAGAAAATTCCCCATAACATTGTGTGCACACCTGAAGTTGGTTTTGTAACGCGTTTGAATACTTTTTCTATCCACAATCTCTCAATTAGTCCCATTACATAGCAGCAGCATTCTCTGGAAAGAATTCAGTCATCCCTAAAATTATTTGCTAAAATAAATGAGAATGAGAAATGACATTATTTGTTAGAATTCTATCTAAAATTGTGCCTTGACATAAGGAGAACCGAGATACTGTTTTTCTAACATCAACAGCTCCTGGCACGTAAATTGCAGCTGTGTGTGTGAACAACAAACCCTTCCAGACAACATATGTGTGTACGTGTATTAAACATTTGTACTTCTGTCTTTAAAAAAAAAAAAAAAAAGAGGTTATTTACTGAAGCCATTCCACATACTATCTTTTCCACGTGGGATGCCTCAATTTCATTCAATTTTGCACTCCCAAATGTTCTCTACCAGGTGGCGTGTGTAAAAATAATCTCTGTATTTTTCAAATGCAATCTTACTGCGTTGCCAAGTGTTTAAAGTTCATATGACAGGTATAATGAAAGGCTTTGTAAGAAAGCCATCACGCAACACTGAAGAGTTCAACATAATTACTGGATGCGGTACTTAAAGCACACTACATATTTGCTTAACAAAAAGTAATTGAGAAATAACATCAGCGCAGTGCCAGCGACGGGGAGGTTTTGTTCGGCATTTCTGTGTGGGCACAAGGGGAGTATTAACCAAAGCACCCCATTCATCCCGCCACAAAACCCACCAGTCACAACGACAGTTCACTTGCTGAGGGAGACAGACAGAGGAAAAAAGATGGTATTTAAGCTCCGGCTCGGCCATCGCCTGCGGGCACGCACAGCCAGCTGCTCCCATGGGCACAGGGTCACCATGCCACCGCTGCCACCAGCTCCACGGCGTGGCATGGCACGGCATGGCACGGCACGGCTCTACATGGGCTCCGCAAAGACAAAATTGCAGATATTTGGGTCCATCCGCAGCATCCATCTATGGGCCCGGTTTTGCCCGTAGACCTTCAGGTGGGGTGCTGTCGGGGTCCCAGTGACGGGGGCTGTCCCCCCGCCCCGGGTCCAGCTCACGGTCACCCGGCCAGGGACAGGGCGACCCCAAGGCTGGGATGGGGCTGGCTGGGAAATCCATCCCCGTCCAAAACTTCAGCATGTCTGGGAGGAGGTGTCCCCTTCGGGACCATCCCTGCGGGGAGCAAATCCCTCCCCTGCAAGGGACCGTCGTTCCCTGGCCTCCGCTTGAGGTTGATCCACGCCGAGGTTGTGGTTCTGCTTAATCCTCTTCTCTGCAGCTGCATCATCTGTTTGCACAGTCACATAACCTTGACAAAAAGTAAAGAAGAAATTTATTTATTATATTTTGCTTTTAGACAGCCCTGTCCAGCCACAGCGGCACCAATTTTAATTGATTATACTGCAATTTTCCTCTACTTCTCCTGCAAATACGATGCAGCGCCGCACCTCAATCACCTTAGCAGGAACCCACTCCAAAGACCTTATCATTCCAATTTTTCACACATTCTGTGTTTGTGCGTGCGCGTTTGGTATTTCTCTCTTATCTCATCTCCCAGCCCCCTGCAATAAACCAGTATGTCTTAACAAGATCCATTCTCGTCTCAGGCCTAATAAAAAAGAAAAGTCTGTATCGCAAAAGCAGGCTGTTGGCCCTTCCTCTTTTATGATTAAAGTTTTTTATTGTTTTACAGACAAAGTAGACAGAAAGAAAGTATTTTTGCCCATACTTTACTCACAGACAGTCTGTCCCTAATGAGAGGCTTGTGCCAGCACACACAAGCAGCACATCAAAGCACATCAAAACACACACGGGGCAAACAGTTATTTCTCTCTCATTCGAGAGCCTGCCCAACGCAGGACCCACCGAGGCACACCGTTAGCTGGGGACAGCGTGCAGCCCAGCCTCGAAGCCTCCTCTGGCCACCCCGTGGCTGGAAAGGAGCATCGGCTCCGCTTCTCTAAAGCAGCGCATCATTTTAGGGGAAACCGGGATGAGTCTACGTTCTCCATCCCAACGTACCACCTCGGCTGTCCCTCACAGGCGTGCCACAGAAGTCAATACCGAGCTCGGTGTTGATAACTGGCTAACAATTGCTACGACTTTGGCATCATTGCTTTCCCCTTCCCTCCTCAGCGTGCAAGCCTCAGCAATCTGTCATTAACCGCATCCTCGCTGGCTCAGCAGCGCTCCCCACACAGCACTCGGGTCACGCATTGGTTTCCAAGCAGACATTTCTAGTTCTCGGGTGTCTTCTTGGAGCTACTGACCCTCGAAGCGGGAGGAGCTGCCCGTACCTCAATCTTGCCGTCTTTACGGTGTCAAACAAACATTCCCAGCTGCACTCCCAGAGCACCCGAGATGCACTTGCTCCTTCATTGACAGTTCATCCAGAGATACACTGATGGAAAGGTGATTACAAAAAACAAAAACAAAAAAAGGGGGCCGAGATAAGTGCTTAAAAGTCCTTTAATCAAACATGTAGAGAGAAAAAAAAGAAGACTAAAAAAGGCCATTATATTAATAGTGCTCATATATGGACTAGTCAGTGCTGCTGCTATTCCAGAAAACACAGGTGACATTTATACTCGTTACGATGCTCGGGACTGAAGTTCAATATCAGGGGGAAGCGCTGCAGAGTTACATTCTCTCCTGATGCATTTATTGGCCTATTTTATCTACAGCTCTCAAGTTTCCATCTTATTCCTTTATCTTGTCTTGGCGATAGCACTGAATATTGATAAGTAACTAAATGTAGACAGTTTCCCAGGTAACTTCTCCTCATACTGAAAACCCAAATTTGCACTTTTTTGGGTGCCATATGGGTCCAATTACCCATTAACTCCCAAGGAAGCCGGTTGGATCCAACACCGCATTAAGGTGTACAATATGTGAGCAAAGCTTTTTTTCCTACTGGCATTTGCTTGCTGGCATTTAAATCTCCCGTCAATCACAAGGCAAGCAAGTTATTTTCACTGTGCCATTGAGACCAAACTGTCACAAAGAAAACATCACAAAAGGCACAAAAACTCTACCTTTTTGATAGTACAACACGATTATCCTGATCTTATATTTTGTTGTGGTTTCTATTGATTATTTTTCTGCCTTTTTTTTTTCTTTTTCAGAACAAAGTTCTCACTTTGATGCTTTCCTTTGATAAAGTTATAAAGCCGTGCCAAAGATTTGAAATCTGTCATGGGACTTCTCTCTTCACAAGAACAAGTTGCAAATGATGTCCCCTATATTTTTTTCCTTTAAAAAGCTGCATGCCTCTCAATCAGCAAATATTATTCCATGACACTGTGAATCTGTCATTTTTTCATCTCTGCTTTTGTCTGAATCTCACTGAAATATCAACCAGGTTCCGTACAGATGACACGCGATCCAGCGCCTGCTCGGCACGTCGCTATTAATATTTATTGCAGGAGAAGAGCCACCGCGGGCCCTGGGAGGGCCCTGCTCGCGCCCGCCTGCACCGACCCTTCCCAGCACGGGAGCTTTTCCCGCCCAGCCGTCCCGGCCTCAATCAGCTTTAATCACCGCTGCACTGGGAGGAAGGACCACGGAGGATGCACTCTCATGAATCAAGCGATTCACGCTGTTCTACCACATACATAAAAATTACTCTAATTGGGGATAGCACCGTGACCATCCCTGAGCCTGTGCTTCCAGACTGTTTCCTCCCAATCCTTTTTTTGTAAGTTTTCTTTCCCCAGTTCGTGCCGTCTGCTTTACCTCTGCCTGAGGGGAGAGCTCCGGCAACGTGCGGTCCCCTCACCGGCATTCTGCAGGTGAAGCACACGAAGCTGTGTCCTCCTCCCCCAGAGGCCCCCCCCTTTTCGGTACCACGCCACCCAGCTCTGCGCAATGACGATCCGCAGAGGCGTTGCTCCAAAGTGCTTGCTTGAAACCTTCTCGAAGAGGCAAACACCTATAACCACCTCTTCTGAAGGTCTGCCTCCTCTTGTGTTGTAACAAAGCTGAAGCTGAAGACTAACTCTTAAATGTAGTTGGAAAAACCTGGATTAAATCAGAACAGACTTAAAAATACATTTCTGTTTTATCTGGGTATCAACAGGAGGGAGGGCAACGTGACCAGAGGCAAACAGAACTCAAAGCCCCAGAGCACACAGGGTGCCAACAGGCTGTGGGGTCCCCAAGAGCTATTACACCATTGAGAGAAAAGAAATCAGATGTGTTCGACAAGAAGACACAAGCCCTGGGTCTAGAGGACCTCGAAGCTCCTGGTGCGTGGGGAGTCAGGGCACGCAGCACGGCTGGCTCTGCCCTCCCTGCCGGGCCCCAGCAGAGGGGCTTGGTGGGAACCAGCGTGGCCATTCCTGTGCATCTCCCTTGCATCTGCTTTTATCATAGCATCACTGAGGATGGTGCTCTTCCCCATGTAAAAACCATTTGGAAAAGAAGGAGGACCTCATGAAGAGCTATGAAAATCTGGGAGTCCCTCTTTTCGCCTGGTGTCCAACACCTGAGTGATGAGGTAAATGAGGGAACAGGCTGCGAAGTGTTTCATAGACCACTCAACACTGAGCCCTTTCAGGCCAAAGCTGAGAGCCTTGAGGTTTAATAAGGCCATGAGGTTTAATAAGGCCAAGTGCCGGGTCCTGCATTTCGGTCACAACAACCCCAAGCAACGCTACAGGCTTGGGGCAGAGTGGCTGGAAAGCTGCCCGGCAGAAAAGGACCTGGGGTGCTGGTGGAGCCAGCTTAACATGAGCCAGCAGTGTGCCCAGGTGGCCAAGAAGGCCAACAACATTCTGGCTTGTATCAGGAACAGCGTGGCCAGCAGGAGCAGGGAAGTGATGGTGCCTCTGTACTGGGCGCTGGTGAGGCCTCACCTCGAGTGCTGTGTTCAGTTCTGGGCCCCGCTGTACAAGAGGGACATTGAGGTGCTGGAGCGTGTCCAGAGGAGAGCGACCAGGCTGGTGAGGGGTCTGGAGACCAGGGCATATGAGGAGAGGCTGAGGGAGCTGGGCATGTTTAGCTTGGAGAAGAGGAGGCTGAGGGGAGACCTCATTGCCCTCTACAACTCCCTGAAAGGAGGGTGGAGAGAGGGGGGTGTTGGGCTCTTCTCCCAGGGGAATAATGACAGGAGCAGAGGAAATGGTCTGAAGCTGCGGCAGGGGAGGTTTAGGTTAGACATTAGGAGGAATGACTTTACTGAAAGAGTGGTCAGGCACTGGAACAGCCTGCCCAGGGAGGGGGCTGAGTCACCATCCCTAGAGGTGTTTGAGAAACGTCTAGATGTGGCACTTCAGGGCATGCTCTAGTGGCAGAGATTGCAGGTTGTTTGGTTGGACTCGATGATCTTAAAGGTCCTTTCCAACCATGAAGATTCTGTGATTCTATGATTCTCTTCTGAACCACAGGGCTCATGCATGGGGCGCTTGCGGGGGGGGGGGGGGCAGTGGCTGATGGGACCCCAGCACCTCCCGAATTCTCATCCACTCGAGTGCCGCAGAGAGCAGCTGGTGCCACATTTCGTCCCGCCAGCACCTAAAACTGTGACACCATTCCCATGGGGTGCTCTTCTCCTGAAACAGGGCCGCATGGTGCCCATGCAGTCGTCATCATTACCAGTGAAGTAACAGCTTTGGAGCACGCTCCTCTGGAAAAAAAAGGAAAGAAACCTCACTTGGACTTCAATCTTCTGCCCAAATATTGAAGGCAAAAGCGATGATACTTGTCTGCCAGAAGCTATGTATGCTGCATGAGTATTTATGCTGCGTATATCAATCTTTCTTGTGGAGAAGTATTATTAATGTTGCAAGTGTTTTTAACCATATGCATGTCCCTCTTAAAATAAAAAAAAAGTGAACCTTGAAGTTGCTGGATGAAGACTGCATTTATCATCTTCAGCACAAGCACCATTAAAATACACAAATTCTCAAGCTCTCTCATCTGTCATACGTGGGATTCAGCCAGAGCAGACAGCTCGATGTTACATGATTTGCATAAACCCCATCACCCATCCAGCTAAACTCTCACATTTTAATGTAAGGCTGCAGAAACCCTTCCTGTGCTGACGACGCATATTTCCAGGGCATTAAATCCCCTGGGAACGCCCTTTTGGCGGGTGTGGGATGACAGAGGGTAAGCCCTGGCCGCTGTCACAGCGCTGCTCGGACGGTGCAGGGGGGCTCCCACAGCCGGCACCCCCCGTGTCGCTGCCCAGAGTCTGTCCTGGGGCTCCATGTCCCACTCGGCCTGGCAGAGACCCTCGGTGGAGGTCCCCAGGCAGGGTCTGCACAGGCTGAGAGAGCTGGGGGGGTTCAGCCTGGAGAAGAGAAGGCTCCGGGGAGACCTTCCAGCCCCTGCCAGGCCCTAAAGGGGCTCCAGCAAAGCTGGGGAGGGACTCCGGAGCAGGGAGGGGAGCCATATAGGATGAGGGGAAATGGTTTTAAACTGGAAGAGGGGAGACTGAGATGAGATGTGAGGCAGAAATTGTTGGCTGTGAGGGGGGTGAGCCCCTGGCCCAGGTTGCCCAGAGAAGCTGTGGCTGCCCCATCCCTGGAGGGGTTCAAGGCCAGGTTGGCCGGGGCTTGGAGCAACCTGGGCTGGTGGGAGGTGTCCCTGCCCAGGGCAGGGGGTGCCACTGGGTCGGCTTTAAGGTCCCTTCCCACCCAAACCATGCTGTGATTCTGTGAAATCACTCAGGTCCGCTCTTTCCGCTGTTGAAGCCGACAGCTTTTCTTTACATCTTCCGTGCTCTCTCTGACTCTTCACTGGAGTCAAAAATTTAAAGTCAGCCTCGGCACGTCTGCCCAACACACCTTTTATTTTCTCTTCTGGCCCCACACTTGCACTGGGCTCACAACACCTGCACCTCCACAAGCGATGCACACTAACTAACAACGCTCAGCATTTTAAACCCGATTTCTCACTTCTCCGTGAATTCTGAGGAATCCCTGTGCTTCCCCACCACCAGGGACTCGCATCCAGCAGGTGTGAAATAACTGCGGTGGCAGCGGAGAAGCAAAACATGGAGTTGCAATAATTCAGTTGTAAATGTCTGTATTCCTCACGTGGGCACCAGACCCTTTCTTGAAAATAATTCCTGTACGCCACTGGAGCTCTGCAAATCCGGCATCTGCCTGGGAATCGGGGAAATGAATGCTGCAGTGCTGCCAAGGCCAGGTGACTAATTATTAGCCTTTTAAACTTTCTCACAATTTTTCCTTCTACTGACAATGGCATACGCATATTATAATCACGTCTCACTCAAATGCATTACAGCTTTTTTTTTTTTTATTACTAAGGTCTTAAAAATAGGCTTTTGTTAAGCTTCAGCCCAAAAATAATTTTTAAAATCTTGTCACTTAATCAATTTTCCAAATCTGCACAATCCAATCTACAGACAAAAAAATGGCACAAAGCAATCACCGCTTCTGTTTTCGGGAGTAAAAATTGGTGTGGCTATTTACAGGGCTTCAGAGATGCGCACAATACATGTCCCACTTAACTGAGCAAACAATAAAATAGCAATAATTGCACCATCCCATATGTTTCCATTCAGATATTGATAAGAATGTTATCGCACTTTGGAGACACTGATTCATTGTGTTGTGGAGCAGATACGGGAAAAAAAAAAATCTTGATGGAAGCTCTTAATATGAATTCCCTCCGTGTTACGTGTATTAAAGGAATTTCAACCCATCAGGAACTAATCACATTTCATTTTCTCTTATTTTTTGTCTCATGGTCAACACATACCAGCACAGCTGAGGTGTATGATAATCAAAGCCTTTTTCACGGTTGAATAAATTTAATACTCTTGCTTCATCAGTGCAGTGTATTAAAAAGTCCCTTGACATATTTAGCTTGATTGTTTAAGGCATTACTCTAGAGCCACGGTATTACAGATTTCACATACAATATGGGGGGCCTTTGCTTTCATTTATCTGTAACATGACATAAGAAATTGGATTGAAATAAGTTTCTCTGAAAAAAAAAAGCCAATTGATAAAGTCATAATACAATCTCCACAACATAAGTGGAGAAATAAATGAACATTAATTCAGTATTTGTAATAGCAGCTAGCACAAATAACACAGGTATTTTGAGCTGTAAATAAATAATTCAACAATGTAATGTAATATGAAATAGATATTTGTTTTCTAAACAAACGAGTTAAAAACAGTTCCACTATGTTTAAAATGTTAACTTGCTTTTCTACAGCATAATTTAATACGTGTATTAAAAATGCACGGTGGGCTCCTATAATTCCACGTGCGATTTCAGTTGGAGTCAGGCCTTTCTGCTCCTTTAATTCGAGAGGACACCAGGCGTTCCTGCTGAGGGGCTGGGGCCGGGTGGGGGGAAGCGATGGGGATGGGGGGCGAGGATTCACGGGGCTGGGGTGAAGGGAAGCGATGGGGATGGGGGGCGAGGATTCACGGGGCTGGGGTGAAGGGAAGCGATGGGGATGGGGGGCGAGGATTCACGGGGCTGGGGTGAAGGGAAGCGATGGGGATGGGGGGCGAGGATTCACGGGGCTGGGGTGAAGGGAAGCGATGGGGATGGGGGGCGAGGATTCACGGGGCTGGGGTGAAGGGAAGCGATGGGGATGGGGGCCAGGAGTGGGTACCACCCGTGCAGGGAGGATGCTCCCGCTCTGGCTTTCGGCGGTTACAGACAGGCACCTGGAAAGAACTCACCCCAGCGCTCGGGCATGGGGCTGGGGCCACAGAAACGGAGGGGACTTGGGGGGGTCTCACCATCACCTCGTTCCTCCCCAGCAGGAATCGCAGGTCGCCTCCCCAGGGAAAGGACCGTCCCTCTGTCCCCGAGGCAGCACGGTGCGGGGACAGGCACCAGGACATCGCTTCTGCTTAGCGTCGAACAGCCCGTTGAACCAACTTACCTGCTAGACAATTTGAACTACTTCAGGCAAAAAATATCAGACATTTGGTCTCTGCTGGGCACCGTTACATCTAAATTAGCAAACACCGAAGCAAAACCATGCTGATTTCCTAGTTAAGGTTTCCACATTCGATGCCAGAACACAATTGGGGTAAAATGTCTTCAACAGCATCGGAGACTAAATCGGTGAGCCTAAAGCAGACGCCTGGGCCTGTGATAAATTAAAATGAAGCCTCTCTATGCTACAGGCCAGGTTGCAACTTATATGAAATTCAATTAAAGTTAAAATGTCTATTTTCCAGGTCTTGCTAATAGAGCTGATGGTAATGACCCTGCCTCAATAACTTCAAACTCGCTTTGGGATATATTCAAGGGTGCAGATTTTCCTCTCATTAATAAATCATTTTGCATTCCACTGTGGCACCAGAATTGTCTCGGTACACCTGTGGCTGGAAATAAAAGGATATAGTACTGAAGTGTCTCTTAATACTGTTTTTCCAAGGGCAGATTCCCCCTGCGACGGGGACAGAGGTTTGGGATCCATCCGTCTGCTCTCCATCTCTGCTCTCGGTGGGGGACGGGGTCCCACTCCCCCGGGGGGGCTGGGAGCGCTGGTGACACACCAGCAGCGGGGCTTCGTGCCGCAGGAAACACCTCTGAATGCCAGAGGGGAAAGAAATTAATTTCTTGCCAAGTAGCCAGTGGAAAGGGAATAGACCTAACCCTCTTCCCCCAACTTCAGTAATATTTCTGTCCTTCTTCCTCTCCTTTCGAGTGCAGGGCTGCAAAGCGGCGGCTGAGTTTTGGGGCTCCAGATCCCTTGAGAACAGCATCAATTGGAAAGAGATCGAGTCTCCGCAGCTGTCCGTCCTGCGCTCTGAGGGCTCCCTTGGGAAGATGGGCAGTGTGTGTCCTGACCTTGCGTGACTCACGATCTACCCCAAACCAGCCGTCGGTACCCACTACATGGAGCTTGTCTTTCCAGCTTCCCTGCGGGGGACAGAGCCCCCCTCTTTGCTTTGCCTGGAGCGGGGACGGCTGGGCTCCCCCCAGGGAAAACCAAACCTGCTGCAAAAAGCCCATTAAAGATCTGCTTCACGCCGCCTTGTTTTCAGCTCACCGGGGGGCGGTTGGGTTCGGTGCTCTGGCATAAGAGCTTTCTCAGAGGCAGGACCCTTCCAACCCAGACCAGTCTGTGATTCTATGGCACTGGGAAGGCATCCCCCCCCCCAGCTCAGGCTGCTCCCCCTCCCTGCAGACAAAGCGCTCGTGGTACAGAAACGGGCAAAACCCACCCGTGTGGCCTGACACGGACGCGCGAGCGAGAGCCGTGCTGCTGAGGGGTTGCTCTGAGGTGGTGCCGGAGGCAGCTCCCCACCAGAGGATGACACAAACCTTTGCCTTCGAGTTAGAAGGGCTATTAAGTAAAACACGGAGCTTATAAAAAGATATTTATTGTTAGTATGGAGTCTATTACTATGTCATTAGTAATAATAACACACAGATAATGAATTGCGCTGTTCTCCTAATGACTTGGGGTGTGGAATCATTCTTTCTAACTTCTGTTCTCCAGAAGACCACATGCCAAGCAATTAATATTGTCACTTGCATACCAAAGATCCTAACCCCACTGTGATCAGAGCAAATGAATAATTTGCCATTCAGCTATACTGAGAATAAAACCAGGATATGACTGAGAACAAAATTCTTGAGTTGCGAGCTGTAATAATTAATATCCAGCAGAGAAGCGGGGGAACAGTTTAGAAAGGCCCGGTCAAAAGTCTTCTCAAGGGGCTAAGGAGCCTCTCCTCTCCTCTCCTCTCCTCTCCTCTCCTCTCCTCTCCTCTCCTCTCCTCTCCTCTCCTCTCCTCTCCTCTCCTCTCCTCTCCTCTCCTCTCCTCTCCTCTCCTCTCCTCTCCTCTCCTCTCCTCTCCTCTCCTCTCCTCTCCTCTCCTCTCCTCTCCTCTCCTCTCCTCTCCTCTCCTCTCCTCTCCTCTCCTCTCCTCTCCTCTCCTCTCCTCTCCTCTCCTCCTTTTTATTGCCTTTGGATCAGACCCACCCTCTAAAAAATTCATGAGCATCATCCTGCATTTTGAAAAGCAGAACAGTAAAGTCTCTCTGCAAGACATGGTGGCCTCCACCACCATCAGCAATTATTCACGGATCACCCAAAACGCGAGGAGGGCGCCTCTGCTGAGCAGAAGCTGCACATAAAGCGAGTCAGGGAAGAGGAGCGCAGAGAAGGGGAACCTCCTGGTACCACCATACGGCCACGGTGCTGCTGGCTCACGCCCCCCACGCTCTCCAGTCTTGCTGTTAACCACAGTCCTTGTCCTGAGACAGCACCAGACCGTCACGAGTAAAGGAGTTTTTGCTCATAATTAAAGATAAGAGTTGCCTCTGCAACCCAGGCGACCCATTCCAAACTGGGTTCCTAAACCCAAGGTCCTACAGCTGCATCCCTCAGAGGTGACGAGTACCGCTATTTACTGGGAGTTTTGCTTTGAAGTGAAGCGAGTGGTGAAGAGCTTGGCCCAGTGTCCCGTAATGAAGCTATGGAAGGTCAGGGAGATGGTTCCCCCTGGGACAGCCAGTCCCCCTTGTGCCCAGGGGCTGCGTGGGACCGTGACCCCCAGCCATGCCTCTGCAGCCCCACCTGGGCTGAGCCCCCAGCCCATGGACCACCCGGCGGCTCCCCCCAGGCATCAGCCCTCCCTGGGGACTCCTGTGCCTTCGCTTGTTCTGCTCCAGCTGCTGGCAGCCGCTCCAACGGATGGCGTGTTTCCCGGGAGCTGAACGGTGGCTGATGACATGGGAGTTTTAAAGTTAAAAAAATAAAAAAAGCAACCAGAAATACCTGATTTGAAAAGAGAGAGGAAAAAAACCCCCACCGCGTAACATTTATTGTGGAGGAAAAACTATTAAAAATTATTATGACAGGAAAAGAAGGGTGAGTCATTTAGTGCAATGATGTTTTTAAAATAATAGTCCTTGTTTAATGTTAGCACCGAGTCGGGAAAATGGGATTGAAAATGGATCAAGGAGCACCTGGGAGAGCAGAGGATCTGTAAGGAATAAGTGAATGAAATACCCTCGTAACGCAGTAATGAACGATGGGTCCCGCCATCGCAGGGGGGTGAAGTAGCAGGTTGTGTTACAGGTGACGGGGAGAGGGATGTCAGCTCCTAACGTTTATTTATTTAATTTTTTTCTGTACCTGCGCGTGCAGGAAGAGGGAGCAGCTCACTTCGGTGGAGGTACCAAAGACGACCCTTCTATGATTCTATAACGGGGATGCCCAGTGCCCCAGCGCCACCGGCGGGATGTCTCTGGGCAGGGGGAGCCGCGGGGCCAGCGCTGAGGGGCTCTGCTGGCCCCCCCTGCCCCGGGCCTGGGGTCTGCCCGTCGCTGTGACGATGACGCAGCAGAGTTTATTAATACCGTATGTTCGCTTTTTGTGCGTCTGGATCTACTTAGAGATTTAGTTAGCTTTATTTTTGGGTGTAAATGGCTCTGTTTTGTATTCTCAAGGCTGCGTTTCGGAAGCGCCTGTGCTGTCGCGCTCCCAGGCTGGCTCTGCCGCGCCGGGGGGCTCCTCACTGCAGCCTGCCGGGGATCGGGGATGTGCATTTTCTGGACATTAGTTTGCAAATGGACCCTGAAGTGTTGGTTATGTCCCATAAACCCCTAAATAGACCAAAGGGATTTAGGTGAGGAGCGTGTCCCTGCTCAGCCCCACAGGGAGGGCACGGAGTGTACCTCCTGCACGGCTTCGGGGAGAGGGACATGGGTGGGTGATGAGCCAAGTTCCTCCTTCAGTCATTATTTTAATGCTTTGGGGATTTTATGGTACTTATCAGCGCTGTGTTGGAGAACCTGTGGTCCCTGGTAAGTGTATTTAATACAAAAGCGCCTGAACTGCTCTAACGTGGGCTGGAATAGCAAGGATTAGCATTACTGGCTTACTGGTGCTGCTGGGGATATTGTTCCTACAACTTCTCACACCCTTTATGCCGAGGCGCTGCTGGCTCCGAACGCTCTCCCCTGGCGCCGCCTTGTCCCGCATCCCAAGCAGGCAGGATGCGCGTCTCCCATCTCCAACACCTTCCCGGGAGCGAAGGCAGGCACGGGCTGCTTCAGATCGGATTTTGGCTTCCTCTAATCACCTCAATGGAGTCTTAACTTGTTTAAAGCCATGGCCGAGAGTGCTTCACATCCAATTTTCATGACACCCAAGCTGGCAAGGGGACTAGAGGCTTGAGTACAGTTTTCACCTGTTGCCAATGAGGCTGCAGGACCCCGCTTAGCCGGACTCTGAAGTGTAATTGCTGCTCTGTGTTTCACAGGAGCATTGGCCCAGAATCACCCCACGTTACCCACCCCCAGCCCTCTGGCCATGGAGAGATGAACCAGCCCCTCAGCTCCACGGCCACTTTAACTCCGCAGGGTGTGCGTGCACCCGATTTATCTTTAGTGCACCTTTTCTGAACGATTCTAAATTCCAAATCTCTACAAAACCACTTTATTCCCATTCCCCAATCCCATTTCCCCCTGCTTTGCCTTCAGGAAATCCCATTCTCTGCTCCGTCCTGACATCTGGCTCACGCTTCCCACGTTCTGCACGGCTGCCGGTGCCAGCTGGGCTCCTTGTCCTGGCACCAGGTAAGGGTGGCTTCGGAAGGCTGAGATGCTTTCAGGAGCTCTTCTGCTGGTGAATTTGACCCCACCAAGCAGAAAGAGCACATCAGCCAAACGCAGCTCCGGTGCCGGGAGCAGAGCGGCATTGTGTGTCTCTGGGCTTTTTTCTTGGTGTTTTTTTTTTTATGAAGAGGCTGCTGCACATGGCACTTGGTCAGCAGCATGAACTGAGCTGTGCTCGTGCCATTTGCCAGGTAGCCAGGCCAGATTTGGGGCTTTACTTTCCATCCATTTCACTTGGAGCTCGCGGACGGCAGCAGGAGCTGGGCATGCAAACGGTGACAAGAGGCGACCTCCGTCAGGAGTGATTGCTGGCCGTAACTGCCCGAGCAAAACCATCGGCAGCTGAGCTGAAAGCGCTCCGAGAGAAGCGCCGGGTCTGTCACAGCCCGGCAGCACAATCCCATTAGGCTGTAATAAAACCGCGTGGCTGGGACATCTTTTAACTTCTCCGTAATGCTGCTTCTTTCTCCGAGGACACAAAAGAAAAGCGCTTTTATTGCCGGATAGGATTCCTGCGAGTTAATTCTTCCTGCCTCAGGTGGGAAGAAATCCCATTTTCAATTGAAGCTTATTTATGTTAATTCTGGGGTTGGGATTTTTTTTAAAATAGCAATTCCTTGCAGCCATCGGCTAGCGTTTGCAAATCAGGGTGCCTCGAGTCAGGCACCTCGGATCTACGCTTACCGTATACTGACTTAGCTTTTCAAGGCAAAATAAATAGTTACCAAAGTACTTCTTTATGACACTGGAAAGGCGTGAAATGGTATTTCCGTGCAGTTACAATCAGCCCAGCAAATTTTACAAGGGAATTTTTATAAATGCCATTTGGGTTCTCAAATATTTTAAAAGGAAAATGAAAAGCTGCTGAATACTGATATGGGAAAACCGAAAGCAAAGCCAGAACGGTGTTAAACTGCAGAGTCCTGCGTGCGCGGGGCCAAGCGGCGCTGCACGGCCTGGGGCAGGTGGGATCCAGCGCCGGGGCCAGCCCTGCCCCGAGCAGGAACGGCTCAGGAAGCAAGAGATCGTGATTTATTTGCAGTAAAAAAATATATATTTCACAACCATTCAGGGTTGTTCTTTTCTCTCCTAAAACTAGACTTTTTAAAAATGCATTTTATGATTTTTTTATTATTTTGTTTTCATTCCTATGGCTAAAAACAGGAAAAGGACAAGCTGTTAAACTCATCTGCCTCCGTTCTTGAGGGAAGAGCGGTTCCCAGGATAGCTCGGCACATGGAGAAAAAGGAAATAGAGTAACATGCAATTTGCACATTTGCCGTGTTTCTGTGGCCATTTAACAGCAAAGTTTGCACAAACATAACTTGATGGTGAGGAAGTATTTTGACTGGTACACGCGCGACTTCATTTTGCTGCGCCTTTAGCGCAGTCCGCAGGAACTCATCCCACGCTGACAGACTCATCCCACGCCGTGCCCCCGTCCCTTCCTGGAAAGGGATTCACACTGTGACATTTTCTCTTCTTGCTACAATTTTCGTCACCGTGATGAGGTACCTGGGATTGTATTGTCTCATTTTCACTTTGCCATGCCATACTCTGTTGACCTTTTTAATATTCAGTATTTCGAATGGTTGACCATCGCACTCCTCCTCTTCCCATTAAAGGGGAGCCCAACCTGTTGCAAAGGACTCGGGTGACCGGCCAATTGGAATGAAAAATTCTGAAAAGGTCAGATTAGTGCAGCACTCCATATATTTCACAAAATATATTAGAGATTGAAATTCGTATGCCTCCTCTCCTTGACAAAGACTGTTCCAGCAGCAAAAATAAAAATAAGTACAACATCCCTCTAGTGTTATGCTAACAGCAGCGCTAGAAAAATTGTGGGACTGTATAACTTATCCCATTGTTATTATGGTTTTAACTTCTGCTCCTCGTTGAATGGATTATTACAGAAACGTAGCAGAAAGCTTAATTTACATTTGATTCGGGAATCTATTTACGGTGCTGCTCAGGCTCCTGGCATTTTTGAGAGACTCCTCAGCTCTTCAACGTCTCTGGATAAAAAGGTAAAAACTCATTCAAATGAGAAACAGACGTTTTTCTGCTTCTTCAGCAACTTTAGCAACATTTTCAACAGAGTGTCTGCACCAACGCTGCCGTTATCACTGGGCATCCGCTGCTCGCGGGTCCCTGCACGAAGAGCCCAGGTACACCCAGAGGGGGGGCAGAGACCCCCAGCGCTGGGTCTGAACCGAACTCACCCGGTGGGACGGGATGTCACCGGGACGCGGGGCTCGGCGCGGAGCCGGTGCCTGTTGGTGAGGAGACGGCCAGGCTGAGCCCCTCGGTCACTTCAGCTCTGAACTGGAGCCAGGATTTACGCTTCGGGGAGGGTCCCGGTATTGCCAAGGTTGCTTTATGGGTTCCAGGAAAAACAGAGATTCTAAAAATGTTACTTGGAATTTAATTTTGAAAATATACTTAGCATTCTTTCAACCCAATGATCAAACATGACTCTCCATCTTTTGTTTGCATTTTGTTTTCAATTTTTTTGTTTCATAGAATCATAGAATCGCCCAGGTTGGAAGGCACCTTTCAGATCATCGAGTCCAACCATCAACCCAACTGTGACAAAAACCATCACTACCCCGTGTCCCTCAGCACCACGTCTGCCCGGCTTTTCAATCCCTCCAGGGATGGCGACTCCACCACTGCCCTGGGCAGCCTGGGCCAAGGCTTGACAGCCCTTTCCGTGAAGAAATTTCTCCCAATATCCATCCCAAACCTCCCCTGGTGCAACTTGAGGCCGTTTCCTCTTGTCCCATGGCCTGTTCCTTGGGAGAAGAGCCCGACCCCCCTGGCTGCCCCCTCCTTTCAGGGAGCTGCAGAGAGCGAGAAGGTCTCCCCTCAGCCCCCTTCTCTCCAGGCTGAACCCCCCCAGCTCCCTCAGCCACTCCTCACAGGACTTGTATCTTATTTGTCATTATTTAATGACATTCCAGGACTATTACTATTACTATTACAGCAACTTACGGTGGCTAATAGTCCACACTACAGAACATGTGATAACACACTTGCAATTATCTTTTGATTCATCATTTACTTTTAAGTCCCTGAAAGCAGAACTGATCGAACTCGATCACATCATTTTTCCGGATCTGTTTGAAGAAGCGCAGCAAGGTTTGCTTGTTTCTTTAACTTTCCAAGGCAGCAGTTACAATGCAATGGCATCACCTCCCTAAAGGGCAGCTTTACGGCTGTGTCATTTCCCTGGACGGCACCTGCTATATTAAGTACAAAGTATGCATATTTTCTAAGATATAGTTAATTATTACAGGACTCAAAAATAAATTACACTCATAATTTCAACTGTTGCAGCTGACTAGAGTGAAGACCCCTGCGAGCCAAAGCTGCTGCCGGCACGGTGACCACAGCGTGCTTCGTCTCTCGCTTAGGTCCCCGTTTTAAAGGTTTATCTTATTTCCATTTGTATTTTCCTAATGAAACAAATCTCAGCCTCATCCGGAGTTCCCAGTGGAAACGGACTTCAATAAAATCTTTACAGCCCAGAGTGCAGCCCCACGTCGGCAGCCAGCTCTGCCGGGCACGGATGGGGGTGGTCCCCTGGGGGCTGTGACGGGGATGTCAGGGATGCTGGGGATGCCGGGGGCGCCCAGGGATTTCGGGGATGCTGTGGATGACAGGGATGCTGGGGATCGAGGATGACAGGGGTGCTGGGGATGTCGGGGATCAGGGATGCCGGGGATTGGGGATGTTGGGGATGCTGGGGATGCCGGGGGAGCCAGGGGATTTTGCGGATACGGGGGATGATGGGGATGCTGGCAATCGGGGATGCAAGGGGATGCTGGGGATGCCAGGGGGGCCAGGGGATTTTGGGGATACGGGGGATGATGGGGATGACGGCGATCGGGGATGCCGGGGATGCTGGGGATGTCAGGGATCGGGGATGCCGGGGATGCTGGGGATGTCGGGGAGCGGGGATGCCAGGGATGCCGGGGATGACAGGGAGCGGGGATGCCAGGGATGCCGGGGATCGGGGATGCTGGGCACCCGCAGGACATTGCAGCGGGGCCAGCACCCACAGCGTGTGCAGGAGAGCAGCCAAACGGCTCCTCAGGACTGTGGGCTGCAGGGGGAACCCGCGGGAGGGAGCGGGAGAGGCACAGCCCAAACTCCCCCCGTCACTGCTGCTCGGCTTCAGAGCATTCACGGCACCCGGCAACAAAGTTTTGGAGATTTTAGTAGATTCTGAAAAAGTTGCCCTGGATTTCAAGGTCTTATTGCTCTGACACTAGGTACGTGTCTGTCTGCTTGTTTTGGATTAAAATAGATAATGTTAAAGGGGATACGAAACTCTGGAAAGCGCCTATAAAATAAACAGTTCCTATAAAAGTTCTTATGCAGTAGTTATCAGAGCCAAAATGGAGACGGCCGCAGGACTTTTAACATTATTCCTGTACTTGAGAGGGAAAAACCACGACCAATAATAATAAATTCTTACAAAATATTTTGGTTTTATGCTAAAGGACATGCTTTCCTTTTCCAGTATTGTATTTGTTTATGACCATCAACAAGAAGCTTCAGTCAGTGTCCCCAGAGCTGCAGAAGGGCCAGCGTGAAGGGTCAGGCCTTTGGTGGGTTACGTGGAGGGCGCTGAAGGTACGGGTGGGCAGGACGGGAGCTCATCACCCCCCTCATGTGGGGACCACCAGCACCCTTTCCAGACCCGTGGGGGAAGAGGCGCCCGCGCTCGTGTCTAGAGCTGCTGCTGTCAGCAGGGGTCGGTTAGGCCCTCTTTGAGTTACTTTGCACTTTTTCTGCTCTAGCCCAGCACCTTTGGTGAAAGTACTGTCTGTAAAACCTTGCATATTCATCACCTTTTCTGACGAGATCACAGAACTGGCCCAAGCTGAAGAACAACGGGTTTAAAAAAATCACTGGAGCATGTTAATCAGTTAAAACGCTTTTGTGCCGCAAGAAGCCATGTACACTGCGTGCACCTGAGCGATTCAGTACACAGTTCTCCCAGACGCATTTTTTAACTTTCATTTCCATTTTATTATTTAAGTGCCCTCAGCAGTTCCGTTTAGTCACCCTTTACCACGTCTCCTTGTTACAGGAAAATGATTTTTCTCTTATCTTTTCAAATGAATAAGTGCGGGGTCACTTTCTTCAGTGGAGGTGATCTCGGGAGCCACTTTTATCTGCATCTCCCCGGGTCCAAGTTGTGGAGGAGCTTTCCCAGCTGGCACAGGGCCCCCAGGGTCCGGCTGTCACGGGCAGCAAACGCTTTGGCTAATTTCTGCAACGCACCGGCAGTTAACGCCGTGATTCCTGAAGCTACCTGCATCCTCAGTTTCTGCATATCCGTACCAAAGGATGCACGTCCCTACCAAATGGAAAGGACGGCGTGTAATTCCCTGGTCAGGGTCACGCTGCCACGTCCCCAGCCCCATCCCGCGCTGCCCCGGGAGAGCTGCTGGGCCCCCTGCCCTGGAAAGGTGCTGGCGAGCCCTTATTTCTGCAGGCCAGAGACGCCGCGATTTGAAACAGTTAATTCACTTTCCACAATCACACTTCACATCACCCAAGCCTGATTAGCATAAGGAAATGCAGAAGAAATCAAAAAATGTAGAAGAATTTCCTAAGAAACAGATTTTCTCTTCCCTTAGGAATTAAAGAACAATAAAAAACCCCACGACGATGATTCTGCAATCACCCCTACACACAGTTGATTGTTCAGTAATAGTGCTCGCAAGAGTCGGCGATACCTTTCATCTTTTTCTCTGGGACGGGTAAATTTCTTAATAGGTTGTAAGCTCGAGTCCCAGTAACAGATAAAACAGACTAACCTTTTTTTTTTTTTCCTTTGACGGTCTTTCCAATTATATTTTAAAATCTTCTTTGGATTCATTATATTCTGTAATCCTGCCAATTTGCATCATTTACTGCGATGCCTTCCCTTTGGAAGCAGCAATCCCTTACACATTCACCACCCTGTCAAATTCACAGAACGCGGAAATGTTCAGATAATCTCTCTGAAATGGTTTCCCAGGCTTTTGGTAGCCCGTTTTATTTTTCTTGTAGTCAATGGAGAGCGATCGGGAGAAAACACCAATAAAATACCATTGCACAAAAGCATCTCGAAGTGGTTGTACTTATTTACTCTCTGGGCTCCGTTGTACTCACACCCTACCTCTGGTTTCGGCTGGGGTAGAGTTAATTTTCTTCACGGTAGCTGGTTCGGGGTTTTGGATTTGTGCTGGAAACAGCGTTGATAACACCGGGAAGTTTGCGTCATTGCTGAGCAGGGCTGGCGCAGGGGTCAAGGCCTTTTCTGCTCCTCACACCAGCCCAGCAGGGATGGGGCTGGGGGCCACAAGGGCTTGGGAGGGGACACGGCCGACCCCCGCTGACCCAAAGGGTGTGGGATAGTCCATACATGAGCGTGGGACATCATGCTCAGCAATAACAGCTGGGGGAAGGAGGAGGAAAAGGGGGACGTTCAGAGTGATGGCGTTTCTCTTCCCAAGTCACCGTCACGCGTGACGGAGCCCGGCCGCCCTGGGGATGGCTGAAGACCCGCCTGCCATGGGAAGCAGGGAACGAATCCCTTCTTCTGCTTTGCTTTACCTATTAAACTGTCTTTGTCTCAACGCACGTGTTTTCTCACTTCTGCTGTTCCGATTCTCTCCCCATCCCACCGGGGCGAGCGTGGGGCTGAGCTGACAGCCAGGGTTAAACCACGGCGTGTGGGAAACTGCCTCCGGTTTGATGTACACGCGTCGGTAGATGAAGTGCAGTAAATCAGAGCCCTGAGAACAACGCTGCCTGCGCTTCGCGTGGCGCAGGCCAGTTGATGAAGATCACTCAGTTCTAATTGCAGAAGTCTTCACGCGGCTTCATAACCCGTTCCTCCAGATAAGTTACCTGGGAGATGCTAAAATCAGAATTGTATTTTACTGAGCTACTGTTGCAATTCAGCCATAGCAATTAATGACTTGCAAAACAGCACTATTAATTTAGCCTTGATGGCTACTACCAACCCAAACTGCTTAAGGTTAAAATGAAATTAAACACCTTAATAGATTGGAAAGAAAAATTTAAAATGCTATTGACAACCTGAAAGTTCCTTAATGCCAAGCACAAACTATGGGCACGACCTCTTTCTCTTTGTATTAATGCAATACTGAGCTTAAACCACCATACCGGTAAGCGTTTCAGAAGTCACCCAACGCAAACGCGGAGCGGGCTGTCCGGAGGTGAGAGCCGAGAGAGCGAGCGGCCGCTGCGCCTTGCAGGCCCGAGGGGGTTTGTGCCAGTGTCACGTTTGGTGTTTTAATTGCACCTGGGTCACATCTCTTACACTTTATTAACGTACCTGCCAAACTACTGGAGTGGGGCAGGCAATCACAAACTAGAGGGAAGATTTACCATTTGCTTCAGAGACTGGACATGGGGAAAAAACCCCTTTATTCCACTCACGTGGTTCATCCCGACCGTTTCCACCCTTGGGTGCCACGGTACGGGAGGAACAGGGCAAAACCCCCAAATCACAATGTATTTCAAGCAAAGGACGATTTATTACCCTGTGCGTGAGGCAACACCGCTTCTGTCTCCAGGGCTGGCCAGGCCTCTGGGTTTTGAGGAACAGCTTTCGAGCAGATGGGATTTATTTTGTTCACCCAGTAACTTTCTAGGACAAGGGTTTTGTAGAAGAAGGAGTTGGATGAACTTCTAATTGCTTCAAATGTCATTAAAAATTTCAATACATCCTTCTGCTTGTAGCCTTCACTTTTTGATTGCTTTCTGCCTTTTAAGATGACAGAGGAATCTTGAGATTTTTAAAAGAATATTCACAAATACGAGTTAAGGTGATGAATCACAGCACCACAAAAGCTGAATTGTGTACTTGTGAAACACCCGTACAATGACAGGAGTTACCTATAAACGTCAAAAGAACACTTAGCCTTTTAGAAGCCACGTATGAACATTAGCCAGCTAATCCTGAACAGTTATCTGGGAAGGGTTAGGATGATCAGAAGCACTCGGGAACCAGAAAGCCCCGTTATTCTGTGTGACTGCCCCTGGGAGGGTGCACGGGACGGGAGGGCGTCAGCACAGCCTTAACGTCCCAGAGAGACAACACCTGAGTTTCGTGAAGAAAAGGGCAGGTTGGAGATGACTGAAGGCGAAGAGACAAATAACAGGGAGAAAGGAGGAGAACTGTTTTCTGTAAAATGAGCATGGGTGTCAAAAAAATGTCCCTCCATGGTTAAGGCCTGCAAAGGTAAAAACGGAATCCGCTGTTTGTAACCAAAGCCAGTACCTTTTTCACAGGGTGCTGCAGTGACCCCTGCCCGGTGTTGGCACCAGGGACCCCTCGCTCCCGGCTTCCCCCCCTTGCGCAGAGGAGAGATGGATGGTGGGGACGGATCCCAGCCCGGCTGCATCCATCCCTCCTGTGACCCAAAAGCCTGTAGACTCTTATATTTAGAAAAGAGATGGCCCTAAAGAAAAAATCTTAAAACCAAGAGAGCCAAAGTGGTTCTTCCTTTCACGAAATGAAGCAAACCCGGGGCTCGCTTTCCTCCCCCGCGGCAGTGCGGGTCTGAAGGCCGCGCGGGCTGGCGAGTCGCAGCCAACACACAGACCTCGGTCTACGCAGGGTCAAACGGGGATCCCAAAAACACCCGTTGTGCCCCAGAACAGCGAGCCTCATGTGAGCACGGACACTTGGCTCTCAGCGGCCACTGCCGTTTCGTTTATGCACCAGGGGTTTTATCGCAGAGTATTTAGGAAAAGGGCAGATGAGGACATGCGGTATTTGGTAGGGGCACAGGGTGCAAGGTGCGCAGGTGACTAAGGCCACCGTCACTCTGCTGAACATCTCTGTGATTCACCGCTCCCTAATCAGCTTGTCTGCGAGCATCCCGTGTGATGCCACCGTTTTCCCGATCCTCGCCAGGACCGTCATCCATCCTGTGCCCGTCCCGGGTCCCAGCCGCGTCCCGACCCCGCACTCCACACTGTGATGGAGGGATGGACCGCAAACTCCCCAGAGCACGTGCCGAGACGCAGCCGATGGGCACGGCCAACCGGCAACCCAACCGGTTATTGCAGTTCCTGCAGTCACCGGCAGCCAGCCCAGAAACGTCACCCAAACACCTCAAACCGAGAAAATAGCCACAGCGATATTGCCCTGGGGACACTGCATTTTGGACTCGTCCAAGCCCCTTCTCCTTTCCGTCTCTTACCCCAGACGAATACATCCCTGGCAGTCAGGTGCTTCTCCTCGCGTTCCGGGGAGCTATTGTTTTCCGCGAGCGCCCAGCCCCCTTCACCTCATCATCCCCAAGTAGGGAACTGGAAATGTAGATAATTATAGGAAAAGGTTTTCAAACACACACACTTCCTAACTGACACATGCTCAGCTCTTGATGTGTTCTGTGCCTGTTCTCATTAAATTTTATACACAGCAAACCTGAACAAAAAGCTTGTGCAGTGTTAGGGAACAATGATTCCTTTTTGCAAGTAAAGAGGAGATTTATGGAGAAAATCACTTGAATCTGACAGTCACTGACATCAGTTCTTAGTTCATGAAAAGTGAGTGGGACCTGATGGATCCTCTTCTTTTCATCAGAAAGCTGCTGTTTTTCTTGTCTTGGCTTAGAGTGGGAAGTGAATAATGAGCATGTTGATGATTAAAAAAATCTTACCTTTTACTTTAGCCAAAATTCTTTGCACTTATGACATGAATCATTAAAAAATTCTGATTACATACCCCAAAGCGTTTCATTAAAGAATATTTTTTCAAACACCTTTTCTGGGGAAGAAAAAAAAAAAAAAGAAAAAAAATCTATTCTGCGAGAGCCGCAGCCGCAGTGGGGGAACACAAAAGAGGCTGATTTTGAAGCGGTGACCTCCTCCTGTGCCCGAGCGAGGTGCAGCACCCGCGCCGGCGCACCCGCTGCCTGCAGCATCGCCCCGGCGCGCAGACGGGAGCGACGCCTACCACCGGCACCGGAGCGTCTGTCCAAAGAGCTGCACGCTTACGCTTAGTGCCTCCTTGATGCATGATCTCCCCTCCTTCCATTAACAATACATATCTGTCTCGGCTCGCCCCGACGGGAGCTTGCAGGACGGGGCTATGAGTGAGGAAATTGCCTCTAACAAGTCTTCTCCTCCAAAGCAGAGCACCTGAAGATTACACTTCCAGATGCCACCCCGGCGAGCAGCGCTGCTCAGTTTTCGAGGTGCGCGGGAGCTTTATTTCACCTTCCTCTGAAGCAGCAGTTAGAGCCTGAGAGGAGCGGGCGCGTTGGTAGCCTCCAGCTGCACCCCATGGACAGCCCTCGCCCCGCACAGAGGAGGTGGAGCCGGCACGGGAGCCCCGTGCTTTCCAGCGATCCCTCCAGCCGTGTCCCAGTTAAATAAAGGTCAGCTCCAGGGGCCAGGCAGGTAGAGGCTGAATGGGGAGACAGATCAAAGCACACTGTTTTCAGCGTGCCCATTCCTCCCCATTTATTTCCGTCTGGTTGCCACGCAATCCACTGGGAGCATGGACAGAAAGACAGCCCCGTCAAAACGGAGTTGTTGATCAGTATCAGGAGAGGCTGACATTGCTGGGTTATGTTTTCTGACTTCATTCCCATAAATGGCTTTTTGCGGGAGGAGCTTCATTTATATTTTCCCTATTATACGGACAAAACGTGCAGGTATGATTTGGATTTTTGCTAAAAGATGTAGCAAAAATAAATTTCTCCAGTGTATTCCCGGGCAGACTTGACGGGAGCTCAAAGCACTACTCCACTTTTTTAGGTGGAAACCCACCTAAAACTCTGATTTTGAAAGTGCGTGTGTGGGGAGGAGAGCCCAAGCTGGGCTTAGGGAGTGTGAGCTGTGAGAAGTCCAGTGAGCTTGAGAAGTCAAAGCAACCCTCACCCATTGAGAGGAGACAAGGAGCGGGGAAGCACAATGTCACTTATGGTCTTGAACCCATTTTCTTCATTAAACTCTCTTTATAGCCAGGAATGACTTTTGCAAATTTCTAGTCACCACGCACTCATCAGAATCAGGATTTCACCCCTTTTCTGCCCCAGTCACCACCAGATCTGCCCCCCCTCCACCACACCAGCAGCCGCAGCCTCCTGGGCCAGCTTCTCCTGTAACAGTTGGGGACTTTTCTGATGCTAAAGAGGGATTTTGGGATGTTCCTGGGAAAACTCTTTGACCTTGACGGGACCCCTGTATCAGGCTAATTGAAGAGCGTGGTCCCCGGGAGCGCCGGCTGGTCCCGGGCGCAGGGCCTGGGTTGGCGGGGGGCGGCTGTGTGGTCCAGATGGCCTCGGACATCCAGCAACGTGCCAACGGAACCTGCGGGGAGGAGACCACGCCGGCGGGTTCATGCATTTCCTTGCATTTGAGATGCTGTACGTTTGTACAGCAGGAAAAGAAATCAAAAGAACTGACATTCCAGAAGAAGATTTTAACTTCTCTGGTTTGACACCTCGGTTTCAGAGTCCCTGGAATTATTTAAAACCCAAGTGGAGGGAATCAGTCCCTTTGATCACAATACATTCCAATGGTGTGGTCTTTAAATCACACCTGCTTGGGACAAATATTCGTTTTGGCAGTGTGCGGTATGCAAAGAGTGTATATAAATATATAAATACACACACACACACACACACACATGCACTTTTTCATGTCCACCTGTTTGTGTGTAGCAAACCTTCTGCAGAGAGAGCTTTAATTTGCCTCTAATCCGGGAATGAACGCTGTGTAGTGGAAACAGAAGAGATTTTGGGTGCATTAAGAGCCCTCTGCACTTAAGCAGCCCCTGCAGCCGTTCCCAGGGGGTACCACCATGGGAGACCACCCCACCGCCCGGCGGGGGGACACGGCCGTCCCCGCGCTGGTGCCTGGCTGTGCCCGAGGGCATGGGCATCACAGACCTGCAGCTACGGCGTCTGCCGAGACCTGGCAGAGCTCCTCCTGTCCCCCTCGGCCGCCTGGTGACGGGCCCCACCTGAGGAGAACTAATGAGCCTCTGCCCCCTTACCCTGAGAGTGAAACACTCGCAACCGGCCCCGCTTCGTCTGCGGCCAGAAACTGGGTGGTTAATTGGTATTTTCCTTTGCTTTTACATGAGAAGCTTTTCAATAATTTTGTGAAATATTTTACCTCAACCAGGAGAGACAATGTATAATTTATTTTGTTAGTTGATAGAATTAGTTGTTCTTAGCTTGCTGCGGCAGTATAAACTGTGAATGCAATATTTTCTAAAGTGTCCTTTTTCCATGAGATTAGTAAATTTAATTTGAAATTCTGTATTCACAAGTAGTGCACTGGCTGAAGGCAAGCTGTAGAACAGATGACAAAGGTTATTACATTTTTTAAATTATATTTTAAAGATGTTTAATAACTGTGGAGAAAAGACTTTTATGAAAATGGAAATTGGCAGATTAAAGAATGAGTTACACAAAGTTATTTTAAAAACACATGAAGTTACTTTTCCTATCAACCCTTAAAGGGCCAAGGTCTTGTTCTCAAGACCAAAATTCTAATTTGGACCAGGATTTAGCTGAATCCGCAATTATATTCTATAAATTGATTCTAAATGCAGATACAAAACGTACAATGTTTATTGATGGTCAGCATTTTTCAAACGCAGTTTTAAGACTTCTTTTCCTTGCCACCAACATTAAAATTTAAGTTGGGTTCAAAGCATGGGTGATGTTTTTCTGACTCATGTTCAAACCAAAAGTTAAGCTTCTCAGAGCTAAATTCTGCCTTGATCTTGAGACAGCGAAGAAAACGGGGGCAAAAGCCCCCGTGGAAGTGGAAGTTTTCTGCAAGTATGAATTAGAGTAGGACTGAGCCTGTGGGGGTTTCTGTACATAAGATAGAGCCCACCCACTCCTCCATAGGCTTCTGCTGCTCATGAAAAGAATAAATCCACGTAAACACTCATGTTTCCTGCTAAAGTCGGCAGGTGCAACTTAAACCACAAAGGAATAGATTGTGCTTCAGAAGGCGACTTGCTGGTTTTCACCTTGTTTTCAAAACACTTCCCTCTTGCATTGGAGAATAAACAATAACAGGGAATAAATGATAAGAGAAACTCTTAGCTTCCCACGCGGAGGTAATCCAATAACGCACGCGTTGCTGGTGCTCACCCCATGGCCGGCGCGTGGTGCTCAGGTCGCACACCCACCACCAGCCCCGACACCAGCAGCTCCCGTGCCAGCCCGGACCCCCCAGCCCTTCCCAGCGGGTCTGAGCCCACCGCAGACCTCCCCGTTACCTCTGCTCTCAGAGAGGGCTTTGTTCTTTGTCACTGTCAGTCTGCCCCCGAAACTACACGTGACATCAACTTAAAGCCTACAAGAGTAGAAATGTGCATTTTTGTGAGATATATTGGGTACCCTGGCTATGAGAAACTCCTCTTCTTTTTTTTAAAGGTTTAAAAAGGTTTTTTTTTAAGAAGATATTCCGCAAAGGCAGGTGCTTGTTCAGTCTAGCAAGTCGACCTAACTAGCTGAACCCAAAGAACTAGTCACAAACACGAGCATCCCACGTATTCTGGAACCTTATAAATTGTGCATTGGGATTTACATAAATTTCCATTTTCTTGGTCAACTTTGTAGTACATGTTAAGCTTAAATTATAGTTTCTCTTCTAGCATTGTCTAAGGCAAATGCTGTTATCAATAGATTCATATAATTACCACTTTCTTCTCTAATTATTTGTGAGAGTAAGGTGCAGCAGGTAGGACACTTTTAAGGGATAATACAAAACATTTTCTCCTCGTCTGCACCTAACTCATAAAAAGGTCATATGAAAGTTTTACAGCTGTTCTCAATTAAGGAATAAAATTCATATAAATAGCTCTTTTAAGCGAATCCACTGATGTTATCATCTTTGACACCTAAAAATCAGCTTGCGCCAGGGTTGGAGACAACTCTGCTGCCTCTGGGCGAAGGAGAGGGCGTCCCCTTGTCCTCAGTCCTGCAATGGCCAAGACCACTGGTCGTCGCAAGTGACCAAGACCACAGCCCCACCTTCCTCACAAGCACCATCCTCCACGCGTGCAGGAAGGCACTGGAGGGCTCCCATCGCCCTGCCCACCCTTAAGAAATCAAGCTTAAAGGAAGAGACGCTGAGCTGGTGTGAACTCCACCCTGTCCAGCCTGGCACCTCGGCTTGCCACAGGCTGCAGGCACTTCCAGCAGCCTCAGAGGTATAATTGCCTGAAGCCAAGGGAAGTTATGAGTTATGTTGATGACAATAGATATGAGAAGTAAATTATTTTAAAATTGTCAAGAAAGAAAATTTCTAGCCAGAAGGAATACCAGAAAATTCTATCTTCTAATATCGATTATGTCCCAGCCTCTAATTGTTAAGAAAAACTTCAGGCATCACCACAAAACCCCTGGCCGGAAGGACTTGGAAGGAGGAACAGCTCCACACGTGGCTTGAATTTAAAACCTCTAAAGGCCTGGTAAGAAAAACTATAAAAAGATTTACTTTTAATATATTTTAATTTACCAGACAGATCTCAATTGTGCAATAGCACCAGAATCACACCAGCACTTCAAATGGTTCAGCCAAATGACCCGAATCAGTTGGCATCAAATTTGGACAGTCTGTGCAATTCTACTACAGAATTAAATTCAAAGCGCTAAAAAGGTGAAAATATACTTAACGCTGATCAACACCCCTTTACAGGTTAAACAGTCCTGATTACATTTGATATTCCATGTCTGGATGAAAAAAAACAACCCTGCAGAACTGGCACATTATTCATTTTATTATGAAATTACTTCGGATGAGGATTTTTATGAGATCCAAAAAATATAGTTTTCGGCAGTGAATGTGACTGGGGGAGGGGAAGGTTATTACCGAGGTCTGCCGGTGACCCAGGTGTGATGCTATTCAAAGATTCCATTAACAGCCCGAGAGCGGAAGCGGGCGCTGGCAGGACTCCCTCGGAGCGGGCTCACACCGAGGGGACAGTCGTGCACCGCCGTCTGCAGCCACCCACCAGGACCCCGCTGCTTTGCGCTCGGCTGTGTCATGGTGACAGCCCTGCTTCGTTAGGTGCTTGTCTCAACGAGCCTTGCCTCGTGGCTCTGGCTGGCCCCCATGCAATGAGCCTTCTTGCCAGGAGTGCGAAGGCGAAGTGTAGAAGGCAACCACAGAAATTACCTGAGAGGTGGAGAACATGCATAGCACGGTCACGGACCTGAGGAACTCAGTAGGCTCTGGGGGGCCTAGCTCCAATTAAAGTGACTAAATTACAGCATAGAGCTACAGAATGGTTTGGGCTGGAAGGGACCCTAAAGCCCACCCAGTGGCACCCCCTGCCCTGGGCAGGGACACCTCCCACCAGCCCAGGTTGCTCCAAGCCCCGGCCAACCTGGCCTTGAACCCCTCCAGGGATGGGGCAGCCACAGCTTCTCTGGGCAACCTGTTCCCAGCATCCAAATGCTTTCAAGAGAAAGCATCGGGTACTACAGTGCTTTTTTTTCTACCTGTCAAAAACATGACAAAAGAAATTGCTGGAGACAAAGGCCTTGGAAATGGTTCACCGCTGGAGCAAAGTCTCAGAGGAAGCACCGAGTCCCCTTGGCCTCCTGAAACCCACATGAGGCGACAGGCGAGGAGGAGCACTTGTGGTGGTACATGATGAAGAGGCTGGGTGAAGCTTAAGGATCCTGGACGAGACAGCAGAGAAGATGATGTGGTCTCTTCTGGCCTTACAGAGACTAACTCTCAAATTCAGGCAATAGGTCCTGGTCCCAGTTGGAGAGAAGGACGTTAAACAGCTTGCTCAATCTGCTGAGAAGTCACCCCATGCAGTGCAGGCCGCTGCTGTCTGCAACGCCTCCCCTCCAGGAGGAAGCTCTCTGTGGCTAATTTCAGACTAGGTCCTCAGCGTAAAGGTTAAAAACCAATGCCAGCTGAAAGCACCCAAGTCTGGCACTGGCAGAGGGCATGTCCTCTATTGGGAACCAAGTGTTCCTCTAAAATAGACCAACCCAATCCAAGGCTTCATCCCTTCTCGTTAAGCAATAATTCCTTCTCCCAGAATACCGGTAGTTATTCTCGTTGAGGACCACCGGTATGATCAGCAGCAGTCACTACCAACCACTTTCACCATAGCCTTTTCCCAAAAACATGTTCTTTGTTGCAAATAAAGTATTTCCCCCCCTCCCAGTCTCAGCACACACAATTATTGAAAACTTGCCAGTAAAACAGAAGAAACGAACAAAAGCAAGACCATTTCCTGCAGGCAGATCCAGCCCAGAAGATTTCAGCCCAGGAGGGGGATGTTCTCACGGTCAGGAGAGCATGAAGCCATCCTCACGTGCTGCTAACCTCACATCGCTGCTGATACTTGGGCTGCCTCGCCCCACGTCTCCCTGGGGATGAGCGATTTCTCCATTCTGCAGGACTGCAGACTATCATGCAGAGTTTCACAACAACGCTACTCGCAGCCCATTTTTTGTTGACATTACATTAGCAGCTCAGAATTGTGCGTGTCTGTTTTCCCCTGACAACGGTTGTTCCTTCATTCCTGCGACTGGTTTGCTTTTTGCATTAGCCGATCGAGGATAGACATTGTGGAGATAGAAAAGTATTATCTTTTGCTAGAATATACTTGGACCAGCTTCAAAAATTGAAGTCAAAATAACCCCACAACCTTGTACTCAAATTCATATTTTTTCGTCTCATTTTTTAATAAGAGTATTTTTATCTGGTGTATTATAAAAAGCCTCCTTACGCATATCGTATTTCACAGTACCCTAAAATTTCTGTGCATCCTGAAGTTCTGACTTGCTTTAATCCTTCAAAACAAAACAGAATTTAGAAATAGTCTTAAATGCTTAGCCAAGTTTACTGAAAAGGATAGCACCATGTTTTTGTAAGACCTTATGAGAGGATTGACACAGGAATGGCAAAAACGTTTGTTAGATTGCTGACTTCCTCTTAAGAGCACCGACGGACTCAGGAGTTTACCAGTAAGCAGATATAGCCAATATTGCACATTATCTTCAGTCTGTCTCCTGACGAAGAGGACGTTGGGTTTTTTTGTCAAGTATCCAGTACTTCTTAGCACTGACAAGTTATTTCCATCAGTCCTTCTGCTTCCTGACTCCTGTAAACCCAGAAAATGCAGATATTTGACAAACATTTCCAAAACACCCCAAAGTCTGAAAACCCCTGATGTTTCTGAGGGAACATTTGGCTTTCATTTCACCTCCACATGCATCCCGGAGCCGGCTGGCGATTAAGGGCTGGGGATCGTGGGTCTGTAGGGCTCAGCAGAGTGAGCAGGTGGTCACCTCTGTCTGTTGTTAACTTCGCGGAGGTCAAGCACGCACAAACCCCCTAATATCCTCCTGGATACCTGGGCTGACTAGTCTTGATCACCCCCTGCCTACCTCATCTTCTATTAATCAGCAGGAGGAGAAGGTGGTCACAGCCTGACCACGCTTGTTCTGTGCAGTGTTCCTCAAGCGATAAATTATTGCTGAGCAAATACTCAAGGCATCCAAGTTTCAAAATGTAGATTCAGACATCATCTCTCTATTAATGGAGCAGTTTGTTCAATACGGGACTCATCTACGCAGTTTCTCACAGCAATATTTCACAGGTATCAGCTTTTCATTTCCTCCAGAAAGCACTCCTGGCCAGTATAATCCAGTCCCAGGAAACACAAGAAGTGTGCAATTAAATTCTCATTCATGGCCTTGCTCCAGCTCTTCTCTCTAATTTATTACCACCGTGGGGTCCTGTGCAGTCTTCGCTCTCCGGACGCCCACCTTCTGTTTGTCCCTCCGGTTTTCGGGGGAGTGGCAGCTGCCCAAAGCCTCTCCTATTGCTCTGCCATCTGCTCAGAAAGATTTTGTCTGCAAACATGGGAATAGCGCTCCATGCCTTTGTCTCAAGTTGCAGCAAAACAATCAGGTTCTTCCAAAGCCTAATAAATGGATTTGCTTTTAGGTCTGCTGATGGTACAGGATCAGCCAGCTCTCAAGGAGGAGGATTGAAGCTGCTCTACCCCACTACAGGAAGGTGTCCCCTCCAGAGTCCCCTCACCGCCACCTGAGCACATCTCCTGGTGATGGAGACAGGACGAGACCCTGGTACCATGTCCCAGAACGGGATGAGCAAGAGCATGGTTGAGTGCCCTGCGGCAAATACAGAAACCAAGTGTTTCTTTGCTCGTGGGCATAGACCATGACCAGCCCCAGTCTCATGAGCAAGCCCAGCCTCATTCGAAAGCAACCCCCAAAAGAGGGCTCTCAAAGGACTCTCAGACCATGAAACCACAAGACAACAGCAATGTGTTTTAGCAGCTATGACTAGAATGAGCAAAATGGATAAAGCTAGAGCCTGTGCTCACCGTAGTTTCACAGAAATTCAGCACAACAGCGGCAGCTCAGGAGACAGTGGCCCCAGAGCAGCGCTGTGGACACGGCACTCTGCATGCGGAGGTCCCTGTAGCTACCCTAGGTGTTAGTGCCCCAGCACAGCAGGTAATCTGCTTGCTGCAAGGGCAGGTCACCCCAGGGAACACAGGACAGCCTGGGTCTATGATCTACCCCAGCCATATCCTAAATAAACAAGCCACTTCGAATTTTAGCTTAATTCCACATGGCATAGTATACCAATAATAAATCTCAGATTCAAACTTTTCCAAACAAAGTTAAAAGATACCAACTTCAGGACCCGGCTGTGGTTTCCTTCCTTCCCATCCTTTTACGGCCAGAGGAGCATTAAGCTGCTTTTGTGTTCGCCTCTCTTGGGCCGGTGCAGCAGAATCATAGCACCATAGGGTTGGAAGGAACCTCTGGAGAACACCCAGTCCAGCCCCTGCCAGAGCAGGGTCACCCAGAGCAGGTGGCACAGGAACGCGTCCAGGCGGGTTTGGGATGTCTCCAGAGACGGAGACTCCCCCACCTCTCTGGGCAGCCTGTGCCAGGGCTCTGCCACCCTCACAAGAAAGTTCCTCTTCATGTTGAGGTGGAACTTCCTATGCTCAAGTTTGTGCCCATTACCCCTTGTCCTGTCCTGGGGCACCACTGAAAAGAGCCTGGCCCCATCCTCCTGACACCCCCCCTTTCAGTATTTATAAGTGCTGGTAAGGTCCCCCCTCAGCCGTCTTTTTTCCAGACTGAAGAGATCCAAGTCCCTCAGCCTTTCTTCATAAGAGAGGTGTTCCAGTCCCCTCAGCATCTTGGTAGCCCTTTGCTGCACCCTCTCCAGCAGTTCCCTGTCCTTCTTGAACCGGGGAGCCCAGAAGCAGCTCCGCGAGTGGCCACCTCCACCTCCCCGTCCCGTCAGCTCTGGCTCAGAGAGGAAGTTCCACACACACCCACCCAGGTTGGTTCAAACCCTGACTACGCGCCGAAGTCGCCCCAGCTGCAATGCTGGAAGTCCAAATCATCGCTAGCAGAACACCACCAGCCCTTTTGCACGCTAGCTAGAGGACTTCGGCTCCTGCCCAAACCTAAACAACCTTGTTTATAATAACCTAAAACCCACCCAACTCCATCAGTATCATGTTAATCTCATAAATCAGTTCCACGTCTCGGACTGTCCTGGATGCACTTTTTTATGACCCCATTTTGCTGGCCCTACCCCATTACTCCTGTAACACTCGGCGCCGAGTACGCTCTCCTCCCAGCGTGACACACGCGAGTGCTCGGTGCCTGCCATGAAATATTAAAGGAGAAGACCGGGATGGTTTCAGGGACCTGGAAAGCCCCATAAGAAATGAGGCGTTCGCATCAGAGCTGCTTTCTCAGCCCGAGACTTGCAGAGCTCCATCTCGGCTCTTGCAGAGAAGCCTTAAAGAGTGAGTCAGCCTTTCCTGGTAATTACTGAGGGGTTTTGTGTTCCTGTAAGCAAAGCCGATCTTTGCAGAAATACACATGCTTTAATGCTGAAATACATTTGGAAACTATTATTATTGTTCCACCAAACAATAGATCCCTTGAGAAGCAAAACAACATTTTCTATTTACACATCTGTACAAGCTGCTGTTTAGAGAGGGCAAGGCTGATTTGCTCGATACACAGGAGAATCGGTTAGTGCTCCTACTAACCCAAACCGTACAGCATGAGGGAGCCATTTGGGTTACGAGGAGAAAAACCCAGCATTTGGCCCTTCAAGTTAGAGCCAGAGCCATCTTAATTCTTGGTATGAGACTCCACCAGCGGCCCCATCCACCCTCCCCAGACCTTTGTGCTCTTTCTTATTCCGTGTTACGGCTGGCAAGTGACCAGCACGTCCCAGTTCGTGCAGGGACCTGCTCCTCCTCCGTCCCCATGTCGCACTGGGAGCATCTCCAGCTCTGCCAGCACGGAGCTTTCTGGAAGCCGAGGCTCTAGCAGAGAGCTCTGCCGCTGCCGCACGGGGCTCGGCACACAGCAGAGCGCAAGGGACGGGCAGCAGCAAGCGTTCAGGGAGAAACACAGCCAGAACCCGACGGGGTGGATTTAAAACACCTTCACACTGTCTCAAGCACATTTTTAAGGCTGAATAAAGAGCGGCTTTAAGTCAAGCTCGAACCAAGGCCAGGCGCCTGCCTGATTTTAGGTTAGTGACAGAGGAGAGGTCTGCAGAGGGACACCCCGCAGAGCTGGAAAGGTCCTGGTGAGGGCCTGGGGAATTCCAGTTCAACTCCATTTTTATAAAAGCAGTATTTAAACGTGGAGTTGTATCACTTGTTTTTGAGCTGTCAGCAAGTCATACTTCTGGAGCGCACTCTTCGGCCCTTTCTCCAAAGGGAACTTGGGTAAACTGCCAGCTTTCTGGGTCGCCGTACTCCTGGGAGAGGCGGCGCGGCTTCCGAGGGGCGCTTCTCTGGCGGCTCGGAGTTATTGCCGTCTCGGTCACATTCTTCTCCAGCTGTGCTGTTCAGAAAGGTGCAGATATGATATTATTTCACAGAAATTCATTGGGTAACTGAATAGTATCAGAGCATTGTAAATAAAGGTATGTATTTGACTTTCAAAACAAGTTTCAGATGCAGTGTATTCCTATATAGCCTATCTTTCTTTTTCATATTTATGTCTTTCCCTTTGCATTTTCTGTTTGAACTATTATTGTGTCTGAGACATGATTTACATTTAGTATAGCTCAGAACAACAAAACGTAACATTACGTTATACAAGGCTAATCTTTCCCTATACAAATCTAATTCCAAGGAGCAGTGTGTATTCACTGATCTAATATCATCGAGGAAGGCAGACTGTTATATTTGAACAAGTCCCAGATAGGAATTTGTTACGGGTGACAATCCCTAAGCTGTTACGCGTACACTTGAAACACGTTCCTAATGATGGCATTATGATCATGAAATGCTGGTTAAAGAGTAGATGACATTCTGTTGACTGTGCTTTATGTTCTGTGGAACGGTAGGACTTTAATGATAGGAAAAAAAAAATAAAGAATTTCACTTATCCGTCTCCTGTGCGACCACGTGCTGAAAAAATAGATACATAAAAAGATTATAACTAAAACCACCCTCCTCTAACCAAAATATAGTTTTTGAAATATGTAAGGGAAATCTTACTGATTTGGGAATAGTATATAAATAAAGTTAAATTGGGGAAAGGCAGAAACCGTACAGTGGGGTAACAGGATAATATTGGAACGCACTTCTGAGAAGGATGCTGAGAGTAAACGAGGGACATCGGGAGGTGGCTGCAGCAGAAGGTCGTTAGCACTGTAATTTGTTGTGCGGGGAGAGAGACGAGACCCATCACTCCCACCACTGGGCAAGGCACTCCAAGGATGTTGGGGCTTCAGACGGCAGCAGGATCCAGCTCCTGGTGCCCCCGCAGCCCCGGCAGACGGCACGGCGGGGTGCTGCGTCTCCCGGGGTGCTGCCTGTCGCCAGGGGGTGGCAGCGATGGAAGGTCCCTGGGGTCTCACTGCCTGTCCCAGCCGCCCACCCAAACCTGTGTGCGTGCAGGGGAGGCGTCCGGTGGGAGAGGGGCTGATGGACCACCCCACTCTGCTTGGCACCACGGTGTGGTCCAACCAGCAACACGCCTCTTCTGAAAACTGGTAATTATCCCTAATTAGATAACTTGGCAACAGTCAAAACTGGAAGACAAATTTAGGTGTATAGAACTTGAGTGATTTTGGTTGGCGTTTAAATCTCGATGCTTTGGCCTGTCTTTAAATACACTGTAATAAAAACGGGCAGTTTTCTTTCCCTAGAGGAGCTCTACGAGGAACTGGCAAATAAGCTGAAGTAAGGATGGATGTGTGGTTTTAAAAAACAGCTGTCTTTCTTTGAAATCAACTGCATGCACCAGAATACCCTGTGCCGTTGCTGCCCTGCCACAGTGCACGTGCGTGGGGGAGCGGGGAAGGGACGCCCGGCAGCTTCGCCCTGACGCCGGCAAGCTTTGTGTCGCCCAAATCTCGCCCAGGATCTGGCATCGATACGACTTTCCCATCATATATTCTGAAATTGCAGTGTCGGGATGACAAAGCACTGACAATCTTAAAGTCAGGCTGCGGCTAGCCTACCCTTCAACATTAAAATGGATGAAATGGAAGTCAATTTTTCAGCTTCCAAAGAGTCTGTGGTAGGGGGAAAACATCTCCACCCTACTTGACTCTCCTTATCTCCTTTTTCATTCCCGGCATGGCTGGAGGATTTAACATGTTTCTTGCTATCGCTGAGTGCTCTGCAGCAGCGCAGGCAGCGTGCGCAGCGCGGGACGTGCCGTGGCAGGGAGCATCCTCCGGTCCCAGGACCTGCCCCTGTGCCGCTCCGCCTGTCGCTGCTCTCGTGGGGATGAGGAAAGGAGGCAGATACTTGCTAATTCCAACTACATCTCCCTAAATGGCATCACAGAATGGTTGTAAGAGTTGGAAGGGACCTTAAAGACCACCCAGTGGCACCCCCTGCCCTGGGCAGGGACACCTCCCACCAGCCCAGGTTGCTCCAAGCCCCGGCCAACCTGGCCTTGAACCCCTCCAGGGATGGGGCAGCCACAGCTTCTCTGGGCAACCTGGGCCAGGGGCTCACCGCCCTCACAGCCAACAATTTCTGCCTCACATCTCATCTCAGTCTCCCCTCTTGCAGTGTAAAACCTTCCCCCTCGTCCCATGGCTCCCCTCCCTGCTCCAGAGTCCCTGCCCAGCTTTCCTGGAGCCCCTTGAGGGCCTGGCAGGGGCTGGAAGGTCTCCCCGGAGCCTTCTCTTCTCCAGGCTGAACCCCCCCAGCTCTCTCAGCCTGTCCTCCCAGCACAGGGGCTCCAGCCCTGGGAGACGTGTGCTGTATATATCAATGATACAGAAATCATGGGACAAATTACACCTCTTGTTACAAACGGATAGGAGACCCGCGCGTGCTCTCGGCTGCCCACGAAGCTGCTCACGGATGATCACTGTGTGTGTCACAACAAAAGCACCAACGATGAGACGCACCAGCGCTGTGGCATTAGTGCGCGATGGCTGTGCATGGCAGCTTTGTGTCACGAACCAGGAGGCAGCACCTTCATTGCCTCTTTTTCCGTTGTTACTGGAGCCGTCCCTCTGTTTTTTTCCATCCCCAGACTGTTGCTCATTTTGGTTAATGATACCACGCTATGATACTGTAAAGCCGGAAATGTTTTAGTATCAACCAATCACTTTTTGAGGGCTTACTTTTACTGAAAATTAGCTCATTAGATTTGTAGAGCAGCCCAGTAAATGCACGTTTGAGAGCAGAAGAAAGAAGGTCTGCCAAGGTTGTTATTAACCCATCGCATCTCTGTCCGTGCAGTTCTGAAGGGGCACCTCCCCCAGCGCGGCGTTCACAAGCGAAAGACTCAGAATTAAGGGCAAAAATGCAGGCGGTTTCCCTGGAAGGGGAATGGGAGCCATGGTAGACGCCGCCAACTGTGGGTCGGCCTCAGCTGTGATTTCTTTGAAAGGTATGACCGGTATGCAACGATGCTCAAAACCAGTATTTGTGGTCCGTGGGTAGTCTTAATTCAGTTGAATTTTCTAAATTTCAGATGAACATTTCTAAATAAGCAGTGCTACTATTTTTTTTATTGAAGGTATTTTTAACTTGTGCAGTTAATAAAATTTCGTGGCAAATTGATACATTTTAGCAAAAGCAAATATTTCAGATAATACATTTTTGTTCATGTCAAAAGCCCTTTGTTCATTGAAAAAGCACTTAATGGAAATATTTTAATCAGAGCTTTAAAATATCAGATGTCTTCAATGAAAGGTCAGGCCTCCAGAGCAGAACAGGGAGCAAATAGCTCAGGAGGGTTAATTAGCAACGAAAGACCAAACAAAAGCCGGGAGCTTGAAAGAGAGTCTCTGAAGGAGAAAAGGCACTTAAGATACATTAATGGGTTTTGAAAAACAGGGTGGACTTTTTCCATAATAAAACCCCCGATGCACCAAGATGAAGTTGCAGCTCACGCTACACTGCACGCTATTTAATGTAAATATGGGTTTGTGCTTATTAGGCTACTCATTTTGTTATGTTTTTTAACAGGCTCCTTGGAGAGCCCCCTGAGCCCCCCCAGGACGGTGGGATGTGGTGCTGGGGGCGAGGAGCATCTCGCCACCGTGGGTCAGGAATGGCCCTGCCGAGGAGCAGCGCCGCAGCCGTGGGGCGTCCTGGCCCCGGGGGTCCCGCAGGAGGAGGTGACCCCGGGAAGCTGCCATGGCTGCACAGCAGAGGCACGCTGCCGAGGAGGGGGTGCCCTGTTCCCCGCCAAGGAACGGCCGTCAGACCCTGTAGGGAGAGCTGGGGCTGGGAAGGGACGCGGTCGCCCCCCGGGTACGGCTGGAACCTCCGACTCCCAGCTCACCGGCCCCGTGACAAATGTTCTCGTAGAGGCCTTGTAGGGAAATAACTGAAGAGGAGAATTTCTTCAGATCCCCGCCCGCTGTAGAAACCGGCAGGTCACAAGAGTGCTGAATCTATTAAATATTTTGCCTGTGAACGTTTTCAAAGATCCAAAGTATGCGTGAAGAACACGCTTGCCCGCGGGGTCCGCAATCACAGGAGCTGCCAGCAGCACCTGAGCCGCGTGCACGGGAACGGGGGTGTAATATCAGACTTTCAAGTAAGAACAAACCTGCCATAGATATGTCCTACGTTCCTGATCCTTTCATACCGTACATCCAGTTAACCTTTATTTACCGAGGAGTGATGACACTCTAATTTGATTGGCAGCGCTGGTCCTGGCGCCAGTGGCTGGAGTTCAGAAACTCGGCTGGAAAATCATGCTTTATTAATACATCATTAAGCGCTTTAAATGGATTCCAATGGTGTATGTCTAAGGAAGGAGATAGTTCAGCATTTGTTAGTTACTGACAGAACACAGAATTGGAATTTATAGTGCAAGTCTTAATGTCAAAAAACCTAATGCGCCAGCAATCGAATTACAGCACCATTTTGCAGCCTGCACGTCACCTGCGCCTTAGCAGGAGCCGGGGGTGCTAACGACGGTGCTGCTCTCCTCAGGTGGAAGAACACTGTAATGCAGTTACGCCATCGAGACAGGTCTGAATACAGACAGAGCAGCGTCCGACGGATTTGTGACGGGTGTATGACAAGTGCTTAGTCCACACCAGCCCGAACCGAATGGCATCCTTCAGAGGAAAAGCGTATCGTTAGCATTATTTTTTCTTTAATGCGTGTTCGGACTTTTCCAGCCTGAATCAGCATCTCCAGCTTACAGTGAATTTTATCTGTATATCTATATCCATACATAATTTAAGCAGCAAAAGGATGGGTGTACGCCACATGATGCAGCTTATGCTTACAGCATATCAATGAGGAGAAGACAGGGAACGGCTTCCTGACCAGAGACGCTCTACATCTTCATTCCTTCTGTTTTATGAACTCTGCGGGGGCTTCTCTTCCCGCATTTCTTCTCCTCTTTATTGTCCATCCAGAAAGCATACAGGGCAAATAAAATGAGATTATTCTGCTGTAACATAGGGGCCACTCTAGTGACCATCTGTTTGTCAAAGAGGAAGTTGAAGGAAACTTCTGTCTAAAGCTGGTGGGCACAGCCACGACCGACATGCCCGTCAGCAGTTCAGGGGTTCAGTGCTCTGCGACATGCAAGCGCGCAAGATTTCTCCCCAGAGCACATTTCGTGGGGACTAACGTGAGTATTCGTGGCAGGCTGTCGGAGCGCTCCTGGTACCGCATGAGGAGGATGCCGAGAGGTCGCTGCCCCACTCAGCCCCGCTCCGGCAGCGCGACAGCCACAGCCCACGCCAAGGAGAGCCCGGCCGCCGCGGGAGTCCCGCTCCCAAAGCGGAAAGGACAGGCACGGCGGGTTCAGGCAGCAAAGGGGTAGAAACGACAAAGGTGTTGCATTAGGCGAGGAAGAAACCCGAAGGAAAGAAATGAGAGACACAAAGAGAGAGAATAAAAGGATGAAATGAAGAGAAAAGCCAGCTCGACTGCACAGATGAAATTGCAGTCGTGCACAAATGGGAACTGAGCAGAAGGTTGGTACGTGGGGGCACCGGACTGGCCGCCAGGGAGTAGAAAACTCATGTGACAAATTATTCCATCTTTTTTTAAAATTGAACATTTCTGCCGCAGCTTCTAAACCGATCTGTCCCCGCTCCTGACGCCACCTGAATCTCGGGTATGCCCAGGTCCCCAGCATCTAATGCTGAGCCTCGGCGAGGGCCCGCTCCAGGCGCTGAACGCTGGCCGGAGTGAGTCTTACAAAGAGATTTTTTCTTACAGTTTATGGCAGAAATGTTACCTCTGAGCTGGGCACACACAGCTTTGCACTGGTTAACACGTTCACCAGAGGTGAGCTCTAATGCGAGTCTTATCAAGGGGACGTAATTAGTAGGGATACCCCGAGCTGCCTGATGAATTTACGTGTTTTCCAAATTTTCACGCTGAAGGGAGCCTGTCCTCCACCCCTGCAGACGCCGCGTTGCCCGTCCTCCTGGCAGGGCTTTGGGTTTGGGGAACCTAATCCTTCTCCTGCTGTTTGCAGAATAAAAGCAGAGCCTCAGCGAGCAGCATTATCTTAATGGGTTCAAAGTCCACAAGCAGTTTGTGGAAAATCAAAAGTTCCTTTCTCCCCTCCCTCGCAGAGAAGACTTCACCGGATTAACAGAAGAATGAGCAAAACAAACTCGGGTGAGAGAATGAGGAGGAGGAGTGGGAAGCGAGCAGCAGGAAGCCCATCAGATAGCTGAGGGAAGAAAGCGAACACGGGAGATAAAGAGGAAAGCACCTATTTAGGTGTGTGCAATTACCGCCTCCCGTCAGGAGCGGGGCCTGGCCTGTTTATCTGCAAAAGCAATTCACAGAAACATTGTTATTGCAGCTCTCGTTGTCAGAAAGCAAATAATTGGAGGAGATAATTTTTTACCTGGAGGAGAAAGAGGTACCGTGGGCCGGCGCAGCGGCGAGTGGCAAATGAACCGCGCCAGGCGCTTGCCCGCAAAGGGCAGGGAAAAGCCCCAGCAGCGGCCGGTGCTCAGGGGCGAGAAACGCTGGTATCGCCGCGGGTCGGTGTCCCCCGCCATGGGCTGGGAGGGCAGGAGGTCATGGGGTGACGTGCGGGGGGAGCTGTTTGTGCAGCCCAGGTAATGCCGGAGAGATCGTGTGGATTAGGGCAAAAGATAGACTCGGCAGGGAAATCAGTGACGAACCGCAGTGGAAACAAGGGGAAAAAAGGCAGCTTCAACATGCGTAAGGGGGTAAGTGGAACCTGTGGCAGGGCGGCTGCTTTAATCAGGCAAGACGTTAATGACCCACGCTTTTGCCAGGCTGGGGCTGGAGAGCCGGGGAGCAGCGTGTGAACAGAAGCCCCGCAGTAATTAGGAACAAGAACAAAAGCTGACACCGCAAGGGAATCGATGCGATGATGGAATGATCCTGTGACTGATCTCTCATTTACAAAAACAAAACAGCCCGGGCAGTGCACTCGGGGAGAAACCCCTTCAGCAGGACGGGACGGGGCGAGGGGCAGGAGCCTGGTACAGCCGCCGCAGCCACAGTGCAGGCACCGGAGCTGTGGAAGCAGCAGACAGGCTGGGAATCTCCCAGCAACCCCATCCACACCAGCATTCCTAACAACACCAGCATCCCCGTCCACACCAGCATCCTTAACAACACCAGCATCCCTGTCCACACCAGCATCCTTAACAACACCAGCATCCCCAACAACACCAGCATCCTTAACAACACCAGCATCCCTGTCCACACCAGCATCCTTAACAACACCAGCATCCCCAACAACACCAGCATCCCTGTCCACACCAGCATCCTTAACAACACCAGCATCCCCGTCCACACCAGCATTCCTAACAACACCAGCATCCCCGTCCACACCAGCATCCTTAACAACACCAGCATCCCTGTCCACACCAGCATCCTTAACAACACCAGCATCCCCAACAACACCAGCATCCTTAACAACACCAGCATCCCTGTCCACACCAGCATCCTTAACAACACCAGCATCCCCAACAACACCAGCATCCTTAACAACACCAGCATCCCTGTCCACACCAGCATCCTTAACAACACCAGCATCCCCGTCCACACCAGCATTCCTAACAACACCAGCATCCCCAACAACACCAGCATCCTTAACAACACCAGCATCCCCAACAACACCAGCATCCTTAACAACACCAGCATCCTCGTCCACACCAGCATTCCTAACAACACCAGCATCCCCAACAACACCAGCATCCTTAACAACACCAGCATCCCTGTCCACACCAGCATCCTTAACAACACCAGCATCCCTGTCCACACCAGCATCCTTAACAACACCAGCATCCCTGTCCACATCAGCGTCCCTGCTCACACCAGCATCCCCCTCCACACCAGCACCCCCGCTCACACCTGCGCCGGGGCACAGGGACACGAGGATCATGCCAACAGCCGGTGTCTGGCTGGCGAGGAGCCGTGGAAGGGATCAAACTCCCAGAGGCATTGCAGGAAACCCTGTCTCCGGCGGGCGGTGACAGCTACTGTGGGTGTGCAGATTTCCTCTCCCTTCCCGCGCCCCGATCCTGCAGCAGCCTCCCCGCGGGGCTGGGGTGTCTCTTCCCTCTCCCATGGTGTAGACCCGCCGTGGTGCAGGCAGGCGCAGGGCACCGTGTGTGCCTTCCTCTGCCTGCGGCCGCGTTGCTGCCATTCCCAGCGTTGCCTGTCGCTGCCTGGCTCCGGAGGGAGCCACGCGGGGGGCACTTTGCAGCTGCAGAAGAGCTTCCCCCCGGCCCTGACCACCGCTCCCACAGGTGTGCATCATCCTGAAGCCACTGTCCCCAGTCGGACCCTGGACAAGGGGCTCTTCCCTGCTCCTGGCACTGGACAATGTGACCGGGGGGGCCAGTCCCCGCCTTGTGGCATCGTCAGACGAGCTTTGCCGGGTGCCCCTGTGCTGACTGATCTCCACCCCGCTGCAGAGAGCCGGGGTCGTCCCCTCCAGCTGCATCTCACCACCGACTTTGGGATTTCCAGAACAGTCTCATTTCATCTCAAATAGCATCACTCCACTGCCCTGTCATTACCGCCTGCGAAAATTGGATCCGGACGAGCTCAGGGTGACACTGAAGACCTGACTTGGCGCAGTCAGATGCAGAGATAATACACTGCCGCGGGCCCTTCAAAGGAGCAGCACTCCAAAGGAGATCTCTTTTCTCTGGCAAAAAATCGACACCGCTCCATTGAAATTCAGCTACGAGCTAGTGGCACGTTTTTCTGCATAATGTGTCCTCAAAATTAGCTGCAAGAGGACAGGGCCGAGCATGTGTTTTGCTTCTAAATAGTTGTGTAGTTTCAGTCATGTGTGTAGCAGCAATCGCAGGTTCCTGTTCCTCTGTCGTAAGTCCCTCTCTTCCCCTTCTCCATTCATTACTCCAGTCTCGGGGAGCTCGTGCAGGTCCCACGCGTGCTGGGGCCGGGGGCATAGCGGCGGTGCCTGGAGCATCGCTGGGGTGCAGGGCAGCGGCCCCGGGCAGGGCCTGGGTGTGGAGGTACAGAGGTAGTCAGATGTGGCGAGGGGCACACACTGGTCGGTGAGATTTCAGTAACGCCGTTCAAGCAGAATGTCAGCTACTTCAATGGCCATTAGCTGGTCTTTTTTCATAGAATCACCGAATGTGTAGGGTTGGAAGGGACCTCTAAAGGCCATCTAGTCCAACCCCCCTGCAGTCAGCAGGGACATCTTCAACTGGATCAGGTTGCTCAGAGCCCCATCCAGCCTGGCTTTAAAAACTTCCAGGGACGGGGCCTCCACCCCCTCTCTGGGCAACCTGTTCCAGTGTCTCACCACCCTCAGTGTAAAGAACTTCTTCCTAATGTCTAACCTAAACCCACCCTGCTCTAATTTAAAGCCATTGCCCCTCCTCCTATCGCTTTTGTTTGCTGCTTTGCTTTTAATCGCCCTGCGTGGTCTGCTGTACTGTGTGGCTGGCAAGCATCACAGCAAGCCTGTCCCTAACTGACCAGCGCAGCCTTCTGAGGGTGGCTACCTGCCTTAGGAACCAAAGTGTCCTTTGCAAGGCAGTGGGTCAATTAGCAGTTTAACCCTCTCCGAACAGCAGCAGACTGTACCCATTCAGGAATCTGCCTCCCACGGTTTCTCAGAGGGGTTGGCTGTGTTTACTCCGCGGTGCGCTCCGGTCCCCGGGGCCGCACGCCCGCTTGTACTGTTGCATTTGCAGTCCTGAAGACAAATTAGCTGTCTGTCTGCTCAAGAGACATCACGGGACAAGAGCGGAGCCGCGCTGCTCCTGTTCCCTGCCTGGTACCGGGGCTTTGCCCAGGGCTCAGCCCCGTCCCCACCTCCCTGCGGGGGGACACCGCTGCCCACGGCCCCGGTGGCACGGCGGGTCCATGCAGACTGCCACCGTACGTTGCTCTGTGCAGCGGGGCTTCTGCAGCTGCTCGCTTCTGGCTTTTGAAAGGCATCTGCGTGCCCTGAGGAGACATCTCATGGCTCTTTCCATCCCTGCTCACCTGGGTGGCGCTCAGTGGCATGAGGACACAGATGGGTAGCACATGTCTGCCCACTTCTTCAGGTGTGTACCTACGCCCGCAGCTCTCTTCTCTTGGGAAACTTTCAACACAACAACAGCAGGACACCAGAGAGGCAAAAAAGCAAAAGTGCCGATCAGCAGGTACGGAGGACCTGTCGCCTTCCCTGCCCCTTACCGACCTGGCATGGTCACTTTGGTAACTCCATGCGAGCGTCTTATCAGCTCCGTGCACCTCCTACTCAAACCAACGGAGGCTGAGTCTGAAGGCAGTGGAGACAGCAGTGCGGTCACCCTGGCACGCGACACGGCTTTTAGGCTGCCATGGACTCTGGAGCCAGTGAATCCTTTGACAAGGACTGACACAGGCTGGCACGGAGCGCAGGACAGAAACCACAGTATCGGGAGAGCAGACCTCAGCCAGCGAGAGCACCATCCCTTCATCCCTGCCACTGGGCATTTCCCCTTCTCAGCTGGTCCAGGTCACGCCGGTGGATTACAGCTCCCTGAAAGGAGGGGGCAGCCAGGGGGGGTCGGGCTCTTCTCCCAAGGAACAGGCCATGGGACAAGGGGAAACGGCCTCAAGTTGCGCCAGGGGAGGTTTAGGATGGATATTAGGAGACATTTCTTCACGGAAAGGGTTGTCAAGCCTTGGCCCAGGCTGCCCAGGGCAGTGGTGGAGCCGCCATCCCTGGAGGGATTGAAAAGCCGGGCAGACGTGGTGCTGAGGGACATCATTTGGTGATGGTTTCTGTCACAGTTGGGTTGATGGTTGGACTTGATGATACGAAAGGTCCCTTCCAACCTGGGCGATTCTACGGTTCTGTGTTTCTGTGATATCACTGCTCTCAAAATGAAGCCAGGAAACACCCCAATTACCTGGCTGCCCTTTCAAAGGGGCGATCACAAATGAAGGCACCGCCGATGGCTGCAGCCGGCCCCGTCGCAGCAGTGTGCGGTCACGAGCTGCTCTGTCCTCTGCAGGTCCCTGGTGTGTAGCGCAGAAGCGGATGTGCAATTAGATGCTCCGAGCCTTACACCAGCGTGCTGATCAACATGACACACGCCTCCGCTTGGAAGAGGACAGCTTGGGTCAGTGCACGGGCTCCAAAGGGGACGCAGCCACCTCGGCAGGCAGCCCTTTCATCTGGCTGCTCCTGACTAGCTTTTCTCCTCAGTCTCTCTCATTACAGCGCTGATGAGACTCAGAACGTTAGGCTGAACGCTGACGAGCACAGGGTAATCTTACGGATTAGCAGAATTATAACAATGAGCCATTTTTTTTCCCCTCTGGTGCTGCAAGGTGTCCTATGTTTATCTTTGCCCATTAATGAGTGAAGGTACCGAACTGGGCTCCCCTCCCCCGGCAATGACCAAGAAACTTCCCTCCTCTCTGGGCTTCTTCCTCCTTCGCATCTGCGCTCACTCCCCAGAGACCACAGATAGTTGTTATAACAGCGACGACTCAAATGGGCCAAAACCTGTCCTTTGTCTTCAGATTCCTCATCATTCATTAGCGGTCTGTGCAGATTTCTCTTTGGAGTCCTCTACTCTTCTTTTATTCTTCATATTTAATGAGGCGCAAAGAACTGTGCAATAAAGGCTCATCAAAGCTGTCATTTATCTATGTTTAACTGTCTTTGTTATATATTAGTAATAAATGCCCTAGAGCTTTCTATATATGGACGCATTTCTCCTCATTATTTCATGTTGTTTTCTCCCGGAATTCATTCGCAGACTCCTTTTTCCGCTCTTCCTCCCCGGGCCTGTGCCTGAGCGAGCTGCAGCGTGAGCCGTGCCGCCGGCCCGAGGCGGGACCCGCAGCTTCGCCTGACGCTTCCTCGAGGGCTTCGCACGGGCAGGGAGCTGCCGTTTCCCCATGGCCCAGCCTTCCCGCAAACCTTACACCAGGACAAAAGGACGGCATCCGAGGAGCTGGAATGCCACGTCTTCCCGACCAGCCTTGCCCGAGGAGCGGATCCCGGTGCCGGTGGGAATGTCCAGGCGCCAGCCGTGGGGACTGCGAGCATCCCTCCGCAACACAGCCCGGCTCCCGCGCTCGGGTACCGCTGCGATAGCTGCCGCGGGAACAGCATCAGCAGGGATGTAGATAAGGAAAAAAGCCAGATAACCACTTTTTCTCTGGTTATCGCCTTTATCAAGGCAGTGTCCAGCTTTCTGGCACGGAGGGAGGAAAAAAGCCATTACAACGTGCATGGGACAGAAAATGCCAGCGCGACTTTTCTGCAGGAGTGGAAGGGAGCAGCACGCCCAGGAAGGAAAGCTCTCCTGCGCTGGACGGGGAAGGTGGCCAGTGGAAGAGTTGTGGGGTCGGCTTCTCCTTGAGACAAGAGAGCCGCAGTGGGGTGCTACGGATGAGACACCGCTACCTCTGGGCCCGTGCCGCCGGGGACGACTCGTGGCTGACCCCCAGGAGAACACTGTGCCTTGGGCTGGTTCTCCTCCTGCCACACCATCCCGTGCCGTGTCCTGCCGAGGGCGCCGGTCCCTGCCGCAGGTCGGGAGCTCTGCCCGGGGCTGGCAGGGAAACGAGAGCCTGCGTTGCCCCCAGCAAAGGTCGGGAATTAGCTTCACACTGCCCCGAGTTCTCGCCACTTTTCCTGCATTAATTGTAATTATATCAATTAGGTATATTTACTCATTAATTAAAACCGCTATTTGGTGTTTATTTTTAGCACAAATGAGAAGCCACGTAATTTCATACAGCTATCGCAATGATGCCGGAGGAAGGGGGCTGATCCTGCCCGGGGCACCAGCACAAAGCCTCGCCGGCAGGACCGCGACGCTGCAGGGGCCAGCGCCATGGACACGACCGTGACCGCGGCCATGGCCGTGGCCGTGGCCATGCTGGGTCTCCCATGGCAGGGCAGGACTCTGTCCCCGAAAGAGAAAGCGCAAGTGCCTCGAGCCCTCCCGGCCAGAGACGGGAACACCCACGGCTATGAAGGTTTCTCTTCAAGTTTAGGGGAATAATAAAAATGCATAAGTAAGCAGGAAACATAAACAGAGCAAATAATTAGCTAATTACAACCTGCTTTAGCAGAACATTTTTAATTATTAAAATAATTAGCGAGATTAAATTCAAAACAAAAACTCCATAAACTCAACCTGAACTTGTCCTTGAAGCTTTCAAGTGCCTCAGCTGAATGCATTTACCCGGTGATACTTCCATTAGCACAACGGAATTCATAAATACTTTTTTTTTTAACTTTCCAGTTTATTTCATTTGACATTCCTGAATATTTTTAGCATTTCTGTTTCAGGCTGGGTATTTAAGAATACCCCTGTGGGTTCCTGAACTAAAAAATGGGGTTTTTGTTCACTTTTTTCCTGGTAACCGCATCTATTTGTTTACTGTATTTTGCATAGAAATCATTTCTACCTGAGCACCCTATTTGTCTCTAGTTTCCCAAATTCTAGACACTGTGTTTCTTCAGTAGGGTATTTTAAAAATATTTCATCAGTATGGGTCATTCATCTTGATCAGCATTACAACCTCTGTGAGTGCTCCCAGTCCCTCAGAAATTCCTATCCCCCAGTACCACGCTGGGCTGTCTTTTTGACATTAAAATGAAGGACACTGTAAATAATCTAATCCTCTGCTTTCCAAGCACTTATTGCTTTTGCAGGGCCTGGCTGCTGCATGAGTTTTGGTGGCGGTAACGCGCACACGTACGCGTGCACCTGCGGCCAGAGGAGCCGCCGCGGGCAGAGGGGAGGGAGCAGCGGCGCGGGCTCAGCTTCCTGCTGCACCTCGTGCCCGCGCCTGCGCGGATGTGCCCACGGTCGGCCGCGCAAAGCGGAATTTCTCTGGACGTAGCTGTTTGTCAGTGCTGACTGGCTTGTTGAGACAACTTTTCTCCACCAGAGAATGAAACTTCAGATAAGCGCTGGCCCAGGCTGCCCAGGGCAGCGGTGGAGTCGCCATCCCTGGAGGAACTGAAAAGCCGGGCAGACGTGGTGCTGAGGGACATCATCTAGTGACGGTTTCTGTCACAGTTGGGTTGATGGTCGGACTCGATGATATGAATGGTCCCTTCCAACCCAGACAACTCGATGATTCTCTGATTCTACAAAACTCCCTGCCAGCTCTCCGGCGCTGGGGGTGGGGCTCTCCCCCAGGACCGCACTGCGGCATCAAATCGTTCCTGATTTCCTTCTCTCTCATTAAGCTTTAGAAGTTTTCCCTCTAAAGAAAGTTCCTAGCATCGTCCCCCTTTTTCTTATTTTCTTTCATTTGAACCCCCGTGGTACTTTCCAGGTTTCTAACCAGCCATGCTCCCCAAAACGCGCTGGCAGAAACAGACCCTCCCGAGAGAGTGGCCGTGCCCGTTGGTAACACTGAGAAGGGTTTGTTCCATGCCTCAGGAAAAATGCCCGTCTCGAGTCGGGGGGGTGGCAGGGCTCGCAGGCGATGCCGGGCGCTGCGACGCGCGTCCATCCTCTTGCCCCCGCCGTCCCAGGATCCCAGCCCCGTCCTGCCCGCACCTCCCTCTGCCCCGACGCACACCCCGCCACTGCCCGGGGGGACGATAAACAAGCGACAATTTGTCTAAAACTCCGTTACCGGGACAGGGCACGGTGCCAAACAATAAATAAAAATGTGATCATATCTCACCAATTCTGGTACCTTCATTTATCACCGTGTGAGACAGAGGGCTGATAATGCCGGTATATTTGGTATTCAACAATCAGTCACTTCTTTGTATGCCCTAATACATCTCAGATTAACTGATAAGACATTTATCGCTTGGATTTTTATGAATAAATATAGTCCCCAAACACTGAGGCTTTTTCTGGAGCGTTCCTTTTTGATTCAGAGGTAATTAAAGATAGAAGAAAAATTGAGAACTACTTCAGAAAGTTGGCAATCCGGCCAGCACAGCGCGTGTTCCCTTTTTTCCCCTCAGGAGTTTCAAACCTATTTGTTTATGAACTGCCTTTGTCATCACATAACTTTGTTGCTTCCTGAGTTTTCGGAGCTCATTAGGAATTGTTTTAAAAATTGAATGGAAAAACGAGCATGATTGTAAGAGACTCGTCCCTCTCTGGTGTTGGCATGAGCCCATGGCACTGAAGCCCGTGTTTGGGATTATTCTGCTGGTGAGAACCTGCTTCCCATTCTATTGCTGGTGTGCAAGAGACCTTAGAGCAATTCGTTTCTTAAAATTAATCCTATCGAAATGTTGCTGCCAGAATTAACCTTTAGCGTGACCGTGTAGGACCACCGTCACGTATCCATGCTGCTATTTTGAAATCAAAATGGCAAATCCATAGTAGGCGGACAAGTCACCTAAGCCCTCCTCGCTTTGGGTGTGCTCTGCTGGAAATGAGCTACACAGAATAATTCTGTGGTTGTCGTTTCTTGGGCTCATATTTGATCAGCAAAGTCTCGGTCAAGGCAGACCGACAAGGGCAGAGGAATATGTGAAGTACATGCCTGATTGATAGGAGAAAGTGCAGGCATTCCGGAAGCAAAAAAGAAACTCGAATAGATGGTGAGTCTTCTGGCTGTGCAACCATCAACCTTCCTCCTCTCACCCTCCTCGCTCCGAGCAACTTTGTCCACGAGCCTTATCTCCATACATCGCGATAGAATGAGTTACGGTTAAATTAATGCTGTGCAAAAGGATGTACACTTAAAACTGGGACAAAGGTTAATCTGGTGCTCAGATGGGAGGTGGAGGTACGTCTGGGGTGAGCCATTCCCGAGCGGAGGCGGGAAAGCCCCGGTGAGCCGCGGTGGAGCAGTGGCCTGGCCGGGCTGGCATCGCCCATGCCCGTCCCCTCCCACCGCCCCGACTCCTGGTGCCGGGTCTGGTTAATTGGGTACATAATGAGTCTGATCTTGTTCTTAGTGGAGTCAATAGTAGGTCTGGGACCAACATGTCACGCTTCTTTTCCTGTTTTAATTTACATTGATACTTTACTTCATTTAAAGGCGGCTCCTTACTTCAAATGACTCTTGATCAAAGGGTGAGTCATCTGCGCTGGTTTGGCTGCATACATAAACAGGCACAGATTTCTTCATTAGCAGCTCTGGGAGGCTCCTTGCATGAAGATCTCTCTGTCGGTTAGCTGAACCGAGCTCTCCTCATCACTTCCCAAAGAATTGCATCTCGGTCAGACAGAGACCCGTAACTGCCTATTGTAGGAAAAGAAGTTGCAATATTAAAAAATGTCACTACTGTAAATTTAGCAAAGATGAATAAGAAGTTGCAATATTAAAAAGTGTCACTGCTGTACATATAGCAAAGATGAATAATTGAAGCGATTTATAGTGCCATTACAGAAACTATACGTTACACACGCGTATGCAGCCAATGGTCACGCTAACCATAAATAACTCTTCAGTGCGTTGCCTTATCTGGGGTGTCTGTGAAGGTGGGAGAGAAAATATGAGATGATAAATGTGTTCGTAATGCCGTTACTGCCTTATCAGTTTAAAGAACCTTGAGATGGAAAGTTCCCGATTAGGAGTTCCGATTCCCCGCAAGGTGACGGCTTTTCATTAGGGGCTGATGGAAGCTGAATGTGCCGCAGAATCACAATTTTCTGTTCCGACTCTCTTTGCATGCCCATGGATGGTTTTTTCCTCCTCTTGCATCCACAACCACCCCGTATCTCGAAAGGAGAACAGAAGCATGCTGAAAAAATCAACATCGTGTAATTTGAAGCTGATGATTAAATCACATTAGTGCCTGCACGGGTGTGTGCGTGTGTGTGTGCAAAGCACAGAGAGAAACAGAAAAAGGGCAGGGAAAAAGCAAAACCTGTGAAATATAGGTGACACTTTGGATTTCATATTAAACTTCTGGAAGAGTTTGTATCGTCCTCGGGAAGTTAGGAGGTAGGCTCCTTCTCCAGTGCCTGCATCTGAGAAAGACAGCGTAGCTGCCTTCTGTGAAAAACTTTTTTTTTTTTCAGGCAGGTAGAAAATGGAGGGGAAAAACCCAAAACTTGCGACGTGCACCGTGCACTGTCCCCACAAATGGATGTTTCCTGGCCATAAGGACATATTTGGCTGCTGCAGCAATCTGAAAGCGGGCCGCCAGGCTGGCTGAAAGAGTCACAAAAGACCTGGAGCAGTTAAATGAGGAGCAGAGACCAGAAGCGACTGGTACCATTGACCAGGCCCCGCGCGAGGGATGAATAAACCGAGCCCAGGCTTCAGCCGCCCCCGTTCCGCAGAGATGCCCCCCCCGGGGTGCGCTGGGATGACTCACGGCCGCGATGTCGCTTCCCCTGAGGACAAGGAACACAAAGTGCTTTGGGGCAGCCATCCCGGCTCAGCGGGTGTCCCTCCGGGCGCAGTGCGGGATCCCCGCCAGCCCGGGCGCCCTGCAGCCCTCGTACATCTTCTAAAGCAAGAAAAGGATGAGTCAGAAATCATTTCAGAGCAGTTTATTACCCAAGAAATTAAATCTGTTGACTCGCACAACTAAACCCTCAATTTAACAGACACGACATGATTTCCATATTACCAGATAAGTTGTGCCACATCCTAAATCATCAGCTAATAGCGTAACTGGAGTGTACCGGTGCTCCTCAGAGTTCTTTCAAAGCTTTTAGCACAAAAATAAGGAAACAAACAAACAAACCCCGACAAACCTGGTTGTGTGATAGTGGCAGAGGCGGGATGTCAGGAGAAAAGAAAGATCTCTGGTCCGCAGCTGAAGAGGTGGTGAGCTGACTCCAGATGAGACGAGAGTTGTCTGCTATTTAAAAGCGTAAATTCTGGCTGCACGCTCCTGTTTCTCACTGTGCTGCATGAAATGAGCCTTACCCCCACGCAGGTAGCCAACTTTTCAAGAATAAACTTCTACCTGTCGGAAAAGCAAAGCCCATGGCGGTGCCTGAGGAGCTGTGCTATGGTCTCTCCCGGCACAAGCCGATTTCTGAAGAGACGTGCCCGATCGCGCTTCGTAAAATGCCCGTGTCTGCGCGTTGCCAGCTTTTGACTCGCAGGTGGTGGGGCTGGGGGGATGCTCTGCTCTCTATCAGTTAAAGCTCAGGAGCCCAGCGCAGCCCCCCTGCCCTTTGCCCGCAGGGGTGGAGGGTGCCCGTGGGGACACCAGAGCAGCCTGGGCTCTCCTGGCTGGAGGCAGGGTCGGGTGGATGGCAGGAGGGGACGCAGGAGGGAGAAGGTCCTCCGGCCCTTCTGTTAACAGGCTCCAGGGCTGCAGGAGGCTGTTTCGGGGCACTCTGCGGGTCGGTGGGCACAGGGCGAGCAGGCGAGCCCCGCGGGGAGCCCTGCGGAGGGGGACCTCTGCCCAGAGAGGGGTGGGATGGATGGGCTGGGGGTGGGGGGGGGCAGGGAAACAGAGAGAAATGTGTCACCTTTTGCCATGAACTCAGCTGCTGCTGCGCTTTGCGCTCCATACGTGACACACCTGGAAAAGGCTCCCCGGAAAACCCTTTTTCAGCCCCATACAGAAGGACTGTGGACAGGGATTATGTTTTTTTTTCCCCCATTCATTTATCGCAAAATGGGTTAGTCAGAAGCTTAATGCTCAGTACTGCAAACCCCCTTCTATGGAAGGCTCCCTCCCGGGCACCTGCAGGAGATAAAGAAGGAAACCACGAAAAGGCGGCTGCAGCACTGAGCGTTTACCCAGATGCCGCATGGAAAGGCACAGCCCAGCCCGTGTGTGAGACCAAGCGCCCGGAGTGCCACACGCTAATGCGGATATCCCACAGAAAAATAAAAATGCAGGGTACCGCTAACTCGTCGTAGAACCCCAGGAACAGAGCTGGGCTCCTCTGCGTGTGTGGAGTCGCAGTGTCGGCAGTGCCTGGGAAACAGGCACCGTCCGAGCTTTTCCCTCGGAGCCCTGTTCTCCCCCGTGAGGAATGGACACACAGCCCCGGAAGGGGGTCTCCAGCCAGCGCTCCCTGCCCGTGGCAGCAGGGGAGGAGGGGACGGGGGCTGCTGCCGCCAGCGTGACAGCTAGGGACCCCAGCAGCCTGGGAGAGATGGGGAGAAACTGCTTCGTTACTGTGAGCTGTTTGCTGAGAGCCGGGTTGGAATGATCTCCTCGGGTGAACCGGCTGGCGCTGCCAACACCACAGTCTCCTACGATATTCCGGAGACACAAATCTAGTGTCCTTAGCTGGCTTTGTGTGTTAATATCGCTTTAATCCAATAAGGGACACATTTCTTGCCGGTGATCAGCACTGGCTTTAATGAGATCATGCGGATGGCTTTCCCCGGCAGAGACCAACACTCGTGTTGTGGCGCTGGGGTTTACAGCTGCCGGCCAGGCTGGAGGCACGCGCGAGGGACATCGTTGTCCTCAGCGCCAGAGGACCCTGGGCTCTGTCTAGCCCGGAGTCAAGGGTCAGAGGTCTGAAAGCCGCAGGACTCCAGCCAAGCGTCTGGGACAAGTCTTTGACTGCACTATGGGATGGAGACACTAAGTTGGCAGCGAGCTCTCCTGCGCTGAAGCTGGCAGCTCCTTTGCTCCTCCCTGAGCTGCCCGCCAGGTTCTTGCCTGGCTTGAAGGCGGTGTCGGTGCCTGCACCGCCTCCCAGCCCCAAGGAACCGGCTGCTCGCCGGGCACGGGGCAGCCACGCCAAAACCCTCCTCTGTGCACCTTGAAGCACTTCCACGCTCTGAGCTTCACCGACGCCAAAGAAGTCAATGAAAAAAGTCATGAGGCTTCTCATGGGCCTCGAGACCCACAAGTGCCCTGGGAACCCCGTCCACACTGACGTGAGCCTCAGCCTTGAGCCGCTCCGTGCGGAGGAGACCCCAGCTCCACCCCTGGCAGGTACCGTGGGGGTCTCGCCTCACGGGCTCCGCGTCTGCCTGCCCGAGGCTGCCGCTGAAGGTGCGCCTTCTGTGTGCAGTAGACAGCAGCCTCGACAAGTGTTTGTCTTCGGTGTGTATTCTGCTGCCTGGCATAAAAGAGTCAAAGATTAAGATCAAGAGAATATCATATCATGAATAATTCAGTCACTAAATTTAGCATCTTACTCTGCGGAGGCTATTTGGAAGGAAATATGAGCTCCCTGGTATTTATCCTGTGCAAAAATGCCTTTGAAAAGTCTTCTCATTGGCTTGATCATTCGGTCATTGGCTGGGTCAGGAATTAGTACTGGTCAAACAGCTCACCCGGTTTGGCTTCCCTCTCTGGACGAGGCGGGAAGGCATTTCTCACAGACACATTCTGGAAAGAAAATCTAGGGAGTGACTGTCATTAGGTTTAGCCTTAATAAGGGGTGATGCACAAACGAGCTGGGTGAGGAAAACGTGAATTTGTAATTCTTCTGCCTTTGTGCCTTTATTTATATTACACCTGCGAGGGCACTGCAGAAGCAGGGCACGGGAGTGGGCGCGTTTATTTCCCCGTCTGGGCCCAGCTGAGGGCGTGAGAACGGGAGAAAATCTGCTGCGTTTGGGTTCCGAGGGAATAAGGATTAACGGGGAAGGTGACAGACTCAGACCGATGAGCGTTTGACAATGGAGGCGAAAAAGAAGCCCCAAACTCTTCTTGTGTGAGACTAGTTGGGGAGTGTGTGTGTGTGCAGGGGTGTACACGTGTGTGTACATGTGTGTGTGTGCAGGTGTGTACACATGTGCAGTGCAGGTGTGTATGTGTGTGTTTGTGCAGGGTGCACACGTGTGCAGTGCAGGTGTGTACGTGTGTGTGTGCACAGGTGTGTACGTGTGTGTGAGTGCAGGTGTGTACATGTGTGAATGCAGCTGTGTACGTGTGTACACGTGTGTGTGCAGGTGTGTACGTGTGTGTGTGAGTGCAGGTGTGTACACGTGTGCAGTGCAGGTGTGTGCATGTGTGTGTGCAGGTGTGCACGTGTGTGTGTGCACAGGTGTGTACGTGTGTGTGGCAGGTGTGTACACATGTGTGTGCAGTTGTGTACGTGTGTGTGCGTGTGCAGGTGTGTACACATGTGTGTGCAGGTGTGCACGTGTATGTGTGTGTGTGCAGGTGTGTACGTGTGTGTGCAGGTGTGTACACATGTGTGTGCAGGTGTGTACGTGTGTGTGCACAGGTGTGTACGTGTGTGTGGCAGGTGTGTACACGTGTGTGTGCAGTTGTGTACGTGTGTGTGTGTGCAGGTGTGTACACATGTGTGTGTGCGCAGGTGTGTACACATGTGTGTGCAGTTGTGTACGTGTGTGTGCGTGTGCAGGTGTGTACACATGTGTGTGCAGGTGTGCACGTGTATGTGTGTGTGTGCAGGTGTGTACGTGTGTGTGCAGGTGTGTACACATGTGTGTGCAGGTGTGTACGTGTGTGTGCACAGGTGTGTACGTGTGTGTGGCAGGTGTGTACACGTGTGTGTGCAGTTGTGTACGTGTGTGTGTGTGCAGGTGTGTACACATGTGTGTGTGCGCAGGTGTGTACACATGTGTGTGCAGTTGTGTACGTGTGTGTGCGTGTGCAGGTGTGTACACATGTGTGTGCAGGTGTGCACGTGTATGTGTGTGTGTGCAGATGTGTACACATGTGTGTGCAGGTGTGTACGTGTGTGTGCGCAGGTGTGTACGTGTGTGTGTGTGCGCAGGTGTGTACGTGTGTGTGTGAGCGCACGTGCGTGTATGTGTGCGCAGGCTTGTGTTTGTGTGTCCCCCTCCCGAGACGGGAGCGGGGGAGCGACAGACGTGTTTCTCCCAGTCTCTACCCCAGTACTAAACATCCAGCCCCCCTGAAGGCCTATAAACCGGTGTTAAAAGCACATTTGTCTGAACTTTGGGCAGGTCAACCGAATCGCAGAGGATGGGATGGCCGCGGATTATGAACAGTTCACAAAGCAAAGTCACTAAAAAGGTTTCTGTCCCGGGAATGCCCCCACCAGCCGGGCTCTCCTCACCCCCGCCCCGCACCGCCCCGGCCGGCGGCTCCGCACCAGCGGGAGGGTGGCACGCACACCCCCACGCCAGCTGGGGGGCAGCAGCACCCTCTGCACTTAGTGCTTCGTTTGGGGAGCGTCTGCTGCTGGGACACGCGGGGGTGGCACGGCAGCGTCCCTGCTGCCACCGGCCGGTGGTTCCATGCTCTCGGCTGTGGAAAGCACGAGGGAAAGGAGACGAGAATGCTTTACACAAACATACTTTCCATCCCATTTACAGCACTTTTTTTTTTTGCTTTTTTTTTTTTTTTCCCCCAGCATTTATTTTCTGTGGAGGTAGGACCAAGCCATGAGTCTCACAGTTGGACGAGACGCCCGCTGCAGAGGACGCTGGGGAAGGACTCGCCGCAGCATTCACCCGTGATTTGGCAGAGAAAAAGCCTCTGCGGGGTGGGGAGCTCTTTATCGTATAACGCCCTCGCAGGCTGAGAGGCCACTCGTGACTCCACTGAAGAGAACAGAAACTCCCCCCTCTACGGAGGACTGACCTGCGGCAACACATGCTCAGTCCCCAGCAGCGCCCGTTATCCCCAGTGACACCTCCTCAGCCCCCAGTACTGTGTCCTCAGCTCCCAGTAAGGCATGTGCAGACCCATTAACAGTGCTTAGACCCCCGTAGCACGTGCCCAGAATCCATCTGAAGGGCATGGGTGTCCCTGGGGACAGGAGCGTGGGGCCCATTTTCCCCACGTGCCGGTTTGTGCCCGGGCTGCCCGGCGCAGTGCTGACACTGTAAACACGGGGACAAAGCACCGGTACGAATGTGCGAGGGTTTTCCACCAAATCAGCGTGTCGGGTGTCCCTTTGGCAGGGACAGGTCACAGGCGCAGCTGGGCTCCCCTTCCCCACCGCCGCCTCTGCAGTCACCTTCCGGAGCTCCAACCCGCTTATTTGTTCAAAAACAACAACACGCTACCAAAGTTTCAGAAATCCATCATGAAATTGATTAAACAGAGTAAGTAACATGGTGTTTTAGAATATTAGAAAAATATTAGAAAGAAAATGAAAGCATTACAGGATTAGGACTTATCTGTTTGACTTGAAGTTTGCTGTAATTCAATTAAAATTAACAGTTTCGCACTGATTAGTGACAGCGCTATTCGTGTTTCCGTGCTTTCGTTTTTGTGAGTGGAGCGGCACGCCGTTCGTGAGGAGGTTAAGGTTTCTGAGGGGGATGCTGACGCAGGTTCCAGCGCTGCGTGTCAGGAGGGCGGCCGCGAGGGTCCCTCTTCTTCGTCCTCAGCCCACATGGCCCCGAGCAGCTTTTCTCCCACAGTCTTCCTTCGTGGTCGTGACTTTTTGAATTCCCTACCATCATTTTTTTTTTTTTTCTTGCTTGGAGCACCTGGGTATTTGTTTCGTTTTATTGATGATGAAGTGCTCTCTGTTCATTTTTATTATTATTATTATGTATTGATATTTCGTTTTTATGGAAAATCCAATGCGTGCCAGTAAAACTCTGTGAGGATATGAAGAATACTGAATTACAGTGCGGAGGGCAAGGGGGACGGGCAGCTTTGGCTTTCTTATTTTGAGGACACACTGTCCTGTATTTGCATGAGGGACCGTTGGTACGGACACGCGCTGTCTGTGCACAGAGAGCCTTAAACATCCCGTTTCCTATGGGCGAAGGATGCCCTCGGCCGTGGGGGGAAGGCGAGCGTCTGCTCCGTCTGCAGGGACAGCCACAGCCGGGAATTCAGGGAGCGTCCATCCTGCCTGGGGGAGCCAGGGGGCCCTGCCCCGGGGCCGCTGTGTGTGCCCCTGCCAAAGCGGCTGCTAAAGTAAAGTAAAATAGGAAGAGATAAGTGTATTAATGCCGGCACGGGTGTTTCTTTGGCTCTGGAGGCCGGCGTATCAGACCCCAGGCGCCATGGGAACCGGCTGCTGTGTCCGTTGCGCAGCATTCGGCACCAACAGACCACTGGGGATTCACTGGAAAAATAAATGTTATAAATCCGGGGGGCTCTCCGAGTCAGACCTGACCTAAGGAGATCCTGGCCAGCCTTAGTGCTTACAACAATATAGTTATGCACAAGGAAAAAATGCAGCTGAGATTTCCATCATTCGCTCATTCGTTTGAAGCCATGTTCTCACACGTTTTTCGCAGTGTGTATTAATAAATCCGAAAAGGTTAATCTTGGAAGGTAGAGAGGCTGCGTGTCTGCCGGCGGGAGCCCCGGGGGAGGGCGGCAGCGTGGGGGGCAGGCACAGCGCCGCCCTGCGCATCCCGGCCCGGACCCGCAGCCACGGCACCCCCGGCACCCGGCTGCCTCCTGCGCTCCCACCCCCCCCCGTCTGCTCACACGGGTCTTTTCCACCAACAGCAAAACACAGTGGTTCCATACGTGTGTGTATATGCATATATTAAACCCTTTAATTCTGTTTTTGTTTTTCCATAAAGATGGGGCATAAAGCACCTTGTTTTAACAGGGGAAATTATGCTTTGACACATATGACAGTAATTCTGTCTTTCACCGAATTATTTCAGAGAGAGAGAGACAGCAGTCGTGATAAAATAATACTTTGTGAATGAATTTCATTGTTCTTACTTCCCATTTTTTTTCTTCGCCGAAGGTCTGAGCCACGTTACTTATCGCTTGTTGAGCGAAGGCACTGCCAAAGCTGAGGTGAAGAGGCTGGGGCTCGTGGTTGTGCTCTGGTGCCGCTCGCCCCCGCGGGGGCAGCCCAGAAGGCAGGGAGGAGGGACGGATGGACTGGGACCAGTTTGCCTGGGAGGGGCATGCAGTGGCCGCGGGCAGCGTGTCACTCACCTGCGTGACATTGTGCCCACGACGGATGGACACCGTCCAGCCCGCTGCCAAGGAGAGCATGTTCTCCAGCTCCTCGGAATGGGGGGGTATCATGAAGCCTGTAAAAATGCCTTTTCCTTTTTCTAATTTATTAATTCAGCTTAGAATTCAATATCAAAAGGCTACAGGAAGCCAACCGTGACATTTAATTAATATGTTCCATCTGCTTTTTAGCACCATTTTAATTATAAATGGTTAATTTAGTCATGGGGTAGGTTGATCATAGACAGAGAAGCCGGCCAGAGCTCTGCACGTCCCGAGGGCGACGCAGGGGTCTCCTCTCTGCCTGTGGCTGGTGCCCGGGTGCGGTGGAGCTGGTGGAGCTTCGCAGAGGGGCTGGGGGGGTGCCCAGAGAAGCTGTGGCTGCCCCATCCCTGGAGGGGTTCAAGGCCAGGTTGGCCGGGGCTTGGAGCAGCCTGGGCTGGTGGGAGGTGTCCCTGCCCAGGGCAGGGGGTGCCACTGGGTGGGCTTTCTATGTCCCATGGAGACCTGGAAAAGCAAGGAAGCCACCTCAGGTGGAGGCCATTGGAGATAAAATAAGCTTCCCCAAGCCCCCGGGAAGACCTCTGGGAGACCCAAGCCGAGTTTCCCTGACTCTTGCTAACAGCTCAGAGCTCCAGCCCCCCGCGGTGCCGGCGATGCTCCAGGCTGAGCCATCTCCAGCTCGCCCGCAGGCAAATTGGCTGCAAAAAGTGACTTAAGCGAAGCTTAAATTCAAAAGCTGTTTACAGCTTCAGCACCCTTATTTTTCGCTTCCTTCCCGTTCCCTCTGAAATATTTCCTTTTGATATTTTAATTTCTCTTGGGCTGACTTTAAGGAAAAAAGTTAGGTTGAAACAGATGGTTGTCAGCAAACCAAGGCCTGCGAAGCACAATTGAGAATTAGTGTACAAAAACCTAAAACTTGGCACCGTCCGAAGCCTCTTGATATAATTGTCAAAAGAAATCTGGCTCGAAAATTTTTTTGGAATAATATTTTCAAAATTTAAATGACTGAAACTTTAAACAAACAAAATACACTTTATTGGTGTGTGTGCAAGTGGCAATGAAAACCTCTGGAGGAAACTCCTGAAAGGTGCCTGTGACCCACTAAACCGCTGTTCCAGGCTCTTTTTCCCGCGCTCCGGGGCAGCCGGGCCAGCTGCTGAGCAGCGGGACGCATTGTCCGAGGCGCTGGATTCAGCGTGGCGATATTAAATGAGGAAGCGACGTCTTCCGATTTTGTAATGGCTGCGGTCCCCCAGCGCGACCGCCCCACGTCTGCCCCTCAGCCCCACGGCGCAGAGCCAGGCGGGGGGACGCCAGCCGGAGAAACCCCCCTTCATCTTTCAATGCGAATATGTTCACCGGCAGGCTTTTACTAAAAGTTTCTTTCCTGTTTTCTTTTTACAGAGAGAATTTGATTACTTTCGCACAAATTTCCTATGTGACCCTATTAGACATTTTTGTTGAGAAGGCAAAAAAGTCTCTAAATTGTTGCTTACTCCAGTAAGGAGAGCGCTGGGGCTTCTCACCGCCGAAGCGTGTCCCAGGTTGAACCTTTTGCTCTTTTGATCTTCAGCCATTATCGCTTGCTTTATGGCTGAGGAGGTGCTTTCCCATGAATCCGGTGTGAATTTATTCCAGGCTGTGAAAATAATTACAGATGAATAGCATGAGCACGGGGGTGCCGGGGGCGGGGGGGGGGAACCAAAAAAAACGTTGTTTCTCTTCTGGTTTCACTTTTCCATTTAAATATGATTACTTATTTTTTTTAAAAAAAGAAAAAGGAACTAAAAAAATTTCAGGGAGGAAAAGCAGCAGCCCCAGAAGGGAGCTGGGAGCATCTCTACAGCCGGGGCCGTCCCTGGCCGTGTCTGGGGCTGCAGGGCCACTCCACCTGGGTGTCCCCAGGAGGCCACCGGGAGGGACACCCAGGGCGCAGTCCCCACACCGCCTGCAGGAAACCTCAGCGTTTCTGGTCGAGGTCTGGAAATGGTTTATAGCAATCTGGTTTACGACAATTCTCAAATTAGCAAACGGCACGTGGCTTTCCGAAGTGAGAACCGATGTACAGGGGGCTCATGCCGACAACTCTTTATTGCCGTGCTTTCCTGCCCAGCCCGGGGCCGGCGGGTCGGTGTGAAGGCGGTGCCCGGGATGGCACCCGCTCCCTCAAACATCCTTTATCTGCAACCAGCACGTGACAAGCTCTCACGTTGGACACAGTAGATGGGACCAGTCTCTCCCCTCTGGCTGAGAAATGGGCACAGCATCAGGAACGCAGATGACGGATCCTGGAAGGACCGTGCAGGAGAGGGGTGATGCCGGGGGCACGGATCCAGGGCCGCGCTCCTCCTCCCTGGGCCCGGCGCCCCGCTGCCGGGGGGATGCTGAGTGACCCGTAACGAACTGTGCTCAGCAACCGAGGTCTAGACAGCTTCTTGAGAGAGTCACAGAATTTCTCTGCGATGCCTCCACTAACATCACTGGCAGCACCGCCTAATTGTTATACGAGTCGTTGTGTTTGACGGCTTTCCTAATTTGATACTCACCAGAAAACTCATACCCTGCATTGTCCCCTTTGCCTAATTAGCAGAGCAAAGGCCGTTCATCCCGCCGTGACGGGTGGGTGTATGAGGTCGGGGTGATCCATCACCGCTCGCCGGGGGCTGGCGTGGGCTCCGGAGGCATTCCTGGCACCGCGCTGGCTGCTGGTGCCCCGGGGTGGTGAGGAGCCACTTGGGCGTGCAAAGGTGCGGGGGCACGGGCCAGGGCTCCGAGGCTCAGCGGTGACAGGGCACCGAGGCTCCCCGTGGGGGTGCGGTGGCACCTCCACCACTCTCGCCACGGTGGCCGGTGCATCCCCACGCACCGTGCCATCGCCTGCCCCTGCCAGCCCGCCTTTACAGACGCACCCGCACTACCTAGCCCATGCTCACTGCTTTTTAGCTTTTTCTCTTCAATCTGGCGTAAAGCACACTGTTAATTTCAGTAGATTTTCCCAGATTGCATTATCTAACCATTGTCTATATAACCATGTAATTAAATCTAACCTTCAGGGTAATGTTTACCATTTTCATTTGTAATGATCATTAATTCATGGGTTTGGGGTTGAGCATTTTTAATCATCAGAGGAAAGATAACTTTTTATTGCAACAGGAATTGCAACCTGTGAAAATAAAAACAATATGACAGGTAAAATATAAAAGGATAATTCAGCGGCAGCGATGGAAACTCATCTGTGGGGCCAGCCCCCGGTTTAGTGTAGACACTACACTAATACTACAATAGTGTTAATACTACACTAACTACTGCTAATGAGGAGCTGGGGGGGTTCAGCCTGGAGAGAAGGGGGCTGAGGGGAGACCTTCTCGCTCTCTGCGGCTCCCTGAAAGGAGGGGGCAGCCGGGGGGGTCGGGCTCTTCTCCCAAGGAACAGGCCATGGGACAAGAGGAAACGGCCTCAAGTTGTGCCAGGGGAGGTTTAGGATGGATATTAGGAGAAATTTCTTCACGGAAAGGGTTGTCAAGCCTTGGCCCAGGCTGCCCAGGGCAGTGGTGGAGTCGCCATCCCTGGAGGGATTGAAAAGCCGGGCAGACGTGGTGCTGAGGGACACGGGGTAGTGGGGGTTTGGGCAGTGTTGGGTTGATGGTTGGACTCAATGACCTGAAAGGTCCCTTCCAACCTGGGCAATTCTGTGATTCTGCCCACCATTGTGGTAGTGCCTAGGTGCCAGTTCTGGTCCGGTCTTGGGGTGTAAGCCATGTACTAACGTGCAGCACATGGGGCACGAGAGGGACCCTGTCCCAGACCCCCGCGATGTCCTTGGCACAGCTGGAGAGCAGCAGAGCGGCTCGTCCCACACCAGGGCAGCTCCTGCCGCCTCCAACACCTTCACCCCCGCGCACATGGAAAATTCTCTTTTATTTTGAAACCTCGGGAAGTTTGAGGGGGAGGAAAGGCAGCGCTTCACTCAGCTTTAGCCACGGGATGAGCAAAACGAGGCCCTGAGTCTGGAGCTGAAGTTAGTGAAACTCTGCTGGAGTCCTCTAGCAGAGCTGCTTGTGGCTACGTCTGCAAGGGAGAGCTGTGCTGACTGCTGAAGATGGTGAAAAATTAATCAAATTAGATGAATCTGTTATTTTTAATAATGGTATAAAAAACACATATTCTTTCATTAAATTCATCCCCGGAAGGGACCATTAGGATAATCTAATGCGATCTCCGGCACTTCATCTACTCATTTCTTCATAACACACAACTGCTTGTTCCAGCTTCAGCACCGCTTCCAAATAATCCCCCGGTTTGCATTTGGAGGATCTTCATGGTGCGCAGTCCCCGGGCGCCCAGGTTAGCTCTTCTGGCCACTAATTGCTTTTGGTACTCAGAATATTCTTGTTCCCCATATGAGTGTGCTGCTTTTGGTTTTTAACCGTTGCAGCAGACTACGCCCGTGCCACCGCTCAGCACCCGCCGCAACGGGGCTTCATACCAGCAAAACCCATCCTCCGCCTGCCCTTCGTCCACGAGGAGGGTGACCTCGTCCCAGGAGGGTATCAAATCGGCTAGACAGGACCTTCCCTTCGTCCGCCCGTGCTGACTCTGCCTGATGATTGCATTGTCCTTTCAGTAGCACCCTGTGGGATCTTCTCCGAAGTTTGTCCAGGCACCGAGCTCAGACCGACAGGTCTGCGCGTCCCTGCGTCTTCCTCACACCCTTCTTGTAAATTCTCGCTCCTGCTGCGTTCCCAGACATCGCCTCTTTCCTACCAGAACATTCCTCATCTTTTCCACGCCCCCACCCCGGACGGGGCTCCATGTGAGCCCCCCACTGTGGCTAATCCGCGTGGCTGAGCTATTGCCACCCGGCTATTAGCACTCGCTGATGTATGGGCCCTGCAACGCAGTATTGTGTTAAGGAGACATCCCTATGGCAACTTGCTAGAAAAACACCAAAGAATGATGGCTTCCTGGTTTTGATTACATTTTTAGATCATTTAACTGTTTTTAATCCATTTAATTTCTGAGGCATTACTGGGCATAAGGCAATTTTTCAAAGTGCCTGGGGCAGTAAATCAAATTATTTTAGGAAACCTGTTTTGTGACAGTTACCTTCAGTCAGCAGAATTATCATCTCCCATGGCAATTTTCCTTAAGACATATGCTTCATAAAACCACTTTGCTTGGCATTAATTGCACTATAGAACTGAAGAATTCATTAGTGATGACATCTCACATGGGTTTTTCCATTATTATTTCTGGGCCTGACAACTGGTCATCGGTTACCAGAATTTTTATATTTACTCTTTTTAAGCACAGACACTAATATAATTTCTCCTCCTCAGGAATCGACCCGTCGTTACAGGGTTTGTTAAAAATTATTATTAATGGCTCAGAATATTCAACTAGGTTAATTTAATTCTCCTGTGTACCAGCTATCCGATCGCGTCAACGCGAGTGTTTTTAAGCATTGCTGTCCCTGAAGAGGTAAGATGGGATTTTGATCGTTACTGAGACACGCAGATAATTTCTTTCTCTTGTTCTTTATTTTGCCAAGCAGCATGTCCAGTGCCTTGGGCTCTCACGCTCCCCTCCGCTGCCCCAGGGCCCGCTGGCACTCGTTGCTGCCCGTACCCCACTGCTCTTTCTGGGGTGCGCAAGGGCAGCCTTGAAGCCCTTTTCCTCCCCGTGCCTATGGCTGGGAGGCACGCGGTGACAGGTCCCCCAATCTTGCACTCCCTCGCCACTCTCTTCTCCTTTTCCCAAGCTTTTCCCAGTTTCAGTACGAAGGAAGCCACCGTTTTTGCAGTGCGGTTGCTGAAGCCTTCTTGTCCTTACCCAAGAGTCTGGCGTTGTCGCCTGTCTCCTGAGGATCTTTTTCTTCTGATGGATCTTGACGCCGCAGTTCTGGGTGCTCAGCTGTGTTGTGTCTCAGCCGAGCCTGAGCATATGCACCGTGTTTACCCCCTCCGCGTCTCCGCATGGAGGGAGACGGGATGGAACGGCACCACCATGCGCATCCTTGCCGGTGCGTTCGCTAGAACGGTGATTAAGTATATCTGTAGATGGTAGCTCAGAAAACAAACAAACAGAAATGAAAACACTTTTCTCTGGAAAACAATATGAATTTCTCATGAAAAGCTGCGCTCACGCTGCCTGCTGAGCACTACGAAGTTATCCCGGCTGGAAAACGCCCAGCTGCTGCCTGCAAATCTCTTCCCTCTCCTTGGATAACTTCAACTTAAAAATCTTTATTCTTTTCTGGCAGTTTTTCTGCGGCATCGTCTTTCCCGGCAGCCAGACCAGAGACCCCATAATGAATTGGAAACTTCCCAGGTGCGAGTCGCATCGATGCTGCTTTGCCGGACGCTCGGCGGGGGGGGGACGGCGGCATCACCCGCACCAAACCCTGGGCAATCCCACCCCCGCGGCCCCCACCACGCTCTCCATGGGGGCTTACACCGTGCGAGTCACACCTTTCTTTCCAGTCATTGCAAGGGGACGTGTCGATGGACCAAGCCGGCAGAACGGAACAAGGCAAAGAGGTCCCGGCGCTGCCGCGTCCCCTCCCAGGGCAGGAACGTCGGCTCCAGCCGAGCAGCACGAGAGCTCCCCTGGCAGAGGTGGGCAACGGAGAGGAAAATCCTACGGGATTTATGTGCTCAGCAGTGCACAGCCTACAAACTACTGCCCGACACCATACATGCAACATTAGGGGTTATATTGCGTACTCATCATCAGGAAATTCAGAAATTCCCGTGGCTGTTTGGGTTCGATTCTCCAGGTATCAGCTGATCCGCAGAGATCCCATTCCCTGCCCGGTACAAACGCACTCTGTGACTAAACTGCGCTCACGGCAGACTGAAACATTAGCAACAGTGTCACGCAAATGTCCTTTATCTTTTGCTATAAACTCAGACTTCTTTACTCTATTCATTAAGGCCCGTGAAGTCTTTAGGAAAATCAGGTGCTGTTATTGTCGAAAGAAACCAATGCGATTTTGTGAAGAAAATTGTGAGATGGACGGTCTCGGAGAGCGCTGATGAGAGAGGTGCCTAAACTGACTGCTCCTGATGAATTTTGGCCCTGGGGTAGCGCGAGGTTCAGCCCCGACTCTCCCAGCAGCACTGGGAGGGGGCCGGTGGAGCAAAAGCCAGAGCGAATCTGGCCACGAGCCCCCGTGAAGTGAAACCAATGAGCTTTACACAGCTCTGCTTACGGGCTTTTATGTGTGTAAAATCTCAGCCATGACATGGCACTGATGTCTTCTTCTTCTTCTTCATTTAGTTGTCATGGTTCTCTTTTAAAAATATGCGTTGAAATAAAAGCAAAACCATGCACGAGCGATGGTAAAATCTAGGAGGCCAGAAATCACACGCACAGAAATCGTGAGTCAGTGTTTCCTTCTGCACCGGTGGAGGATGGTTGGACTCGGTGACCTGAAAGGTCCCTTCCCACCTAGGCACTTCCGTGGCTCTGTGACTCTGTGACCCAAAGGACGAGTTTCTGTGAGTCCCTCCCTGACGCCCCGGCCGGGTCCCTGCCTCTGCCTTTCCCTGGAGCCGGGATGACGAGTTAGGAGAAGGAGGCAGGACTCGGACGGATTTTCAAGCTTTAAGACTAAATGCTTGAAAATACAGTCAATGAAATATATTTGAAGAAATAGAGCAAATAAAATAAACTTTGAAAAAATTAAGAAAAATGATCATTTCCCCGTGCATTAATATTAATATCGGAGTATAGAAACTTCAAGTGAAAGGTGCTCCTCAAGGCTCCAGGCACAAAGCCGTTGGGGCTCCGCAGCCGCGCAGGAGAGGCTAATGCTGGTGTCCCGCTACGGAGATCAGCTCCCTCGGCGGGCAAAGCCAGTTGGCATGTTATAGAAAACCTTTCATTTCCTGATTTGGCTTTGACTGATTTCTACAAGGAACACCTGAAAACCGTTATAACACCTCACTCACCGCCAAGAAACTGTACGTGTGTTTCAGGAGTGTCGAACCCTCCCCTGTTTGGAGTTCAGCGGCCAACACGGGGGGTCTCCGTGGGTGCGGCGAGATGGGAACGAGAATCGGAGCTGAGCTGCTCGAGTCCCACCCCCTCTACCAAGGGCGTTCAGGGTTTGCTGCAGCCCAACTCCCGCTTCACTCTATATCATCTAGCTCGGGATGGCGAAAAGGCACCTGAAGTGGTGTTTTGATGGAAAAGTTGTTGATTAACCACTGTGGTGGTGATGAACGCAAATTTCTGTGCTGCCAAAGCGTTATAGCTGGTGGTGTGGGCTTCGTGGTTCTGCAGTGTGCCATCAGCAGCGGGCAAATCGCGCGTACATAATCCTTTAGGCATAAACCATTGACCAAGTCTGGGACTGGGATTGGATCCAGCCGCCCCCAGACTCCTCCCTGAGGAGTTTAGGAAGCAAAGGGGGTCCCCTCAGAACCTCGACTCAACGGGAGGGTCTCCCTGACGGCTCTGTCTGACCCTGTCCCCCTGCAGTAAATAACACAGTGTGCCTCGCCATCCAATCTCCTTAAAACACTGCCTCATTTGCTATCAAACTTTGTTAAATCACTGTCTGGTATCAATAAATATCTCACTGCTTCTCTCTATGAGTGAAGTTAATCACTCCGTCTGTGACAGCCCTCCCAGGGGAGCGAGAGCCCGTGGCCACATCCAGCCCAGCAGGGACCCAAATCCGACATCCCTGCAGCAGACCCCGGGGGGATGGGGCACGGTGGGACCGGCTCGTCTCAGCCCGCAGCGCTCCGGGATGCCGGGATGGAGCTGCAGACGAGGTGGGAAATGACGCCGGGGGCTGCAACGGGAGGAGGCAGAGCCAGAGGCTCCGAGAGGCCACGGGCACAGCCAACGCGCTGCCCCTCCGCAGTCCCCTAAAGCATCAATATCGCTCTGCTAACACGCATCAAATAATTATTCGGCTGTGTTTGTACCGTCAGACGGGTAACCCAGTGGCGTTTGGGTTTGGCTTTAAAAGCCAAATCACTCTGCATTCCCTCAGCAACTGAGGAGCAGGCAGAGAAACTCCTTTCAAATCTAGCAACTCTGCATGTGTTGACATCCATCAAACCCAGATCCGGGGTAGGTTTAAGCGGCACATGTCATCTGACTGGAGGGTCTATGTGTTTGCCAGCGCGAACACAAAAAGGCTCAATGTGTCTGGGGAGAAACGGAAAGATCTGCGGCAGCAAAACTTTGTTGCAGATAATTAATCACATTTGTAAATAAGTAAGGCCCTATTTGCATCCCTTTCGTTTCTTCTCATGACCTACAGGTCAGCTCTTGCTGAGAAAATATTAAGAGCAAGCAGATGTCGCAGTCGCACCCCCGAGTGCTCCCCGAGGATGTTTCCCGCTCTCAGACAGACGTGTCTGTGCCGGAGGTGCCCGAGCCCACGCAGCCGCGGCTCCCGCTGAGCAAAGCCACGGGCCAGGGTCCCCCACGCGGGGCAGGCTGCAGAACCGCAGCTACGTGTAACGGCAGCAAGCTGCCTTCTGCTCTGGAGAAGGAACCAAACTCTTTGAATAAATAATTTGGAGTTGAATGAAACCTTCATGTGTACCTAAGTGTTTGCCTGTGTTTTTCCAACCAGGACATTTCATTTTCCCGGCAATGCTGCTGTAAAATAGGTCCGTGTGAGGAAACCTGCCACTGAATTCTTGAAATAAATTCTGAATCAGAGACGGGATTCCGCATCTTCTCTATGTAGTCTCTTTGCACCGAGGATATAACTTCTTCCTTGGGTTCAGCTAATAAACCTTGGACTCAAAAACCTATATATATTTTCCAAAGCACCATTGTTTGCAATTGTAGTAAATTTCTTCCATATAGCTTTTTTTTTTTAAAAAAAAAAAAAAAAAGAAAGAAAGTTATTTAAGTGCCTCACACTGAAAAATGAAATTTTATTTAAGTCTCTTCAGGATTCTTAAATGTGCTGACATTATTAGAGAGAGGAAAGAATTGCAGAACAGGTAAGAACACTTAGATGCAGTCGTCTTATGCATTACACAATGGTATTTTCTTCTCACTTACAAAACATCCAGAAAACGTCGGGATTCAATCGCTGAGGAACGCCTGGATGCGGACACACAGACGCAGGAGCTGACCTTGTTCCCAGCACATCTAATTGAGTTTCGCGAGGGAGCAGCAAACTGCCTTCGTGCACAGACGAGGGACGAAGAGAAATCAACATTAAGAGCAGCCGCGGGACGAAGCGTCAGCAGAAGATGGCAGCCCATTTCTTGCCCGTACTAATGCAGATAGGCGCACGTATGGATGCATGCAAATTGATGCGTGCAGAGTTCTTAACATTCATAACACTGCAACATTTTTTATAAACCTGTTGAGAGTACACTGAAGTTTCATTCTCTCCTAAATTGTTTGGAAACAGATTTGATACTTATTACATATTTTTCTGCACTTCTAATTGCGCAGAAGGCAATCTGCAGCAATGGGTTTTGCATATATTTCACTGCGTTTTCTGACATGAATGTTTATGCAATTGATTAATGACATGAATTTTCTTATGTGTGATGCTTTTACGAGCATTTGCACACGGCTGCGTAATTCTCTCATCTGTAAAGCTGCTGCAAGCGGCAGGAGGGAGCGGAGGAGGAGAAGGGCGGCTGTGGGGACCCCTGGGGACGAGGAGGTGGCCCCGGGACGCTCTCCGGATCAAGCCCCAGCCCAGCAGGTCTCAGAGAAACAAGTTCCCACAGCAGGTTTGGAGACTCTGAGGCCACCTGGGCAACTGCGTATGGTTTTGGTGCGTTTTAGTGCCGTATGGACAAGCCTCTTGCGTTCCTCAGACCCACCACGCTTTGCCCCACAGAGAGAGGGTCCAGCCCCCCCCTACCTTCAGCAGATCTGGCCCTGGACAAAGCTGTGTCAAACGTCTTGATAGCCACGGGCATGGTTTTTGGCAGACTGTGGGCAGCCGATGAGGAGGGTGATGCCGGGCACGGCTGAGCCAGTGCGGTGGGAGCAGCGCTCCCGGGAAGGGCTGTGCCGGTTCTTGCTGGGGCTGTCCTCCAGCATGGGTCCACCAGCCCTGACGCCGGCTCTAACCAGGAGGTCACTCTGGAGGGTCCCAGCACTCCAGCCATCACAGCTGCGTGCCCACACCTCCCTCTTTCCCGCCTCCTCAGCGTCCAGCGCCAGCGCCGCTCGCCGGCTTCGTGTCCATAACAGCCACGAGAGGCACAAGGCAACGCATGAGCCCCAGGGAAGCGCAGACGCCCCCCCTGCTCCTCTGGGACAGATCGCCAGCGTCTGCTGCCAGAGCAAAACACATCCTTAAATTCCAGCATCCACGTTTATTCAAGCTGAAAGCAAGTTGGAAATTTGAAAACAATCTGAATTTTGCCTTGGAGTTTCGGGGATTTCCATTAAAATCCTCCCCCCCCCCCCACCACCACTGGATTGCCAGGCTGCTCGAAGCACATAGCTGCAATTCGGCGTGGCAGCAGATTTTCCAACTCGTTTTTGTGGTGTTTGTTGTGCAGAAATGCGTTTCTGCTGGATTCAGTTCACAAGCCAAACTTCTGCGAGACCATTCTTACATTTCTTTCACATCTCCGCTTAACTGTGGTAAATAATTCTGACTTCTTTAATTCTTAGTCTATTTTTTTACAAGAGAACCCATTTGACCTCATCAAATTTTGAGTCTAAAAATGACTGGTAAATTTAAAGTTACTGAAAATTTTCCTTCCTGCTCCGCGTGACTATTGGTCAGTAAGAACAATGAGCGAGTAAGATGTTAAGCCATCCCGATTCGCGCTGAGATTTAATTCCGCTGTTGGACTTTCCATGGGAAAGAAGTCTTGCACAGACAGAAAAGGTCAACAGAAGAGCCATAACCTGTAGAGACTTAACTCCAGTTTCCCAAAAAATACTGAAATAAACAACTGAACCAACCGTAAGTCCTCACAAGGAAACAAAGGGAAAATAAAAAGTCAACATTGATTTTCAGGAGCACCTGAACATGTCAGTTCACTCTAGCATTTTTCCGAGGCGCGGTGGTGGACCTCGTGGTGAGGAGAAGCTTTGCCTTGAGCCAGGCTTTGCTTCCTGTGCTCTTTCACAGGGCGTTCTGGTAACCACGCAAGGCAAACACCGCCCAGGTGTGACGCCGTTGCGCCAGCGACGGGAAAGGCCTTGGAAACCTGTCTTGGAGAATAACGACCATTATCCAAACAGAAGAACGGAGCGGGCAGAGCTTTGCAGCCGTGCATCCTACATCGGTCTCATTAATGTTTTCATTTAAAATCTGCGAACTATGGGCTAGTAGATTGTGGGAATTGCCAAGCTAGTATGCTAGGAGCTATTAACAGAGGCCAGGTGACCCACGCAGATTTCAGGAATGGCTGAAAATACATTTCAGTAGGAAAAATTATAACATGAAACACTCAGAGAGCAAACAAAGCAGCACAGCCTGAAGGACAGCAGAGCACCTGCTCACCGTGGGCTTTTGGGGCACTCCAACCGTTTCTGGGCACTGAACGTCAGATGGTGAAGTCTGGGAGAAGAAGATTGTCTATTAAGATTGAACAGGGTTGTTAACTGAAAGCAGAGAAGGGGCGCAGTAGTCTTGAAATGTGTACCCGGGCTGCGTAACAAAGCGGGGATAACCTGCTCAAAGCCATTGAGGCCCATGGAGAAGAGCTCGAACTCCAGTGTGGATGCAGTCCTCAGCCTAGACGTTAGGAGGAAAAATCTTATGACCACCATGGAAATACATGTTTTGGAAGTGTGTCAGCAGGGACCCCTATGAATCCGCTAGACAAGTGCACGCCTGGGCAGGAGTACAGGCTTCAGGGTTTTGCAGTCACTTGCAGCCATGAATCCGCATGATCCCAGAAGGAAGCCAGCTTCTGCAGCATGGTGCGGTCAGGGTGAACCTGTGGGCCGGCGGCTCCTGGGCCAAGCCAGACCTTTCTCAAGGTCAAGCGAGCCACTAATTTAGTACCAAATTCTTTCTTTTAGAAAGAAACTTCTGCAGCTCGGTTGCCATAGTCTATTATCTCATTTGCAATAGATTACAAATAGATTACAAATAGATCACAAACAGATTACAAACAGAACAAAACACATGCACTGAGGACGGGGTCCCTGCTGCTCAAAGCCCACCCGACGCTCTGCCAGGGCAGGCCATCGCTGAAGATGGGAGGCATCAGGACTTTCCCCTCGCGTCCCGCTGGAAGGAGGCAGCCGCCGAGCGCGCTGTGCCGGGCTCCAGCAGCGAGCTCCCAGCCAGCGAGCCACCGTTGCCACACCGTGTTCACGCGCCCTGGCAGAGGATGGTCAAACTCCAGCCTACGGGAGGGTGGACAAGAGTTCACAGCTGGAATAAAAAAGCAAAAAGCTTTCTCAGGCAGTGCCCTGAGAGCATCTCATAAATATGCACATCCCATTATAAATCACTGCTAGCAGGAGTTGTTAAGCATGAAATTGTGTATGCTTTTGGAGAGTGCAAAGAGCATTGAGAGTAAAAAGGGGGAAGGTGGCACTGGTGGAAGCGATCCAGAATCACCCATGTAGATGATAGAAGGAAGTTAGGGGGAAATATTGGACACAGCAGCACAGAGCAGTCAGAGAAACTCATCTGCAAAATTATCCGCGTGCCTCTGCCCTCCATCCCCGTTCCTTCAATGAATACGCTGCGCAACCGTTCACATCTAGATGAGGCACAAATATTTAATGAAACCTATAAACAGTCCTCAGGATGTTTGTGCTAAATAATGAATAAATCATGAACAGAGGTTTCCCATCACTTAGCTTCTAGACTTTTCACCCATTATAAATTTATTTGAAAGGTCCTACTGATGTTTGGATAAGACCAGGGAAGATGTTCCTATTGTCCTGAAAGATGGGGGAAGAGCACAGAGACCTTCGTGCTTTGTTGGAGAAGTTACCTGAGATGACGTGGCTTTGAAAAGCAGCTCACCCCACTCCAGGTGGGGCTTTTTTGGGAAGCGTTACCGACTGTGGAGGTGCCTCGAGCTGATTAATCTTTACTGGAACACAAGGAACCTGCGCGAAGGGAGGGGGAAAGTCTCTTTATCAAACTAAAGGATCATATTTAACTCTTTAAACTGATTGTAAGCCTTAAAGATTTTTGTTCCAGTAAAAGTATTGATCAGTAGATTTGCGTTCTCCTCTTTCATTGTATGGGGCATTTATGCCACCAACAGCTATTGTAATTTTGATTAACGAAAAGAGGGGAAAAGATTAAAATCTACATTTGAGCCATGAACGGTTTTTTCACACTACCAAAAAAGAGATATTTTTTTTCTAGAATAACATTTACACTATTTAATGTATGCTTTATTTTTCAATAGATTCAACTAGCAATAGATATTGGCTTTGCTACAACATCCTGTTCCCTTTGATGGCTTGCCAGATTTTCAGCACCAACATGAGACGGAAAATAATGGAACAGCTTCAGTCCGATTTTTAGATCCTTTTAAGTATTTCTCAGTTACAGGAGCTCTAGCAGGAAAGCCATTTTTAATTACCAGAGTTGTGCTGTATATGCATCCTAAACCACAGTCCTCTGCTTGGAGGTGGGAGAAAAGGCCTCCTAGTGTCACAGGCAGAAATCAGAGTCAATATTTAGACATTCCAGGTGGCTTTTATTTTCTAATTCCGATAAGTAAAAATGGCCTCCCATTGCTACTCACCTTTTGCAGCGAGCTGAGGTATAATACGTACTCAGGCATCGGGAATTAAACATAAATGCGAAGAGGCGTAGAGCTGGAAGCACGACTGGTGGCAGGCGGTGCTCCTCGGGGAGCATCTCCTGGAGCAGCCCCAGCTCCCGCGGGAGCCCAGCCCGGCGGGGACACGGGGACCAGGGATGCTCCCGCAGGAGCCGGACCCAGTGCTGCGTCCCCGGCTGGCTGCACCCTCCCGACCCTCCCCGAGGACCACGGTGCTCCTCGTCCGGTCCTGCCTGACCCCGGCTGCGTGCTTCCAGGTTGCCGCAGCAGCAGTCGAGCCCCGGGGGTCTGCCAGGGGATGCTCTCCCCTCCCCAAACAGCCTTTCCCTCTGGGCCTCTCCCAGGAGAGGAGAGGTGATGCACACCAGCCATGGGCAAGCACAGCATCATTCTTCCCTCCCGCCATACGCACACACACAAACTCCCAGTTCGGCAAAGAAATGGACCTGTCAACTGTTTGCTGATTTCTGCAGTATTTCTGCCCGTTGTGCCCCAGGCTGTGGGAGCCCCTGGGGATGCTGCTGCGGCTGGGCTGCCCCACGGCATGGAGGGCACAAGGGGTGACCCGAGCACAGCCGGGGCATCCCCTCCCGGCCCTCCTGTACCTTATTTCTGAGCTGTAGACAGCCACGGTCTCAGGGGCAGCAGCCCACGGGGCGCACACAGACAGGGGCGAGGGAGGGGAGGCAGGCGCAGCTTCGCCCCCGTCCCCGGGCACCTCCGGTTCTTCTGGCGGATTATTTGCATTCATATTTTCCACTCCAAGGTGTCGAGCCAGGCTGCACAGTCCCGTGATTGGGTCAGGAACGCTGCAGGAAAGTGTTACTTCTTCCAGGGCACAGAGACACCGATTTTTTTTTTAAAAAGAAAATGGTCAAAACGTTCCTCCCCCTCCTTCCCCCACCTGCAGCATGGGTACATCAGAGCTGGGATTTCTTCATCAGGGCAAGATGCAAGAAGAAAAACTCTGAGATTAAAGTCAGGCATCGAGTGCCTGGAATCAAAACCGTATCAGCGATGGGCATTTGCCCTTTCTCCCAGGTTCTAGACACACGTGCAGGAAGAAGAAGCGGTTTGCAGAGCCGCAGCCGGCACAGCCCCGGGAGCGCGGTGACGGGGCGCGCGGGGACCAAAGGGCAGCACACCCTCTCCTGCCCAGAGGTCAAGCAGGAAAAGTTCACAACAGGATTCTGGGCATGTGGAGTGATGCTCACGGTCATAAGAGCACCGTTAGCAAAATTTGACGAGGCAGATGGGACATCTTTTGCCAGGAGGTGGAATCTGATCTCCAGAAGAAGAGTTCCTGGTAGGAGTCCTCGGGAGCACCGTGGGGCCGCGGCTCCACGCCGACTCACTGCGCTCGGGGGGAATCGTTCTGAAAACACTTCCATTGAGAATGCTTTCTTTTTCATCTGCACGAGCTCTCCAGCAGGACCAATTCGGTATTTATTTGTGTAAGGAAGAAAAGGACAAGCAGAATCATCTTTACAATTAGGTTATACAGGATTTCTCAGCCAGGGATCCGGGAATGGTGATAATTTCAGGTGCTGGCCCAGGAACCCCCAGGGACGTTTCGCCTTGCAAATCCCTTCTCTCCCCACCTTCTCCCCGAACGCCCTCTCCGCTGGCCTGCGGTCCCAGAAAACACCCTCACGAGGGGACACAAGTTACATCCCCCAGAATGATTTACGTTAAAGTGAACTTCTGGCTTTGCTCATCTTTAAAAACGTTTCCTTGTGTGTTAGACACTTCAGGAAACAATCTGCTCCAGCACCGAGATTTCAGGTTGGGCTCAGGAGAATTCAGTTTGGTTAGAGATTTGTTGACTTGCTGCTGTTTACGTTTTTATGAAACCGAGATAACGCCCCAACTTTGCTTGTGATGTACAAATAAGCAGCCAGCTTTGTTGTATGGCTACGCTTCAAAGCTGAAACTGAACTTCAAACCAATTGACGTGAAATTGTCTGTACGAGAGGCGCGTTGCGATGTTGGAGCTGCCTGTGCATTGCAAAGCCCGAGCCGATTTTTGGATGCTGGGTCTGGGCCGAGGAGACAGGACCTCGCAGCGTGGACCTGATGGAACAGCCAGGGCCGGGTGCCGGGCATGGGGGGGCACCGAGGAGATGTCCCCTGGCCACCAGCTCTGCCACAGCTCCGGGGCACGGCAGCACCAGCGCCCTGTCCCTGTCCCTGCCCCAGGGGCCGAAGCAGGACCACGGGGATTCAGGGCCTCCCGTAGCCACCAGGACCAGCGGCGATGCCAGCAGGGACTCCAGGTCTGTGCCCCTGGAGAGGCGGGGAGTGTCGCCTTCAGGGGCTCCTCCGCGCTGGTGCAGCCGCCAGGGTCTCTCCACTCCAATTTCTCCCCTAATTGTTGCCTCTCCCCACAACCACCTTCTCCCCCCCCCCAAATTATAGCCAGGATTTTAGCATTATTATGTAAAGTTACTTTGAATTTACTTATAATGGAGACAAATCAGCAGTTTCCCTTAGTCCTAAGATGAAAAACTAAAGACAAAATAAGCGTGGTGCTTGCAGCTGCTGTGAGCCGATGGAAAGAGGCATTAATAGTTTTCTTTTGCCAAAAGTCCCTAAAGTACATGGTTGGACAGTTAGCTGAAGGAAACAGAAGGAGAAGCGCTGCCCAGATGAGTTGTGTGAACAGACTCGTGCGTAGGTATCTGCATGCCTGGTCATCCAGGAGCCGTCTCCATCCCTGCGGGATGAAGGCAGAACTGCTCCCTAGCCTGTGGTCAGGAGCTGCCGCTGCTTTGAAGAATATGCTGGTAACAGACAAACGAAGAGGAAAAAAAAACAAACTGAAAAGCTTTTAGAGCCTTCCACTGGGGTCCCCTTCCTAAATACGCTTTTCTTTCCCTTTTTTCTTGAATGTACTCTCCTAAAGTTCCCTACTTGATTCCACCCAAAAGTTTGTTGTAGCTGGACAGATGCGGAGGGGCTGGGACCGCTGCGGAGGGCCGAAATGGGGAGGTGGGTGTAGCACAGGAGAAACCCCAAGGAAGGGTCGGCGGAGGCAGCAACATCTCCCCACCTACGGGCACAGGAGCAGGCAACGTCCGCATACCCCGGGGACCGGCACGGCCACCCACCGGCCACCCTCACCCCGCGTTGCCCTGAGGCCAGCAGCTGCTGGCTCCTGCCTCCGACTGTAAGCACCTACCAAAGACTTGATGATATAGTGGTTACACCTGTTGCTTACTTTCTCTTTCACAGAAACATGACGAAGATGAACTGTGCTAATGAATTTGACAACTTGCGGGCGTTTGTCAGCGGTGGGGGACTTCCTTCCCCCGCACTGCGGCAGGGCCACCCCGCAGGGTGCAGGCACGAGGGCCTGGGGTACTTCTCCTGGTCCATCTTCAAGAGTTATTAAAGACAACAGTAAAATAAGCTAACTAATTTAAAATGCGGTTCAGTAATCAATCATTTTAAAACAATAGACTGCACGTCTTTTTCTGGTACGTTTTTAAATTCCATTTGCTGTTGTAAGTAACAGGCCTCCTGCAATCTGTGAGCACGTGAAATTACAGGAGCACTCCTTAGAAGCTGAATACTTCATAGCGGAAAATGCTTTCATGTATGTACATTATCATTCTTCATATTCCTTGGTTTGCACATGTGCATCAGTTCATAAGTGCACATTAAAAACACAAGGTAACTCTTAATATATTGTCACCTCCTCATCAGTAACTGACTCTTACTGAGCACATGATGGGTTTTTTGCCAGGTAACTATGGTGATATGCAAGGCTGAGATTTTTTTGTGGGTTTTGTTGGTTTTTTTTAGGCTGGGCACTGTCTTTTTTTATGTGTTGGAGTCCTGATTCATAAAAAGAATCTTTTTTGCTAAGATAATATAAATAAAAAGATAAGAATAGCAGTTGATAAACGCTGTGTATCAAAAGCCAAAGCAGACTAACAAACAGCTGCAGCCCTTTATGTTTGTCTTCATGTATATGCCTTTGTCTTTACATAGTATTTATGCACAACACATTGCACCAAGGCCAAAGTTTGGAACCAAAAAATATCATATGTGAGCACAGACTGGAACGAGGGCATGGTGGAGTTGCCAAACCGGCTCTTGAACGTGCTCATTTACGCTGTTCTTATTTAAGCCACAAGAGTAAGGTGTTAGAATCGTAGAATCGTTTAGATCTGAAGGGACCTTTAAGATCATCGAGTCTGTTCGCCTAACGCTTCCCAAACCCCCACTACCCCGTGTCCCTCAGCACCACGTCTGCCCGGCTTTTCAATCCCTCCAGGGATGGCGACTCCACCACTGCCCTGGGCAGCCTGGGCCAAGGCTTGACAACCCTTTCCGTGAAGAAATTTCCCCCAATATCCATCCTAAACCTCCCCTGGCACAACTTGAGGCCGTTTCCCCTGTCCCGTGGCCTGTTCCTTGGGAGAAGAGCCCGACCCCCCCTGGCTGCCCCCTCCTTTCAGGGAGCTGCAGAGAGCGAGAAGGTCTCCCCTCAGCCCCCTTCTCTCCAGGCTGAACACCCCCAGCTCCCTCAGCCGCTCCTCACAAGGCTTGTGCTCCAGACCCCTCACCAGCTCCGTCGCCCTTCCCTGGACACGCTCCAGCCCCTCAATGTCTTTCCTGGAGCGAGGGGCCCAAAACTGGACACAGCCCTCGAGGTGGGGCCTCGCCAGTGCCCAGTACAGGGGGACGGTCACTGCCCCCGTCCTGCTGGCCACACTAGTGCTGGTACAGGCCAGGACGCTGCTGGCCTCCCTGGCCACCTGGGCACACTGCTGGCTCGTATTCAGCCGGCTGTCGACCAACACCCCCCGTCCTTTTCCCCCGGGAAGCTCTCCAGACACTCTGCCCCAGCCTGGAGCGTCCATGGGATTGGTGTGACCCAAGTGTTCTCCTGCTGCTCTCCCATATTTTAGAGTTTAGCTTTTTACATGAACACAATTTTCAGATAAATGTTCTCTAACACACGTATCTCACAGCCCTGTGTGGCTCATTTCTCGTGCAGCCTTTGGGGATTGTACAAGCCGGACTGCTAAAAATGAGATATCCCCCTGATACGAGTGATCGTCATCACCAATGATGGATGCCCCGGCTAGCTGCGCCAGCTGCGAGAGCATCCCGAGCACCAGACTTCTACTCGCTTGCTGTGGAAGGGCGAAACATCAGCACATTCCCATAAAATGATTTCCTGAATGAAGGCGCAATGTGGTTTAACTGCATTATCAGATGGATCAGGGTAAAGAGGTCATTTCAACAGGCTGCGCCGCTTTATTGAACACGTCTGTCATGGTCAGGAACGTACTCCGAGGAGCCTGGCACCCTTCCCTCTTTAACCCACACCCCCGTTCTCGCAGGCAGAATGAGTGAGCGCCCAGACATCCAGGTGGCTGAGCAGAGACAGTTAACGTGCAATCAGTAAAATAAAAAGCAATAATGAAGCTGCTGCAAGGGGTTTGTAATGCAATGACTACTAACACATAATATCTATTTACCAAGCGCAAACACATGGTGCCTTGAAGACGAATATCTTTGCTGAGACCACACATAGTTCTTATTTCCTTCCCTCTACCATTCGGCGTCCCGGCTCCCTGCGCATCCAGCACCCGCCTGAGGACGCCGTGGGCTTTCCTCAGCTGAAGGCACTCGTGCTGTTGCAGAACACTGCTCATCCAGATGCACGCAGAAATAGCAACTTACATCGAGATTACAGCAGCGGTTTAGCCAAGCAGGAAGGTCGAGCTAGCACTAAGTAAACGTTTTTTGGTTTTTTTTCAAATTTACTCTGTATCAGGCAAGTTTTTAAAAGTCTTACAGCTTTCCCTTTCCCCACAGTGCGTTGCCACTAACAGCAAATACTTTGGTTCAGCCCTTACTGCTCCAGTAACACCCACCACTGAGCTGATGGCAACGGGGCTGGAGAGGGAGGATGTGCCACAAGCTGCCCCACCTCTAGGTGACAGCATTAGGGGAAAGAGAATGCCTGAACAAAAAACTTGTGTAGCCCCAATCCTGGCTCAGCTGGAGGTAGGGAGGCAGAGCCTGACCCGCCCTGGGCTGGGCTCCAGCGTTCCAGCGGGGGCCGATTCCAGCTGGGCTCATCCGGTGGGAAGGATGGGCTTGTGCCCGCTTCAGAAGGTCAGTGCTGGGCAGAGCTGCTCCCCAGGGGTGCCCGGGAGACCGGCAGCCCCACCGCTACCGCCGGGGCACGTCGGTGAGGCACCGGTGCTGCTGGGGGGACAGGGAACGGGGAAGGGGGCTGGGGATGCTCCGGGGAGCACCGGCGCTGCCTCCCCGAGGCTCGGCAGACTTCGCAGACACGAGGAAAAGGCAGGCACGTAATCACAGGAATAATTGCTGAGGAATATCGGAAGGGGTTTGTTTGCAGAGTGTTCTCTGGATCTCATAATAAAAGGACATAAAAGGGACAGTAATTGGCCACTTGGGATAAAGTTAATGGTAAATACTCTAACAAAAAAAACCCAGACTGCGCTTCAAGAAGATCACTTATCATAGTATTTCTCCGATATAAAGACTTTTCCCCACACCTCTGCACTTTAAGCTTAATTTGCCAGCGACTTCTACAATTACAGCATCTAAACAAACCAGAAAAGAACCGTCTGTTGGTCCGAATTAGCAAATGTGTCTGTCTAGGTGGAGAACTGTTATCATTTTAAATTGCCTTCTCTGGAGCTTGGCGTTCTGGGGTTTGGGGCTGGGGGGTACTTTTGCCTTGGGTTTTTTATTTTATTTTTTGACACAACTGAACACAGAAGCATGTGCCTGGGAACTATGGGGTCTAAGAACATCAGTGTTCATCATGATTTTATTATAACGCAGTAATACTGTTATGGGACTTTAAGGAAAAAAAAAAAATTCGTGTCCTTTACCATGAAGGATACTTGCACATTTATACAGAAAGAAATAATAAGATAGAAATTGCGTTTGGTTTATAACAGGGAACGAGCCAAGCCAACTGCGGGCTGGCCATGCCCCCGGTCTCGCTGCAGAGCTTTGCTCGGGCCGTCGGGTCTCCCTGCAGGCAGGGCACCGCGGGGGCACGGGGGGATGGGGACAGGGAGAGGGCTGGGGACAGGGACGGGGATGCTTTCCTGAGTTTGTTTTATATTTTTTTTTTTTTCATGCCGGGCAAGAGAATGAACTATTTCAGGCACACCAAAACAACACAGCCTGCTTTCCAGTTGCTGCCACTTTTGAAACAGCAAGAATATGATGGAGAAAAACCCTGTTGGCCACACTTGAAATTTCTCTACTGAGTACAGCACCTGAGTAAATTTATGTTGCTATATTTGGTTGTTTCAAGCGAAGCTTAGAAAAATTGCCAGCAGAGATCTATGCTCTTACTTTCCCTTTTTGACACTGTTTGGAGTAACTACATATTCAACAGCAAACGTGTGCGAGAAATCCACGCAGAAAAAAAATCAGCACAAGGCCATCAAATTAATCTAATAAGGGCTAGCACCGAAAATAAGCCTGTTTGTTGGTTCTATACCTGGAGAAATTTGCAGTACTCCATCAAATCTCCAGTGCTCGGCGTCGGATAACACGTAAAACGTTATACATCAAAACTGTACAGAAAAGAGTCCTGGGTGAAACTCCATGGCTGGTGATAAAGAAAAGCGGTCTGCAAAAGTGTTACCACCCTTTTTAAGTCTTAAATTGGATGAAAGCTGTTATTTTCATTAGCACAGTATACGCGTGGATAATTCACAGTGAATCCTATAATCAATGACTTCCACCTCTTTTTGCTTTATATATTGTCTAGGGTCACTTCTCGCGAATGCAATGATCCTTTTGAAATTATTCCCTGAATTATTTGGTTCATTTGTTCTTTCGTCAAATGAAATTTGTAGTAATCCCTCTGCCTGGGAGGTTAATGTGCAGAATTTGCAGATACAAAAACGGCATTGTACCTTCGTGCCATTTGGCTGGAATGGAAGGAGCTTTCCCAGCTAGATTTCTGGTGCAAATACAGCTTCCATGTTAGATGTGTTGACTATTCATCTTTTTTCATCTCAAAAGATCCTGCTGTATCTTCAATAATAAACAAGATCTACCATCTATTTACTTTTCAGATACAGGATCATAAATCCAGATTAACTCCGGGGAAAATAATGGAGCTTTGGACATGTGAGATCAGGGTCAGAGACACCAGATGTAAGCAATGAAGATCCATGCAAGGGAGAGCGAATTTGCCAGAAGAGATGAAAAATGGTAAGTGCTAATTGCTGCAAATCTCAATACAGAGTGATTAAGATACTCGCTTGCCTACTTCCCTTTGTTAGAGTGTGGATAATTTTTTTTTTTTTGATGATGATGGTGGCTTTCTTTTCTGTATTCATATTATTATGTGTGACCTATTTTCAAAACTACTATCCTTTATGCGATATGGAAACTAAAATTGCTGTACAGGATCCTCGTTTTGTACTGGTCAAACAACCCAAGAATATACTTCCCATTTAAAAAAGCACAGTCTATTGCTGCTTTTGTTTGTCCTCTTCAAGGAAAGTCAGGAAAAGCTCCTTGGTGCTTTAACAGGCTCTGCCAAAAAAAAAAGAAAAAAGTCATAAGATATTTACTTCGATGTTTTATCACCAGTATGTAATTATGCAGGAAAATGCCAAAAGTAATTGCTGCCTGTTGCTGTTGCGGTGTTAAAAGGAGCACTAACACGGCACTGTGCTTCCACTCCATTTTCAGATCAGATTTGCACAGGTTCCTGAACCGCGCACTTTTCAGTTCCGTTTCTTCCTGCCAGCACTCCCACTTACAGCTATTGACATTTATTTCCCTATTTTTGTCTGAATAAATGCAATTTATTGGAAACAGCTACACTATCAAATCAATAAGACATATGGTACCCATCTAAATACAAATGAAGTTGTATGTGTGATAATTCCTCTAGGGTTTTAGAGCTGCATCTTTTGAAATGGTATCTGCGGAGAAGGCGTAGTGGCCCGAGTGCTGTAACGGCACAGAAAGCTGGGTGTGTCACCCTCAAATGACATTGGTCAGTTGTGCCCACTGGCGTTTATGGATGAGTCTTTCCTCCTTTGGTATCAGCAGCCTTTTCTGGGCTGGAGAAGCCATCTCTAGCGGGGAGCCCTAACACCTCCTTGGCCAACCGTGCCTCCGCTGCCCCTGGCCCCGGGGCTGGACGCCGGGCAGGCGGATACGGAATCCCATCAGAGCTCAGGTGGCACAGGGTGTCCGGGGTCCCCAGCCCACCCTCCACTCAAGCCAGGCCTGGGCACTCAGGGTCACCTCCGTCGCGGTCTGTCCGTCTGCGGGGACAGCGCTGGCGCAGCCCCGCTGGACAGCCCGCCCCGGTATTCCTCATCAGAGAGCAGGTCTCCGTCAGAACGGAGGGAAAAGGTATTGTTGCTAAGTCAAAATAATGTGTTCACATACTGCCAGGGACGGACAAAAGTGGTTGAAGCGGCAGCGATGTGCAACTGAAGAGGACACCTTGCACCACGGCTTGTCCCAGCGAAGAGCCGAGCGGCGTTCCCGTCACCCGTCGGACGTGTCCTGCAGAAGGACCCCTGGGGGTGCTGGTGGGATGGGGCGGGAGCACAGACCTCCCCCGGCCCCCAGAGAGACACCAGGCTCTGCCGGCACGGGAAAGCCCTGGGCAGCAGCGACTGCCCCGACCCTGCACGGGGGGTGGGCAGGAGGGGAGGAAAACGCCTGTTCTCTGAGAAAACCTTCCTGCGTGTCTCAAATACAGGGGGGTCGCTACTAAATGCATGAAAGAAATACCCTACTGCTCTCATTTATTTATACCATTTACCCTATCATTTATATTTATGTTATTTATATTATTTATCCAATTTATGTATTGCATTATTTATATTCTTTATATCATTATACTATTCATTACATTTAGCTCAGCTTTTGTCAGCCCATGTATAATGTAGATATTAATTATTTTCATCTCCCCCTAGTACTTGGGCAACTGCAGTTCAGGGGTCAAGGTCTCTTCTTACTTCAGCTCTTGCTTCATATACATGCATACATTTTTATGTAGATGAAGTTATATACACGTGGATAATAGAAAGCCTTTTTTTCAATCCTTACTAATCAAAATGTCTTTAGACTTAAATGAATGGTACAGAGGAAAATCCATTGTCCAACTTTCTGCAAGTCATAATCAGGATTGGGCCATGACATTTTCCTAGCTCTGCCTCAAGGGCCAAGGGTACGTTTAGGCTACAGGAAACCAAAGAGACACCTGGATGGATAAACGATCCCCAACCGCTGGCACAAGTAAAGCTAAGCACATGCATGGCATCTGTGTGCTCGTGCTCGGCACTTAGTGAAGTCTGTCGTCCGTCTGAAGACATTTCTTGAACCAAAGGAAGGTGAAGTCATCGAGGCAAAATCTCACTGCCCATTACTCCCGCAGCGCACCTACCTGATGGGACGCTTTCCATTTAGCTGTCGAACAGTCGTAGGCTAAAAGCCTGCAGAGAAAAATGAATTCTTTTGCTTGTTAGTTAATCCTTGCATAAATACCAAAGTGTATTAAATCCATTTCTTTGTTAAAATGAAGTACAACCAAGCTATTTACAACTGCGCGCCAGGGCCTTCTGATCTTAGTGTGTGATGGGAGGGGAAAAAAGGTTTGGAAACCTCTTCTGGAAACGCTGCTGGACATGAATTCTGCATCACACATGGATGGGATAGCTGGAACGAAGTAACGGCCACGTGTGAATGGTTGGAAAGTACTGCCTAAAAGATCATATTTTATGTTTAATTGAAGAGTTGTTGAAATAAGACAGAAAAGATATTTCTGACATTCGGGGAATTAAAAATGTAATTGAGCTTAACTGATGTGATACCGATGACCTTCTTATCTCTCATCAGAAAAATCGTAGCACCCGTTTATCAGAGAAAAGCCCGAATTTCAGCAATGGGGAGAGGATATGTGTATACATGCGGTTTTCCGTGACTTTGACCATCTGTTCTGCTGGTGTTCAAAGTCACGTCTTTACAAGAAGACAGTAAGAACCTATGTCAAAATAGGGAGGTGAAAGATCAATAAATATTTAAATTAAATGAGATGTTAATCAAAGGCAGGAAGGCTTGTGACATTTACCCAGGCAAACCTGGGGAACTCGGGGAAGCAATCACTTACGTTAGTGATTATCTTCAAGAGCTCGCGGGCGTCCCAGCGGACTGGGAAAGGAACGAGAGTATTTATTTTTAAAAAGAGGGACCGAGGGAATTACAAACCAGTCAATCCGCATTCAGTGCCTACAAAGGCAGTGAATCAAAGCATCAAGCAGGCGATTTGTTAGCAGCCGACAGTAATAAATAGAGCTGGCTGCAGTGATTTTCAGTTTCACACCGATTTGGAGGCTTTACTGCTGGTGTCAGTCCAAAATGATAGGTAGGCTTATCCAGGAGAATAAGAAAGAGATAGAGCAATATCATAAATATTGGCAACTGCCTCTTTGCTGCAGCCAGTGCACTTGCTGACTGAAGTAGTTACTGCAGTCAGAGCTTGCTTTCATTTCTTTGGGACTTTCATACGTTTCGCACATTCGGGTAATTTTTACAATCTTCTGTACTTGTTCATCACGGCATGAATATATTTTATAAATGCATTTGGGATAATGCGCTGTTCACAAGCATTTTGCATCAAGTACCTCAAAGAATAAATGGAATTTCTTATAAGATTTCCGCGGCTGGTCCCCCATACTTATCCTGGCTCGCTGAGGACCCAGAGTGGAAAACTCCTCCTGCAACTGGAGCTTGATTTGAGACCCTGTTGCCGTTTGAAGAAGGCACAGCGCTGTCGGAGCTGGGGCACTTGTCTGTCCCCAAGCACAGCGCTGCCCGGGCCCTCCCGCCCTCCCGCTGCACCCGCCTCGGGCCCCGGCTCTTGGGATGCAGGATGCTCTCGGGATCGGGTGCTGGCAGGAGGGACACCTGGCAGACAGTAACATCAGACGGATGGGCCACAGGGCGAAAACAGGCTTTTGGCAAGAAAAAAGGGGTTATATGAGTCTGGAGGATTCAGTGCACTTCAGTACGCTTGGAACCCCAGCGTGGCTCCTCCAGCTCACGAGAATTTTCCACCTCAAACCAGGGCTTTGCCAGGCTGGAGGAGGCTGCGGGGTCTCTCTAAACAGCCTCCAAGCTTCCACCTCGCCATCGGTGGCCATTCTGTATCTTAGATTAAATGCAGTTTGCTTTTCTAGTGAGTCACCTACATCATGCCATGCATATTGGATACTCAAGAGGAACATTCAACGAATGTCTTCCATGCGCTGTCTTCAAAGTCTTTCACCATTATACCTTCATATCTACATAAAGATTTATGCATTCCTTTTGGCATGGAAAAAGGAGTGAGCTGACTTTGGGTTTGACTCCTTAAGCACCCGAAGTCATTTGTATGATAACGCTGCACTCAGAGCTCTGCATGTTGTCTCCTGTGCTGCTCTTTGGAGTTGGCAATGGAAATAAAATACCTTAGCATGGTGTCACCAAAATTATTAAAAATTCATATTTGAAATTTTCTTGTTCTGAGAACATCAGTGTATCAGTAATTGACTGAAAGATTCTGGAAACTTAAATAGGCTATAAAAATAGTTTATCCTACATACTTCAAATTCCTCAAATAGCAGCTTGTGTTTTCTCAAACCTGAATTTTTCCTCTCCCCTCTCCCTTGCACCACTCTCCCTCTTCACCGTAGACTTCCAGGAGCGGAAGGTTGATTTCATTTTTTCATAGTTAAATTATTCAGCGAGAGCTTGAGATCTACGGCTGTCATGTAATTTTGCTCTTCGGCATGTCACAGCTCGAGCACCCAGCGTCGCGCTGGAGGAGCCGTAAGTAGGTCGCGGCAGAACCTTCCCAGAGTCACTTCGTGCATCTCTCCGGTGGCACCGCTCCTCCCGTCCTGTCCTGCCTGCCTTTCTCCCTGAGACGCCTAGATCTCAGCTTGCAAATTTTATCATAGATTGTCCCAGTGACATTGCTTTTAAAGGCTTTGATCAGCTTGGAAGTCCTAAACCAGATGAGCTGAGATAATCCTGCACTGGCATTTTACTCTGCATCATAGTGTCACTCTTCTACTCGTCACCTCCAGGCGAGAGAAGCAGCACGTCACAAGAGGATCCAAGGAAGAAAAAGTAAAAATATTAGCAAAGCAGAAACTCTTTTTGAAGCTTCTCATGTAGAAAAATACTGAGTGATAAATAAACTGCATTCATAAACTTTTAATTATCAGTTTGGATTCACAAGTGACATAAGGGAGGACGCTGGGAATGCACCCCTTCAATCGCGTCCCCTTCCCACGGAATGGGGCTGAGGCAGCTCGGTACTAAACGCAGACGTCCAGCCCCTGCGGATCTTGCTGAATCAGGATGTTGCTTACTTTTTATTAAAGTGCAATTCATATTTATTTCTTCTTTCTAAATTATTTTCTGCTCTCTCTGAAGTGCTAAATTGTTCCTAACCAGGATTTCCCTGAATGAAACTGGAGGAAATAAGAGTTTGTGTTTAATTAAATAAGACCTAGCTTTGGCCTGACGAAGTTACTGCGCCTGAAAGATGCAGACATAGAAGCTGAAATGTTTAGAGCTATACTCAGGTCCTGTAAAAGCCCATTAATTATGAAAGCTGAGCAGGCTCCTCACAGATTTTGGGCTGAAAGAGTTTCTGTGGGAGCCTGGCAGGAACATGGGGGTGTCCCTACGGGGACCCGGCCTGGGCACCGTGGGCTCCCTGCTCCAGCCCAGCTTCACCCTTCGCATTCCCTGGTCTTAAATAATGGCTGGTTGGCCATTCCGCTAATTAGCCAAGATTTGTAACGGTCCAGAAGCAGCATTTGAAGAATCAGCAGGTTTCATTTTCCAAACTGCTTACATACAAAGGCTGTATAAAACGGCTACTCAAAATTAGCTAAAAAGTTCACAGTACACTCCTAAAAAGCTCTTCCTACGGAAGGTGTTTTGCCATGGGATTCCAACTGTTTTTTGATAAGCAAGGATCTCAACCGCAAAGCAGTCAACTTTTTGCAACCCTGATACCAAGTGACTTCGCATAATAAGAATGTGAGTTAATTTTGCAAAGCAACACATTTTGAGAGAAGAAAATGGCTGGCGTATTTGCGGTATGAGATTATCTACACATGAACAGTTGCGGCTGCTCATTATTTTGCCTGCAGAAGGTCCTGCTCCTGTGGGTGGATGGGCCTTGCTATAACAGAAATTACTGGTGAGCGGTGTACGGGCGCTGTAAGAGTCCCGAGCACAGGGACCGCGCACCCTTTCTCTGACAGTCTGTAGGACACAGTCACGTCTGTCACTGCACTCCACGTTTTCCTAGGAATCACTATTTTTCCCAACGAACGGGACGGCACGCTACCTCCGCTGGCTTCCTCAGCACCTTCGTAAAAGCAGGTGCTCTCACAGTACCCTGGGAAGGGTGAGAGAGATGGTTGCAATAAAAACGCCTTTAATATCAGCCGGCATGAGACCAGAGCGCCATTCGGACGAGTCAGAGACAGCCCCGATGCCTCCCGCTGGTGTGTAGTTAATGCTGCCCCTTTACATCATTTTAACATATATTTTATAAACAGTTCTCCAAAACTATAGCCACATATTACCACCCTGAAAGCTCTTTATTTTAAGCAATCGTGTAAGTACTGGATGTTTTCAAATAGCACTGCTCTCCCCTAATCTTGTTTTCATAATGAAATTTATTTAAGTCTAATACGGGCCTAATGTAGAGGAATGTGTCTTCTGCACCTCAGAATGAATGTTAAAAGTGTAAATTCATTATTTCTCCTTCAGTAGATCTCCTTTTTATCTCTGTTCTATAGACATTAGAGTAATATTTTTCTCCTGAATACACTGATGAGGATCCAAAACTAATTTTCACAAAAATGAGAACTCCTTAAAAACATGCTCTTATCATATCGTGCAGGCTCTTTCAGCTGTACCAGCGTTCTTCACTTTAATCTCAGCTTTCATTTTTAAGTGGGTCTTTTTCTTTTTTAGCGTTTCTCTCCCCGTGCAGCGGCGAGGGCCGGGTCTCCTCCCTGCCCCTGCGCAGCCCCTTCGGGAGGGTGAATTCCTTTTACTGGCCTGGGGGGTCCGTTTGCACCGGTCCGGCCCGGGGCAAAGGGGAGGGAACAACGCATCAGCCCAGGAAAAGTCTGGGAACTCGGAAATTCGCCCCGACTAAAGACCCCCCCCGCTTCCGATCCTGCTTTGGGACAAAGGGAAGCCGGGTGTTGAAGGGGACTTTGCAGCGCCTGGGCAGGCAGATCTGCCGTTCGCTGCGCGCTGCCACGCACCCGGTCATCACCGCAGCCGTTCACCGGGCTGAGGAAACCTTTGCTGTAAGGTCTGCAGTCAGTCATTGGGTTAATCACTGCCAAAGAAACCTTCTCAGTTTTCAGAGAGTTCGTATTCTTAAAGACAAGCACCAAAATCTCCGAAACCCCAACTCTAATTATTTAAATATTTACATTTTTACATATATTTATGTATTTTTTAATATATGTAATTTATAAATTAATAAATTTATTTATTTATTTATTATATAATAAATAAATTAAATATAATTTAAATATTTACATACAATATTTACATATTTACAATTTAAATAATTACAATTTAAAAATAGATCAGTGTAGTTTTATTCTGGCCATAGCTGGCTCTTTTTGCATTGCTGTATGGAAAAATAAAGAAAGATGAATTCCAATAGAGCAGTTATCCTAAAAGCTATTATCACAAAATGGATTAACTCACACCACTTTGTTTGAACAATAAGTTTTGGAGAGAGAAAAAGATACATTTTCCCTCAGTCTTAATCCATGAAAAAGTTATTAGACATTTATTTCTCAATTGGCATGGTGAAAATCGATACATGTTTTGTGAAGGTGTGTGCAATTTGCTTTAAGAATTTGTACTTGCGTGGTCTCCAAGTACCATGAGTTGTTTGGTTGTTCCTTGTTCCTAAGCCTTTATAGATTCTCCTTTCTTGTCCGTGATTTTACATTGCTATAACTTTTCCCGACCCACTGAGGTGATTCCTGACGTTCAGCGCTGGTTGGCTCAAGGCACACTGAGATGCCGCTCTGTCCATCAGCTGGGCCGTCGCTGGCGAACAGACCGGCTGCTGCCGACTCCGTCCTCACGCCCAAGCCTTCAGGATGGGGGCATTTGGTTCTCAACCCTTTGCAGCAAGAAATAGCTTTCCGTGAACATCAGTGGTGCAAATAAGAAGGCAAAGTAAACGGGTGAGCAAGTTCGGGGCACAGAAGCTGCATGGGAGTATGGGCAGGGCACACTGAGTAAAATAAAAGACTTTTGCTTCTGCAGCCTTTCCCTAGATAAATATCCTTAGGGTTGGTCTGAGGATTTTCTTTTTTTGCAGTTCTTTCCTAGTTTCTTCTAGGAAGTTCCACAGTGCCATGAGACCACCTGCTATATCACATCCGTAACCAATTCGATATCATGAATCACTGAATCACATAATATAATGTAATAATAAGCAGGTTGGACTGCAGCGTTTATTAGCTGATGTCCTCTTAAATAACTTCATGCTGAAACAGAACCCTTCAGTCAGTTTTTTCCACTTACCCTGCTGTTCAGGGGCAAACTAGGAAAATGAAGGAAAAAATGAGAGCGGAGACAGGCACGGCTACACGTCTGAAACCTGCTCGGCCATATGAAGAGATATTAAAAGAATACAGATATCCGAGCACATTTTGCTAAAGAAGGCAGCCTTAATTTTAGCTGGCTGGCAGATGGGGTTTCTCATTAGCCTGTCTTTTCATCTTATTTCACGCAATTAAGTAGGCTCGGGAGGGACCCTACGGGACTGGCCACCTTCCAAGGGCTTGCGCAGCCCAGGCTGCACAGCTTCCCGCGCCGCAGCCCACCGCCCTCGCCTGCCGAGTTGTTTCTCTCGGCATACGGAGCGGAACGAGGGGCCTTTCTGCGTGGATGGGGTTTGCAGGGCTGCAGCGCTGCGATGGCCGCCGGGCCCCGCGCTGTGCCCTGGGCAGGAGCGACGGCCGCGGGACGTGTCAGATGGACAGCACGCCTGGCAGGGCTGGCGTGGGGGTCTGAGAGGAACGGGGTGCGTTACACCCTTTTCCAGCTATTTCTGGAGCATCGGAGCACCTGCCAAGATAAGAGGAGGCCTCAGTCAAGTGCTTCCTAGAAGGGGCAGGAACAGCCTGAGCCAACAGAAGAATCTCAGTACACCCGTATTTCCTGGATGTACCCGCAGTTTATAAATGGCGTGTTCAACATCCTGAGAGAGACCACTCTGACTTTCCTGTAACAGCACAGGGAGATGCTCTAACGGTGCCACCGCGCCGGGCAGTGTCACCCTGTCCCTCCACAGCACTCTCCTGCTGAGCCCAGACAGAATGTCCCCTCCCAGGGTGCACCCATGGCAGAGCCCCCTGGCTCCCACCACACCCCAGGGGGGAGCAGCAGGAGGAGGCAGCATGGCCCAGGGGCTGCAGAGCAAGGGATGTGGGTGGGCAGCATCCCCAGGGTACCAGCATCCCTCCCTTCTTCCCCCCAGGGGCTGCAGGGCAAGGGATGTGGGTGGGCAGCATCCCTGGGTACCATCATCCCCCCCTTGATCTCCCCAGGGGCTGCAGGGCAAGGGATGTGGGTGGGCAGCATCCCCCGGGTACCAGCATCCCCCCCTTCATCCCCCCAGGGGTCATGGGGCAGGCGATGTGGGGGGGCAGCATCCCCCAGGTACCAGCATCCCCCCCTTCATCCCCCCCGGGGGTCATGGGGCAGGTGATGTGGGGGGGCAACATCCCCCAGGTACCAGCATCCCCCCCTTCATCCCCCCCGGGGGTCATGGGGCAGGCGATGCGGGGGGGCATCATGTCCTGGGTACCAGTACCCCCCCCCTTTATCCCCCCCGGCTCACGCCTCCCCCGGCATCGCCTCCCCCTGCGCCTGGGCATCGCGGGACCCTCAGCTCTCCATCAGGCAAAGCCATCGTGTCACTCTCTCCTGTCGGGGCCACTCCTGAAAGCTCTTATCTATGGGAGTAATTCCACTGTTCAAAGGGACTATTGCTATGACTAAAACCTGCTCCTCGGGATTTATAGGACAGGCCCCATATTTTGCAGTCCATTGATTCAGTATTATTCCTTTGTTCCCATAGAAACGGGGCGGGGGGGTTTAAGGAGTAGTTCGAAGCTAAGACAATGAAAATAAAACAAACCCCATCAAACCTTTGTATATACATGCATTGGGGAAGAAAATAAAATCCTTGACTCCTTTCTGCATCCTGTAAAGCAGAGTAATTTAGTTGGGGAAAAAAAAACCCCAACCAACCCACCCTCTCGTAGATGTGATCCTTTTGAATTGTTTGCTTTTTTTTCTGAGGCAATTTCAGCAAAATGCTTAGCAACACGTATAGAAGGAACTGCTAAATCTTTGTATTAATTCTAAAAACCTCCATTTCTTATTAAGTCACAAGAGATAGCTCTTACTTTGTTTCCAGCAAAAGGTAATTTGTGCTTTATTTTATTTAGAATGTTGCCCACCGTGCTGGAGAAGCGAGATTTCTTAATTGCTTTGTTGCAAAAACAATTTATGTGGGTTTTTTTAATGAGTTTAATTTTCTTTAAAGTTTTCCATGTATAAATGTGGCAGCATTTTGAAATCAAATAAATTATCCACATCGCTGCCTCAGTTCCCCCATCATTAAACTAGGCACTTGAAGATGCTACCTCCACAAGGCTCGTCGTATAGAAAATATGCGTACAGAGAGGGAGTTTGAGTTGGCGTTTAAAAAAACCCCCCACAATAAGCAAGAGAGAAAAGGAGGGGGATGATTACCTGTATCCAAGAAGCTCTCCTCCTACTGCAGACGGGGGGCCGAAGCCAAACGCGGCGAGCTGCAACCCAGAGATGAGGCTTTGAGAAGGTGTCGGCAAAATGTCGGACGATGCAAAGGAAATCACACCGTGCTTTCCCTCAAATCCACCTTTAAAGCAACTGATGCTGGGCTGGGACGGCGCACAGGTGAAACGAATCTCGGTGGCCTGTATCTGTGTTTTCTTCCATCGCCGTGACCAAGGTCAATGGCCGTCGGTGAGAATGCGGCCGGATTATGGCAGTAGAATAAACCCCCGGCAGTGTGGGACCCGGTTTACAAGAGAGGGGTTAAGAGCTGCAGAAAGGCGTCAAGCTGCAGCCTACGGGCTGACAAAACACAGAACACCCTGCCCGGTTTGCGTTGGACTACATGGACGGGTATCAGCTTTGCTAGCGATTCAGTAAATATTTGTGGTTAGCACATGTAAGGATGGTGACTCGTCTGCAGTTTTCCCTGTCGTCAGCGCTCCGCTCTGGTAAACACGTGCTCCGTAAGCAGGGCTGGTGTGAGAAGGAACGCGTCACCCCAGTCTGTCCCCCGGACTCCCAGGGCCCCGCGAGCACAACAAACAGCCCTAACGGCCCCAATCCACCCCCATGCCTCCCCCGTCCGGGTCCCAGGTGCCCACTTCAGCCCAGGACGGGGCCCTCCATCCTTCCCCGTCTCCATCCGCCATCCCAGCCTGAGCCGGGACCTGTCCCATCCCCTGCCCGGCCGTCCCACCACTCAGCCCCCCGGCCCCCACCAGGGCAGCTGCAGCAAAGGCTCTGAACAGGGCACGGCTGCATGAAATTCTGGGGAGGCTCCAGGAAGAACAAGTGACCCCGGCCGAAATCTCCAAAGCTGCCTTAATTTCCACACCTGGCCGTCCACCACAAGCTCTCAAAGGTGCAAGGACTAGCCGTGAAATACACGCACCGTTCTCGTTTGTAAGCTGCAGGCTATAGTGGTTAATTTACATGATATATAAGTTTTAGCGATAAAGAATTCATGAAGCAAGGGTTGAATCCCTCCGCTGCCAAGCAAATGGGAACATTTCCACCACCGCAGGCTAATGATTAATTTATACACAAGTACTGGGAGAGCAGACAAAAAGTCCTGTTTATTGTCTAGACAGGAGCCGGTTCCACCTTTCTTGCCCTAAAGAGCATTGCCATTTCTAACATTTGAGCAAAACCCATCAATAATTCTCCAGGAAAAGCATTAAAATCAACCTGCCAATCTAGTTTCGCCAGACAGGAAGGGCTTGGGAGGGAGGTTTAGCTGTATGTCATATATTATCTTATAATTTCAGGTACAAATTTTGCAACGACCCTATCACAATCCCAAAACCGCATGAAATCCTAAAAACTGTCTCTAAAAAGAAGAGAGGTTTGTGCCAAGAGGAGTTCTTGTCACGTCTTGCTCGTCTCCAGCCCCGAGGATCGTGTGGGTGATGGTTTGACAGTATTGAACTCTCCTTGCTCTCCCCTCCCTGGCGTCTGGGGTGCCCGTGCCCCATGTTGGGGGGGCCCGTGCCCCATGTTGGGGGTGCCGCTTCCCCTCCCCGTGGCACAGCCCTCCCCGGCCCTGCTGCTGCCCTGCCCCAGCCGCGGGGGACGGAGGGACGTCCCATGGGCCGGGGCACACAGCAGGGCGCCGGGGAGCCTTTCTCCACGCCGACAACTGGCGGCAGATGCGTCTTCTCAAAAGATTTGCTCAAGCAGATTAGAAGAACTTTTCACCTGGTGCCTGCAAAAACTACAGGTGTCAGTGGGAACACTTGGTCAAATAACAGTCTTTAGGTCCGCTTGCTTGCTGCCTTCCTGGCGACCGCTCCTTCAAGCACTGGCCAGCATCTGCTTGCCTTGTGAGATTTGTGAAGTTCACAGCCGGAATTATAAACACGTAACTCTGACTGACTATACATTTCATAATTATTTTGAGCTTTGGCATTTCTGGTCTAGGGGAAATATGCAGACCTCTGGTTAAAATTTTGTTTGGGTAAAAAAGCCAGAAAACTTCACTTTAGAAAGGGACAGGGCAAGAGGAAGTAAAATTGTGTTTATTAGACTAAGAGTCGCACTTCCTTCCTACGTTTTCCCAAGAAGCCCTCCACAGATGAAGAAGGAGGATGCCATGGATGCTGGCCATGGATGCTGGCCACCCACCAGCTGTCAGCCACCCGGACACAGCGCTCCGTGGGGCACACGTGGCGTTTGGGCTCATGGCTCCCAACAGGATAAAAGGACACTACGGCCTGCGAAGGAGGAGGCATTCTGGGGAAGGAAGGCAACCAAAAGGGTTCTCTTCTCTCCTCCCCTGCAGCCAAACCTTTCAGTGGTAAAGCAGCAGAAACGCGATGTTCCTCTTGAGCTGCTGCCGCCGAGCACCGGCACCGACCCACGCCTTCCTGAGAACAAGGGTGCTCCGACTGCGGACACCCCGCGTCTTCCTGGATGTGCCGCCTCCACGAGATGACAACTCTAAGAGTAGTGTGACAGGGACAGATAATCAGTGCTGTATGACACGGCAGCGGTGTCATTCTTGAAAGTCCCGCTGTCCAAAATGATGAATTAACATGGTGGCTCTTGTATGGCACAAGACTAAGCAATGACAGCGCGGTGGTGGAGCAGGTCACCGCCCGTTAGATGCTCTGGTGCTAGTTATGTTCAGCGGTGCCTCACTATTTCAGAGCAGTTGGGCTGATTTTTTCATTCGTAACAAATAAAGTTCAAAAGCCATGGGGCTCACGGGCCAGCCCAGGACAGCCACCAGCATTGCCGGGCACTTCCCTTGTCAGGCTGCTACCCTCAAAATGCCTTTTCCACGTAACAGCGCTATGGCTTGAGAAATGCTGTTCCCAAAGTGTCTATTCCCAGATGAGATGTTATTACTTATTTTTGCGTCCGCAATGTGTACCTGGAAATTAAGAGATACTCACGAAAATGACATCTCTGGTGACCATCGAGTGTGTGAGGCTGCCAGCGCACCTTCCTTACATTTTGTTTGCTCTTGGCATGAGCAGTAAGTGCGATTTTGATTCATTTCTTACATGGCTTTTGGCGATTCACCTGGGTTTCCTCTCGGCCGCGGTAATCCCGCAGGATGTGCCACCCGAACTCGCACTGAGCGATCAGCAGGGGCTCTGCCCGACGGTGAGACCTTGTTCTGCCCACACGTCAAAGCCACACGGGCTGTAAGTTCATACGTTTGTGTACACGAGATGCGTATTGCAGAGAAACCCCCTGCCCGGTCCGAGCGGTGGCAGTGGGGCCACCGAGGCCACCCCTCCGTGTCGTCTCCATGGCAGACAGCAGCACCACGGCTCCTCTGCAGCCCCCCGGCCACTGCCAGGCGTTTGGACACACGCTCCAAATGCAGGCAAACAAACCATTTTATTTCCAGTCTGAGCAGCGTGTCAGCCGGCGGCAGGCTCAGTGCCACAGGCGCTGCACTGATGACCAAGAAAATAAAGAAAATAAGGTGCTATTTCCCTTCCCCGGTTTGCAGCCACACGCCAGCCGTGTCCTGCAGGCTGGGCAGGGCGGGATGCCTGGGAAGGGCTGGGATGCAGCCCTGGAGCATCCCCGCTGCCGAGCCGGCACCGGTCCCCTCCCAGCCCTCTGGACCCTCCGCACCCCCCGCACCATCCGCACCCTCCGTCCCCCCCAGGGAGCACAGCACTCAGGGCCGGCAGCCCCATCGCTCTCCTGGAGAGCAAACGCTTTTTTATCTCTTCCTGTGTGAGCTAATAATGTTTTTTTAATTGAAACGTGTTTGGCTTCTCCTTCTTTCTTCTTGTTTCAAATAAGTTCTGCCTCTGCCAGCAAAATAAGAGAATAAGAGCCTGTGTTGCTGGGTTAGGTTTTGGGTTTTTTTGTGGGTTTTTTTTCCAGAAAATGCGAGGGTTTTTTCTTCCTCTTTTTTTGCAAGATTTCAGCTCTTTGACTTTGGAAAAGAAATCATTGTGGAGAAAGTATTTCTTGAAATGATGACAGAAGCAAAATTATATTCCTTTGTAGAAAACAGGGGCATTTGAAGACAGGCTTAACGTCTACAGTCTTTGTTCCGGGAAGTGTGAATTCTCCGGCTCCTGGACCATTAATCCTTCCCCGTTCTTAGTTTTTGAAGACGAACATTGCAGAGAATGAGGCATTGTGCTTGAAAGGTCTTTTCAGAGAATACCTTTTCCCTCCACAATATGTTGCAGTTCTCTGATAATTTCCAGGATAACTCGGCAATTCATGGCTTTTTCCTCATAAATATTTATTTTCCCAGGACTCCCTGGCGTGAAGGGGCTCGCAGGCTGGTCGCCGTGTGCCGGCTCTCCCCGGCACCCCTGGCACAGCATGTTCCGCACCGGCGCCCGCCGGGCTCCTGCCCACGGCTCTGCCCTCCCGGAGGATGCTCCAGCGCCCGGGAGCAGGGCGCCGGGTCTCCTCCTGCCGCCACCAGCCCAGGCCCTGAGGGTGCAACCCGCTCCCCGGGCTGGGCATCAGTCCTCTTCTCCATAAATACCAGTCCCACATTCGTTTTCCTCTCCTTCGCTGGCTCCAGCACCTTTTCCTACAAGTTTTCAAAATCTGCTACCATGAGGTTCAGAAAATTCACCGACTCCCTTAGCACCTTAGCATGGATAGCAGGTGAAACTAAATAACGTTTTCCACAGATTTCCTTTACCAAGTGCTGCTCTTAGAGTAACTTTAAAAATTCTTCAAATACGTCTACTTTAAGCTAGATCTTAAAGACAGAATCACAGAATGAGAGGGGTTGGAAGGGACCTCTGGAGATCACCTAGGCCAGCCCCCACGGATAGTTCATGACTTTTGAGTCAGCTTAAGTTTAGTTTCTCCTGTTTCTCATTCCTACCGGATCTGCTTTACTTTGCGCAATTATTCAATCCTGGTATATTAGTCCTTGCTTTTTAAAATATTTATTCTGTCTTCAGTGTGTTACCCATCGATGTTTCTAAATGCCACCTCCTTTCTCTGGAAGTGCCAGCCAGGTTGTCCGGACTGGGTGCTGCTCCCACGATCTGGTTCCCATGTGGAAAACCTCACGCCCCCCCGGTGACAAATCTGAGTGGTCCCTGGTTGGTTCCCGGCTCCTCGGCGGGCTGAGGGAAAGCTCTGTGGGTCCCTGGGGGGGTCTCAGCAAGTTCTGGTGTCACCCAAAGCTTTCACAAAACTGCGCGTCGCAAAAAGCCAAAGAAAAACGCAGGGAAACGTGCAGCGCTTCTGGAAAGCCTGTGCTTACTTTGCATTCCTGTCTCCGGAACATTTTCCTTTAAAAGGCATTGTGCAAGTGTTCAGCTTGTTTGAAAAAATGTTGACTTTTCTATGAAAAAAGGCCCCGCGGCTGGCTGCCGATGAGGAAAAGCCGGGGGTGCTTCAGGCGGGGACAGCCGGGACCTGGCGCGGGAGCTGCCCGGGGGGTGTAGCATCCTCATTGCAGCAGGTACAGTTGGGCTTTTCTGAAGGCAAACTCTTCACTGCACAAGGTGTTGTGTTATCCTACTCCTCACGGTGCATTTTATCTAGTTAAAAAAAAAATAAAAAATCCGTTAAATCGACAGCATTCCCGAAGCTGGGAGCGGCTGCGCAGCACCCTCGCTGAGGGCACGGCGCGGCACCCCCGGCTCCGCGGGCGGCTGCCGGCCACGGGGCAAGTCCTCTCCTGTGGACCCACCTCCAGATCAAGCACGGATTTGCAGGAGGATTTAAACCAACTTCAAGCTATTACTGAAATGAGTTTATCTTTCTATTTACCTTTCCATTTCTATTTATGCCTCACATTCTCTCTTTCCTGTATTGTTGTGTCTCTTCCTCCTCTCTGCCTGCATAGGTGTTTCTGGATAAAAGCCATCCTTTACTCAAATTTTTTCAGGACTTCGACACCGACAGCTTCCTCACCATGTTAAAATTAGGATGAAACCATAATATTGACACGAAGATTTTCCCTACATCTACCAGGAGCTTCCCTGTCTCTTCACGTAGAATATTCTTCTTGTGTAATCTGGTTACGCTTTTTTCTTGTACGCATTTTCTTTTTTCATGGAAAGATTTAAGACACATTTTCTATTTTGAGGAGTTGTAATGTTGTGTTTTATTATGGAAGATTGCATATTTTTAATTTCCTTCTTTGCCTGCCCGTGCTCAACTGCTGTTGGATATTTTCTCCAAATAAAGGAGTTTCCGAAGGTTTCCATGCAGATTTTACGCAGTTATCAGAAATACCTCTGGGGACGCATCCAGCTCAGGCTGACGGCTCTGCGAGGCTCGCAGTTAAAACAGCCTTGATGGGATTTTGCCTTTTGCCCCGTTTAACAAGGGGAAATGCCAAAATCGCAGGCAAGTTTACGAAGGGAGGGAAGGAAGGTAAACGCGGCGCGAGCACACGCCTGGCCGAGGAGCTTCTCTGCCGGTGACACCGCGCTGGCGCCGGGCAGGGTGCCGGTGGCTTGTGCACGCCCTGTTGTTACACAGCTCTCCATCACCCCGGCGAGGCGAGAACCTCCCAGGCAAGCAAACAGCACGGCCAGCACGGGAAAAGCTGGCGGGTTCTGTTGCCCAGGCGTACGCTTCCGCGGTTTACGTTACTGCTCAAAGTACATTAACACCCGACTGTGACACATGTGGAAGTGTGAATCTGAGGACCACTCAACGCTGTGAAGTTTCCCACTTTATCAGTTACAGAAGCATCTCGGCTAACTCGGTGCTGTGAAAATTCAGCGTTCGATACGCTGGCAATTTCTCAGCTCTTAAATGGTGTGGGGAAGTCTCAATGAGGGTGCGCCGAGCGGGGCCGGCAGCCCCCTCACCCTGCGGGGTGTGTGTGTGTGTGTACGTGTGTGTGTGTGTACGTGTGCGTGTGTGTACCTGCGCATCACCCGCGAGGGCTGGTTCCTGCCAGCGCTGCCCATGTCTGTGCCCCCCGCCTCAAGAAGACCAAGGCTCGGGCTTCCTTCCCCGCTTCTGCCAGTCCCACCAAGCCTCGGGGGGGGAACGCGCACGCTGTAGACTCCCCAAATGCCACGGGTGATACCTAAGGCAAATAGGAACTGTAGGAATAGTAAGAAAAAAGTGCAAAATAAAAAGCACAAAACCAGCCAGTCACTTCTACAGAGCTGCTTGGAACATCTGTGATGAACCGGTTTCCATCAAATACGTTGCTTTATCAAAGCCAACGGGTTCCACCGATACCGAGGATAGCCAGCAAAATCTGTGAGCGAGCATGACATGTCTCCACTCATCACAAAGAAAGATAATTGAGACACGTGGCCAGTGCAAAGCAGAGAAGGATGCTTACAGGAGCATCAAAACCACTCCTGGAATATTCACGCCAATCAATTTTAGAAACCGAGCTATCGGCAAGGAGACGCCAGCCTCGCTGGGCTGTTGGTTTGGAGATGGAGAAAAGTTCCTTCGAAAGGAATTTCAGAGCCCCTGGGCAAGGTGCTGGTTCATATATTTTATTCCCTTTTCATTCCAGAGTGAAATTACAACAAAGTCCAAAACCTTGGAAGTTTTAGCAAAATAAAACTGTTATTTCTTGCGGCTTCATGCAATGCAGATGAAAACACATTGAAAGTCTCTTTCGGCTCCTGAAGTTTCCCAGTTTCAATCTCTTGCCCTGAACACCGCATTGATTTCAGGCTTCACATTCAGCACTAAAATCTGCAGATTTTTCCCAGCCTTTCCCTGCGTGTTTATGAACTGCCTCAAGGTCCTGGTTGCAGTGAGAGAAAAAGATGACAGTTGATGTCAAACCAAGTCAAATTTTCTTGTGTAATTTTAAATAAAAGGCGTCTGCAGCCTGGTTGCAGCTCCCGAGTGCCAGGGAAGCCTGCCACGAAAGCAAACCCGTGCCCTGGTGCCGGCACGTGGCGGTGCTGGATGCAGCAAAGCTGGTTTCTGGGGTGGAATCCACGTCTTGGTGTCGTCATGGAAAACACAACCGTCAGCTTGTGTTTCTTCAAAATGTGGAAACAGGAAAATAAAATCTGGATGCCCTTCATCCTCCAGTATACACACGATGAGTGAAAAAAGAAAGGAAGGCTGGAGCCTTCTGGAGTGTTAGCCAGCCTGTGCTCGTAGCAGATGTCTTGTTTATTTTATCACGTGGTACTTGAATAAATAACGGCAGCCTTCGTAGCAAAGTCCGCTGACAGCAGTGCGAGAGCATGGAGGCTGGGCAGGACAACGCTTCGGGTGTATGCAAATTGTACAAATCATATACGCACACACCTGGCTGCCTGAGACTAAGGCCCCATTAATTGCTCAGATATTCCCAAAACAGATGTCTCAGATCCAGTATATGCCTTTCGTATACATCGCTTGCCTCTGTGGCAGTAAAAAAATACATAAAACGAAAACCAAAAAAATCATAAGAAGAAAGAACTAGCCAACATCTTCTCTGAGGAAGGGTGTAGACCATCACACCACCTGAAGTACTGGCCATAAAGATTATTGAGGTAATTCTTCCAGTTACCCAGCGTGTAAAGGGGGAAATGTGATTTTTGTGAGGCGATGGCTCCAAGGTTGGCTGACTTCTCCAAAGCTTTTCTGAAAGATCAAAACACCCCCATGATCAAATCTGTGCGTTGCTGCCAAATTTTATTTGTTTCTCCTCCTGAAAGGATCCTTTAAACCACAGCTAGGTGGGAAGCGAAGAGAAAGGCGCCACGCTGACATCTAAAGACATTGATATACGTACAGCACAGTGCCTAAAATCCCCGAATGAAACAAATCTGCGCGTCAGCTCCCACATCTAAAGCAAATCCCTTCCTGCTCCAGCAGTGAGATCAGCAGCAGGCTATCCCAGCAGTGCGTTATCCCAGCAGCGGGCTATCCCAGCAGCAGGCTATCCCAGCAGCATGTTATCCCAGCAGCAGGCTATCCCAGCAGCAGGCTATCCCAGCAGCAGGCTATCCCAGCAGCAGGCTATCCCAGCAGCGGGCTATCGCAGCTATCCCAGCAGCGGGCTATCCCAGCAGTGCGTTATCCCAGCAGTGCCTTATCCCAGCAGCGGGCTATCCCAGCAGCAGGCTATCCCAGCAGCATGTTATCCCAGCAGCAGGCTATCGCAGCTATCCCAGCAGCGGGCTATCCCAGCAGTGCGTTATCCCAGCAGTGCATTATCCCAGCAGTGCGTTATGCCAGCAGTGCGTTATCCCAGCAGCAGGCTATCCCAGCAGCGGGCTATCCCAGCAGCATGTTATCCCAGCAGCAGGCTATCGCAGCTATCCCAGCAGCGGGCTATCCCAGCAGTGCCTTATCCCAGCAGCGGGCTATCCCAGCAGTGTGTTATCCCAGCGGCGGGCTATCCCAGCAGCTGCTGTGGCCTGCAGCACCCCGAAGCATGAGCCAGAGCAGCCGGCATCGCTCTGGGAGGGGATCCCTCTCCCGGGGCTTCCCCAGGCAGGGGCTCTGGGCGCTGGGGCAGGGATGGACACAGCAAAGCCTGGACTTGGCCCCAGACCGAGCCCCACAAGAGTCACCGCCCTGGTAGGGCCGTGGTGCTGCTGGTGAGTGATCCCACAGTTACGTGCTTTATCACACTTCCACAGAGGTCACAGGCTTCTAAAATGGCATTTTGCTGTGCAGTGTCTCGCTCTGGTCATGGCTCGACAGCCTTTTATCTCCAGTTTTGGAAGAGAAAATGGATCAAACCCGGTTCACTAGAACACTTGTTCTTTATCTGTCAGATTTGACACGCTGCTCATCCACACCTCTGCACCGCGATGATCCCCACGGGCGGCACCAGCAGCACCGCGCTGGCGCGGGGGCGGAGGGGACGGGGGAGGTGGGCTGGGACGTGGGCTCCGCTCTCCCTGGGGACAGTCATGCTCAGCCTGTCCTGGGCTGTCAGAGGGGCCCGGCCGCCGCGGTCCCCGTCCCTGTCCCCGGGGGAGGCTGCTGCTGCGGGGGGTCCCTGAGCTCCCCCAGGCAGGCAGCCACCGGCAAGCTGCAGGAGGGCAGCTCAACGGGCAGCTTTACCGAGGAAGGGGCTCCATCCGTCAGACCCCACCTCGCTCTCCTCCGAAAGCACGGACAGAACCTGGCGGGGAAAAAATCTGCAGTCAGTGCAGCTCAGGTGCTGCCCTTCTCTGCCCCAAACCGACAGACTGGCTCAAACCAGAAGCAAAAAATGACTCAAATTTGCAAGAGTTTAAGAGAAAGAGATTATCAACAACACTAAAACCCCAGATACTTCAAGCACGACATCCTGCGGGAAGTGCTGAGGCAGCCGGATTCCGCGTGAAGATTATTTTATGACAATGCCAGGAGGTCGGGGAGCTGAGCACAGCTCCCAGCTCTGCCTGAGCACTGATAATTCCGAGAGCAAAGCCCGCAGTCTCCCCACGTGGCCCACCGCGAAGCTGAGCTGGGCAGTGGCAGGGACGAGCCCCCCGCGCAGGACTGCTGCGAACGCCGGACCCCCCGCTCTCCCCCCAGCTCCCACCTTCAGGGCAGAGGTGTGGGCTGCGGGAGGGATGGGTGCAGAGTCAGCCCCCGCTTCAAAAAATTTCAATATTGCAACTCAACTCACTGTATTTTTATTAACGGTCTAGATTTTGAATTTTTGCATCTTATTTTGTTATACTCAGAATAGGATGTGGGATGTAAAACCAACATTGCCCATGGCGGGGGGGTTGGAACTGGATGCTCTTCAAGGTCCCTTCCAACCTAAACCATTCTATGATCCTATGATTCTGTGTTTTCCCATCACGGGGAGGAAAACCTGGACGCCTGGCGGGTGCCGGAGGCAGGAGGACGCTGAGCCCAAGGAGACGCTTTGCAGACAGAGCTGCCATTGGGAGCGCGGGGCAGCCCCGGGGCAGGGACCCCGCAGACACCCCTCGCAGCATCACTTCTCGCAGCGCCCCGGGCCGGGGCAGCCAGCACAGCCGTGCCGCGGGAGGGATAAATTACCGTTATGGACCAATTCCACCAACCCCCACAACAAACAGCCACCGCTGCTCCTCTGCAAGGCAGAGCATCGCCCTTCACTCACCCACCTGCAGAGGGAACTGGCCCAAGCCACGCTGCCAAACCCGCTAGGATTTATCACCTACCAAATCTGAAATCTAAACACAGGCTTATTTTCATTGCACTTTGCAGCTCTCCACTTGTCATCTCTCTAGCGTTTCAGCACTCCTGGGTTTGAAGAGCCAATGTCAAAAGCCTTTTGAACTGCTTTATATCTATGACAGGCGTTTGTGTCTGTGTACAGACATATATATAATGGTTCGCTCTGGTACCTGCCACTCCCCTCTAGTTCGGGGTCTGTGGAAAATTGTGGTTTTAAAGGTTTATGGCTTAACTTCTGCAGTTTGCCTGGGTGAGACCTGACGGTGTGTTATCAGCCCGGAGCTGACACTGCGCGCTCACAGCCCCGTCCTCAAAACCCGCACCGCAGGGTTTTGGTGTGCTGGGGACGTGCTGGGGGCGTGCTGGGGACGCGCAGAACGCAGCGCGGACGCTGCCCACCGTGTGAACTGGAGCGGGTGCGTGTCCAGCGCCGGACGCAGGGACGGCAGTGGCACAAGGGGCCGGAGCGACCCGCGGGTGGCCGAGCACCGGAGCCGGGAGGGAACGGCGTGGGGGGCGGCCGGAGCCAGCGGGACCCGCCAGCACCCGCCATCGCCTCAACGCCGGCGTCTCTGCCGAAGGAACGAAACCAGAAGGAGTTCAGGTTCAGAAGAAGGACAAGCAGGGTCTGGGCTGGGCAGAAGGGGACGATGTTGCTGCCTGTGCCACTGGAAGAGAATCGCTACAAATAAATCAATAAAATGGACCCTTTTCTCCTGTGTCTTGAGCCTCAATTCGGGCATTAGAGATGCAATCTCTTATCACCATATTGCTCATAAAATCATTTTAATAATTACTTTCAAGCCTGATCACACCTCCTATCATTAATAACACCGGCCTCGTGCAAATATAGCAAATATTAAATAATGGAGATTCTTTAAGCATATTACTTTCAAGGCTGAACGTATTACTTTCAAGCTGAACTGTCACTTACCTACTGGGGTGCATTTTTCTCAAAGAAAAAAAAAAAAAAGGAGCCTATACTGTTTTGTTTAGAGAACATAAAAAGGAACTATAACACTGAGAAAGCGAAAACAGACCACGAAGCGCTGTTTGCTTTGCCTGTCCTTTTTTTCCTTCCTAGGGTAACTAACACTTCTTGCTGTTTATTGCGCACGTGGTATTGTATTGTATGGTATTGTATGGTATGGTACTGTATTGTATGGTATTGTACTGTGTTTGTCATGAAGGGGCTTTCTACAGGTACTCCTGCTCTGGAGCTCCCTCCCCGCCGGGCCTGGCTGCGCGACGGACGTGGAAAGCAGCTGGGAGTGCCCCAAAACGCTCCAGACACACACGCTGTTTCACAGTAAGGCTGTGTTTATTTAAACAAGACCTCTCCTACACCCGCACCGAATAAAGCGTGCCATGGTCATGTAGTTGGCTTTGCGTACGTCGCATGAGCTGCAGTTTCAGGCTCCTGACAAAGAGTTTCTGGGAAGTGCCTTTATCTTTACGTGGAGGTCCCAGCACCGCTCAGGTAAGACGCCCTAAAAGCACCATTGCATTGGAGGAGAAAGCCCTCCGCAGAACTAACGACAACCTGTAAAAGTGAAGAATGAAGTGACAGAAGGAGCAAAAATTTTATCACACCCAGCCAGTATGGGCCCAGGGAAATTTATAGAATAAGGTTAATAAAAACAGGATGGAAAATCAATAGCAGAAGGAAAGACAGGCACAAATCAGCATTTATTTATATATTTATGTTGAGTGCCTCATTCACTGCTGGCCTGCTAAAGAGATATCCCAAGAAATGCTGAAGCCGCACGGTGCTCATCCCGTGAAAACCACGCGGGACCCGGCCCGTGCCAGGTGCGAAGGCGCAGCTGATATGAGAGCATCGTCTGTCCACGTTTTGAAGTCAAAGCGGTGAAACTAACCCCATCTAAACTCTCACATCTTCCAAGTCCTCAAAAGATTGCCTTTGCAAATACTTTTCTTATCAAATATGATTCGTACCATTAATGGCTTTTGCTTGGCAGTTCCAGATGACTAATGAGCTTGCTAACAATGTTCTCACGCCATCCTTTTGCTCAGAATATGTTTAAATGATCTGGCTGTAAAACCCACGGTAGTTAACACGAGTTCACGGTTGTTGCTACTTTTTCTGAATGCACTGTCAAGGTTCCTCAGACTGTGTGCTTTCAAGGTTACCACAAATTAAAAGCTCTTTTGGCTTACTCTTCAGAAGTTTAATGGCAATCGCGCTATATGCGGTAAATCAACCCTTGAAAGGCATTTACGCAGCAGAAACACATGGACAAATATTCCTCCCCACCAGCACCACAGCCTGGCGCGCGTCCTCCCGCACAGGTCCGCCTGGGCCAGCAGCTGCCTGTCAAGCCCCGGGAGGGTGCACTGCCGCAGGACTGGCTAAAAACACGGATGAAAGGAAGTCATTTCCTATCAGCCTCTTCCAGAAACTCATTTCTGTTACTTAATAAGCAAAAGCTTCCAAGAACTGAAGGAGGAAATACATCCCACCCATGTCAAAATAAAAATAAAGATGACTCTCAAATGCTAGCATCTCAGGTCAAAAAAAATTACCCTTCAGGCGAAGTATTGTACAGGCTTGCTACAGAGAAGGCATTAATCCAAATTCATTCTACGTGCGCTGGCTCCTGCCCCTTTTCCTTCTACCACCTCTCGCCATCTCACGCGCTGGCCCAGCTCGGCCGGAGAGCTCTTCCAGGTGCTTCCACACCAAGCCTGCGTGAGCCAGAGAAGGGGTAACCGAAGGAGGGCAGTGAATTAAAAGGGCTGAGGTTACTGTGAGTTACTTCTCCCTCTGGCTCCTCGGCTGGCTGTTGGACCACGGTGGACTCAGCAGTTGATGCCAGCTCCCCCCGGGCGTCCAGCAGCAGCCGGTCCCTGCGTCACCTCTGAGAGCCGCTCCCTGGGCACCCTCGGGAGCTGCACGTCGGGTGACGAGGGGTCCGGGTGCCCTCACAGAGGTATGTAGTGCTGGTTTGGCCACTGGAGGATCTTTCCCAGGTCTCCAGGCACCGCTGGAGCGTGGGTTTCCCTGCCAGCTCCCCGCAATGGCTCAGTCACCCTGGGATGGAGGGATGTCCCCAGGCGCCATAGTTTAGGCAGATGAGTCACACACCAAGAAGCACCAGCAGTGCCTCCTCCTGGGCTTGCTAAGATTCGTGTCGGTGGTTTTGCCCTTTCTCTGCCATTACAGAAGAACAGAGAACTGTCCTTAGCATTGCTTTGGGAAACGAGTTTTCAGGAAGAGGGAAGCTAGGGAAGCGTTTATACAGCATATTTTAAAATGAAGCAGTGTCTTCTGCCATGAAAGAATCTCTTCTGCTCATTTTAAGTCTCATAACATGATCGATAGTCAAACAATTTTTCAGCTCCAGCTCCCGTGTATGTGTTAACTTGCAATTATGCTCACAGTGTGTAGGGGCATAGTGCAGTATCGACAAGAACGGAAATATCTTTCTAACTCTACTGAAATATTTGCCCACATCCCACTTGTTTCCTCCTCTTAACCTTCCTGGTTATACGTTTTATCTTCAAAATGATGCAAATGTTGCTAAACAAAAATTGGTGCAAGGCAGTGAAATGTTTTCTTTGTCAAGTTGACGTAGAAAGCAACTAATTACATACAGAATTCCTGCTCCTGTAAGGTGGTCTCCAAACCTCAGGACCCTCCAGCATCTCAGTAGTGAATCTGCAACATTGGACAACAGTATTTTCCTCAAACTCTCCTTTCTTTTCTAACGCTGCTTTTATTTATTTCAGTGCTCTGCTGAGCAGCCTTGAGCATCCTGGAAATCCCAACCAGAATCCACTCTGCTGCCCTATGTTTGAACTTTGTTTTGAAAGTCGACTTTAATTATCCTTGCACTGGCTTCCAAGGCCAGATAGCCTACAGCTGTCCTGGCTGCAGCGGTCACCAAGAGAGAAATCACCGGGCTGGAGGCAGGAAGAGGCCCTCAGACAGTCTCTTGGCCGCAGTACCACATCATCATCCTGCTGAACAGCTTTGGGCTGTGTTAATGCGTGGGCAAATTAGGCAGCTCATCCATTGGTGTCACCGAGGGTCTTTCCATTAGTTTTAATGGGCTTTGGGTCAGACCCTTCCACAGGAGCGGTTAGCGAATGACCAATCATAAAAACACCTTCTGGTGACATGTTAAATATTCTCAACCATATGCAAATATCCTCAGCTGTTGATGACAAACAGCAGCCATCCCTCGCTTGCGCAAAGGCTCACCGTTGCCAAACACAGCCCCGAGGTTTTCACGGCGCCCTGTGCAGGTCGCTGTACGAGGAGAGCTGCCGCCACCGCTCGAGAAGCTGGCTCAGGCTGGTGGGGACGGGTCTGCACTGAGAGGGAGCCTCGGGCCCCCCTCCGACCCACACACCCCATGGCGAAACGAGCCAGCGGACGGCAGCTCGGCAGCCGGGTAACGGCTTGGCCACTGTCCCCCACGCCACGTCTGTGGCTGGAGATGAGAAACCGGAGCTGTTGGTGGATGAAGCGCCCAAATGGCAACACCCTGCGTGGAGCTGTGTGGCTGGGCTGGAGCTGCGGGCAGCGGGGGCCGGGAGGTGACGGCACGGCAGAGACCGCCGGCGGTGCTGCTGGAGGCAGGGCAGGCAGGCACCGCGCGGTGACAGCCCCCGCCTCACCCGACCGGGGCCCGAGGAGTCCCCCCAGCACAGACTTCTGAGGGCAGAGGCAGCAGCGCCGCCGAGAGAGGAACCCCCGCTCTCCCCTCTGCGCAGACCAGGGGATGTCAATCTGCAGCCAAAACACCGAAACCAGAGATTCATTTCTCCTTTCTCGTCCTCCTCTTTGTGCATGTATGTAATTGACTTTAATTAAGCTCGCATAGCTTCTAAACCATGAAACCTAAATATCTCTGGGATCAAATGACAGCATCAGGAGAGAAATTACTGCAGCATGACATATAAATATTACTACTTCACAAATGAATAAGTCTTAGATTGTTTTTCTTTTCCCTAGATCTTTTTCTTAAACTTTGTGCCTGCTTGCTCTTCTGCTTCTCCTTTGGTAAGACATCACCAGCAACAGATAAATAGTACCCAAGAGAGAGCAGAAGTCAAAGTTCTGGAGGAAGCCGGGCGGCAGAAAACATAAATATTGTATTAGTCCATTTCAGTAAAAGGCCTTCCCAGCCGCTGAAACTGAGTCACCGCACCAGGAACCCGGAGAGCACCGTGCCGTGCTGAACCAGTGCTGGGGTTTTGCAAGCAAACAAACCGTATTTGACACATTTAGCCAACAAAAACCAGAGACTCTGGGATTCGCCTGGCTCTCCCAGCCTTGCACACATCCTCACTTTGTTCCTGACAACAGCAGCGCCTCCTCGGAGCCCTTCTGCTTCCTTCTCCCAGTCAGACCCACAACCTTCACCAGAGGCACAGTTTCATTTCAGTCATAGAATCACAGCATGGTTTGGGTGGGAAGGGACCTTAAAGGCCACCCAGCGGCACCCCCTGCCCTGGGCAGGGACACCTCCCACCAGCCCAGGTTGCTCCAAGCCCCGGCCAACCTGGCCTTGAACCCCTCCAGGGATGGGGCAGCCACAGCTTCTCTGGGCAACCTGGGCCAGGGGCTCACTCCCCTCACAGCCAACAATTTCTGCCTCACATCTCATCTCAGTCTCCCCTCTTCCAGTTTAAAGCCATTCCCCCTCATCCTATTACAACAGACCCTGCTAAAAAGTCCCTCCCCAGCTTTCCTAGAGCCCCTTTAGGGCCTGGCAGGGGCTGGAAGGTCTCCCCGGAGCCTTCTCTTCTCCAGGCTGAACCCCCCCAGCTCTCCCAGCCTGTCCTCCCAGCAGAGGGGCTCCAGCCCTCCCAGCATCTTTGAGGCCCAGGAGCTATTCCCAGAGTTACTGGCTACCCGAAATTGCACCAAAACCAGGAATCCACCGTCCTGCGCAGCCGCTGCAGCAAGCAGACACTAAACTTGTCACGTTTTCTTTCATTGCTACAGAACCGCTACTGCAGTTGCCAGCTTTGGGGTGGTCAGGACCAATATTCATCTCCTCCCTCGTTAATCCCATGCTCATGATCCTCCTTCCCCCCCATAACAAGCTCCCCCTGCTCTCAGAAACCTGATTAGCACACGAATATCAGCTGTTCGTGCAGGAGGAGCCCCAACCATCAATTAGTGATTTCATTTCTTCCATTTTCTATCGATCCCTTACTGTAGCTCAGATCCCTCATTTCTAGCTCTGACCAGTCTCCCGCTGACTGCGGGCTCGTGATCAGTAATTACCTAAAGTTCACAAATATTTCAGACAGCAAAAGCTATGGAGTTCAATTCACATCTCTTTTATGTTACTAAAATACTAAGCAATTCCACCAATTTCAGCACTTACCTTAGTTTACTTCCAGTGCGGCGGTGATCAGGAGTCAGCTGGTAATTAATTTAGTCTAATTGCATGCTCGCTATGTGTGTGTGCACTTCTTTAAAGACCCAGATATTTATCTGTTTCTGCAAATATTTAGTACAAGGCAGGCGCTAAGAGCATTTCAAACTAAACAGTTAAAATTTGTCATAACTACGACAAATTCAAATAGAGAAGTTATAATTATTTGCTCAGTTCAGCTCTGGGAGTCGTTCTATGTGTGTACAGCAGAACTGGCTGCCAAAGAAAATTACTGTTTTGCTGTATTTTGGCCTTGCTCTGCGCAGAGTCCTGAGAAGCTCTGGGTAGAGGATATTAACGAAGATCAGCACTTAATTTGTCCATGAGAACTAATTTGCTGTGGAGGTAGAGCAGCTCAAAACCAGCCAGAAACTCGGGGTGGGGGGGGTTAGGTGGCTTTTTCCCCCCAGGAGGCGACATCCAGGCAGGCAGTTGTAAGCCTGAGGAATGCAAACAACCGACGTATCGGTGTGATAGCTTCACTTTGCGTCAGTGTAAATAACTAAATAATTAATTGTTTAAAATATTAATGTTGATGCCTGATGGCTTTTCATGTCTAGGTACGGCTGCTTGTAAGATCAGCGGGTGTGTTTCAAAGTAGAGGAACCGCTGCGTTTGGCAGCAGCTTGTTGCCGGTTAGAAAGAGACGGTACCTGGAGGTAATTGCTTTGAGAAGTAGCACTAATTTTGTTTTCACATCCTGCTTACGGAATAAAGACTTGTTCTAATTTCTATGTTTTACAAAGGCATAAAGTCGAATGCTGTAATGCTCGTTGCATTTTGACGCGGGCCATTAGGACAAACAGCAGAACTTAGGTGCTGCAAGTGCAATATAGAACCCCAAATGCGTATTGCTCATCTATGTCTTTTAAAAATATGTTTAATTTTTGGAATACGAGCGATAAGAAGGACAGAATAGAGGGGAAATGGAAAGGAATATGCATACCCTGTGACGTGTTTAGTATTCCAGGGTGAGAAAGCAGCAAACAGATAGTTTACCATGTGCCCTTTCATTCGAAAGGCCACCTGCCAACTCATTCCCATTTTCCCTTCACTGGCTTATCAGATGCATATAAATGAAAGTATTCCTGGGATAGGCAGAAGCGCTCATCTGCAGCAGGAGCCTCTAGTGAAGGAGTCCGGCCGCAGCGGCTCCTCTTCGGCACCTGCAAAACATAGCATCCTTCAGAGCAAAACTCTTAACGTATGTCGTCCGCCTACTCGGAATTACACAGCCCATGAATTACAAAGGTCTTTCTATTCTGACAGTAGCCGCAACCCAAATACCTCGGCAGCCTGTGGTACAGTCCTGAGTTTCACTCCTGAGGGGTCCGTTGGCGGCGCGCGCGGCTCCCGCTGCTCCGCAGGCGTGTGGGGAGGGCCCCCGCAGGAGAAAGGCTGCGGTGGAAGCACCAGAGGTGCTGCAGCTTCGGCACGGGAGCCCCAGACGCCAGCGCCAGCGGGGGCTGCGGCAGGGAGGGCAGGTTGCCACCCGGACTTCTGCCGGCAAATTTGCAGCAAAGGCTTTGGCTTCCTGTTGCGCTACAAATAGCCAGAAAACAGATTATTAATCATTGGCAACTCAGTTCAAAAGAGGCAATGATTGTGTTCATGGTGCAGAGATACCGTGGGGCTCGGGGAAATCCCATAGAAGGCACTGAGTCCCCCCGACACGCGCTCACACACGCACGCAAACATACACGTGCACACACGCACGCGTGCAAGCACTCGATGCGCCTCCATTGACTCCGAAAGGCTCTGGAAGAGCTCTGTAAGAACCAACCACCCGTCTGCCTTTGTCTTCCCAACCGTCTTCTTTCTCTGGTTTCGTGAAGGAGACGCAATAGATGCGTTCCCTTTTTTGACAATGTTAAGTTACTGTACTTGTTTCTCTTGGGCAAATATCCCCATCACGCCCCCAGGGCACATCTTCTTAATCTACTTGCTTTACCCTGCAAGATAATCCTGAAAAACTTCAGGAGGTGTTTCAGGAGGAGAAATCAGAAGTAAAATGTCAGTATAATGACTACTTTTTGTTTTGGTGAATGTTCTCCATCTTACTTTTGTTGTTTTCTTTTGCCCTCCAATCCCTTCACTTTCTCAGTAAATGAATGATTAATTGCATTAGGCGACTGCTGACCCTATCATAAGTGGTATTGAAATGTTGGCTTTATTAAACACGGTTTTAATGTCACCAGGCTCACTTAGCAGTGTCTCGCGATGGATGATACCGCACGGAACAAGAAATGGCTCATTTATAATTGTTGACTCAGCCGCTCTCCGTGCAAACTGCAGGAAGCAGCAGCTCCGACGGGCTGGCGCCGCGTTCCTGTGCTGTCAGCTGGTGCGGGCAGGACGGGGGCTGCAGGGAACCGTGGGGTGACCGGCCCTGGGACCCTGCGCGTGGTGGCCATCGAGCAGCCCAGCCCCCGGTGAAGCGGGAGCTGCTCCTCCACATGCACGTTACACGGACCCCTCGCCCAAAGGTGAGCCCAGGGCTGGTACCCGGTTAAAAACACCAACCAAGGGGTCCACTTTTGGTGCCCTCAGTTATTGCTTATTCCTTGTCTCTGTTTCAGCCTGCTGTGACTCCACGGCCGACTCCGCAGAGCTGCCCAAACCTGACGGAGCGCAGGGGCAATGCCCGTCACCCGCGGCCAGCAGACCTTCTCCCTTCCATGGACCTCACCAGGACCTGAGAGCGCTCAGGGACATACCGTGCAGGTCCTCAAATTCACACCAGTGACCCGAGAGGGGCTTCTCAGACTGAACACCAAGTACAGGAGATGGACACCACCACCCCTGACCGCCCATCCCCTGGAAGCCCCGGCGGTGTTTAAACAAACTGAAGAATTGAGCACAATATTGACATTGGCCTCAGCAATACTGACCGTTCCCCAACGGCACACGTCGCCGTATGGTCTGCAGCGTGTCATCACAACCACGAGCCACACCACCAGCTCGGGCCCCGCCATGGGACAGGCAGCCAGAGGCACCGGCCGTGCACAGGGGCATCCCCAGAGCGTGGTGTGCCACAGCTGAGGTGTGCAGCAAGGCAAGAAAGGAAAGCCTAAAATCTGACATCGGTTTCAAAATTACATCATCAGGAAGACTGTCTTGGCTGCCTTTGAATTGAAATGCAAATGCCATGGGGCCGGGGGCTGCCCTTTGCCAACAGTGGTCTGACTGGGCTTCAGTGCGTTGTTCTTACTCCGCTGAAAATTTCTGTAAGTTCTCAATGGACACCAAAATTAAACAAAGGTCGAGCTACCCCGAGGAAAACAAAACAAAAATAAAGTAAAAAAAACCAAACCACCCAAACTTTTAAAGGTAGATACAAGTTTCTCAAAGGATATTCCAAATAATCCATATATTAATGATGTACTACTGGAGAATCAGGCAGACGGTGAATTGACCACAAAGGCCATTCAGAATGGACAAACACTGCGTAACCAAGTAACCGTTAAAAAGGGCACTAGATATTCTCCGTGCAGAATTCCCCAAAGCTTGTCAAATCTCCCTGAAGTTTATTTACATTAAATTCTATATACAAGAAAACAAGGAAGCTTTGTACTTTAACTCTTCAGGGAATCACAACGTATCAGCAGTGAAAGGAAGTTTGACAGACATAGAAATGCTAAATGGATTCTTGTATCAGTACGATCAGAGTGATTACCAAATAAATTTATAATTATGAGACACTTCAAGTATTATGAGAAATAAAAGATCAAACACACCTCATTATCAGGGAATATGAGCTGAAATGACAGACTATATCAACATGCCATGCTGAGAAGATAAAGATCGTGTTACCACTGAATTTTTCATATCCTCCAAAGGTCAAAATCACTTCACCATAAAATTTTCAGTGTCACAAAACTCATAAGTTGTAAATGTGTTTTTGTTCTAGTCTAGTCATGCACACAAATTATTGGAACCCTTAAATTGCTAGAACATCAAATAAAAAAATCAGGATATGATAGTTGTCATCATGACATTAGAGTGAATATTTCTGAAAATCTAATCCATTGGAGATGGTCATAATTACTGTAAAATTGCTTCCAAAACTAATTTGTTCATGCACACGCAAATGAAAGAGAATTACATTTCCCTTTTCTCTTTTTCTTTTTCTTTTTTTTTTTTTTTTTTGGTACAAAGGAGAGAAAAGACACCAGCCTCCTTTAAATATTAGGGTTTTACTCAGGTTTTGATCCCTCTCTGCAATTTGCTAATCAAGGGCCTTGTAAAGGAAGCAGGCTTCACGCTTGAAGTCTTACGGAGCTGTAGTCAGGACGCTAATTTTAAGCGCAGGTTCAGGCATCCCGGCGTTCCCACGCGGATCGCAGTAAGGGACGGTAATTTCCAGTCTTGCTGTTTTCCAAAGTTGGTATTTCTGCCACCGTGGAAGGGAAAACAAAACTGCGAAATCCCCACGCTCGGTCTGTTCGTAGGGTGTTCCTCAGGAGCTCACCCTCCATTAGCAAGTCTCCTCCGTTGCCTCATGTGGTTCAGGACGTTCTGGTTTCCCCTTGGGGGCCGGAGCTTTACCCCTATTTATGGCTATTTGCAACAGGAAGAAAAGCGCGCACAGTCTCTAGGCCCAAGGTGTGATTCAACAGCAATTCTGAAGCGTGTAACAAGTCACCGCATTAAGGGAGATGTTTTCTCTGAGGCGTGGGTTTGTGCGTGCATATCTCAAATATTTATCCCATGTTTATTTGATATACTCCTGACTTAACAAAGCAGATAAGGGAGTCGATTCTGTTGCAGTTTTGTTCTTTAATCATGACAAGTTTTGCTTCTTTACAACTAATATTATCATTCCCTTGTCATTATTTACATGTCTTCTTTCGCTGCTGCTGATAAATGAGACTTAATTGAATTTAATATTGTAAACCATAGGAGCAAGCCCATTAGCCAGGCTGAGCTGCTGCCGTTGTACTCGTTGGTATCAATTACCCAACCAGGCCACAAGGGAGTTTGCAGCTTAGTTGCTGACCCAGTAGACAGAGACCAAGGTTTCCTCCCCAGCTTTTCACCAGCGTCAGACCCAGGGTACGAAGTCTTCAGCACTGGCATATTATTTATGAAATTAATGAAGCCCTGTCATTGCACACAAGGTAGAAATTGTTGGTGCTCACTGCTAATGAGATGTTTTGCTTCACGTTCTCAAGCACAAAGGTGCCGTGAAGGTTACCGGGGACTAATGAACAGGTAATGAAGCAAAAGGAATGAGTTGGGATTTTCTGCAGTTGCTGGGACTTAAAACTTGCGTTTTGGGTGTGCAGTACCTTCGTGATCAGGTTTTCACAAAGGGGAGAGATGCGGGAACTACCTCCAAGGTTTCCCCACAGTCCCTGTGGCTTGTAACGTTGTCATTGCCTCCACTAGAAAGGTGAAGCTGTTACAATATACAGAAAGTCCGCAAGGTTTTTGTTAGGCTGGGAGTTATCTTTTGGAACATCACCTTGAAAGGAATCGGCTCATGCTTGAAAACACGGCTTTTGATTTCTTCCCTTACCCGTGGGCTGAGAGCGGTTTGCACATGACGGGGTCCTTCGTAGTAAAATCCTACAGAAAGAACAGTTTCTTGCAAGTCATGCTCAGTCTCGACGAGAATAGCATTTGGGCAGGGTGTTTGGATTTGAAACCTCGAGGGTGAAAAAAGGGTGTTAAAATACTGAGCTAAAGCGCACTTAGTCTTCCAGCATAAATTACACAGTTGCTTAATATTATTTACTAGTGTAAAAAATGTGCTTATAACGTTCAGGCAAACACAGCAAACATCCAAATGCACATATTTGATAGATCTCTCAAAGAAAACAAGGTATGTACTGGTATCCATGACAACAAAGCCACTAAGATCCATGGGCGTGTGAGCAAGATACTGTTTAGCATTATGTAAATTTAAAAAAACCTGGTACTGTGAAGGGTGGAGTTTTTCAGCATACATATTAAGTTTTTACCAGTCCCCAATTTGGTGTCTTGATGTTTGGTGGCCACGATGCCGGGGGTTTGTGAGGAGGTAGAAGCCCCCCCAGGCAGCCAGGAGAGCCGCTGGCATCCCACTCCGAGCCGTGGGGATGCCAGTGGGGCTCTATATCCCCCTCATCCCGCTCCGAGCCGTGGGGATGCCAGTGGGGCTCCATATCCCCCTCATCCCGCTCCGAGCCGTGGGGATGCCAGTGGGGCTCCATATCCCCCTCATCCCGCTCTGAGCCGTGGGGATGCCAGCGGGGCTCTGCATCCCTCACATCCCGCTCCGAGCCGTGGGGATGCCAGTGGGGCTCCGCATCCCCCGCATCCCGCAGCAGGACCTGGGAGCAGGGTGAGCGAGGAGCGGAGTGGCATGCTGCTGGCATCGGGTGTCCGGTGAGCCTGGACTGGTGGGAGGCCATGCACGAGGCTGACCAGCACTTGACACGAGGTCTGCCTCCAAAAGACCTGCCCATCCTGCCCTTGTCCCTGTGCCGCAGCTTTCCTCCCCGTGGCAGCTGCCCGCAGCTCCCACAGATGCTCCTCCATCGCCCAGCCCCGCGGAGCCAGCGGTCGCTCCCAAGCGCAGCCACGTTTGATGCGGAAGAGGCAGCAGGCAGACCCTGGGTGAACTGGGGGCGCTTCTAGGCACGGGTCTAGGCTGGAGATGATACTCACGGCAGGAATGAAACCCTGCGATGTGCTAAGAAGGGAATGGTGCCAGGGGGAATCAAAGGCCCTCCTCTGTCCCGTTCCCCTGCCTCGCTTCAAGTGCCTTTTTGCCATCTGTGGACACCTGCCATATAAAGCGGCACCAGTTCAGAGCTGCCTTAAACCGATGTTAAAGTAAAAATAAACTTGAAAATCAGGGTAGCCCACCGTGAAACCTGCAGGTCTCAAAGCACTGTGGAAAGGAACGAGGTTACCTGAAATTAGCGTCCGCCGGTCCCGTGAGCCAGGGCTGGCTCTCCTTGGATGGCTCTTGCCAAACTCAGCTCTTTCTGGCCCGTCAGCACTTGCCAACAAACCAGACAAATCCGGCACCTCTGGATTAACGCAGCCACTGCAGTCCCCCAGCAATCCTCCCTTTAGGTCCTGTAAACCCACAGTCTCACATGGAGCTCTGTCTGCAAGAACCAGAGAGAAAGAGCAAAGGCAGCTGAAATGCGGCCCCGTGTTGCTTCCCTTGGGTTCCCGTTGTGGTCCCACTGAGCTTTTTTCACTGCTGAGCTGCTCTCATTCACAAGCGCTAAGGGACCTCTTCAGGCATAGTGGTGACAACAAAAACCTCTGCAACCACTGGAAGTTATCACTCCTCCTGTGAAGTCTCCCCTTTCAAAGAGCAGCTTTCAAAAAAGCCATCGTGAGTGTTTTTCTTTGCCTGTCGCCGTATGGGAGGAGGGCTGCGAGCTCGGCGTGGCGGCGGCCAGGGCTCAGTCACCATGCGCTGACACAGGGAAACGACAAGGATGTACCAGAAAGGTGGCCTTGCCGTGCAGCTGTAGATGGCATCTGGCAGGTGGAGCCCTGCTCACTGCCGGGGGGGGATAAGAAGATCTGATGGCCTCTTCCCAAAACCCCTGCCTGGGCCCTGCAAGGGAAAACTGGGTCTAAGTTTGTCCCTTCTTCCACAGGAACGAGCCTGGTGGATACAGAAGAGTCACTTTTGGTATAAATCCAACCTCGTTGTGCCCGGTCCTGTCCTACCCCATCTGCCAGGCCAACATCTGATACAACTGCTCAAGGAAAAGTAAATTCAGATTTCCTTCGACGATTTCAACAGGGAGAATGCAAACATATGCGGATGGGAACAACAGCAGAACCACCAGGTCCCGCCCGTGGTGCCCGAAGCATGGCAGCACATCTCACCCCGCGTCCCAACATGTCCCTGAATGCCACCACAGGCACGGTGGTGTCTCAGACACCGAAGGGACCAGGCAGAGCGGTCGGCATGGCTCGGCGGCTCTCTGGGTCACCTGTCCCACCACCCGTGGGTTCTTCTGGACGTGCTTAGAAACATGAAGTCCCACACACCGCTGCTTTCAAAGTTCGGTCTTGAGGATAGACTGAAGGTCAGGGTCAGCCAAAAGCTTGGAGGGGCTCTACATCGGCGTGGAAAGGCCTCGGTAGGCAGAACACCTGTGCCATCCCTTATTTACGGGAGACTAGACATACTGTAGTTTATTTTTAGGATAAATAGTTCATTCTATTGCCTCAATTTCATAACTTTTCATTTCTAACATAAATTCTCAAGAGCAAAAGTAAGTAGAAAGTGAATAATATAATAATATATAATAATAAATGAATAACTTTGGGACAGAAATTATGATGTCCTTTCAAATGAGGTCACTGGGTAACGCACGAGTCCAGTTTCTCTCTGAAAGGTTTTGTGCGTTTTGGTGTTTGTTTTTTTTTTTCCACAAATGGCTTTTTTATATCCTGAGAAAAAGGTTGTGTGAACCCAGAGTGCCCGTTGAAAAATCTGCTGTTATGTTTATGCACTGTACAACTGGCCAGATTTTGTGACACGAGTAGCAATTTTGCAAAGGAACAAAAACAAAACAATTAGTGCCTGGGTGAAAACCATGTATGCAAAATGTCAGCGCAGGGCACCTTTTTGCAGATAGGATGTAGTAGTTACAGCTCCTGAGGGCAGGTTCATAAGGGAATTGTTGGCCCAACCTCCACTGCAGTGCTGGGAACAGGGTGCCGGCAGGTGTTTTCGAGGATGAGGCGCGGAACACAAGGCTCTGTGCGCCGCTGCCAGCACCCGAGAGATGAGGGCACTGACGCCCACCGCCCGCCAGCAGCTGTTGGGTGGCAGAGGCAGCTCTCGGCGCGTGGGGACCGCGCTCCTCGTGAGCAGGGCTGGGACCCCCACAGCCTCCTGGGGAGGGGATGGTGCTCCCGTGGGGATGGGGGAGGCAGAGACGTGGCTGTTTGCTTGGGCCACGGGCAGGGAGCCGGCAGCTCCGTTCTCCTCATCCTCACCAGCCTTTTTGCATCTCCCATACCGCGCTGTGATGTGGACACGGGTCCGTTTTCTGGCGCAGCTGTGAGTACCGCACCCCAGCGCCAAGCGGCAGTGCCTTGGACACGGGCAGGCTCATGAATACTAGTGCGCGCCCATCACCTCGCTTTTGGGCTGCTGCAGGAAAAAAATCGCGTAGGGACAGTGCGGGCTGATGGGGAGGCACCGGTGACCTGCGCTCTCCCGCTGCCCCGGGAGCAGTGAGTACCCCCAGCCGCCCTGGGGACTGAACCCATCACCTCCAGGACGTTTCTCCGGGCTCCCGCGTGGTAACACGACAAAGGTGAGCTCCAGCGTGGCCCTGGTTGATCCCCCCCATCTACGGGACGGGATGTTTTGGGTCGCTCCCGCCGAGCCAGCCCAGACCCTGCTCCTGGCCCGGCATCACCACCCTCCCAGGGCTCAGTCGCCCCACGCCGCAGGAGGGGAACCGGCCGGTTCTCCACCCCCTGCGCGAACCCGCCCTGCCCTTTTCTATCCGGGGGGGCTGAAATGTTCAGCGCGGCATAAATTCCTTTAGCCTGCAGTCGTAAAGTGTATTACAGAGATGATTACATTCCTGTGCTAAAGTGTATGCACCTTAATAAAAACCCAGCTAAACTACATATGGAAAAGGTAACACTGCGGATTTATCTTTTTTTCTGTATTTTTTTATAGCCTCCATTTGCTTTTGTTCTCTTTTTTATCCTTTTTGCTTTTATGTTTGCAAGTGATAAATTTTTCCATGTTTTACATTTTATATGTAGTTTATCTCTTTATTTTGTACTCATTTTGCATTGAAAATGGAATGAGTCTTTAGAATAATACAGCTGATATTGAATTTTTTAAATTGCTATTGGGTATATACTGCATAAGGTGGTTATCTGATCTCTAACTTAATCATGTGAAAATATTGCTATGGGGAAAGCTGGCTTGGTAACAATGAGACCCCTATGCTTTCATAAAATTTATTTAACTATAAACCCATTATAAAGCATTAATATAGAATTCTCTTACTTTCTGTCACATTCAGGTCAGATTTATTGTATACCATTACTGAATTCACACCAAAAATTAATCCGTAAACGTACAGTCTCTGTGCAGGATGCTATTTGAGCTTATCAAGATATACTACTGCACTCAGGATTTCCTAGCTACCAAAGTCGGTAAAAATAAACAAAATGGTGGTTTTGCTGTAGTTCACAAGTTCATCTCGCTCACGTCTACCGTAGCTGTAAAAAAAGCACAGCACTTTTTCCCAATAATCATCTACTGCCAGTATGCTATTAGTATTGTTTTAATGCTTTGTATAAATATTTGTCTTCTGTTCTTTAATGGCAGGACTGCAACGTGAACCCAGCGCAGCTCCATGCCGTGCACGCTCTCACTTGGCACCACCGTCCCGCTGATGGAAACCCTCCGCTCAGCGTCAGTCCGGGTAGATCAGCCGTCGCCCGGGAAGGTGGGACCATACGTCTACTAAATGCTCTTCTGCCGACAGCCCTCATCACTGCCACAACCCGCCAAATCGCTTCTCGGTGCCGGGTTTGAAATCCAGGAGAGCGGGTCCTGGGAGGCGAAGCGGAGCCACGGCTCTGCTCGGCCCCGTGGTGTGGGAGCCGTGCTGCGGCCGTGCCAACAGCCCCTCGGCAGGAGGCAGCACGCCCGCGCTGGCCCGGCACCCAGCACCATCCTGATGCTGTGGAAGGGGGTTTCCTGATGGATGTGTTTCTGCTTTTCCCTGGGCTGGATTTACCGCCCCAGCGTTCATCCTGCAGGAGGTTTTGATACAGACGGCAGGTCACAACATGGCATAGAATCCCAGGCTGGCAGGGGTTGGAAGGGGCCTCTGGAGATCATGTCCTCCAACCCCCTGCCAGAGCAGGGTCACCCAGAGCAGGTGGCACAGGAACGCGTCCAGGCGGGTTTGGGATGTCTCCAGAGAAGACTCCACACCTCTCTGGGCAGCCTGTGCCAGGGCTCTGCCACCCTCACAGCAAAGAAGTTCCTCCTCATGTTGAGATGGAATTTCCCGTGTTCCAGTTTGTGCCCGTTGCCCCTTGTCCTGTCCCCGGGCACCGCTGAGAAGAGCCTGGCCCCATCCTCTTGCCCCCCGCCCTTTAGCTCTTGCTGAGCATCGATGAGATCCCTCTCAGCCTGCTCTTCTCCAGCGGAACAGCCCCAGGGCTCTCTGCCTTGCCCAGCACAGAGGTGTGCGTTGCCCTTGCTTAACATCTGGGTGTTTCACGGGAAGCCTGGAAGCTGCAGTCTTGTAAGGTTTCTCGTGTCACAACTGGGGTTTTACTGTGACATTAATTCAGCCTGTTAAGGGGTTGTTTCTAAATGAAACTATTTCTTCCCAAGTTTTTCCTCAGTGACCCCAATGCAGAACGATGGCGCTGTCGGAGCGTGACCCCCGCCACGGCCAGCCCTCAGCTCACACCAGCTGCAGAGCGTCGTGCCACCATGGGCGGCTCCTGGCCTCGTCTTACCCCAGGGGAAGCGGAGGAGCCGTGGTTGGGAAGCTGCTGGTGGGAAGCGCCCAGACGGACAAATCCAAGTACATACGGACACAAGGGAAAGGGGAGAGTTTGTCAGTAAACTGTCCTTTCTGAGATACTTTTATGTTGATTTCTCTTCACATTGCTCAGTATTTTTACCTTAAGGATGGTATATATGAAGTTTGAGAATTACATTTAAATGATGTGAATCTATAAAGTACATTTTCCCATTCCTAACTCACCCTAAAATGAATTTTGGAGGCATTTATGTCAGGCAGTAGAAGCACGAGGGGAATCTTTATTTCCTGTATAATCTAATCACTCTATTTTTCAAGAGTTTATCTCTATAGGACCACCAGAATTTCCATGCCGTATAGGCAAATCCTGCGCATCTGCTCCAGCGCCCGATTCCTCGAGTCTCCAACGTCAGAGGTTCCAAAGGGAAGGCGATAAACCCCCACAGCCGATAGTTAACAAATGCACGACACACAACAAAGCTACTGTCATGCCATGACAATTTGTGCTCTGAAGCTTCTAGCTAATAATATTAAATATTATTAAATATTTTCTGTGTTTTCCACATGTGGAGATTCTTACTATTTATTATGAATACTGGATGCTGACAATGACTCAGATGACAGCTTTCAGCAATTAATTCAATACATATTCATTCTTGATGTAAAGAGCGGTTTTAAGTTGGTTGCCACCTCTTTGATGAGACATAAACTTGTGCCTGCCCCTCTCCGGATCTTTGCCTTCATTACTCTACTGCAAGAAAAGGTGAATACTTTTCTTCCTTTTGATTTCGGGGGTCATTCCAATTAACAGTACAAGTTGTTAAATCTCTGAAACCAAAGTCAACCACAGCATAAATCAATGGACGGATCTGGTCCATTACCTTCCTTATGTATCAAGGAGAAGGAGATATCACATTTGATTTTTCTTTGATTTGAAAGGCGTTTCTCTGGTATAAAACCAAAGTACCAGAGCAGAGAATTAGTGTATCTGAATATAACTTCGCTTTCCATACACTGGTGTGGGGGTACAGCTGTTTCAGCAGAGAGTAAAGGGTTAAAAAGATAAGATGCTGAAGAAGGTGAGGTGAATACTTGCACAAATAAAAAGCAAGTACAGCAGAAGACTTTGAATGTCAACTTTGAGTGTAATTTTTCTTCTACCATGGAAATGGTTAATATAAAAGCATTTCATATTTGTTTTCCCAGAATTTTTGCTCGTGTACATTGCATATTCCCAATAGAGGAAAGCAATATCATACAACGGAGGAAAGCACAGCGCAGAGCCATGCTCATTCAAGTCTTTGCAGTTGTGGGATACACTGGGATTTTCTGCGTCTCGTTTCCCTGTGCGAGGTGAGATCCACAGCTGAAGCTACCTCCTGAATTCCTAGTTGGATGCGTACTGATCTGAGCGAGTTATACTGATTATAACTAGTACAGCCAGACGTACTTTGGAACTTATTAGATCTCAAGTCTTGCATATTCGGCTGTGTGCAATGAAGTCGATGTCCCTCACCACTGTGAAGGGAGGGTTTGGTCCTTCATGTTAATTCTAATCTGCTTGTTCCCAGCTGAGTCCGAAGGATCACCGAGTCCTTCTGAGAGGGGGACAGTGATGTGAAATCCCAAAGCTCACGATCAGGAATCTCACCATCAGATGGTGATGCCCAGTGCCTTGCATACCTGACCTTTGAAGTAATGCGTATTTTGACTGATTCTCCAATTTAGCTCATCTCCAGGGTTTACTGGGGTTTCAAGCAGTGAGCAGAAGTAACCACCAAGTCAAATTATAGGATATTCAGCATAGGGTAGTTTTAATGTCACCCATCAAAAGAAACACAGTTCCTCAAAATCATAAAATCTTACAATCACAGACTGGTTTGGGTTGGAAAGGACCTTTAAAGGCCATCTAGTCCAGCCCCCTGCAATGAGTAGGGACATCTTCAAGTAGACCACGTTGCGCAGAGCCCTGTCTAACCCAGCCTGGTGTGGCCACCCCTGGAGTGCTGGGTCCTGTTCTGAGCTCCCCAGTACAAGAGAGACATGGACATACTGGAGAGAGTCCAGCGAAGGGCCACCAGGATGCCGAAGGGCCTGGAGCATCTCCCGTGAGGAGAGGCTGGGCGAGCGGGGGCTGCTCCTGGAGCAGGGCAGGCTCGGGGGGATCTCATCAATATGTAAAAATAAAAGTAAATTAAGTTCACACACTTGACAGATTAAACATGGATCATTATTTTACAATTGCGGGTTCTTTCTTAGCAATATGTTTTCACTAATCCTACCACAGGCACTACCAGTCCCCTTCATTCCAGGTGATCTTTCCAACAAGGCCTTTCTGGCCTTTTGTATCTTGATTATGTGAATTGGGGTCTAACTACTCAGTTTAAAAGCAGCTAAATTTGTGAATCAGTTTTCCTTGATAACCCAGACCTATAAGTCAGTAGGCACTGTCTGTATGAAGAGGATAGGGATAAAATTAATAGAAATGTTCTGATAATAGTTTAAGGGAAAAAAACCATCACAAGTGAAAAGTTTAGGAGGCAGTGGAAGTTTTGCCAGTTTGTTCAGCAGGATGAGGAGTTCGCGCTTGGTATTTCCCAGCTCATTCAGCTAAGGCTGAGCAGAATCTTGCTGAAAAGCTGTACCACTAATGCCACACTGAGGACGGCCCCTGAGGAGCGCACCCAGTCCAACGGCACGTGGGGGTTGCGGTGGTGCTGGTCTCCGTATGGTGGGCACCACTGCCCCGCGCCGGGGTCAGCCCCCATCGCAGCCAGGGCCCCCTGCCTGGGGCAGCTCTGCTCCCCCTGGGAACGCCGGGCTCCCTGCAGGGATCGCAATGGCTCAGCACAGCGAAAACAGGGGTTTCAGGCGTGGGGGTCTCAGACGGGGCTGTGGAAATCACGCTTATTCTCGTCCATAACAGCAGGCTGAAATTTAGGTGCACCGAGCATCAATAGCTGCCACTGACATCTAAAATGCTGCCTGTCTGTACAGTTTCTTAAAAATCAAGAAGTTGGGTTTTAAAAAAAACAAAAAAACAAACTGCTTGTTAACTGGGGGTGGGATAGAAAGGAAAGAACTTTCTTTCCCAGCTTCCAACCAACTTAAAAGTCAATGAAGATCCTGACCTGGGTGCTCTAGCCCTGCTAAGCACGCCTTGGCACAGACGGAGAGCTCACCAAGGACGGCCGACCCACGGGCAGCCCCAGCCAGAGCAGTCGGAGTTCAAGCGTTGCCTCCACTAAGGTGAGACGGCTCCATGTCACCCGCGCTCTCTGCCCTCCCCAGCCTTCCAGCGGCCACCGGGGAGCCCAGCTAGACACGGGACCACAAGCTCCTCGTGCGTTCCATCCCCGTCAGCTCCTCAACGCCCTTCAAGAACTCTGGATGTTTGCAGTCGCATTTTGTTCGAGGTGAGGACTTTGCCAGGCTGTACGCAAATACAGCAATTTCTGACGCTGTGGTTTGGCTGTGGGCAGAGACTGGAGCTCCGATCACCTGCGGACCCGCGTGGTGCCACTGGCGTTAAGGGCAGTCACCCGGCTGCCTTGGGAGGGATGTCCCCAAAGCCTGGCATCAGATATTTCCCAAGTCAATCACACAAGACCGGAATTATGTATTTGTATGTCAATGAATCAAGTGAGATGCAAATTGAAACATAAGATTTTTCTCTGTAATGTACAATAAAAATTCAATGGTTAGCAGTTGATACAAAGCATATAAATATGTTTTCAAATAAGTACAACAGCTATGAAATCAGGAATCAGTAAGTCATAATGCATTTCAGCACAATACTGATGAACTCCCTTTTCTAGCACATATGAAATAACTAGCTCATTTTAATTCTTTATAAATAACAGATAACAGCTTGAGAGGCATGCTCCATGCAATTCATTTTTATGACTCTGTCTCCTCCACACTTGACGCTCCCATGACTCTGGGGTCGGGAGGAGAGGGTGTATTATGCGTATTATGCATTCTTCCTTGCTTTCCTCCTCTTTGCTGCTTTATAATGTGGCTATCACTTAAAAAAAAAAAAAAAAAAAAAGCAGCAATTTAGTGCATCAGAGTAGCAGTTGACTGATGTGGCCAGAGATCATGTCATCAGTAACTTTTCTGTAATTTATTTCATTTATCCATGCTTGGTATCTCTGATGCTGCTTTCTAATCATCACTCCCACTAGGCATTGTTTTGCTATTGAGGCAGCAACTAAATGAGCTGAGAATTAGATCTATATTACATCAGCAGTGGGCATTGCAGATATTACCGACACATTAAAAGAGAAATTCAAATGAAGCAAACAAGAACGTGTTCTTTCCTATTCCAGAAATTGATCCTGATTCCACAGTTTAGTGGCTGAACAGTGTTCAGGAGAAAGAGATGAGGTTTGTCACAAACAAGCTATTATATGAGATCATTAGCTGCAATAAGATTACTGTTACTCTATAATTTCATTTTTCTTTGTTCTTGGAAGATTGACTGGGCTGGGAAGGGATGGATACTTTGGTGTGGCAACGCGTTAAGGCTCTAAACTGTAGAAGTCTTGGTTGCCAAGGGATTATACTTTTGCATAGGAGGAAGGCCAGCAAAAACAAACACCGGCCCGCTGCTGACGGAGGCAGTCCCTGTTTTTCTTGGAGACGCAATGGTGTGCCTGCCCCCATCCATCCCACAGGTCGCCCCACGGTAACGTCGGAATGGGACATTCCTCTCCCTGCTCCGGAAAGGCGCTGGATGAAGGGGATGTCGGAGGATGGAGCCCCGCCAGCAGCCACCGCTGCAATGCAAGTGAAAAAGCCCGATCTGCACCTCCGGAGCCCTGCGGCTGTTCCAGAGGGGCGGCCTAACGTGGGGCTGAGGAGGGTCTGTCTGAAGGGGGTGAGCGGCACAGCTCAGCACAGCAGCCAAGTTGGTTTTTTCCCACAAGGAAACTGGTGTAATAATAATCAGATCAGGCCCCCGTTCAGAGTGAGCCGTCAGATATCTCAGCGAAGGGGCACCCGCTTCACCAGCGCTCCATCCCGTCGGTCCCACCGCCTTGGGGAGGTCTGGGTGCGGTGTTTGCCCAGGCTCTGTACAGACCCTTGGTCACTGCTTATTATGCTTGAAAAAAACCAGCTTCCCCCCGTTCCTCAGAGCCTTTAGCATGAGGGGAATGCGTCGCCACTCGGCACGCACCGCAACAGCAAACTCAATGCAAAACGACAGCAACCCGATGGAAACAAGGTCTGGGTACTTTAAAAATCACAGCGTCACGGAGACGTTGTGGGGCGGTTCTGGGTGGCTGCCACAGGGATAATGAATGATGAGTGGCCGCACATTAAAAAATTGAGTGACATGGCAAACGTAAACCATGTAGGATTCTCCTTTTTTACACTTGGGCATTGTTTGCTCTGTGGCAAAGGCCACCTTGTAATGCAGAGGCTGATCTCCTGTAATGCCGGGATTGATCCTCCATCCCTGTATCACGGTAGAGAGACAAACGCCGTGAGCTGTGCGGTGCACGGGCTTAACCGTCCTCACGGCCTCTCGCAGCAGGGACGGCTGCTCACCCGAATTCGGCAGAGCCGCTGCAAAAAAGCAGGCACACTTTGGGTTTGCCTTGCTAACCAAACAGAATTTATGGTAAAATCTACAGACAGTAAAATAAAGACGATTGCGTTTGTCAGGCATAAATAAAATTGTTGAAAATATGGTTAAAAGTTAAGAAAAAATACAGTTTAAGCCTGAACAACTTTACCTGTTTTGACAGTATTCAGGGGGGAAACGTTAACATCCAGGTGGTGCCGTAGCTCTCCTTTCAAGAGGTCTGGGCCGGTTACATGTTTTAAGAATCCCATTTAGACAATTGTCAATGACTGTTCAACCAAAGCTAACTCTAAAAGTAGCAAATGACAAAGCTGAACGGTTATTCGACTCCTGCAATATCAGTTCAATCTAAAAATGCTTTCCACGGCAAAGATAATTTATACCCATGACTTGCCCTTCATACATTTACATACAAATATTGTACAATAACCTCTAGTAAACAAAGAACAGCTTCTGACTTCCTTTGCTCTTCACCACTTCAATGTTTACAACGGTTTTTTGCAGCCCCCGCTGCAGCTTATTGCATGCCTTAAAGTCTCTTTAATTGAATGTTGAAACAGTAGTAAATGCTTTACCTCACCGTTTATAACTCATTAACTCAGGCTTCTCTCTACTCACTGAAAAGCTGTCGATTTTGGATGGTGCTTCCAACCACGTGTGACCCCGAAAACTTGCTGCTGGGGGTCTCGCCTTGAGCGCAGCCATCGGGCACCGCTCCGGGACCCCCCTCGGGGGACTGTCCCTGGCGCCCCTCCTCCCCACATTGTGTTTGCACCCTTTGGGGTTTCTGCCCTGGGAAGATCAGCCAGCAGGAATCAATGCATACCTCTTTAAAGAGAAATATATGCAAAAAATTGTGCTGGGGACACCCCGGTGGGCAGCCACCCTCGTTAATATCCATCAGTGTCTTGACGTGAAGGCGTCTGTTGTCCCTGGTGTAGGTGTTTCTAACGGCAGCACGCGTGCACCCGCTGCAGAGAGATGGAGCCTCCCATTTCTGACCTCTTTGAAAACAGGTACGTGACACCTGTGGGCATTTTAGCAAGGGTTTTCGGCAGATGGCACCATCCCAGCTGTGGCGAGAGGAGCCCGCTGCTCACCACCCCGACACAAGACGTGCTTTCCATGCCCCAAAATACAGGCCGGGTTCCAAGGTAACGCTAAAGATAGTGGAGTATTGCAGCCTTTGCCTTGCTGGAATTCTGGTGAGTCACGGTGTGGTGCTTATTTCCCCGCCATGTGTTACCTATTCAAAGATTTTGAGACAATCTGAATATTCCCGCAAATGTGTTCAAATCCAGCGATTAGGAGCAGAGGAAAAAATGCAACAAAATGTTTAGGATAGTGTTGGCCATTATTCTTCTCTTTCAGAAGTTTCAGTCCTTCCATCAGAGCAGAAATAATACCATCTGACTAACTGCTGCCTGAAGTAATGGGTGGCAGCTGATTCCCAGCGGATCCAACGTGTAAATATTAGACAATTTAATTTATACTTATCTGTGTACTTTTCAGCAGAGTTTAGTCCATTCCATGTTTTCACTTTCCTCTTTTCCCTCTACCATTCCCTTCCCTCTCTCGCCTCTCCCCAGCCCCGCAGAGCAGGGGGCACCCAGGACCCCCCCCTGCCCCGCCGGACCCTCGGCATCTCACAGCCCTGCCCGTCACAGCCTTTGCTCTCCCTGCTGCCTTTGCTCTTCCACCCGACAGCTTGTTTTTCCAAGCTTCGATATATGAATTTCTACCTTGCAAATTGCTCCTGGTCTACTCCAACGGGTGGTCCCCCGTTTGCAGCAAAGGCGAAGCCGAGGGCTGAGGGGCGGTGACACATTCCCAGGGTCCGTTCCCCAGGAGGAGCAGGACCACCCACCGGTGCTGGTCTGAGGAGCCACCTCCTGCCACCCTGCTCTGTCCCTTTGGCGCTCCCGACGGTTTTCTTCGCCTTGCCGTTGCCAGCTGAACACGTGCCCATGTTCCATTACTATAATTCTGGAAACGTGCAGAGGCTGCAAACCAACATCTCTGCAAATATTTGCTTTAGCGTTTAATGAATTTGTTTCAGCTGTGTTTACCCTGCTTTTGTCCTCACTTTCTCCAAACACTCATGCATGAAAGCCTCGCAAATATGATTCGAGGCTGAAGGAGTATTCAAAACAAGAATTCCCTCCCCAGTTTCACGCGCGGGGCTGCCCCAGCAATGCCGACCCCTCCAGCCACGGAACGGCTCGATATGTGGGTGCTGGAGGAGTGACCATTGCTGCTGGGGAGGCGGGGAAAGGGACGCAGCGCTGTTACCCATTGACACAACAGGTGTAAAAGCAAGATAGGCGACGTGGTGGCTGCCTGCACCCCAGCTGAAAATGTCCAGTTCTGGGTTTTCTAGTAGTTAGTGAAGAGGAGCACTTTGGTGTGCGTGCCTCCCAGCAGCGAGGAGCAGAGCCACGGTGCGGCCAGCGCTCGTGGCATCGCTCACGGCATCACTCATCGCATCACTAGTGGCAGTACTCACGGCATCACTCATGGCACCGCTTACAGCATCCCCCACGGCACCGCTAGTGGCATCGCTCATGGCATCGCTCACGGCGTCGCTGGGACCCCGCGGAGGAGCGGGGGCTGCGGCCCCCAGTGCCCCAACTAACCTGGGCAGGGGCCCCATGGTGTCACACAACTGACCTCTCACTGCGGGGCCGGGCCAGTCCTTAGTGCTTGGAGAGCACTTAGAAAAAGGTAAATTCCTCTACGCCCTTGGCACCTCCCGCCAGACAAAACCCGGCGGCCGCGGGAGACTTCATCTGCCCTCGGCTGCGCCGCTCTGCTCGTGTGTGCGCGTCGCCAAGGGTCACAGCATCTTCCCAACACGGGATAGCCCACAAGGGCACTTAATTATATAGATAACATAGTTTGTGTCACAACTAATCAGACTTCATGTCACAAAAGAATCTCTTCTGAAGTGAGAGGTTAAACGCGTCCTTTTTGTGAGCGACAACGTGAGCAGCTGCTGAGAGCACAATCGGCTGAAGTGGGCGTTGTGCCCACTCCAGAAATCTCTTCTCAAGGGAGAGCATGAAATTGAACCACTGACATTCTCAACTCCAGAAATGCAAAAAACAAATTTTTTTGTGTGGATTTGTAAGTTAGGAAAAAATGGAATTCATTGAACTTCAGTGTATTTGAGAGTGATTAAAATCCATATCTCATCACAAAAAGGGAGTCCGCTATTTTTTCTAGCAAGAGGCAATTGTAATTCCATTGTTGTGTTACTGAGACCGATGGTGGCACATTGTACATTACTTTTATTGACATTGACTTCCACCTCACCCCACCATAATCAATGTTCAAATTCAAATCAATAGGACTATTTATACGCCTTAAGTTGGGTTCATGCATGAAGGTCACCCGTGAATCAGGGTCTAACAGTGTAATCATAAAGCTGCAAAAATAAAATAAATGTTAAAGCTCAACCATCTGACCTAAACAGACTTTTTATAGCAAGCAATACCCGTTCTCTATAACTAAGGTGAAACCAAAAATAAAGTCTCTCCACAACGGGGTATTTGTTCCCATTTATTGTGCAGCTGGACCGAGATAAAATAATCGTTGGTTCCTGCAGCCCCAAGGAGCACGCGCACGACTCTCCCCTTCCTCTCCTTCCTTGGGCTGGCGTTTCTTTCTATTAGATGTGATACTAAAAAGTTTGATCCATGCCTTCCCGTAGTGTTTATACATCATTTCCTTTAATAGAGGAAATAAAATGTGAGTGGGTAGTGTGTCTTAAGACAGATTCATTGCCAAGTTAACATTAGATGTTATTTTAAAAACTCATAAAATTGACAAGTGGCATGGCTTGATAAGTTGTAATAAAGAAATTTTGTTTGCTCTGAACACCAGTCAGAAATAATGGTTATATCTTCAGACATACAAGAGGAAAATGGTTTTGGTCTATTTTATAATTTGTATAAGGAGAAAGCACGAGAGCAGCGGCAGCCGGCGAGGCCGGACGGCTGCAGACGCAGGTCTGGAGGCAGCCGTTTGGATCAGGGCTGGCTGCGAGAGAACGGGCGGGAGAGGAAACGTATTGGGAAAAAAGGGTAAAGCTCTCTCGTCTCTCGCTAGGCAGACTCGCTGATGCTCAATAAAAATAAAAAATACAATTAGGAGCACAATGCTGCATGGGAAAGCTCTCTGCTGTCGGGCTCAAAGGATCTCGGTGTTTTATTTCACCCAGGGAAAAAAGCCAGCAGGGTACGGAGCGGCGACACACACAGCGATGTTCCCTCTGACCGCACTCACCCGCACTATTCCGCCCACACAGAGGAGTTGCTAGAAAGCGGCGTGCCAGCCCCAGGCGCCGCCTTCGCCAGCGCACCCGCCTCCGCGGCCACGGTGGGCACGGCCATGGTGAGCATGGTGGCGGTGGGCACGGCCACGGTGGGCACGGCCATGGTGGGCACGGCCATGGTGGGCACGGCCACGCTGGGCACGGCCACGGTGGGCACGGCCATGGTGGGCACAGCCGTGGTGGGCACGGCCATGGTGAGCATGGCGGCGGTGGGCACGGCCGGGTGGTGGCTGCTGTCGCTGCTGCCAGACCAGAGCTCTGCCCTCCCAGCGCACGCCTCTGCCCAGGGCCTGCCCTGCCCACGCTGTCCCCGACCGCTCCCGGATGGAGCGTCAGGAGCTTCCCTCCGCCGGTGCCTCCCGGAGACCCTGTGCGGGTGCGGGTGCTGCGTTGTCCCCGTGTCCCCCACCCGGCGCAGCGGGACCCGCGGGCGCCGCCTCAAACAGGGCTGCTCGCGCTCAGAAAAAACTCCCTCTGCTTCGCTAACGGGGAGAGGTGAAGAAATAACACTAACACAAGAGTCACCAAGGCTGCGGCAAAATTTTACAAAATTTCAACATATTTTTATTTCTTTTAAAACCAGGACAACACGCAATGGGTGTTACCCGGTACTTTATGACGGACAGATTTCTCGGAGCTCTGTGAGTTCGCTGACGAGTTCAGAGACAGGCAAGTGTGGTAAAATAAGTTTCCATCAGACATCATGCTTCCAGCTGTCTGCAGCACGGAAATAAATCACACGTTTTTCTCCCTCAGCTTTGACATGAGCAATGCATTTGTTTTCCTTAAAGAAAGAAAACATCCTCTAAGTGCATTACGATACCGAAAACCAATTCGGCCTGTGTAGGTCTCCAAGGAGCGCAGCGACGGGTGCCACGGCCCCTGCGGGGGGGGCGGGGGCAGAGCCCCGGAGCAGGGATCCCCCCGTCCCCTCCCGGGCATCGAGGGACCACAACCTGTACTTTCTTCTCACAACAGCAACACTCCCCACACCGTTTTACTGCTTGTGAGAGCTGTAGCCTGATAAAAGATACAATAGCAATCTTAATTAACCCTAAAATATTGTATTTTTGAGTTGGTACCTGATGAGCCTCCTCTTTCCAGCTCTCCCTGCAGACCAGGCTGTGACTCTGCTGAATGTGCATGTAAATAAATCTGCGTGTGTGTGTGTGTGTGTGTGTGTGTGTGTGTGAAGCAGGAGAGGCTGAAAGCGGCGCATGCTGTATTTCCCAGGCCGTGCAGGGACTCGGCACACCAGCACCTGAAGGAAAAAGTAATTCCTGCTTGGGCCAGGGAGGAAGCGGCGTCTTACATCGGCAGGGGCCATTTCAGGCGGGAGCAAGCCGTCGTGTCAGCGGCGCTCTTGCCACGAGCTCTGCGCCGTCAGTCTCCCGCGGTGGGGCCGGGGCAAGCGATGGGTGACACCGCGATACCCGGCGGCACCCGGAGACCCTGCCGCGGGCGGGACAAGGACAGGGACAGCTTTGGGGCTGCGCTGCAGGGACCCTTCGCTGGTACCCGCCGGCGCAGGGCACCCGCCGAGCGCTTGGGGAGGGCCCTGGCCTCTCCGGGGGCTCAGCGTGCCCAGGAGCACCCGTGCTGCAGCCAGTGCCACGGGGGTGGCCCCATGCGCTGACTGCTCCTACACACCCGCTGCTGTGCGCCCTGCCGAAGGAGGAGGAGGAGGAGGAGGAGGAGGAGGAGGAGGAAGAGGAGGAGGAGCGCATCTGGACACGCAGACCCCGCACAGAGAGAGGGCTGCGCGGCACGCGGAGGCTTTCCGAGGGGAGCGTTGGCAGCGCGCAGCTCTAATGGGGAGACAAAACAGATTCAGAGAAACGCCGACACATTTTATAAAGTGCGTTTATCTGTGCCAGACATGACGGAGTATTCAGGAGAGTGCTACAGATATTTAAATATATTCCTCCCTTCACGTGGGTAATGTTTACAACACTCAAGGCTTTAAAAATTGTGAGTTACAGGGAAAGGGAGGGCTGCAAAAATGCTGCCTTTGTTGCCCTCTGTGTCTGGGTGGCAGCACAGCCCAGGGCTCTGCCTGGCCGCGACCCCCCCGCAGCATGGCTCGGCTTCTTTGGTGCCGGGCTTGCACCCGCGGCTGCACAGGCACCGCACCCCGCTCCTGCACAGCCGTGGGCTGATTCTCCTCCTAATTTGGGGGGGGCAAAAAAAAGGACTTCTGAGTTATCAGTCCCAGTAAAAGCCCCAGTCCCGTTACAAACTCAGCCTCCAAAGAGGTGAAATAATTGATGGGGAAGCATCTCCCGGCCCGGAGCCGGGGCTCCTGGCTGAAGGCAGCCTGCGGCGGCGGATGGAGCCGTGCACCTCACTGCAGAGAGAAGCAGCGATACAGTCGTTGATATAGAACAGCGATTGTACACAGTTTGATAGTAAATGTGACAGTGTTTTAACGAGACTGGACGGCGAGGCACACGGGGGTATTTACTGCACAGGGGACAGCATCAGACAGAGCCGTCATTAAGTCGAGGTTCAGAGGGGACCCCCCGGCTTTGTAAACTCCTCAGGGAGGAGTCTGGGGGTGGCTGGACCCAATCCCAGTCCCAGACTTGGTCAATGGCTTATGTCTAAAGCATTGCATATGCGCAATCAATCCTTTCTATCACTTCGCTAAGGTTTCACGGTTCAGCACGCTGTTAGTCACGTTCCGAGGATCTGTTGTGGCAGGGAACCTCTGGACCTCGAGCAGCGACCTTGAGGCACGTCCCTGCCCAAGGGCAGCCGCTGCCGTGCAGGAGAGCTCAGGGGGCTCTGGGGCTGGTCACCATTGATGGGGGTGAGATGACTGACCTGAACCCGTATTTGCATCTCCACCACGGTACCAGCGCTGTGGTGAGGCGGGCGCGTCGCTCCAGCCAGCCCTCGGCTGTTGTGTTGTCACCCATCTGCACAAAACGCCTTTTGAGCCGGACGGAGCCACCACGACAGATGCACCATGGTGGCCACCACGGGTGGCTACCGCTGGGCAGGGTCACGGGAGACGAAGGCCAGGTTGGGGGTGGCGCAAACCCCCACACCTGCTGGCTCGAGCCTGTCCTCATCCCATCCAAGGAGATACGTTTTCAAAATAGACATTAAATTTGTACCTCTATAGCTGCAAAAGCAGGAATGACAAGACATTTAAAGCTGAGCTTGCTTGTGGAGTGGTAATTTTACAACTCCGGAAAAAAAAGGGCATCGCGCAGCGCAGCTGATGTCGGGCGAGCGCGGGGGCGGGACGGTGGATGTCAGCTCTCCGAGCCCCCGCAGCCCCCGGCCCCGCTGCCTCCCAGCCTGCCCCGGGGAGGGTGCCCAGGCTGCCCAGGCTTGGGGGGGTCCCGCAGGACCCCCGCCGCAGCCCCAGCCGCCGCACCGCTCCGTGCATCCCCCCCCACCTCTGGATTTCGTCTGCAGCTAACTCTAACAGTGCAAAAGCACGCTGCTAATCTCATCTTTTTCAGATTAATTTCAGCAGCATCAGCATATTGGCAATTCAATTAACTAATTATTTAATGTGTTTGTTTTCTTTTAATATATCCCCAGTAATAATTGTTGGCTCCGCAGTTATAAAAGATGCCAGAATCTATTTCAATTATTATTACTTTTAAGGCACAAATGACATTTTTAATATCCTCCTGGATGCCTATTACCATAGGAAATTGCCACAGGAGTCCAGTAACATTTCTTTCTAACTGATATTTATATTCTTCTCATTTCTTCCCTGCCCTCACTGAGCGCTTATCCAGCAGCGATCACACACGATCAGGGACCTCGTCCCGTACCCCTTTTTCCAAGTTGTAAGGCAATGACAAGAGCAAGACTTTTCAGCAAGACAAAATTTGTGACAAACTCTGAAAAAATATTAAAAATAATCTGCGACCCAGCTGTACGGTAGTGTCGGATGTGCACCTGGAGCTGGTCCCTGCCTTCCCTGGGCAAAGTGATGGAGCTTGTCCCGGGAGGAACCACGATGAAGTATATCGGGCAATCATGATGTCCGGGACTCGGCATTCACAAACGTCTGAGAACACGCTGCGGGGGCAGGGATTGCTTTTCACGTGCAGAAGCACGGGGCTCGCAAGACGAAGGCCTTCGGCATCCTGGGGGCTGAGCCCCTGCACAGGCCCACAGATGCGCGGGAGGGAGAGACCCGCAGAGCAGCCGTGCGAGGGCACCGCTGGGTCCGGCACAGACCTGCACCTCGGCCCCTCCTGTGCCCCGCAGCAACGGGGGGACACCCGGACTCCGAGGGCAGCGGGCAAAGGCTGCTCCCTCGGAGAGACCCAGGCTCCAGCGCTGGGGCTGTGGGACCATGCGGGACCACGTGCCTCTCGCACTCGGAGGCGGAGGCGCTGAGCACCCTTGGGCAGAAAGAGACAGAAAAATGCGCCTTCAGATCCCCACGTGAATTACCCTCCTGAACTGTCTGTCTCTCATCCCCAGGACAGAGGGACTGTGAGGGATTGCTCTCTGGGAAGTTGGTGCATGAATCACAATAATTGCCTGTCAATTTACCTAAATCCAGAAATTGGACCTTCCCGGTGCGCTGAACAGAGCAGCAGAGAGAAGCATCCCCCCTCTCTTTGCTCTTTCAGGACAATGCTGAAGGCACGTTTTGGTCACGTTGCCCAAAATCCCATTTTACCCAATCAACATTTCGTAGGAAAACCGGGCCAACGACACGTGAGGCATGAAGCTATTGATGTGCCCAGTAAGACACGTCCCTCCTCCTCAAATAAGCGCTACCACTCAAAACAGGCTGCTGTTTATGTGGGTGGGCTCAAAACGAAGGCGTCTGGCTTCATCCGGTGCCTCTGCCCTCTCCTCCCCAGCCCCGCCACCGACGCGGCGTGCCGAGCCCGGAGAAGGAGCCTCCTCGGTGGTGCCCGCCAGGAAGAGGCGCCGCTGCTGCAAAGTCCTCGACGCCCAGTGTTTTCTCCGCAGGTGCTGAGCTGGAGAAGCAAATGTGGAAAGGAAACAAGGAATTTGGATCACATGGAAACAAAGGCCTCTCATAACGTTACTGGGACAAATCCATGTTGCTCCGCTGGCTTCTCCCAGCAAACACGAGCCCGGGTCAGCGGACTAGAAAGCGCCCACCCTCCTTGCATCTAAAGCACATTAAAATGTGAGTGTAACAGGTGTCGGCACAGCCAGAACATCACCTTAGGACAGTAACTAAAACCACAGTCTGCGACCAAATTAAGAGTAAATGTACAAAAATAACACACTAGAGATGTGCATTTAAAAGACCCATTTACAAATGTACCTTTTAGTATCTGCATCTGCCTTGGCAACGTGCGGAAGATCGGCTGCATAGCATTTGGATTGGAATTTATTCTGTGAACTGAAGTGAAAAGAGCGCAGCTCGATGTTCGTGTTATTGATACGCTGGTCATCCCAAATTCCTCACCTCACTACCCAAATTGCTTTCTAAGGACCCGATCCAAAGCCTACCGAAATAAATAGGAGTTTTTCCATTAACGGCGGCGGGCTTTGGATGGAGCCCTGCCTCTTGCAGGGACAGTTGCTGACAGCCGTCGCCGTACAGGAATTGGGTCGTGCTTTTATGAGCTCGTTCAACAATATTCTCAGGCTGAGCCCTCAAAGCACAGCGCATGAAGGAGATTGGTTTTATACAGTTTTAATCATAAATCCTAGTATCTATAAACAGAGAAATATATTCTCCTTCCCCCACCTCCGAAAGGTCAGATATCCATCTCGTACCATCACCGCAGCACAAGCTCGTACAAACCTCCGATTCCTGGGCTTGCTCCTGATTTACGGCTCCTGCGCTGCCCGGGCCACGGTGTGCTGCCCACACGGGATGGGATACAGATCCTGAAGGAGAAATATTGAGGCTCCCATACGGCTGCTCCGTGTCCGTGCCTCCTGAAGCGGTGAGTGATGTTCCCATCACCCCAGCGCTCCGCTCCCCGCAATCGCGGCCGCCGACTCTGCGGCACAAACCCCCACCTCGCAGTACGGGCTCGATGGCGGCCGGCACGGCGGGCACAGCAGCTCTCGCGCTGTCGACGGGAAACGCCTGGCGTTTTATCCGCGCTCCAGCGGCATTTCCCTCAGCCCGATTTTCGAATACAGCCCTGCTTCCGGAGTCCGCGACCAGCTGCTGCACATCAAAGAGAGTCAAATCGTTGTAGAGTTGAGCTCAATAATTAAACAAGTGAGACAGCATTAGAAAAAAGAGAACTTTAAGTGAAGCTGGCCTAGATTCAGCATCAGAATACCAATCTGAAAGCACAAGGCCAAAACCTGCATCCTACAGGGCCTCACAGCTCTCGAGATGCACCTCTGGGTTCCCGCAGAGGGGAGCAGCTTTCTACTTAAACTTCCTCACATCCCCCTCGCCGGAGACCCGCTTTTAGCTTGGAGACGCCTCTGACTTCCCCTGGAAATGCCTGCAGCTGCGTAGCGTCCGGGCAGTAATTGCAATGCAGGCTGTGGCTGTTTAAACGAGCTGCATCAAATGCTAACGAATAGCTCGCTCTTCCCCCTGCACGAGTCAAGGGTATTCAGTAGGGGAAATTAATTGTGCAGATAAAAAGATACCGGGACTCCTGTCCGCCCATGGGATGTATCGGCAGGCTTGTATCGTGTAATCAGCTTCATCAGCTGCGGCCTGACCTCCTCTCCCTCCTCTCCTCCCCACAAAGTGCAGCTCCACGGCACTGGTTGGCAGTAACCGGCACCTGCCCGAATTCCAAAGTTACACGTGGACAAGACCAAAGCTACCGATCCCAGGTCGATTGGCTTCAATAACTCTCCCTGTCGACATCACTAAGCGTAAGATTGCACCTGCCCCGAGCGGTCCTTCAGCCGCTTCCGAAGGAGAGAGCGATGGCGCGGGGAACCCAGAGACGTCTTCGTCAGGAAACGGGTTCCTCAGAAGAAACACTCAGATTTACAGTTCCAGGTTTGCGGAATTCTCCCCCCATCTGTGAGGAACACAGCCGACATGCAGATGGGGGAAAGGCCGTGGAGGAGAGAAAAATCAAAGCCTGACGAATCCTACTGGGAATCACTGAAATCCACAGCGCAACCGCCAAGGGCCTGAATTTGCTCTCCAGGACCTGAACATCCACTTCATCTCCAGGGAAATTAGTGTTTCGACCACACAGACAAGTAGACAGAAAATGGCTTTTTACATCTTATCTTTATTAGGCCAGAAAATTAGCTCCAAATGTAGGTATCCTTACACGGGACTGTTGTGCCGAACCGTGAAACTCTTCTCACGTCGTCATGCCTCCACCCAGTACTTGGACTGATCCAAGTGTCTTACCACCGTGAGTGCATCTGCTGGGAGAGGCACCAGCCGTTCTCCATCAGGCCGGAGAAGCCCCTTACATGTCTCGTGTGGATCTGGGGCCCCTTTCCCTGCAAGAGGTGAAGAAGAGGGAATTCTCGAGACATGCGGTTTTTATTTCCCTCCCTTTGAGGGGTTTGCACCTTCAGCGTCCCGTTGCCAGAGCTAACGGTGAACGCCGCGCCATGAGACACCCCCAGCGTGCGCCTCGTGGGAGACAGAGCTCTCCTGTGGGACCGGGGAACAGCTTTCCAGCATCCTTTGTGATCCTTACTGTGCCTTGACTTCTGCGTTGTCCTGGCAGAGAGATTAAAACAACCAAAATCCATTACAAGCCCTTAATTGTCGCTTTCTCCAGCAAATAGATGTTTGTATGCATGAGTCATAACAGTCACCATTCATTACGGTGGCGTTCTGCTGCTGCTAACTTTAAATAAACAGCAATGTTTTGATAAAGTTTGCAAAAGCATAATTAGTCCTACAGGCACAATATTTTCAGATTTCAAATGCTTGTTCTCCAGCTGTACTTTTAGATTTATAATTTCAAAAGCGGCTGATCGCAGTCTCCAAAGAAGCTCAAGATTTGAAGGGGGGGGGGTTGGGGTTTAATGGCATTCAAAACCTTATTAAAATACATGCACAGAGAGAGATGCAGTACATGTTTCTCTATTTTCTTTGTTATACGCATCTGTCACAAACTAAAGAAGTGATAAAAATCTAATGTAAACACAGTCTTTAACATTAATTCTGTTGGGATTCCAGGGCATGTAATCCTTTTTTCATGCAGTTCTTTATTTCTTTAATGGACCAAAACACACTCGAGGAAGAGAGTCGCTCTTTCAGAGCGGCTGAAAAGGAAATATTGTGGTCAGGGAGGACAAGGCGAGGGGAGGGGAGGGAACCACGGGAGGAGCGTCTCGCTAAACAGGTCCCAGCTGCCGGGGGAAGAGGGGAGATTCCGCCCGGCGCTGGTGGGACGTGGGGACACGAGGGCTGACGTGGGTCAGGAGCTCTGGGAACTCCTTGGAAGCTGGAGCGTTTGTGGCTGCGAAGCCCCGTGATGTCAGTTATAATCAACCTCCTCCTGGAGAAACAGCCCGCTACAGCGTGCTCGTTTTCAAACAAATCCAATATTTTGCTGGGTAGCTTGACTTTTAGATTTATTTCCCAATTGACTAACTCTTAAGAACTTTCCTTGTACACAGTGACTGCTGTTCTTAGGCTTTAGGAGCGGTGCAGGTTCTGCTTGGGCTGTAGTGAAACAGTGAGTAATTTTTTATTTATTTTACTCTCTTAAAATGTCAAGATTTAATACTGCCTCAACCTTAGCTCAGCGGCTTGTGCACCAGAGCTCCGCGGCTGTTTGTCAACGGTGGGCTCCTGACAGCCCCGGCACCAGCCGGAGCACAGGGAGAGGGGCCTCTCCCTGGCTGGGAAGAATTCCCACGGCGCCGGTACAGGGGCCAGAGACACTGTTTGTGCCCGTAGGATCCAAACTGAACTTATTTTACAGCTGAAAAACAGCCGTTTTCCGAGGGTGGTGGGATGGAGCCTTTCGAGAGGCACAACTGCACTTCTGTGCCGCTCGGCTTCATTCGGTTCTCGCACAAGGCACAACCTTTGCATTCCCAGAGATAAAACAACAGAGTAAACCAAGTAAATTAACCCTTGACTGTCTGCGATTTTAAAGCTGCTGCTGGCACTGCCAGTTTCCCCCCAGGCGATCACGTCTGCCCCAGCAGCGGTGCCGAGCCCCGGCCGAGCGCCCGGCTTGGCCCAGGAGAGCAGGGACAGGGACGGAGCAGGGACCAGCCGGGCCCCGCGGGCGCTTCCCTCCCCAAAGGCGGCTCCGGAGAACTGTCTCTGGCTTTGCCACCGTCTCAGCGGCGTTGCGGTTGTGGCCATCCCCACCCAGCAGATCTGGGCAGCACATCCTCACCCCCCCTTAGAGAGCACCACCCTGGAGATGCCAGAGCAGCAGTACCTGCCACGTCGGCATTCTGCACGGAAGGACGTACGTACGGATGAACTGAGGGTGTGAAAGGCTGCACGGAAGGATGAACTGCGGATGTAAAAGGCTACAGGGAAGGATGTAGGGAGTCTCTCACATGGAGCTGCTGCCCCTGCTGAGGACGCGCAGGGCTGTGGCCGCAGCAGGTGACACCGAGGTCTGCGGGTGCCTCTGGGCAGGGCAGAGGTCCCTGCTCTTTAAAGCCCCCCCCTCAGAAAACACAATTTCTGCTGGATTTCCGCACTGTGAATGGCAGCGTCCCGCCACGTCTCGCCTGCGGGCCCCGGCGCTGTAGGAGTGTTGGGCGGGCTGGGCCGGTCAGTCGGCCTCAGCCCAATTCCTCACGTGCAGCGTTGGAAGCTCCCTTCATTTTAATTTAACATCAATTTTATAGTTTGTTATCTCAATTGAATCTGAGCAGACATTTCTATATACATTCACCAGTTTATTCGTAGAAACAAAATTATAGCGGTTTGGGTTACAGTAATTTACTGTGTTCCACGTTGGGAATTCTCTGTATCTTTCAGACAGCAAGCCCTGGCTTTATCTATGCCTTCTGGTTTTTGCTTTTTTAATTTAACCAGCGACCATTAACCCTGGCTGCTCCCTGGTTCATGCAAGCTGCTGTTTTCCACAGCAAACAACAGAATGTGTTCTTTCGTGTCCTGAACAGATCTATTTCCTGCGCTACCTAAAGTAAATAGCAATTACTTTTGAAAACCACATATTTGCTTGTATTTATATTTGTATTTGAAAGCTGCAGCTGTTTTCTTTGCACTGGGAAGGGCAGTGCTCTTGGAAAGGCCGAGCTGGGGCAGCCCCGTGCTGCTCCGGGGGCGTTGGTGCAGGTTTTGGGCTGAAAAAACAGCAGAAAGACCAAGAGAAAAGCGTGCGCTTGGGAACGGTGACAACAGCGCCAAGGGAAGAGATGGTCCGGAGGCGCCGGACCAACACAAGCTTGGAGAAAGCAGAAACCCGGGCAGATGTCACCCTAAACCAGAAAGGTACTGGCTTCCAGCCCGGACAGCCCGTGCCTTCTCTCCTCGAGCTTTGATCCATCTTTAATCTAAAATAGAAAATCAAACATTGACACCGCTCCGCAAGTGTTGCGTTAATGTACTCCTGTGCGAGTGACGCCGCCACAGATTTACTCACCATTGCATTAAGGTTTTTATAGCTCATACCCAACCTCTACCTTCATTTCTACACTACAAAGCCCAATAATTCGGGAGCGGTTTAGCAAACGGCAGCAGAAATGGAGCAAATGGAGCCTGGGAGCAGAAGCGCCGTAAGAAGCCACTGCGGCGGAGGTCAGTCCCGCTCCGTCCTGTAGCAATTCCCCGGGTCACCCCATTTGCTGCCGCCTTTCCCACCCCCCCGTAACCTCTCAGATGGCCTGGAAGTCTGTAAGTAGCTCTTAAGAGACTCTTGTTATGGAAATTCCTGCCTGGGAAGCATCTCGAGATAACGATCTTTCACTCAGGAGAAAAAAACCCACTGAATGGGCTTTCTCCGGTGCAACTGTAAAGCAATTTGGCATGCAATTAGTCGGAAAGAAAGCAAATGTTCTGTTCTTATTTATTTTTTAAACTAACAACGGAGAAGGTGGCGCATGTTTTTTGTAGTCCAAGCATTTCAAAAGGCAAAAATATCCAAATATTTCAGCAGGCGTGACAGAAAAAGCAAAGGTCACCAAAATGACTTTTTTTCGTTTCCATAGCAGAGAGTTGTCCTCAAAAATGAGCTTTGTTTATTTTTGTTCTGTTTTTTTTCTCAGACCATTTTTGGGGGGTTTTCTGACCCTCTCGGTCAGGGCAGCTGTGTTTGCAATGAAGGCCATGAAGGCAAAGAAGGCCATGAAGCCCATGAAGGCCACGCTGTTGGTCTCCGTGTGTGCACGGCCGAGCTGGCTCCTGCGCTCAAGGTGTAGCATTGCCTCCATCCATCAGGAGGAGCCTGGCCACAAATGCCCTTTTTTTGGCATCTACAAATGCCATATTTTGGACCTTTCCGGTAGCAAGTTCCTAGTGAGGAATTCACGCTTTCTGGTGCCGATCCGTGAAGTTGCTGGAAAGTAAACCCCCCAAGAGCCCATCGCCCAACTTTTCAATCGCCAACCCCGGGGAGAGGGACGCCCACCAGACGGGCCAAGCCTGCAGCGGGGGCCGGTCGCCAGCTGCTGGAAACACGCTGGGCGTGAAAGTTATAACTGCAGAGGAGCTGGCCGTGACTTTTTATTAAAATTACTCTCTAAATGGTGGCTTATTGAGATATTTATTGGCAGTAATTATTCAAATGAAGAAATAAAGCTAGTAAATTTGGTTCTTCAGAAAATTTGTACTGATTTGCAGCATAATAAATACAAATACCAAATAGCTACTCGAGTGCAATCTGAAACTCCTTCATTCCATTTTTCACTGTTCGTTGGCTTGACAGACTTCAAAAATCTAATCCGCAATATTGTGGTAACTCACTTTTTAACTTATCTCTGCCTGATATCCATTTTATAAAAGCATATATGGTTTAGACATAAGGGCTTGTCATTATCCCAAATCAAGGGAAAGGAAGATAAAAAATAAAGTTCTTAAAAACTGATTTTCAGAAGATCAAATTAGCTGGCTGAATTGAAAAATAACTTTAAAAATGTTTAAGGTAGACTTGGAACAAAGTATTCACTATTGCCACCAAAGTGAAAATAATAGGGGCTACGCGTTCTATAATACAGAGATGGAAAATGTCTAAAGACAACATGTTTGAAAAAAGAAAAAAGAAAGAATCATACGAGAAAAGTTCTGGGATTGTCTTGAACAGCGTCCTTGATAGACAATTTGACAAAGCAGACATCAATTTGGATTTAACTTTTTATTCTTTGAAAGCAGAAAAAATACAGGTTGGAAAAACTTTATCCACCTCCACTGCGAGATCGGCAGTGAAATACCGAACCCTGGGCTGTCATCAGTACATCAAACTTGTGCGGAAACGTCAGCAGCAGCAGAGAGACCTACCAGAGTAATCTGCATCGGGAAACCTCCTTGCAGCAAAGGATTTGAGGAGATCAACCATTCATTTTATTCTGAAATGTTCGGGAGGTGACTTCCACTGATAGGAGAGGACTCCGTCTTAGCACACAAAACCGTCTTCGCATTATAAAGAAATGAGACAATTGTGAATTAATCAAAATGGATTTTTTTTCTAAAGAAGGGAAAGGAAAAGGGCTTCAGGAGGGATTTGCAGGTTTAATTTTAATGTCTCTGTTATGCAAAAGGTCAAACCAGGTGACCATGATGGACACTTTTGTCTCATAATTCACAATTCTGTCAACAGAGAGATATTTAACCTGTTTTCCATTCAGATTTAAAAGCATTATATATTGTTAAAATCGGTGTTTTAACTGGACAAAGTCTAAGGTGTTATTAAATATAAAACTGGTGATAAAGTACTGCAATAAATCATTCAGCCCGAGGAAGGAGAATATTTAGTACCTGTTCCTGCTTATTGCCGAGGAATCAACCACCCCCGGCATCACCAACCGAGAAGAGCCACCCCACAACGCTCTGGTACCGCCCGGCACCGGGCTCCGCGTTCTGCACTGCAGCCAACCTGCGCTGGAACAGAAACATCTGCCGGGGGCCGATCGGAAACGACTGCTATCCGAATCACCTTGTGCACATCCCACGCCTTTCACCAGCTTTGGGCAAACTAGCAGAGCTCTGTGGCAGCGTCAATGACCTGAGGCTGGTCCTTGATATCAAGCCAGGCGGCAAACACCGAGCTGATGCTTACGGCGAGCTCCGATGAGCCCCGCACACACCCAGCCCCCTGCTCGGCACATGGCGGGTGCGATGGCAGCCCCGCCACCACCACAGGGACTTCGTTAACTGTCGGTACCACGGCACGGGGAGAGGCAAGGCATCAGAGGATCACAGGATCACAGGATGGTTTGGGCTGGAAGGGACCTTAAAGCCCACCCAGCGCCACCCCCTGCCCTGGGCAGGGACACCTCCCACCGGCCCAGGTTGCTCCAAGCCCCCTCCAGCCTGGCCTGGAACCCCTCCACGTTCAGAGCTCTACCTTTACCCCGTGAAGTTGCCCAACCCCAAAAGTCGAGGTTTCCTGTCTCGCTTTTTGCAAGCAGAGAGTGACGAATGCCCAAGCGATGCAAAGGAAAAACAAACACTTATTAGATGTTAATGAACATATAATAAAAGTTATCAATTTTTTCTATAAATATACTATTGTAATACTTACCCTAAACTCAAACACGAAAGGGGAACTAGTAAATAAAGGTGTTTCGTGTCGTTTCTCACCACCAGCAGTGCCACGCGGCTCGTTTCAGTAATCCTCACCAGACGGAGCGACCCAGTCCCGCCACCAGCACGGCGCCTCGACAGGGGGCTGCAAGGCTCGTACCGAGCGTTAACAGGAGCGCCACGTATTTCACACCTCAATAATAAAACAGTGTAGAAAGGATCTGAACTCATGGGCACTTAAGGAGCTTAAAGGAAATTAAAGGATATTATAGAAATATGAATTATAAAGAATGAAACACTAAAGGGTTTTTCCTGCATTATGTCCCACAATTATTTTAATTCCTCTCTAAAGCAAGAGGCTTAGTGTGATCCCGGTACATCAGCGAGGAGCGTTTGCAGGCAGCACCCAAGTGGGGTGGCCCGAGCCCCCAGGAGCCAAACCCCAGCGCGGTGCCGGCTGCCACGGCCGTGCCGGCAGGGCATGGCTCAGCACAGGCACCGGCACCACCAACATACTCACCCCGGTAAGAAGCCGCCTTCTCAATCCACATAACACCGCCGTGGGACGAAGGCGCAGAATTAAAGACGTTCCTCCTCCCTTTCATAGCCTCTCCTTTCCTACGCTTCTGACCCTGTACACAGGAGAAATGTAACGTCTGAAAGGGCAGGGCTGCGGAGAAACAGATGCAAAAGGGAAGGTCTTGAATCTATTAACTAAAATATCAATATGGCCTAAAACTATAAATATATTCTTTTAAAAAGAACAGTTACCAGGGCTTCTAGGCAGGAGTAATACTCAGACAATACGTGTTATAGGAGTGCCGTATCCGTACCACAGACCTTGCTTGTACGGATAATAAAACCGACAGGCACTGGCCCCGGTGGGACCAGGGGTCGTTCCCTGAGCACCCGCAGGGTCAGGATGCTCCCGGCATTGCTGCTTGTGACTAATACGAGAAATAAGCCTGTAATGTGTATTTCCAGATGGAAACTTACTTCTGGGTAAATGGTAAGTAAGAATTTTGACTTTGAACTCATCAGTATGTGATGATCTAGCAGCCTTAATAATGAAGATAAATTTCTGAGCACGTCAAAACATTTACGGAGAAGAGTCGAAGAATGAAAAAATGCACAGTGATTCCTTAGACACTCAGACTGAAGTTCAAGATAGTATCCCATCTGTAAGATTTAGTTTCATTTCAGTTTCAATTATAAGATTTTATTCTTGCTATTAATTTCCACTGTCATCTGAAATCTAAAGATTTGACGTAGTAAGACTCAATTGCGGTGGGAAATAGAAGCTTCTCTACCGTTTGCTGTGTTCAGTCAAGAAGGGCGTATTTTTAGTATTAAAACAATAGAAAAATTATTATGCAAAGATTACTGGAAATTATAAAAATATTTCTTTATATAAATAATTCAATGAGTTTGGTTTAGATGAACTTGCGCTCACATCGCTGACTATCTTCTATCATCTTTAAATTCCTTTTCCGTTGGTGCCGTTGATGCGCCCTCGCTGCGAGGCCGGGTGTCTGCCCAGCCCCACCGTGGGGTCCGTCCCCACCTCCTCGCGCCGGTCTGGGCACGGGCAGGAGGAGCCGCCTCTGCTCCGGGGCCTCCCCAGACGCTTGCGGGCGTCTCTTTCTTTGCGCTCCCATCCCTGAAACATGGCGAATCCTCGGCAGTGCCGGGGGTGCCGTGCCCGCAGCGCTCTGCCCGCCCGGTATCGGTGAGGACGGCTCAGATCAAAGGGCGCCCGATGAGGGCTGCTTAATGATCTGCCTTCGCTCCCTCTCATCCTCCTCTCTGGGCTCCTGAAGTCTTTGCCAATGCACAGCTAAATGAAACCAAAATCCTCAGAAGCTAGAAAATAAGAGAGGAAATCAGAAAGCGGCGTTCTTTTCAAGTGCAGACGTAAACGAGAGATAACTCCAGACTCAGCTCTCAGCAGGAAACTTTGAGTTAAGATCCGTGTTTCCCTCAACTCCCCCGACCAGCACCAAAATATACATTTAATTTTTCATGTCACCCCCAATAAGCGTGTGGAATCGGCTGCGGATAATGCTTTACACAGATAAATTCATGCGAGACAGAGGCGTGCACCCGGCTGCGAATGTTTATCGGGATGGAGGCGTCAGGCTGTGGGCAAATCCGTGCACCGAGCTGGGCTCTGCCCTCCGTCGCTCGCCCGCCACTGGCTTTGCTGGGAAGCCCCTTGCTTGCCGCTGTGGCTGGCTGCCAGCGTGCGCACCACAGCGGTCCGTTCTGGAGAAGTCAGCAGGAAGCCACGTCGCTCTGTGGCCTTCCTACGGGACACCGCAGCTCCTGGCCCTGGCGGGCACAGAGAGGACGGGGGGGACGGCAGTGGGGCTGGTGGTGACGAATCCACGGGGCTGACCGCAGTCGGTGGTCCCCGGCCTCCCGCTGCCTGGCGTCAGGGCGCTCGCAGAGGGGACGCGTCCCCCGGGATGAGGACCCCGCCGGGGGGTGCTCGGGGACAGGAGCGTGTGGGGAAGCCCCGTGAGCGGGAAGGTCGGGGTGTCTCCGTGGCACCCGGCGGCCAAGGCTCTGCGTGTCCGTGCCCAGCGGGTGTACCCGCGGGACACAGGGAGCAATAAACACCCACAGTGCATTACAGAAACACATCGTCTGAAGCGGAAGTTCTACTGTTTATTAGACTAATTATTTTCTGAAGGCAGATGGAAATCTAGACGACTGATATGAATATGCAGTTCTGCGTTTTGTCAGTTTTCCCATGATGCCACAAGGTCATCTCTAATTGACTTTAAAATCCATCTTCAAAATCCGTCTCAAAGGAGGCTTTGCAAGCGAGCCGAGAGCCCACCCCACCGGTGCTGAAGGTGCTCGTGCCTCTTGGTGTCCCCTCTGCCACCACCCCGTGGGGACACCCCTGGCAGCAGGGACCCCAGCCAAGCCAGCGCCTCCTCCTGCACGGGAGGAGCCTCCCGTTCCATCAGCCGGGAGGACACCAGCGCTGGGGGGACAAGAGACCGTCCTTGTGTGCCGGGGGCTCTGCGGGGGCCGTGGCTTTGCCCAGACGGAACTCCAGCGCGGCCGGTGGGGGTCAGGGCTGTATGTCTGACATTGCCAAGTGAATCTGAGAATCGGGGGGGGGGGTTCCCCTTCTGGGATGAACAATGAATTCCTTCCTTTGTTGTCTGATTGCCTTTGGGATTATTATCACTTAAGTGCACCACAGGCACAGTTAGGAACCCCTTCTATCGACCAGGGCCTTCTTTGCACACACTTAACAAAAAAAGAGATTCCTCCCTGAATTCACAACCTGAACCTATTGTATTCATTCCTGTGAAGGCTGACGGAGTTCCAGTGGTGTGTTTTCCGAGGTTAATGGGCTGAGGACGGATTGCCACCCGGCACAGGAACAGCCGGCACTGCCTATTTTCAGGGGTCGCAGCCCGCGCTCCAGGGAGGGTCGGGCTGTGCCACCAGAACTGCTCATGGCTCAACCCCCAGGAGCGCACGGACCCCACCGCATCCGTACCACCCCTCGCCAGACCCTGTCCCGGCTCTTCTCACCACAGCACAAACGGCGTGAATGACTCACCGCAGCCAGAGCCCCCCAGGGCTCCCAGTTTGCTTCCCTTGGAGAAGCGCCTGTTTCCCAGTGATGCAGTGGGACCTGTCCTGTCCCGCAGAGCGAGACCGGCTGTCAGAGTACTCTCACGCAGGGAACTCGGGCAATTCCGTCAATAGCCTAGTTCTCATCCAAGAAAGCTCAAACGCAGGCAATCACAGAGCCAGGTTTCCTCCGCACGCCCCGACTCTGCCTCCGTGGCTTCTAGGCTGCAGGCCGCCGGGAAGAACCTTACCCAGAGCCATGCTCCCGTGGACAAAGATCTCCACGGACCCGATCCGCAGCTCCCACACACACAGAAACAGCCCCACACGCTGCCAAATAAAAAAAAAAACAAAGCTGTTATTAAGCTTATGGACTCAAAAGCTAAGTCTTAAACTTTTAAAGTATTTTCAGCAAAATAAAGCTCTTCTGCAAATGTAAGACTTTTTCATGCATTTTTTTCCCCATTGCATTGGGGATTCTGTTTCACTAGAAAAACATTAATCCAGCAAAATGCGCCCCATTGAGTCACTAGTGGCAAAGTAAAATATAGGGGTTTTTTCAGTTTATGTCACAGGGTATTCATTTTTAAAAAGCAATTTCATGTTTTAAAATGAGTGCGGTTTCTGCACCGTCACACCAGCCCGGTTTGGCCGCTGTGTCCCCTGGGCCCCCTGGCCCCCGGTGGGACCCGCGCGGGCATCCCCTGCCACCTCTCCTGGCCCGGCAGGCAGCAGGGGGGGACGGGAAAGGTGCTGCACCAACCCCTCCCCACTGACACCCCTCGCGGTGACGGAACCGTACTCACTGAGCGCAGAAAGGATTTATTGTACCCCTCCAGGGATCCAGCCAGGGCCGGGGCCATCCAGCACCGCGCACGGGAGCGGGGCGGGGGGGGCAGGCACAGGCACAGCAGAGACTGTCTCTAACGGGGATTTTAACAAAGTTATCGGTCTTGTGTTTAAGCCACTGAAAAGGTGATACTGACAACACCACAAATAAACTGGATGTCTGTTTCACAAACACTCCTGAAAATTTTATATTTACATGGCAACCGGCTTATTATATTTACATGAACATCTGCTGCAGGTTCACGAAAATCTTTAAAACAGATGGACACGAAGAAAGAGCTTGTAATTAACAAAGCTATATGTTGATTAAATCAGCGTGTGGTTAATTTTAATGATTACTGATCTTTATTGGGGTCTGTAAGACTTCTTGGAATCAAACCCGCTTTAGCTGAGGTGTTGATTAGCCACGGCGACGCAGACGCAGACACCAGCGCTGCTGGCCCGGGTTCGCATCGGCCGGGCTCTGCGCTCCGTCTGGGGGTGAGGGGCTGGTCCTGCCCCAGACAAAGTAACTGCAGCAAGTAACGGTGGGTCCGTAGCCAGGAAGAGCTGCTGTGAGCATCCATTATGGCTTGGACATAAAACTTTCCGGGATTAATTCCTTTCCAAGTAGAACACCCTTTCAGAAAAACACAAACCAATCTCCATTAAGACATTCTGGCAACGAGGAGTCGGCCATCAGCTCTGGTAGGATGCTCCAGTTACCAGATTATCTCCACCGTACATGAAATCCGTGTTTATCTCAGCTTCCAGCTTTAGATCTCCATATATCCCCATCCACTATATGGAAAAGCTTTCTGTTACCAAACTCCAGCTCCCTGTGCTCATATTCATGGGCTGAGATCAAATCATGCCGTGCCCATCTCGTTCCTGAATTCAGCAGCCTGACTCCTTCGAGCCTCTCAGTGCCCGGCTTCTTCTCCTGGCCCTTACCCCTCTGCTACCCGTGGCCATACGTGATCCCTCCGGACGGTCCCTCTCCCCACACGGGCCCTCTCCTCCACGTCATCCTTCTCCCCGCGTGGTCCCTCTCCCCAACACGGTCCCTCTCTCCCACGTCATCCTTCTCCCCATGCAGTTCCTCTCCCCACGCGCATCCCCCGCAGCTGCGCAGAGCGTTTCCACCGCAGCCAGACCCACGCAGGGTGCCCACGCCCTCCCCGTGTCCCCGTCCCTGGGGGCGCAGAGCATCCTACGCCTCCCGCCCTCCGCGCGGCCGCCCGGCAGCAGCCCACGTCCTCCCACACGTCACACCGGTGTCACCGCAAACGCCACGCAGCCGGCTGCTGTATCAGTCCTCTCCCCATCTACCGCGTTTGTCACCTCATTAAAAAAAGAGTCAGTCTCATCTACTGGTCCTGTTTTCCATACCCGCAAGTTGATTGACACTAATTAGAATACATTCTAATTAATTTTTCATTATCAAGCCTCATATCAGCTATTCTGTTGTGCCTGGGATCAGTGATGTGCTAACTGGCATGGACTCACCCTCCAGCACTGGCACCAGTTTGTGTCCCTCCACCCGCCTGCCCGGGCTGGGGGCGGCGCTGGCAGCTGGGGCACAGCCCGGACCATCGCGGCTCCGCGTTCTCCTGGCCAGCCCCACTGGTGGGGAGAAAACGACAACAAGATGTTAGTTTTAGAAGAACTTTGAATTTGTATAATTCAAAACTAATATGCAGATTGCAAGTACCAACCTAACGTCCTGGCACCCCCCAGGGAAAATGGGCCGCAGTTTCATGGTCTGAAGCCAAGCGGTACCCAGTGGTTCGGGGCATCAACGCCGCCGTGACAGAGACCCGACTGCCTGAGTGCCAGCGGCTTTTGGGAGCGGAGAGAATGCGACTACCTGCGTGGAGCACGCCCGAGATAAAAGAGATGGCTCAGCTACACTGAATGACCTGACCTGTAAAAATTAAGGTAACCGATGAACACAAGTAACACAATTTCTGGTGATATCCAGAAAAATATGGCAATTCAGCAGTGCAAGTCACCTGGCCAGGACAAGGTTACTGACACTGACTCGGAGCGACCAGTCGAGCCACCATACTTCTCTAAAAATACACATAGGGCAGGAGGGTTTCATCTGTCTTCTTATGGCTATTTTAGGTGAACAAGAGCAAAAATTACTTCTGGAAAAAAAAAAGTTAATTTTAACAGGGAACCTAGACCAGGAGTTGAAAAAAAATAAAACCTCTTCATGCTCTCTGACTGATTTCAAATGATCAAACTGCAAGAAGGAAAGGCCAGTATCGCAGGGTTAATTTATATCAAGGCAATTACAATTTTTCTATGGAAAACAACAAAATGCCCCTCCCACACTGTCTGGATCTTCTCCAGGGCAGCAATCTGCTTTACCCCAGCAAATTTGCCGGGAGGTCTGTTCTTCGAGTCACATTCGCGGGACACCGCACGTGCACAAGCTTCTTTTAATAACGGGTGGAAGAGTGCTGAACAGCCGTGTGAGCATCTGGGGCTAAAGCATGGAAGAAAATTCTCTTGAGGCAACTTCTGCCACGCAATGTCTCCAGCGAGCATTGTAGGGCTTCCTCCGCATCCCGGAGAAGAGATGTAGAATAAAACTGGCCCATCCCTGGCGGAAAAAAAAATGTCTTAAAAATATGTGGACTCATGCTCTGTTTTGCAGGTGAAAAATGAATCAAATAGGAGTAAATTTTTGACGGGTCGCTGTGTCGCTAACATAAACAACTACGCCAGAATCAGGATAAGAGGAAGGCAAAGCCAGCGGTCTGCAGTTACAGCAGGACACTGCAGCGGCCACGAGACCAACTCCCGTTCCCGTGTGAGGAGCGCAGCAGAGCCGCGCTGTCGGCTGCCGGGGCTCACTGGACCATCGCTGTCATCCCCCGGTGTCAGCAGGGCCAGCAACGTCATGGGGTCCACCAGAGGACCCACGCGGGAGCCTCAAGCCTAAGGAACGACCAGGACCTGCGTCAACCAACCCTCGAGTTACCCACCCTTGAGTTATTTCAGTAGAGCTGGAAGAACACGTGAAATAATCCAAACAAAATCAATGTTTGTACTGTAGATGTTTTAAAGTTTGATATACTTGAAGTAGAATGGCTTAAACAGACTTGCAAATCCAGCCTGGTGTTGCACTAATTACTCTAAACGAATTCACCAAACTGTGCAAACTGCTGAGTCTGTACTAGAAAAACCTTCCATAAATACCAGGCACTGGGATCCAAAACGCGTCAGCGCTTCCGTGGAAGACAGGATTATCATCGCCACTCTCAACTCCCTGGCAGTCGGCAAGTAAGGAAACGGCGCTGAGATAGAATTACTGGGGTAAAACCACTGAGGGCCTGAAACCATACCCGTGCCGTTACTGGGAGTCGGCCTGGATTAATCCAGCCACACACTGATCTAAAAAGCTTTGTTCTTTCTGCAAACATTTAAAAGCAGAGGACAAAGTTTCATACTTAAAAAAAGGAGCCTGTGCACGGCACCACGTGTGTGCGTTCCACTGTAGCGACGCCCCGTGATTTTGTGTGTGACATTTGCTCCTGCGAATGTCTGTGGGAACACAATAGGATTTTACACAACATTAAAAAGCGTAGTTTTATCAATGAGGAAACACACAAAACCGGCCTGATCTCTAGGCAAATAGACAATTCTGACTAAAAGAAAAAGGACTAAAAAAACCCCTCTGAAATGTTAACCTTGGCGATCACAGATACGAAATACTGCCATATGCTGCCACATAGCTTCACTCTCATTCCGCAAGCACAGGGATCAACACAACATTGTCAGGAATCATTTCCGTTAGCACGGATGATACTGCAGAGATTAGATTAATTAAACCGATAAATCCCAAGCACGGACCAAAAGCATCCAATAGGGAGAAGGGGAGCCGAGTGAAAGACGGGAAGCGCTGCCAAGAAGATTTGCAGAGGTCCCACCAGTCCAGCGTGGCTGGCAAGGCTCGAGTGCTAAAATCAAGAAATAAATCAAAGGAAACGGCAAAAGTGCCAGGGAACTATGGGCACGGGGTATACTTTACAGTATACTTAAAAATATACTTTATATAAATGCACTTCAAAAATCGGAGGGAGTATGTGTATTGTAATTCTTTTTATATAGCATCTTCTTTGCTACTCGAAAGGAAGCGACATTTGGCTTATTAACCACAATCACAAGTGACACTACTTTGGAAAATTAGCAAACAGCAAAAAAGCTAAATCATTCCGGTATCACCAGAGCAAACATAAACGTAGGCAGAAACAGCCAATAAACCTCCAGAATAAACCTGTGGAACTCACTGCCACGGGATGTTATTGAGAGCGAACATTTAAGAGAATCCAGAAGAATACAGCTATGTACATGGGTGCAGAGACGGACACTTATTTCGGCTGGGTGTTACAGCAGAGGATACAAACGCTCCTGTGTTAGCACAGAAATACAGGATGCATTTTTCCTATGGACAAAGGCTTCCATAACGATCCATTTCTGTGTTTTTTCTATGCCTTCTGAAGCATCTGAACCTGGCAGATCATAGAAGAAAGAATAAGAACATGGATGGATCGTTGGTCTGATCTAATATATCAGTCCCTAAATTTTTGAGTAATAGGATGAGACTTAACTGGGGGAAAATGAAGACTATTAAGCAAGGGGGAAAAGCACATATTGAATGGGAAATGGAAACCTAGAAAGGTAGTAAAAGCTAGAGACCTTGGGGCTGGATTGGACAGTAAATTAGAATTGAAAACGCAATAGAATTTGGCAGCAAAAAAGGTCAATGCAATTTGGAACTGTATGTGCCAAGACTTTCCGTCAGAGAGCAGGGAGGATAGAGCCTATTACCAGTTTTCTAGATTTAAGCAGCTTGAATAAGTTTCAAATAAATATCCAAACATTTGGATGCTTAACCAAATCAAGCCTCAAAACCCTTTGGATTTTCACTTTGATTTCTAACATCTTTATGTTTGGCCTCTTTTCTGAGAATTCAATCTGTTGTAAAAATGAATCTTTCAAGATAAGCATCCGCAGTTGCCAAGAGACTATTGTGTTAAGCCCGAGGATGATTTAGCATCCTTGCAAACTGGGATTTTGGAATTAGAAAAAATCGCTTTGCTTTTAGTAGCAGATACATCTCAGATGCCTGAGAACAGGGCTGTTGCTTCTCCGAACTCCTGATTTAGTTATTCCCCCCCAAACCACAGCTATTTTACTTAAACAACACTTTCTTCTGAGGCCCATTACCCCGGCCACTGGATAACACACACCAATAAATAAAGAGAAGTCTCTAAACGAGACACAAAATAGTCCTTTCATTTCCAAATGCCCTGCAGCGACCTCCCCGTTGCCAGAGCTCCATTTACTACCATTTACTGATCTGTAACGCAACGGAAAGCACGACCAAAACGCAAGATTTTCTGCGCAGTTTTTCCTCTGAAACTCAAAGATCTGACAGACTGAGTGGGGGCTAAGCTTCAGAGCCATCAGCTGCCTCTAAAAGCGTCTTGCTAATATTCAGTGCCACAAGTATTTAAACACTGTGATGCACTGAATAGCGAGAATTATTTTGTCTTTGAACGTGGAGTTGTTGCACTCTTTTATATCCAAAATTACATCTTTCAGCTGTTCGTTATTGTTTGATGTAACTAAATCTTCAGTGTCAAGGAAGTAGAAATCACTTCAGCCTCGACACTCACTAGTAATTTTCTTTGAAGAAGGTAGAAATTTATTTGGCTTGACCTAATGATTGAACTAAGTAGGTTTCCTTCAAGCCGTCTGCCAAGCGAGACGTATTTACTTTGCGTGCTCTAAAGTTGCATGAGAAATGTTCCTTGTAAACACAAGCAGCTCGGGAAGCTTTTAACTGACGGTGCATTGTGGAGATAAATCCAGTGCTAAAACCTGGGTGGTGTTCCGAGAGCGTCTTGCCGCGGGAGGGAGCGAGGAGCGAGGGCCTTCCCGCTACGTCCCTGGCAGGCTGCAGGAACACATCTTTCCAGGCATTTCACTTAAGGGCTAAGAAGCAAATGCCGTCATTTAGAAAATGCAATCATCTGTAAACAGCGTATTTCCTAGCAGCATGGAGAAAGCATTAAAGTAGAATGTATTGAGGAGATCATTTATAAAATCTCGAGTTAGACGGGGCCAGTGAATGCCGTTCTCAGGCCCCAGCAGCGCGTTGGCAGAGGGCGCGCTGAGCACGGCGTGCGGGGCTGGGGCTGGGCCCCTGCGGCTCCTCTCCTGCAGGAAGATGTGGGGGTTCCCTGGTGACCCAGCAGCCTTCGAACCGGGAGCTTCACGGCTGCCAGAGTCCCTTAAAACCTCCGCACTCCGGCTCCACGGCTGCAGTTCTTGCTCTCTTTCAGCCGCTTTGTGAGAAACTCACCATTATTTCTTGCTGGTCAAACTCTCTTAGTTTTCCTGTTGTTCCTTTTGACTGAACCTGCAGGTTAACGGAGACCCAAATTATGTCTGTTGGCTACAGCAAAGCATGTAGCAAGTAACCTTAAAAAATAGGATTTTTTAAAGATCAAAAAGGCTTGACATTGCTGCTTACCCTCAGTCTTTAATTCTTGGTCATTACACCAACAAATGATAGGTTCAGATAAATGTATTCTTTTCTGGGTTCTTGGGAGACAGCAACAAAAACCTGCGTTATCCTGCTCAGTACACAATAAATGGAAATTCGTATTTGGCATCAAACTACAGGAAAAGAAATGCTGCTGAAGGAACTCTTGCTCAGAATCGCCCCGAAGCGTTCGCCTTCCCCCCACGCCAGCTGCGGAGATGGCTAATGATGGTGCTAGAAGGGTTTGCTGACTAGTACAGAACAGCCTGAAGCACCTTAAACCGTCCCAAATGGCAACGGCTGCGCTACGATGTGGACAGAAAGGTCAGAAATAACGGAACTTTTCCGCTACGCCGTTCGCGAAAACGCCCAGCAGAGGGGGGGCGGCTCCCTCTGCCCCGCGGGGCAAACAGAGCTTCGCTGCATTCCCCGGCCCCGCACCCTCGGCTCCTGCTCCCGGCGTCGCGCAGCGGAGCCCGGCCACGGGTGGCCGCAAGCTTCCTATTAGCGGTCTGGCCCTGAAAAATTCCACTGAAGCCACAATCCCGAGCAGTTAGCGGGAATCAGAATGAAGGCGCATTACAATGAGGACATCAATCTAAAAACCAAAAATAAAATTTAAAAAAAGTTATCATTCAGTAGGAAGGACTAGAACGTATTACAATTCAATTTGTAAAACAACTACAGTGAAATAATGCCGGTTGCTACACAGATCGGGGGGAGACAGGCAGGAGATTAAAAACCTAAGGTTTTCACCTGAACTCATCTCATACCCATGAAATGGCTATTCATTATAGTGTCAAAAAAGGGGAATTTGTCAGGCCTTCAGGTGGTGTAAATTAAGAGCCCTTCCATTTGTTTCAGCGTAACGATACCTGTTTACACCAACAGAGAAACCGTGGCTTGAAGTCCTCCTCCTTGTATTTAATCTTCTGGCTTTCGCTAAGCTATCAAAAGACGTTTTTACAAAAAATGACTCCTGCTAATTTTATCAGGCTGCCTTCAGAGGCTCGAAGCACTGGGTCCGATCTTTATCTTGGCTAAGTTGGTATAAAATCGGAGGCGCCCGCTGCTCCAGTGGCAGTACCCTGAACTTCTGCAGAGCCGCGGAGATAATCCTCTGCCAGCCCTCGGGGCTTCTTTTCTAGTCGAGAGCCCGCGTTCAGGCAGCGCTGAAGGGCAAGGGCTGCCTGGCTTCCTTCACGCCGACAATCCACCTCCTTCTGGTGGAGCCAGCCCCCCTTACTGTTCCCGGACACTAAAATAATAGCTTTTTCTCTGCAAAACTTCACACTGGGGATCAATCTGTAAATTGCAGACATAACCAAACATACACCCTTTAGATAAACCTTCAAATAAGACTCCAAATCCCACATTTATGTCTGAGGCAACTGGGTTCTTTTTTTGCATTTAAAACTCAGATCCGCCAGTCATCCATTTATTCATCCCACTATTTCTTCCACGTAAGCCCCTAAGCAGTCATGTAGCTCTTTAAAAATAATTTGAATCACACTATTTTAGTGCTTGAGCACAATTATTTCAGAATCAAATAAACCAGGAAATAAGTGGGTGAAAGAAAATGGCCTGCATGTACCCAGGTGGTAAAGCAGTGATGGAAACACGGACCGGGATGGAGTGGCAAACTGGGATGTGAGGGGAGGGGAAGGGGAAGGGGAAGGGGAAGGGGAAGGGGAAGGGGAAGGGGAAGGGGAAGGGGAAGGGAAAGGGGAAGGGGAAGGGAAAGGGCAAGGGGAAGGGGAAGGGGAAGGAAAGCTCTCTTCGCTGCACTTTACGCTTCCCTGTGCCTGGTCCCGCCGCCGCAGAGCCACCTCCACGGGCAGAGGCCGGCGTTCAGCTCTCCCCCTGCGCCCACGAAAGGCAGAGCAGCCTTCTGAGCCTTCAGCCTTGGGCGGCGGGGCCAGCTCAGGCTACGGGGGTTAACTCCTGCTTATTGGAATGAGAAAGCAGACGCCTGTGTGCTCCCAAATGACTGGCCCAGCATTGTGCAGGCACTCCAGAGCAGAGCACGACGCTGAACACGGGCAGGTAAGAAGCAGGCTGGTGACTGACTCACCTGTGAGAGCTGTGCTGCTGGTGCCCAAGCACACCACGGACGGTGTGTGAGAACGGCTGTACCCCGGGTGGGACACCTCCACAACGCAGCAGCGTGACACAGCCAGGGATGCCATCCCTAGGAGCAAAAAGAGTGACCATATGAAACTGGAAAGCCAGTGAGCGGTGGGCATGCCACTGGGATTTCAGAAGAGTGATTAACTGGAATTCATATTAGCTAGGGGAATCACCAAACCTATTTAAAACATGCTTATCATACACAAACGTGAAGTGCCGTCTACTCCACGGTTACACACCGGGGTTCACAGCGGTGCCACAGAGACACAATTCTGCCATACTGGAGCATGCCCATCTGCTCTGGTACGGAAGTCTCATTGAAACACATGCTATGGAAACGCAGCATATGGTTACCTTCAGTCAGAAAACAGCGATGCTATAAAGCGAGCAGGAACTCCAGCCGTAGTCAATAGAATATATTCCGAGATAAATCCACTGCGGTCCCAGTCTTCTTTCATTCAGTCAGAGGTTTCTGGAGAAGAAAAGCTGCAAGGTGCCTGCAGCGTGCGACAGCGTGCCCAGCGACGCGCACACAACGCAGACGCCGCACTGTGCTTGCTGAAGATCAGCCCCGGCGTTTGCCCAAAGGCCACGAAGGGGCAGCGATCCTTACCACGCTGGTGTCTGCCTCGGGCAGCACGGGAGGAGAGCAAGCTGAAAACTGCCTTCAGACCCAGTTCTGGGCACTTAGGGTACCTGCTCCACCCGAGATACGTGTTTCAGGTTCACACGCGACACCATCACCCAAAGTTCAAGACGCATTTTTGTTTACCAGAGAAGCTGAGCCCTGTTTGGTGCTGGGGCTCCTGCTTTTGCCCGGCTGGGCCTTTGGATGCAAGAGCATCCAGGGAAAACGATTTAAAATAAATTCACCATCTGTATGGGAATATACTCTCACGCCGGGATATACCATTCTCTGCTTCTGTTAAGGCTCAGCTTCTTCAAACGCTGGCTTCAGCATCAGAGCCTTTCTCCGTTGCTGCGGGAATAAGAAGGGTTCTTTAAGGCAGCGGCAGCAATTTTTTCAGTTGCTTTCCGTGCCAGGGTTTCTTTGCTAAATATCAACTGCGCGCTGCTACAGCAGTGACTGCTCTCAGCTTCTGTGCTCTGTGCTTCTGTTCTCCAGCCATGCCCATCGCATCCTGGGGATCACGTTCAAGCAGTTCTTGAGATACACTACACATACCATTTTCTCTCCAAGAGTCCTGATGGCTTTGCAAGTTAATTAAAATAGAACTTCAAAGGCTTTTGCTAATAGATTACAATATCTTTGGTTTCATGACATCTGTTAAAATTCACAACTAAGGATGTCATTTTTGATGAAAAACATGTTCTTTTACACCCAGCCCATTTATTTGTGTATTTATTTAGTGACAGAGCATCTCATTTATAAGAAACATGCAAAAGCAATCATTAATCATACTTTTGTCATAAAGCAGCTTCCCCAGCAGTTAACTAAAAATCCCCAGACAAGCTGCTCGAATGCGGGTGTCCTGAGGACAGCCAGCGAAACCTCACAAATAAAGCTGATAGAGTCTCCTCTTTTTTTCAAAGCCCAGCAGAGATTTGGTGGAGGAAAACAAAAGAATTGGCAAAATCTCCAAAACCACTGGAGTTATCTGGAAAGTATACAGCACTGTGGATGAGAAAGAAAAGTAAATCAAAAGCAGTTGGCATGATCACTATTTTCAGTGTATCAGAACCATTTCGGGATAAATTAAAAAGTGGTTTTGTATCACTTACACAGCTCATAGGCTGCATCACAGCAGCAGTTTGAGCATTCCAACTCAAGTGGGAAACAAGCGATCTCAGCCACAGACAGCCCCGTTTGACAGCGTTTCCGTGCTCAAGGCCACGCTCGCTTTAGCAGACAGACATTTCCTCTCAGGTTTGTCCAACCCCTCCTGCCCAGAGCCCCACGCGTGCCCAGGTACGGGGCTCTGGCGGTGCCCTCAGTGGCAGCCCTGCTGCGGAAACCCACCGCTTCGCTGGGGCCACTGCCGTGACGGGGTCCTTTCGGGACAGTGGAAGGTCAGCACTTTGTTAAGTTTCCCCTCGTTTCTCCTGCCGTGCCCAGCTCGCTTTGGGAGAGCTCTGCCAACCACATCGGCCCTTGATGTGCGGTAAGCAATCTGGCGTTCACTGCAGGATCTGCACTCGTGACACACCTCCCACCCCTGCCAAAACGCCACAACGGGCAAAAGAGAAGGAAAACTCCAGAAACAAAGGAGAAAAGGCAGAAGGTTGGGATGAACTGTAAAGTTTGATCTCACTCTGAGAGACACCGACAAGATCCAGTTACTCCTGACTGAATACACGCACACCGTGAGCATACGGACCCATCTGGGAAGGTGGCTGAGACCCACATCCCCAGTTAGCCCAAGTGCTCTTTTTGTAACTTCACTGAGCATCCTCAAATCATCCCTCCGTTTGGCGCGTGCTTTGGCTGTGGCTCCCGGCCGAGCATCGCTCCTGCCCGTCCCTGCCTGATGCACGTGCTCCCGAGGCACAGGAGCCCACCCTCAGCTCCCCATTGCGGCTCCATCACGGCTCCTGCTGGGGTGCTCTTCCCCGCGGCACGTGCTCTTCCCCCCGAGGCAGCGCACCAGGGCAGCACAGACCCTCCTTCAGAAGGGCACCGGACCATGCTGGGGTGCGCTGGCTCCCCGTCCGCCCTGGGCCGGGCAGCGTGAGGGCAGTGTGCTGCCCAGGGCTGCCTCCTGCAACAGTCCCGCAGAAACACAAGCCAAACATCCCTGCACAAAAGCTCTGACGTTGAGGATCAGATTGCTCTTTAGCATCAAGGGGTGAGTCCTTGAGGTTGTATGGATGCTGGGTTCGGCAGCTGCAAGGGGCCACAGTCTCTTCTTTAGCTTGGAGAAGAGGAGGCTGAGGGGAGACCCCATTGCCCTCTACAACTCCCTGAAAGGAGGGTGGAGAGAGGGGGGTGTTGGCCTCTTCTCCCAGGTGAAGAATGACAGGACCAGAGGAAATGGTCTGAAGCTGCGGCAGGGGAGGTTTAGGTTAGATATGAGGAAGAATGACTTTACTGAAAGAGTGGTCAGGCCCTGGCACAGCCTGCCCAGGGAGGGGGTTGAGTCACCATCCCTAGAGGTGTTTAAGAAACATCTAAATGTGGCACTTCAGGGCATGCTCTAGTGGCAGAGATTGCAGGTTGTTTGGTTGGACTCGATGATCTTAAAGGTCCTTTCCAACCATGAAGATTCTATGATTCTATGATTCTTCGCAGGGTCTCGCCGCGTTCGAAGCACCCGGTGCCGCAGCAGCGGAGAAAAGGCACCAGCACAGGCAGAAAGTTCACTCAAGCTGAACATCTTCTCCTGGCTGGCTGTCCTGTTTGTGCAGTCTTTGCACTCTGTTATCAGAATAGTTGCAGAAAAAAGTTTCATGCTTTTGTATATAATTCCTTTTAAAGAAATATGTTCTGCCTCATTCTATGCTGTAATCACAGTTTTAAAATGCTGGCATAATCACTGAAAGCACAACATGTCTGTTCATTTGATTTCCAATTTGCCTTAATGATCATTCTTTGCCACTGAAAAGGACTCTGGACATGGAACAACTATGCAAATAAGTTGTGAGCAACCTGTACAGGAGTTCATTTCAGTGGGTCAAAATATCCTCTCTGTGGATATCAGCATGTTAAAGATGAACACCACCTTCTGTTGGTGAGGACCTCTCAGCCCCGCATTACCCCGCAGGCACCCCCAGCTCCCGCAGCGAGGGCCGGGTCCAGCACGGGCGCTGATGGCGCGGAGGCGGCAGGGGCTGCCCTCTCCCCGGCACCCGCCTTGCCGGGGTCTGCTGGGATGGCTGGCGCTCCCATGGCTGGTGGCTTTTGGCCACACTGTTTACCTCCTGGGACCAGCTCTTCGCAGGCTCGTGCTCCTCGCAGGGCTCCGCTCCCCCTGCGGAGAGCGCGCGGGGCTGCTCCTCGCCTGGGCTGAGAACTCACCGGTTTCGGCGTTGCCACTCGGGCTGACGTGGCCGGCCACTTTGACATAGAGGCATGAAGGTCATTATATGTGCGAGTGATTAATGGACTAAGTCTGTCCTGAGCTCCTCTCTACGCTTTAATGAATATACTCGGTATTCAGGAGGAACCTAGAGGGTATGCAGCTCCGCCGATAAAACCCATCTTGCAAAAATCAATGAGAGATGAAAAGCCCGGTGTCCATTACCAGACGGGTTAGATGCAGTGCATCACCTTCACGACAGCACAGCCTGTTACCAGTCTGTAAAGCGCCATCTTCTATCCACAGGTTGTTGTTTATTAAACAGTAACAAACAACAACACCCAGCTTTGTGTCTGCACTGCAGCAAACTAGAAATCGTCCTTGTCGGTCATTGATCTAAAGGTAAGAGAACTCAGCTAATCCAAAATCCTCCACTATTGTGATTTTTTTCCTTAAACATTACCTCTGCATTTTGGACAATATAGGCTTTGAAACACAAAACCCAACTGACTTACAGAGACCTGCGGAGAGCTGGGTGTCTGGGAAGTAGAGCACAGACCGGTGGCAGTTCCACAAGATCATTCTTCTAAAATGTGTGATCAGCAGCAGGGAGCGTTTCCAACACCCTTAGGATTTTGAGCGAACGCCCCGGAGTCCGGTGGGAAGCAAACCAAAGCTTAGTTGCGGATGTTGGCTCAGGCGAGCAGCCTTTACCGCCAGGTGTGGGCTTCTGCCTGGTAAGTGCAGAGGAAGAATCCAGAGCAGGCTGGAAAAAAAAAAAAAAACAACGAAAATTATTTCCCTGGCGGGTTTTGTGGCAAACTCTGCAGCAGGATCACTAAGGCAGATGGTGTGAGAGGACAACAGCAAAGTCACCTGCGAGTGCTGGGCTGCGGCGAGGCGCCGGTGGGGTCGGTCGGACCTTAACCAAGCCCGAGCAGGCGTGGGTGGAGGGAGAGGAGCTCCAGCCCTCCTCCTGCCCGGGGGCTAACGCCGCCTCCAGCCACGGAATATGGTGCACGCTGTGTGCAGCCCTAATTGTCAATCTTTTTCATAAAAACCTAAAAATATTAGCTGTGTTACAAGCGAACCTCCGAAAGGCAGTAAAGATTCGTGCTAGTGCTGTAAAATGTCCTATAGCTCCCATTTTAAAGGCTGTCTTCAACCTTTCGCACTTTGATTTCTGAACTATTGTGCTTTTTAATTACGATGCAGTGAGAAAACAGCAAAGGCCATCTTAAAAAAAAAAAAAAAAGGTTTAAAACTGAAAACAGGTTAGATCACTGATATTCTGAAGCACAAATATAGACAGTGCCAGATTGCCTAGGCTACCTACACCACCTCCATGCATCACAAAGCTCAGATGGCCTCAAACTAGCCAGATCTAGTTGAAAAACATCTTAAAAGGATAGTTTTACTTTAGCTATTTTTTGCTAAACTGGCTCGGATATTCACAGCCTCAAATACTTTGAGCTTATTGTAGATAAGGGACTCTTTGCATTATGACATGGGGTGACTTGATACGTAACTTTCCTTGACTATCTTTCCACACTCTGCACAATGCTGCAAATGCAAGATATGGCAACCAGCACGCAGCTGTAGCGATTTTTTTGAATCTCTCTTGTACACTATTGTGAAGTGAATTGCGACATCTCTCGAAGTAAAACCCTCTTGCAGACATAAAGCAGACTCCTAAAGGAGGAGGATGGCGGTATTACATTAGTTCAGCGGGGCACAATATTCTTCCCTAGAAAATGGCATTTAGCAAACCCTGTATTTCCTTTATCATGTTAGAGAAGACAGGAATCCAATAACATTCACACATTTTCATAATCTGTTGCGAAGTGCATATATCTGTGTGATATCAGCATGGGTTAGAAACAAATATCTCAACGTCTGGAAGTGTGCTGGAAATGAACCCTGCTGAACGTGAGAGAGGATCGCTGTCAAACCACAACAGCACTGTGGGTCTTGGTGCATCCTGATCTCAAACTCGACAACATCTTCATGTAAACGAGTGAGTATCCCAACTCCCTGCTGTCTCCATTCATCATTAGTACAAGGATGACCAAACAACACAACGTCTTTTGTGTCATTCTTACACAACTCGCTCCCGCTTGACACTTCCACATGGCTCACTAGATACAAAGGCCAGAGATGCAACCACGGTCATTGCTCAACCCGTCCACCATCAGTGACCTGCTTCAGTCTCATGTACATTGTATTCTTCAGAAAATAAATAACTTAAATAATTCCGTGAACCTCGCTTGTTGCACGTAGAGGAATTAATCATTGGGGCTCCATCTTCTGAGAAGGTCTTTCCTACTTCCTCCCTCATGCGCACCACTCAGAACCAGTGACCTTCCCTACAGGACTGCTTGTACGCTTTCTCAAAGTGCCTCTTCAACAACCAAATACACTATGAGAAGAATGATAAGCCCAAATGTAACTTCACAGGGCAAAGAACCTCTCTTAGGTAGTGCTCCGAGAGTGACAAAACCCACAATAGCCTCTGCGGCATCACCCAAGTGTAGGTTATTTTCGTTTTCAGTTTGCCTCTAATACATTCAACCTGAAGTAAAGTTTTTGTGAATTAAGGGCCTTCATTCAGTCTTCTTGTAAAATTAGCTTTTATCACACCTGCCGAAGATGGTTCGCACATTCGTAAATATGGAAATGTGTCATTAAGATGAGGCGCTTTGGTGAAAAGTCAGTTGTCATCATGTGCAGGCAGTAGATCTACTGATCCACAAAGGCCACGGTGCAGGTCGCGCCAGGCCATTCCTACCTTCACCTTCTTCCTTCAGCAAAGTGCCTCGCGGGGGGGGAGCCATTCATGCTATGATGTTTTGTAGAATCAAATCACCACTTCTGCAGTCTAGGGCAAACTATATCTGAATCAAAGGGCATCTGTAGCAATAATATCAAATATGACAAGGCAAGTATGAACCGGCTCTAATAGCTGAAGACTTTTTGACTTTTTAAGATGTTCAATTGAACATTTAAAAGGTTTAGTCTCATATCAGGTCTAGAAAGGACCCTGGGGGCAGGCTTAAGTAACTACGCCATTAGGCAGTGAGCTGCAAATTGCCTATTAAGTCTGACTGAAACTGTAAAATTGCTTTTCACAATGCAAATTAATGTAAATAAGAACAATTGGTTACACATATCACAGACTATCAAGTCGACGACAGATGATGCATACTGTTTTTTCCCCCTGAATTAGCATTGCTTTAAAGTTAAATTTAGTGTGTGTTTAAGAGGTCTGGATGTTCCTATGATAAATTCCATCAATGCATTATAAACAGCACGCACATCGGGATGTATGTCCTCTATTATATGAAATAGAAACCTCTTCTTAGGCAAGGCAGCGATACTTTCTTTCAAGCCTAATAGAAACACCACAAAGCAAGCCATTTACTCAGCAACACATTCAGCCGTATCTTAACCTCATTGAGAAGAGTGAGATTATGAATCAGTTATAAAGCCATTAGGACAGAAGGAGAAAAGCTGCGCGTTTCAAAAGCATCGACAAATGATCAAAGCCCCCATGTCGAGCCTTCGGGCTCCAGTCAGTCACTAGTGGGAGCAGCTGCGTGCAGCAGCTAACGCTGTCACTGCCAGGAGCGCTGGCTGGGCATCGTGTTTTCTACATTTGTTTCCCAAAGATGCAACACTATGTAAATCAGAAAGCTCCCCTTCTTTGCCTCATCTTCGGTTAAACGGAGTCACCAAACACAGGCACAACTTAACTTGGGAAGAACAAGGTCTATGTCAAGTGACAGACGTCTTCAGTCTCAGTAGTCCACTTCTATTCTGCAAATGCATCTTTCAGGAAAGTTCCTCGCTGACAGCAAGGGGCAGAGGCACCAGCGCAGTCAGAGCAGAGTTTTCCTATTTAGTGGTGGGGGGTGTTCTTATCAGAGATTCTGCTTATCAGTATTAACATATGTTATCTGAATTTTTACATTCCATTAGCTACAGAAATAACTGTCATAAGTTTATTACAGGCTCTTGCATAAATCAGACATCCTGATAGCTCCCCGAGGATTACAGCCTACCTTGGTGAGGGATGTAAAGGCTGTAAAAGAATCAGGGGTAACCAGAGTGTGGTGCGCGGCACAGCCCCGTGCCGAGGGCGACGCTGCTCCAGGCGTGCGGTGCCAGGGGCCGGTGTTCCAGAGGATGCGCAAGGGCAGCAGACCACCCTGGGGCGCCATGGCCATGCGTACTCCCTCGGGGCATGGGGCAGAGCCACCTCGTACGGCAAAGCCGAGACCACGCAGGCTTGGGTTCTCAGGAAGAAAACCGCAGATGTCATGAGACCCATGAGGAGAATCAGCGGGGCTGGAAACTCAGCCCACATCTTGCACGGCCACGGAGAAGGGCCGTGAACATCTTGATGCAGCGACTGCTGTAATTTCAAGCCATGTTCACCCCTTTCCTTCCTTGTTGTGTTGCTGTCTTTTCAGCAGCATTGTCTTCTCTTTTTCTGTCATTTTAATTGCTGCTTTAAAGAAGAGTATCTGGAAAAAAAGTCTGGTACAAGGTGCACAGGTCAAATAAACACCATGTTTGCTTATCTTTCAGGGCATAAATTTTAAGGAAAAAATAATTAGCCACAAGCTGAGACTGTTTTCTTGCAGCCTTGGGGACCTTTCAGTGGCAGTCAGCTTTCTGTGTCTCCCTCTCATTAACATATTGGTAGATATAGATTAATTAGACCAAAAGAACTTACACCAAATTTGAAAACATTGACCTATATTTTAGGTTGGTTGTCTTGGTGTCCTCTGGGGTTTGTTCAGGTCTTGCTGTGTTTGGCTTTGCTGAATGCATTACAATCTTTTTATATCACATTACTCACTATCTGGGACATAACGTTAAAGATTTTAACGCCTGTATCAGCCAAGCCACCCTTCTTTTCCTATAACATTATGGATTTCAGTGATATGTTACAGATAAAGGCTTCATTTATATAAACTACAGCTTGCAACCTTTCCACAAGAAGATAAAATGGCATCGGCTAGGCTGTATTCAGCAGTCCCCCTTCAGGGTCAGACCCCAGAAACAGCTGGAAATTCGGTGGCGACGAGCAGCAGGAACCAGGGGAGATGCTCTCCGCAGCTCCCTGAAAGGAGGGGGCAGCCAGGGGGGGTCGGGCTCTTCTCCCAAGGAACAGGCCATGGGACAAGGGGAAACGGCCTCAAGTTGCGCCAGGGGAGGTTTAGGATGGATATTAGGAGAAATTTCTTCATGGAAAGGGTTGTCAAGCCTTGGCCCAGGCTGCCCAGGGCAGTGGTGGAGTCGCCATCCCTGGAGGGGTTGAAAAGCCGGGCAGACGTGGTGCTGAGGGACATGGGGTAGTGGTCACTTGGCAGTGCTGGGTTAACGGCTGGACTTGATGATTTTAAGGTCTCTTCCAACCAAAAGGATTCTATGACTGATTCTACGACCAGAGCCACTCAGCTGCAAAGCCTCCCCGCAGGCTTTCAGCAGCTTCCAAATGCCAGCACGTCTGCGACCTGTCTCCACCTTGCCTCCAGCACGTCTTTCTCCCCTCCCGTATCTTCAATGGCTTGATGGCTATGGAGCTACACCTTCAGTGGCCATCCCAAGAGGCGCGGCTGCTGAAGCTCAGGGGAGCTGCACTGCAGGTTAGGAAGGAGGTTGAACATCACCTGCTTCCCCCATGAGCTCCAGCCCTGTTACCAGCAGGGACTCGGCCACCACCCGGTCGCACGGCCCTGCCTGACCGGCGTTGACTGGTGCCATCAGCCTTTCCAGGTTTCTCCAGCTATCGCAGGACTTGAGCTGCTACAAACAGTGCTCAGGTCAGCAGAGGATGGAAAATGGTCTTCTCTCCTTGCAGGGCCATCCCGTCCTCCCTCATGGAAAAATCAATAGCCCAAAAACTAAAAAATGTCTGGATCCATAGCATTTCCACTGCCCCAGGTATCAGCTGTGAGCTTCTTTACGGTCAAGCACTAATTTGATGGAAGCTGTTGTACTCTGTCTCTGAATATATTTCTTTGATAATGGTGTTCAGCACATGCACCTGGTCTGAAAACCTGTATTACCCGACAACAAAGTATAAAATGAATCCTGAAAACCACCAAATTTGAATGTTAAAAGGCTGTTTTCTAAGCATCATGGCATTCCCTGTAAATCACTAATGGTAAAATACAAGACTTTATGATACTGTTACTAACAGGCACAGTTATTTATTAGGATTTTTGAAATGCTGGAAACAGGATCCCTATGCACATAAAATCATAGTGATTTATTTTAATGCTTTTTGTAAGTAAATTCTTAACAGATGGATGGAGCACCAGAAGGGTAACACAAGGGAGTCAGCAGGTGGACAGAGAAGCCAAGAACGGACTGGCACTGATCAGATTATCAAATCCAAATACCTTGAGACAAGCACAAGCTGCCCACAAAATGGGCTGGCGCTGACCAGATAAACACGCAAATATAGCACGGAACTGCAGGCCTCTCACAGCATCCTTTTCCAGGCTCCTTCCCGGGGACTTGGGCACTGCCACAGCGGATTCTGACAGCCGTTCCCCGTGCGCCCGAGGCTGACGAGGCCGCGCGATGGGAGGCAAAGCGCTGTTGATTCCCAGGACTCGTGGCAGGAATTCGCTGCCTCGCACGCAGCCGTGAACACATGCCCAGTCTATTTGGCAGTACTCTGTACACACACGTCTACACGTGTTCTGAGAGCTCCCCATAGCTATTGTGTCCTTATAAATGCTCTTGCCAGAGCAAATCAAAATTGATCAGCATGTCATTGAGTTGTTACAAATAATCCTTGTAATTTTGCCCAAACAAAAAATTGGTTTTTTAGAACAATTATAAAGCTTGGACTTAATGACCAGATATGCCTTTGTCCTCTTTTGCTTTATGTCGTTACCTGTCCTCCGTTACCTGTTTCACTCTCGCGTTGACTTCTCCGACTGTCCGTGCCTGGCACGCAGCTCCTACCCAGGTCCAGCTGTCGCTCCAGAGGTGGGGCTTCATCAGAGCCCAAACCAGCATCACCACGGGAAGGCACCTCCACTTTGGTCTGAAGGGCTGGCCAGGACTCGGGTCGTTACTCCTGGAGAGATGAATGATTTGACCTTCAGCCTCCACTCAGAACAACCAACTTTGGCGTGTTTAGCTAAGGTTGTTCCGTGTCCACATCGTGCCACAATTTGTAACAGGTCTCTTCACCAATTTTATTGCCTTATCATCCCATTTCCCTACTGAAAAAAATAACTTTCATCTTCCCTGTAACATTATTTTAAAAACTGAGGGAATGCTAGCTCTGGCTGCAGACCAGCAGCGCTCTCACCCACACACTTAGCTCTCGTGATGGATGCTGGCCCACTGGACCCCGGGAGGGATTCAACGTGCACAAGGCACAGCAAGGGCCTTACTGAGAAACAGAGAGACAGAAAATTCACAGTGTTAAGTGCTCAAAATAAGGAGACTCAAAACCTGCAGAAGAAATCAATCCTTCTGGGTCTCTTTTCCGCTATAATGATCGCAGGTGTTGATGTAACAATTACAAAAAAACCCCTTTCCATAAAAACCTGTAATATGTACGTCAGTAGTACCTTTTAACACCAGCAGCCTGAGGGACAGTCAATGTGTGCCGTTCCACTTGTTACCTCCCATCTTTACATGTCTCTTGACAGGCCCTTCTGCAGCTGAAAAGACTGTTTATGATGTTTTAGAGGAAGAGGAGCTTTGACTGGCAAAACCAAAATCCTAACCGTAACTGAAGGGCTGGGTACTTTCTCTTATGCTGGAAAATAATTATTTACTCAAAACGCATTCCCAGAGATTACTATATCCACATTACACATTTGCAAAAAGTGTGGGAGCTACGCTCGTCAAAAGAGAAGTAAGAGCTTTGCTTATTAAAATGTAACGGAAACAACCTTTTGCTATCTTACAAACATTTCCCGGATTAAATCTTGCCTGGTCCCTCGCTGTTGCGAAAGCCGTTGCAGAGTTTAGCGGCAGCGAGATGGGGTTACTGTGATTCCTGGTTCTGCCAGCATCGCCACCGCAGAAGCTGCCCTTTGTGCTCAACGCCGCAGCTGGAGCCACCCGGGAGCGGGTCCCAGCGAGGCCCCACCTCAGATCCTCCCCGCACCGCAGCACCGCTTTCCTCTCAAGCTTTCCAGGCCGGGAGAGCCTCGAGAACAGATTACTGAAATGAACCTTTAGCTACACACTAAGATCATTAAGGTCTCATCCTGCAGCCCGGGGAGAACCATTAAACACAAGTGAAGTCAGCTAAAGACCGAGTGCCTTGTTTCATTAGTACCTAACTGCTGTTCAGCATAAATCTCAAACGGGATCTTTTGGACACCGCTTCACCCTCCTGTTTCGCAGATGTACTGCATTCCTGGGGCTCCTTCTCCCAGAGCTTCTTTCCTGTGTTTGTTTTATTTTGCCTTTTTAACAGAAAAGCTGGCCTCAGCTGCCTCAAATGTAATCTTCAGCCACAATCTATTTAATACTTTAAATGTGATTGTGGCAATGTTCTTTGAGTGATGATACAAATAAATAAAACACCTTTTTATGGTTGGTGTAAGGACCAATTTTTCCCCTTGGCTGAGTTTTCTGCACATTTGTGCATTGACTTCATTCTCAGTGATGACAGCACATACTGGATACAGCTCTGACAAGTGTACACTGAGCGCTGCCTAAACCCAAAATATCGCTGGTCAAGAGTGCCAAAAATGCTTTGTGTTCCAAAAACTTGCAACTTTTTCAGCATGTCATTTCTTGGTATATTATTTTAATTTTTATTTTTTAGAAACAGAGGCCCTCAAAATAACTATTCCTTTGAAAAGATTTTAGCTTGAGTCTATCAATACCAGGTAAACTGGTACTTTTCCTGGATTTTACCCCCCTAACTAATTCAGATTATGGTCTGGACAGAGAACTTGGGTGAGCATGGTGAGGGGAAAACAACTCCTCAGACAACGTGGCCACACTTCTAACCTCTTGGAGAAGATCTCTGATTTCTTTTCATGTCTGGCGGAACTAAGCACAAAATACAATGTAATTCTGCCAGTGTAAATACATCTGTCATAGCGTGTTAAGTAGCACCTTCCTTTTCAAACTTAGGTTATATTTCTTTGCAAATCCCCCAGAAAGTGAGATTCCTGGCAGCTACTGTTGCTCTGTGCACAGAGGACACCCGCCCACCCCAGCCCGTGCCGGGCCGAGCACTCGTTAAGAGCGTCAGGAACTCCGCGTGGGCTCCCTGGGTGCTGCTGCCCAGGACTCTCAGCCGCTGCCGAGCCGCCCTGGGAACCGCTCCTGGCCGTGGCGCAGGGAGAGGCGGGCGGGCGCGGGGCTGCCTGGCACCTCTGCCATCACACAGGCAGCTTACGGTGGGCTCAAACGGGCTGACGTAGGAGAAGCGAAGCTCATCACAAGAATGACTGCCCAGGGAGAGAAAGCGGGAGAGGGCTGCTGCTTTGCCTCCTGCGGAAGGAGGGAGCCCACCAGCGTGGGCATCGCTGGGGACGGGGGAGACGGGCCAGGGCCCTGCACGCTCTGCTTCAAGGTGCAGCTCTGCAGCCGGGGCGAGTCGCTGGGCGACAAGGCTATGGAGTGGGTGTCTCTTAGTCCCAGTTAATAGTTCATTTCTTATAGACGATAGGAGTTGTGTAACTCTGTGAACATGTAATTAGAGTCTTGGTCCGTAATCGGGATATAAAATTGTTTCCAAATACAGAACTCAGCCTAGGTTTTCTTCACCCCCAAAGATGCGCCAGCAGAAGGCCTGCTCCAGTTTCCTTCCCTTCTGCAGGGCGCCCGAGGTCTCACTGCTCCTGGGCTGAACGGACACGAACCCCACCATCCCCAGCCATGTGAAAGGGGATTCTGCTTTTACAGCCAGCCCCACAGAAAGTTCTGGCTCTGGTCTCTAATTTTCCTTTTAAGCCCTGGCTTTAATTTGCCAGCCTGGCATTCCGCAGGTGGAGCAGATTGCTGTGTTCGAGTCCGCAGGCACCCTGTTTGCAATGCTTCTGTCCCAGGGACAGCGGGAGCAGGGTGACTGTTAAAAACCCACGCTGGAGATCCAGGGGAAAAGCTGTGACCAAAGACTACGGGCAGAAGCAAGGACAATGTGAGCTCTTGCACCCAATTAAATCAAAATCCTTCCCCAGCAGCTTGTTGCTGAGGCAAAACAGGGCACTGATCCAGTGTTTGACCTTACCCCTTTTTAAGCACTAGAGCGGCCATATGAATATGCGCTTGCCGGAGCCCTTCCCAGGCCGATCTCCCGGTGCTCCAGGCACGGGGTCAGGCAATTCGCAGGTAAAGCAGCTCCCTCGGTCAGAGCTCAGGAAGGAGACAGAAAGCAGCATTCAGCCTGTGTGCAGGGCGGGGGAAGCGAGGTGGCATAACGTGAGAAGTTAATCAGTTGTGCTAGATCAGGTGCCAGGAGAAGAGTTCATCCTGGCACGTGTGCTGGCCTTGCGGCGGCGCAGGGAGCGCTTGCAGGAGGGCTGGAACATGCATCTTTGAGATGACAAGCCTGTCACTCCTTCCAGCCTCAGAGATGCATCTGCTGGGAATACAGCCAGGGGTGTCGTTAATAGCTTAGAGTTAAACACGTTAATACTGGACACCCTAGGGAACCAGGCCCTACCAAAAAAATAGAAAAAAATAATAATAAAAGAAACCTCTGTAACCACTGTAATGGGCCAAAGTACACCAAAAATCAGCAGGAAAGCAATTTCCACATATGTGCTGTCACTGCACTTCCTCTGCCTTTTGCAACAGAGCATTTAAAAGGTCAAATAAAAAGACTTTTTTTGCAATGTACAAGTCAATGGCTTGAAAACACGTTGCAGAGTCATCGGCGGGCGCGGGGTGGTGCCTCTGGAGCTGCCGCGCCACGCTGATTGCCATGCCATTTACACAGCTGGGCAGGCCCAGGGTGGCCAGAGCGTGGCGGGCAGGTGGCTGCCTGTTAGAGAGTGAAGGATTATGCAAAAGTTGGACATTTCCCAGGGAAGGAGATTTCATCGGCCATTAACACCGGTGACCACCTAACGCAGGAGGCCATAAGTACAAGGGGGGGCATAAATACAGGTTTCGCTGTAGTGCAGGACACCCACAGCAACCACCTAATCGTGGCAAACAATGACCTGGGAACTGTCTTCTGCATAAAGAGAGCCAGAAGCCCCCCTTCCACCCCAGAACTTTAAAAATCCCTCTGGCTGGTGAAAGTGGAGCATCTTTATAAAGGTCTTTGCTGGCACATGCTGAACACAGGCTGCCGAGAGAGAAGTGCGCGGGTGGGTTTTCCCGCTGCTGGCCCAGCAGCCGGCAGTACCGGGGGAACGTCTGGAGCAGAAGGCAATCCAGAGGCTTGGCTCTTAGGGTCATTTGAATTTCTCTTCCTTATTTCTCCACGTGCCTACCAGGAGAGCTGTTAGGTGTGCTCCCGCTGCATTTTACAGATACCAAGGGAACAGTACCCCCGCTCGGTTCAGGCATGCGCCATGCCTGTAATTGGGTAGAAGGAGAACCGACTGAAGAGAGAAGCTAAACGAGCTGGCTGAGTTTACCTGCAAGCCATCAGTGGCAGATTGCCTAGCACTCCTACCTGATACGGAGCATTGAAACACTACACCGGAATCTAGACTAGATAAATACACCTGCTTGCTTAGTCACCATCAACAAAGATGCCTCAGGCTCCTCAGACAGCAATATCAGACAATATCTTAGCATAATTCACAAACTTATGACAAAGATCTAATATTATATGTCTACAAATGAGTCTAGTAAAATAAAATAAAGGCTAACAAGCCACCTGCTTCACGACACATACTTTCATAAATGTCATGAAATTTTATGCTCTCATAAAATAGCGCAATGGGCAAAAGCTTTCACGGTACTTGCCAGGACTTGTTCAGAGAAACACAAAACTACCGAGAAGGACAAGGCAGTAAAATTCCCCAGAACGCAGGCCGATAATTGAGCCTTACCAGCATGCCTTTGCACGACGGTGCTCCCACATCACAGTTTCTGATTGCGAGATTCCTGGGACACAGACTGTGTCATCCTCCCTCCTAATAATGATTCCCAGTTTTTACCACCAGATTTATCCCAGCCTGAGCAGGAGTCATGAATCACACCTGTAAGGAAGCAGAAAACAACAACAACGCATTTATTTTGCAGACAGAAAAACTGAAGGCAAAGCGAGGCACAGTGAGGAGCGAAACCCAGGCAATGGTCCTCTTCATCCCAGTAATAATTTTGACCACAGTCCAGATTACGCTCCTTCTTTTCTATCCGCCAGTCTGTGCATTGCTGTGCACGTGCTCAGCTCCTGCAAACAACACGGGAATAGCACCGCAAGATACCAAAATATTAGTGCTTTGTCCCTGTTCTGCTTTGTTTGGAAATCTTCTATTGAACCTTTTCTGCTCACAACATCATTTATGTGAACAATGGGAAACACGCAAAGTTTGAAAAAATTAGGCTGCAGAAAAATAAAAATTAAACAAAACAATTCAGTAATATCAAAGTATCCTGTTTTGAATATATACATTCAAGAGAGCACATTAATCTGTCAATCTTTCATTTCAACATTATTTTTTTAACTTCATTCACACCTTTCTCAACCACTTCATTCTCATTTTTTTAGAGAAAAGAAAAAAAGAAAAAAGGATTGCACCTCAGAATTCCTTGCAGAGCAGAAAATAGCGATGAAAATGTTTTTTTTCTGGAGGGCGTGCTCGTGCCCGTGCCGTGCTCCAGCGGCTGCCCCGCTGCTTGGCTGCGCGGCTGCTGCCCCCACAAAGCCCCCGTTGGCCTGCCCAGGCTCTGCCGAACCCAAGGCGTTTCAGACCAATATTGCCAGTACCATTCTTCAATGAACTTCCCTGTCATCAGCACCACAAACTGAAACCAGGACCTGCCCATTCAGGACTCGGGCCATTCTGAAAACCCCTCTGGTTGGCAGAAGAGGAAAGGCCGTGCTGCCCCCGGTCGCTGGGTGTCTGCGAGGGGCAATGGTGGAGGCTTCTGGAAGCCTCGAAGGTGTCTGCAGCCACTAAGGACAGCCCCAGGCAGGGTGGGTCAACGGGGGTGATGCAGGCAAAAATGTTAGGGGATGCAGAATAAATGCAACAGCCCCAGGGCTTTGCCTCTTACGCTGATAACACAAGTAGTATGTACTGTATGCATAAGTTATTGTATTTAAAGTATGTAGAAGAGAGTGTACACAACCCGGCTACCCGAACGGCTGTGTGTAACACACCCTTTGAAGCACATGTGCTAACATGAGGTTCTACCGCCTTGTCTTTGCTATTGTAAACTCCTTGACTGCAGGTGCTTCAAGAAACAAACAAACCGAAAACTCAGCTTGCTTGTCTTAACGCTTCACTTCAGTTCCTGCTGAGGGATCTGCTGCCGCTGACTCCCCGGGGCGCACCAAAGCCAGTGCCCAGCGACTGAAGGAGGCCGCGGCAAGGTTCTGCCCTACCCGCTGGGGAACTGGGTGGCATCACATTTCTAAACCCTTTCGCGTATTTTGGTATCTAGCACCACGTGCAGCAAATATCTGGCAACTTTCCACACAGCCAAGAAGGGAAACGGACAAGTAGCAAACTCGCTGTGTACAAATAACTGTGACATGTTTTTGATTTTACTATTTAAATCCCAACTCCCAGGATTCCACGTCCTGTATCAGCAATAATGACTAAAACTATTGAAAGTCATTAAAGAACTTACTAATCAGTCTCTTAATTGAGGCTATCTGCTTCCCATTACACAGAGACAAATTAGGCAGGTTAAAACAGTTTCCAGCAAACATCTGCTGAAGCAAGTCAAAATTAATGACAAATAAAACTGAGTTCCCTTTGTGGTTGATTTTCCTCCCATCTGCACCTACAAACACGCTATCGTTACTTGTCTATCCAAAACAACGTCCAAGAACAGTCCAACCCTCGCACAACATCTTCCCAACAGCCTTTTCATGAAAGGTGAAGAAGAACCGGCACGCTCTCCCCCCACTTGGAGGCGTTGACCTGTCCCCTTGCAGACGGCAGCACCCCCTGCACCTGGCAGTGCGGGTCAGTCCGGTCCGCGGGCAGCACGCTGCCGCTTGTCCTCCGCCTCCGAGCCCGAGAGAGATGTCAGGGTGCGGGGCCTCAGACACGCTGTGCATAGGGAACCGTGTCCCAGTGGCACGGCTCCTCTGCTCCTTTTCTCCTGGCGATCCTGCCCTCCCACCCCAGTGGCGCCGGTGACATGCGACACGCCGCAGATGGCTCGGCAGTCACCCGTGCTGCTCGCTGCGCAGGCAGGATCTAGCAACGCAGGTGCTGGATTTTGCACTTGCCAGCTAGCTAGTAGCAGCCAATAATTTTTTTTTAAAGTAAAGTAGTAAAATCCCAATACTAGACCCACTGAGAAAGTGCTAGCAACCATCCACATTGCCTGCTCAAATGCTAATTGGTACATTGGAGACGAGGATGTAGTACACCATCTGGGCAGATCTCCAGAGTCATTTTCGAGAAAGGTATGTTCAGCACCGCATGTACCGGGCACGGCTCTTCCCCCGCCCCAGCGCTACCAGCAGCGCGCGATGGAACGCACAGCACGCAGCGCGCATCGGCTGGTGCCCGAGCAGATAACCACCGTCTTCCTTCCCCCAGAGGCAGCTATCTCCAGACGTCAGTAAATTAGAGAGTCTCCTTGACACTGATAGACAAGTTGTCATGGAGCTATTTTTCTCTTTAACGGAGCTGCAGAGAGCTCAGCCGGCGTATCTGGCTCATGATAAATGGCCCGAGGTATTCATTTGCTCGCTCACTTATTACATTGTCCACTAATATCTTTGCTGCAAGTACTCGCATTGCCATTGCCGCACAGCGCCCGGTTCCCACACTCCCCACGGGCAGCAGCTATTTTGACAGTAAGAAATTTGAAAGGGCACCAAGATCAGAGACCTTCTCCAGCAGCTTCTCGGTCTAGCAGACAGCGACACAACGGACGCTTCCCAGCCCAGGAGGAATATCTCCAGTGCGCAGCGAGCAGCAAGCGCCGGCAGCTCTCGCTCCCTGTCCTTTCCCAGCCCCGCAGGCAGCAGCGGAGCCAGCCCGGGCAACCAGCCCAGGCGGATCGGCCACCAGGAGAGAAACCATCCACCCGGGAACTTAAGCTGTCATCCGTCATGGCAACATTTAAAGGCCTGACTTCTCAGGGGTTTGGGGTATAAATACATGCTCATAACCACCCAGATAGACTTTCAAACTTCCTAGATGCCCAGCTTCAACTGAAGTTGATGAAAATACTGATATTAATAAGAATTAAGCATATTTCCAGAAAGAGTAAGCTTTGAGAAAATCCCAGTGGGCACCTAGCTGCATCTTTAGGAGCCTATCATCTTTTAAATAACGTCTCTCAGTGTCAAGAGATGTCTGCCTGTGTTTAACACACCCATACAAAAGCTGAGATAAAATTCCACGGAAGATGGCCAGGGAAAAGCTGCATTCAAAATTGAGTTGCATTAGTGAGCAGAAGCAAATGAACTTGGAAGGTCACTGACATCTCTTGGCTGCCAGCCCACAGTCTGGCTTTGGAGCAGCGGGCGCGAGTAGCCCAGGCATTGAGCACAGGGTGGCCCACAAATATCAGCCAGAGCTGCCCTCTGCCGCCTGAGATGTATTTATTGTACACACAGACCGACAAATTGGGAATCGAATGGTTGGTTATTGCTGAAACAAGGTCATTTGAATCTCCCACTTATTACCAAATTTTGGCATTTGCATTTTAATAATGGTTTTCACCTCCCTTCCATGTTTTACGTGTGCAGATGGATTTGACACATGCTACCAAATGCTTTTTTGTGGATGTAGGTTTTGTGGGTTTTTTTTTCTTTTCAAACAAGAAAGCTGTTCTAGGAAATCTAATGCATGAGTATGAGTTGTCTGTCCTCCAGCTTCATCAGTGCCAAGTTCCCAAGCAAGAGCCATCGGGAAGCTTTCAACCATATACATTCAAGACAGAGCTTTTACATAGGAAATGAAACAAGAATGGCAGCGACGCCCCCGCAGCAGCAGGGCTCGGGGGGCTCGCAGGCACGGCTGACAGCACTGGCACGGGCAGGACCTCGCTGATGAGCCGCTGTGAGACAGAGCAGGAGCCTGAAGTCTGGACTGCAGCTGTGCAGCAGGGCAGAGGCGAGGTGGGGAGAGCAGTCCTGGGGAGAGCACGCTCAGAGCTGCCTTTAATTGGGCATCCTGGAGTAACTCGGCAGCAGAGACGCTGGTTCTACTGGCCAGGCACAGGCCCGTCCCAGTGGTCCTTCTCAAACAATGCGTTTCACGCCAGAGACATCCCAACAAAAGGAACCTGCTTCTTCTCACCTCAACATCTTGGCACCTGAACCCAGAAATTACCGTTTGCAATTATTGCCTCACCTCAACAAGTACGAGGGTGAGAGGGATTGCAAGCCCAGCCTCAGCTCTCCCAAGCCCAACTCAGCAGGCCATTAGAGAAATCCTCAGCAGCCTTGCGCAAACGCCGTCTGTCTGGCACTCAAACGGCACTGGGCTGAGTTCCTGCTTTATGATCCTGGGAGAACAGAGAGAGGAAAGTGCGTGGGAAATATGGTTATATGGGTTTTTTTTCAGTAGTATCTCTGCTCTGGAGAGCTTACTCAGAATCCATTATTAATGTTGAGATGACGGTTTGGACAGTTAACAGCACTGAGCCGAGGACGCAGGCACGGGGCTTTCTGCAGAGAAAGGCAGAGCAGACTCTGGGGGTCTGCTGCAGAAGCGCTCTGAGCACCCATGGTCTTAGACTGAAGATATGTAAGGAACAGTGTTTGGGAGGCACGACCCCACTTCACAAACAGGATTCAAGAAAATAAAGACGGAAATACATTTTTCTTTTCTTTTGATCTACTGCTAGCAGACTACCAGACCGAATTCTGGACTGCTGCTGGTCGTGTCATATCCTCCCTTCTCCTCTTCCTGCACCTTTCATGTGCAAGCAGCAGTATTAGCTCACCCCAAACGTATCTCAGAGATGTCCCAGATTTTTCTGCACAGCTAAGACACAAAATTTCCTAAAGTAAGGAGCTGCTAGGGCCTATAAAACAGGTCAAAATAGTGAGACAAAAATACTTAAGTGGCAGAAATTCCTAGTTAGAGTCGCTGCTGGGTCTTACTATAGCCTCCACGTCTTGAGAGCTTTGTATTATCATATTTTATAGAACATTGGATGAAAGGTGTCATCACAAGAAATGGTGAGGAAAATGAGAATAATGTCAGAAAAAAAAAGAAAAGCAGATAAGTTATCAGAAAACATAGCAAGTTACAGATTTAAAAAATAAGTTTTGTTTAATTTCTCCTGATCTGCAGACTCACAGGTACCACACAGAGTCTCTGGCAATCAGACAGTGAATGCGCACCTTTGGAGGGTGGTGCAGAGCTGGCAATTCTCACAATAGTGCACTTCTAAACCAATATTTTAACATGGGGATTTTTTTAATTTTTCTACTCTTAATTGTCTGTATCACCACCAGCTATGACTTAGCTCCAAATTTAACAAAGGCATTTTTTGAGCCTTCACAGTGAAAACGCATGAGACGGAAATAGTCCGATTCAGCTCCAGCCCAACACAGAAGCCATCCCACCGACCACAGAACAGTAAAGGGCTTTTTGTCTCCTTGCAGCCATCCCACTGGAATGAAATGGGCAGCCATGATGTATCTGCATCCACTACTTTTGATGGTTAAAAAAAAGTTAATTAGAACTTCTGAAACAATGAGGCATCCAATTTTTCAAATATGATTCATCCTGTGTCTGAACTAGCCTCCCGAGGGTCATTTTCATAGTAAATTAATCTTTCTAATGTCAGACTTAAATTATCAGCAGTGACACCATGACCACGGTGTCAGCAGCAGCGATGGCCTCGCTGCAGATAGGCGTGGTAGTGACACTGATGATATTGAGTCTGACAATCTAAAAAATTAGCTTAAAATTAAAGTAACTCCAATGACATCAAACGCAACAGAGGCCCATTCAGACCCTGACCATGTCTGCCGCCAGACGCAAGCTCTGTTGCTTCGTTTTTCCCATCTGGAAATGACGGGACGAGCACCACTGGCCTTCCGGGTACAAGGCCTGAGAGGCGCTGTTGGAAAGTGGAAAGACCAAAGCCACCCCCTCCTGCTGCCCCGGCCAGGGCAGAGGCAAGCGCTGCAGCGACTCTCGCTGGGAGCTTCCCGGGAGGAAGCAGATGTACGGGCAACCAACGAGCTGACACATCCCCGCTGGACACGCGTGGAGCACATCACCTGCTAGTCACACAGCCATGGAGGAGATGGGCCTTAACGCTGCTATAATTAAACAAGATTTTCTTTTAGCTTGACTTTAAGCACCGAGTATTACAGCAGAAGCTCCTGAGCTACATTCAGCTGGGAAATTCTAAGAGATCACAAAGTTCATTGGGAGTTAGGTAAATAAAATATAGCAAGTAACTGTTCTAATTATTCAACAGCTTTTGCCTCGGAGACTGCAGGCCTCTTTTACAGCATTTTAAGCCATTCACATTCACATCCTGGAAATAATTTTGTCTGCTGCCTGTTTGCAAGCAAGTCAGATAATATTTCATATTTTTCTTGGCAAGACAAACTTCAGAACCGGGTTCTAGCAAATATACTCTGGGATCTAAACCATCATTTTATGTGCCATCAAAATTCTACAACATTTGACCAAAATTTTCTTTTTTGGCAAGCACTCTCGCCAGGAAATTCATTAGCCAGGATTTGCAAAAAGCGAAGGAAAAAAATCAATATTAGCACAGGCAGGGCAAATTCATTTGCTGATTACTGCAGGTATTGCTTGTATTTTCTTTTACAGTCTCCGTTATCATTGGCAATATACAGGATGCGGCAACTGTTTAACCACATAACCTTTAGCGTCTCTTACAAACCAGGCTTAAATCACGGCCAGGCTGCAAATTTCATTAAGCGCAGAGAGGCATTTTGCTGAAGAATCCAATAGTAACATTCATTAAAAGAATATGACAGTTAAAAATAAGACCTGTGACTTTTTTCCTTGTGCGTTTCCTGTTTGACTGGCAGGCTGGGTTTGCCCGTCTGCCCCCATACCCGCCGCTCCCCCCGGGCGCCGACACGGGCCCCCTTCGGCTCTCATGCGATGTGCCTCGGCCAGAGGTGGGAGCTCCCCAGGGCAGCTCAGTGTCCCCCTGAGCTCCTGCTCCGCCTGCTCGGAGTCACCCGTCCTCCACCATGGCCACCGAGCCGGCAGCCCCGCTGTTGGCACCACATCCCGGGGAGGCCATACTGTCTGTCAGCACGGCGTTAGGAACCTGGCGAGGGGGTGAGCAGACGAGGTTTTGGCAGATTGGAGGCAGCAGGGTCCAACCAGCTGCCTCGTGCTGGGTGTTTGTGGAACAGGGTGTTGCTGGCATGGTTGGCAATGCCACGTCGGAGACTCCCTCCTCCAGCAGCCACCGGGTCTGAAAAGGCAATGCCACAAAGAGAGGGGAACACACGCGCCACAGTCACACACGCAGAAATATTTCCAATAGCCACATTAAGTGGTGGAAACTTCCTCCTGGCAGCAAATGCCCTGCGGACAAAACACGAGCAAACTCAATGCCTCCCCACACCAACGTGCTCATCCTCAAGAAGGTACTTGGCAAAAGCTAATCTAATTTAACTAGAGTTTTGAATCTAGAGCAGATTACTTAAATGTCATTCTATCTGTGTGTGGAAACTCTTATTCAGAAATAAAATTCCCCTGATTGCCTTATACTTAATTCCCTTACAAATTACACACCAGTAAAGTGACATCTTTCGGCCCTCGTTGTGTTTGCGGGCAGCAGAACGGCGGGAGGGAGACACCGCAGCCCCGGGCAGGGCTCGGCTGCGGACAACGGGCTGCTCCTGGATCCGCTCCACAAGCAAACCCCAGGGTTCCCCCAAACAGAGACTGAAAAATGGCTGACTAAGCCAAAGAAAAGCCACATTAGTTCTGCCTAGGAAAGTTTATGCATTAAGTAATCTACGTTAACTGTTAATTGGGACATTTTCCCTCAGTATCCCACCCAGATGGATGATTAGCACCACAAGGCTGCCTGGCTTTTGGTAGGAAACTGATAGACCTATAGATAAGTATTTTGTAAACTTCAGAAAAGCTCAGCAATTTGCATTTTGTTATTTTAAAAAACCCTCCCAGACGTGCAATTTAACACTGCATTCATAAATCTTAGGCACAATTAAGAGGCACATTTAAATCCTGTAGATTAAAAGGGAATGCAGAGAGTACAGCACCGATAAGTCATGCTGCCTCGGTGGCGCTGAGCGCCATTTTGGTAGGAGAAATCATACACCATCTATGCTGCTATAATTGTCCCAGTCGCACCAACAGCTTAAAAACCAGTTCAGATCCCTGGAGCTGAGTGAGTGACACATGGCGGGCGCTGGGCGGCCACAGAGAGGCCATGCCTGGCCATCCCCCCGGCAGGATGGTGCCGGTGTGGCACGGGCCCGGGAGCCGTGGAAAGCCCAGCGCTACGCAGAGGCTGGAGGGAAGCCTGAACCATCCACCATGGAGAACGGAGACACCGGCTGTTAGAGCAAAGCTGTTCTGGTCGGCAGCGACCGGAGCTGCACCATGCGCCATGCGGCTCCCCTGGACTTGCTGCTGCCTTCTCCCTCCCTCGGCCGCCCCAGGCCCGGCTGCGGCGCTGCCATGGGCTGAGGGAAGGACAAGCGCCTGGGCAGGGCCCTGCCGCATCCCGGGCTGCCCTGTGCCGCCCAGGGGAGGGAGGAGGGCAGGATGCTGGGTTCTCCACAGCTCTGGGGCCGGCCATCGCCACCGCAGTCTGGCAGCCCCCACAGCCACCGGAGCTGCCCAGCCCCACGGAGTCACCGCTCCGGCCAGGGCCACCCAGGGCCCGCCGGCCTTCCAGTAATGGCGTCATGATTGAGGGGCGATTCACCCAAAGCAACATGAAATCAAGCAGCACGGCCAGCCCTCCTTCACCCGGAGACATCCAGGCAGCTTTGCCGGCCTCCCTGGTGGGTCACTCCACAGCCAGCGTCCCATGGGAAGCACTTGGTGCTCCCAAGACCCACACACCAACGGAGCCCAAGAGCCAGTCCTGCTGCTCAGCAACCACCATCGCGTGATAATTACAAAACAAACTATGCAACAAAATAAATGAGGTTGGTAATTTGTTATTGTTTTACTGCTTCGTAAGTGTGCTGAAGATTGTAAATTGCGTGTTGTATTAAAAATGACAGAAACACATTGGATCCTGCACGAAGAAAGTGATTTTACTAAGTTGTTTGTGCATTTCAGCATCTGCAGGCAGCAATGGGGAGGATGGAAATGGCAATGCAGAGATGCCAAGTAGCTGCACTGCTAGATAACGCACAGAGACATCAATGGAGCGTGTCCAGAGAAGGGCGACGGAGCTGGTGAGGGGTCTGGAGCACAAGCCTTGTGAGGAGCGGCTGAGGGAGCTGGGGGGGTTCAGCCTGGAGAGAAGGGGGCTGAGGGGAGACCTGCTCGCTCTCTGCAGCTCCCTGAAAGGAGGGGGCAGCCAGGGGGGGTCGGGCTCTTCTCCCAAGGAACAGGCCATGGGACAAGAGGAAACGGCCTCAAGTTGCTCCAGGAGAGGTTTAGGATGGATATTGGGGAAAATTTCTCCACCAAAAGGGTTGTCAAGCCTTGGCCCAGGCTGCCCAGGGCAGTGGTGGAGTCGCCATCCCTGGAGGGATTGAAAAGCCGGGCAGACGTGGTGCTGAGGGACACGGGGTAGTGGGGGTTTGGCAGTGCTGGGTTGATGGTTGGACTCAATGATCTGAAAGGTCCCTTCCGACCTAGGCGATTCTATGGTTCTATGATAAATCAGATGGGGAAGTGATTATGCGGTGGCAGTGCATTTAGGAGTAGGCAGTACAGGGTTCTGTCCCAAGCTCCGCTGCTGCTCCCAGGGGAGGAACTCCAACTTGCCCTGGAAAGGGCACATCACCTCTCTGGATGCGGCGCGGTACCTGGGCCGAGGGGCACAAGGAGCACACAAAGGGGCAGAGGCTGTTACAGAGCCATCATCTGCCAGGGCACAGCTCGCCCAGCGCCTGCGAAGCAGCAGCCGGAGCACAGTGAAAGTGAACGTAGGAACAACATCCCGGCATGGCGGGAGGGTGCTGGGCCTGAAGAGAGCCACACAAGCAGTAACGATCAAACCAGTGTGGAAAGTAATAAGAGAGGAGCTGTCTGTCAGAAAGAAAAAGATCAGTGGCTCCAGACACTTTTTGTTTATCAAGGTTTGTTCTTCCTAAAGGGCTTTACTTCGGGGCGATCTTGCATTATAAGGTAGGATTACCCTCACTTCCTCAATTCTACCAAGTACAAAGCACTCTTTATGAATTATTGAACTCTTCATTTGCTGTGCGCGCTCTGGGAAATGGCAAGCCTGTGTGTTAAGAGGACAACCTGCCCATTATTCAATTTTCATGTGCTTTATTAACATGGCACATCAAGTGTACACACATCAACAGCACACCGAAAAAAACCTGTTTGCTTTAGACTCAAATATTACGCGAAGCAAAGAAATTATTACAAAGAGGGCTCCCCCCCCATTTGTTAGCAGGTTCAATTATTGTGCCACTTAACCTGACTATTTCAGTGTTCATCCCCTCCTTGCTGCACATGAAAGCTTTATTACCAGCACTATGATCATTTAAAAATAAGCTAAAGCCTTAGACTGCTGCAAAGTTTGGGTTTTAGAGCTTAAGTAGAGGTGCATAGCAAGAACTACTGAATCGGAAGAAAGCTGGCATGTACTATGCCTGTGTTGGGTACATCACCAACACCATTGCAGGGAACAAATTAAACAACCCTGGTTTTAACTAAAGGCAAAACTACAGATATAGCTCTTCTGATGCCAGCATGAACCAGAGAAGCTCAGCGGTTACCTGTGTCCCTCAGCACTGGGCAGGCAACTTGATAAGACGCTATGGTTCTTTCGTTTGTATTTGCCTCTACCGATCACGCACATCTGAATGGTAGCAGAATATGCGGGCAAATCTCATTTCTTTCCAGCTATCAAACAGACATTTTCCAGCACTCCTTGCGTTATTTCCTTGAGAAGCTGGACTGCACTGAAGGCAACCCCTGCAACTACGCTGCAGCAATGGCAGGGGGCTGACAAACACCAGCAGGTGACAGGCGTCACTGCAGGCACTCCACCAGCTGCTTGCAGGTGTCCGAACAGACTCATCAGTCAGGGGCTACGTTTTTATTATCAGATATAGTTTGATAATTACACAAATTGGGTATCAGCAGCTCTTTGCTAACACTGGTTTTGAATGGCCACTACAGCTTGGCTCTGCATAAAACAGGCGCATGCAAGAACTTCCTGAAACTCATTAAAGTAGCATCAGGATTTCAATATGATTTTGTGACTTTCTTGCTGTTCTTTGATTTCTTTGATTCTTATAGACCTGATTCTTCCAAACATTTAAACAGGTGCTTAACAAAGTGCATTCAAGGAAAACAATCAGGATGGTGCTGAAGAACACGACTAGTTTTCAACAGGTAGAAACACTGTCGACATACCCAGGATGGCTCACGTACCTCATGTTAATCGTGCCTGTCGGAATCCTGCTGGACGAGTCTGCGCCTAAGAATGCTTCTGGAAAAGGATCTGCTTCAGGAACTGCCTAAGCCTAACGAGGTACTGCAGTCTTTGTTGAAATAAGGCCTACGTAAAATGGATGAAAACTTTATTTTAAATTTGAAAGGGATATGTTTTTAACAAGATATATAACGATGCCATCAGGAGTTAGTAAAACTATTCACATAAAATAAAATTATTTGGTATACTTATTCAATCATACTCTTTGTCATTTATCTGTCTTTACATATGTAGGAGAGAAAGATCTACTTATATTTGTCAGATGCTTAGCATTTTGAAAGAGTAACATAATAAGCGAATTGATAAGTAATGAAAGCATTAACTGTCATATAAAGATTATGACTCTGGTGCTCCGTAGTGCAATTAAATTTAATGTTTGTTTCTCTGTCTCTGTGAATAACGATAAGATTTCCCCTGTGAATATCTAAGCAGCTGACAACTGCACTCGGTAGCCAATGCAATTCATTACTAACCATGTCATTAAAACTAAGTTTTGCAATTACCTTAAGTGACCTTAAGTGCTAAGCAAGGAGATACTATTTAGGTGTGATTACCTACGCAATAAACATGCATAAAACTATCCCCAAACCGGGTCACCCATAAAGAAAAGAAAAATAAGAACTTGTTTGAATAATACTGAGATATAAAGACGCATTCATTTTTTTGTTTTGTTTTCTGTGATGGGGCTGTAATACAGGTATGATTACATTCAGGGATATGAATTTATAGTTCTTATTTCTGGATAAAACAGCCAGGAAGGCATTAATAACAACCGAAGATCAATCAAAATCAGAAGTGCTTCCTGAAAAAAGGGTAATTGAGAAACAGAAAACTTGACACTTACAACAAATAGGTCTTGAGGGAGAGACATTATTTCTGAAATACGTAGACTGTTACCTAATTAAATGGAGGAAAGCATTCTGGTGGCTAGACTCCCAGAACCCTAACATCACAGCTGTTCTTCAGGAGTCCTTATTAGGAACAACAGCGGTATTGTTTGAGAGTAACGTGCATGCTCTTACAGAAGAGCTCAGTAGTATTCAGTAAAATTCACCCTTTCGGAGACAATGAGAATCTCACAGGAGAGCAGAACACTTCAGGACTGCATACCTGGCCGAATCATTTAATGCGGATCGTTTATCTCGCTCACATTGGAATTTTTGTGGAATAACTCACTGTTTTCTCCTATCACTTGACCAACCTCAGTGATGTCTCAGATGACTGGATGAAACAATCAGTCTTCAGGAATGACAGGAACGATCACCCCATCGTACAAACTAAGTTTTGCTGTCTCATACAATAACACCGTGACAGCCCCGGCTGCAGCTGGGACTAATGAGAAATTGGTGATGCCCTAACAGTAGGAAGAAGCTGAACAGATTTAAGTTGGGTCAGCTATAATTGCACTGGGCTGACCACGGGGATCCTCCTCCCAGGAAAACTGGGGTTTCTGTTGCCACATCCAGCGGACACCAGGTCTCGGCGTGCTGGGTGGCTCTGGAAGCCAGACGGCCATAATGCTATTCCGCTCTGGTCTTCCACATCCAAGTCTCTTGTTTTCCTTTCTATCCATTTTCACCATTATGTGCATCCCTCTTTATCCAGGCCTTACAGCAGCAAACCACCTGGTCGTTCAGAACACAGCTCAGCGCTGCAATGCCTATCGAATTTATTGAACACAGCTCAGCGCTGCAATGCCTATCGAATTCATTGAACACTTCCTCGATCACGTGAATTCTTGGTGATCTGAACTTATTTAACGTCCCCCGGAGATTCAGTTAGTCAAGGTGGTACGATACATGATATACAGGATGTGACTGATGTTAAATTGACTACAAGATAATTAGATGCTAATGTCACCATTGTATCAGGATGACACGAATGTCACTCTCTAACACATCTCTGTAATTTCTGAGTGACTACGGTGTCACCTTGAAGCTTGTTTAAGGCACTGTGATGGTGGCAGCCATGACATGATGGCAATGTTGCCCCTTGCGCAGGGTGTGCCGTTTGGGTGCAGGCAGCCACTACAGTGGCTGTGGCAGAGCACTGTTTCACCGACAGTCTCAAAAAGCCTCCAACCAAAGCAAAGCTGACAACAGAAATGAACCGAAATAACTTCCCTCGCTCTCAGCTCAGCTCCCACCTGAACTGCTCCCTCACGTGCACTCACACACTTGGAAACACACTGTTTTCTCCCGTCTCTGAGGCTTTGATCCGGCAAACCTGAGTTAATGACCACGGCCCATGCGATATGCAGAAGCTACATGAAGAGTAGGCAGATTCTGGTGGCTTTTCTCTTCTTTTCTGTCTCCTCAGCCCTGGAGGAGCACGCTGACTGACGCCAGCCGGGACACACGAATGCAGCCTTTGGGGGGTGACCTTGGACGATGCCTCGCGTCCCCACCGGCACACATCCCCGGGGTAAGTGCTGGGCCAGGCGGGAGCTCGCCCAAAGCGCTGGGGTCCGCTGCACCACGCCAGCTCGTGGCTCTGCAGACCTGGCCATCGCTAACGCCCGTGTGCCAGCAACACGCCAGCCACCAGCAGAGATGCTGAGGGAAAGAATTAGGAAAGAAATCCTCTGAATGCACTACTTTGGAAGAATGAGTTAAGAGAAGTCGGGGAAATCCTTATTTTTTGGGGAATTTGAAGAAGAATATTTTTGACCAAGAAATTGAAGGATTTTGGGGGGGAGGGAGGAAAGAAGCTGCTCAAGGACCACCAACAAAACAAGCGGTACATGCCATGTTGAATGTTTTGATGGATTAACATAAACAGAGCTGCATTTCACAAAACTGCACTTGGCACTTCTCTCCTGTCCCCTCCCGCTGCCCACCCCCTCCTGCCCGGCCCCTTCTCCCCAGCCCTGCGGGAGCATCCTTGGCTGGACCTATTTGAATCCCAGGACATGAAGTCTGGCCTTGAACATATTAATGAATGTGTAACTGAAGAACGAGGGCACGATCTGAGATATCTTCCTACAATGCTTATTTAAAAGCCAAACAAGCACAGAAACAGAGCATGCCATAGCCACAAAGAAAGAAGATCACAATGCTTTATGTTGAAATATCGAGAAAGAAATGAGAAACTGCCCTACCTGATGCAGCCAGGTCTATGCAACTCTGCCTCCGAGGTTTGTTTCCTGAGCTGTCTCCAGGCCAGGCACCTGGACATTTTCCAGGGTGTATTCCGGTGACAGTTCCTCGCCGAGGAGCCCTCCGCTCGGGGAACACCATCCGCTCACGCCCGCAGGTCCCTCTCCACCGACTGCAGGAGCTCAAGTACCGGCCCCGGCCGGGAGGGAAACAGGGAATGCCCAGAGAGCAAAAGAAACCTGGTGTGACAGAGGAGAGGTTGTTCACAAGGAATTCCACACCGTCGGGAAGAACTTCACGTGGATAATTACATCTCTGACTCCTCAGTGTCAGGGAAGCGTTTGTGACAAAAGAAATGGCTCTGTGTTTAAAGGCGGTAATAAAAGCCTTCCAATGGCCTCTGCAGCGCCAGGGCCGAGCACTGGCTTCCTTCCGTTCCAGGCGATATAATGAGAGGGTAAACCAGAGTTCAGCACCCACCATGCACACATCTCTTCTGCTTTTATGAGATTTGATATGTAAAAACTATTCTCTTCTGTACCACAAAACAGAATTTATTTTAATCTCAGTTGGATCTTATCAGACGTGCTGTACCTATCAGCTCTTTGACACAAAAATCAAAGAAAACACTCAAAATAAAAGGAGAGACATAAAATGAAAAAGGAAGAAGATATCTATAAAAATACCATGAACTTTAAATGCACAAATGTACTTCAGAACCCCCAATTTTTTTAAAAAAGTAGTTGCAGCCAGATGTCCAATTCAGAACAAAGACGAGCAGAGTAGCCCCACTGCCTACAACAAAACTGCTCCTACCTAGCCCGGCCTTGCACTTCACGGAGAAGTCAGTATCGGCCTCTGCATTTTAACTGTACTCTGAAAACTTTCTTCGTGAGGGGGCACTTAGAAGTGCAGACAATCCATGGCCTAATAAATACATTTGCCTGTGGTTTGTGAGAGCCAGGCACGTACATCTCAAGCTCAAATGCCTTGTACTGGGAACTCTATGGAAAACCCAAAATTGAAAGTTAAGCTCACGAGGCACCAAATTATTGAATACAGGCTGGCAAGAAAATTAACTCCTTTTCTTGGCAGCCGTGCCGCACGGGCAGCCAGGTGGTGGCTGCGGCGGGGGGCCAGGGCCCCCGGCGGCAGTGGCCAGGGCAGGGCAGTGTCCCCCGGGCAGGGAGGCACCGTCCGGCGAGGACGAGCCCCTGGACCACCGTGAGGCCAGCGGGGCCGAGCGGCCACCAGCCGCTCCCGCCTGGGTCTGGGAGACAAAACCCGGCTGGATCCTCCACATCTGCCAGCTCCTGTTTAACACCCCAACTCCGAGGGACGTGTCCCGTGCCAGTGAACAGCATTTCTCCACGCAGGTGACCGCCTGGGTGTATAATGGCCCCTTTATATTCATTCGCAGTCGCAGCTTTTGAGCGCTGGGCATGTTCAGAGCCTTGACACTAAAACATGCAGAGCGGTGCATTAAGGCATCAAAAAGGGTAACTTAAAAGTCATTGCCATGGCTACGTGACAACTTATTTTGCAGTATAATATGTTTTATGAAATATGTATGATCCTATTTAATATATACCATTTGTTTTTAGCATTTCATTTCTGATAATAGCCTTTTAATGATAATCATGGTCTTTTAATGATTGTAATAATTAGACTCTTATAAATCAACATGTTTTATGTTAAATACGCTGAAATCCTTTAAAAATATTTATTTTCCCCTGCACTTTAGGAGCTGTTTTGCTCTCTTGCAGTGTCTGGAATCTGTTCAGAGCTGCATTCAAAAGTCTTCTGAGCCTCATTTCCTTCCCCGGCTGTGAAGGGCTCCTCAAACCTATTTCTTCTTTCCTTAGGGATGTGACAAAGAGGGCAAAATCAAGCATCCATTGCTTGCATCTAAGATGCCATCAATCACATTCTTCATCTTTTTATTAACCAGAAACCATTACAGGACTAAATCTCGGCAATGAACTTGTAAACAAAGAGCTCAGAAGAAGAACAACAAAACACTTAAGAAATACTGTATCCAGTCAGCTAACGACGTCGCCTCTTCCCAGGTGTCAATACAACCGATAGTATTTCTTTATAGACTTCACTGTCTTTCCTTTAGAGCTAATATTAGCGAGCTAAGTAGCTTATAACTTTCCCATTCTTTGAAAAACCCACATCCTTTCAGTCTTTCTTGTTAAAAAATATTGACAGCTTTCAGTAAGGTAATATATCCAGAAGGGAAATCTCATAATTCATTTGATCTTGCAGTGCCCCATATTACACAGGAAGGTTTAATTATACATCTAACAGTTACTCACCCATTTTGACACAGTTTCATTAGACTTTTATTAAAGACAGGGCTAGGAGAAGAGAGAATTATTTGTAATTCTTTTTCCTTTTTTTAAAGGGAATGGTAGCTGCTGTGAAAGCATTTCCATATGTCTTCCCTGTGGCCGCAGGGACGCACCAGGCAGCTCTCCCCTCTCGGTCACGCAAGAGCAAGAGGAACAAGAGGAATTTTTTTTTTAATAAATAGGAGGTTCACCAAAAAGTGTGAAATGGGCTTGACTGAGACTGTGCACGGATTTGGGTCACGTTCAGGGTCTAATTTCATCAGAAGATAAACATCAGCATTTGGCTGAGCTGAGGTCATTTCCCACCCACCCAGCTTCCTACCTGTTTTTGAAAGCAGGTGCTTGATTATCTTCAAAATTTCCATCCTTCTTTCAAGGTTACTTTGGCTTAGCCAAGAGCTTCCAAAGACCTTTGGAAAAGACCTAGATGAACAGAGCATATCACGGTTAAAATCTCATTTTCTCAGGAGCCCCGTTTACGGAAATGAATGCGCGGAGCCACCCTCCCAAACCCCGGGTGCTTAAAGGGGTTCACGCCTCAGGGCGTGAAGGCTGCTGGGCTGCAGCTCTGGGCTGCGCCTCAGCCAGTCTCGTACCAACAGGTTCAATATCCCTCGGGATTCGTGGGAAAAGCACAGGACCTCTGGTGTGGGCTTCAACTGTGACTGGAACACACTGGAAACCGGTTAACAGAGGAAGAGATAAGCCGTGTTATCCTGTTGGTTGGCTGGGTGACCACCTAACACCTCACGTAGTGAATAACGAGGAGGAGGGGTCCGACCGCGGCTCGTGCTGCAGACACGGAGCAGCCGTCACGCTGAGCCCCTGGCGAGGTGCAGACCACGCACTAAAGCCCCGGCCCCGCAGCAGCGTCCCGAGAAGACACACAGAAAACCTACACTACCTCCTGCTCCCAAGCTGTTGCTGCCTGTGCTGAGGGTAGCGATGCTCCACAGCAATTTTGGTGGCAATTAATGGGCAGCGCTTCAGTTTCCAAGCAGAGGTCTCTCAACATTTTCTGTAGCCAGAAACAAAGGGACCCTGAAGGGAGAAAAACGGATTTTCAAGGTGCTAGCAAGAACCCCAGGATAAACAAATGCCATCAAGTGACAGTTTGGCCCGCGGCTTTCATGCATCTCTCTGCTGAAGTTTTGTTTCTGCAGCCTCATCAGAGCAGCAATGGGACTGACTCACCAGCACCCGCGTCTCTGCGCTGCTGCTGCCCCCGCGTTCAGCTGCACGCCCCTGCGTACACCCATCACCGCTGACCGCGTTACACACTGGCACGGAAACCCACAGCCCTGCCCTGGCTGCAGCGAGCTCACCCCGCTTTCAGGGTAGTTGTATCTGGAGCAGACAACACTAAACCGCATTTGAACGGTGCCAGCACGCCCAACAGCGCGGTGCCAGGCCGGCTCTGAGACCATCACGCCTCGCAGGGAGCGGAGCTCAGCTGCAGCCGTGACACACCGCACACCACTGCCCCGTGACAGCCCGGCTGGAACAGCCAGCCTGGGTTTAAATCACGTTACACCAAGTGGCACAAGCACTGGGACAGCTTTATCTGGGTGTCGGCTCCACAGCTCTGCTGGAGCAGTGCTTTCTCAGACGTTTTTTGGTGGTGTAAAGGCAGTGCCTCTGGCAAGGCGTGGCGGAAGAGGGGAGTACCTGCCGCCGGCCAACGACCGCGCCTGAGAAATCAGCCGGTCTCTCAAGAGGAGGACGAGCACTGCCAGGATGCAGCCTGTCGCACTGCTGTGGCTGGAGCAGCAGCTGCCCGCGCTGTGCCCCGTGTCTCCTCTGCTGCCCGTGCCCCAGCGTGGCAGAGCCTGCCCTGCACACCCAGGGCAGCAGGATGACCGAGGGATGGAAGGAGCGTCTCTGCCTGGCCTGAAAATGGCACACGTGGTAGATGTATGAATCCATGATCACGCATCCACAGATATTTTAACATTTTCAATGAAGAAAACTCAGTTTAAGCAATAATTATAGCAGATCCCCTCTCTATAGTAACAATAGAAAGAGAATATTATCACCACTGCTTGTGGCAACAACTTGAACAAATACGGGTTAGAGGGGAAAAAAATAATTAGAATGAGATATGCATGCCTGACTCTGAAAGAAAGATTGTTTATGCCTAATACATTAGAGAAATTGCTCAAGAAGGGTTCAGCGAGAGGCTGGCTTATCTGTCCTGTACAGCGCGCTGCACGCTGGCTCCACGGGCTGCAGAAGCCCAACGGGCAGGAACCGGCTCCGGCAGCCCGCGGAGCCCTGGCAGCACGAGGGCAACATCCCCTGCAGACAGGTGTGTAAAATACACCTCACAGCTTTATCTTAAGCGGCTCTTGGGAAGAACAGAGCTGGAGAAGAGCAGGAGCCTCACCCAGCCCTGCGCCCGCCTCAGGAGGATGGCTCCATGCTGCTCCCCATCAGCAGCAATGAAAGGCGGTGGGGCTTACCCGGAGACAACCTTATGTCCTGCACTCTCGCGCTGCCCGTGGGCACACCAGGCCACTCAACACCGGCTTTTAGCTGCGCAATGGACTGCTCGTTTCATTCTGTTCCTACAGAGGTAAGTGGGCAGAACGCGCTGAAACACCTGGGGCTCCTTCCAGGAACAGAGACATCGGGACGGCAGCAGCAGGGCCTCAGACCAGGGGGAAGGCAGCTGGTGTGCTGTGTGCACAGGCATGCATACCTACATACATGGACGTATATAATATATTACGTATTTGTTTAGGCGTGCATTGGTATGTTTCATACACGTATGAGATTTCCCAAAGCCCCTCCAGCCAGCAGGGAACCCTCCTGCCCCGAGCTGTACCCAAGGATGGATGAAGATGAAAAAGGGTAACTGCACTGGCTGGTCCTTGGTGGCATCTGTGGTACCCACACCGCGGCTGGGCTTAAAGCCAGCGTGGGAGGAACAGGCGACTCCAGAGCTGTCCTGCTTTGAGGTAAAACAGAACCAATTTTCTGTTCAGTTATTTTGCTTTTTAGCTGTTCTGCTTTACCTCAAACCAGGACAATAGCACAGTTCACTGCCATCCCCCATCAAGTCTCCTGGTCTGAAGGTCCTGCTTTAGTAGTCTTGAATTCCATCAGTGGATTTTAAGAAAACATTAAACCATAATTCTCTGCTTAATATACAAGAGAGTCAAAAGCCTCTACAACCACAGCCACCACACAGCCAGGGTAAACACCTTGACTCTTTTCATTAAACAAACCCACAATGTAGACATTTACTGGTCTAAGTGCTAGCGAAAACTTGTAGCTCTTTGAGAAATGTCATGAAAATGTTGAGATTTATTTGGGCTGTGCTGCTCACAGAATACCAATAATCTAGGGAGGAATGCGAGTTCATGGAACCTGAATAGAGAAAAGCCAGTTATGTCACCCAAAACCACTCACCCTTGCGCAGAGTTCATCATTCGTGTCTCCAATGCAGTAACAAACACACAGAGGAGATGGTTGTGGGTAACAAACCAGGCTCAAAGGCAGGACATCGAGCCCCTGGTTCTGCTGGAGACTTGGGAAGCTACTGCGACTCCTGCTCTGCAGGCCCAGCCCGCTGCTCTCGCGGGAAACCACCTCCTGCCTGCAGAAGAGCGGGATGTCCTGGGGTCTCGCTCCCCACGCGTGAGCAGGGCACGACGATACTTCCCCGGTTCACCGAAGTACACAGCATTCCTGCAGAAACAGAGCCCCGCGCTGTGTCAGAGGCTATTTTTTATGTTTATATACTCAGTGATGCATAGCATAGGGTTGTGGGGGTTTTGCAACAGGAGAAAACAAGGGGACTCATCTAGTTCTCTGGGTATCTGCCAAAAGCTATAAAATAAAAACAAACGATAAAGACACAAGCTGCTTCTACCTCCCCAGGCCAGGTATTAACCAGCCACAGTATATCAACCCTAACCATCGCATCCTGCCAACACAAACATTTCTCCCTGCCTTGTTTCTCCTTCCTCAAAATCTGAGCGAGCTCACGTGCCCTGCAAGCACATCTCCAGGGCCAGGAAGGCAGAGTAGTTTGGAGCAACAGGACAGCTGGGCAGCGCAGGGATGAACTCGCACACATGGGAGTTTGCAGAGTAAGCGAGTCACCTCGCTCCAAGAGCCATGCCGTCACCTGTGCGTGGTGGCACCTTCCCATCAGCAACGTGCCGGAGATCCAGCAGGGGCAGCTCAGCTTGGACACCCACGTCCCGACCAACGCAGGTGACCTCTGCTGCCAGCACCCACCGGTATCAAACCAAGCCCACACCTGGGTACCTCGGTAGCTTTCCTGTAGCCTCAAAAGTCAGAGTCGCTGCCAGGCAGCAGCATGAAGCATGGTGTTTTGAAGGAGCCTCTCATAAAAGAAGCTGTCAATCAGCCCATTCTGCAGGCAGCGCTGATCAGCCACAGAAACAGAAGAAAAACTCTTTTCTTTCCCTCTTTTCTTCTATCTTTGAAGGAAAAAGTGCCCAAAAGGCATGAGTGCAACCAATAGCAGAATAATGTGTTAATAATAAATAAGTGAACAGAAACAAAAGCCATGTATTAAAGAAAAAAAGTATAGTATTGAAAAGGGAAAAGGAAAGTGCTGGCAATAAACAGAAAATAGGAATATTGAAAGTACTGCCAAGAGTAGTACAAAATAATCATTCATGTCTTCCTGCATTAGCATCACTTTTCAGGGAGTGTACCTAGAGAATGCAAAGCACACAAGGTTTTGTTACAAATCCCCTCATTTCCATACCAGTAGGAAGCTACAAGGCTGACCTCTGCGGGGTCAGAGTCCCCCAGCGATGCGCGGCATCTCCCCGCAGCAGGGAACACGCGGCATCTCCCCGCAGCAGGGAACGCGCGGCATCTCCCCGCAGCAGGGAACGCACGGCGCTTGGTGCAGCAGCACAAGAGGCGAGATCCTTGGGTGGATTTCAACAGCACTGCAACACAGACTTTATAGTAAAAAATAAAAAATTCTCAAGGTGCGTTTGATCTTAGGGAACTGGAATCAAACCCTGGCTGCAGCATTGCGTTTAGCCTAGACCATGGGTCATAGGCCTCCATTTTCCTGCGGGAAAACCAGCCCCACAGCCGTGTCTTCCTCCTGTGTGTTTCAGGCCCCAAAAATAGCTTACAGTCAGAAACAGAGACCTTGTTCCACTTACGGCACACTTCACTGAATTTTCTCTATTGAGCTCCCACAGTCTGCGTCTCAACAGCAATTTCTAGAAGGATTTATTAACATTAGGACCAATAGTTATCAAATATTCAGTAATTATATCAAAAACAGATACTTGTAAACAACATTGTAAAGAATATATTTTGGAGTTCTGTAAGCATTTCCTTCACACCTTCTAAAGATTTTCCTTTTTTAAATTTTTTCTTAAATAAAGACTGAATATATGCTGCCATCTACTGGAAAGCGTAACTTGATCAAGGAAAATTTGAATGTTTTTCCCCAAAAACCTTCACAGGGCATCAACTTTACTTCCCTACAGTTGCTCTGCCTAGCTCTGTTGATTAACATTAAGCATAAGTAGAAGCTAAATTTAAAACAGTGAAGAATAAACTAAAATGGTAAACCCTCAATGATTTGTTCGCCCTGTCCTGGGAGCAAAACTCACTGCAGAGGCTGTTACTGCACCTTCTGCAAGTTTTTACTTGTCGCTATTGAGGACAAATGGGCCAATTACCTTTTTTTCCTGGAATACACATGGAGCTTTTGGTAAGTACGGAGCTTGGTGGGATTCACGCGCTCCCGCCTGTGATGCTCCTGCCAGCCTGCTCACAGAGGAAAAACACGGAGACGGGTTTCAAAGCGCTGCTTGATGCCCGGTATGAATCTCAGCCGAGCCTCCTCCCTGCCGGACGGATGCTCCTCATGCCACTCCTCGTGCCAGCAGAGGGTCAGTCCCTGCCCTTCGGCCTCCACCTCCTCCTCCTCTGCAGTGGGGTGGCCGCGGTGCCCCCCAGCAGCCCCGCGGAGGGGGTGAGCCCAGGGGCCACCGGGCTCCGTGGGCACAGCTCCGTCCCCAGCCCTCCACATGCCCTTCACGAGATGGAGCCCCTCTGCTGGGAGGACAGGCTGAGAGCTGGGGGGGTTCAGCCTGGAGAAGAGAAGGCTCCGGGGAGACCTTCCAGCCCCTGCCAGGCCCTCAAGGGGCTCCAGGAAAGCTGGGGAGGGACTCCAGAGCAGGGAGGGGAGCCGTGGGACGAGGGGGAAGGGTTTTCCACTGCAAGAGGGGAGACTGAGATGAGATGTGAGGCAGAAATTGTTGGCTGTGAGGGGGGTGAGCCCCTGGCCCAGGTTGCCCAGAGAAGCTGTGGCTGCCCCATCCCTGGAGGGGTTCAAGGCCAGGTTGGACGGGGCTTGGAGCAACCTGGGCTGGTGGGAGGTGTCCCTGCCCAGGGCAGGGGGTGGCACCGGGTGGGCTTTAAGGTCCCTTCCAACCCAAACAGAATCACAGAATCACAGAATCTTAGTGGTTGGAAGGGACCTCTGAGATCATCAAGTCCAACCACAAAAAAAAAAAACAAAACAAAAAAACCCACCCACCTACTAAACTCCACACCCACAACCCCACACACAACACCCCACCACAAACAATAATCTTGGGCACTAGAGCATGCCCTGAAGAGCCATGTCTACACGTTTCTTAAATACCTCCAGGGATGGTGGCTCAACCCCCTCCCTGGGCAGGCTGTTCCAGGGCCTGACCACTCTTTCAGTAAAGTCATTCTTCCTAATATCTAATCTAAATCTCCCCTGCCGCAGCTTCAGACCATTTCCTCTGGTCCTGTCGTTATTCCCTTGGGAGAAGAGGCCAACCCCTGCCTCTCTACAGTTTCCTTTCAGGGAGTTGTAGAGGGCAATGAGGTCTCCCCTCAGCCTCCTCTTCTCCAAACTAAACATGCCCAACTCCTTCAGCCTCTCCTCATAGGACTTGTTCTCCAGACCCCTCACCAGCCTGGTGGCTCTCCTTCCATCCTGTGATTCTGTGATTCCCAACGCGGCAGTGGCAGCTGCAGAGAGCACACGGGATTTGGGCAGCGCTCATCAGCTCCGCCGCTTACAGCAGGGGGGAAAACAAACAATGGCTGTTTTGGCAGGTTTTGGTAGGGCACATCCCAAACGCCCATCATCCTCTTCAAGTGAGACCTCCAACACTCTTGTCTTCCTAAATATGGTCTCTCAAATTCTTACTGTCGTCTCAGGAGACTCACACTATTCTTCTGCAATCCCAGTTATTACCATACTAGTGAACCAGTGAAAAACAGTTGTTTCTCCATTTTTTCTTTTGGGTTTTTTCCCAGGTTAGAAGAGGCTGTAGCTGCCAATACAACAGGACGCCAAGCAGGAGCAGTGACACAAATGACAGCTGACGCACAGGAGTCTCCTCACTCAGACCCAGTTGCCTGGTAGGACACGTCCCATCCCGTCCCTCCTGACCCACGGGGGGATCTCTCAGGTATCCCCAGGGAGAGCTGGTGCCCCCCCAGCCACGGCCGTGCTGGAGGGACGCCCCCCCCTGCAGCACCCACCCCGGCTTTCCCATTAAGGCAATGCAGCTTTTTTGACGCTAGCTAAAAGTTCCAAACTAGAACTAGGGAACATATGGAGGACAGGAAAGACATGGCAAAATGGTCTAGAAGCAAGCATTAGAAAAACCACAAGGTATTATGTCAGTAAGTTCTTACAGAAATAAGAGCTGTCTGCGCGTTTGTCTGCAAACTCAGTGTATCTGGTAAAGGACAGGACTGGGAAGAAACAAAATAATCTCTGTCAAATAAATTCGGGAAGGAAACAACAGCGGATGAGGTACAAAGATGGGAAACTACAAAAGGAAGTAAAAAGTCCTTCACTTAAACAGTCACTGCTGAGTAACCACCGCTACGTGATTATCGAGGTTAGTCAGGTAAAAGTATCAGATTTTGAAGGAATCTGGGAACGTTAAGCATACAGCCCAACCGGAAGGGGCACCACGAGAGCAGTAAATAGCGAAGTAATGGCCATGCCCAACAGGAGAAACGCCAAGAGGGTCTCAGCTGTGGGGCGCGCGGAGGGAGAACACTGACCAGCCCAACTCAACACACGGGGATTAGGACCAGTAGCAAGGGAATTTCAAAGCAAGTGTTTAGGAACAAATCCTCTTGTGCCGAAGAGGAGCAACAGGCGGAGAAAGAATATGGACTAATGAAAGCAGGGTCTTGGCACGCATTTGCCCTAACACTATTTAAAAAGGGAATTATCTTTGCAGCGTTGGACAGCTTGAACAAACTAGGCATCATTTAGCTTTAAAATATCGTTACCAGGTAACTTGCTTTACCGAGAAGATGAAAAGCAACTGTTGTCTGAACAATTCGAGGAACAGTATGACCAAGGAAACTGCCACAAGCAAAGTACAGTGATGAATTTTCTCCAAACACGGCCGACTCCGGGTGAACCCACCTCCTTCCTTTCTGCCGGTGAGCAGTGACGGTGGGTCTGCAGCGGAGCAGGCACCGGCACCAGCGCGACACGAGCAGCACGGCAAGGGGAAGCCACCACTGCGGAAGACAAGAGGCGGCACCAAACCCTTGGTTTCCAGAAACCCCGTTACGCAAAGTCTGTGTTCAAAGCCGCGCTGCTCTCACCAGCTGGCCACCCCGCGCTGCCCCCGGGTCCCCATCGCCCGCACTCCTGCCGGGGTGGAGCAGTCTCCTGGGCTAGAAACTCTCCCCCAGCTGGGTGGCGAAGGATGGTCCTGTCTGGGAGCCAGCAAAGGATGCTCCCATCTGAGGAGGGGACGACTGCGCTGACGGCACTCACAGTCCCGCTGCCAGTTTGCCCCAGTCCGCCTGCCACCGAGGCAGAGCGAGGGCTCACGGGGTGAAAATGGCACATCCAGGGCAAAACAACGCTTGCGGTCAGACACGACCGAGAGGCAATGGAGGACCAAGAGGCAGCGGCGAGGCTCTGGCAGAGGCGGGACGGGGCAGTGCTGGGGCGCAGGTGACAGCCCGGAGGCGGCTGGACGTGCCCCACGGCGCTGGGCTGGGAACCCCCCCGAGAGCCCCCGCAGCCGCTGGACCTGCTCATCCCCCGCCCCAGCTCGACCCCCCGCGCCCAGCGGAGCGACGCGACGTGCCGCACCGCCGGCCAGCTCGCCTGCGCCAGCGGAACGGGGATGGCAGCCCCACTCCTAATCTAACAGACAGCTTAGCTTTACACTCATTTATATAGCTATGTAAAGTGAGACTTTTTTGTTGGGTTTTCAATTTATTACAGGTATTAATATATATTTAATTTAAACATATTGCCTCGTGGGACTCATTAGCAGTTTAACAAAATGCCTGGGTAAAAATACTCGGCAGATAAAAAGACAGAATTTTAAAATATTGTATGCCTACAAAAATAATCTAGATGAATGATGAAGGGTGTCAGAGAATTGCTCGACCACATCAAACAATGAAAACACTCTTGGAGATGGGCTATTTAAATATTAAATAAATACCTGGAATTTCTGTAAATGCTGAACAGGAGATATGATGGAATGTTATTTTTCCTAATCTGTTCATACTGTAATTACGGACTCTATACTCCAGCTAAAAAGATCATTTATCTTATGCTGAGTATTTCAATTGCTTTTTCTCCAATAAATTACAGATATTACCTTCAACTGGTAACTCATGCACAGCAAAGAAGTTTCAGGCACAGCTGATGTGCCTGTAAAATATTTAACATTTGGCTAACATATAACTTTTATAAAACATATTATCTCTATTTTTGTGAAAACTTTTTCTAACCAATTTATGTACTGCTAAAAAAGAACTGATTCTACCCCATAAGACTAATTTTGGGGAAAAAAAGCAATTTGCAGGCAAATATTTTGAACTGTATTCCCTCTTTTTATAACATCACCGGTGGTGTTAATGCTAATACCAGTACATCTAAGTTGGTTTTCCATGATTTGCCGTGGGGCCGAGAGGAGGGTTTCTGTAGCGTGGCCACCAACACCCATGGGATGTATTTCCACGGTGACACAGGCACACAAATAACATGCAAAATAAACCCGAAGCATCAGTAATTGCACGTACGAACACAGCGAGGGGATCTAGTCGCAGCAGCAGACGGGTGGGTGACAGTTGGTGGCCAGGAGAAAGGCCGGGTGGCAGAAACGGCAGCGTGCCCACCCCCGGGCACTGCCAGCCCCGCAGCCCGCTGCCCCGGCAGTGCCTCCCGTACCGTGCAGTACTAAACGTCTCGCTCCACGTACTTCTTTTAGCCATGTAAACATCGAACGCCACACCATTCAACCCGACATACCAGGTATTTACTGGTCTGGGTGGGATTACAGAAAAATCTGAGCTAAATCAGAGACTACAGTGTGGTGGTTAATGTTTTAATATTTTCTAGCTGGGTAAATATGAACAGTGGGTCTAGTATTAGAGTTCTGCAGTTTCTGAGAACGAGGGCATTTTCATTGTGTCTATATGAGAGCTCAATTCAAATTATAAAAGTGACATATAAATATTCAGAGTTTGAGCAGGTTTCATCCAAGGCATCAGAGTGACTACGCGTGTTCCGCTGGAAGCACAGCACACTGCCTCTCATCCTGCAAATGGGGGAAAGTTATTCCTGCTAGAGAAACACAATTTGATAGGATTTGGGTTTAGTCTGACCGTGTGGAATAATCACGCTCATTTTAATGATGATATTATACTCCGGTACCGCGGTTAGTGAAGCAATACGTCTGTTCAGGGCTCAAGCCAGCCGTGGGGGAAACCCGAGCAAAGGGCTCTCTCCTCAGCGCTGCAGCCTGGCTGCATTCAGAATCAGACCCACCGACATCTGTGACAACAATAAGCATTTCCCAATTTGCTGATTTTGCAGCTAGAAAGAGACTATTACAATTATCTGCTCTGACCTTCTAGATAACATAACCAATTTTCCAATGAAGCCCGTAATTTCTGGCTGACCAGTGCGGAGCGCTCCAGCCAACTTGACTCAGTGAGCTGTGCCCACGGCGAGCCCGGCCGTTAGAGACCTGCGACGTACTCCTCCTCCAAACCTGCCTGTGGCATCAGCTTCCAGCCCCAGAGGAAAGTCTCCCGAAGGCTCTCACAGAGCAGGATCTCACCAGCTCCTCACCGTCCTCCAGGCACACAAGCCAAACCCAGCTTCTGCCATCAACTCACACGTCTCTCTCTAACTGATTTATCTTCTGCAACACCGTCATTGTTTCTTATTCCGCCCAGCCTGAAGAATAAACAGCTTAAGGGGAGTGAGCGGCACTCGATTATGTTTTGTGCATCATTTATTAATTTACTATTCATCAGAAGAGTAAATCAAAAGCACAGTTGATGGGCCTTGGTGACACGGAGGTCATAAATCAAGGCATCAGTGACACAGTGGTAACTGACTTCATCCTACAGGACTTTTACAAACACTAATGAAACAGAGAATGGAAATGGATTCTCTCAGGTCCAACAAATATGGAACTTTGTATTTATTTTAAAGTAAATTTTCAGAGTAAATGGCAACCCGTGAAGTGCCTTTGAAAAGAATACTTGTAAATAAAAAGATAAAAAAGCAATTTCTGGGTGTAGAGTAAAACTGCATTGGGCAATTTACTTTTACCATTCCTTTAAAAAAATTAACCCTTCTGGTTCTAGATCATATCCTAACTGAACCAGGATATATTCCAAAATGCACAGTGACATGCTTGATTCATTTTGTTCATCCCCAAAATGGCTTAAGTCAGGAAACACTTACAGTTTGGCACCACTGATTGCAATTCAGCGTTCGATTTGAGGATGCACCGTGCAACACGCAAACAGGCTGAAGTGCCTGTGTCCAACCTACGCGAGGTACTACCGAGCAAGTGCTTCCGGCAGCAGCACGGCAGAGCGCAAGTGCTCACGAGGCAGCGGAAGAGCGAGAGCCCCTGCGTCGCTGCCACGCGAAGGCCCAGCCCCCTGCACGCACCGGTGTCTGACCGCAGGCACAAGGACTTCCCTGCACGAGCCGCCTGAGTCCCGAGGTCATCTCACTCTCCTGGTGTACAAAGGAGGAGAAGACATTATGTTTCCTTTGGGTTTGTACTTTTTACTTTAGAAGAGCTTTTTCTTCACAATACCACAATCCAAATGTTGATCTATTTGTGAAGCTGGATATGATTTATCTGGGATTTGGTTCATTCGACAGACAAGTACTCACTGAAAATATCCACCAAGCATCCTACGTACACAAAAACTGTCTCCTTTTGTGCAATGCATTCACATTTACAGTACGGAGTCTTAAGAGACATCCTTAACATTTTTTTATCAACTGCTAATACTTCCTCATTTGCTCTCTATTCTCCTCAACACTTCTTTGTCTTTTCCTTAGGGTATCTTCATGTTTCCCCCACCCATTGAGCCTCAACCAAGCCCGTGTCAAAGCAACACGTCAAGCGCTGAAGTCCTGACCTAATGAACACTCCGATGGGGTTTGTTTCCTGCCTCTAAGAACCAAGTGTGCCTTTGCCTCACATTTTCAGTAATCTTCCTCTTTTCATTTGGTATTGTTGTAAAGCTTTCAGCTCTCAAGACCTCTTCTTCACGTTTTCTAAATTCCCCATTGTTTCTCTTCAAGAAGCTCCTAAAAACACGGGCTGCCTTGCTCGGTGCCCGCTCCCCTCTGTGTCCCCCTGTGCAGCGCCTGCCAGTGGCTGTCGTGGGGGTCATTCTGCGAGTGGCATTAGCAGCAAAACAAAATGGGCCAAATCTTCCAGATCCACGCACTCCAGCAAAGCCGCCTTCGCTCAGTGACCCGGGTGGTGTCCGGCATCGTCCTGAGAGCAGCACGACTGCGAACATGGGACTGGCGGGGCCCTGCGGGCAGCCCTCGCCCTGCCGGGATGTCACCTCACCCCGTGCCGCCGAACCGCTTCGTACAGCTGGAACGGCCACATTTCATTCTGTTTGTTTCTCTGTACCAGTGTTTTCCATTTTCAGGGGACCCACGAATAAAACAATACAGCATCAAATCCAGTATTTAGAACATAAAAACGTACAGTTAAAAAATTCTCATTTTTTGTTAGAATTTAATATTTGCTGACAGCAGATTGACTGTGTAAGGCAAGTTACTGTCTCGCTGTGTTGAATTAAATACCACGGTCCTTCGAAACAGGACTTCAACAGGTCGTCCTGTGTGCACCATGCCGCCACCTCCCAGGTTCTGCCCATTGTGACACGCTGCTGGGACCGCACGTGGCTGGGAGGAGACGGCTGCGAGGACCCTCCCTTCCCCGAGCCAGCACAAGGGCCCCCACGCGCGGCCAGCGCTGCTCACGCTAACCCAACCCAAGCCTTCCACAAACAGCTCCTGCACCCTGAACTCTGCAAAGTAAAAATGAGTAACTTCCTGAAAGTTTCCCAGCTTCCTACAGTAGTTGCTTTTTTAAATAGGTTGTAAAAAAATCTTCCTACAATACAAAATTCACTGCATAAAATTTATACGAGTAGAAGATAATAATACAAATGATGTTTCTGCATGTCCGTATTTGAAATGCATTCCTTCTCTCCTGGTACGATAGTTCTTCCAGTATTTCCCTTGAAATTATGCATCAGATTTATGTGAAAACGTACATTCCATCTACTATATTCATACTTAAAATCCAATTTTCTCATTTTTATAATCCCAATACAAACCCGACTAAAATTTTACTATTTTACTTTATTTACGAGGAAAATTTTCACAGCATGACCATATACAAGACTGTGAATTATTTTTGCAGGGGATTTTGTTTGTAAAACAAGCGTTCTATTTCCAGACTGCTATAAAGCCTTGGTTCTTCTCCTTGCATGCCGTAATAAAAAGCAATACAAACAAATGACACCACTCCAAAAGTTACAACACAGCCGCCTTCTGCCTGATTTTTTGTACTTTCCACTGATAGCGCTTTGGAGGAAGCGTGAGTAATTAATCAGGGATAGACTGAAAAGGACCAGCCCTTCCGCTCTCATTCCAGGTTGGCTCTGGGCCGTTGTCACGCTCCGGGAGGGCAGTGGGGACCCCGGCCGCTGCCCAGAGAGCTGCCAGACAGCCCTGGCCCTGCTCCCTCCCAACGTCCTTATCCTTCAGCGCCATGTGGATGGGAGAGGGTGAGTCCCTGCGCGGGTTCAGGTGTTGCCCGGTGCCAGGACACTGTTTCTGGGGTCACAATCCTCTGCTGGGTCCTGGACCTTCCTGCACGCAGCTGGCCAAGGAGCTGCCCTGGGGGGGGACGGGCTGCGTGTCTGTCCCTGAGCGAGGGACACCGGGCAAAACCACCGGGCTCCCGCAGAGAGAGGCAATGCTGCAGGCAGGGAAGCGGTAACTCCAACATCTCCCTGCAGAGCCACCGGCGACGGGGACACGGAGAGGGGAGGAGCCGGGGGGGCTGCCGGACAGTGGGCTGCGGGAAGGATGAAGGTCAGGAAGACCGCCGCGTGAAGGACGAGCTGACAGGAACACTTCAGGAGTGACGTACTGAACTGCTAACCGCTTTGCGCACACCCTCACCAGCGTAGCTTTACTGACTGGCATTGGCAGTATATATCCAAGCACCTCCCTAATGCCTAATGACAGTTGCCTGTTATCCTGGAAGATGATGCACGATATGACACACATCGAGCGCGAATATGAGGATGGGTATTAAGAAGAAGCAAGCACAATTAGAAAGTCATCTCTGTCACCTTTTCAACATTTGTGTAACTATGGCTGTATGTTTTATAAGCATCAGCACAACTGTGGTATTTGTATCCAAGTATTTTCCTTTTCATCAACAGAACATAAAAGAATACCAAAGGCGGTAATACTCAGAAACAATCAGTACAGCCAGCTCCAAAACAAGCTTTCGTTCCAGCCCACATTATAACCTTCCCCAGGGCAGGGCCGCTGTGCCGCAGGAGCGGCTGGAGGAGCCGGGACACCCCAAGGCCACCCCCGCCTCAGCCACCTCGCCCGCAGGCAGCAGCCGTGGCACCGGGGCACAGGGACACGGGGACGAGCCCGGCGCAAGGCTGGACGTGCCCCTTGTGGGGACGTTCCTGGGGACAGCTCTCCCTGCGTGCCACGCACACGGTCTGTCCCAGCAGAGCCAGGACATCCCGCGGGTGCCGTGCCAGCAGCTGCCGCGGCTGCGCTGGAGATGTGGGGCACGGCCGGCGGTGCGGGAGTCCCCACTGCCGGGACGCTGTGCCTCCCACTGCGGTAAAACCAAACACTGCACGCCAAGACACTGCGCCTGTCTGGTACACCAACTAAACCCACGTTTAAACAAAACCCCTCGCAAGGCGTTCATATTTGTAACTCCTCAAGACCATTGTCGCTACAGGATTTAATATAAACGAGCACCTCGGTGTGCCTACCAGCGCCTGTTCCACCCCTCGGCTCCACTGCTCCTGCAGCAGCCGCAAGCTGTCAGGGCTTTTCTCAATGTCTTGCTCAAAACCAGCACCTTCAGCAGCACGTCTCCTGCCAGGCTCCAAGCTATTCCTTTCCAGAGCTCAAAACTCCATTGAGTTACAGTTTATATTATTTATGGAAACTCACAACACGGATTCTAGACCTGTGCCAAAATCCCCCGCTCCACTGAAAGAACAGTGGCGGTTCTAAATTCAAATAATTCACACCAGATGGACAGAAATCAACTTCAGGGATTCAATCACAGGGAAGGGACATTCTGCTTCTCGTTGCTTCTCCCTGCCCTTGACCCCAGCCCCAGCTGCAGCACATCAGCCACTAACGGCAGGCTGGGAGCAGGGGAACAGGCAGGTGAAGAGCACTCCATGGACTCTCGGAGCCCGACGTGCCGAAGGCAGCGCCCCAACTCCTGAGCACAGCGCCCAAACCTACGGTTCTCCTACCCCAGCATACACTCGGTAAAATACACGGAATGAATGGAGGGAAAGAAGGAGCAAAGTCCTAATGAGAACTTTCTTGTATTACGGTCAGATATTTCATAATTATCAAAGATTTAGAAGAAATGCTGTGTGGACTTTTCTGCTCTTTTTAGAGCGGTGGAAAGCACGGTGACACTCTGCCTCTGGAAAGAAAGACACCTGCCACGGGAGCCCCAAGCTTTAAAGGCTGCATTAAGTGGTTACTTTATTGTGTCTGCCGCTGAACACTGGGTGCCCAGAAACGATGGCTGAATCCACCTCTGCAGTAACATTTCTTTGCAGGTTCAAATAATCAGCATTGTTAGTTCAAAATTAATCATAATCTCACTCCCCATTACAGCAGGAATTTTCTATATGAAAGTCATTATGGAAATAAAATTGTAGAATATAAGCCCATTTAAAGAAGGAACAGAGTGACGCTGTAGATAAATCACCTACAGAAAAAAAGGACCAAATCCAACAATTCTAGCAACCCTCTTGCTCTGAACTTCCCTTCATCTTTCTCACCTCCTTTTTCTGCCATATGGCCTACATGGTATAATTTTGTTATTTTTAAACTCAAAAGAAAAAAATCCTAGTTCTGTTCTCTGAGGTGAAAATTATCATTAACTGGGAAGAGTAGGACAATGCCATCCTACTTTGACACTGCAAAGGGCAAAAAGGTGTTGGAAAGGCAGAAAAGCAGAAAAGCGATATCTAAAAAGGAAGCAAATTTTTTCTTCTGTTCATAAAAGTGGATTTTCTAATGCTCTTTACATTTGATACCACTAAGACAGCACAGCAGTCCTTATTTACGCATCACAAACGATGGTGCATGCCAACGCGCGCCGTGTGCGCAGCGGCAGGGAGCCGACGCAGCCACGACTCGCGCAGCCCAGCGCTCTGCACGCACCGACGTCCCCCCGCACCCGCAATAGATCGGCACATTACATACGGGCTCCAGACCTACTTCCAGCTGCAGTGACGGTACAAGAAAAATCGCTCCACCTGGAGCAGAGCAGGCTCGGGGGTCTCACCCCTAGTACAAACCCCGTGCCAAGAGGACGGAGCTGGGCTCGTCCCGGAGGTGCCCGGGGACAGGACCAGAGGCCACGGGCACGAACTGACACACAGGAGGGTCCCTGGACATCAGGGAACACTCTTCCCTGTGAGGGTGACCGAGTACCACCAGGGAGGCTGTGGAGCCTCCATCCCCGGAGACATTCCGAACCCGCCCCGCTGTGGTCCTGGCAGCCAGCGCCGGCTGGCCCTGCCGGAGCAGAGGCTGGGCCAGGTGACCTCCAGCAGCCTCTGCCAACCTCGACCGCTCTGTAACTCTGCAACAATCTCCTATACGGAGTCTCTGGTTTTATCAGACTTTCCCAGAATTCTTAGAATGGTTCTTTCCTCTGTTTGCAGAGTTCATTTTTCTTAGAAAAGAGTGTTTTGACTAGTGCACTCCCTTGTTTCCCAGACGAATGCCTTCCACCCTCAGTCTTCTCTTCTGGCTTAATGATGTGGTACATAAAGTTTTTCCTATCGCACGCCGAAGGTGCGCTTTGACTGTTAACTCGTTTATCTTCATCTCTGACGTAATGTCTCCGCAGTGGAAGTTCAGGCAAAGGAATTCTACTGTAAAAACAACCTTTGTGACTATTTCACAGTATATGAAGTATATACTCAAAAACCTCAAAATTGGAATAAAGCAGAGTTAATGCTTTTGTTGCAGCTGAAATAAAGTGAACCGCCGTACTGAAATGTTAATTTAATGTTAGTGAAATAACTAGTCCGAAATTTTAGACAATTTAAGAAAATCCGTATTTAGACTCCTCGAAGCTTATTTGACATATCTCAGCAAGGTGGATGAATAATGAAGGATTTTTCATACATAATATGCAGCGATATATGGAGAGCCAACACAAACACAAGCGCCTTCTCAGATCCTTCGGGCAAGAAGTCTGCCCAGCTGGGGTGGACGGACTGGCCGCCCCCAGGAACACAGGCAACGGGCTACAGAAAGGTCTACTTCAGTCAGTCGAAGTTAGACTCGTCCAAACTAGGAACTGCACAGCCTTCCCGTACGGTGAACCTGTCTGCTGAAAAGGGGGCTCTGCCCCAGGGTTACTGCTGGACTTGTCATATAGTTTACTTTCTTTTTATGGATGCGAACATGAATAATACAGTATTCTGGTACGCATGATTGAGCCTTCCCTCTCTTTACCTATTTACAATCAACAATCCTACTTAGGTATAACAAGTTCCATATTTACTCGCACTTGAGCAGCATTAGATACAACCAGTCTCGTACAGATACAGCCCAAGAAACGACGGTCGTGACAGCAAGAACCAAACCCATGATGTACCACAAGCGGGAGCAGTCTTTCCCACAGCACTGCAGCACCATGCCCAGGCAGGGAGAGGAAATCTCCCCGCTCGCTGGGCCCAGATTTACTCCATCCCGCTATCACAAAGCCCCAAAGCCCTGTGTACGCCCCTGTCCCCCCTGCCCAGGGTCCACGGCACGCAGAGAGGATTCTCCCACCGGAACGGATTACAGGACCTCGCCCCATGTAAGCCAGGGCAGAAACGCAGCATTAACTCGGGGTTTCTTTGAAGGATGTTGAAGCCCAAGGGTGAGATGCTAACAGAAAATACTCTTTTTTGTTTAATAGCAGCAGCTACATAGGAGTGCCGGTGTATGGTAAAAGCCACACGTCCAAGGTGCCAGCAGTAACCCTGCAAATTAAGGACCAGTAGTGAGCCCCGTTTCAGTGCCAAATGAAATGCCTGAAACTAAAACAGAAACCAAAGCTCCCACACACGATGGGCAAAGCAGCCACGCTCCTGAGCAGAAAGGAAAATGCCTCCTTGCCCTCTGCCGGCATGTTAACCGGGCAGCACGCTAGCAAACATGCTCGGTGTGACTCAGGGCACGCTCTCCAGACATCTAAGGAGGATTTATTAACCATCTTTAACAACTATCCCTTTGTGAAATGGCAAAAAGTGCATCTCGTGAAACTAATGAGCTAATACAGTCTGGAAGATCTTTAGAGTAACCTAACAGAGGTCAGCAAATGAACAAAGAGCAGCTGGTGAAATCCAGTGTTGATAAATGCAAAGTAATGCACGTTGAAAGGAGTATCTTGATAATATTGATATGTCTAATAATATGATCTGTTATTGATGAACTTCATTGATTTCTAAAATACCCATAAAACCGTGGGGAAAAAAAAAGCGCACCATCAATGAAAAGATGTGACAATAATATGTAATAAATGAGCGCCAAAGAAATGCAATTGCATGCAGTAACACTGTTAGGGTCAGCTGTAGATTCTCACCAAGAATACCGTTCAGTTTTGGTCATACCAACTAGAAAAGATGTCGGGGGGAAAAGTTCACTTACGGAAAATAGAAATTATATAAGGCATAGATAAGCATTCAAGTGAAGATCACAAATATTGATAAGGAATAAAATCAATAGAGATGCACATTGAAACCAGTATTCAAATAAGCCCTGTAAGGATCGGAAAGGAGACTGGAGACTCCCACCCTTTCCCACAGTACAAAACAGGCAACCACAACTCCATTTAAAAATGCCAAATCCAAAAGTGGGCAAAAGAAGGGTCTTTAAGGAAGACGTAATTGTGCCTGTGTCGTCCAGGCAGGACACGGGCACGGCGTGGGGACGGGGACAGGAGCGCTCAGGAACGGCCAGCCCAGCCCAGGCCAGCGCTGCTGGGGCTGCTCGGAGCAGCGCTCCCTCGCACTGCTGCCCTGCTGCCCCAGGACAGGGCTGGAACACAGGACATGCCAAAGGCCGTTCCAGATATTTCATGTTCGGATCTTTCTACATGTTTAGCATATGAAAATAAGTTAAATTCTAGAATTATGATTTTTCATTCATTTTCTTACTCTTCTTCTCATGCAGCTGGCATGTGTAAATGAAAAAGACATGGCATCAGGTTCGCCTTTGGTTTAACTTAAATGGGTTTGTTACTGAAGAAGCATCGCTCATTCTAAATTAATTTTACACAGGTATTCCTCGCTTAAACATAGAGACTGATTTTAATGTATCAGAAATGAGAAAAATTAGGATGTTCTTTACAAAAAGATATTTTTTGTCCTGAAAGCTTTGACTCTGGTCTGTTACAAAAACAAGAGTTCAATCAAATGAAACATTGTCAGGAAAAGATCTTCAAATTTCAAAGAAACCCTTGCTAGTCACAGTTAATATTCAGTAAGTATAAAGAACAAGTATATAATTTTTTAGAATGTAATGTACAGTACTTCAAAAAGATTGACAAAACATTATCTGCAAAGGACTTCATATTAACATAATAATGAAACAGTTTTCAAGCCATTATGGAGACACGGAGGTTTTTATGGTAATATGTAATATGGCAATAAAAACCCGTAAAAGGCATAAGCATGAAGAACAAAAATGTTAAAGGTCCCTGCTTTGAACACCGATTTGTTTAAGGGTACAGTGTTTAGGAATTACAGCTACTGGCCTCTGCCCGAGGACAATGTTTTGTGTCCAATCTGCAGAAAAACGTGCAAGCTTTGTCACTGTGGCAACGATCACACTTAGTCCCACTCTCTGTTTTAGGAACCCAAAACTACTAGTGCACAGTGACGCTCCGTGCACCTCTTTGAGCATCTGGTATCAGGCACCAGAGAGAGCTGGCAAGAAGGAGGCCCGTGTCCTCCTTGGAATCGCGTCAGCACAGCATCATCTCCCAGCAAAACGTGAAAGCAAGGTACCATTTCTCTCCTTTCCTAACCCCTCTCCACCTTGAAGGTGTTTGACAAATCGCCCTCTCAGAGTGCCTTGAGCCGCTATTCCACCCTGTCTGTCTGCGTCTCCTGCTGCTGGTGCCACTGGTGCCGTGCCGAGCTCCCCGTGTTCTCCTCTGCCTCTCGGGCAGTACCCCCAAGCTCTCCCTCCTCCCGCCTCCATCGTTCCCTTGCTCACTCCTCTTACTGCTGCTGCATCCCCCAGGGCCTGCCCAGCGCCTCCCACCCCCTCCACGCCGGCTGACGGGTGGGACAAAGGGACATCGTACTGCTCCAGAGGTGCCTGGCTTGCTCTGCCACCTCTGTGGCACCACGCTGCCCATCCCACGCCAGCAGCGCACGGATGCTCGGCCATGCTGCCGAGGGCTATTCCATGCTGCCGAGGACTATCCTGTGCTGCCGAGGGCTATTCCATGCTGCCGAGGGCTACCCCAGGCGAGCTTGCTCCAGAGTGAGCAGCCGCGGGGGACCTGCCAGCAGCCCCCGCTTACAGGACCATTGGAAGCCACCACTAACCTTGGCAGCGCTTACCTCCCAGCCACGTGACAGTGGTCGGTTATCCTCCATGTTACTGATCATGAGCTAACAAAAATCACAGACGGTTTTTTTCTGGATCGCTTGGATATGAAGTTACCATAACTCAAGAATTATTCAAAATGACAAGCAAAATCAGGCAGCCCATTACAGAGGAACAGAAAATTCTGGAGATAGCATTTCTCTATTTTAACAGTTTTTCCCGAGACCCCCAGCAGACATTGTTAAGAGCTGATTAATGAACCAGAGAGGTGGCCTACCTCTGCTAACAAAGACTACGGCTCTTCAGACACCATGCAAACCTTCTCCCATCGTGTCAAATGCAGCTTCTGAGACACCAAAGGAACCTGGCGAGGCCCCCCAGGTACCCCCCAGTCACAGCACGCTGGTTAGTAACCAGCTCCGTCGGCTCTCCCCAACGGCAGCACGCTACTCTGCATACCCACAGCGTCGGTGTCCCGAGATCGGGTTAATTATGTAGCTGCAGGGAGAAAATGTCACCTTCCCAGAAGAGAAACTTGATCTTTCAAAATAATACAGATGCTGTCACTCTTCACAGGCTCAGTAGTTCAGGAAAACTATCACTGGGGCACAGATTTTTTTTTAATCTTTTTTATTTATCCACTAAGTAAAAACAGACTAAAATATCACTGAAACAAACTGAAATAAGAAGGATCAATACGCAGAAAAGTAATGCCCTGATCCTCTGTCTGTCTTGATTAAAATTCTGATGGACAGAATACAAATAAAAAAACATCCTCAGGAAAAGAATGTGAATTTAAGTAATAAAAAAAATAGCAAAAAGATCCAATTACAGCACCAGTCGTGAATTTTTCACAAGATCACCCAAGAAGCAAGTCTTCATCTGGAAAAAATAATCCCAGGAGCTTTTAACCAGATATAAAGCACACAGGACATCATCTAAAGACAGGAACAACCACCTCTGCAGGGTGGATTCCGAGGACCTTGGCTGTCCCTGCAAAAAGGTCAGGGCCAGAACTGACTCGACTCTACCTGGAACGACAGTTCTGCAAAAAATTGGTAGCCAAAGCTAAGGCTGCACTGAAACCACCACCTCTTTTGGGGAGGGAAGGAGCAATGTGTCCTCAAACCCAATCTTTTACTGTCTGTGTGGAATGATGTGGAGTAACTGTATGTTCCACCGCCTCCACGGGCGTTCTGGCATCGCTGCCACAGTGGTTCCCGAGAACACGCTTTCCTTCCAAGGGAAAGTGCACAAATACGTTACAGGTTACCAAAGGTGGTGAGAATCAAAAGAAGCAAATTCTGTCAAATGCACTGAGCCCCGCTCCTCCCGCTTTTGAAGAATACCAATACTTTGATGTTCCATTAATACATTCTTATAGCAGACTGCAGAGATGGTAAACAAAAAGTGTAAGGTACAACCTGGTTCTAGAAAGCTGCAAGAAAATAGCCTCCTTCATGAAAATAATAAGACAACAACTGTATGTCAACCTGTCAGCGGACGGCAGCCAGCCTCCCGGCGCGGGACAACAGCTCCCATCCAAGTGCACTCACCGGTAACGGTGGGGAACGGCACAAACTGTGGTTCCTGGTGAAGGCCCAGCTAAACACCCAGGTGAGGGAAAAAAGCACCCAACGCAGACCGTGTCGCCTGCAGAGCCACCACGCACTACTCTGACTCACCAAAAACGCCTCAAGGAAGAAACGTTTTGACCAACAGAACTGCATCTATTACCATCTATTAACTTCATAAACAGTAGAAACACATGAAGTCTGGGAAACTTCGGTAAAGAGTTTCAGCAGTGGGATCTGACAAAACACTAAAATCCTGATATACAGACACTAAAATCCTGATATACAAACCTATATGTATGATAAAGTCATACAACTGAACTACTATAGATATCAAACACTTTTTGCTTTGTTATATTATTACTGGAGTGATTGCTCTTGTAGCTATGAAGTATGGGCAGGTTTATATGCAAATGAAGTTATTTTACATCCTCACAATGAAATACAATCAAGTTCTTAGCAACATAAGAGATAAAACGCAAATGCAGTAATGATTTTATCTGCAGTAGAGATGCTACTTACAGTACTTGTTTTCTGCCATTCACCTGACTTTAACAAATTAAACTAAATACATTAGTAAACAAATGCTGAGACTCTGAAAGTTCACCCTCGATTATAAAAGAAGTGCTCGTCGAACACAGCGCGCATATAATTCTAATACAGAGAGTTCTAATATAAAGCCCTTGAAAGCGTAGAGTATGAAAGACACCGAGTCCAGAGTTGTGCAATCCAACGTTCTGGCTCACAGCACAGCCACTGTGTATTTTTTAGCTTGAGGTACTGTCTCATGTTACCATACTTTGGGAAAAGCTAAAAACACAGAAATTTTTGTATCTCATAACATTAATGGATTTACATAACCTGTAAAATCAAATTACGCTACGTTAAGTAAAAGTATGGTCTGTTCTATGCAGAGAATTTTTCATACTTTTTTTTTACTTCTAAAAGTATTATTTTCTCAATCACTAGCATATTTGAAACTGTATACATTAAATAATGATTGACTATTAACAGGCCCTCAAAATTATTTCCATAAACAATAGTTTTGTTACATCCAAAGGGACCTGAGTAAAATTGAGTGACCATTTACGAAAATACGGTCAGAAATTTTAAAAGCCAGTTTAAATGGGTTTGGTGGTATCTTTGCTATCCTTAGTCACCAAGGCAACGAACAATTTACAAATAGCCCATGAGAAAATGTTGTCCTATGCGCAAACAATAATGTGAGAACCTGTCTGCATTTAAGTCATGGATTTTGATGAACATTTGTAATAAAAAAATAGCTTTATCGTGAAATGTCTCCAGGTAGACAGTTTTGATGAAAGATTTATCATATGCCCACTGGCCTAGAAAATGGAAAATATTTTACAATAACTACCAGGCTTAGAGAATGGGTAGAAGCAGGAGAATGAGTTTTTCCCTATCTGCTTTCAAGCAACGGACTTGGGTTCCCCAAAGACAAAGTAACCGAAATGATAATGAAAACATTTAGAAAGGACTCACACAAAGAATAAAGGGGAAAGTTTTCAAAAGCCCAACGGGAAGCCTTGAATATAGAGGAAAATAAATTAGTATGACTTTATAGTAAACAAGAAATATTTCGTTCAGCTGTAACTAGGCAAGGTGAGAAAGGGCATGCTGGAAGAGCTTCTGGAGAAAACAGGCAAGGAAAGTACGGAAAGACGGGACAATATGGTCCAGAGGCAGAAGGAAACCCGGAAAAGCAAAAAACTACAGGCTTCCTTTCTGTCTACGCCTGCGGATTTCTTGTCCTGTTAAGTAAGCAGAGATGAAGCTGTAAATAAGATCACTCTCTGCAGGGCCAGAGCAAGGTCCCCAGCCCGTTTGCTGTCCTGCCGAGGGCAAGCGCAGGTGATGGCAGCAGAGCAGCCGCGGGGACCGACCCCGCTCAGGGCGAGTGCCCCACACTGCCCGGCCGCTCACAACCCACACAGCAAGGCAAGGACCGCCTTTGGGTCTAGGAGAGGCCCCCAGCACTGGAACCCAGCGCAAGTTCTGCAAAACGCCCCAGCTGGGAAGCTCAACTGGTTTAAGACGTAGAAAGAGTTCATATAGGGTCTCCTCTCTGTTCAACCACAGGATGCACCAGGAGGTGCTCACAAACGTGCAGGACAAAAGAATTCGGAACTTAGCATGAGCTAAGTGGGCTACTTATACCCAGTTAAGTGTTGTTCTTAATGCACAAATGTTTCATTCTGAAAAAGATACCGTGCAGTGCCACTACGTCACCTTAAAAACATTACGTAGCCACATTAAATAAACATTTTCAGTAACGGATCCCTGATCCTATTAGATTGAATACAGTTTGATACAATATTGTGTTAATGACTCTCTATCTAATCAAACAAGAGCCAGTTTGATTTCACAATTAGGAAAAACATCCTCACAACGGAACCTTTTAGAGAACAGCATGCTATGAGCTGGCTCACCTCTCAGCAACAGGAGGGACGTCGGCAGAAGACAATGGCAAAAACATTTCTATTTGTCAGGAAGTTTCCATCTCCCAACAATTTCCTCATCAGAAATTACATAGTAACGCAGGGCTTTGAGGGAGAAAATGCTGTTAACAACAATGTGCCTACAGGCTATTTTCAGGCTCAGTGGAGTATCACACAAGGTGAGGCCTATCAGATTAGGACTGAAAGATAATGAGTGCACATTAGCCATTTTTTCCAATTTCATTATCACAAAGATAAAGTAGACTTAATTCCTCCATGCCTTCCCAAAACACGAGGCCTGGAAGATGCCGTATCTGAAATAATGATGAAAATTCATCCTTCAGAAAAATGTAATTTATTAACACCTAAGATTATAAACCATCATACACAGGCCAGCTCAATACTGGAAAAAAGAGAAGCAAATGTACAGAGTAGAGACGGGCTGAGCCTGGCCTTCGCGACTGCGGTATGATCGTGCCAACCTTAGAGCTCACCACGGCAGCGCTGGAACACCAGGCACTCCCTGAGCCACCCACTGCAGCGCCAGCTTTCTACACACCCGACAAAACCGGACTTCATGCAAATTAGACCGGAATTTTGGATTCGGTTGTTCTAAGCAGCGTTGCAGAATTGTTCTGTTTCTGGTTTGTTCTCATTTTATCTCTAGCACATAGAGAGCTCAGAAAGCCAAATGTGAAACTGCAGATTCAAGTTCAACTTTTGCTCCATAAAATGAAAGATTAAATAGTAGATTAACAGAGATTAAAACCGAGAACTGGAAAACTATACCAAACATCTACGGAAAAACCTTCCGAGTAAGTCTGGGGGTAGGGGAAGCAGCAGATGCCTTCGGGTTTAGTCATTTACAGAGAGACAGATGAAGCACTTCAACGCACAGTAGGAACAATAAATCATTACAAGCTTACAATATGTAAACTGTCACATAGACTTTTCCTATTGTTTATTTATGTCATTTAAAATATGTACAAATACAAGTTGTTTTACCGTTTTCTCTGTACTGCAAAGATTATTTTTTTCCAAGTACAGCCCTTAAGCCAAATCCATTTCAATACTGAAAAATCCTGAATTCACACGTAACTAACTGTGTTATCACCATCATCCTTTCCACTCCTTTATAAAGGAAGGGAGACGTCAAACACCGAAACTCCTGGTATCAGGCCTCTCACCGAACAGCAGGGTAGGCATGGGAAAAACACTTGCCTTTTTATCACAAATGGCAAAAATTCTGTGAGCCCAAGATGTAACCACCTGTTCCTAGGAAAAAAATGAATATATTGAGTCAGAAGAGTTTCCTCCATGAAGAAACCATATTTTATTCAAAATACATATAGTTCCTAAGGAATGCAATTACAGAAGTCTAAAGACAAATCAACTTCATTTTTGCATCTTCACAAAGTATTATTATTTACCTGATGTGCATGGAGCTCCAGCACACCACCAAATGAATCACTATTGATAACGTAACTATTTGAGAGGATGCATATTTTAAGGGAAAAAACAGCACTGCAAATGCCCCACATTCTGTAGATACAGCCCATTTAACTGAACTATGACCAGGCCTTCGAACTTTTACAACAGACTTTGATCAATACTTTGTAGGCATTCAAGTATCAGCTTTGTTGAAGCAGAAACAAGATGTTCAATATTCAGTTAACTTCTTCATGATAAGCTCTCCTTTGATTCATCCCTCAGAGATCGGGAAAAGAATACAAAGACTATATAAAAGGCTACGTGTTCAGCTTCAGAAGGAGAATTTCAGATAACCAAAGACACTATCCAGGTATGTGTTATACTACTACTTATGAAATACTGTACAGCCACAGGGCAGAACAAACTCCAGTGGCACTAACTGCTTAAGTAAAAAATACTATTGTGCTAACGACATATTGTATATGACATCTTGCCTCCCAAAGGGTCACAGAAAGTACTTTGCTAATGCCTGGCATGATTCCACAACGCTCACACTGTATTTACTCAACAAAATGCTCGTACAGAAACACTGGGAGTTTTGCATTAATCCATCTCCTCTGCCTGAGGCGGGGATGGCAGCGTCGGGCTGTGCCTACGCCGCTGACACCACAGGCTGAAGGGTACGGGAGAGCGGCAGGGTCAGAGCGGAGCGGAGGCAGCTCTCAGCAACACACAACGTGTGTGTTCTCCGCTGTTCTGTAACCACAATCTCCACAGAAAAACTCGACTTGGGCATTTATACTTCAGTTAAATACCAGCGTAAATAGTGCTGCTCTTAGAAAAGCTCTCCTGGGACTAAGCTCAACCAGTGAACACCTCTGCCTTCATCACGCAGACTAAACGGATCTCCTGGAGCCGTTTACTGGCTCTGCCACCCAGTCTGATGAATGGCCAGCATTACTCCGTGGACTGTTTGAGATTCTGGGGGCACAGAGCAAGGCAGCATTGATGAAAATCTATCATTTCCTGGAATCACCTATCAGGCTAAGTGATTATAAATTAGTACTATTAAAAGCATGAATAACCATCCAACTGAAATAATTTTAAAAAAAATTATTACCATGAATAGTGGGATTCAATAATTATTCTAGTCTTGGATTATCTTAGAGAGTGCAAACAGAAACTTTTGCATTAGGAATGACTAATGATGAAAAGTTCAAAACAAAAATTCTGTTGAACTGCAGCAGTATTTCACTGCAAGCATTAGAGTCCCAATTATAGCTTCAAAGGCTTGCTGCTCTTAAAAAGAAATCAGTATTATTGCCAGTAAACCATTAATTACTTTGTATCTCCAGTCATTCCCTAAATGACTTGTAAATTAGCATGTATTTTTAATCGCACTGTGAAAACTGTGTCACTATTGAACTAAACATGTATTATAAAAGACATCTCTTAAACTGTATTTATTATATACATCTTAAGACACGCAAGTCAGAGATAGATTAAGAAGAGCACAATTAATAAAGGGCAATCTACTCTAACACGATAAAAAGATTTCCCAACTTCAATTCCTTTTTTTGCATTTCAGAAAGCCAGCAATTCTCCCTTGGCAAATAAACTACTAGTAAGGAATGGGAGACAGGAAAACTTGCTGGTTAGTATGTGAGGGTTCCCAGCTTTGTTGAGAATCACTCATTCTTCTGACTTAAAATAGAAAATGTTTCCTTAATGTCTAGAGCACTTCTGAATGTAATCGGGGTGATGCAGTTGCTAATCGGGTTCATGAAAACACAGTAATTGACAGGGTTCCTCACTAACGCTGCGTTAGCCAGAAGGTATGAAAGGGGAAAACAGTATTAAAAAACCCTGTAAGCAGCAGTGAATCTTCACCTGTTGTAACTGAACATCACACCCGTAACGCTGGACTTGGGATCCAGCACCTTGTGCTCATTGGGGTCAACACAGCTGTTGTCAACAACGAAAACCCAATGCCAAAGAGTAAAAGTACAGTTTCAAGAAAATAGGCTGTGTTCCTTATTAGAGTAAGTTGAGAACATACGGAAGGATCAAACAGATCTTTGCGGTGTACATTACTCTGATTAGGGCTGTTATCACACGCATCACAGAGAAGTCTCAAACTGATAAAGCAGCAGTGAAGTATTCATCTTTTTTTCTTTTATCTTCTCTGTCAGCGGTTTACAATCATGAAAAACTATGGATTTTTTGTAACTTTTTAACTTCCCAAATTCTTTTTTTCAGTAGCTCCTACAGTGCTTTTATAGGCACTTGTTATTGTAAGATTTATGCATAATGAGATCTTATCAAGACAAACCCTCCTTTCATTTTGATCTGTTTGTATTTGGTATCTGTAGTCTCAGCAGACTCTAAGTTCAGTCAGACAGATGAAGTCCCCAGATCAAAAATCACAATACCCAGGGCAAAGAGCTGCCGTGGGAAAACCTTTCAGCGGCGTGAATGTGCCAGCAGCTATCAGATAACCACACACACCACGGGAGCCGGCAGCCGGTCCCTGCAGGATCAGTTCATCGGACCCAAACCCGCTCAGCAGGCGCGCGCCCCCACAGCCGGGGAGCCCGGCACATGCGAGCCCGGCAGGAACGGCTTCAGCACAGTAGTTCATCTGCAATTAGGATTCCATCCCTAATTAGATTACTAAACTAGCAATCTAACTCACGCCGCTCCCTCCCGTGACTGTCAGGAGCTGTAACCCCGGCCTCACACCGTGGCCTGTCTCCACACACAGGCCCCAGCCTGGGCAGACCCGGCCCCGCGGACCCCAAGCTCAACACCAGAACCGCCATCCCGGCAGAGACGTGTCTCCAAATCTGGGCCCATAGGCGGGAACGTGTCCTCTACAAGCTGCGTAACTAAAGGGAATGGGAAAGGAACTTCTTTTCCTGAAAGCCCTCGGATGCATTCGACACCCCAAGGCCGCAGCAGGCCATGTGCGTGGAGCCAGAGAGGGGGCCCAGCAGGGCCCTGTGCCTTCCTTCCGAACAAAACCCACTTGCACCATCCTTAGACCCAACAACTTAGCGAACCAGAATTATTAAATAAAAAAAGTAAATATAAAAAGAGCGGCGGGCGGGCGAGAGCAGCAGCACGGCACACGGGCCTGTGCCCGCCAGACGCGGCGAGGCCCGACCGCACGGGGAGGGGGGGGCGGCAGCGGCACCGCCCGCGCTCCGTGCTTCGACGGGCGGCCGCGGGGCCGCTCCCCGGGCTCGCACTCGCCGGCCCGAGGCCAGTCTCCCGGCCACCCCAGGCGGCAGCCCCCCCCTTCCCCACCCCCTCCGCCCAGCCCAGCTCTGCCCCGGGCGCGACCGAGGGCTGCGCTCCGCGACGGCGCCGCGGGGCCGACCCGAGCACCGGGAACCGGCAGGGCCTGAGGCGGCCCCCGCCCCGCCCCGGCTCCCCGCCCGGCGCTTCCGGGTCGGGCGCGGGGGGTGACGGCGGCGGCGCGGCCATGCCGGCGGCGGGCGAGCGGAGCGCGGCGCGGCGGGAGGCTACGGGGCGGCGGCTGGCGCGGTTCGCGGCGCTCAGAGGTGGGGCGGGCAGGGGGCGGTGGGGCCCGGTCTGGGAGAGCCGCGCCGCGGGGGCCCGGCTGGGCGAGCGCGCCCTGCCCGGCCCCGGGCCGCCCGTCCCCTGACGCGGCGCCCGCTGTGCCCGCAGGGAAGGCCGCCGGGCCCGGCCAGTTCTGGGACGTGGTGGCGGTGACGGCCGCGGACGCGGAGCAGGCGCGCGCCTACCGGCGGCAGCTGGCGGAGAAGCTGCGCGGGAGGGAGCTGCCGCTGGGCGCCCGGTACCATGTCTTCGTGGATCCGCCGGGACCCAAAATCGGTGCGCACCCGTCCGCGCCGGCTCGACCGGGGGGGCGCCGCGCCCGGGCTGGGCTCTCCGGCCTCGACTCCGGCTCCTGCGGGGGGCCGGGCCCGGTGCGGGCCTGTGCAGCGGGAGGGGCCGCGGGAGGCGGCAGCGCGCCCGCACGTGTGCGGGGCAAGCGTCGAGCCGCCACCGCGCCCCGACACCCACGGCCCGCGGCCAGAACCGGGGAACCGGCTCGCTCGATGCCGCATTAATGCGCTTCCCCATCACCCGCCGCAGCACCAGTCCCAGTGCGCTCGGCGTGTCGGTGCAGGCAGTGTGGGTGCACTTCCCAGCAGACACTAACGTGTTTTTTCTTTAGGCAATGGTGGATCAACACTTCATGTTCTTCGATGCCTGGAAGATCTGTATGGTGATAAATGGACTTCTTTTATTGTGCTGCTAATTCACTCTGGTAATGCTGGTTTACGTTTCACACACTAAAATTGTACGCCCCCCCCCTTTTTTTTTTTAAATAATATGATGGCAGGGAAGGAGTCAGAGTTGTAAAATACAGTTCCCTCGGAAAAGTAATCCCAAACATATCTGATCTGATCATTTGAATTGAGATTGATCCTTAGGAGATACTACTGTCACTTAAGCACTTAAGTCGTTCGATCAAACAGTGGAGAAAGAAGTGTAATTCAGAGTATCTGAATTAAGCTCCTGCCTTGAAATTCCCATTTGAGGAGCAGCCCCCTCTGTAGGGGACCTGGGGCCCCTCCTGACTACAGGCAGACTGGATGCCTGCCACCTTACCCCGTTGGTTAGGGCTCTGCCAAAAGGGGCGTCGGTTTTGGAGGGGAGAAAGTAACTCGCCCAACGAAAACACTGCTTAGTTGACTCGTCTGTGACTTAAAATTCCAGGCGGGGGTCCTACTTGTTTTTTCAAGTGAAAAGCAGGCATCATTTGCTTTCTTCACGTTAGTTACAGACAAGTGGTCCATTTTCCATCTCTGAAGCAAACTAAAGGCAATGAAATTAAACACAATTTTAATATAAGCTATTTAAGGCATGCTAAATTTTGGACATAAGGTCAGATCTGCTTTGAGAAATGTGTTAAGAAGAAGGATTGATGATCTTTTTCCATCTGCCATTTTTTCAGGAGTACTTGGTATATGACCAAGTTGGGGGGATTATACCTTTGTGTAGATGCAAAAGAGCTGTATAGGTTTAGTTTTTACTTATATGCAGTGTCTCTGTATAATTAAAAATGTCTTTTTCTTCAAGGTGGTTACAGTCAACGTTTACCAAACGCAAGTGCCCTGGGAAAGATTTTCACAGCTTTGCCTTTTGGCGATCCCGTTTACCAGATGTTGGACCTGAAGCTCGCCATGTACATTGATTTCCCCAGTCACATGAAGCCAGGAATTCTCGTTACGTGTTCAGATGATCTAGAACTGTACAGCACCGGACTTACAGAAACCATCACATTTGATAAGCCTGGATTTACCGCGTTAGCTCACCCTTCGGATTTGACAGTTGGGACCACTCACGGAGTATTTGTTCTGGATCCATCCAGCATTTCGGGAAAAGGAGGACTTGAATACACGTCTTGCCATCATTTCCTGCACAAGCCTGATGTCGAGACGATGCGCCAGTGTGGCGCGGTATGCGTAAGGGGGAATTCTTCTCAGCTAAGTTCCTCTGGAGACCACAGTGACTCAGAAATGGACTCGGAGTGTGTGTATACAGACAGTATATTTTACATGGATCATAGCGTTGCAAAACAATTACTGATGTTTTATAAGCAGATAGGCACTCTTTCCTGTGAAATAGATGCATACGGTGACTTCCTCCAGGCCCTGGGACCTGGAGCCACTCAAGATTACACAAAAAACACAAGTAACGTCACAAAAGAGGAATCCCAGTTAGTAGAAGTACGGCAGAAGCTATACTCCCTTCTGAAAGGAACTGCGCTTAATGTTATAGTCTTAAACAACTCCAAGTTCTATCACATTGGAACGACGCAAGAGTATTTGTTTCATTTTACATCTGATAGCAAACTGAAATTTGAGCTTGACTTACTGCCTGTGGCTTTCAGCAGCTTTTCTGAGAAAGCTGAGAGCTTGGATCAGTCAGCAAGTGTCATTCAAAGCATACTCGAGCCTGGGTGTTCCGTAGGGCCTGGGTCCGTCATTGAATACTCTAGAATCGGACCTGAAGTCTCAGTAGGGAAGAAGAGCATTATTAGTGGATCGCACATAAATGTGAAAGTAGACATACCTTCAAATTGTTTTCTAAGTTCATTAAGTATAAAAATTAACGGTCAAGTAAAGTACATAAGTATGGTGTTCAGTGTAGAAGATGACTTGAAGCGGAGTGTGAAATTGTTGTCAGAGATACACTCGCTCCAGTTTTTTGGAGTCAGCTTGCTGGAATGCTTGGAGCTCTGGGGTGTGAAGGTTTCGGACCAGCTCTTCTCCGGTGAGAGCATGCGCCTGGGGCTGTGGACTGCCAGGATCTTTCCTGTTTGTTCTACTTTAAGTGAATCAGTTAGGATGTCGTTAAAAATGTTAAACTCTGTGCGGCACATGTCAGCTTTTAAATTGCATGGCTTTAAGCTCTTGTCTGTTGAAGAAATGCTCACCTACAAGGATGTAGAAGACATGTTGAAGTTTAGGAAGCAAATTTATGATGAAATCTGTCTACAAAGACAAAAAGAGAAGTCTGATTTGTAGAATGAACTGTACTTGAAGAAATTTCCTGTTTTCATTTGTAGGTGATTGATTACTTCCCATCTTGTAAAAATCATAAGAAAAAAGTACACAAATGTCTGATTTCATTGAAGTAGGAATAATGAAATTGCATTAACAACGTTGTTGTAGCATAACATTAATAATGCAGCAAATGCAGATAAACTATTCTTTTGATGAAATAAATATTTCACATGTCTGAAAACACTCATTGGTGACTTTTCTTGGGGTGCGTGTTATTATATTTTGTAGTCTTCATCAGTAAAATATGATACAGAACAAATTAATCAGCAATTTGACTGAAAACTGCTTTAAAAGTCTTTCAAAGTAGCTCCAACAACATGGAATGATGCGGCAGTAACTTATTTGTCTGTCTTTTCATGATGCCTTTTTACAGTAGTATTTCAAATAGGTAGAGGTAAATTTATTAAAAGTACTTTTTAAATCAAGACATCCTGTCTTAAGCATTAATCATTTTCTTTCTCTATATATTTCATTCTGTAATTTTTTTACAATTTCTTTGTTTTTATCAGAGGAAAAGGATTTGCACAAGAGATCATTCTTTCCCCTGTGACATAATATTGGGGCCAAAACCTGGCATCAAGACATACTGATTTTTGGTTTTTTTACAGTTGGTCATTTGGAAGCTGGTAGTTTGATTGACACCTACCAACTTCCTGTTATCCACGTTAGTGACATGTGCTACATGAAAACCTCCCTTTCGTTCCCTTCCGTATTTCTCTAAACTGAACTGTCAGAGCCCTTGGAGTGATGCTTAATCCCGCTGCGGGCCAGTGGATAAAGCACAACAGGGAGGTTCACCAAGTGAGCGGTACCACGATGCACACCGTCAGAGAAACACAGTATCTGCTCTCCCTTCCCCTTCTCCGCCCGTCACTAGTAAAGACGTCCTTTTGTTTCTAGCTTAGGTGCCAAAGATCCAGCTCCAAATAGATGAGTATGCTTTCTATACTTTCTGTTCTGGCCTGATCAAAAAGTAACGTGCCTTTTTTATGTGTCCAACTTTAAATTCACTTTTCTCTGCTCCCTCTTCCCTGCCCCCCTTTTTTAAAAGTAGAGGCCATGTCATACTAGGAGATGGCAGTGCCCCGCTCGCCCCGATTCGGTCTTGGGCCACGGCACCACAGAGGTGCTGTGCAGGGAGCGCACGCAAGCCCGGCCAATTCCTCCGTGTTTTCAACAGCTCATTACATTACTTCTGTGCTACAAGGTGGAAAAAAAGCTTGTTCACACTAAGTTTATATTGAGATACCTCAATCATTTAGATTTGCTTCTATAATGACATTTTTAATTTTTCCATATCATGCTATTTTTAAGCATGTGCTGTGTATTGTATCAGTGTAACTTGACTGCAAACATAATGCATCTTTTTCTGTTGCATTTATCTATGGGTTTTCATCTTTAATGTTTCATTATAACAGTGTTTGTCTCCCTGCTGACTGAATTCCCTCTTGGCGTCTTTCTTACACCACCTGTAAGGTAGTAGTGTAATATCTCATGAATATTACCCAAGGTAGTTCAACCTTCACCAGTTTTCTTCCTCATTGATACAGAAACCTTTCAAGAGACCTACTCTTTTTCCTGAGGATCTCTTCTGAGCAAGAAGAAACACAAAGGAGCTAGACATGGAGGTTGTGAATTGCTTCAAAGGAATAAGGAGAATTTCTGAGCAAACAGAGGTTTTAAAAGTCGTTATAAAACATTAGTCTAACAGTGGAAACAGCAGTAGATTTGAGAGCATTAAGGTCCGAGACAAATGCATAAAGTCACAAAGTCATAGAACATGGAGCGTGAAATTGTGGTTTGTATGTCATCCTATTTGCATAATCTATTCATCTATTAGAGTACACAAAAAGTTCTGGGAAAAACGAATGTTTGACGTAGAGTTTGCATCTTCAGTTGCAGACCAGACTTTGCTCCGAAAAGACTTCCCTGAGGATTGCTTTACTGCTAGACAGGCTTTCTGGATGTTTAGTAACAGTAAAATTAAGTTGCATTCTTTTTACGTGATTATTCACTTTAACTGTTGCAATTGCATTTATTCTAAATTCCCTAAGTACCATGTATTGATTTCATTACTGAAAGCAATCTGGTTAAAATAGAAGATGGATTTGCTTCTGACGCATAAGTAATAGGAAAAAAGAATGAGGAAAAGCATACTGACTAAACGGCGTTTGGAAAGTGTTGGAGTAGACCTGATCAAACAGAAGCTGCTATGGTCTCGGAAGCGGTGCTCTTCCAAGAAAAAAAAGATAATAGCAGGAGTGGAATCCTGGTGGTAGTCTCAGACTACCTTGCCTGGCACCTGGGTCAAGAGGCTGCCCCAGGCTCTGGCAGTCCACCAGCTGCGCAAGGAAAGGCGAGAGGTGCTTCTTGGAGTATTTCCCTCAGATTTTCTTCCCTGGCCTGCTGCTGTCCTGCCTGCCCTGCCCTGGCCTGCTCAGCTGTGCTGGCTCAGCTGCAACCAGGATGGGTAAGAAGTAAGGACTCACATCCCTGCAGAAAGTATTATCCTCTGGGATGCGCTATCCATTACTGTCACTCCTTAACCTAGCCGCTGCGTCAGAATGATCCAAGTTTCTGTGAAACGGTAAGTGTCACACAGAAATCCTGTCTTTCTGACATACCGTGTTGGAGACTGACTGTCAGTTTGACAGGGCGGTGATCACAGAATCACAGACTACTAGGGGTTGGCAAGGACCTCTGGAGATATCTCCTCCAACCCCCTGCCAGAGGAGATTCACCCAGACCTGGCTGGACAGGATCATGTCCTGGCAGGGTTTGAATGTCTCCAGAGAAGACTCCACACCTCTCTGGGCAGCCTGTGCCAGGGCTCTGCCACCCTCACAGCAAAGAAGTTTTTCCTCATGTTGAGATGGAATTTCCTGTGTTCCGGTTCGTGCCTGTTGCCCCTTGTCCTGTCCCCGGGCACCACTGAGAAGAGCCTGGCCCCATCCTCTTGCCCCCTGCCCTTTACATATTGATAAGCATTGACGAGGTCCCCTCTCAATCTGCTCTTCTCCAGCAGAACAGACTCAGTTTGCCCTTCTCCAGCCTGAACAGCCCCGGGGCTCTCAGCCTTTCCTCAGCAGAGAGGTGCTCCAGTCCCCTCAGCATCTTCATAGCCCCCCACTGGATCTCCACTGGTAGTCCCTTAACGTCGACAGCCTGCAGGTCTGACCCTAAAGCCGGGCTCACACTCTGGTGAGATGGGTTGTGAGCCTGGTGGATGCTCCTTGGGGTCCACAAAGAAGCCTGGCCCCTGCTAACAGTAAACGCTCATGGAAGCCCCAGATTCCACAACTGACAGGTGGCTGCTGGAGAGCCCAGCTGCGTCTTCCTCACCAAGGGCAGTAACACTTTCACTGTCCTTAGTCCTGCCGTCAAGGATCGGAATGAGGAAAACTTTTGTAAAGGTTTGCTGAAAGTGTTCTTTGGCCACGGCCCCGGAGAGCGTGGCTGTGCTCTAGGCAGTGCACAAAGGAGCTGGATGTCGGCATACCTCAAAATGTGACATTTTTCCTGTTCCCGATCTTCTCTTCCGCTATGCAGTTTGTAGAGAGCGGCCCCATGAAGCTACTGCTTAAACAAATGGTGCGTGGTTTAAACACACCAAATGCACAGTCAGTTGCTGCTTCAGATACAGATACTAAAATATGTGACTGCGTTGAATAGCTTGTGGCTAAACGTTTCAGTGAGGAGCTAGAAATTTTCTTAACCTTTGAATAAAGGCCTAAGATAACTTTTTTTGCAAACCTGTGCAACATGTCATGTCCAGCCTCATTTAACAGTTCTTAGCAGCATGTCAATGAATTGCCCTGTTAGGACATAAAACATTTAGATCTTGAGGCAAAGAACTTAATAATTTAAAAAAAAAAAACCAAACTGTTGTAATGGAATAAGCGTAGATTTTATTTACTAGGTAAGAAACGTAAGACTGCTTTAAGCCTTTAGGCCACTCCATGCTTTCCTTTTACAGTAAATATTTTTGTCTTAAATTTTATAAAGCAGATTTTGGTCAATATTAGCCATAGGTAATGTCAGCAGGCTTAATTAATTTATTCCACAGGTACTGCAACATCTGGATTTGTAATATTTTTCATTTTTAAACTACAACCAAGTTTAATGTAATATTTTATTTAAAACATTAAAAAATATATTTTACTTTACAGAGCTCTATTAGTTATTTTCCCATACTTTTTAATATCATATAGGGTTATGTGCATGCATGTTCACTCACAGGTTCTGTAAATTCATTCTTGGACTCCACATTTCGGAGTAGACATTTCTATATATAAGCTTCCACTAACATCCATTGAGCCACAGGAAGCGCGTGTTTGCCCACTAAATTTCTAATGCACCCATAATCCTTTGTGGTCTTTCTAACTGTCAATAAAATTATCATTGTGAAGTACTAGATTACAAAGTTTATGGAAATATTCAGAGAAAATGGACCATGCCATAGAGAATGTTAGCGCGTGAAGATTGATAATGGTATTGGCAATCCAGGCATCCATCTGTTAAGGGCTGGTGGAATTTAAAAATTAAAATACACATCCATTGCACTTTGATGAATTCTGTTGAAAGGATTTGGTAGATATGAGGCATATTTTTCTGCAGGCTTTTTTGTGAGTTTTAAATGCTGAAAGATGGCTACAGAACGTAGCTAGTTTTGTTGATTTTTCCTGCATCAGCTTCAGAATAAAATCTGAAAACCTGGAATGAATACCCTATTTGATTGAAGTCACTAGGAGTTCTGCTTTTGATTTAAGCAGGGCCCAGGATTTTGGCCCCGGCGAGCATGTTGATGGAGCAAAGGTTTCTAGAGTCCGCCAGGGACTCCGAAGTGAAGCAGAACAAAAGCTGCAGAGCTCTCGTTATGTATCTTGCCAGCGAGTGCTGTAACCCTGCACACTCCTGCCAAACTCTCGCTGCTGTGCTGCTCCTCGTTGGGCAGCCTGCTGAGGTCTGCTGGGCACCGGGAGAGCAGGGCACCAGCCGGCAAAGAGCCTCCGTCGCTGGTGTGCTGCACCGTGCTGGGCACCGGGAGAGCAGGGCGCCAGCCTGCAAAGCAAGCGCTGGGACTGCAGAGCACAGAAGCAGTGGCAACAGCAGTTAGTCTGCAGTGGATGTGACCTCATTTGTGAGTTACCGCAATGATATTTCTGTCAAGGAGAGAGAGAGAGGGCATGACACATAAGCGAGTATTTCTACGTAGCCTTGATGACACATCTGTAAAGCGTCGTCTCTATTTAGGCATGAGATAACTCTTTCCTGTATATATTGCAGCTATTTATGAAGCACGCATGTTTTTTAGCTATAACAAATTCCAGTCCTTACAACAAGGGCTATGTTATAGTGTGATCAAATCTTATTAAAATCAAAAAGACTGGAGACTGGACGCTTCCTGACAGTAATAACCTACGTTTGATGAACACAATATGTGTATGTGTTTTATTCGTATTGCATTTTACAAGCTTTAGCTTATCTTTCTTTTCCACAGTCTGCTGTTAAGGTAGATGACAACAATTTTCTCATGCAACCAGCTGGGATAAACTTATCCCAAGGAAACTGAGAGACACATGCAAGGCCACACAGTAAAATTTAACAGCGAGATAATAGTAATCATGGGGTTGCTGGTTTCTGGTATCAGATTCTGAAAATAAGACCATTGTGGCATCCCGGCCCATGATTTTCCTCCAGTCTGAGTAATAAAGGATGCAACACTGAAAATGCCAGTCAGGTAAGACTTTCTAAGGGCAAGAGGCAGCTACTGAAATTTGGAGTTTCATTTCGATTAAGGCTTATTGAGTTTCCTAGATGGATGCAGTTTTCATATGGGCCTCTAGATCTTGCCTGGCTCTGTCTGTCCTGAAATGCAACTCAGGCTGGTACAGTCTCAAATAAAGCCAAGATGAGTGTTTAATGATTTTATTCATGTCAGCTTTCTTTATTTAATTAGTTTTGCTGTGTAGTGTAATAATAGGGCTCATAATGGACATCATCTTAATGATTTCCCTGAATGCTTTGAGAGCATGCTATAATGAACAGAGATTTAGTCATACTGTATATATTACACTATGAAATTTGAGAGAGGGGGATTATTTCAGTAACCTTTTAGGCAGGAAATTGAAATCTGAGAAATTGGGCACTTAAAAAAGAACACAAGGGAAGGCAGCTGACATAAAAATGAGCAGCTGAAATATACCTGTGCCAGAAGGATTTGGGGAACTGACGGAAGAAAGCAAGCTCCAACAATCATTTGGATCCGCATAGAAAGGTTCTTGACTTGGACAGGGAGTTTGTCTGTTCTGGAGCTCGGTGGTTCCAACCTCTTCCCGTTCCTAAATCTCTGATGCAACAGCTTCATTTTATCCTCTCTGCACATGTGGAAAATTAATCCCCATGCGAATGCCACTGTAGTATTGTGAGAACAAAAACAGCAATACTATTCTTTTAATCCACTGCCACAGAGAAGCCCTTGTAAACACCTGTTTCCTTATATGGGCTACAGAGTTCCTTGTACTTTATTTTCATAAAAATGCATTTTCTTTCAATACCCTTTTCATTTTCTGTGATATATCTGAATGTCACCAGAATGACACTGAAATGTATACAAGCAACTTCCAGCCTCTTGAAGTAAATTATATATACGGATATGTTCTAATTCATTTGAAATAAAGATCATTTCAGAAGACTTAATCCTGTAAAGCCTCCCTGTGAAGGGCATTTAAAACCGGAAAAAGGAAAAGAATTTTTCACGTTTCTCTGGTGAGATTGGACATGACAGCTGCACATTCCAAACATAAAACTTCTAAAAAATTAATCAAAAAAAATTGCACAGCTCAGTAGTCTGTAAACATTACATTTGAAGACTTCACTCACTGAAAAACATTGCTCTTGACATTTTAGTGCTACTTGTATAGATGTTAATTAGAACTGGCCTAACATAATAGTGACTGCAGTTATTCCCTTCTCTGTTTGCAAACGGTCTGCAAACAGGCTCTGGAATTATTATTAGTTTTTGCCTTTTTATTTTCCCCTAGTTTCAATTATTCTGCAACTGCCTGTGATATGAATGCTTCAAGAATTCACCTGGAAGTTGCTTTCATGATGAACAAAGCTGTTGCCCTGACTTTGCTGACTGACCAATTCTCCTCCTGTGCTGTAGTTTCCACTGGCCTTCCCCGAGTGTCCACATCAATGAACCTTCACCCACACAAATGTTTGCAAAGAGCGAATGAAAACACGGTATAGAAACTGGTGTCAGGAAAGACAGACCAGCGAGGCGTGGTGGTGGAATTGCACTCTATGTGAGAGAGCATTTGGAATGCATCGAGCTCTCACTAGGGGCGGATGAAGAGCGGGTTGAGAGCTTATGGGTGAGGATTAAGGGACAGGCAAATATGAGGGACACTGTTGTGGGTGTTTATTACAGGCCACCTGATCAGGATGGGGAGACTGATGAGGCTTTCTACAGACAACTGAAGGTAGCCTCGCAAGCGCAGGCCCTGGTTCTCATGGGGGACTTCAATCACCCCGATATCTGCTGGGAAGACCACACAGCCAGGCATGCACAGTCCAGGAGGCTCCTCCAGTGCATTGATGACAACTTTTTGACACAGGTGGTACAGGAGCCAACAAGGAGAGGAGCACTCCTGGACCTGGTACTGACAAACACAGAGGGATTGGTGGAGGACATTAAGGTTGGGGGCACCCTAGGTTGTAGTGATCATGAAATGATTGAGTTCAGGATCATGGGTACTATCCACAAAACAACAACAAGAAGTAAAATTACAACCTTGGATTTCAGGAGGGCTAACTTCGACCTCTTTAAGAAACTGCTTGGAGAGATCCCGTGGGCTAGGGCTCTGGAAGGCAAAGGGGCTCAAGAAAGCTGGTTGATATTCAAAGACCACTTCCTCCAAGCTCAGGATCGGTGCATCCCTAAGAGAAAGAAATCGGCCAAGGGACGCAGGAGACCTGCATGGTTGAGCAGGGAGCTTCAGAAAAAGCTCAAGTGGAAGAAGGAAGTTTATAATAAGTGGAAGAAGGGACTGACCCCTTGGGAGGATTACAAGAATGCCACCAGAGCGTGCAGGGATGAAACAAGGAAAGCCAAGGCCGCCTTGGAATTAGACCTGGCTAGGGACATCAAGCAAAACAAAAAGAGCTTCTACAAGTATATTGGAAGCAAAAGGAAGACCAGGGAAGTTGTAGGCCCACTGCTGAATGAGGCAGGAGTCATGGTGACAGAGGATGTGGAGAAGGCAGAGTTACTGAATGCCTTCTTTGCTTCGGTCTTTTCTGCTCGGCCCAGCCCTCAGGAGTCCCAGGCATTGAATAAAGTAACAGGGAAAGAAGACGACTTCCCTTGGGTTGAGGAGGAGCGAGTGAGGGACCAATTAGATCATCTAGATATTCACAAGTCCATGGGCCCTGATGGGATGCACCCGAGAGTGCTGAGGGAGCTGGCGGAAGTCATTGCTGGTCCGCTCTCCATCATCTTTGAAAAGTCCTGGAGAACAGGCGAGGTGCCTGCGGACTGGAGGAAAGCCAATGTCCCTCCAGTCTTCAAGAAAGGCAAGAAGGAGGAGCCGGGGAACTACAGGCCGGTCAGCCTCACCTCCATCCCTGGAAAGATGATGGAACAGCTCGTTCTGGGTGTCATCTCAAGGCGCGTGGAGGAAAGGAAAGCTATCAGAAGTACTCAGCATGGATTCACCAGGGGGAAATCATGTCTGACTAACCTGATAGCCTTCTACGATGGCATGACTAGATGGATAGATGAGGGGAGGGCGGTAGATGTGGTCTACCTTGACTTAAGCAAGGCGTTTGACACGGTCTCCCACAGCATCCTCATAGGGAAGCTTAGGAAGTGTGGGTTAGATGAATGGACAGTGGGGTGGATAGAAAACTGGTTGAAAGATAGAGCTCAGAGGGTTGTGATTAGGGGCACAGAGTCTAGTTGGAGACCAGTGACGAGTGGTGTTCCCCAGGGGTCAGTACTGGGTCCAGTCCTGTTCAACATATTCATCAATGACCTGGATGAGGGGATAGAGTGCACCCTCAGCAAGTTTGCTGATGACACCAAGCTGGGTGGGGTGGCTGACACACCGGAAGGCTGTGCCGCCATACAGAGAGACCTGGACAGGTTGGAGATCTGGGCAGAGAGAAACCTTATGAAGTTCAACAAGGGCAAGTGTAGGGTGCTGCACCTGGGGAGGAACAACCCCATGCAGCAGTACAGGTTGGGTGCTGACCTGCTGGAGAGCAGCTCTGTGGAAAGAGACCTGGGAGTCCTGGTGGACAACAGGATGACCATGAGTCAGCAATGTGCCCTTGTGGCCAAGAAGGCCAATGGCATCCTGGGGTGCATCAAGAGGAGCGTGGCCAGCAGGTCAAGGGAGGTCATCCTCCCCCTCTACTCTGCCTTGGTGAGACCGCACCTGGAGTACTGTGTCCAGTTCTGGGCTCCCCGGTTCAAGAGGGACAGGGAACTGCTGGAAAGGGTGCAGCGGAGGGCTACGAGGATGATTAGGGGACTGGAACACCTCTCTTATGAGGAAAGGCTGAGGGATTTGGGTCTCTTCAGTCTGGAAAAAAGACGTCTGAGGGGTGACCTTATCAACGCTTATAAATACTTAAAGGGTGGGTGTCAGGACGATGGGGCGAGGCTCTTTTCAGTGGTGCCCGGGGACAGGACAAGAGGCAATGGGCACAAACTGGAACATAGGAAGTTCCACCTAAACATGAGGAGGAACTTCTTTACCCTGAGGGTGGCAGAGCACTGGAACAGGCTGCCCAGAGAGGTGGTGGAGTCTCCATCTCTGGAGACATTCAAAACCCACCTGGACATGTTCCTGTGTAACCTGCTCTAGGTGACCCTGCTCTGGCAGGGGGGTTGGACTAGATGATCTCCAGAGGTCCCTTCCAACCCTATGATTCTATGATTCTATGATTCTATGATTCTATGATTCTATGACTTCTTTTTGATATATTTTCATAAAGTAGGTGGTACTAGAATACCAATAATAAGCAAGGTATTTACTTCTTTTAAAGCAAATAATTTTCTCTTTCTTATCATGGAAATTTAATGTTCTTACTTTATAAAGCTGTTGTAGGAAAATGCTGTGCAGAAGTGAACAGAATGTTTCTTGGGCTTTGGACTCTGTCCTGATCCTGTTTCTGTCACAGTTTGCTTGGTCTGGATGGAAAAAAGTTTTGCTCTTCAGGACATGGGGAGTCCCAAAACCTATTTTGTCAATTCCAGATTTTTTTCCCTGGCATTTCACTCCCTGCTGGGAGTCATCATTACCACCGCTCCCCTTACTGCTGCTGGAGTGTCCCACTTCTTCAAGCGACTCTCCGTTAACTGCCCTTAGAGCTGCTGGATTCCACCTCCAGTTACAGCCACAGCATGGGACCCTCACCCCTCCTCGCCTCACCTCACCACACCTCTCCTCCCGCCACTGTGCCTCACGTCACCTCACCACACCTCTCCTCGTTGTGCTGCACCTTGTCTCACACCATCTCAACACACGTCTTCTCGCCTCACTGCGTCTCACCAGGCCTCTCCTCACCACACCTTGTCTCACCACTCCTCACCTCGCTGCTCTGTCTCGCCTCTGCTCTCGGCGTCTCTCCTCAGCTTTCGGCTCCTCGCCTCAGTGCTCTGTGCCTCGCCTCAGCTCGCTTCACCTGGCCGCTCTTCTCACCTTTATGCTCCTTGCTTCACCTTGCCTCGCCTCGCCTACCCTTTAGCTGCTGTTGTAGGCCTTTTCCCTCCTCTCCTCCCTGCAGGCCGTGCCACATCAGCTGAGGGAGCGGTTCGGAGGCGCTGCCCCAGACGCGTGGGGCTGGCACAGCCCCTCACCAGACAACAGCCCCGGGGCTTCCCTCAGAGACAGCGGGAGCCCAGACAGAAAAGGGGGGCTCCCTGGGCCCAGGAGCTATCAGGGGTCTGTTTCAGGCCATCCTGTGATTCTTACCTAAACTGACTAACTTCCAGTTTGGATTGTACAGGGCATCCAAGCCCCAAAGTGACAGCAGGCTGAAGCCAAGCCCTTCTGAAGTCCTAACCTGCACAGAGCAGCTAAGTCACCACCATGACGAGTCCCCCACCTTGGCTGGGGTACTCAAGGCAGCGCTGAGGGCTACCAGGCGGTGGGGGGAGGCGGCGGGAGGCTGGCTGGTGCAAGGGGGAGGCACAGCACTGCTGCAGGTCCAGCCGTTCTGGGTGATGGGCGCCGGCACAGCTTCCTTGCTGCTCTGCTGCCATGCAGCTGGCGCAGGAGGCGTGGATGCAGGGCTGCATACACGTGCGCGGTGGACAGGAGAAGGCCGAGTCTCAGACGCCCGAGAACTGATTCCTTGGCCTGTACCAGCACTAGTGTGGCCAGCAGGACGGGGGCAGTGACCCTCCCCCTGTACTGGGCACTGGCAAGGCCCCACCTCGAGGCCTGTGTCCAGTTTTGGGCCCCTCGCTCCAGGAAAGACATTGAGGGGCTGGAGCGTGTCCAGAGAAGGGCGACGGAGCTGGTGAGGGGTCTGGAGCACAAGCCTTGTGAGGAGCGGCTGAGGGAGCTGGGGGGGTTCAGCCTGGAGAGAAGGGGGCTGAGGGGAGACCTTCTCGCTCTCTGCAGCTCCCTGAAAGGAGGGGGCAGCCAGGGGGGGTCGGGCTCTTCTCCCAAGGAACAGGCCACGGGACAAGGGGAAACGGCCTCAAGTTGTGCCAGGGGAGGTTTAGGATGGATATTGGGAGAAATTTCTTCATGGAAAAGGTTGTCAAGCATTGGCCCAGGCTGCCCAGGGCAGTGGTGGAGTCGCCATCCCTGGAGGGATTGAAAAGCCGGGCAGACGTGGTGCTGAGGGACATGGGCTGGTGGGGGTTTGGGCAGCGTTAGGCGAACAGTTGGACTTGATGATCTGAAAGGTCCCTTCCATCCTAGACGATTCTATGATTCTATGATAGAATGGAGTTAGCAACATCTGCAGCAGAGGCTGCTAAATGCTGCGGGAGTGCAAATACCTGCACAAGCGCTGAGACACCCCATCTCTGAGCTGGGACCCCGGGGGGCCCAGCTGCGGGCCCTTCTTTCAGAGCAGCTCCTAAAAGCACAGGATATGAAGAAAAACGCTGATCTATCTTATTTGACAGTGAAAGGTAATCCTAATATGATTAACGCTCTCCTGCATGAATGGATCAGAAAATGTTCAGAAAGCTCCACTGCTATAAAAAGATGAAATGCATCCATTGCTGAGCTCCTGATGTAGGCCAGGCTGCCGAGGGAGGTGTGTGCTGAAGTGAATGTGTCCTGGCAGGCCTTTTTACCCCAGAACGCTCTGGCGGGTGGGAGAGACAGCTAAACGCTTGTCTTTGACTGCACAGCTACGGCGGCATTTTAGACATTTGAAGAAAAACAAACATCGCTCAGCTAATAAAAGCAGTGGGAGAGGAGATACCCATCTCCGAGCTGCATTTCCAGCTCTTCCAGTTGCTTGGCAACTAGATGTGGAGGATCAGTTACGAAGCTGCTGCCTTTTTGCAAATATTTGGTTGAATATCACAGGGCATATTGTCAAAGCAGTTCAAAGTCTTCTGAAATACATCCTTGGTTTTATGTGTAAATCAGTGCAAATAAATGGATGAGCTCATGCTGTGTCAGGAACTATCACAGGAGTGCAAGTTTGTTTACAATGGGATGCAGCATGTTGAAGATTTTATATATGTGTATTATATTAACATATCTTCTTGCCTGAATCCTTAACTGAGAAAACTAAGAACTTAGACACAGAACAGCTGCCAAGGTCAATCAACAGGCTTTAAATATATAAATGTGTATATAAAAATATATACACCAAATAAATTAAACAAAAATAAAAAAACAATAAGAGGAGGAAAAGAGACACATACAGAAACCAGCATGAATCCCATAACCGGCTGGGACAATATGTGCCAAGTAGTTCCATTTGATAGAGAACACGGGGAAATGGATATGAAAAGGGTAGACAATAGATGAGCAGATCGGTGCTAAGCAGATTACTGAGGAGATTCAGTTTGTGCGAGAGAAAAGCAGTGTTATTTTGCTATTAACCAATCTTTCACAGTTCTTAAGCATAGGGTCTCACAGGAATGCATCTCTGCACACAGTCTAGATTAATTTTGTCATGATTTGTTTGCATGAGACACGGAGTTTGCTCAGTTCACCCTTCCAGCTAGCCAGATCATGGGGGGTTTATTGCGTTACTGTGACAGAGGGTCCAAACAGGATAAATTAGATTGAGCACAGGATTTAGTTGCGTATCTCTGTAGATCCTGGTCCTCAGCTGTCTTGTACATGGTCTGCTTGAAATGCGAACAAAGCACCTTGATTGTGTCCTCCTTCATTTCTGGAGAAATTCTAGCGAGAGCAGGAGCAGGAGCTAAAAGACCTTGAGAGTCCCCTCCCTTCTTTGTAAGCGGCGACCAGCCCTGCTGCCTGCAGGTCACGTCCTTTGCCGGCGGTCCCGTGGCCCATTCCCAGCCGAGCTGCCGCTGCCTGCTGGTGCGAGGAGGCCCGTCTCCGCAGAGGGTCTGCTCACAGGGTACACGTTCTGGACTCCTGGCAGCCAGCTCATTTCCCAGTCTCATTCAGTGGGACTTCCTCGACATAACAACACGTACAAATATTAACAAACTGCAAAAAGTCAGTACTCTCTGATGTGACACAATTTGCGCTTCCTAAGTAAAATGCCCCGATGCTCCAAAGCCATCCCCTGGGTCAGCATTCATTTTAATGTTACCAGTTGAGATCCCCTCCAGCCTCTACAGACTGGGGACCCCCAGCACTCCTCGGGGATCCTGAAAGTGTGCTTGGGATTCAGCTTCTAAAATTCCTTTTTCTCTACAAAACTGGTAGCAAGCTGCCAAATTACCCGCTTCCCACCAGTTTTAGGTATTCAACAGATGAAAGCAAATGTTTCTGTTGAAATAGACAGTCAATTTTTAAGCGAGCTGATTAGGTACCTTTATTATTTTTTTACAGTTGACAGCACAGCCAGTTTTGCTCCGTGTCATTGTTGCATGACATTCCATTTGGCACAGGGTTTATTTTTAGCCAGAGACTATCAAAAGTATTTTTCAGTAGGACTGTCACTGCTCTTGAACAAGGAATCATATTACTGCAAGAACTTTGCTGAAACAAAGAAGATATATTGGACAAATGGGAAATTATAAATCTAGACCAACCCAAACTTGCACTGGTAATTAATGTTGCTTTTTTAAATGCAATATATCATACATCCATCTACAAGACGCAAATGATATTTCGGGAAATAACTCATTGCTAATTTACTTTTGAGTCCAAGGATAAGGTATTGTATTGTTCTTGGTTTACAAGAAGAATGGCTTAAGCCAAATCGCATATACAGTCCGTAAAAGAAGACAAAAAGCTAGTAAACTAAATTTCTTTGTGCAATCGTGTAAGATTGTGTTAACTTAAATTATTATGTTGATTTAACTCATACTTCATTAGAAAAACCTTCCAGCTTTTTTATGTTGCTTGTCTATGCTAAGATTTGGGAAATAAGAGCTAACAAATGCAACCTAAGGCTTAAGTTTTCTCTTGTTCAAGTTAAAAATATTTCTCATAAGGATTCATATGTATGAGTGCCTATGAAATCAGTATATATGTGTCTATAATTGTTGCAGCAAGAACAGTTTAATAGCTGTAATATTTTAAACTTTCACACTGAAATAGAAAAATATATGAAACGGTGTACAATTGGACATTTAAAAATGAAGTGCTTCAGTTACTGGGACGTTATGATTTGAGTTCCTGATTTGATATGTTTTGAAGTGCTTTATGAATCAGGCTTTTTTTCTTGTTAGATGAATGGAAGAAGAAAGTTAGTGAATCGTATGCTATAATCATAGAACGATTAGAAGATGACCTGCAAATCAAAGAGAAGGAGCTGACAGAACTGAAGCATGTTTTTAGGTAAAATATTCTGGAAAGTTATTTATTAATTTCTTTCAAATGAGTATTTGCCATTGAACACTATTTTCAGTTTCAGGTGTTTTCCTAGGAAAGGAGCGTCTCGTCTATGGAATGCATGTTCTTTAATGTCTGGTTTGGGGAATATGTCATTACAGTGCTGGGCCAGAGTCCCACAGCACAGTACCAAAATTAGTGGTTGTTAATTACTAATGCCAATATTTTACAGCAAACATCTGTATACTTTTGTAAATTAATTAGCTTTAATGGGATGTCTAAGTTTGTTGTGTACTTTTCAGTTTTGCTAATGTGTTTCTTCAGACAGGAATATTGCTGAAATAACAAATTTTAAACAAACACAAAAGAAGATAATCTTCTGAAAGTGGATTTCAAATTCATGACTGTAATCGCTTTCTCAGCACAGCACGTGCTAACAACCAAGGTCACCAAACCAAGTAACATGTTCATTATCTGAAAAGCTCCAATACAGAAAACACCCAGCTCATTGACTGTAAGTTAAGAAAATAGTCAGGTAAATAATGTCAGACATCAAAATCACTTGAAAAAATAGGGGATTCTAATCAGAAATAAATCACAAGCTCAAAAAAGCCAAACTGGTCATATAAGTTATTCATCATGCTCACTTTCAGCCAGCGTAATTATCACTGAGCCTGCTAAGTGAAAGACGACACCGGGCTTTCACTGCAACACGCTGACCACTTTGGCTGTGATCCAATAAAGTACTTTGGTACTTGCCTCATTTTAAGCTTTTTTAGTAGTAAAACTAATTATCCTAACAAACTGGAGCCAGAGTACTCTCTATTTTAGATAAGCAAGACATCTGAGTATATGGTGAAAGTGCTTAATTCCTGCATTAGGCATAAGAATAAAGAAAAAAATTAACTTCCACATAAGCAGACCTTTGGCAGTTCAGCTTATCAGCCTGCCTTACTGCCCGTGTCCGTCTCGTTGTCAACCAAACTCATCTTGGATCAAGAGCACTGCTCTTTTCCACGGAAGGAGTGGGAATTACTGATACTGGTTACATTGCACTGGAAAGGCTTTTTTTTTTCCAGTCAGGCTGGAGGAAACAGCCAGTGATTTCATTTCCAAAAGCTGCCTTCACCCACGAGTAATGAAAACAGTCAGGTTCTGTGAGCGTCTAAAATCCAAGCATGGCTCATGTTAAAAATCAGTCTCGACTATATGAAAACCTTTTCCACAGCAGCAGTGGTTATTTTCGGAAGACTTCTCATCTCTCAAATAGCAGAGGAATTAATAGGGTTTTACCCATTGTTTATTTAAAAAATTTAAGACTGAAAAACCAAATGTTTGTTGGAAGCTAAGGCAAAGACGGTAATTTGCCTGATGGAAATTTAAATAAGTTGCTGTCCTAGCAGAGGAAAGAACGGTCAGCATCCCTGTTTCACACTGAGGAGACACACAAAGGTCAAGGGGCAAACAGTCCAATGCCATAGAAAAAACCCAACAGCTGCAAAAGTGAAAAGTGAACCTGTCACTTCTTGGATAAAAGTTGTCCCCAGTCTATTGCCATACCTCAGAGCTATTAGTGCAATGGTTTCCTAAAACGACCACACTAAATATAAAAAGTCAGAATTTCCATTTCCCTAAAAGATGCAATTATTTCTTCAGAAAGGAACCAAGAGGACACCTACATAAAACTAGGCCCTGAGTGTAGTCATTTGAGCTGGTTTTCATTTTCCGTACAAGCCCTTTAATTGCAGCTTTTAATATAGAAAACTTTCCCTGCAATATTTTCCCACAAAAACATTAACATTTTGCCAGTTTATAAGAACTCAAACCATATTAAAATTTAATACCACTAAGAAAACAAATGGGAATTTTTTATTATTATTTTTCAAACTGGAAGAAGAGGAAATTTTAACATGCAGCTAAAATGGTATAACCTGGATTCTTAACTACACATTAAGTGGTAGGAATATGAATTTTTAATGTAATTCTAAAGATAAAAAATTGAAGCAGGAGACATGACTTTACAGCACAACAATACTCAGATTTTAAGACTTGCAGAATTCATCCTTCACACAAAGCAATCCACTCCCCCACGCAGTCGCCGCAGTGCAAGGGTACGTACGGCGTGCACCTCGTGGACACCCAACGTGTTACTGCGCAGACTTGTTTCCCAGAACCTGGAATTTATTTTTCCCTCAATTGCCCCTGAAGGAAAACCTGAAAATAGATGAGCCTTATAGCACTACCATTAATCACAGCATGTCAGAGAAGAATTGCACAAAGAGAAAATACATTTAAAGAATGAGATTTTATTTTTACTGAGCAAAACAATTTCCACATTAGTAAAGTGGCAGTGGTAGGTGAAGGGCTGGCACCAAACAAGGGTAAATGTGACTATAATGTGTGAAAAAAACCTTCCATACAGAAGCAGTTTACATTCGGGACGTAAAATAATGAGCTTCCTTAACATGTGATACCCATCTTCTAAGGAACACGTATGAAAATCTAGACTGATGCGAGAATTGGCCCACTGAGGCACAGACTTTTAGCAAAATAATTTCAATTTTTGCAGTTATAAATAAATGTAATGCTCTGTTTTTATCAGGCCCGTATCCTTTTCAAATGATGCACTGTCCCTGAACATAAACCGCCCAGTACTGATAGCGTGCAGACAGCAGTTTCTATCAGAGTGGTCTTTCTGACAGAAAAGTTTTTTTCCAAAAAGCTAGTTTTCATCAGAAAAAAATTGTCAAAATGTCTCACAAGGAAAATATTTAATTTTTATGTAGTTAATATTTAATTTGTACTTATTTATTATTTAATTACAGTTTTGTTTCATTTGAGTTAGAATCGCTAAAATATTTTCTTACCAGCACAATACTTTGTATGTCTGTAGTTCACAGCACCTTCTTCTTCTGTGGATGGACACTCGTGGAGGCGTGCTGCCCCTGCCCTGCAGCGTGGGGGCTGCCCCTGCCCTGCTGCGTGGGTGTTCCTCCTGCCCTGCAGCGTGGGTGCTTCTCCTGCCCTGCAGCGTGGGTGTTCCTCCTGCCCTGCAGCGTGGGTGCTGCTGCCCCTGCCCTGCAGCGTGGGTGTTCCTCCTGCCCTGCAGCGTGGGTGCTGCTGCTCCTGCCCTGCAGCGTGGGTGTTCCTCCTGCCCTGCAGCGTGGGTGCTGCCCCTGCCCTGCAGCGTGGGTGCTGCTGCTCCTGCCCTGCAGCGTGGGTGTTCCTCCTGCCCCTGCCCTGCAGCGTGGGTGCTGCCCCTGCCCTGCAGCGTGGGTGTTCCTCCTGCCCTGCAGCGTGGGTGCTGCTGCTCCTGCCCTGCAGCGTGGGTGTTCCTCCTGCCCCTACCCTGCAGCGTGGGTGCTGCCCCTGCCCTGCAGCGTGGGTGTTCCTCCTGCCCTGCAGCGTGGGTGCTGCCCCTGCCCTGCAGCGTGGGTGTTCCTCCTGCCCTGCAGCGTGGGTGCTGCTCCTGCCCTGCAGCGTGGGTGCTGCTGCCCCTGCCCTGCAGCGTGGGTGCTGCCCCTGCCCTGCAGCGTGGGTGTTCCTCCTGCCCTGCAGCGTGGGTGTTCCTCCTGCCCTGCAGCGTGGGTGCTGCCCCTGCCCTGCAGCGTGGGTGCTGCTGCTCCTGCCCTGCAGCGTGGGTGCTGCTCCTGCCCTGCAGCGTGGGTGCTGCCCCTGCCCTGCAGCGTGGGTGCTGCTTCTCCTGCCCTGCAGCGTGGGTGTTCCTCCTGCCCTGCAGCGTGGGTGCTGCTGCTCCTGCCCTGCAGCGTGGGTGTTCCTCCTGCCCCTGCCCTGCAGCGTGGGTGTTCCTCCTGCCCTGCAGCGTGGGTGCTGCCCCTGCCCTGCAGCGTGGGTGTTCCTCCTGCCCTGCAGCGTGGGTGTTCCTCCTGCCCTGCAGCGTGGGTGCTGCCCCTGCCCTGCAGCGTGGGTGCTGCTGCTCCTGCCCTGCAGCGTGGGTGTTCCTCCTGCCCCTGCCCTGCAGCGTGGGTGCTTCTCCTGCCCTGCAGCGTGGGTGTTCCTCCTGCCCTGCAGCGTGGGTGCTGCCCCTGCCCTGCAGCGTGGGTGCTGCTGCTCCTGCCCTGCAGCGTGGGTGCTGCTGCCCCTGCCCGGCAGCGTGGGTATTCCTCCTGCCCTGCAGCGTGGGTGCTGCTGCCCCTGCCCTGCAGCGTGGGTGCTTCTCCTGCCCTGCAGCGTTGGTGCTGCTCCTGCCCTGCAGCGTGGGTGTTCCTCCTGCCCTGCTGCCGCTTGCTGGGTGCTTGCAGGGATGATGGCACTGGGTGCCACAGCAGGAGGAGATGCTGCTCCCCAGGTGCTTGCAGGGGTGACGATGCTGGGTGCTGCAGCAGGAGGGGATCAGTCTGCAGCCTGCCCGCCAAAGAACACGCTCCGAGCTCACAGCCGGGGGTTATAAGGTGTCCCTTTGCAATCTAATAGCTCTCAAACCCACCCCACTAAACTGGAAAAGATACTTTCAAATTCTGGAAATTAAAATGGTTTGTTTCAAATGAATCCCAGAAAAGTGAGGTGGTTTAACATTTCCAAATTAATTTTGTCAAGCCTCACGGAAAAGAATATAAAGGTACAGGCTTTGCTCCTAGTTTAGAACAATAACACACATTGAACAAGCAGGATTTCTTTTAGGATAGACTTAACGAAGAGAACAGAAGCAAAGACAAGTCTCTGGCTTTGTCTGCATTTTAAATTCTACTTAAAGAACAAATTATTGAAATATTTATTGAAGGAAAAGGCCTAAGTGGGACCTTGCTGAACAGGGGTCATCTTGCTAAGGGGAACTTTGCATAGGTTTGTATTTTAAAAGGAGAGAGAAGTATTAAAGCCTTATTTTTAATTGTAACCATGTTAACTGTGTTTAACAGTGCTACACACTCAGGCTGGATTTATAGATATAGAAATCTAAATGTTCTGCTAAACCATGATTATTATTATTATACTGATACTGAATGGAAAAAACCCTAAACTTCTATTGACAGACCAAAATCGGCATTCTCCACAAAAGTATTAATTGTTATGTGTATTTAATTGTCAACAAAAGTAATTACTGAGAGTGTTTGATCGAGCAGTAACAAGTCAATCTGTGCTAAAGGAAACCCATGAGACTCGACGACAGAAGCTGAAATGTTCGAGTACGGTAATGATTTATCAGTCTGTAAGCAAAAATAGAGTGATCACTTTCCTTCACACTTTTCAGGGGCTCTCTTCACTGTTTAAAAAATAAATGTGACACTTCAGACATTGAGGAGTTTTTCAAGTAAAGCTATAATGCTATTTTCATAGGATTTATAACCAGAGCTCCAGCTACGGAGAGGTCACCACGCTCTCATAAAGCACAGAGCATCAAATACATATTCTGAATATCTTTTAATGAGTCAAACTTGGTATGGATCCTATTTAAGAGTTATTTTATTAGAAATGTATTAATAATAATTACTTCATTTTAATTATTCATTTCATCCTTGTGTGGCCTAGAAGGCACTATGAAATCATTAAGCTATATAAAAATGTAACGCTGTACTGAAAATATGGGAGAAAATTAAACATTAAATTGAGCTTCATTTTGTCAGTGTCACAATATGTAAGTGACATTTAGTTGTCTGAGAACTTTAAATGCAAACAAGCCTTTCTTTAGCAGGATGTGAGTACAAACTGTAATATTTTGTTTATATCAAAACCAGAAATACTTGGGGACAAGTTAATGGGAAGTCAAAATGAGGATCTATAAATTATTTTAAAATTCTATTTTAATGTATCACAATAAACCAAATCAGAAAACCAGAGCTATAAAATCCCACCAGCCTGCTGAGCGTTACAGGTCCATCGTCCTCGCGATGCCGTAAGGTAAGGGCCAGGAAAGGGGGCTGGAGCAAAGGTGAGTCCTGTCCTGGCCCGGCTTCGCCCCTGCCGCGCACCAGCCCCCCCGGCCCTGGCCTCTCCCCCCTCGGATGCTCACGGGCCTTCCCGGGACTTGGTGTGCCGTTGCAGCTGCAAATCCACAACGGTGGCTTCTGGAAAGACTTCTTCATTCCTCAGAACGCTTTACAAACATTTTCCTCTAATCATTGCTGAATTTTTGTCTGAGCTGTAGGTACCTTCCATCCATGTGTGTGCTTCTGGAGTGTTTTCAGCTGAACCATTCCCTGTAGTTATTGTTGAGCGTTTCTGTGATCTCATTTGGGGAAGATAAACTTACTTACTCAAAGGCTTTTTCTGGTTATTCTTTTGACTTGGCTTGTTTGCCTCTAGTTCTGTGTGTGTTCTGCTCATCATTTTAGAGCAAATACATAGATTTTTTTAAAATACTTCTTAGTTATTATTGCATCAATAAAGAAACTGGTTTCGTATGGATTATTTATATTTCTGAAGAGTCTTTCCTCTTTTTTTCTCTAATTTAGCTGGTTTTAGAATGTATATACTGTGACTGAATAGCAGGATTGCTCAGAAAACAATAAATCTGAACTACTCACTTGTTATTAGTAAAGTATTTTTAGATTTACAGAGTGTAAACTGGTATAAAATTAGCCCGGTGTCTCAAAAAAAAATCATATTGAGATTTCTCTGTTTAATTTTTTCCAAATGAAAGAAGCTGTGCTAAAGGATGAAAACAGTAATCATCTGTAAAATCTCTTTTTCAGCTCTGATGAAGCCTTCTGCAAAGTCAATTTAAATTACCGCACAGAAAATGGGCTCTCTCTTCTTCATTTATGTTGCATATGTGGGGGTATGTATTTGAAATATGATGTTCTTTAAACATTTTGTTTACATGGCTACTGATTTGTTCTGTCTAATAACTGTCAGGAAGGTTATATTTTCAGTTTATTTCTTTCTGTGTTGTCCTTGTTGACAGTTGGATAAGCATCTATAGCGTTATTCTCAACTCTACTGCCAAGGGGTTGAATCGAGTTAGACTGAACCCCGCTTTAGCTGATTCTTCAGTCCAAGGAAAGTTTTGGTTGGTAATGTGGCGTGGTTTGCTTCAGGTGTTTAATTCGGAATTCCTTGCTATATGCTTTAGTCAGTCAATCCATGCTCATCCTACAGCATTGCTCTATACTTCCGTATTCTGTACATGGTATAGACTTCAGGCCAGGGAGCTCGTTCTAGCAATACTTTGCCATGCATACCTCTCTTTTTCTGGTATAATGAAAATACCTGTATGTTATTTCATGGTAATTAGAAGAAGAACAACTCAAATACTTCAGTGAAAAATATCAGCTGATAGGATTTTTGCAGATTACAAGTCCGAGTACACAAGAAAATAGTGCAAAATGTCTTCTGAGATGCTCATAGAAACACACTAGTGGTGGAATTTTCCACTCCGCTCCACGTTGCTGCTCTGTTATCCACATAGCAAGTCATTAGTTCATGCACGCACTTTGCACTTGTTATACAATTTTCAGCAGAAACTGGCTGAGAGAGGTGAAGAGCATTTTACCCTGAGGTTTCAGCTCTGCAAAGTACTTAATAATAACATGCATAAACGATCTGCTCAATCTTAGATGCTATCATGAAGGAGGACCTGATCCTGCACGCTGAAAACCAGGTGGATCTTTACACTTAATTTTCAGAGAGTGCAAGATCAAATCCAAAGATGACCTCAGTAGCTGTAACATTAGAGCGATTGGTGGGATTGCAGAGGGGAAGTTTAAGAAAACATACAATGTTAATTAATTAGGTACGGTATGTGAACACTTCAAAGAGGGAGAGAAGCTATTAGATCCGACCTCGTCCTTGATTACTGTCGTAAGTATTCAGAAGGCAGATATATTTTTGAGATCATCAGTGCGCATCAGAACGGTAGGAGTAAAGCTATTTGCCCGTGCTGACATTCGTTAGCATCCCTCAAAACGAGTGTCCCTGTAATACTGTTGTGCAGAGCGCTCCTGTTCTGAAAGGACAAAAGAGTTCAGTGTCTGAGAAACCAGAGATTCTGGAAGCACCTGCTGGTTTATGGAGTCCTTTGCAGCATGGCCTGGATGTTAAAAGAGGAGCTTGCTTCTTTGGAAGTTCAACTAACCGTAACAAATCCTTATAAAATGTGAACAAAGAGTGGGCCAGTACGTGGCCAGATCTGCAGCTGTCCCAGTGGATAAGGAGGTGGTGCCTAATACCATCCGCAGGTTTCACAAGATATGTTTTATGACTTGCCTCAGGTCGGCAGATAAGCTACCTATTTCTCTTGGCTTTCAAACTCACACAGAAGTTACTTACTTACTTACTTACTTCCTCTCCTAGCTAATATACTGTCAGCACTTGCCATAGCTTGCATTATGTCTTGCAATTCCTGTGTTAGCGTGGTTTTACAGCCACTGGTACCAGTTAGATATGCAAGCTATAAAATGATGACAATAATCAAATCTTTTCTGTGTGTTCTTTTCTGTAAGTGACTTTGTTTTCCAATTTTCATCCTAAAGGTAATAAATCACATATTCGGACTCTTATGCTAAAAGGACTGCGCCCATCCAGATTAACAAGAAATGGATTTACAGCTCTCCACTTGGCAGTTTATAAGGTAAATTATTTTGAATAGAATTGATGAAAAGAAATCAGAATTGAGCAGCTTATTTGTTTGAACTATCTAGATGAACTCTCTAGTTGCTACTTCTGGTGAAAATACAAATTTCACGTTTACGGTGCATAGGAAAATGGCCTATAAAGAGCCGATGCACAGGAAATCAGCATGTGCTTTTGCTACGCCATCCATGAGGATATGATATTGCTTTAGAAGTATTGATTAAATCATGCAATACAACTCAAGATAGAGGAGAGTTCTTTTTGTTATTATAGCTATTAATAGAAACAATCTCAAAGGATTTTATATCACAATTTCTGTCTTTTTTCTTCTTTTTTGTTGTTCCTCCTCAAGTTCCACATTCAGCTGCAATATTAATTTTCTTCATTATTGTACTTATCTTTTAAGACTTAACAATAACAGTAGCAAGGAATAAAGTGGACAAAGACAGCATTTTCCTAAAGAATTGTTATGATTCTTATTTTGAGATGGAGCATCTTAGAAACTTAATCCATGCATAGACTAGCCCCAAAAGCACTTTGCTTTTTAGAGGGAACTCAGAGTAAATTTCAGAGTTTATATTCTAGACTATAATGTGCAACCCTTGTATGTCCCATAGGTGCCACAAGGTCGTAACAGCCTTTCTTCTGCAAAGCTGTCACGGCAGATGCCGTTCCGATCTGCTGTATGCTCAAAGCTGAGAGCAGGTTAAGCAACTTGGCACCTGTGTGCCTCTCTTGATCCAGAAGTGGTGTTCCTCGCTCTGTTGCAAGAGGACACAGATGTGGTAGATGGTCTTTAATCCAAATACCCATTTCTAAATGCAGCAGGAATTATCAGAGTCACGGTCATTCTCCCCCAAAAGCTCACCTGTGGAAAAGGAGATGGTTTGCCTTCTATTAGGTAATAATCTGATAATTAGAATATCTGTGTAGAGAGAAGACCAAAGTCTCTCTTGGAGAGCATTCAAACTGGTATTTCCAGTCAGCAGGCTGTGGCTGTGCTGGGGTGAGCGTGCAACCAGCTTGCCCGTGGAAGTGAACGGGGGGGTCGTGGGACAGGGGGAGTGAGGGGAAAGCCTGACACAGGTGGAGTACTGACAGTATTGCCTGAGGCACGTGGCATACAGCTGTGAGTGATATTGGTGCAGGGAAGACACTGAACCCCCAATGCTTTAGCTGTTGCAGAGGAGGGCAGGAGTGGAAAGAAAGGAGAGATGCAACCAGCAGCTTTTGTAATTCTGTCTGAAGTTGGGAAGAAAGGTGCCGCCCTATTTAGTGTTTGCTGTGGACAAGCTAAGGCAATTTCCTGCTCCAAACGCTGGATTTCATGAATCCCATCACTGGAACTCTGAACTTGCCCCAGGTGTGGTCATTAAATAGGCTGAAGACTCAGTCATGGAGCTGGATACCTAAAAGTTATGATGTGCTGTGGATGCCTTACACTCTGCAGCTCCGTGGCTTGACTCTGTGTACGTGCACCATAAGCTACCTCCCCCTCCTAGCTAGTATACTGTGAGCACTCGCTATATCTTGCATTACGTCTTGTAATTCCTGGGTTACTTTGGTTTTACAGCCGCTGGTACCAATTAGATATGCAAGCTATAAAATGATGACAATAATCAAATCTTATACATTGTGGAATGAAGCGATGGTTTCCAGCAATCATAAAAGAAACTCTTCCCCATGCGCAATGTTGCATAATTAGCCAATTGCCTAGAAGAATATCTCTGCCTTTCTTTAATGTTAAACTCAGTGAATCATTTACAATTATTAATTTAGTTTTTAAAAAATTCTTTGCTTAAATAGGACTTTTATAACAGATTTCTAGGATGTTTTCATTACTTGGGAGTAGTTTTCATTTTGCTATCAAATCTTGTTTTGTCTGTTTTCCCTGCACTGTAAAGTTGATAAATCTCTCGCATCCACTTAGGCAAAAGAACTGTATCAGCAACTTATTTAATCACTCGAGTCCTGTGATACAATATCCAATATCTTTTCCAGGTCGCACGAAGCTAAGCAAACTAGTGTGAAGTTTGGGATGTAAAATAAAATGCAATAGAACATTTCTGCCATAAGTGACATTTTAAGACTTTAAGATTTACTGTGAGTTACCCGATGACAGCTTTTGTTGTATTATAATTCTTTTCTAAGTAAAATATAAAGGACACTAGAGGTACCTCAGAAACAATAAAGCAATGTATATCGAGACAAGGAGACTTCATGTGAAACTCCTTTACTTCTTCTTGTCTATAATCTGAATATTTTGTGTCATTTTGTAACAGTGGACTGGACTGAGTCATTAATTAGAAGAGAACGTTTCAAGATAATTCAAACTCAGCCTGTCTTCCCTGATGCATAATGTCCAATCCATTGGGCGACGAAGTACCGTGCTCCAGGGTCTAAAACTATTTGATAGGAAAAGTGATATAAACTTTCACTGTCCATTATTATCAAAGAGAAATTCCTGATATTTCCTGAAAATCGGAAAACCATTTCAGTATGAACAAATGTTGTGCTTTCGCAGACATATTTTAACCGTTGCTTCTCTGGCATTGATTCATTCTTGCCCTTCTTTTAGTGTCTGCTCTGAAGAGGAAGAGAACAATGAGGAAGTTTAGAGCTTTTAGCATCTCTTTTCCCCTGTGTTGTGTGCATTTCTTCTTAGGAAACAATGAAAACGAACTGGAGAAGGCTCATATGTGGGCTGAATGATAGAAGGCAGGTCCCCAAGAAGACAATTACGATGGCTCTAGTTGGTGCGGTTAGAACAAGTAATGGAGAGAAAGACGGCCTGGTTTCTCCTGCGAGTTCTGCCGGTGTCCCCAAACAAATCATTTCACTTCTCTGTGTTTAATTTCACCATTTGTAAAGGAGAATTTATTAATGGTCATATTGCCTGGGCATTATGAGTCCTAATGTGTTTCTCAACTTTATTTTTATTATTATCATTTGATATTGCCCATTGCTGCTGTTATACCTGGAAGTCATAGTCATAGCAAAAATTGTGTGTATACCTGGAAGGAACTGAAACGATATGAAAAATAAGCTCACGGTTCAGAATTTGGCATGCATGCTATATATTTATCCTGGGAGCTCCTCAGGTGCCCTTCTTCTATGTTACGTACTGTAATGTTTTGACATTTAAACAGTTTGTGTGTGCATTTAATAATGGCTCAGAGACTGAGAGATCTTTAAAGACATCATAAAATCAGAATAGAGACTGGTTTTGAAGATGCAGGCTTTAGTATAGCAAAAGAGAGACTTCTGGTGCCTGGGACAAATCTCCCCTCTGCTCCTTTCCTTGCACTTTGTGCTCCTGGGGCCGTGGTCAGTCCCTGTTCTTGAAATGCAGATATGTAATAGCAGGGGAGGCCTAGCCGTGTACCGCTCTCTTTGGCTCCCTCCCTGCGACTGGTAGAGCTGTGTCCCAGAAATAACATGTGTTAAATACATGCCTTTTAGGACAATGCAGAACTGCTAACAGCGCTGCTGCATGGTGGAGCTGACATTCAGCAAGTCGGGTACGGAGCTTTGACAGCCCTTCACATTGCCACAATCGCTGGTCACCATAAGGTACGGTTCTCCTTTTCTCTATGGGAAATTATATGAGTGTTAATATTAGCAGGTCATTTTATTTTAGATTTTAGATTGATGCCTTTCAAAATGAAACTTGGAATTTGTTTAGTGCAGCTAAATTTCATTTATTTTTTTGTACATTTTGGGAAAGTCACATCTGTGCATTTTTGCATTGAACAAGTATGCACAAAGGACCTAGATCTGTTTGTACATCTCTTACCTTTATATAAATGTCTTTAAAGTCTTGGCAATAAATGGCGTTGTTTTCTAAGTATCGGAAATGTTAACCGACAGATACATGATGAAACACCTGACATACATGTCAGGATTTCTGAACCTGCATATGGAGCGTGGCTTCCACACACTGTCTTTCTGAGTGTGAAGGACACACAGTAAAAGAGTTTTGTTCCCTCTTCTAGGTGTCACAGGCTCTGCTTCACAGCTCTCTGATTTTCACTTCAGAAAGGCACAGAGGTTCTCAGTTTAGAGCTATTTTATACATTGGATTAGTACAGAGAAAACCATTGTCAGCGTAAGTCTAGCGTGAATCTCAAGCATCCATATTGATAAGCCTCCTATGGGTTGGAGACTTACCACTATGGGGAGCAGAGGAAGGGAGAGAGGGATGAGATTCCCTAGATGCCTATAAATCAGGCCCTTCCCTTTCTAGACCTGCTGTCAGTCATGAATCTGTTTTCTTATCATTTACCACCTCAGTTCAGTCATTTCACACATCATCTCATTTCGGTCACCCTGGCAACAGCTCACTCAGTGTAATTTATTTATTTTTTAATCTCTTAAAGTACTGGGTGTGCAAAATTACCTTGGTAATGAAGGGTTTATGACTGTAAACGTACTCGTGTATTCAGGTACTTTGCTTTTTATCTCCTTTGGGTCCATTAAGCAATCAAAGATTTTGTCCTCTGCTTGAGTAAAAGTTTTAACTTATACAGAGTGCTGGACTAATTTATGGAGAGAGAAACATCAGAATTCTTTAAAGAGAGTCACTCAGCAAGAAATGCAAGAAAAAATAACTAAGTACAAAGGAGGAAATTCAGATGACATTAATACTTGCATGTAAGCTGTGAATTTAGTTATGCATTAAGCGAATTATAAATTCACTTCAAATAAGAGTTTGGCTGGAGGACTAGAACAAGGTGCGTGTACGGTTTTCAACAGAAAAGAGGAACCGCTCTGTATGTCCATGGCAAGACGTGTCTTGCGAACTCCCAAGTTAAAGCAGTCACTGAGCTTGTTGATGTCAAGCAAGCCAGCTCCGCGCAGCTGGCATAGCGGCACCTTTGGAAGTGCCAGTGCGGTCTGTATGCCCTTGGGAGGTTTGCCAGTACAGCTTGGCTGCCAAAGCCTGCCTCATTGTGAGTGAAGGAGGCAGATTCACGGGAGCAGCAGTTTTAGCGCTCGTTCGTGTAACGAGTACATGGTAAGGTGCAGGAAGGAGAGGAGTTGTGCCAATGTAAAAGTTCCCCCCATTTCTAATGGAAATACACATTCTCTTGTTTCACCCTCTTAAGGACTATATATATAACCTATGTGTATATGTATATGTGTGTCTATTTGTCTGTGTATATGTATATGGGGGGGGGGGGGGGGGGGGTGCATACTTCATCTGCTGGGACCTTTCCCAGACTTGCGGGCCACCAGGGCCAGGCGAGGATACTGGCGAATTTAGCTTTACATTGTGGCCTCCACACTGGTTCCAAAAGGATTCAAATCCGGCAGGTATGTTTGCACTTCTTGATAAAGACAGGATGCATAACGGTGCAGTTGGTGACAACCTTGCGTTACCGAGAGAGTCAGTGTGTGCGAAGAAGGCTAAACTAAAGGAGGTTAAAACAATTTACGGGTGGTCACACCAAGGAACTCAATTAAAAAGCTGTTAGTCTTCCGTGTTTCCGTCAGCAGCTCCAACAGTGACCAGGGCACAAATCAATCTGCAGCATCTGTTGGATCTGGCGCGCGAGGAAGGTGTGAGCAGGGCAAGCTCACCGTTTCTGCCTGGAGGTCAGCGCTCCCCGTGGAAGAAGGAACCAGCTCTCGGGGTGTCTGCCTGCTGGCGAGGCTGGGAGTGAGCGGGGCTGGGGGGGTTCGCCTTGCAGTGTTACATCCCTCAGCTCACAGCACATCATGACGTTCCCTCCCAGAGCACACGCAGCTCTTTCTATTAGCTTAATGGAAACCCTCCCTTGTGTAACCTATTGCTAAAAATCAGATAAAGAACCACCATATCTAATTGTTCTGTGGAATTATAATAGAGATATTAACCAGAGTCTTAAATCTTTAATGATCTTTTTCACTTTTTGGAGTATGTATTTAATGTTTCCTCTGTGGGAAATACAAAGTACTCCTCTGCATTGGAGTTTCAAGTGATTTTTAAAATGTCTGGGCCTTGTCTTGCAAATGTCAGAGGAACAACTACAATTTGTCTCATGTCTTGACCTCCTACTGAGGGTATTGAAAAATAAGGGTGGTCAGAATACGACAAGGATAAGACCATTAACGTGATAAGAAATAACTTATTGTAAGTGGTTTTGAAAAGCCCCTTATTTCTTCCTTGGGAATGATCAGCTCTTTATCAGAAGTATTCCCCATAAATGGCGTGGGACTCTATATAACTCTGCTGGTTCAGCTGCTGCACTGGGGACTGAAGACGTATAGCCCAAGCGCAAGCTTTTTCTTTCCTTCTTTATATAGCTTTTGTATAGCTGAGAATCTAGATTAAAGAGCTTATTTTGTCTGCAATTTCATTAATATTCATGGAAATATGGAGTAATTTTTTCAACCTCCCTACAAAATCGAATAAATTTAAGAAAGAGAAAATAGATTTTTGGTCATCTTCCTAGTTCCAATAAGATAAACCATTATTTATACCATTAAATAAACGAATAGTAGAGGTATACACATCAATCTACGCAACAATCTTTTACTACAGAAGAGGACTGACTATATTTAAGAGAAAGACAGGGAGAACTGGGGAAAAAATTGCTTTCTTTCCCATTTCCCTGAAGAGTCAGTCTATGGCTTTCGCTCCGTCACCACACCTGAAACCGCTGGAGTCATCAGTTCTCCGAAATTAGGATACTGAAGGCCATCAGCGTCAATGGGATGTTCCAACTCATTTGAGCCAGCATGGTGTATAAATATTTCATCTGCTCTTACTGCCATATTTTACTTCACCAAAACTATGCTGTTTGCTTATTTTATCCATTAATGGAAATTGCAAGTTTCCAATGCGAAGAATGAAAAATTAATGAAAAATTATAAAATAAGCTGATGATTAGAAACATTACCAAATAAGTTTAATAAATCTCTCATTCAGTCTGCTATTCTGAAAACGCTGTATGTTTCCATCCCAGGGAGGCCATTGCTAAATAAATAATGCATGTGCCTCATACACATTTATGTGTTGTCCAGTATTAGTGCACTGCAAAACCAGTATCATTGCCCATTTCATTTTGTAAATTAAAGTTGTCATTCTGAGATTACAACATCTACGGATGTGTGAACTGGGCCGAGGGTTGCAGGCAGAATGAACCAGTGCTACTTAATTTTTGCAGTTTGCAAACCTGAGAATCTGAAGTGTGAATGTGTTTGTAGCAAGGGCCTGTTGGGGAAAAGGGAGTTAGGTTTTCTACAGTAATAAATCCCTTTTCATTTACAAGTCATATGTTACATCAGCATGTTTGGCACCTCCTGTCTTCACTGGAATTTTTCTAGTAATAGGAGTACCTTCAAATGATTCAAAAAGCCTTGAAAAATTAAATTTATATGAGCTGACTTAAATGGTTCACCAAGTCCCCATTTTCTTCTTTCATTCCCCGCATTTTATGCTAGTGCTGCATCTTCCCAGGGCTTTGTTTTATCTGGCACCAATTTTTCAGACATTTTCAGAGTCATTCTAGAACCAGGAATGCAGAAAGAGTACTCACACGGCATCAATGCACGTGACTACACAAGCTGTAAGAGAAAGGGCAATCAAAGATCCTCAGAACTTGCCTGTCTGAGGATCCAGCCAGTGACAAAGGAACTCGCTGGAACTCAGGAGTCTTGAATTCGGTGGCTAGTTTTAATAGCTACCAGCAAGCCATCCCGACTGAATGAAGCGAAGAAAGCCTTTTGCAGCCCCCGGCTGGGAGCAGGAGGGGTTTGGCAAACTCAGGTGAAAAAGCATTGAGTTGTGCTCAGTACAGACACTTACCTTAAGTTGGTGACGCCAACCTGTCTGAAAACAGCGACAAACCTTCACCACCCTTTTCTCCAGCTCGGCTTTCTCCCCAACAATGTCCTGTGCAGCAGATTTGTGAGACACCCGTTTTTAAGCTAGAAGATGTCAAAGCAAATGTGAAATTTTAAAACTCTGGTATTGTTAAATTCACAGTGATTTCTTTGTCCAGAACAGTTATCTTTTAGTAATATTGCACAAAAACATTTTAACTATTCCGTGTTTAGCATCTACCAATATCGGCAAAATACAAACAAAAACCCATCCTTTGGCTACCCTGTAGCAAAAGCAGTCCTGGGGACAGCATTTTATCTCAAGACACCAACACCTGCATCTTTCGTTAATGACTTACCTGTGACCTGTTTCCTCTGGCTGGAACAGCTAAGGTAAAAGAACATGCAAGAGCTTATTGCTGGTCTGATGTCCGTCCTCACGCCTTACAGAAGGGCATATACTCAATATCTCAGTAGGTGTTTTCCTAAGAAAGACGATTAATTGTACATTCTTCAGCAAGTTGTATTTAAAACACTCAGAACGCCCTTTAGCAGTTTCTTAATTCAGTCTTACAGAGTTTGCTCTAAAATTTTTACAGATACGGGGAGAGTTAGGAGTTGTAATACCTTAATGCAAAGACACTTTCAGGACATGACTGATCATATCTACATTTGCTAAATTGGAGGGAATTAGGCAAATGCTTGCCACTAATTATATTTTTATTTTAATAGCTTAATTAATAAAGGAACTCTGAAAATCATGATAGATTCTTTAGATATTTTAGTGTAAGGCTGTACAGAGGCTAGCACTGGTGCAAAGGCCTTAATTGTTGAAGTTGTCTTCTCATTTAAATTTTACCTGCTAAAAAGTCAATAATCATTGATTTTATTTTCTTAGAGGATTTCTTATCCCTCGCCCTTGTCTGAAAGACAAAGCCTTTATGTCGTCTGTCTTGTGTTTTACAACATCAAATAAAGTCAGCAAGAGCTGCTTTCTCTGCAACTTGAAAATTTCCCATATGTTAGGAGCTGCACTTTTAGTCATAGTCTGTCTTCTGAGGATAAAAGTCTTTTTTTGGTCTTTCTGTAAGAATTTAAAGCTCTTTTTTCATCAGAATTTCCTCCCTTACTTTCTGAAGTAATTTTGTCCTTACACATCACTCCAGCATACCCACCTACCTGTAATGCTATGACAACTTCCAGTGTTTTCTAAGATTCCATTTACTTTCTTAGAAAGATAGTTTGTCTCTGAAACCATCAAGATTGTCTCTGTACCCCTCTCATCTTTTACAGTTCAGTGGAGTTTGCTTAATATGACTCACAAAATTCTTTTTATCAGGAGATCACAAAGTAGCTAGCATGGTTGCCATTTCTACAGCCTGGAAAAATGCGTCAAAATTCGTCTAGTTTTATGTTTATCATCAGAGGTGGCTCCACATTGCTCAACACAGTTTTTTCATCTTGAAGATCTACCTTGAAGCCTGTAGATGAATTTAAATTTTGAATTCCGGCTTCCAAAAATGATCAGGGAGAATTGGGGTCGGGTCACATCCCCAAGCACGTGCCTCACAGCTGCATGCCTAAATTAAAATCCAACTGAGCCAAAGAAGTTTCAACCATATTCTTGTAAAAGCTACAGGTCCAGGCATCTCTTTTCAGAGCCAGCAGCTGCAACTTCAGTTTTATGACAGTAGTTTGCTGAGAAATGCCTAAGATGAATCACTGAGAAGCGACCAAGCCATTAAATCTCAGACTATCTGGCTCTGTGTTCCCCACCTCTGGTCCACCGAGCTACTCGTATACTGAAAATTGTCTGGGCATGGGATGCACAACGGGGGGAGCCGGTTGTATTAACCAACCGTAACCGAGCGTGTTCTTTATTTACTGCCTGAACACATTGACACTCGACCAGTAAGGGCATGTGCGCAGGCTGTTACTGAGCTGTTCTTCAGCTGGTACAAGGACAATCTGCAGAGCTCCTTTCCAGCCTCAATGGTTATGTGATTCTGTGTCATCCGCGGGGTCTGGCTATGGCTGCTTGGGATGCTGTTCATCGCCAGGATTGCCTTCATCCCGGAGCTCTCTCACTCCTGCCAGCTCTCACCTTCTCCCTCGCCACATGCTTGGAGCTCACATGTCTCTGGAGCACCACCACAGCAGCCAAAGACAAGCACCAATGTTTGTGGGGCTTGTTTGTGATCTAACTCGCAGCCAGTGCTCCCTGCTTATCCCATTCACATCAGAATTGCGCCAGTCCCTGCCTAGTATGCTGCCAGGATACTTCTAGCTTCTGGAAAACAATAATGGGCCAACATTTCCCATCATTTGCACTCAGAGGGGTGCTGAAGAGCAATTCCATAGGAACACAGCCGTCCTCGCCTCCTCCAGCCTGTCTTCAATAGAAGGGCTTAGTCCTTGCAGCACTTCGGTACCTCCTATGGCATGCTGGACTTGTTGAAGCCCTTGGGTCTGAAGAGACAAACTGGCCCTGCAGTGCTGCTTCGCGGGAGCTTACAGCTGGTATCATACTGAAATGGTTAACACCAGTGGGACATAGATGCACTTGAATATGTCGGGGAATGGACCTTACACAAAAATGTATTCAGGCAGCCCCATGGAAAAAATGTATTTCAATTTAAATTGTGTAAAGTAATAATCTCTGTACAGTAATGTTGCTTGGTAACAGGTTTTCATTCTCTGAGCACTTGAGAATGACATGGATTTAAATGACTGGCCCCATTGTTGCATGTGTGAAATGATTTGGTGGTCTCGGCGTAGATAGCAGTTGACAGAAATGTGCATTGTGGCAGCTGGCATTAACTGGCATCGGCAGCAGAAGTCTCAATGGGGAGGTACAGGTACAAGTCGCGTACATCGAAGCTGGCTGTTTCCCCGTCTTTGTCATTTCTCCCAGTTGCCAGGGAGGTGTTTCCCAGTTGCTCACCGTACTGTGGGTGAGTCACGGTCCAGCATCTTTCATCATCATTAGGCTCAAAAATTAACATTCATCAAAACAATACGTAGAACTACGCAAACAATCATGGCACAAGCCCCTCAGCGTGCATAAAGGCTCCCTTGTGCTTCAAAAAAACTAGCAGCCCTTGGGCTTCAAGGAATGATCCAAAGTGGCTTCATTCAGACTTGTATTTTGACAGTTATTCAGAAAGCAAATGTCTGATAATTCGTAGCTGTCCAGGAAAACGCTGGCCTTCTGAAAGACCAAAAAAAGTGGAAATTTGAAAGAAAACACTTAGGATTATTTATTGAAGGTGAAGGGCTATGATCTTCTAAAATACAAAGAAATCTTTACACACTGGGGGAATTATGCTTGAGGATTTACCCTCACACATATACATTTAAAAGAATCTTTCATTTTGTATTGGGTTGTTTTGGTTTTTTTACTTCTAAAAACTCTGATATGTTTACTGCTCTTTGTTCATAACAGTTAAAAGAAAATTAAAGGTTATTCAGAGAAACTCCAGGCAGTCATTTCTGTGCCTTTTACCTCATAAAGCCACCTTTTTACTGGCAAAAACATTTTCAGGCTTATTTATGAAGCATCAGTGACATTCAGTGTTCAGTTAAAGTACTGTAAGTTAATCACTTTTACACACTGTATGCAGTTCTTCACCTTTATAGCTTGCTTGTTTGGGGCTTTTTGCCTTTTTTTTAAACTGGTGAGGTAAGGCTTTGAAATCTTGTTTTACTAGTGGACCACATAGATCCATCTAGTGCTTCTAATTGGAATTCTCTTTTTCCTTCTAGGCTGTTGATATTCTTCTGCAGCATGGAGCTTATGTCAATGTTCAGGATGCAGTTTTTTTCACCCCATTGCATATTGCTGCATATTATGGCCACGAACAGGTAACCAAATGGGGGAAATTCAGCAAGCTGAGAAGTGGAACAGCAAGGGGGCAATAGGTTCAGTGTTAGATGTTTCTGCTTTACATTCCAGAGGGTCCTACCATGAAAAGGCCTGACGTGCTGAAGTTACACCTGTAGGACAATCACTGGTTGCTCTTGAAGTCTCAATATCAACAAGACATTTCAATACTTTAATCCTCTGTGCTAGACCCCAGCAAAAATTGGTATCGTCCCCTCTAGACCTCTTGAAACAAATGATTGTCTCGTTAGCTTTGATAACCTATAAAGAGACTTGGACACAAAGGCATATTTCATTTGATGTTTCTTCATCTTTCTTAAGCCTCTCCAAGGAAGTGAGCATCACTTCCCAGTAACAGTGAAATGGCAATTCTATTGGTTTTCCCTTGGAATTCACAAACTAAATTGTAGCCACTTTTAAGTTAACGGAAACAACGATCATTTAGAGAGCAGGATTTTCCATGACAAGTCCACCTGTGCTTGCTTCATTCATGCGGGTCACAGATTTATTGAAGCATAACGTGAAGTTCTGACCAAAGCTGACATTGAACGTCCCAATTCTCTTTCTTTTACTAATGTATAATTGACATACGGTTAATCTAGAAGTCCAGTCATTTGCCTTGAATAGCCCTTTTATGTGAAATGTAATAGTGGGTCTATTTTGGCTTATGCAGGTCATTCCCTATACGTTTCTTTGGGTGAAAGCAGGTATTCTGAGATATTTTGAAGTTTCAAAGGTTGACCTCTAGGTAGAGTGTATTTTTCATTTCGGTGACGTTACTTGGAGTTCATTGAGGAGTTGTTGTAGGAAAAGCTTTTGAAAGAACAGAGTCCAGATGGGCAGATGATTGAAAATGCTCTTCTGTATCTGAGTGACAGAAAGGGTGTGAACCATGGATGCCTTTCTGAGATCCTTCTTTTCATATATATGCACCTCACCATCCAGTGACATTAAGAAATTCCTTGCATATTATTAGGCTGAGAGATCGGTTTGCTTATTTGCCATAAGCCGCTTCTGAACAAACAGTCACAGTCTTGTGAAATGATGCTAAACCACATATGGTGCTCTTGTGATAAGAGACGCTTTCAGAAAGGAAGCTGGGGCTCTCACATTTGCAGACTTTGAGGGCGTTTGCTTTATCATGCTGACTGGTCACTTAAACAAGTACATGTGTCTTGTGTCTAGCCCTTTACCATACATAACATTTGAGAGAATAAATGGCACTTGCTTTTGAGAATTTGAATGTTTTTTATAGATATGTAACTTAAAAATGAGTTTTCTATTGAATCTCCTCTCCCTGTTGTAACTTTAGAGATGCCCACATGTATTATTACCCAATGCAATAATATTCTACCTGATTTTGTCAAAAGATTTATTTTCATGTGATATTTTAATTAGCCTTGATGAAATACTTAGGTAACCCACCTCTTACTAAAGTTCGGAGCTGATGTGAATGCAAGTGGTGAAGTTGGAGACAGGCCTCTCCATTTGGCTTCTGCCAAAGGCTTTCTCAACATTACAAAGCTCTTGATGGAAGAGGGAAGCAAAGCTGATGGTAAGAAAAGATATTTTAAAAAATCACCTTTAGCATTGTATTTTATAAACAGAGTCAGGGCTTGAATCTTGAATTTAGCTTCCTAACACGTACTCTGTGTGTGATTGTATCATCTTTGGGCAACTGAAAAAAAAAATATAACAGTTGGAGAGTTTTCTTCACTTCTTAATGTGCTTGGTTTGTCCTCTCGCTTTCATTCTTTTTCATTAATAAGTTAGAGGTGAAAAACAGCAGCAGAAAACAAAATTAAGATTAATATACAGAGGCAGTTTACTATTGTGACACTAATCCAGCAAGAGAACATGCGGCCATGTGGTATGTATCTCCAATCAAAATGACTTCAATGCATAGTGAACTCCTACTGAATGAGATACAGATGAAGGATTTTAAGTCAAAATTATACAGCACGTAATTTAAAATAGTTCAGATGAGAAATTGCAAATGGTTCACAAACAATTTTGCAAAAAATGGAATCTTCTTAGCACATCCTTCGTTATTCTACACAAGCTTTATACGCTTCATTGTGGGACATCTATAAGAGAGAGTGTGTGTGTGAGAGACGCAATGGGTTGGACAGATAGGAAAGTCTATTAGCACGCTTTTGGTATTCTGTGAAAGGTAGGAATCTGTGCGTTCTTTTCACACGTGATCTCACACCGATGCCAGTAAGACATTACAGACGTTACAGTTCAGTGCTGTATATTTCGCACGTGCCGCAATTTAAAATATTCTCCATTGTAATTAATATTAGCATGCGACTAGTAGTACTGCTGCGTTCTTATGCTTGCTCTTTTGTTCCCTCTCCTTGTGCCACTTCAGCAATGTAGAAGGCACAACACGTACCACACTCCAGCCTTACTTTGCCACTGCCGTGACACTGGTACCACAGGCATGTGCATACACACTTGTGGCCACATCCTACAAAGTCTTATTGATCTTAAAACTTAGAGGTCAGATTTTATGCATATTATGAATATTAAGGCGGAGGTTCTTAAATACTAAACAACATAAATATTATTTGGAAATTAATTTCTTGTCCTCAGAATAAGAGAAAGAAAAGTTTTTTGAAAAGGATGAGTGCATTACTTGCAAAAGTACTGCTCTTTAATACATCTTTGGCCTACATCGTTATTCTTGATAACTTATAGCTACAATACACAAGTAAATTCTTGGTCCACTTGGCGCCTATGGCAAAACTTCCATTCATTTCAATGGGCTTGGGGATCTGCCTAGGGATATCATAATTTGACTTGAAAAAGTGTAACTAGAAAAACAAGAAACAAGCAAATATTAAAAAAAAGCACTTGCTGCAAGAATCCTGCATGTTATAGAAAGAACAAGAAGATATCAACATTCTTCAGTTGCTGCTTCTCGATGTAGTACCTGTACGATGTCTGGTTCCAGGCTATGCACACAGCTGCTCCGGAATTGCAACCGATGGAGCACGCCAGGGGAAGGTCAGAAGGGGTGCTGCGTAGCCGCACTTGAAAAGCATGTTACACTGCCGGGCCCAGCTCCTTCCTAACCTACCTGGTCAATGCCCCGGCAGAGGACAGTCGAGCAGTCGTTCCGCACAAGCTCTGTTGTTCTCAAGCCTTCGGTGCTGCCTCTGTAAGGCACTGGCATTCCTTGGCAATTGTTACAGAGGGCAAGAGCCCATGAGGCTTCTTCCTTGCTCAGCATGCCCAGTAGTGCCAACAGCAGCCTCATTCCTACTCTGCTGGTGGCGTTAAGACTGCGTTTCTTCCCAGCTTCCTCTTCTTTGCTTGATTTTAACAGTATAAATGTACCATATTCTCTGTGAGTCTTGCCTACAGTACACACATCCTACTCACATAGTAAAGAAAGCATGGAAGGAAACAGCATGCCTCAGATTTGTAAGTGCTTTTTTCAATAGTGAGCTCTTGATGTTTCAGTCTCAATTTGTGTGCCCTGAACCAATATAATTATAATAAAGAGGGGGAAAAGAAGAGACATTCACTCGCCATAACAAGGCAGTGGGAGGTTCACTAACAGCTAGATAGTTTATTCCAAAAGGAAAAGAATCTGGGACATTGCTTCAGATCCTTTTCTTTACAATCAGAATCTTCAGTATTGGAAAAAGAAAAAGGAGACTGGAAGCGGGAAGTCTTTGCCTCACAAAGTGGCACACTTTGAAACGTGGTATAAATATAGCAGCAGAGGAACAACTCTTAAATGCCTAGAAATGAAAGTAATTGGTGAGATAACCTGAAGAAATTTGGCAGTATTCTGGGCAGGCCAGTAATTGGTGTCATAAACTTGAACTGTTTCCTTTAACATAACCTGCCTGACTCCTTGATCAGCGCCAGGGCCATGGCAACTGAAGACAAGCAGTGACCACTGGATCAGACTGCAAAGGTCAGAATACTGCTGAAATATAGCTACATTCGCAGTCTAACAATAGCCAAAGTTCTTCAGCCCAACCACAATATATAAGAAAAACATATAAAAGCAGCGTACTGCCCCTGTATGTATCATCACAAATGTTCATTTATTTACACATGCCTGTATATAAATCCAATATGTTACAAGTAGAGTCCAGATGCTAATCTCATACTTTGTTTTAACATAAACACCGTAGAAAAGGACTAAGTAAATTCTGTGTATTTTCAGAAATCACATAAGGTCTTTCAAGCACATTTCTTGAGGCATTGACCAGATTCCTTTAAGCTCCAAATTAATTTTCCGCTCGTTAATGTATCTCGAAGATCAGCATGCCATTACAAGCTTCTGTCATTTAAAGCGCCTTAACTCTCTTGAGATTTTTACAAACTGATTTAGCACGGAATTTCCTGTTTCTGTTTTTAAGAACTTCTATTTCCTTCTTTCTTTTTTCACACCTTCCAAGCTCATAGAGATTTTTTTGCATTACTGATTTGCCCTTTAGGAATCAGAAGGGTATGTGTTTGCGTCTCAGGAGCACTGACTTCTGAAGCAAAGTCCAAGTTGTCTAATTGTTGGTTGTTTCTCAGTCTCACCTGCCACATACATGGAGGAAGGCAAACTTGATAATTGAAATTAAAGAGCTGTGGGGTTTGCCTGTTGTTGTTATCAGCTGGGCTGATTGTATGGCCACTTCTGCTGGTGTCCCAACACTCCAGCAGCAAAAGGAATGGACATATGAAAGGTGGGGCAATTTAAGAAGTAATGGTAATTTAGAATTGTCGGTGTGTTCCACTCTTTTTTTATGTTCCATTTCTTTGAAATCAAGGAGGGCCTAGAAATAATTGCTTCCCAAATGCTGAACGTAGAAGTAGAACTTCTGATGTAGATGTTTGCATGACTTCAAAAAATGTTCCTTTCAAAATGAAAGAAAAAAGTCATATTTAAAAAGCTGATTTATAGGCTGATGGGGTAGCTAAGAAACAGAATACCTGCCAGCTTAGAGAACTAGTTGCTGGCCAGGAAACAAACATTTCCTTTGCTTCGCGTAAGCTACGTGCCATTTTTTATTGTTCTTCAAAGTGCTGTGATATAAAATATATCCTTTGTTTTTATAATTCTGGTAGTCTTTAATAAAATTTGTCTGCTTTCAGGACTACTGAGCTGCCTGGAGTGGCAGGTCCTCTTTTTCAAGTGTCTTTGAAAATAACTGTCACCTCTGCTAAATACAATCAATTTTAAATTTGAAACCAGAGTTTGGTGTTAAAAATCCAGGGACATTCAGTCATGCTTCTCTCAATATTAAACAGTTATCACGCACTGGGACTTGGGCAATTTCCCTTTTTTTTGTAAAACAGGCTTGCACTGTATTTTTTTCATCCTTTTACATACTGTAATTGTTTCGCTTGTTATTTTCTACTACATAATGTCTCAGTCCTAAGAATAATTTCTACAGTACTCCTTTTTGTTCCAGACATGACCTTAGCATTTGTTCATTTTTACTCTTTACTTGTAAGGCAACCTGAATTTTTAGTCTCTGACTGCCATAACAGTTGCACGATCTGTCCTGAATTTAGTGTAAAAGTACTTTAAAATCTCAATTTGAAGAACTCTTCTTTAGTAATTCCTGAATCAGTATGATGTACTTTTTTTGCCATAACTCTCTTCTAAAGTGTTTTTGACTGATTTTGTTTTGTCTTGACTCTGAACTTCTTTTTAAGACAATATTCCAGTTTACCTGTCATGTTTCATTTAGAAATCAAAAAGCTATCAATTAAAACTAAAACCGTCATCCCATGTTGGAATTAGATATCCTTCCAGAGGCAAAGGAGATGGCTTGCAAGTATTTGATGTCATTTCCAACTGCATAAGCAAAGGAGAAGATACGTGTTTCCTTCTTTCTCCGCCTTGTTGTGTTGTAGAAGCCCACGGCCCTGAGACCCTGCTGTCCTTCAGGCCATTCTGTGGGTTCTAAAATGCTGACATTTATTATTATAAAACTTTGACATTTATTCCCCTCTTATTTATTGCACTTCAGAATCAATCTGTGTCTGGTACCGCATCATAATAAAAAAATAAAGGCTAACATGTCACATAAATCTATAAAGTGAAGAATTATTTTAGAATAGAGAAATAAAACCGCTTACTTTTTTTTACTTCTTTTAATATAGGACTGCTAGGAAGGCTAGTGGGAGCAGTTAATGAAATTTGCAGGCCACAGGCTTAATGGAAGTTACAGGAATTCCTTTTTTTTTCTTTTTGTTTGGCCTGAAACAGAATTCATCTTTGGAACTGTCACTAGACATCAGTGAAATTGCAAGTTCAGTTCATTTTAAAGGACTGTCCATTTCTGTGATCATTCAGCATTACTTCAGAAAGGTTTTAAAACAGGGATTTATTTTAATTTTCATTGTTCTTGAGAACAGAATGTGTTTGGTTTGCCCTTTGTCCCAGAGAGGCCCAGCTACAGGAGAGAATTGTTCCTGAGAGACGTTTATCAAAGTTGTGCTTAAAAGTCTGCATAGTACAAATTTGGGGACCTCTAATGAACCGATTATTCCTTAGTAGTCTATTATAATTTCTTATAAAGTGTCTCAAAGATCTGGTGCTAGGCCCAACTGAGAACTTGATGTTGCAATAGGCGGACTGGATTTGTCAGTTCTATCAGTTATGATTTTGACCAGTTCTGGTTGTTCTATCTTTAAACATAGAAAGAAATACACTAAGAATCACAGAAACACAGGCTCTCATTTAAAACGGAATAAAGACCTTTTCTGGATAATCAAAACAGTATTTGTATGTCTGTGTAGCAATGGAGAACTCCGCCTAGAGCCTTGCCCAATCTCTTCTTTACGTCCCACTAGACAAGGGGCGAGCCGTGTGAGGTGTATCCGTACTGGTTTCAGGCATGCCACAGAAGGTTCCCAGGTGCTGGAATGCAATTGCCTACCCTGGAAACATGCAGAAGGCTCCCTGGCGTGGGTGTGCTCCAGGGTAGCTGGCAGTCCCAGACAGCTCCCGCCTGTGGGCCAAGGATCTCCGGGGACGCTCCCCAGCCGACGGGTTGCATGCAGCCGCCCTTCCCATGGTTCGCTACTATGGGTAGATGCCAGCGGGTCTCTGGTCTTGGCCCGAGTGCCAGGAAGCTTCCAGGCACCGTCATGTTATTAGGACATGCAGCCGTAGTGTCACACTGTTCACTTGATAATAGCTACTCTCAAGAATTTGGGGTTTATGTTGTTCTATTACAGAATCATTTTCAAATAGAAGATCGTGATAAGGAGTGTGTAGTATTAGTGTTTGCTATACTAAACCAACAGCAGTCAAAATTAGATGGTTTCAGGAATGTGAATGTACTTCTGCACGCTAACTGAAACAACATTTTGATCTAGCAGATCACTTACTGACAGGTTTCCAAGTGCTTTGCTGAACTGGGACCCAAATCTTCAAGAATGAATCTTGGTCTTACTGAAAGCCAATTGAACCAACGAATTTTTTTTAATCGCTTGCTTATAGTGTCTATCCTGCAACACCCTACTATCTCACCCAAAATATCAGAGAATATAAGCTAGCCAGGAGTTTAAGAAATCACATCAAATTCAAATCCTTCGTGCATATGTGCTTATTTGAGAGGCATTTAAAATTAATTAGTTTCCATTTTCTTTTGCTTCTAATCTTATGCTGTTGTGTGTTGATTAAAGCAACAGGTTTTGCAGGTAGAAGAATACAAAAATTGGTCTTCAGAAATTTAGAAAAAAATACTTTTACTGGTTATATTTATGTAAGTTGTGTGCAACATACACAATGCATGATTTTGTGACATAAAACACTGGAAGGGCAAATCTCTTAAACTGAACAATACCTTTGGATCCCACATGGTTTGTTTCCCATGCGAAATTATGTTGAACCAGCAGAGGTAATACCATTCCTGCCCAGCAATGTCTCTTAATTTTGCCCATTCTTTTATATAGTTTCATGTTATGTCAGAGAATACTCCCATCCTCTTGACTATGTGAAGTGCATACATAACCATCCTCGCAGGTGAAGAGACGTTCAGCAAAATGAAAACATTGGTAATCCAGAAGTTGGAGTGAATTCTCCTCTTCCTTTCTTGCCCTTTATGTATTTATATTACGATGAAAAACGTATCCTTATTGTGTCTCCTTTATTTTGTTTAAATTTCTTCTTTGTCATTGTATAACTCTATCAAGAATCCTTGATTCTGCTACTCAAGGAAGCTAACATAAACCTTAAAACCAACTGGATTTTCCTTTCCTAAGAGCAGCAATGAAGTATGTCTCTTCCTAGTCTTTGTAATTAATAACTGTTGTTCCATGCATTTGGAATAATTCAGTGGATTGCTTTCTTACATACAGCAACTACGTGTCTTACTCTTGCTTCGCATTCTAGTATACTGACAGCACTTGTTACTTCTAAGGGTCGTTTATAACTCGTGATTCCTTCATTGCAAGCTACATCGAAACATTCAGTACATCTGCTACTGGAAGAAAGCAATTACACCCTAAGTCCAAAAAATCATCTTCAGAGTATACTACAGATGACGCTGAGTAATGTAGTTGTGATATATGGAAGCTCACAGAAATTTCTATTTTAAAGAAATAGGACCATAAATATTTCAGCAGGAAATTTTATAACATATATGCACAACACAAAGTGTTGCTAACTATCCAAACCAAGCTATGTTAAGTATAAAATACTTTCTCTGGTCTCTTCCTGGGTCACATGGCAGTCAATGCTCAGGACAACGAAGACCACGTTCCTCTGCACTTCTGCTGCCGATTTGGACACCATGAAATTGTAAAGTTCTTGCTGCAGAGCAGCTTCGAAGTTCAGCCCCACGTGGTGAATATCTACGGAGACACACCTTTACACCTGTGAGTCCTGCGGAGAAGCTGGTTCACGTGGGTTGGGCCTAGTGAGAAAGCTGGTGTTGTTAACGACTCTTTGCTGACTTCATCTTCAGCGCGTGTTACAATGGAAAGCTTGAAGTTGTCAAGGAAATAATTCAGCTCTCGGGAACGGAAAGTCTCACTAAAGAAAATATATTCAGTGAAACCGCTTTCCACAGGTGAGCTGTTTAAAACGCTGTTATCAATAGAATTCCACTTATGCGTGCAGGCAGTACATCACCCGAAATAACCGATGGCTCCCCAGCAGCCGGATGAGGAACAAAGCCCGCGGTGAGCTCGGGGTGGGTGGGAAGTTTGTATCTGGAGATAGAGGAGAGGACATGAAGTAAGGTGTAGAAACAGATAGTGAGGGGGGGGAGAGAGAGCAGGTGAGAGAGGGAAAGGTAGGAAAGGTTTATACACATCCGTGTGAATAACGGTTTCTGTCCAGTTTGGAAGCCGAGTTAGGGCCTGTTCTGCCTAGAAACTTGCTGGAGTCTAGATATTCTTAATTAGAAATGAGGTGGAAGAACACAGTTTGGTCACGATGCTATAAGTTTATAAAGTGTTATTTAAGAGGCACTTTGCAAAACTGGCTGTATTCTTTTGCATAACTGTAAATTTATACAAGAATAATTATAATGTTTCTGAAATGACAGAAATTAATGTGCTTCGGCAGATTAATCATGCATTTGCACATTTCTAACTATCCTTTCTTCTATTACTACTTTTTTATCTCTGTGTAATTCTTTTTACATTTTTGGCTACCCAAAGTATTTGTCCTTTTATGGACGGAAGCATTGACTTTGCCCTTTGTTTTTGCAGTGCTTGCACCTATGGAAAGAACATAGAACTTGTAAAATTTCTTCTTGACCAGAATGTTGTAAGCATCAATCACCAGGGAAGGGATGGACATACAGGTAACATCGTCATCCTTATTGTGGATGAGCGCATATACCAGCACCAAAACTTTTGGAAGCCATATACACAATTAGGATTTCTGGGGCTATTCTCATGATAATTTGATGATCAGCATCCCATTACCTTTCAGGCAGATCTCAACTTTTTTGAAGTCTGTTTGCAGGCAGGCAGAGAAGTGATAAGAGTTCAGTGGGGATGTGTCAGGCTCGTTAGCTTGTATATGAGTAACAAAACCCGATGGAAACTGATTCTCCCATAGTTAGGCTTCTGAACGGTTTTAAGAATTGGGCCCATGTATTATTCCGCTGGGGACTGGGCATGCAGGATAGAGCGTCTGATGGCTGCACACCTCCATGTCCCTCCTGCAGGGGATGAAAAAATCACCTTCGTTTCTGCTTGCTTTTCCTCACATATAAAGTTATTAAATGTGATTTACAGGTGGTAGAGTAAATGCTGACATGTTGTGTAGCAGGCAATAGATTGGTTCTTGCAGCGTTAATATTTTATTTTCACCTATTGCCTCAGGTATTTTTTTGATAATATATTCCTTTATCGAGGAAATCAATTTGTGCTTTATAGTTGTTGCTGCAAGTCCTGTCATGATGTTCTGACGGTTGTGCTTAGCGTGCTTCTCTGATGTTCTAGGATTACACTGTGCTTGCTACCACGGTCATATTCGACTTGTACAGTTTCTACTGGATAACGGAGCTGATATGAATCTGGTAGCTTGTGATCCCAGCAGGTCCAGTGGAGAAAAGGATGAGCAGACCTGTTTGATGTGGGCTTATGAGAAAGGTATTTCAGTTTTCTAGTTTCTGCCCCAAAATCCATAAGAGCAGTACAGGAAGGAGAGGAGAGTACAAAATAAACCCTCTGTCCCTGTAGACTAAGAGCTCCCACCATCTGCTTCCCGGTTCCTGGCACAAAGGGTTGTAAAAAGCAGTCCTTCTCTTATCTTCTCAGATACTCTGTTAAACATCAGCTTAATTCAACACAAACTCACTGTGCTGCTAAAATAGAAAATATACCGCCTGTTCAGAAAAGCCTATTTCTCCCTCTGGTATGTGCATGAGGAGTTTTAATTTTATTACTGAAGGAGGCATTACAAGGAGCAAGGGATCACACAGGGTAATCTTAAATTCTTGCAAATATGGATGAAAGCAAGGCATTTTCCGTGTCCTATATGGACAGCAACGTGTCAGGTTTCTGTCCTGTTTTTGACTCCACCCAAATAAAAAGCTTTATTTCTTCCTGAAAGTGTTTTAGATGTTCACATCCACTTATGGATTCCGTCAGTGTTTGACAGACATACGTTTATGTGGGATACCCTTCCGTTTATTCTTCCTGGTGTTGCCACTCCACCCCCAGGACCGTCGAAGGGTATTTAGCAGTCTCTTCATTGCTTTGCTGAAGAAGCGACCATCTTCTTTGCCTTAGCACTTATGTTACGGGAAGGGATAACACTTCAGCCATCCTCTGAGTTTGGATGTCCAGAAAGCTGCTATCTGTAAAAGCCTGCCCTTGGTTTAATTCCTGTGCTTCAGAGGATGGTTCCGTTATGCTGACGCTCTCTGGTGTGAGCGCGTGCCCTGGCAGCCCGGGGAGGCAGCAGGGCGTCTCTCCTCTAGAAGGCAGCTTCTGACAGCAGGGGGAGAGTCAGCAGAAGAGCCTCTGCCTCATCTCTTTCCTCTAGCACCCTTAAGAGTTGGAGTTGTAAGTTTTTGCAGGACCCTAGAAGATCTAGAAAATGACCTTTCTGTGACTTGTCGGCTTGCTGGTCTTTCCCTGGCTTATTATATAAGCCAGAAAGTTTGTACTCAATAGGGTAGTAGTGAAAAATATAGGGCTTCAAAGGCCTTTCGAAAACCTGATATTGGCAAATTACTCTGTATAAAATTACTGGCAGAAAACTCATATTTGAAAGGTTTAGAAAAGAAATTGGAATGTTGCCAGGCAGAACTTCGTGCATCAAGCATCCGAGAGCACAATCGTGCTGCGCAGACACTGCTCTCTCCTGGTTCCTTGCACAGGAGGATGAAGAGTAGAGCAACTGCCTACGGCCACAGAGTGCACAAATATTGTCCAGTTTAGGACACCAGGACTGACATATTTTCAGGCTCTGGTTGTCCTTGTAAGGCCTATTAAAGACTATTGTCAGCTTCCGTTGTAGAGTTCTGTAGCAGGGTTTTCTATTGCCATATATCACATTTTAGCATTAGGAGGACTCATGAAAATAACATGCTTGTTTTGTTGGCAGGTATTTCCCTTTAGTTCTGCAGTTAAGAATCATAGTATGTTTCAGATTAGTGCCACTGTATCTTTGTTTACATGTTTTATAGGCACATTGTACATTTTTTATAAAATCCCCTGATTTTGTATAAATCAATTTAAAACCAAAAAAAGAATATTGTGTTTACCTGCAAATCCATGTATTTCCTCTTTCTTCCTTAGGTCACGATGCCATTGTGACCCTTCTGAAGCATTATAAGAGACCTCAAGATGAATCACCCTGTAACGAATACTCACAACCTGGAGGAGGTATGGTCTGACAAATCCCTTTGTTCTCTAACTGAAGGGTCTGATCCAGACTGCTGAAGTCTCTGGGAATGTTCCACAGGTGTCAGGGAGCTTCAGATCAGTTCTGTCTGGCACAAAGAAAGTTAGCGTCATGAGAATCCCCATTTTCCAGATACCTTCTATTTACGTCAAAATTCTTCCTTTATCTTCAAATAGAGTTGTCGCATTGTATTGCTCCCCCCAAAAAAAAGCTAAAAGCTGTGAGATGAAGATCACTCCCCAGTAATCATCACTCGTACCTTTTTACATCCTTAATGCCTTGCTTAGCCATTCTCTTTGTGGTTTTTAGCTCTGATGTTTCTTTGATTACTGACATTTGGTATATTTCTATACTCGGTCTCCTTCACATTTTTTAATATCTTTGGATATCTAATTCCTCCTTGGGAAAAATTAATTATCCTTTTTGCTACAAAAATACTCATTTGTATTGGCAACTAAAAGACAAATGCCAAGAAGGATGTTAACGCAAGCAGCTAGATAAACAGAACGTTGTGCGGTGTGTTGAGAAGGCTGCCTACAGAGAGGGTGAATGCGTGATTCCTGGTGGCTTCTCCAGGCCATTGACTCCTCCTGCCGTGGAACCAGGAGGAGCCCTGCGGTCAGCCGCAGGATCAATCTGTCTCCTACATAGGTTGACCTGTTCCGCGTTTAGGGGTGTAAATTCACGGGTGTGTCAGTCTTTAGGGGACTAAGTTTTGCGTGTATCAGACATTTATTTTGGCAAGCAATTAACACACCCAGACAGATTTTGTAATGCTGATTGTTAAAAGAACTCAGCTGCCGCTTATGCAGAAAAACAAAACATGCAATTTTTGGTCCAGGGAGAAAGCTGAGGTCTTTTGGAAAATCTCGTCAGTGAACCAGGCAGTGTAATACGCTTGCAGCCCAATCGCCGGAGTTTGTGAATCTGATCGGAGTTCCTTTACAAAATCTTGCTGATAGAAGAGGCTACGTTGGCTGCCTTTAAAACCAGTGAAAGTCAGTATGGTTCTACAGCATTAATGAAGCTATAGACAAATTACTTTCAAGAACACAGCAATATAAAGTCACAATCGTATGTGTTTGTGTGCTTATGTGTATTTTCATCCCTTTATTATTCATTATTTAAACAATTATTGCCTCATTAATTCATCAGTACTTACATTACTTTATCGGGCTTATACTGAGTGTCTTTGAATTCCACACGATTCGTTCTTTTCTTCTATTTCAGATGGTTCCTACGTGTCTGTTCCGTCCCCTCTAGGAAAGATTAAAAGCATGACTAAAGGTACTTGCAATGGCGAGGAGAAACTTGAACTTTTATGGTCTTTTTACCCAAGGCATTTGTCAGCCTAAACATACGATGCCAGATTCATGATTCCTGGAATTTTCATTGTTCAGAAGTGTAATGATGTGCATAAGCAACAGCTATTTCCCTAGGATAATTTTAGCAAACAATATATTTAGCTTTGTTGATCAGCATCATGATAATTCCTGTATTTATCTTATTTTCATTTACTTTACAAAGTGTATTTGTTTTTATGTCTTTGGAAAAAAGGATGTGATTGTGAATTAGTACTAACAAATTATGCACGTATCGATGAATGCCAAAAATATCGTATTGAATTCCACTGTAAAATGCCTGGATTCTCTTTACAAGAAACATTCTGTCCAAAAATAATTTATGTTAACCTGAAACACATATAGATAAAACATTCAGAGCAATATTTTTACTTTAAAATATTTCATTTTTTGTGGTGCTGTCAATTTTCGGCTTCGAATATCCACTCTGGATATAATCAAATCCTTACATCCTTTACATAGAAGCATTGAAACGTTCCGTTTAGAAATATTCTGATAAACGTTATAGTAATAAACCAAAAAGACCAACAAGGTAGAGATGTTTGCTAACTAAATTAAGTTAAGTTGCGAAATTTAGATTCCACGTGTCAGTAAAGAGTCAGTCAGATCTGGAATAACATCCCCTGCATTAGTAGTGAGCACTAGCTGTACAGGAAAAAGGGAACTAATTCTCCGTATAAAGGATTTTATGCAGCCACCACATGATGCAGGCAGAATATGCTTATGGGACAGTGCTCATCAGTGATAAGATTTCAAAGCCAGGGATGCCGCAGGCAACTGTGGTGTCGCCAGTATTTGTCTGTTACTGGGGTTTACTGCGGTTACTGAAAGGAAAGGGAACGGGATTACCAGCCAGCCAGTTTACAGGAGGAAAATCAGCTTTTACTGTGCAATAGTCTTGTGAAGTGAAAAGCTTATATTCTGTCCTTCTCCATGGCCCTGCATTTTACAAATAGGGTGAGTGTTTTCTTTTGCAGAAAAGGCAGATGTCCTTCTCCTCCGTGCTGGTTTGCCATCACATTTCCATCTTCAGCTCTCTGAGATAGAGTTCCATGAGATTATCGGCTCAGGTACCAGAAATAAGAATGCATCCATTTTAAATGTCTGACGATCATAATAAATATCTGTGTGCTTATTTATTTTGAACCATTTTAGGGTCTTTTGGAAAAGTATATAAGGGACGATGCAGAAATAAAATTGTCGCAATCAAACGGTAAGTTTACCAAACTTTTCCATCTTGTTTGGCTAATGACCTAGTTTGAAGTATTAAAAAACCCCATATGTTGTTATATTTTTGCCTTATTGTTTTCTCTTGTGTAAATTCTAAGCTATCGTGCCAATACCTACTGCTCCAAATCTGACGTGGACATGTTCTGCCGCGAAGTTTCCATTCTCTGCCGACTGAATCATCCGTGTGTCATCCAGTTTGTGGGAGCTTGCTTAGATGACCCCAGTCAGTTTGCGATAGTCACTCAGTATATTTCTGGAGGCTCACTCTTCTCCCTGCTTCATGAACAGAAGAGGTATTCTGCCTGTTCTCTGCTGGGGCTTGTGGTACAGAATTCGGAAGACTAGTAAACCTATGCTGATGTAAATGTTATTCGTTTCAGTAAAGAACAATAGAGAACAGAACACACTAGAAAAATTTTAGCTTTGATTCAGATTATTGGGCGTACAAGGGAAATTAATAAGTATTCACAAAATATTTATTAAGTCATTATTTTACATTATATACATATATACGTTTTCTATTACATAGATTATATAACATTAAAACAATTTTAAAGGTTCCGTGATTCACAGATAAAAGTAATTTCCAGATAATTATTGTCTGTTTATTAACCTTGAGTAATATTATATTTTTTTTCACACTGTAGAACTCTTGACCTGCAGTCTAAATTAATCATTGCTGTAGATGTTGCCAAAGGCATGGAGTACCTCCACAATCTCACACAACCGATCATACATCGTGATTTGAACAGGTAAGTTTCTTTCTTTATCCTAAAGATACAGCGGGTATGAGGCCTGAAAGCAGCAGCGATGGTCTGCGGTCTCGCCTGTACTTGCAGACTCTTGTGCCTGTGCGGTACCTCGTTAGCGCTGATGGGCCTTGGCAGAAGGTCTGCTTGCATCACTTGGACTGGGGAACTGGGGCACGATGCTTTCACGTCCACTGGAGGCTTTAATACATTTTAGTTGAAGGACTTAACAGACAGTAGCCAGCTTCATGCTTATAATAATTTCACTGACAGATACCTTATCTGAAATTTACAAAATATTTATATGCTATTTGCACACATTAGTCCTGTGGGATAGCCAGCCTTTTTACAATTTACACTATCTAGTATATTTCCCCAGTATAATTGTTTGAATCCAAAACATTAATTGATTCATTTTACCTACTTTTGCCCCTTTAAGAATGAAGTGCCTGATTTAAACTAGTCTCTAGTCCCTGAAGGTTGATGCAGAAATGTGAAAGCCTTCAGAAGGCAACCCCTCCCGTTTGTTTTAGGTGCCTGTGTGAAAAGGGAGGAACCCTGGATGAGGCCGTGCTCATGATGGGCAGGCATAAACTCATCCAGTTTAGGCTGAGTGCCCAAAGCTGACACTCGTGGAGGTGTGGCAGGTAAATCCCAGCCAGGAGTCAGCTGGCAGTGCCACTGGCAAAGAAGTAGGAGAGAGTCTATGTGAGTCAGTTATCCACATTTCCCTCTGGAAATGAAACCGGATTGAAAAAAACCTCAGAGTTTTTATACAAACCACTATGAGTCACATTTGCTGACCTGTAGTTGTCATTGAAGGATGCAACCGCTAAAACCCGGTGTTTTCTTGCATCTGGCCCACCAATGTTCAGTCTTTGTTAGAGGCAGGAAACATCTTCTCTACTGAGCGGAATATTTAGGTGTCATGTCTACGTCAGAAGTCACTCAGACTAGCCATTCGGCACTAACTTGGGCTTTGGAAGGGGACTAACCAAAATTACCTACGGGCATATTTAAAGAAGAGCAACTGGGCAAAGAAAGTTAGTGCTGAACAGCTGTTGCACTTTTTAGCCGCGGTAGTTTGCTTGGAAATAGCTCCTTCATATATCCAAGCCTTGAGACAAGAAAGCTGCTACAGAAAGAATTCTTTAAAAGTAGGATGGAGTGAGTTGCAAAATAGGTTTTCTTCAGCGTCAGACATACACCTCTTCATCTGCCACTAGCTTAACTACTTATTCTTAAAAAAATCACAGAAATATTCATTTTGTTTATATCTCAAGTGACCGGTCCTATAGAGTTACGGTGATAGAATAAATAACATTTTCCTTCCTCTTGCTGTAAGTTTTCATTTCTTAGTGACACTGATAGCTGCAGTGAAAGATTCCTTGTGAAAGACACTCACTCTTTTGAAAAAAGGAGACGGATTTTTGCCTTTGCTGAGCAAAGAAGTAAACTGATTGTGAGACTATGCCCAGCTCAGGGTTCTGGTATGAAATTATGAAAAAATATGAGGCAGCAGGAATTCCCTGGAGAGTGGTGTTGGCACGTCCAAGAGAACAGCATGGCTCGCACACGGGAAAGTTCTGGTGTCTTGCTCCAAGTGTACCTACAGTGGCGGCTCTACAAAGGAGATCTATGAAGGGAGGGACTCCAAATGTAGTATTTATCCTTTATAAATGTGAGGTTTCTTGGGATTTGAAGCATAACAGGGACAGAGTGTGTGAATATATATAACACCAGTCACGGGGGGACAAGCTGAAGCCCAACAAACTCAAGTGTCTTGTCTCTGGCAGTGGCCCGTAGTGACAAATTTGAGAGCCAGGCGTGTATATGATGACAGTGTTTTGAATTCTCTCTCAGTTCGCAAGAACTTTGGGTTCAAAAGGGTATTTTCAAAAATGAGTACCTGCTCTTGAAGCCGCAATTTAAAATGAAAGAATAAATCTGTTTGGGTTGCAAAGGAAAAAATATCATTGCAGACTGAAGAAGAAAATCAGATCACTAATGCAAAAGAAACTCCACATTTCTTTATTTTAGTCTGAAAAATGCAGTCTTACAAACCATATCACTTCAAGCCAGTCTTCTGGGATTTATGTGTCCTAGGTTAGCAATATTGGCACAAATTCTGCTTTATATCTGACTGCAAATTTTAGCACACTTTGCTTTATTCATCTACTCCAATGTATGAGTGCATCCATCTGCTCATGTTAAAACTGCTACAAGCACGTAAAAATGGCTGCTGTAAACTATTGCCAAGTACATACTCAATTACTTTATTTCAATGTGCAGATATGGTGTTTCTGTGGGGATGTGATAAATGTATGATGTTTAGAAGGATATTGCTGATGTGTTATTTTCATCTGTGTATAATGACTGTATGGGGGCTCTCTACAGCTCCCTGAAAGGAGGGGGCAGCCAGGGGGGGTCGGGCTCTTCTCCCAAGGAACAGGCCATGGGACAAGAGGAAACGGCCTCAAGTTGTGCCAGGGGAGGTTTAGCATGGATATTGGGAGACATTTCTTCACGGAAAGGGCTGTCAAGCCTTGGCCCAGGCTGCCCAGGGCAGTGGTGGAGTCGCCATCCCTGGAGGGAATGAAAAGCCGGGCAGACGTGGTGCTGAGGGACACGGGGTAGTGGGGGTTTGGGCAGTGCTGGGTTGATGGTTGGACTTGATGATGTGAAGGGTCCCTTCCAACCTAGAAAATTTTATGATTCTATGAAATTATTCTCAAAAAATAAATATGAAAAATTTAATTTTTCATCTTCATATAAACAAGTAAAATTTTGTTGACAAGAAATGTCTGTTCCCCACTTTTTATACAATAATGCTAAGCTCCATAAAATGTTCTCAGTCAATGCAAAGTGAAACAGTCCATAAAAATCACTTATTCAAACAGTTCCATTAATTAGCAGGAGACATTAGGGCAGTCAAACTCTTAAGCACAATTAAGTTCTCTTCTAAGACATTTTGAACTAATTACAATTCATTATCAAGTGATTTGACTGCAAAGCTTTGCAGTAACCAGTTCTGAGCAATTCAGAAGGAATTCAGGACTGGGGCAGATCTGAGAAGGGAGGGCACAACCAGGGTGTTCTGGACCCACTCTGTGCGTGATGCCGTCCTGCGGCACGGGCTGACCCCGAGGGATGCTCCTGCGGGCAGAGCCGTCCCCGCGCTCAGTGTCGCTGCGGAGCCGAGGCGGGCAGCAGGCGCTCCCCGAAAATCCCTGAGCTCTGGGCTCTGCGGCCCTGGCCTGCCGGGGCAGTGGTGGCCGTGGGGAGCCCCGGCATCAGCGGGAGCGGGTCCCCGCAGCCCTCAGCTGCTCCTGACCAGGCGGCGCTTCACTGCGGCAGATGTTGCACCTCTTGATCCCCTTATCGCAGCGTGGAGTGCTCCCCCACGGCTGGCAGTGACATGTCTGGTCTCTGATTTCCTGGTGGGTTCTCGTCTTCAGGGGTATGTCCTGAATGAGGTCAGCTTTTGCTAATGTCGACTGAGGCTTCTTCAGTGTCTGTCTCCCAGTCTCACTATTTTTCCTCAGTGCAGGATGTGCTCGGTCCTGATAACTTGTCATTATGAAAACTCTAATTTTTTAATAACTGAAACGATGAGATGCTGATCACTTCAGTCATTCATTTCTGTCCTTGTTGATTGCATTTCCCACACAGGCAAATACTTTCTTCTACTGTCCTGGAAGGATGGATACAAATACTTGTTTAATCTGTTTGGTTTTTTTTTTAATTTTCCATTTGAGAATTCTCAGTTTACTTTCAGCATAGCACTGTGCTTTCAAACAACACCTTCTCACTTTCTTGCATTACTTCTTTTCCTTTTCTTTGTTTGCTTTGTCTTTTTTGCTTTAACTGTTTTCCCATAATCTGTTTCTTGGTTTGTTTGGCCCATTTGTTACACATAAAAGTATCTCTGGATCCCTTTTAAGAGCAAAAATCTAGCACAGGACTGTGCACTCATCAGTTTCTTTGGTGATGCCCGAGTGGAAGCACCGACTCCTTGGTGTACGCAGAGAAAATCTGTTCTTGCTTTTCTAGCAAGGAAAATAGTCTCAGGGTGTGCATATTTCAGTGAGGGGTGCTGACATACCTACCTGTCTTGGAGTTTTAGATGAAAATGCCTCCTTTTGCTAAAGACAACACATGATCCTTCGTCCTGCTACCCCTGTAATGCAAAAGGCACACCCTTCGAACTGGGGCTGGCTGGGCTTTCCTCTCACCAGCACAGCTGTGCACTGCTTTGAACAAACAGCTTTCTGCTTTTAGCTGCCATCTCTTCTGCTTTTACAAGGCATCCCTTATAAGTCCTGAGTGCTGAGATGGAATTTCAGTTCTTCCGCTCTGGCCCAAGCCAGGATTGCTAACAGTTTTTACCTAGACACCTTCCCTGCTTTGGCAAATGGGCCCTAGCCCAGCTTGTATGACAAGGTCTGGATTAAGAGCAAAGAGAAACTGCTGACATTACAAACATTTAGTACATTAAATTGCAAGGAAAAGCTTGGCACTGGGCAGAGCTTTTCTACATTAACTTTTCTTTCTCAAAAAAAAAAAAAAAAGCTGTTGATAGTGGCATGGCTTCACCAGTCCTAGAGGCTTTTGGAAATGTGACAGAAAAAAAATCTGTTTAGGCCAGACCTTCTTAGTGAGTGTCCAGTTTCTAAAGGATAAGGTGGATTCCCTAGGATTTACTGTGCAGAAAGCAACCTGGATCTTGACCTACAAAAAAAGACCGGCTGGAAGGACGTCCTCTTACTACCTCTTTTTTTTTTCCCTGGTGTTAGTTGACTGGAAGCGTCTCCATTGCCTTCCAGCCATGCCCACCAGCTGTTCTCCTCCTTACAGCCAACGTTCCCTTCTCCTCACCCCACACCCTGACCTCACACATCCTCCTCTTTCTCTCTGCAGCCCCTTCACATACCTCATCCCCTCACAGCTTCCTTTTGGGCCACCGAAGCGTGGAGCTCAGAGGAAGATGCTTTCTTTTGAAGCTGCAGCTCTCCCTCGGTCGTGATGCCAGCCCAGAGCCCCGTCTCTGAGTGCTGCGGTCTGGGGAACTGTTTCAGGACAACAAAGATCCAAACCTTACGGTTCAGCTTTGCCTTGTCACTACTGGCTGTAAGAAAATTAGTTCTGCACTGAAGGATTTTAAATCATGTTTTCCACAAAAGAAAACCCAAAACAGCATCTCACTAGAGAGCCAAAAAGCATATCATTGCCTCACGGAACTCTTACCAGATCATATTTGTGAGGGTCAGAAGATAATTTGCTATAAGGACGTCAGTGCGGTTGATGTGTGGTGCTGAGAGTAGCTTAACTTCTGAAACTTTTCAGTGTGAGAGCAGAAGTCGTGTTTTCAGCACGAGTCCCAGTCAGCCCACAGGCATAATTACTAGATGAAAATCTCTACGACAGCTGAAGAGAAAGACCAAGAGTGAAATTCTGACCCTCTTGTGTTAAGTTTTGCTAGTGGCTTCACAGGAGCCTTACATTTTTTACCTTAAATTTTCACATAGCTTGTAACCCCCTTTGTGAGTTCTGAAATCTAATTCAATGCACATAATGCATTAAATAAATCTGCAATATGGCTTGACAGGACAGAGAAAAAATGAATGTTTCATGTCTCTACCCTGGAAAAAGGGTTATCCTTCCATTTTGAGAATAATTGGGAGTTTTATTTTGCTTTCCAGTCCTGGAAAAAGGAGTTCTGACAGCTATCAGCAACGGTGACATGTATCAGCTTATTACTGCTGATACCGCGGTGAAGGATTGCAGCCACAATGATTATAGCACTTTAATAAAAAAGGGACCATTTTAGTTTCAATTTAATTTAAGCCATAACAGCTGAACATGGTTGGACCAAACCTTTGAGCCAGTAACCTTCATTTGATGGCTCTAACTATCTGTGAAAGTTTCTGAGAGCCGGCTTAGGGAGAAAGATGAAAGAGAGGATGGAAGCCTGGTGGTAATGGGGATGGTGTCTGCAACTCCTCTTTGTTATAAAATCCCTTATGAAATCTTAAAATAGCAGTTGCCTTTCATTAAACCCGCAGTGTGTTAAAGGCAGAAGGATCTTTTCATGGCCCTGTTCTCTGGGAAAGGGACACATGGAGAATGTGCTTTGCCCGTCTCTTGCCCCGCGAGGGAGAAGCCCGTGCATCTGGCAGGCCCGCAGAACTACTTGCTTTTGTAAAAGCCAGGATGATTACACACTTTGGATTCTTTTCTCGGTTTTTTCCTTCCATGGTTTCATGAAGAGAATGATGCTTGGCCTCACCATTTCAAACTGTGTCTCACCTTATCAGAAGACAATTAATTTCTGATTCTGCTGAACTCATTATTAACCTTCTGTCAGCTCAGATCAGGTTTCTCTTGCTGTATTTCTCAAAACAGAGGCTTAAGAGTTCCTTTCTCGTCGGCGGTTTTCAAATTTCCAAGTGCCATTGAGGCAATAATAGTGTTTGTGAGCTGTTCCTTCCAGCCTTATTTCTGTGGGTTATATTTTTTACTTTAGAAAAGAAAAATTAGTAACTGTAGTGTTCACTGGTGGTACCAGACTGACAAAACCCTTCCAGAGACTACCTCCTGCTTTCACATAGGTCCATTCACTCAGCCCCAAGATGGGCATTTCGGCATTGTTTTGTCAGAAAGGCTTATGCATGCCACGGATAGATCGGGTGGAAGTGTCTGTTTATTCATTTCTTGGCTTCTCCACAAAGCCTGTCAACTCAGGTCTTGACTATGTGTATCATCAAGTTGGGTTTATTCAAGGTCTAGACAATCCTTGAGCAGACTGAAGCTGAAGCTAGAGCTCGGTACATTTTATTCACATTGAGAAATGGTGATAATTTTTGTCCATACTGACAGAGGTCAAATTTGAACCAAGACCACAGAGAAGCCTGTAGTTTTGTTTGACTCGTGTGCCTACATTCAACCCAGGGTACAGCCTTCAAGAGTCTTTCTAGCCTTGCATTTGATTAATATTTTCATTTGACATCTGGTGGGGGTCTCAAAACAATTCCACATGTCATACTCAAATCACTTAAATATTTTGATGGAAAGTATATATGGGAGCTAAAATCAGATTAGATATAAACTGAAGGAGTCATGGCTACATTGTATGAACCCACTACACTTTTATGATTAAATTTATCATCCCAAGGTTTGGGTTTAGGTGAAGCTAGAAATCTTGAAGACAGTGATTTGTGGGAGTCCTGGTTGGGAGACCTTAAATTTTTTCTGTCCTAAAAGCTATTATCTGGTGAAATTTGTGTTCCTCACTTGACTGTTCTTGCTCATATCTACAGCTCTAATATGGGCAACTTACGCTTTTTTGTTGAGACCATCAATATTACTTTCATTTTCCCTTCATCATGTAAGCCATTGCCAACTTTTTCATTTCTTTTTTTCATATACTTTTCACTCTCCTGAATTTACTTGGATCAGTCAACATTTTGATAAATATCATGTGAGCACTGTTGTGTCCACATTCATACGCTTTTATGTTCTAATTTGCTCAGCCCTTCAAAAGCCACGTGCCATGAAGGCATCGCGACTGCTGTATGAAAACCTTGATCTTCAGAGTAGCTGGAAGCTTTTCACTTAGCTAAAGGATTTTGTGAATCTCTCTCCACATTCCCAGTTTGTTTGAAAATCTCTGTTTGTGATGCTAATTTCTAAAAGCCTTGCTTTCTACTTGTTGCATGCAAGCGGTGTTTTTCTGCTTCCTCTTGTGTGGTCTTTCTGAAAATTAAATCAGTTGCAATAGCTTCCTTGAATTAGCAAATCAATTTTCAATAGATTCTATGTACACTTTTCCTGCTAAATGACATTTTGCAATAGGCAAAAGATATTTTTCCTGCATGGTCACGATCTATACTCTTGTACTGCATCTTGGATATAGTACATCTTTCACTAGCAAACATTTAAATAGCAAGTATTTTGTCTTTCTCCCTAAGCTTGATTCTATCCAACCTTTATAGAGCTGTAAAAGATTGCAAATGTGGCAATAGCTCGCTTTTCCAGGTATTTTTAAAGGTTTCCTCTCTTGTGAAATTTCTGTACCGGGTACAGAACCTCCTCCTTTCTCTCGCAAGCATGACAGTAATTGCACAGCGTCTCGCTCTTTCACTAGATACCCAGCTAGACTAGTTAAGTGCAGAAGTGGGGAGATGCTGTTCCAGCTCTTTTCAGCTTTTCCACTTGCAGCATCCATGGCAGATGTCTTCTCCCTGCAGCCATATGTATTTGCATTCTGTGATAGTATCACAGTGGTTTGACAAACAAACGAATTAGTGTGTAAAATCTCAGGATTTTCATTTTCTCCTAGAAAAAGTGATATTCACCACACTTCAGCCTCTTTCTGAACTGCCTGGAAAAGTACAGCTGCTTCCTGAGCTGTGGATCTGTGAGGATAACAGAGCGGTGCAGTGGCCCTGCGCAGGGTGCGAGGGACCGCATCCCTCGGCAGAGCTGATCCCACTCAGGGCCGCCGCGCTGCACAAACCTGCTCGCAGCAGCGGCTCCGTGGCTCTCGCTCCCCTAGTCCCCTCATTTAAAGGTATTTTAACTCCACTTAGGCATGTAAGTCCTTCCCTGCTGATTAGAGTGTCACAGATCACAGAATCACGGAATTTTTCAGAGTTGGAAGGGACCTCTAGAGATATGCAGTCCCACTCCCCTGCTAAAGCAGGATTGCCTGGAGCACATGACTCAGGGCTGCATCCAGGCGCGCCTTAAAGTCTCCAGAGAAGGGGACTCCACACCCTCCCTGGGCAGCCTGTTCCAGGGCTCTGTCACCCTCACCGTAAAGAAGTTTTTTCTCATATTGATCGGAACTTCCTATGTTCCAGCTTGTGCCCGTTACCCCTCGTCCTGTCACTGGGAACCACTGAAAAGAGTCTAATTTGTGCTGCATCACTACCTCAGTGTTACCGACATCACAAAATCTTGACATACTTGAGTTGATCTTTCCAAATTGGGGTAAATGTAATGTTTTGCTTAGAACACAGACATTGAGTTCCTTTTTCACTTGGCTGCTGATTGTGCTTCATCTTGATCAAATGTAGAAACAAACAAAGAAAAATAATCAAAGCTTCAGTTTTATTAATTCCTGGTGTCTGTTCTTCACAAGTTTGCCTTCCATTTTCCATTTTATGTACTTACTACAAAGTCTCTCCCAGCAAACTGAGATCCATAAAGCTTTTTCAAAGTTTGAAAGAAAAGCTTACATGTCCAGACATCCTTCTAGCATAATAATGAATTTTGATCCATTGTTATTGTTCTGTCACAATACATGAATTTTATTGAGCCCTTTTAGAGAGCCCAGAAATAAATGTTAGCTCTCCCGTACACCCTGAACTATAACGCTGGAACACGTTATATATATGTATATACACATATACATATACATATACATATACATATACATATACATATACATATACATATATATATATATATGTATGTATAAGAGGAACCCTGAACACTCCCTCTTCACTGAGCATACCTTTACTTCTTTGAGTGGCGACTGGTGGAGCACTGCCTGCCAAAGCCAGGGCCCAGGAGAGAGGAGAATGCTGCCTTGTGTGGCGTGGAGACGTGAGAGAGCGCCCCAGCTTCAGGACAGTGCAAAAGGGAATCCCAGCTGGGGCATCCTTCATGTTAGGAGGTTTTCTTTGGAGTGTTTCCTCTTATAAACCAAAACAAACAGCAAAACCAAACCAAACCAAGCTCCAAAAAACCCAACCATGGAGTACCCGAGTCTTCATGTCAACCACAGCCTCCTCTGGTCAGCTGTCTTCCCTTTGCTGTCTCCCTACAAAGATGAGGGGTATGTGACCACCCGTTGAAACAATGCCTTCCAGGTTTGGTCACAGCCACATATTTACCTGGGATAAAAATGAGTGAAGTGTTCAGAACAGTAGAAGGGGTAAGGAGGAGCAGTCCCATTCCCTACAGCCACGCGAGGGAGAAGCAGCCTCCATCGCTGGCTGGCGTATGTTCCCAGGATCTGACGGGGAGCTGGCAGGAGAGAACGGAAGAGAGGGAAGGTCAAGAGGCGGCGTCCTGGCTGGAGGAATATATGACCCTGTTATGGATGGTAGGAAGGCGAAGAGCTGCTTTGGAGATGCGTCAGACGTGCCTCCCACCGGCGCCGGCAGGCAGGCTGCGTGCTGCGGCTGTGTAAAGGCAGAGCACGCTGAACACAGCATTGTACCCACACGCACATGGCCCCTGCGCCGGCCCCTCTCCACAGGGGCAAGAACATCTGTCTGCATCTGCTCGGAGAGGCACTGCCTCCATGGGCCTGGGTGTCCCCGGCTCAGTCACGTCCTCTATCTCGGTCCTGCGCGCAGCTGAGACATCGTCACTCAGCTCGGCCTTAGCTCAGCGTCTTGAGAAATTACATTTCTGTTTATGGCGCGCCGGTCTTCTAGGGTTTATATTTCTGTAAACAGAAGAGAGAGCAGGGAATCGTAGCAAGGGTGTTAAGTCAGGATGTGTTGAGTTAAACTATTAAAGCTGTATCTCTGCACCCGCACAAGCACCACAGTTGGAGAGGTGTTGAAAAGCTCCACTTGCAGGGAGCTCGGCGGAACCCCGTACGTGAGCCACAGGACAGGCTCTGGCTCGTGGTTTTTTTAGCCTGCTTCCTCTGCGACACACGGTCCGGTAACACGTGATTCAGAAACGCTGCTCAGGGTTCGGAGGGGCAGCACAGAAATATTTTTACCTGTTTTGAAAGCCAGACTCTTTAATGTGAAGGCCGTTCTGCTCACATGTATATGCTTTTGCAGAAAAAAAGTCAATATTACAAGAAAAGTAATTTGGACGCTGATGAAATCAATAAGTACTATGGCTCACATCAGGAGTTTGTATAGAGTAATATCCCCTGGAATCAATGCCCGTTGCAGGATACAGCCATTTATAATTCCTCGCTGATGTTGCAATGATCCACTGCGAGGTTAAGAATGAAGGATCTCAGAAGCTGTAAACAGAGCGAAGTGAATCAGATCACCTTTTAGGCTAACCAGTAGCTATCCTTACTTGAAAACTATCACCCTTATTTTTTGCAATTTACTGACCTCAAACTATGGTTTCCCAAACCCTCATAGCTTAGAGTTCAGCTTCTTTTCTAAAAAACCTTCAATTGAGAGTGTCACGTTGACACTCTCGTGATCTGAAGTAATTCTGAGGACTGGAAAACAAACTTAGATTCAAAATAGTCTATTTCTACGCAGCCAGGAATGAAAGCACATCATTTTTCTCATATGGGGGGTATTTTTCAAACACTGTGCTTAGTCTCTTGTTCATCCCGCTCTGCAGATAATAAAACCGAAAAGAATTATTTTAGTCATCGCTCAGTGAGACGGTATGTGAGTCAACAAGCCCAGTCCTCTGCTGTTGGAACCAACCGTTTCAGAGTCTGGTACGTGGAATGTGGGCCGTAACTTTGGTTGACTGGTGCAGACATTTCAGCTGGAACACCACTACGTATTCAAGACGTTAATGATAATCTATCAATCTTTTCATAGCTTACCTTCACTTTAAAAGTCACAAGTGCCCTAGATCTACCAACATCTATTGACTGACCTCCTCACCTTCTCTTGGATTGTCACAGGACTTTTATTCTCTTAATGTAAAGCAGGTGCCTTCCCAAACCGCTGCGTTCTCTCTCTTTAGGCAAGCTTTGTGGGTTTTGTCCTAGCGATGACAGTGTAGGTGCTCACCTTAGATTTTAGCCACTGTAAACCCTAATTCCAATTTTGAAGTCAGTGTTGTGAGTATGGCTTATGTCCCACTCCTTAGTGACCTCAATTTTGTTATATTAAATAAATGTTACGTGTTTTTGTTCAGCTTTCCAAATTAGAAACAACTCCGTCAAACCTTGTGAACATGAGTCGCGCCAGGAGTTTCCCCAGGCCTGTAGTTCAGGTGGATGGCAATGCCAAAATACTGCAGTCCTAAGGATGCAACTGTCTGTCTTTATGGTGCATAAGAAAGCTGTGGCACGGAACACCTCAAGCAGTAGTGCAGAGACTGCACCGGGATTCTCTGTCACTGACTGCATCCTCTCACTTCTGAGAAACACCTCTGAAGTCACTGGCCTGGCTTTTTCAGCCTGCAGAACCGAGAGAGAGAAGCCGGTTCTTTGTGGTTGGTTAGCCACCTTCTGCAAAAGTGCTACTCTGGCACGAAAAGAAGAGTCTTTCTATAGCCAGTTCTGAGCATGAGCAACTATGAAGTATTTGTATGTGGGGAGGGAACACTTGGGTTCTGATAACTGTACGCTGTCAACTCTGTCGACGTTGTGGTAAAATGGCACATGGTTGTCTATGCTCAGTACAGTATGAAGACGAAGAGGAGCGGGAAATAAGTGCATTCAAAAGGCGTTTATGGATCCACAGACGCAAAAGCCCACATATGTATAAATATGCATACAGGTGTTTACTCACTGCTTGGGTAATTAATGAATTCCCTTCGCAGATCCCTCTGTAGTTGGTTGCATAAAGAGCTGCTTGCACGCTGAGAGATCGGCAGGAGGCCACTGGAAAGCTGCAGTTAAAAACATCATAGAACAGTTCAGCTGGGAGGGACCTCCAAGATCATCTACTCCAAAACCTTCCCCGAAGTTGGACTGACCTCAAAATGAAATGCCTATATGGAATCTAACACCAGTATACGAAGCTGGCTTCAAACCTTATCTCTGGCAGAGTATTTCATTTCATACGGCAAAACCTACCAGTAGATTAGACCGAGCCCCTTACAAAACACAGACGAGGAGACACTTTGGACTAGATTCAATTTTGGTCATTGTGATTGTCAGAGCTTCAATCCTTTGCCTCTCTACCCCTCCATAAAGCAGTACCGCAGAAGAGGAAGGGCTGCTGCCAACAGCTGTAATTTCAAGTTCCGTGGTCCAGTCAAAAGCCATGAAATGGGGACTGGTGTTAGGAGAAAGAGAGATTTTCAAGATTAAGATTTTGAAGATTCACTAATCCGTGTTTGCAGTGTCGCAGTGCTGGTAAAAGAAGTAATGTCTCCTAAATGACCAGGGAACCTGTCTGTCTGAGAGATGGGACCAAGACTGTCAAAGAAACTGATCTGATTTAATGCTCTCTGCCATTCGCTGGGGATTAAAAGACTGAGAGGGGAAAAGGGATCTCTCCTTTTTTTTCTGTCTTTCTTGTACCTTTTTTGGTCTCTTAAGGATTGGGCACATAAAAAATAAAATAAGATTTTTTCAAAAGGGATGTATACCTGATAAAGCCTATTAATCCCAAATGGTTTAGTTCCACAACAGACTGACAAGCACAAGAAAGACACAAAACTATCGTAGTTTGTAGTGCTATGTAAGGGAACAGAGTCAGCAGAAAGCAAGCATTATCCCCTCCAACATTTCCCATGCTCTCTGACTGTTTGCTCTTCTTCTCTATACTTTTGGCAAAGTAAATACAATTTGAATTATCTCTTCAGAATTAACATTGGCATTTAAGCTAAAACAAGTGCTGCCAGAGGGTATAATTGATCCATATCACAGAGACCCACAATGGGAGAAAATTAGAGATAAAGCGAGATGCTCCCAAACCGTGCGTTGCATCCCCCTCTAGCGACCAGCCTGCATGTGAACGGCGGCCGGGCTGGCGGAGCCTGCCCTCTGCAGCATTTCCTACCGGAGAAGTTACGGTTTGCTTTGGTGTTCAGTAAGGCACGAAGTTCATGGCATTCTTCCTGGGGATTATCAAAAATCTTCCTTTGTACACGCAGTTATTTGATAGGTGAAGAATGCAGGCTCCTAGAATTTATCGTCATTTATAATGTAGGCCAGCTTAGAGGATATATTCAGAATGGAACGCTTCGGTCAAGTTATTTAGTTACTTACAGGGGCAAAAAATCTCTTTTTATTTGCACAGCACACTATGAAATGCCCGCTTTCCATCTTAATTCAGGGCAAAATCAGAAGTTGCAATCTTGAAAAGTTCTGGAAACACCTGGGCTTATTTCCCAACCCACTGTACTAAATGAGTTTATTTCCAAGACCTTTGAGGCTTAATTTTTCTTGGGACATTAACCTACTTTCTGTCTGTACATTATCAAGTTTCTGCAAATGCCTCCATCCCAGCGTCCTTCTGTTAATAATTCTAACACTTAAGCATACGGATCTTAAGGATAAATCTGAGTGTGTAGCAGAAAATCAGCAAGTCCTTGAGCGTCTCGTCCCTCTTGTGCTCTTGTTTTCTTTTTAGGTAGTTGTGTTGAGATAATGGGGTTTGAGGAGATGACACAAAATGTCTGGAGTATTATAAAATAGGCGTAAGTAGAAGATTGCCTGAAAGGCTGTGTATGCATTCAGCATGGGCTCTTTAGACTTTCCGAACACGGTCGATTAGAGGAATTCTGTTTTGCAGGTCATTGTGATGACACGGCATTTGCACATCAATTCTGAGTTACAAATTTAAGGCATGTGCTGGGCACATGCAGGCTAAAAGCCGTCCAGAGAGGGCTCCGTTTTAGTAGCGTGGGTTGTGTCGTAGCCGTTTAGAAGATGAGTCCAGTACTGTCCAACAGCCTTCTGGCTCCTTCGGCATCAGAGCAAAGTAGCTGTCTCACCAGTGAGGAGCACATCTTTTCTTCCAAAACATGTGATTTGGTTCAGCCACAATTCTTACACCGAAGCAAGAATTTAGAGTCGAATGTCCTGTGTTACGAGGGAGTTCAGATCAGATCAACGCTGTAGTCCCTAAAGGCCGTTGCTGATTTGTTCCGTTGTCTTTTTCTGAAATCCTCATCCTGCCTTGTTTTAAATGTCACATTGTAAATTGGCTTCTGTCATTTCTCTCGGCGAGTTTATTCTGGAGAAAAACCCTGACTCCAAGTGAAAAATTAATATTAGTTAGTTGCGTTTGATTAATTAAATTATCAATAACCCTGTGGTTCTGAAGTTATACATTAACACTGATTATGCCCCCATCATGACCAACAGGTCTACTTATGTCTAGCACAGGCAGGCCAGGAGTAGAAATAAGAAGTGGTAGAAATTTTTTTAGCATCTTTTTTTCTTTTGTGGTAGATTTTTCTTTTAGCTTCCACAGCTGGCCTTTGGCAAATCACAGCTCGGCCCAGATTTACATTTGCTATGAGCTACAAACTGCTGAAATAGGAATACCAATGGGGTAACTGTTTCTTAACACTTCTACCACCAGAAGAAGCTATCTGAAGCTTCCAAATAAAGTTATGTCTTAGCTATTAGGTGCTACATCAAGCTGTTTTGCCAGAGATCCGGACTCTGGCAAACAAGCCCCTCCAGGCTGATTTGGGAAAGCAGTGAGTGGGCTGCAATTTGCCCCTCAGATCTGAGCTCAAAAACGAGCAGAAACACTGCCAAGAATTACCCTGCCCTGCCGCCGACCTCCACGAGTCCCGATGCTCCCTAAGCTAATAGACATGCGGCCGAAGCAAGACGCGGCCGTGCTCAAAGACCGATCCTCGCTTCCAGATCTCGTTAGCAGCCAGCTTTCTGGACTGGGACGAGAGTGCAGAGGAAAGAGCGGGACGGGCGGTGGTGGGGACTGCTGGTTGAACCGGAGAGCAGGCAGTGTGAAGACTATCGGTAACAAACACTCCCTCACCCAAACTGGAAACCAAAATTCCCACTGTGGCCAATCATGTTTGTGCATTTTAGTGTTCCTTTTCTTAATTTTTCAGGAAATAAATGCACAGCAAATTCTATATCCCTGGTGAGTGGCACATAAAACTCTGTGGAATAATGGCACAGGATGCTGCTTCTGCAGTCTGCTCCACCGGTGAGCAGAGCTCGCTGCATACCCGGCCAGACCGTCTGGACTTCTTTGCCCAAACTAGAGCCACAGATATGGCTGCACTTCAGAGGTGCCCAGCTCCGTCCCCGTGTATTAACCCCCTGGAAGCCAATGCACATGCACCTGAGCATGCAGAAAGGGGGTTGTGCTGTTGCAGCTTCTTGAATGCACTGTGAGAAATGGGCTCTCACTGCCTCCCCGTCCCGTCAGCCTGGGATGGTCTCCAGCGGTGAGGTGCAGCGATCGCAGGCGTGAGCAGTGCAGCTTCCCACTGCCCAAATCAACGGAACCGAATCCTGTCTGTCCCCTTGCCCTCATGAGACTCCTTCATTCAGGCAGTCACCCTGACTCAGGACCCCGTCCTTCTTGCCTGGCCTCTGCCCCCATAGGGATCAGGAACCAGGAGAGCTGGCAGGAGGCTGGGTCAGTCAGAAGATAGGCAGAAAGTGGCAGGGTGGTGACATGGTTTTTCTGTGTCCTTTACTGCCTTATTATCCAGTTTACGTCCAATGCCAGGCTCTCGTCGGGAGTGCTGTGCCAGTGCTTCTGGGGGGCTAGAGACCAGGTTTTGTCTGATGCACCCCCCAAGTGTGGGGACACATTCCCCCAGCATGTCCTGTCTGGCTGTGTGACCAACGAGAGTGTGCAGCCGCTCACCGGTGGCAGGAGGTCATCCCAGTCCTCAGCCTGGGCGCTGGCTCAGCCGTGCTGTCGGGCTGCCCGTGGGTCTCCTCGCAGAGGCAGAGGCTGCTGGGGGACGGGTCGGGTGGCTGGAGGGACAGAGTGGGCAGCCCTGTGTGCTCCTCCCTCTCCCGGCACCGCAGCTCACTCCTCACGGCCTTGGAGCTGGGGTGCGGGGGACAGGACTGATGGCTGAGGATTCGCAAGTTCAGAGGAACTGACTCTTGAACCCAGTGTGCGTTGGGTCATGGCAACTTCACCTGAATGTCTTGCCGCCTGGAGGGGAAGAAGATGCCCTCAGAAGAAGGTGCCCTCGGAAGGTGCTCTCAGAAGATGCCCTCAGAAGGTGCCCTCTGAAGAAGGTGCCCTCCAAAATCCAGAGTACCTTTCTGGTTGGCAATGGCCATGCAACTGCCAAGTGATGCTGGAGAAGTGAGGCTCTTGAGCGATGAGTTTCAATCAAGGTGCAATACTTGCAGTGACTTTAGAGAAGCCTCTGTTTTAAGCTCTATATATTGCTCTGAGGAAGAAATTCTTCCTCCTCATTGAAAACAGAAGTTGGGTACTTGTAAATGGCAGCCGCCTTAGAGCACAGCTCACACATCCGCTCCCCGACTGCACGGGCTGGAATAGTGCCACAGCTCTACGTGCTGAGATTCTCCAACTGCCGAGGTATGGATAGACGGAGACCCGTTGATCCTGGGACTGGTTCCAAGTCCCCTGGTATATTAGTTGAACTGAAGTCTCCCTGGAAATGCCAAATACATAGGGATGGCGTTTTCCCACTGTAAGTTCCTACACAGACAGAATTTCTTCTTATTTCCATTCTGCTTAAGCAGTAAAGTTAATGGAGACTCACCCTCGGTATTTTGATTTCTATCAGCACATATTGTTTCAAACATTAATTTCCAAGTCAACAGAAGGCATTTCTAAATGCTGACCCATGTGAAAGATCCCCGAGGTCGTTGCAGGTGAGCTGATACCGCCACACCAAACGCAGACCCGTACCCAGCGTGAGAAGACCGATCCCGGGCTAAACACGTTGGTGTGTGTCATGGCACTCTGCCCAGAGGACTTATCCCTGCCCCGAGGGTGTTCAGGTTGAGCATCCCCCAGAGCAGATATTCTGCTTGCAGGGCTGGGAACTTGTGTCTGCTCACTCGCATTCGATCTACTCTGAATCTCCAGAATTCAGGAGTTGGTACTTTTCTCACCTGCATCATCTAGTCTTTTATCTTTCAGTCCAAGTCCGAGAATAAAGTGCCCCCGAATGAGAATTCATTGTTTTCCAAGGGCAATGTTACTTTTTTCTCTTGCTTGAAGCTATCAAGGTGAAAATGTGTAATAAGTGCCCATTTGGTTCTGATCTAATCTGAATATCTTCCTTTTCACGGTTTCGGTGTTAGAAATACTCCATTTTGCTTTGGTTTGCTTATTTGCAGCTCTCCTGCCTACCTGCTCACAAGATGACACTTTTATAAAATGGATACGAAATATTTATAGTCTTATGTGGAAATCTTTTTGTAGTTATTTTGTTCATACTTGGAAGCTTACTTTGCAAAATGCTCTGATTACCAGAAAGGCTGCAGACATAGGTTTCCTCCCAGGCGTTATCCATATCCTTCACCATCTTTGAACAAATAATATGTAAATAAAGCTGAATTTTCTTCGCATTACCTTCAATAAGTGGGTTTAAACCACCACACAAATCTCATAATTCCCCGCTCTGATTCTAGTAGATTTAGGACAAATCCAGTAGATTTAACTTTAAGCCTCCAAATGCCTCTGCTGACAGTCTAAGGTAAAGTTCTCGTTACCCAATCCTTTAAATTCACGGAGACCTGCAGTTGCTATGGTTTCAGAGATTCCACAGAAATCAAAACACTTTGATAGGTGTCAGTACAAGTAATTATCTTTGAGAAATGATTTCGCTGATCTCTGGATGTCCTGACAGAGATTGCCCCATACGTGTGCTGACCAAACAGGAATTTTCCTGCATTTATTCCTTTCTTCCTAACTCCAGAAACTGCCTGGGGCAAAGATGAAGACCTTATATTGAAATAAAAATCCAATATGTATGTCCAACATGAATATCCCATTTTCCTGGGATTTCTTGCTCTCTGCAGTTCGGTTAGAGACGTGACCGTGAGCCCCCCCCGGCCTCTCCCATGCTGCGCAGCGTTCCCGTGCGGAATCCTGCTGGGTGGAACCACAGCTCCGGCCACAGGCACCAGCCAGCGCCCCAGATCGTTTCTTGCTTCTGTTCATAGTTGCAGCCACCAGTCTCCAGGGTTGCTGCTTTCATCAGAGGGAGCTTTGGAAGGAGATGCCACCACGAGGTTCCACTACCACAGTCAAAATGCGATTTTTGCAAGTGTAATTTTTAAGGATAAATGGAAAATGTGGTTCTTTTGATGTCCAGTAATGAAGCGTACTTTATGCTTGCGATTACACCCATCAATCAGTGACAAGGAATGTGAATTTCAGGGACAACAAGGTGAACAGTAAATATTCATTAAGCGCTCCTGACTTATTAAGCAGATGGCAATCCCGCACGTTGCCGGGGGCTCGGCTGAGGTCCGGCGTAAGTTCGCACACACCACCCGCTGGACTCCGCTGGCTCTCAGGGGCGTCATCCAAAGGGACGCCGTGGAGCTGGACAGGAGTGGAGGCAGGGCTGAAGCCGAACCTCTGGCCACCGACAAACCTCCATGAGCGCCCGCAGGGAGGAGCTTTCATCCTAGGCGCTGAGATAAGCTACAGGATGAACGAGCTGTCTTCTTTTCGTAAACAAAGGGAGATAGTCTGAGAAATAAAGTACCTTTGTCTCATGAAGGTATCATTTGCATTATTAACTGTGGTTATTAAATTGAAGAGGATTTACCATTGTATCATCATTTTTTTCCCCAGCCTAATGGATTTCTTATGGCTTCCAGTGATCCATTCTATATGGACTCTTCAGATCGGTTCCTTCCCTTCTATATGTCAGCATAAATCGGGAATTACCGCTGTGAACTTACACTTACATAAGCCTTAAAAGAGAAAAGAATCAGTCTCTGCAATTTTATATAAAGGCCATCACTGGGTTTATATTCGAATACCTTCTTTTTTGCTTCATCACTGTGATTCAGTGCACATATTGAATAAAGCTGGTGTACTTGATCTATAACTAATTACAGAAATTGTTTTGCTCTACTATTGATTAGAAGCTGACATTCTCATTTGTGAAGCTGCTTCTCAGAGTTAATCTGTACTTTATAACAATAATTCTGAGCTGTAGCTAAAAGCAGTTTATCTATAGACGTTTATCTACTTAAGCAGGTGATTTGAACTCCTCGAGATTTTAGCTATGAACCAAAAACTGTAAAATTTTCACCATCTTTAAGACACTATTAAACAATTATCTATAATATTTTTTTCTGCAGTCACAACATTCTCCTGTACGAGGATGGCCATGCAGTTGTTGCTGATTTCGGAGGTAGGGAATTTTTGTGAAACATTTATAAATTAACCTCTAATTCTCTAAAACTAAACCTGTGCTGACTGAGAAAATGCTGAGGAGGTTGCTCTTCGTTTTGTTATCATGAGAGGGCACAAAAGGCTCTAGGGCTGAGAACCGCCCTGGGGTTGGTCTCCTCTGGGTTGGAGGTGCCGTGCAGTAGCCCGGCGGTCAGCTGAGGCGGCCGCCCAGGTGACAGCGAGCTGGGCGCATCCCGGTTTGAGTGAGTTCTAGTGGTGGGTTGGAGGAAGAAGTTGAGTGAAAATGCCTGTAAGAGAAGATGCGCGCCCCGCTTTGATGGCAAGCGCTCAGGATCTGCGGACGGTGTTACTGTGCAAGGCTGCCTGGTGGAAGCCCAGCCCCGTGGCGATAGGACAGGTTTCTTCCATTTTAGGTAGAAGAGCAGAATGTAGCTCATTATTTGAGCTATGGAGCTTAGTAACTTTGTGTTCAAACTTAGACTAGGTTGTACTTTACGAATCTGTATTTCGTGCATTGTCTTGGCGTTTAGCAGTCAAGCTCCACAGGAATGCGTTCTGCCTGGTGCAAGGGTGCAGTTCAGGGCTCGGACCCAGCTCCTCAGGAGCTACGTGACTTAAGGCATGGCCAGTGTCACTGCGCGCTATCACCATGATGCGATCAGCAGAGGCGCGTGGACATCAGGCGCATGCTTCAGTGTCTTTCTGGTATGTCAGAGGTGCCCAAGTCCTGCCTGGGGTCTTATTTATGTATCACGACGTGTGCATATACCACCGTCACTGTATTCGTGCAAGATCTCCTCACTTCTGGGTGGGCTGCGTTTCTGGCATTAAGACTGACAGGCTCCTGTGGCATCGCATTTTAATGCAGGGCTCAGTGAGCGTTAGCTGTGAATCTGTTGTATTCACCAGTACAAATCACCGTGAGGTCACAGATCCTGCGCTGGGTCCTCAGCTGCTGTAAACTGCTCTTAGCGTCGGTGGAGCTTGGTAGATTTGTGCCAGTGCTGAATTCGGTGTGCAGGCTTCGGAAGCCTTGTTCTTTGTACACCTCCTTGCTGGAAAGCAGCTGTCACAGTTCTCCTGGACTCTCAAAACCCCAGAGTTATTAAAAGAAAAAAAACAACTTTACCAAGACTTTTGTATGAGGTGGCTATCTGTATTGGCTTGACAGTAATTTTTTTTTGTTGTTGTTCTGTGTATTTCAGAATCTAGATTTTTGCAGTCTCTGGATGAAGACAACATGACAAAACAACCTGGGGTTTGTCTCTTGCTTTGTTCCACACAATCAGTATAAAACACACAGTTTAGGAGAAAATTTCATTAGAAATATTTGTGTTGGAAAAGATGAACTGGTATAGTATGTTATCTCTCTTAATGTTTCTTTGTGGGTTGTTTTGTTATATAGTATCTGCAACAGAAAATAATGCTTTATAAGGTTGTCTTTGGAGCTCTGTTGTCCCCAAAATCCTTAGTAAAGTGTCATTTTTTCAATCCACCCTTCCCCACTCACATACGTGTGTTGCTGGCAGGTGGTTCCTGTTTCTAACAGGGAGTTAGTTGTTCCACACTGATTTTCTCTCAGAGGTCCCTTCTCCTTCACAAGGCTATTGCTCAAAGAGTCACCTCTGCAAGACAGCGTTGTTGTCTTCGTCAGTTTTGGTCCAGATGCGTTCTGTGTGTCGCTCCGTGGCCATGCAAGTTTGCACCCCCATAATGGCTAATTGGGGAACGGGCAGGTGAAGCTAAACCCAGGCTTTGGCAATCATCTTTTTAACCAATTGTAATTGCCACTCCCTGTGAGAGGAGCGAGTACTGCTGCCACAGCCCTGGCTCCCGCCAGGGTTTGGTGACGTCCCGCTCAGAAGGGCTGTCTGTAAAGGATGTAGATTAAGTTACTGAGGTGCAGGGAATCTGCAAAAGCCCCCAAACTCATCGCCCCAGTGTGAGGCATCCCCTGTGGAGCAGCCTCACAACTGGGCTTCTGCAGGCAGTGGTGAGATCCCAGGAGAAGAGGCACCAGCCCAATGCAGTTGTCGTCAGTTTGTCCCTCTAGCAGCTGGAGCAGCAGGGAATCGGTGTTACACGGCGTGCTCAGACCTCACGGTGTGGGCTCCAGGCTCCGAGGCTGGGTGCTCTGCTTTGCTTCTAGCACTGCTCCCACGCTTAAAGCCTGAGCAGTCTGGCCTTACGGGGTTGAGACAGCCACCGTGCTAGTGCTGTTGTGTATAGTGTGCAATAATATACTGCTTAGATTTTGCAAGCTAGGTGAAATTTTTTCTTTACAAACTTAGCAGTTATTTATGGGGCAAGGAGGCAATGGAGGCAAGGAAATAAGAAAAGAAAGGAAAACAAGATGCATATATGAGGAAGTAAATGCTTAATGAATTATTGATGTTTCCTGGTGTGCAGAACCTGCGCTGGATGGCCCCTGAGGTGTTCACCCAGTGCACGAGATACACCATAAAAGCCGACGTTTTCAGCTATGCTTTGTGCCTCTGGGAGCTCTTAACAGGTGAAATTCCATTTGCTCACCTGAAACCAGGTAAGATGCTTAAAGGATTAATATTTACATTTCTTTGAACTAGAGAAGTAGATACACTGTATAATATTAACCAATATTTTGCTGTTAAGTGCTAAGATTATGCTTTCAGTGAAAAGCACGGAACTATCCCACTACAGTTGCATCTATTACTCACTACAGACCTACTTAACTTACCATTCCTTATCCAGTTCTGGGATTATGAACAAGTCACTCGAATTGTAGCCCTTTAGTCTCTCACATCGGTGTTGGGATTGTAAAGCCATTCCTTGAGACGTTTCTTCCTTGAGCATGTTCCTGTGTAGCTTAAGAAAGCACCTGGAAACCCTTGTGGGGCAGAGCAGCCACTCGGCACTTCCAGGGCTGCACTTTGCACTCCCTGAGACTTTGCCCCTTGATGCCTGCTGGAAGTTGTTAGGGGCTGGGAGCCCCGCGGGACGCGGTACAAGCCATGGCAGGTAGCGAGGGAGGGTTTGGAGCCCCGGGCACTGGCACCAGCCCCCGCAGTCTGCCCTGGGTCGGAGGTGGGCCCGTGGCCGTGCCGCTCTGCGGCTCTCTGCGCGTGGGAGACGGCCTCGGACATTTCACTCCAGCGACCGAAACAGCTGCGAAACCTGGGGGATCTTTTCTTGGGCTTTAACTGGTTTTGGGGTGCAAAGGGAGCAGTTGCTGGGGGAAGAGATGAGCAAAGTTGGTCAGATGGATTTCAAATAGATTTTCTAATGTTTGGAGAAATCATGCCCTGTGGCAGCATTTTACCTTGAAAAAGGTAAATTTCTCGTAGTTCATACAAATGTTTATGCCCAAGAAGAACATAAATATCAGTAACAATGAGTAATCCTTTGGTGCTTATACGTCTGTCTCTGTGTATATCTGTATGTCTAATTCTGTTTCTTAAGCGCTTATCAATATGCTATTCCCTTATTAGGTCAATTGCTTTATAAATGACTCAAATACTAAATAAAATCTAACGTATTTTTCTCATTAGGGCATTGCTCCTGTCTTTTCAAAGTCATTTTTGATACATGCAAAGTTTTACTTATTGATTCCTTCCTTGGTTTGTTTTTTCGTTTCCCTTGGGGGAATCATTAAATAAAGATTCATTTTTCTGCTATTTTGAGATTATTCCTCTATTGAACTCCCTTGGGTGCCTTTGTGATGTTCAGACAGTCAGTCTCTCGCGTGCAAAAGGCAGCTCCCATAAATATCATCGGCAATTAACGTGCCGGCTTTGTATCTGACCTTCTACGCTGTGCTAGCTGCGTTTCATACCGCTCTATTTCTGACTGCCGAAGCGATGCAGAAGCCAAACAGCTGACTCAATTCTGCTTCAGGTTCTAGAAAGAACATCCCTTTACCTGTGAACCTGAGTTTCAGGTCTGAATCGTTTTGGTGTTTGTGTTCTCTCTCCGCTGGTCCTTGTTTCACGGCCATTTAACTGAGGATCAAACCGTACGTCCCTGGGTGCAGTTCCAGTACACCAGCACCCGTATTATCAAAGCCTTCTGTGAGGACACCATTTCTAACGTTAATCTCCATTAATTCTGAGTTAACCATTTCACTCCCTTCAAATTACGGTCTAGATAGGACTAGAAGTCTCGAGAGGAGCTAAAGCTCACTGGGAGCATCATAAATGAAATAAAAGGCATTTAAAAAAGGCATAGGGGGTACTCTTTTTCTCTCACACTCTCCTTTTTCTTTTTTTTTTCTTCCCCCCCCCTCCCCCCCCCCCCAAACGTTTCCCTTTCTCCTGACTTCCATGGGCTTGCTGGCTTTTTGTAAAGAGAAAGGGAAGCATTTTCTGCCCCTTCTCTCTTTGCTGGGACACTGTGCCTCGGGAAGGGCTCTTGCCTTGCCCTCCCCCTCAGTGATGGGCCCTTCCTCGCCTCCAGATCGCCAAGAGGTTGTTTGAATCCTGTCATAAGACGCATTTCCCAAAGACCGTGTTGGTGCCCACAAGAGTGGGGATGGTTTTCCAAAGTGCTTGGGTTTGAACCGGGTCTGTTCTCCCTCAAGTGAGCCCGCCTGGCACCTGACCTGGAGTGTATCTTCCCCCCTTCCATGGATAAGGAAATGGAGACTTTGTGTGCGGTCACAAAGCAGGTGATTTTTCAGATGCAACCGTCGTGGTTTACAGCTGGTTCCTTGTCTCTGTGGTACCTCAAACTGTTCTGCTTGTGAAAGATATATTTGCGCACAAAAAAAGATACTGAAGGTGAACTTCTGATTTATATACATATATTCAGTAAAAAGCAGCTTTGAGGGTGTTGTGTGTTTTATAGCCTATATAAAAGTCCCACATTTAAGATACCTTTTCAGACAACGACTGTTCAGTTAAATACAAATCCCATATTCTTCTCAAAGTATGTATTTCAAGGTGAGGCGTTTTCTTTATGAAAATTTTGTATGCTATCTGCAGAACGCTAACTCTAGTTATGCATCGCTGGCTTTTTTTATGGTTACCTTTGTGCAGGCTTAGAGGTCCACAAACCATTCTGGTGAGGTTCATTGAAATAATTAGGTGTCGAAAAGGGAATACGATGATAGCATTTGATTATAATGAAAACTAGATGTCATCCATTGAACTAAAAGTAGTCACCCTGTTAAAAGCAATTCCATGTTCTCTGCTGCACCCAGTACAGGATCCGATTATACGAGAGGCGCACTGTACTGACCAAGAGATCCATTCAGCAGGTTTCTATTTGATGAATAGGAATAAACATTTTTATAGGTAATGAATCAAAGTCACCTCTTAATCTACCAAATAGAACATCTATTAAACCCGGTGTGTTCCTGAATTAAATCACTTCATTGTTAAGTCAAACGTAATGCCTTTGAGGTCCCCATCATGCAGTCCCGTGGAACCAAAGCCTGCAGCATGTCGTCTGGTTAGTAAGGAAACCAACTGAATGTGCTCAAAATCACCTGTAAAACAGACAAAATGGGGAAAAAAAAACCAAAACAAAACACCAAAACCATAAAAATGATGGTTTTGAGAAGTAACTGGAGAATGCAGGACTTTATTAAATTATTTATATTTATTAAATATAGAGACTACTTCTTTCCTGAGGTTTTTACAGTCTGAGGGATTGCATATACTTCAAATAGAGCAATTAGGCAGCCAGTTGGTAATTAATTGTGTCATTATCAGATCATTATATTATTAAGGCCCAGGCTACACTGAAACCAGTTTAGGAGCCAGCCGGGATTCACCGGCAGGCTGGGACGGGGCGAGCGTGGCGCACAAGTCGCGCACAGCGGGCACAGGAGCTGCCTTTCTCCCTCACACACACCCCCCCTCAGCAGGACTGGGCTTGCGCAAGCAAACGGAGGAGGTTTTGCAGCTCGGGGCAGGTGGAAGCTGTGTTTGATCTTCATCCTTGTTGCCGCTCATGCCTCGTTGCCACATCCTTTGGGGGCTGTGTGGCTGGGACACGGGTGCTTCAGCGGGTGCGCTGGTGTGTTTGTTGCCCCCTTGCTCAAGCTGTAGTCGAGATGGGTGGGTCTGCCACCAAGTCAGAAACCCGGGAACGGTTCCCAGGCTGATCCCATCCCGTTTTCCTGAGAACTGTGGCTCAGTTCTTTATTCATGCGCTATGTATCTCTCATGTATGCTTGCATGAGGCATGACTGCAAAGGCATCCGTCTGTGCTCGAGGCACAGTCTGCACGTGGAAGCAGACATTGGCAGCTACATGGAGAACAATCTTCCATTTAAAAGACATTTTGGAAGGCCCGGAGGGCAAGAGGACACCCTCTGATATCTGAAGATCCTCTTCCTTGGCTGTCTTCCACAGGTGGCATTCTATTTACACCTGTAGAACTGTCAGCGTGTAAGCTTTGGGTAGAGTTTTGTGGGGAAACACGGGGATGTAGAGGTCTGGAAACGATAGGTGTGAAACTAGATTGAGAAACTCAACCATTGCATCCCACGTAGCAAAATTATTGCAAAGATGACACTTGCACAAGGAAAAGGCACGTTACGATCATAAACATGCAGGTATCCAATATAGGAGATGTCAGTTAACATTCTGCAGTTACTACAGTTGTTTCCCTGGTCCGTAAGCGAGAACAAATTGAAATAACATTTTTTGCAGGTAGTTTGATTGGCAGGTAGTCATTGACTCCTCTCATGGTTTACAGTTGCTCTCACCCCGGAGACTGGCAGGATCGGACCAGCCAGTCAAACAGAAAACACTCGTAGTTCAAGGGTATCACGTAGTAGAGCTGGAAGGCATCGCTAAGTTCAGGGGCTTTTCATTTTGATCGCTTGTGAGAAAAATGTATTCTTGTCATTTAATTCAGCCATCCTAAGATACTTCTTAACAGATATATTTTTTTAGCTGAAGAAAATGCCTACTGACAGTGAAAGGAGAGCCCAAAAAATAGTGACACAAACAAACTTTGTAAAGTATTATAGAAGTGTACAGAGGCACACGGTGTGTTTTTTCCCTTTCTTTTTCTAATCCTGACCCCATTAAACTGATGGAATAAATCCTATTAACGTTGATAAGACGAGATTTTTGCCAATAGGTAATATTTCACTTACATTACCTTGGGCAGAAAAAATGGAGCGCTTTTCATTGCTATCTTGGTCTGATTTGCATTTGCCCCTTTTCACAGTGTCTGCTAGGCACAAGATGAACCCGGCAGTGTCTGAGTCAGGGCTTTGAAATCTTGTCGGAGTGGAATCACGATTCGGCAAACTGCACTCTCCGCTCCTGGCTACACAGAGCCGCAGTATCACCGGATTGCTCCGATATCAACATCCTGCAACAGCATTACGCAGACAAAAGCCGCTATGAGGACAGACAATGGCTGAAATTAATCTGTTCTTATGATGAATACTGTGATGAGAATGGGATATAGTTTTAAAAAAAATTAGACCATTCTTGTTACAATCTCATGTTTGCAATCTTATAGTTCCCTGCAATCCCACACACTCTGATTGCATCGTTTTAAAGTGTCAGGCAAACAAAGGATTTTACTTAGCTTTCGATATGAGTTGAAAATACGTTTGTTTTGACTTGAAAAAACTTTGCTCAAAAGGAACAAGAGGGATTAACCATGTATTTGGATTCACTGAACAGGTAAACTCCATTAGGAAAACGTTTTGGCAATTTTGTCTCAGTCAGCAGTGGCTTGCACTTATAGAAAGGCCCTCGTTAGATTTCTACTAAAGAAACACTTAGACTTAATTTTTGTCTTAGACTGTACAGAACTAGCCATGGGTTATTTTAAGGGTCAGTTACCAATTTATCTGCAACTGGAGTATGCCTGTCACCCTGTCTTAATGATGGAGATAATTTATGTTTTTAAAAGTGAGTTGAAAGTTAACTCATTTCTTCCTCCAAAGGCTTTTTTTTTTTTTTTTTTTTTTAGGGTTTAAGCTAAATTAGGTTCTGTTCACCCTTGCTGAGTCTTAACAGCAGTGTGTTTCCAGTCAGGGTTACAGATTGCCTCAGCTCTCTTTACCCCCACCAGGGACTGGAAAGCCTCTTTTAAGCAACAGGTTTGTTGGTTCGGCGTTTCCGTACCTGCTGGGGTGTTTCAGTGGGGAACAGGCCGTGTTTGCTGGGAAGCCGTGCGATTGCTGCTAACGGGTGTGTGTGGGGCTGTTCTCTCACAGCGGCGGCGGCGGCGGACATGGCCTACCACCACGTGCGCCCACCCATCGGGTACTCCATCCCCAAGCCCATCTCCGCCCTGCTGATGAGGGGCTGGAACGCCTGTCCCGAGGTGAGTGTCCCTGCCGCGCGCCGACCCAAAACGGGCGTCTCTGCTTTGGCCAGCCACACACATCTTGTGGCACTGGGTAAGGTCTGGCGGAGCAGCCCGCTGGACACAGAGGGGGCAGCTCCGCAGCAGTGCAGGGATCCCATTAGTCCCCACCGTTAATCGCCCCCAGTGATGACCCCTCAGACTTTCTCTAGACGACGGCACGTTCTGAGTAACTGCACGTGGGAGCAATTTGTGCAAACATCATCCAGGCCGTGTAGACTCTACCAAGCTTCCCACTTCTGCTGGGCTGAGTTTGTCACTAACACACCTCTGCCTCCGGGCAGGGCTGTCGGCATTGGAGATGCCATAACAGTGGACCAGAATTTCCCTGCTCTTTTGAAGAATCGCTCCACCAGAAAATTTCTTCACTGTCTTGTAAAGATGGTAGTTTTAATTACTGATGCAGGTTTAGTAGAATGGTCTAGCCAAAGACAGAGAAGCCACATCCACAGAAGATGGAGCTCACTGAAAGCACGTCATGATAGCGTAGAAGATAAAAGATAAAATGCTGCGCCTTTTGAAAGCTCAGAACAGGTCCTGCAGTCTGGAGAAGAGAGAGGGAGCGGGAGCAAGCCTCGGGGGCCAAAGGCTGCGTGAGCAGCAATAACAAACGCAAAGCCATGATCAACCCAAGCAATAGGAAGACTGAAAAGAAGCTAAAAAACCCAACCATTGGGCTATCGTGTTTTGTTTTGCTTCCCAGCAGTCTTTGGCCAAGCACGGACTACGCCTGACTGTTCTGAGCCCGGGAGCTCACGTGAGATCTCAGCCCCAGGTTGCGTGGCCGCAGGCAGCGGTATGGCCACAGGCAGAACCTGTAAGACGAAAGAGGGGGTGTTCGAGGACGGCTTTCGGCAGCTGCACAGAAATGAGGGTCAGCACACAGGAAAACGTGTTCCCCCATGTCAGCCAGAGAGGGAAACGTAGGTGACGAGCGTGAAGTGTTCTATGGGATCTGAGGAGAGAACTTGCACAGCTGCAACTGTGACGGGTTTTTCAGTCTGTCTGATTATCCCACCCAACTCAACGGCATTAAAGAAAAAATTTGCAAGTGCTCCCTTCTGAGATTGTAACATGGCGGATAAATAACATCATTGGTTTATGTTGGCTTCTGCTATTTCTGCGCTAAAGAGAACGTGAACTAACTGAAGCAAGGTGGCAGAACCCCGTCACCCTCAGACTGGTAGCCTTCAGGGCCACAGCAGGATTTAATGGTGCTTGACACCACCCGCAGTAGAGGGACAACAGTGACCCTCCCCTGACTAGGCTTTGTCCTTGTATCTCTGTCTTTGTATTGAGTGTCAAATCTCCCAAAGTGGGGCTGATAACCAGCACTTTTCCAACACTACGTCCCAGCTGTATCTCCCGGATGGATGGATTGTGCACAGATATGCGTGTTTGCACAGGAAGATGCAGATTTTGGAGTGTGGGGGCGCCTGTGCTGGCTGAGATGAGTCGGGGCCGTCCTACTGACAGTGTCGCTGTTCTGGCACTTGTAGAGCGTAAGAACGATGGGTTTGTTCATAACTTCTGGGCTTTGGCAGTGTTCCTTGCTGATGGAAAATAGCAATCAGACAGATGAATGTCATCTCTGTGAAGCATTTCTCACAGAGGACCATGGAGATGGGTAGGTCCTTTCTATGCTTCCACGTGTCAGCCGGGCAAGGGTCCCCCTGTGCTCTGTAAAGCATCTTTGCATGCGCGCTGCAGCCATGGCACCGCTGTTTTTGCATGTGGCTCTAAACTGCCTGAGAAGTCAAGAAATGCCCTCCAGAGACTGGGAATTTTGGAAGGTTTGCGTAGAAAATGTCCCACCATGTGGGTCAGCTGCTTTAGGAAACACATTGCAGGGAAAGGCTTTGTGTTTGGAAACGTTGTTGGTTGGTGGGTTCGTTGGTTGGTTGGTTTCCTGGTGCATTCTGGCACTGGAGGTCTTCATTGATCAACATGGAAGTTCCATTTCTGATGAATGGGAGCGGATTTTGGAACCTGTGTAATTTTCTGGTGTTACAGGAGCCTTGTTTCTTACTAAAGCTTCATATCACTGAACCAGATGCCCTGACTTTGAATTTCCTACTGGAAACAGGGTCCTGGGTTTGTGCCCTGGAGCCCCTTTCCTAGTTAGCCTGGCTTAGAAAGACGCGTTATCACGTGCCTAACCTGTCCTTGTCCTGGGTATTTGAGAGTTTCTTACCGGGTTTAGGGGACTAACGCACATGCTTAAGCGCTCTACCAAGGCAGTGGGACTCTGGGCAACGGGAGCGGTGGGCTTTGCCCCCTGCTGTGTTCCTTATGGCTGCGTACGCAGTATGGCGGCGTGGGAATTGCAGATAAAATGTGTTTGCAGCACAGGGTGTAGCTAGTTCATTTCATTGTCAGTTTATTTATTGTTATTAGTGTTTTCTGGATTCTTGAATATACTCTTGTCTTTGCACTTTACAAGATAACGTTAGGGCGGGGGGGGTGGTTTGGTTTGTTTTCGTGTAACTGTAAAGTAGCTGCTAATAATCATCAGCAGGTAACTCGCATTCTGTTTAAATTTATTAATGAGATGTCGTATTAAATTGTTGACTTAAGGAAGCACTATGTAATGGATATAGTCACTGTATCTTGTTAGCATTTCCACAGCTCATTTAGCCCCACTAAAGAGAAACCATCTTTTTAGAATCCGAATGCACTTTGTTACTCGCCAGTATCCCTGCGACAGCACTTAATCTTGCAGATGTTCTGGAGCTGCATGGTAGAATTATGAGGCAATTGATAGCTCAATAAGCCAGTGGAGGGCTTGAACTTTGCACAAGCTGTGGGCAAAAACTTATTAAACTGGGCTTCATTAAAGGTGTTTTGCTACCATTCTTGGTTACAGAGGGTTTGAATGACTTCTGAGGGCCCTGGCACAGTCTCAGGAGGGCACTGGGCAGAGAAAAATAAAGCAGTGTTATCACCCTCTCGTCAGCGTTTGAAGGTTCGCTGTGCAAAACTCCCGGTACAAATCTCGTGAAGTGCTGTGCGGTCACTGCAGAGATTAGCAGCAGTCCTTTCCAAGGCCCTCACCGAGTTATCTGGTCTGTATCGGCATCCCTGGCACAGCGGTGTCTCCTGGGCGAACCGCTCCGGAGGGACCGAGTGCCGGTAGGGGAGCACCAGAACGAGCAGAATGAGCAGAATATCTAGGAGATAAAAAGCATCACCGTATCGATATCCATTTTACAGCATCTCACTGTAGGTGCATAAACAAAGACGTTTACTTGTGAGAGGTTATTTGGTAGGGGAAAGTGGTGAATTTTGGGGCTCAATGAGTGTTCACAGGTCAGAATTCTCCAAGAGGTTTTCTCAGTTTAAAAAAAAAAAAAAAAAAAAAAAAGAAGCAGAAAATGGAGTGTATCTGTATGGATTTTGCTGAATGTCTATGCCTTACCTCCAAATTTGAAAATTTATCCTTTTATTTATCTTTAATTTCATTCAGGGTTCATCCCAACTGAAAACTTGTTCCCATGTGTCATGTCACTTACTATTTATCAGGCACTTGAACATCTGGTTCCCAGAAACTTTTGACAGTGGTTGTTTCCAAAGGCAAACTGATGACTAGAAAATTAGACAGTGCCTCTTAAGCAGCATTTTTCATTAGCTATTTTAATTTGTAAGCTTTAATTAGAGTCAAAGTATTTGCCATAGTACCTGGGGCTTAGTTCCGTAAAGAAAATAAACATTGTTTTAGTTTCATTAAGTACAACTCTAATGTTACAGTCATTTCTTCCGTGGTCCCCGATGGGCTCATCCGACGGGCTCCAGTCAGGGGCAGGAGGAGGACGGGGACCCTCGCTACCAGCAGGAGCAACACCAGCCAGGACACTGCTGGGGACACCAATAAACACACTTTTCTCCCTCCCTGGAACTTAAAATGGACTGGACATTTTCTTTCTTACCCTCTTGCGACAGAAAAGCAGTTACCACCCATTGTGTTACCGTACTTTCTCACAGAGGGCTAAAACCTGAAGTTTTATTTGTGCGTATTATCCCTCTGCTGTCGCTCATGGATGTGAGGGCTGCAGGACTGTCCTAAAGCTCTTAAATTGTGCCTACCTCTTGCAGGCATCTTTGTTGAGGAAGACGTGGGGATGGGAATGAGGAGCTTGTTTAACAGTTGCTTAATTCAGATATTCCCAGTCCTCCTCTGTCAAACACGCCGTATGCAATGCTTCAGTTAAGCCTGAACTCGCCTGGGAAGACTGTGCCGTAACCTGGAGCAGGGCATTGACCGGCAATAACAAGAAGGAGGTGTATTTGCCATCCCCTCTGCGGCCTGGCCCTGTCCCTGGCACGGCCTCCACGAGCTCCTGTGCCACACGGAGCCCACCCAGACGCAGCCGTGGCCGGAATGCGCTGGGCAGGTGGTGGGGAGCGGCGGCGCGTTGCGGGGCGAGTCCACCCACCAGGGAGGGACAGGGTGGCCGAAAGTGCTTGTCCGCTGCTCTTCACCGCTCTGGCTGCCTGCAAAGTCTCGTTTACGGGCAAGGAGGAAACACACCGAATATATAATCAGAGACAAGGATTTATAGTTGGTATTTTTGTAATCTTATGATCTAGTCGTTAACTAGCTTAAATCTAATTGTTACAGAAAAAGAGAAGAATAATGCAGTTGAAGTTGTTATACACACACTTAGTTGCGTAGCTTAGTGCTGACCTTGCAGCTCCCATCAGATCCCCCAGCAGACTGAAAGCGATGCCATGAGATTCGGAGAAAGGGAAATGGAGGGGAGCTGTGATTCGTCACCTGTCTGTGAGTCAGTGGAATCACGGAAGGTATGTCCCCCCTTCTGTTTCTAATGCAGCTCCGCTTTTTCTGTGGTGTTCACAGGGGAGACCGGAGTTTTCAGAAGTAGTCGCCAAGTTAGAAGAATGCCTGTGCAATATTGAGGTAAGGACCTGATATTGAGGCAAGGCCGTCGGTGCCTGCGCTGTGGGTCGGGAAGAGCAGCAGCAGCCGGGGAAAAGCGGCTGTGGAGCCTGTGGGCTGTGGGAGCTGCTGGGTGCCGTTGCCGGCCAACGCGCCGCTGTCAGCAGCGGTTTGTCGGGGGGCGGGAGGAGGCAGGGACCAGACACCGCCGCGAGTGTTGTGAGCTACTCAGAGAGGGCACGAAGGGAGCGCGACCAGGGCCGTGGGGAGCCGCTTCACGGTACTCCTGGGCAGGATCTTTCGCTCCCATCCGTCCCGTGCAAGGCTGCTGGTTTGAACAGAAGAAAAGACAAACTGGCCAAGGCCCTTGGGAGACAGGTGAAAAGAGCGAACATAAGAAGGACAAATGCAAAGGCGATTCCTGCTTTGGACTGTGGCTGTGACACAGACGGATGAGACAGCCTTCAGCCTGGTGTAAGACACGTGGTCAAACAGAAAGTAAATGATTCAGGGCTGCAATTCCTGAAATTACATTTTCTCTGTGTGTTCGTGTGTGTGTATGCATGTAAGAGGGTTTTAAAAAAAAAAACAAAACCAAAAAACAAACCCTCCTTTTAAAATGTGTCGCTGCTCTTGAGTTTAAGGGTCAGAAAAGACACCCATAATCTATTACATCTCTCCATGTTCTGACTGCAACTGGTTGCTCCATGCGTAGGTGGAAGCTATTAAATGTAAAAAAAGCGTGAAGCACTGTATTGCGAGAAACTGTGTCGTCTCATGGGAGACCTGGCTTCTATGATACGTGGGCAGCAGAGCATGCAGGGAGAAATCTGGGGTGAGAGCTTGCATACCAAAAGAAAAAAAGAAAGCATTATTTCACTGGGGAGTTAGACCAAAGCTCCACAGTGTCCAGGGCAAAGCCTTGTCTGAGAGGAGCTTTAAGGAACGAGATCTCTAGTAAGTTAAGTACTGCAGCCGACGAAGGCTGGAGGTAGAGAGTTTTCTCTCTCCACCTCCCCCCGTCTCCTCTCTTTTCTCTTCTCCTCTCAGCAAATCATTTCTGCTCCGTTTAAGTGTCTCTGAAAGCAGGAGTGGCAGAGACATTTTGTGCCAGCAAGTCTCGGTCCCCACTGCTGCAGGTGCCTGTGTGCGTGGTGGGTCCGTACGTGCAAACACACGCGTTGGTGTGCCAGCCCTGCAGTTACGTGGCCCCGTAGTCTGAATTCTGGCCCTGGGGCTCTCGGGCAGGAGGGCTGCGACAGGGTGGCACTGACGCCTTCCCCGGACAGACGGGAAAGCCTGGGCCGGTGGCTTCGCTGGGAGGCAGCGATGGCTCCAGCTGCACAGCGAGCACTGGCGAGCCAAATAACTCATGGCTGAGCTAAAGCATGTCTTCTGGAAAGCCACCCACCCCAGCTTGAAAACCCCAGGCAATGATGGATTGACCGCTCCGTTTGGCAGGCAGCATCCAGTTCTCCTCAGCTGATCAAAGTCAGGAGGCGCTGCGTTTCCAGCCAAACTATAGAGGAAATGAGGGACACGCAACTTAGGAGAAAGAGCAAAGAAAGTCTTGTAAATATGTAATAACAATGCCGCTTTTTTTTTTCTTTTTAATCCAGTTAATGTCTCCGGCCTCCAGCAACAGCAGCGGTTCTCTGTCTCCCTCCTCATCGTCGGACTGTCTGGTGGCACGAGGAGGTCCTGGCCGCAGTCACGTTGCGGCGCTGCGCAGCCGGTTTGAGTTGGAATATGCCTTGAATGCACGAGCTTACGCCGTCTGGTCCCAGAGGTAGGTGCCAGCGACGGCAGGGCCAGGGAGAGCCCTGAGCTGAGGGGGACAGGAATAGTCCTGCCGCGGGGACTGCCCCCACCCCGGGCATGTGGCTGCGGGGGCCGGTGGCAGAAACGCAGCCCGGGGCTGATCCACTGCCGGGGCCAGCAGGGGAAGGACCTCTGCAGCCTTGTCTTCCTGCAACCGCAGCACAGGGTGTTTGGGTGATCTGAATGCTGCGGGAGCCATCCTGCTGCCAGGACAACCGCTAAGCATTTGCATTTTTCACTGTGAGTAACATAAAAATAGTAGAAAATCAAGTCCTGCCGTGTACGGGTTCTACACACAGTACCAGTGCTTTGTGTAGCACCGCGGCAGTGAAGGTCCATCCAAGGGGATGGGGGGGTGGTCACGAGCTGGATGTACCTTCACTACCTGCCAGCAGGTCTGGGAAGGCCAGTGCTTCTGTCACAGTGTGTTTCCCAGTTGAAAAATTTCACCAAAGAAAAGCTAAAGGACACATTTTTTCTTTGGAAAAAAAAATAAAGAAAAAATATCCCATCAGCGACAAAGAGGGAAAATCCAGGTTAGACCACGGGCAGCATTTCACACCAAATGAGGTGCTGGAGGCCTCAGGTGGCGCTGGGGCACGGAGCCCCCCAAGCCTCCCGCACAACGTGGGCACCGCTCACCCCTTGCAGAGCTGCTCGTGTAGTGACTCCTGCGAAGTAATGCCCGTCAGGGGAGCTTTTTGGGGCTGACAGACCAGTTCGTTATACTGGAGGCAGTATAACCTCTCCATGTTGTCTGAAAATAGAGAGTGCGTCAGTGCGTCGCACCACAACAGGAGGGCAGGGCTCATCCCCGTGAGGGGCGGAGGTACGTGCTGAGCCCCCCTCTCCCAGCAGGGATCCAAGCCCCCCGGGGCCGTGTGAGTGATTTCCTGACTGACCTCTCCAGCGCCGCTGGTTCTCGCTGCCGAACGCTCGGCGGAGACGTCCCATGGCCAGGAGGAACAGGGCACGTGTGGGAAAGCCCAGCTGAAAACACTAGAAATAAGCGAATTTGGGAAGAAAGGTCACACTGAAATGCCATGATGATTATTATCGACGAGAAAACTTGTTTGCTGCTGCAGTGTTACAAGTTGCATCGTTATGTTCTTACAGCATTGTTACAAGTGCTGTGAGGAGCGGCTGAGGGAGCTGGGGGGGTTCAGCCTGGAGAGAAGGGGGCTGAGGGGAGACCTTCTCGCTCTCTGCAGCTCCCTGAAAGGAGGGGGCAGCCAGGGGGGGTCGGGCTCTTCTCCCAAGGAACAGGCCACGGGACAAGGGGAAACGGCCTCAAGTTGTGCCAGGGGAGGTTTAGGATGGATATTGGGAGAAATTTCTTCACGGAAAGGGCTGTCAAGCCTTGGCCCAGGCTGCCCAGGGCAGTGGTGGAGTCGCATCCCTGGAGGGATTTAAAGCCGGGCAGACGTGGTGCTTAGAGATACGGTTTAGTGATGGTTTTTGTCAGAGTTGGGTTGATGGTTGGACTCGATGATCTGAAAGGTCCCTTCCAACCCAGGTGATTCTTTGATTCTGTGATTTATATGTATATGTGCCCTTTATGGAGTGTACAACTCATGCCTGGCCAGGTGTCTGAAAACTGTTTTCTATCATGGGCTCACCCCTGTTAGATTCTCAGTATGAGTGGATTTTATTTAATGAGAGGGAGTTTTGTGGACAGGAAGAACACCTGGTTCCCTGCCCATCAGAGCCTGTGATGGAGATAAAACATGGGGAGAGACTCGTGACCCCGGAGAGCAGCGGTGGTAGAAAAGCAAAACAACTGAAGAGTTGCCATTTTGTGATGTTGAGTTTCTCAGGTCTGGATTTTAGGTTTTGGGTGTTTTCATCTCCATCTCAGGTGTGACTAAGGGAATGAAGCGGGCTGTGCTGCTGGCGGAGGGTGTTGCAGAACCGGGAGAGAGCACCACCGGACGGGTGCTGTCACCCCCGCCCATTGCAGGCCCCGGCAGCTCCCCAGGGAGAGCGTCTGTGCCGAGAAGGGCAGGGACAGACAGACAGAGAGCGAGGTACAGAGGCAGGAGACACAAATGCCAAGTCCCTTTTCCTTAAGGAAGAGGAAAAGGAGCTCAGCCTCCCAGAGAGCAGGGGGTCAGCATTGCCCGGGCTGTTCCTACCACAGTCCCTCCTGAAAATTGCGTGTCGTTCAATTTACGACCATAGGAGGACAGGAGAACTCCTGACATTTTTTAAGGCAAAGTCACACGTGGGTTCTCTCTATTACTGTGCCGTTAAGTTGATATCGGAGGCGGTCTGCCCCGCCACTCGGGACGCCTGGGCTGGAGGGCAAATCTAGCAATCTCCCGTCTCTATCCCACGGGGAGCAAGCGCCGTGAAAATGAAACGGTGCTCTCAATCCCTGCCAGAAGAGAGGCGCACCCAGCCTAAACCTTAGCCTTTAGCACCGTTTAGCAGCCAGACCAGGTAACGGCAGAGCCCGCCCTGCCCTGGCGGTGGCTCCGGTCAGCCGGGAACGCAACCGGCCAGGACAGGGGAGCGACATGAGTCGGTCCTTCGCCTGCGCGGGGGCTCGTATGGAGAGGCAGGAGGCAAACACCTGCAGACAGGCACTGAAATCTTTTACGTGAAAATACAGCTCAAACCTGAAACCTTCATCTGGCAAAATGTGATATCCTATAAATTGCATCGCTCTTGCCGTCTGCCGCTGGAGCGGGACACGGAGGGGGGCAGCGAGGTCAGGATGAAGGCAATGTCAGCTAGACTCTTATTTTCTGTAAAGGAGCAGGTTTTGCTGTTGAGTTTAATAGATTTGCATGAAAGGAATAAGGAAGTGCCGTATCTAGGTTAGTGCAGGCACCAGAGAGAGAAAAGGGGCACTTGCAAGTCCCCTTCTTGCCCCGTGCAGCTCTGAGGCTCGTTACCCACCGAAACGGGCTCCTCTGTAGCCCCAGCAGTTGTTTCAAGGTGGAGTCTTTTATGAAATGCTCTGCCACACAAACTAACAACATTCAGATCTATAAATAGCACCCAGAAAGGTTCACCCAGAGGCACAACACATGATGAGAAGAGTCGCCCTTTCCACTTGATGACTTTGCATTTTAGAGGTTGAAAGGCAGATTGATCAGTTTTGCCAGGGAAAATATTTGAAGAGAAAGTGAAGCTGATGTCACGTTACTCCGCAGTTAGTGGAATTCAGCAAACCCGATCCTGTTATCCTGTCAAAACCGCACAGAGAGATCACCAGAAAGAATATCTTAGTGATTCCTCAACAGAAGACAGAAGCACTGTTAAGTTTAGTCTAGTGGTGACAGACCTTTGTTTTTTAATATATTGTGAGATAAGTAATAACCACAGCGTCTAATTAAGTTGATATAAAGTTCTTTTTAGTACTGTGCCTTGTGCCTGCACCACGAAGAGTGTCAAAGCCCGGGAACCGCGGCTGATGGTGTTTTCAATTAAAAGCTTCTCGAGGTTTTGGCAAGCACACTCGGTGCAGGCCGAGCGAAGGCACAACACTCTTCTGGAGCGCTGAAACACAGCAGGTCCTGTTCAGTGCCCCAGTCAGGCGTCAGATGTGGTCAGGCATTAAATTAATAAATTGACTAAGGGCTAAAGGAGAACAGTTTGGGCTGCTGGGTTTTGTGTGAGCTTGGTCTCTGTCCGCCGCTGTCTGCCCCAGTGGCAGCTCCTTAGGTTCAGGGATAAATAACCTGTTGGCAGGACAGGGGTTGGGTCGATGGCTGGAATCTTCCTTGCCAGGGAAACTTACTTGCAGGAATCTGTTAGCAGCGATGCATAAAATACATCACAATGATCCTGGACTGATGCCTAGAATTGCTTCTAAAATAGCAGCGTACAATTGTGGAGCCCAAAACAGTAAATTTGAGCGAAGTTACGTGGAGAATGGATGAAATGCAAGCATGCGTGTGATTCACGTTCTTCCTCCATCACTTTTCCTTGCTTTTTGTTTACTGCACATGCCAGTGGCTGGGCTTCGGGCTGATGTATTTCATGTCACTGCCTTTTCCTTCCAACTCTGTAGAAAAAGTTCTCCTGGTCTGGAGAAGTGACTTTATCAGTCTTATCTCACCTGACGCCTCCTGCCTAATTTGCAGCACTGGGCAACACCCTCCTCAGGGTCTGTCTTTGGATGACATGAGGAGGAACTTCCAGTACCCACCCATCGACAAAAACGGTGAGTTAGTGCAGAAATCTCGGTGTGTTTAACCCGCGCAGCACTACAGCTCCCGAGGCACCAGAAGTCCCGTGAGAAAGCTGAGGTCGAGTGGAGGCGGCTGGTTTTGTCGGGCAGCGCTGGCGAGGTCTCACCCTCTGCGGCTCCTGGCTGCTTCACTGTCTGTGCGCCACGGGCACTTCGGCACGGGATGGTCCTTTCTGGCTGCGAGCGTGGGTCTGTGAGTAAGGAGGTGTGGCATTATACCCTCAAGGCTGCTTCTGCAAAAAGTGGGCAAGACAGCCCTATTTCTGGGGTGCCACAGGAGCATAAAATGCCACGAGACCCTTCGCACTCCTCTCTCAGAGGACATCCCATCGTTCTGCTCCCCTCCAGCACGGGGATGTCCTGGCTGCCGCTTCCTCCCGCCCGGCCCCATTGGGGTGTGAGTTTGTGCATTGCCACACAAACAGCTTTCCAGCATTTCCTAGCCCCTGCGTTTGCAATCATCCCTGGTAAACCTCTCATGCCAAACATCCTTTGCTCAGGTCTTGCCTTGCAGGCAGCTCCTCAGGAGTCTGTTTCTCGCCCACCTTTCGAAATGGCTCAGGAACTCACTGGCTCTTTCTTTATGGTTTCCCAAGTGTAGAATTGTCACCGGCTTCGAGCAGTTTTTAGCCCAGCAGCATGTATGTATAAATAAAACCTTAAAAGAGAGAGCATACAAAAATGTAGTTGGGGTCAGGGTGGTATCGAGCAGAGTGGATTCAGGCAGCTCGGGTAAACTTTCTTTTTGGTGTGGATCTGAAGGTCAGACTCTAAGTCTCACCTTCGTGACGATCTTCATTCGCACTCGGCTCGGCTACTGCGTCCCAGACAGACCTGCCGGGGCGTGAAGCCGCGTCCAGCACGTGCAGTCAGGGTAGTAGGTGTCTCACGCTCAGGTGTGGAGCAACCGTACGTCCCCGCTCGGTACCTCTGCAGCAGCGCTGGACGGGGACGGCGCCTCCTCCGTGTGTGCGTTTGGAAAGGGGCTGCATCCCCCGGTGCTGCCCCTTCCACCAGCCGCTCTGTTCACCTCAACGTCCCAAGCTGTCCCAGGGCCATGTCACCAGGACGTCACTGCCCTGTTCCAGCGCTGAGACACAGCCGTGGCACGGCACGTACCAGGGCACTGCAGGACACCCAGTGACACCGGATGACAAACAGTCCCTGATGCACTCTTACACAAGCACCATGGAGCCGGCAAAGGACAAGGTTTTGGCACTGCCTGTGTCTGTTCTGAACACTGAGTGGGGGTTTTCTCATAAATACTCATCTCGGGCTTTGGCATGTGATGGACAAAGGAGGCAAACAAAAATGGCAGGAGTCATGAGGCTGACGTGGAGGAGAACGACAGTGACATCCCCAGTAGCAAGGAGTGGGGCTGGGCTTTGGTGGACACCACAGACTTCTACGGAGAGGAGTACGCCAGGGTCGCTGCCGCCCCGGCGTGCCCAGCAGGAAGGTCCCTGTGCTTGCTGTGGGCAGAGGTGTTCTGTGCTGCCGAAGGTCTCGCCGAGGGACCCCCACGGGGTATGTACAAGGAAAACATTCGTTTTTCTGTATGCTCTGCGCCTACGTACGTCCATTTACAGTGTTGTACATGGACTTCAGAGTGTCGCCATCCTCCCTCAGAGCCTGCTGCTGTCCCCTGCCCTGGGACCTTCTCACTCCTCTCCTGGCATCTGCTCCCACTTTTCTGCCACTTTCCAACCTGTTTTGTCACCAGGAGGATTCAGTAGTTTGTTCTGCCTGAAGCACGTACCAGAAGCTCATCAGCTCATCATCTGCTGTTTTTCACTGGCCTCAGCATGGCTCTCGCGCTCCCTCCCCTCCCCTGGACCGAGCACACTGGGGGAGAAAAAGAGAAAACCTGGTCATATAAATATTTACTGAGCAACTGCTGACAGCAGCGTTGATGTCATAACAAGTGGTGAGGTAAAACCTTTGAAACTGAAAAAACAACACAACTTCGCCGTGACTGGTGGTGTGCAGATTGCACAGCTCAGGGAGCAGTTCCGCGGGGCTCGGCTTTCATCAGGCACCTGGCAGCCGGAAGATTGGAGGAGGATGAAAACACAAACGAAACAGAAATGGTTAGCAAACTCCTGGAGTAAGCCCATCCAGGCAAGACCGGAGAGGGCTTCTCAAGTCTGTATTAAAAAGGGACAGAAGGGAATGAAGGGCTGGTGGAGAAGTGACTCTCCGTGGCTGCATTTTAGCTGTGGGATTAAGCAGTGATTTCAGTCTCCACTCACAAGACCCCAGATTTATTTTGAAACATATCTGTTCCTCGTACCTGTTTCCAGGGAAGGGACCCAAAGCATGGGATCGGGAAGGGAGGTGGCCCCAGCCAGAGCTCCACAGTGCTGGTCGGGATTCCCAGGCTGTGGGGCACAGCTCCGTCCCTGCCAGGAGCCAGCCCAGCTGAGCCTTGCGGTAACTCAGGGGACGATGGCAAAAGCCAGGGCGGAACAGAGGAGGGCGAGATCCTGGCTGGACACGACAGGAGTGGAAAAGCTGCTCCTCGCCACGTGCTTCATTTCAGCAGCGTATGCAGCTGGAGGGTGAGTCCCGCGGTGTCCCCAGGACACGTATCTCGAGGAAGAGCAGCATCACCGTCCCTTGTTGCAAAGCTCCGGAGGGCCCCGCAGTGCTGCTCTGGCTGCACCCCAGGCTTCCAGCTCCGGGTGAGAGCGGTCCAGGGCTGCGACGCCCAGCAGCACGCCAGGAGACACAGAGCCCTGAGCCCTTTCTTATTAGAGTCCTTGGTCTAATGATTGCAAGTATTTGCACTCTTTATTTATGACACGTAAACCAATTTCACTGCTGTCTCTCCCCATTCATGTCCATTTCGATCTTTTTTCTTTCTATTTGCTTTTTGCCTAATGTTTTCCATTATCCTCATTTGCGCTTGCAGTCTCTGAACAGTAACGAATACATTCACAGTTTTCCTTTCTCAATAAGTGCCTCAAAAGCACCCTGCTCCCCCCCCCACAAGAGCCTTTGCGATGGTGAACAATTTTCTTCATTGAGTGTGTTTGAAAATAGAAATTCTACAAATAAACACAGCCCTGACTATTCAGTGAAAGCGAAGGACCTGCTCTTCACGGGAAGCTTCACAAATTGTGAGTTAAACAGCACCTTGAAAGCAGTGAAATCACCTGGGGCAGAGGCACAATGCCCAAAGAAATTTGTATACCCTCTAAAACCTAAGATAGGTGTAAACACGGAGTTTGACGTTGGCTTCTCCTTGCTCGCCGCAGCTCTCGGACAAGCACATGGTGCTGCTGCAACACTCGCCAAAGTCTCCCTCCCAACTGCAGAGAGCCCTGGCCAGGCTCGCGGCACGGACGATGTCCTGCAGCAGGAGCAGGACGCGCACGCAGGGAGATGATAGGGGACAGTGCAGCCCAGGCGGTGGCACAGCACGGCGTCACCCCCCGGCACCTGCTCATCCGCCGGCACAGGGATGCACCGCCAGCAAGGGAGGGACCCCTGCGGGAGAGGCAAGGCACGCATCCTCAACCCTGGCATGAAACGCACAGGCACTACACGGATAAGAAAAAACCATAGGATATAACATTATAGCGTTTATTAAAGCGAAGGTTCCCTACCGTGTGGCAGCAGCAGGGTACCTGAAGGTGTCTCGCACTCGGTGTGACCAGTGTACCGCGGCACAGAGCAAAGTATTGTCACCACGGCTGGAGAGGTCCTCAAAAGTACGTCCTGCTCTCTGTGCCCCATCACAGCCCGTCGATCCTGGCGTAGGCAGGGACGCACCATGGCTCTGGCTTCGGCGATGACAGGTGCTGCCTTCCCCCCCCGCCATCCAGGGCACATCCAGCAGGCGCGAGACCACTCGCAGCGTTAAGGCCCAGAATATTTAGGATATGAAAGAGAGTCCCTCAAGGGAAAGCTTCGCTGCCACATTCCAAAGCACAGTGTCACGATTAGGAGATAAACCAAGGTTGCTTATGGATTACATCTTTGGGATGCCATGGCCAGTACTGTTGTGATTACCAGAGCCTTCATCTTGTGCAGCTGCGTATCTTCTGTGTTTGGCAGTAGGAATTTGGCACGCAGGGGCCTCAGCAACGGTCCCTAACCTTTCTCCCACCCAACCCTGCGCCCCAGGAAGTTTTTGTGTTCTAGTTTCTCAGCTCTCTTGTTTCCCGAGCAGCTGAGTGTCTCTGCACTATGCCAGTTAGCACGAAATTTGCGTTGGCTCCTCTGGGTTGTTCGTGTTAGACCAGTAAAACAAGACGCGTGGGAGCAGCTGGCCGGTGCCATCGTGCAAAGGGAGAAACAGTTTCTTTGGCGTTGAGCAGCCCATCGGAAATACAGCGCTGGCAAGAGCAGTGGCTTTCTGGTTCGTAGTGTCAAGGATCAAAATATTTTAAAAACACTTATTAGAAAGCTTATTTTTAGCTCTCTGAAGCTCTAGTTAAAGGGCAAAAAGATATTTTTTTAAATGGCAAACTTCCACTATGTTATTAAAACATTGAGATTCGTGGTTTTATGTCAGTCACCAAAGCTGCTTTGTGCTTGAGTCTTGTGAATTCATTGCATGAGTGACAGGGTCTGTTTACTTCCCATTTAAATTTTTCCTCAGCAGATGCTAGTGAATGGAAATTTGCAGCCAGCGAAAGGTAACAGCATGGTCTGTGTCTATTTATCCCAAAACGATACGCACATTATTTTGTTGACATTGTCACTGCAGGGGAGGGCGGGGAGAAGCGCCGCTGTGTCGGGCCGCGCGTGAGCCTCTCTGCCTCCCGCAGGCTACGTGTCGGACCCCATGAGCACCATGAGGTTTCACTCCTGCGGCAGCAGCGGCAGCTTTGAAGAGAGCGGCTGATGGCCCGGGCCCTCCGCCTGCGGGGACTCGCCACCGACCCGCAGCCACAGGTCTCACCCCGTCAGCCCAGCTCCCAGCACCAGCGAGGGTCCCTACCCCCGACGGCTTTATGTGTTGGTGACAACCGTCCCTGGCACAAGCTCTGCGCGAGCGTCTTTCCCTGCTGACCTGCTTGAGGGGCTGGGCTTGGTGGCGTGCGTCTATTCCTCAACAAAGCGAGCGGCCCCAAGGAATGCCGCACTCTCAGCTTCAGCATTAATAACCTCAGAGATGGAAGGTAAAACGCAGCTGTTACAGTTCCCACGCTCCAAGGCGAGCTGCTGGTACCTTGGCTGCACTAAGGCCTGGGCTACCAGCCCCTCCCTGCCAGGGAGCCGCCAGCCCCGGCCCCATGGAGCGGAGGAGCAGCCTGTCGCTCCCCGCCACCATCCAGGCCCCTGTGGAGGGGAAGCTGTTCCTGCTCCCAGCTTCTGAACCAGCTCTACCTTCTTCCCCGCGTTCTCTGAAGCCCCAGCCACGTCCCGCGTCCCGTGTTCTGCCCCACGGCTCGCGCAGCTCCCAGGACAGCCCATGGCTGCGGCTCGTCAGAGCCCTGGTCTTTGGATGCTTTCCTGCTCCCTGAGAATAAAGAGATATTTGGGTGCCCGTCTCAGTTGTACTCTTCCCAACATTTGTGTTTTCTTATCCACTTCCTTGTGTTGGTTTGAGTGATGGTTTTTCCCAAAGAGTATAAGCTTTCCTTCGGACATTTGCTTACGAAAAGCAACACAAGTGCTCCAAAACATACTTTAAACCAGAAGGAAAATATGCAGAATTGTGTCATGAATATGACAATCTTAACATATCTGAAAAATCAGTTCCAGCATTAAGTTTCCTTTTCAACAGGAATTTTTTCTTACAAATACCTCTGCACTATCTCCTTTTAAAGATCGCTTAAATCATGCGATGACTCTGTTAACACAGCAGCTGTACCCGAAAACCAGACACTGAACTGGATTAGAGAGGAGAAAACGGAGCGGGGAAAGCAGACGCCATTTGCACCGACACCTCTGTGTGCGCGCCTGTGCCCGAGCTGCCTGGTGCGATCCCCCAGCACTGCCCTGGGGAGTGTCAAGCGGACAGGCGGAAACAACCAAAAAAAAAATATCAGAAAGCTTTTGAAGGCAAAACTTTTATAGTTTATAGAGCTCTTTACAAGGCCAACTGCTTGCAAATAATTTTATTAGTAATTAAAATTACTGTGTCCTTCAAGAAAACAGTCTCTTAGTAAATTGATCCCTATAGAAGAAACATTTGGCTTAGGGGGAAAGTGTGTTTCATAGGAGTGATCAGTTATTAATACAAATGAAAACTCTGAAAAATGTAAATTATTGAATAGAACATGCTCCAAGGTTGTTTGTGGGAATGAACCTCGTTTGTGCCGTTCCCAGAGAAGCCCAGGCAGCCCAGCACACTGAAATACTGATACAGAATAAGATGCTCCAAGGATTCTTACCCTGATTTTAAGACCAGCCAGTGCCTGGTGGCTGTGGCAATATTCCAAATTGTGTGACATGTCAGTAACAGATGATCTAGATTAAGATAAACTGGTGTCCAACCAAACAGGCGCTTGCACCACAACCAGGAGCGAGCCCGGCGTCCGCGAGTCTGGCTGCGGGCAGGGCTGTGCCCGCAGGGACGCGGCCCAGGGTAGCCCAGGGGCTGGAGATTTCCTGCGGGGTGGCCCCGGTGGCTGCAGCGAGCCCCCGGCACGGCCACCGGGCAGGCTGGGCTGGCACAGCCCCCCAGGCAGGCGGGGGAGTGGGTCCCACCCCATTTGTACGGCTGAGCCCCCCAAACACCGCAGGAAACCCCCAGCCTGAGAACGCCCATTCAGCAGCAGCGCCCGGGGTGTCCCCCCGCAGAGGGCCCAGGGGTGGCTGAGGGCTACCACCGCGCCCCGGCTCCCCCCGCCTCAGCCTGGGCCCCCGCGCCAGGCGCTGGGCCGCCAACGGGCCGTCCCACACTGCGCCCACCTGGCGTCCTTCCCCCTGCCCGAACGCCGCTGTCGAGCCCCTGTAACCTCAGAGGGTGCGAGTTCAGCCGCGCGAGCCGGCAGCGGCACACCCGCGGCACAACCATCAGCATCCAGCGAGGAGCTGCTGAGGGAACCTGACAGGCTGGGGAGGGGGAAAAGGCCTTTGTGATGAGCCAAAAATTAGTTTTGCCAGTGGCAACACTCTTAGATAGTTGCTTTTCTCACATATGTTCAGTTTAATAATTAGACTCTTTTTTCGGTGCACATCTTGTTTTTCCCTAAATGCCACCAACTTTTTTTTCACTTTGAAGCCAATTACTAACTAGCAATGGATAGGAGAGCGGAAATTACCATGGGTAGCATTTCCAAAACCTTACATTATCCCTTTTTGTGGTTTTCCTTCTTACCAAAATTCCACCTGCTCAGACTGCAGGCATACCCATGTTTGAAAGGGCAGGAATGGTACATCTTGAACAGCCCGCCCCCCCCGCCCATCCCCGCAACAGCAGCTGGGGGGGGGTAGGAAAAAAAAAAAAAAAAAAAGTGGAGTCAAACAGTTCTCTGAAGCTGAAATTGCCAAATTCAGCTTAATTCCGTATCTGGTTCAAGTCCTCTCACCACTTTAGACATCAGCTGGGGGGAGGCTGGGCTGGATGACCTCCAGAGGTCCCTTCCACCCCCTGCCCTTCTGTGGCTCTGGGAAGGCCGCAGCCACACGTACCCCTCGCGTGCCACGAGTATCTATCAGTGTATAAACCCAGCGCATTTGCAGCGTGGGGTTTTTTAGAGCAAAACAAGACCTTGTACGAGTTGGCATGTTCCTCACCAAAGGATTCATTTCCCTGCTTGTTAAAATCATAGGCACAAGTGCCATTTATAAATATTTTAACTATTTTAAATAATGAATCGCCAGCTTTCCAGTCCCTTACGATCACCACCGCATTGTGCCTCTGGGACAGCCCTGGTGCCCCAGGTCCTCCGCAGCCCGAGCGCGCCCCGGGAGCTCAGCTGCCTCTCGCGTACCAGCCCCTGCCTCCTTTTCTAGAAGGCTGACGTGCAGATACTCAAGTCGTCTTCTGCTGCCGCAAACACACACTGCCACGAAATCACCTTCCGCATGCTCTGAATGCCAGATTTCACTCAGGGAAGCTTCTACCCACACGGGAAGGACCCTCCCTCCACACTGCCAGAGAGCCAGTGTGGTTCGTGACCTGCCCAAGCACAGCCTTGTTTTAATCCTGGCCCTGCCAGGGAATCCCTGCCCGGCAAATCCCTGCCCCCCTCCCTCGGCCTTTGTTCACCTGTAGCACTTGAATTGCCACCCGTGTGCCCGGACGGGCCTTTGTACGCAGCTGTGGTACAGCCGTGCTCCCAAGCCGCGGGCATTTCCTCCGCGTGGGTACCTGCGCCACACAGTTTTAGTGGCACAAATACTCGACCCGACATCAGTCCTTCAGACAGCAGAGAGAAATACAGACAACCAGGTCTACTTGATTGGCAAGTATTATTCTTACAAAGAAATCATTTGCAAAAATTTAAGGAGCTACACGGACTGGCACAGGGTTTTTTATCAGCCCAAGTAACTGTGCAGGTGTGTGTATGGATACAGAAAAACCAAACCTCTGGAGAAGGTCCTTAGCATGAATTTGAATTCTGAACACTTCACATACCAGGTGTATTCAACCATAGAGTACGTAAACACTGATTATCTGTTTACTGCACTTTTTTTATACTGAACAACACTGAAAATGTCTTGGTCCAGTGAATAAGCCACTTCTGATTTTGCGGACGTTCCCTGGTTAAAAGCAAAAGACCGTTGCTGAATGGTCAAAATCAAACATGTGCTGTTAAGCAAATATTGCATATCCTGCACAGAATAAACATTTCCACCACACCGCTCAGGACCACTCGATGCGATGCTTTCATTTAAACTGCTGAGCACTGTAAAGCTGTTACTAGTCTTTTTTGTCTACTTTTCTTTTTGAAAGCACTTCCCGGTATCCAGACTGAAAATACAAATGTAACCGTCTTTGCTACCGGAGGGATCAAACGCGAATCACTTGAGCGCATTTACATTTCCTATCCCACGTGTATTGATCGTAAGTGACACAGTGACAACCCACTCACGCTCCCGCTGGTTCCAGTTCCGCTTCCCGCTCTGACAGCAGTCACAGACGGAGCCGGGGCACAGCACCCTGAATGCCACCGAGCGACGCCGGCCGGCTGCTGCGCGCCCCCCCGGCCCGGCAGGGTCTCGGGGGCCCATGAGGTGCCGCAGAGCTGCGCGGGACACTCCAGCAGCGGCGACCCGCAGCCCGCGCTGGGCTGACACGGCCTCACACCCCCCACCCCTCCTGCAGCCCCCTGACAGCAAACGGCCAGGCTTTGCTCATTTAAAAATACATGTTAGAATTGTTCTGATTTAGCAACTTCCAACAGCATTTCAAAGTCCCAGGAACACCCTCAAAAGCGTGGCTGGCGACCAGCCTGGCTCCCCGGGGAGAAGCCCCTTCCCTGTGCCCCTGCAGCTGGAGGGCTCGCCCGCCCGTATCGGGGGGAGGCAGCCCCCCCCAAACCCCTCTGCGAGGCCACCCTGCCCCCCGTGACCCACCTCCCTCCTCAGCACCCCCAGCTGCTCCACCAGCATCAAAGCATTAACGTGCGCGAGTGCCCCGTGCACAGCGACGCAGACACAGCCCCCACCGCAGCGAGGAGGCTGCAGTTCACAACGGCAGCGACACGCAGGAAAACGCAGTGGGAACACTGACACAGACAGGCGCGGACACAGGCACTCTGCACAGACACGTCCACAGGAACAGTCCCATCCCCCCTCAGCCCTCCCTCCCTCCCGCCAGCAGCACCACGCCGTGCTGGGGGGACGAGGGGAGGTTCAGCCTGTCCAATATTCTTCCATGTTTTGGGAAAAACAAGCATGACAGCAGTGGAACAATCGTTGCGATTATTGTCTTCATAATTAGGGAGGAGTGCTGTTTCCCGGGCCGGCATACACAGATTTATTTCAGTTGTCTGCTGCACACTGAGAAGCTGCTCTAGCAGAATGTGACAGATGGTTGTGGTACTCGTGGAGTAAATCAAAGGAGGAGTGAACATCCCAGCAGGCACAAACCCACAGCAATTTGTGTAAGTGTTGCCGGACACAGCACTGAAGGAGCTGCAGAAAAGGCTTAGAAGAGAGTTTCTTCCCCATCCTGGGGCTGTACTGAGGGCATGACAACTGCATCTGGGTTTCCAACATCCTACGAAGCAACGAGAAAAACATTAGCTTTACAGAAAATGTGCTAAACTTTGAGCTACTGAGATACCGCTATAACAGGTTTCCTACAAGCAGATGCCAGAGTCACCAGAGCCGGGGAGCGCTGCCGACCCAGAGCGTCACCCGCTGCCAGCAGCGCCAGGCAGAGGAGCAGTCGCTGGGTGTTGGGAGCTGCTCCACGCGGCTGCAGGGGCGAGAGGACAGCGGGGCTGCGAGCATCAGCGCCACAGCAGAGATTTGCAACGAGATTTTGGGAACAGGAAAGAACACAGAAGCTGCCACCCAAAAGGATTTAATCACCCCCCGCCCCAGTCGCAGATACTGAAGGAAAGTGTAAGAAGCGGGACAAAGTGGTGCATCCTCTGCTCCTGGCAGGGACCCCTCTGGGGACCCAAAGGGATGCGGGGGGCAGTGGCCAACCCGTGCAGGACTCACCCCAGGGGCACCGCGGCTCCTCTCGCCCACGCCGGCGGCTGCGGGGGCGGCTGGGCTCCCTCCGGGGAGACCGTCCTTCCTCTGCTCCCCGGCTCCCGGCGCGTCCCGGGCGCTCGCCAGGGCACCCGCTGCCTCTCTCTCTCCGGTGTTTCCGCAGGGGCCTGGCTGTCCCCCCTCAGCCTTCACTCCCGCCTGCTCTGTCCCCTCCTGCGGCCCCCCCTCGTCCCCCACTGCTCCTGTCGCAGGAGCTGCCAGCTGCGGGCCCAGGCACAGCCCCTCGCCTCCTGCAGACCCTCTGTCCCTCAGCTCTGCTGCCCCGACCCCCTGTGCAGGGGCTCTCAGGGGGGGTTCTGACTCTGGCTGCTCCCCAGGGGACATGGTTCCATGCAGCTCTCCATGCCGGGGGGACATCCCGGCCACCGCCGCCACCCCCGGCAGCGCCGGCTCCCCTGCCTCTCCCTCAGCCCCAGCCCCTGGCCCTGCCTGGCCTCCCACCACCGCAATGGCCACCAGCCCGGCCTCCCCAGTCCGGCTCACACACAGCACCGCGGCTGGCAGCACTTCATCCAAGGCCTCACCAGGACGCCTCCCCTTCCCTCTCTCTTCGGCACGCTCCAGTGATCCCTCCATCCCAGCTGCCAGCTCCCTTGGACCTGCTGCTCCACCCATGGCCTCCTCTCCCCCTCCTGGCGCTGCTCTGCCCGTCCCCACAGATACTCCCATCGCCCCTCCATCAGGTTTTCCTTCCATTGCACTTTCTGTCTCTCCTTTGCTGCCTAGAGATGGGCTTCCACCCAAAAGTGCTCCTGCTGAGCCCTCCTCCTCCACCGCTGCTGTGGTCTCCTCCAACTGAGATGACCCTTCACTCATGGGATCCCCTCCAGCATCCACCAGTGCCTCTACTCCAGGTGCTACTTCCAACACGGGACCCTTGCCAGGCTCCACGGACTCCTCCACTGTGTCCTCTGCTCTCAGGAGAGAGCTCCCTTCTACCTCTGATGCCTTGCCAGCCTCAGATCCTGCTGCTCCTATGGCAGCTTTCCCCATCTCCATCTGCTCTTCCCCTGATGCTTTCAGCTGGGAAAACTCATTTGGCTTTCCAAAGTCTCCTCCACCAACCATTGCTTCTCCTGTGCAAACATTTGTATCCTCTAACGCTCCCAGGAGAGCCCCGGGCTCCTCCACAGCATCCTCTCCTCCAGAAACGGCTTCCTCTACAGGCTCCTCTCCTTCAGGGCCAACGACCCTGGCAATCCCTTCTGCCACGCTGACATCCTCCAAAGCCCCCTCTCTCTCAGACACAGCACCCGCCACAAAGTCCCCTGCAAAACCTCCCTCCTCCATGGCCTCCTCTGCCTCAGACATGGCTTCGCTCACCACCTCCTTCACCGCAGGCCCTGTGGCTCCCACAGCCTCCTCCACCCCTGAGCCCTCCTCCGCAGCCTCTTCTGCCCCAGAGACCCCCCCAGCCAGCTCCTGCCCCTCAGAGACCGCTCCGTCCTCCTCCCCGCCTAGCACTGCTGCTGCTGGCTCCTCTCCTCTGGGGACCTGCTCTCCCAGTGCTGCCTCGCTCTCCATCCCCTCCATCACCCCTTCCTGCTCCCCGGGTGACACTGCTGCGCCAGGCTCCATTCCCTTCCCTGTCCCCTTTCCTCTGGGATCTTCTCCTGCCATGGCGCTCTCCCCAGGTGCAGATTCCTCCACCCGCAGCACAGCCACCGCGTCTTCCTCAGGCAGCAAATCTCCCGCCCGTGCCACTTCTCCTCCTGCCTCTTCAGTGCGAGCATCGCCTCCCTCAGCAACAAAATCTTCCTTTGCAAGAGCCTGTCTCTCCCCTACCATCTGCCCTTCTCGTACCACTTGTTCTGCTGCCTTCTGCACGTCAAGTGTTCTTGTTCCTTCTGCCAAGAAAGCTCCATCTGGTGCTATTAAGAAATAATCAAAACATTAGTTTTATTGAGAACTGTGTTAGTGTTAGGGCTGTTTTACAGGTTTATTATTAAAGATGCTATCTCTCCCAAGCAATGAAGGGACATCAGCGCGGTGACAAGAAGAAAACTTGCTGTGCTGCTTCTCATCGCGCACCTGTGCTCTGACTGCCTTCCTAGTGCTGCCGTTCTGGCATCTGGCAGAACTCATGTAAGCAAAAATGGTGACACATGACCAGCTTTCAACCCGGACCGTTCTGTCTGCCCTGCCTACGCTCCCTCCTTCCCTCACCTGCCCTGCAGGGAGCTGAGGGGGGTGTATCAGACAGCCATAAGCTTGACAGTAACAATCAAAGAATGCAGAAATAGGTGGTAAATTGCTCATGTAAAATATGCACACACAGGAAGAAGAATACTCAGCTGTTCATGTAAAATGGGCACTTGCTTCCCATGGAGTCTGTAATTACATCAGGGGAATAATACAGGGCGAATCCTGCCCGCTGGATTCAATCCCCCCCCGTAAGGGCAAAGCCCTTGTTGGATTCAGTGCCGCAGGATGTGTCCCCGGGCAGGGACCCCAGCAGCCTGTGCTGCTGCACCACGCTTTTCTACCAACCCCGGCAGGTTTCTATTCCTTAGAAAATGAGAAGTGTTGTGCTACTGAAAGAAGCAAGGAGCAATGTCTTTCCCAACCCATCCTTTCTCACACTGGGTGAAGGCTGTCTTGCCCCAAATCATCTCACGCTGGTTTTGATTTATTTTATCTTCTTGCACTACCTCTGCACTCCAAAATTACTGCTTTTTGCTGCCTGCTTGCACAGAAGCCTGTGCAACCAGACCCCACCTCTGGGACGGCAGCCAGAGAAGACTCCAGGTGACAAACAGGCCGAGGGGACACTATTTGTCTGGCCCGTCTCTGCCAGCAGAGCAGAGCTCGTGACCGGTTGCCCACACCCCCTCCACTGGCCTTCTGCTCCCCACTCCTCCCCTCCTGCCTTTCAGGGGCAACTGACCCAGAAGTCGGGCTGCCCAGGAACCGCATGTTCTCCCCTGGTCTGTGCATCACAGACACAGATCCTTGGGGAGACACACGCATGAAGACTACTGGATTTTGATAGCCTAGAAAGAAAAGGGCAAACACTTCTATAAATAGACTTCAGATGAAGAAGATTTAATGCACGTCCCTGATCGACGGCCAATCTCACCTTCGTTGGCAGCAGGCTCTGTACTTGTTACGTTCTCTTCTTCCTCTTCTGCAGGGGAATCACTAGGTTCAGGTTCAGAGTTCACATGATGATCATTTCCAATCGCCGTTGCTATTTCCTTCTGGACTGGTTTGCAATCTTCAAAAACTATCACAAAGTTACAAAAGAGGAAGCAAGAAAGAGAAATTGCTAAAAAGCAAAAGGGGAGTCAAAGTCATCCAGCTATCTTTGCTCGATTTGGAACTTGAAATGCCAGAGAAAACCTGATTGGAGCCACGTAAATATTCACCAGCAATAAGTTTTTTAAGTAGATTAAAACCAAACGGAGACAATCATTAAAAATCCAAGGGAAAATTCGTGCAGGAGCATCTACTGAAACACAGAGCAACAATCTTGCACAGCATTTTCACGAAACAGTGAGATTGCTTTGGTCAGGCAGTTTGAGGGGGGGTTCAACATACAAGCAACAACATTGTTTTATAGAAATTGTTATTGTTCTGTGAATACTTTTAAAAAAGAAAAAAATCCAGTTCTGATGATTTCCCAACTCCCCAAACTAACCTAAGTGACTGAATGACCTGTGCCTATCTATAAATAAGCGGGGAAGTATTTTCTGCTCTGTAAATGCAATGATTGAGATGCTTCGCATTCAAGTCATACATTTGATATTATTGTTAAGATTGTGCTGTCGGTTCCATTTTGCTTTATGACTTTCTGGATGATTACGTGAATGGCTTTCACCCTAAACAACTTCTTCATGAGCAGTATTCCAGCTATGTACACAGCCCGACCCCTTCAGCATCTCCTCTGACAGCCCTTCCCTCCCGCAGCCCAGACTTCTCCCTTCAAGTTCCATCAGTTTTCTGTGTCTTTCCTTTTCTGTTGCAGTTATTGGCTTAGTCTTTTACACAAAGACCTTGCCAGTTTGCCACTGGTATGGACTAACAGCATAAAGTCCAGCCTTGCACTCGGTTTTACTGCCAAATGCTCTCTGTTGCCAACATACTGCGTCCATGAGGAACCACAGACGTTCAGGTACACCTCTGGAACAGCTTTCGTTTGGGTTATGGCTGTTAGCGTGAGACTCCTTTAACTCCTGTTGCTGCCTGGATGGTGCCAGTGGTCACACGTTTCAGACTGCTCCTCCGCAGCTTGGAACAATCAAGGCTTCAACCGAAAGGGAGTAACTCAGTCAATTGCTTGTACTCAAGGCTTATGTCAGACATAACTGTCGGATCATAAAGGAGACAATCACAGCATTTCTAGATCTTATTACTGTACATGACATGAAGCAGTACACTGCTCACCTTCATCTACGCAGTGGAAGGGCTGCAGAGACACTTGTTCCAAGTTTCAGTTTCTGAACGTCTACAGACAAATTCTACGTCAAGGCTCAGTGAGAGCACAGACACTTTCCAACATCTTCACCAATGATCTTCCCAGAATCAGCCTGTGCCACTTTATTTAGACAAAGCATTTTGTCTGAGAGTAGAGGATGAGGGTTTCAGCCAGTGAGAAAAAAGATCTGAATCCTGACTTGGTCTTCTATTAAAAAATAGAGAGACTGAAACCAATCGCCACAACAAACCACCCAACGTGTTTCTGGCTGAATCATGACTCACAGCCTAAATAAAGCTGGTGATGATACAGTATGATATCCTGACTTTCAAGCAACGCCTCAATTCAATTTCTCTGAAAATAAAAATAAGGAGCCTCAAGTAAAAAGCTAATGCTCCTGCACTCGGGAACCAGCTGACTTCGGGCCACTGTGCAGTGGAGTATGCAGTAAAGGTACCCAAAATATTGGGCTTCATAGAGAATGGACAGGACAGGAGCAGGGAACCTGCATGAACAGACAAATTCATGGACATCAAATCCATAAGTGGAGACAAAATGACGAGGCAGGCATTTCTTTTCTAACAGCTATTATAGAACAGATCAGAGTGTGGGATTGCTACAGAATGAGTGAAATTCAGAAGACAGTGTCTCTCGTGTTTGTGAACAGCATCTTCTCTCGCCCCTGCGAGACGCAGACTACTGTGGGAGATGTGCCTCTGGGCTGACCCGTCGGGCACGTCCGCAGCTGACAGGAGCTCTGCTGGAAGAAAATCAGTTGCATAAAAATAAGCACAGTAAGAGTGACCGACCTGAACACTGCTCTCATTCGAATTGCCCTCTTAACCCGCAGAAATTCTGTCTCGCCGTCACTTCTGGGCACCATGGATTGTGACCACGCATACTTGTATGTAGCAGAATGTTCCCTCCAGCAATTTATTAAGAAAAAAGGCTATCAATTTTCATGAGACTCATTTTTTTTATACACGTAGCTGTGTGTCTGGGATTTAATCTGCCTGCTGCTTCAGTCAGTCAGGGCACTGACACGTCCAGGAGCAGGAGAGGTGTTGGTCCCGCTCACAGTGAGGCAAAGACTTAACACCGTGCTCCCTGCGACAACCTTGCACTCTTCCCTTCCCAGATCCCTGTCTCTCTCCTGCCAGTGCGCACCCTGTGCTTTCTCACCTCTTCCTATGAGCCTGGGTTTTTCTACACTGTTGATTCTGTCTTTCTACTCACCCTTGTGTATGTTATTTTTCTTCTTTTTTTCGCTTCTGTTTTTATTTTTTCTTCTTCTTCCTCCTGTGGTTCCTCCTGCTTTATGCTTTCCCCCATCCTTCCTAACCCAGCAGTACCCTGCACCCACACAGCTCTGAGCAGAAATGGAAGAAACTTTTAAAAAGACCATTTCAGTCTACACTACGACAGGCCCCTGCTCAGCCTGAACGCCTTTTTGCCTGTGCCACAGGTCCTAAAGGGCAGCGATGGCTTCACTCCTTGCCGTCACATTTCACCTGGACGAAGCACTAAGATCTGCTCTGCAAGGAACCATGAAAACTGAGCAGGGAATGTCCCAGGAGAGCATTTATAAGGTTCCTCCTGGGACCCAAGGTCCTGACAAAGGTCCCTGCAAATAGTGCAGAGCCTGCTTGAATCGTTCAGACGTCTCAGCTCTGCAGAGAGGACAAGAAGCTTTCTGCTGCAGGACACCCCTGGGCTGCCTCCCACAGAGGCTCAGGCAGCGCGTTCTTTGACCTGCTGAAATACCAAGTGCTTTGCCAGGTGCATGCATCTATCATACTCTGACTGATTACGGGCCTGAAGTCTGACAAGCTGGCAGCTCCCATTCTTTGCCGTTTACCTCCTGCGTAACAATTGACAAAAGGGAATTGACAGTCTATCAAAACGCAGAGCCCCGGGGAGGATGACAAACGCTGCTCACAACAGTTCTCTCCCTCGGGATCCGCGATATCTCCTTGTCACCAAGAGCACAGCAAGATCCGACAGCGCGCAGCAGGAGCCCATCCCAGGTATTTCCACTTCTGACAGGTCCTCTCGCGCCACCGGTTGTGATTTGCCCAGACTCAGCCCGCAACTGAACAACCCCAGAGAAGCATCCTGCACCTTTTGCTTTCTTCAGCAGATACAATTTTCTCTGCTAAATTAGTTCTGCACTGTTAACGACAGCACTGCTTAGGAGAGATCCTGCCACGAGCAGGGCATGACGGGCATCACCGGGGCAAAACCAGAATGGTGCCATCTCAACCTCATCAAAACACAGGCTGGACGGCTGGTGAGAATGACCAGACCCACTGAGAAGCTCATGTGAAGAAGTCAGGGAGGCCCAAGAAGGGGCTGAGAACCAACTCTGCAGTCACAGTAAAGGACTGGGCTCCCTCAGCCCTTCGGGCATCTCTGGAGGCTTTTAGCCCTCAGCCTTTTGGACAGCTGGAACAGCTGGAATTGCAACCATCTGGCATTTCTTTTAAGACTCTAGACATCCTTGAATTTTTGAATTAGAATCTCTATCATGGCAGCAACTGTGCTAAGAGCCTAGAAGAAGCTAAGATTCCCATGTGACTTTTGTTACACCACAATATTTCTTCAGCACGTTCATTAAATCTCAAAAAGGACATTATCTTTTTCTTTCATTGCTCTACACACAGTTTCTTGGCAATTCTCTATTTGCTATAAAATTTACCTAGAGAACCCCCACGTAGACAGGGAAAAAAATCTGTACACAATTTAGGAAGTCATTCCTACCTGTGATTTTTACAATTCAATGATTTTTCTTGTCTTTCCTTGATCTGCACTGTCCCTGAATCTCAGGTAGTCTGCTGGCAGCAGAGATGAACCAGGACTTAACTGAGAAGTAAACGTTGTTACCGACATAACATTTGGACAATTCATCTGTATTTGACAGAGGATCTCTGTTCAAACCTAGAGCCACGAAACCACGTGTGCTGAATGTGAGCACAGGGGGATTTGCGCTGATAAAGAACACCGCTCTTGTCTTAGGCTAACTCAGTACCAGACTACTAGCTTGCCACATTCGATTGATCTTTCCTTGGCTTTGTATTGCAGCATAATATTCTGTCCCCCAGGTTTTTAAAGTTCTTTCCTCAGTAGTCCTTACTCAACTCATCTGAGCCTAGAGGTGAAGGCGCTTAAATTGAAGTTTCTTTCACACAAGTGAAGAGAGGGGTTCCAGAAGCAAACGTCTTTGAAGACTTCAGCATTATTCAATGAATAGTATGTTACTGTCTTTACTGCCTCAATTCTGAATGCATAACAAAGCAAAAGCAATGCACGAGACAGTCTGAGTAACCCGGCAGCAACAGACTCGCAAAGCATTAAGCACCAGCATTCAAAGCGTTTATTCCAGACACGGCTATCTTAGATGCACTGCAGTGAACAGAAGGCAACAGAAACAGAACCAAAAAATCCTACCAAAATAAAGGAAGACCATTCTATATTCCACTGCGCATCCCGCATGCGGAAAGACAACTGGAAATTTCATCTACTGTGGCTTGTGGCTCTCCTTTACGTCAGCACCAGGCAGACAAATATCCTTTTATACTGCCTGATTTAACCCCATCCAAGGCATTTCCCCCATGGCCTGGATGACATTGCAAAGCAGAGGCTTACCTTTTTTCCCGTTGTCCAGATATAATAATGCAAAGCCTTCCTCATGTGGCCAACCTTTTACTAATTGCCCATTATCCATAAAGGCAAGGTTGAAACTGCAAGATGCCCATTTTATCAACAGTAAAACCAAGGTGTCACACAACTGACTGATTCGCTCCTTGACAACAAATCCATGACAGGGTGAAGCAACACAACCATGGATCAACTGACACATTTGTGATCTTCATCTGCTGCGCCATGATTCCCATGGTGATTTTTGGTGTTTGTTTTGAATCTAGTATTTCAACATCATAAACAGAGTCCCCCAATCTGGCATACAGACTCTCCTCTATAGGAAACAAATCATGTTTGGATTTTATAATAATTGCATGATACGTGAAACCCAACTACAGGAGTTACAAAGAATAGCCAAAGCCCTCCACTGGAAACACTAGGAAAGAAACGATGAACCAGGGTTACGCCGCGGTGGCTGTTCAGCTCACGGCAGTGGCAGCTGGAGAACAGCCTGGCAGCCACATTCCCCACACCGCACCGTGACTCGGTGTGAAGGCAAACACGGGACACTCGCACGCACCAGTCACTCACAGCTGGGCAGAGGGACCGTACTCACCACCTCCTTCGTCACTCTGCAGAGACTCTTCGTTGCTGTCTTCCGCTTCCGTCACATTGCTTTCCAAAGGCTCCAGAAGACTTTCCTCCCCACCATCACTCCTGGTACTTGCATTCTTGTCCCCCTCTTCCCCGATGTTACTTTCTGCTGACCCAGCCTGTTTGAGTTCCCCGTTAACTTCAGGACTGTGAAGCTGTATTGCCGTTATATTTTCATGACAAATTCCGGTATCTTCCCTTGCTGTTAGATCTTCTGGTTTTGCCTTTTCTGCTTCATCTGTTCCTTCCGTTTCCAGTGTAGAACTTTCCTGATTTTCCTCCATTCTGAGTGGTTTATTCTCCCCGTTCTCTTTTCCATATTGTGCATGTGCTGTGTTATCAGATGCTCTTCTGATATTATACCCCTCTTTGCCCTTAACATCGTCTTCCATCGTTTCAGCATGAGAGTCATCTTCGCTGCTATACTGAGTACTGATGGATGAGACAGAGCGTGCAGGCCTCCTCTCTGGAAAGAGCAAACATAATTTTGGTTTAGCATTTGTCACTAAACATCTGCATTCATTGGCTCATCTGATATCAATTTCTGAATTACACCACCTGAGGATACCGTGACAAAATTCCTATTAGTGCAATAGAAGAACATTGCCCAGATGTATCAAAGTATTAAAATTATAGCCATTTAACATATTTTCTTCTGATAGTGGTAATGAACCAGATTAGCTCCATCAATCACACAGAAATACACTTCCAAAAGCACCTCTAGATATGACTCAGAAAGGTTTTAGAATAGTTTCTTGACCTTCATTTGATAAAAGATTTCAACCATAGCAACAGTCCTTTAGCACACTCCTGTTAGCTCAGTGAATATGACAAAGATCTCCAAAATCACGTGTAAACCATTCAAATTGAACTGGAGATGAAGTTCACTGTCTCCTCTAAAAAAGGACGCAGGGACTGTCGTATGAAATTCATAAATAGAAAATTTGAGGGGGAAAAAAAAAGCAATAATTCTTCATCTAACATTGAGGTGAACAGAAGAGCTTACTGCTACACAGCATTGCTGGTGTCCAAAGCTGACAGGGACTCAAGAAGGCATTAATCAAACTCAAGGAAGAAGAATCCAGCTAGGCCTAATAATTAACAGGGACCACCCTTGACACCAGCTAATTACAGGGGTGGGACGACACACCGGGGAAGCAGCACTGCATTCTTCCCCTGTTCTTTTTTTTTCCTGGGCATCTCCTGCCGGCCAAAGGCCAGAGGTAGAATTTGGACCCACGGTCTGTCCCTCAACAGCTATTCCCAGAGCCCCAGGAGCCAATCTGTGCCACCTTATTTCTTCCTGCAGCCACAGTCTTCCAGCAGCGTCTGTACCGCTTCTGCCTCTGTGCAGCTGAGGAAGGCTCATTGCAATTTTTTGTAATATTTTAAATTACCCTTTTCATCTGTAATGTATTACAAAAACTTTGCAGGACTGCTTTTAAAAATACCTCCAGTATGGAAGCAAAAACTTCCCTAAAATACATCAATTACTCCCATTAATTTTAAAACAAGAACAAAGCAGGTGTGTGAATGGAAACTGCAATTCTAAGTTAATGGACTGCCTCGTATAGACGCCAGACTATCCATTCAAGAAAACTCCTCAGTTTTCCTTAAAAGTAGCAAAGGAAAAGGAACCGAGTGCAACTCCACCTCCCAGCACGCGTTAGTGGTGGTTTGGGGGAGCTGCCAGCATCTCTGGGGAAGGTACTCAGGGTACGCTCATTGTGACTGACGTCTCCGCAGAGACGGGCAGCAGTGATGAGAACACGTGGGATTGGCAGCAATGCTGAGAACACGTCCTTAATGAAAGCGAGTGAGTTCTTCAAAAAAAAATTACAGGTCCAAGGCTCAGCAGATGAATTCAAGGCACAGTAAATGTTCAAAGCTCATTTCAGGTCACAGGGAGATGACAGTTGAAGCCAGCAACAACTGACATTGAATTACGCAGAAACACGTGGTGTGGGTAATCTCCAGGTGGCCAGAGGTTTGTGTTTGCCTCGAGGAGCCTGACAGAAAGGAAGCTCACGCTGCCAGTGACCAACGCACCACTACAAGGTAAGGACAATCTGCACCAAACAAGTTTCGTACCCTACAGAAATTCACCTACACTTCAAAAATTCACCTAACGACAAAATAAAATAATTAAAAAAAAAAAAAGAAGAAGAAAAAAAATGACAAGGCTGGAAGCAGGACTCTCCTAAACGTTTTAGCTGAACACGTTTTGGTGGCCATCTGGAGGTGTATGCCCATTGCCCTGCACCACTGGCCCCCAAGACTTACTGGCTGTAAACACACCCTGTGTGAGCCACGGAGAAAGGGTGGGAAGTCACAGCTCACATCAGCCAAAGGGAAAAGCGACTCCAAGCCATGAGCTTCTCCAGAGGCATCTCTGGAAGCAGCTTCCCCCATTCCCAGGGTGGCAACGCCGCTGACGCCCACCGCCGGCTGCCAAGGGGGAGGCAAGCAATGACCGACGAACACTGTACTGGTGCGCTGGCGTGAAAGACAGAAGCAGCAAACCAGGCTGCTAAGAAAGAGGATTAAACCTGTCTTATTTAAACCCCCAGAGAACGCCCATGATGTAAGTGCATGCCCTGAGCTACCACAGCAGAGGAGACCGAGCGCCCATCCATGGTGGGTGAGGGGCCCTGCCTCCGTCACCGGCTGGATTACACCACTAGTTGCTGATCTTAAATGTCTGTATTTCAAGATTTGATGGCTTCCCAACAACGTTTTCATCACAGAAAAATTCGTATTGAATTAGTGAGTTTTGGTGCACGCAGCACCATTACATCCCAGCACAAAGGTGCGTAAGGGCGGCCCTTAACGAAGGCCTTCATGCAGAGGCAGCCCCGAAAGGCCCCTGCAGTTACCCAGTTACCCGCCCCTCTCCGTCTACACACGCCTCCGCACCCACACGCTTCCACTGGACCACCACACACGGCCAGAGCTTGAGGAGCAGCTGATTACAGCCACAATAAAGTCCGTAATGCCACATGCTAACAAGCAGAAAAGAATGCTTAATTGTACTGATTATTCATGGATCACAAGCTATTTCTGATTATCGTGAGAAAACAAAAATTAAGATTCTTTTTGATCACTGCAATGATTTTATAAGCAAGGATGTTTCAAACCTGATTTGAATTTCTGTTGGATTTTACACTTTCTGTAAAAAGACTGGATCTTTCTTGCAGCTGCAACCTTTTCACAAACAGCTGTATTACCTTTGTTTAATTCACCTAGAAATACAAAAGTGAAAGTAATGTTTCCATTTAACTTGAGAAGCAGTTTGCACAATAGGACTGTCAAATGTAAGGAAGACAAAGTAATTAATTTAAAATAGCAGTAAACGGAGAAATCCTGATACATGATGACAAGCGAGAGGCACGCGAGTCAGGTCAGGATCCAACAGAGCCACAGAGGGGCAATGCTGGCGAGATCAAACACCGCGCCAGAAGGAAGAGGCAGCTCACTCCTGGCTCATCCACCACCAGATGACTGGAATTCTATTGTTTGTCTAAGAAATGAGAAATTCTCTGCAAGTTTTCTGTGGGGTTATTTAGGAAGATGCACGGCTCGGCCTGCACAAAGGCCAATAGTTAAAACACTACACATTAAAAGTGCTGATCCAAAAAAATCGAATGACAGAAAATGCTACTTATTCTTCAAAAATGTATTCCAGAACAGTTTAATCTTTCTGAATTAATAATAATAATAATGGCCTTGGGTACTTCACTGCACACTTTTGTAGCTACGTTTGGATCAAGAATCCCAGACCACCTTCCTGACTCCGACCCTCACTCATTCTCAGCCGGACTCGGACAAGGACCCTCACAAGCTGCCCACCGCGGTGGGGACAGGGGACGCCTGAGCCGACAGCGCTTTGTCCCCGGCCCAGGCAGAGCCCATCATGCACCAGGGCACAAAGCTCAGGTTGGGAATAACTGGGGCCCTTAAAGACAGCACTTCTAAAATACAAGGTGGTACAAGGCTGGGTTTCCTGGTGGCTTCTCAGATAAAGGTGCTCACGCTCAGCAGGTGTCAGTGGTCACAGCGTCACGGACGCTTGGAGCTCACGTGCTGACAGGCTCCATCTCCCTTTCTGCAACTGAATGGTTCAGTGGAGTCTGCTGTGAGCTGGCACACGCTTACGCTGCCCGTGGGTGGAATTAATAACAGATAAAATAGCTCTCTGTCACCAATTCAGTAGGACTCCATGGGGTTTCCTATGCAGACTCAACATGGACACACACAAACGTGCACTGGACACACACAAAATGTAAAACACGCATCAGGGCAACTTCTCTACACCTCATTATGAAAAAACCCAACCTTGTTTATCATCCTCGGAGTCCCTGTCAGAATAACCATCGCTTTGCTCTTTCTCACTGTCAGAGGTCTGCAGTGCCTTCTGTGATGAGGTTTTACTCTCCTTTTCATAGTCTAAATTATGTTTCTTATCGCCTGAGGATGACTTTGGCATTCCATTCATTTGATCACCAGTCTGTCCCTCTTCATTAACTTCTTCATCTGCTTCAAAATCTTCATCGTACTCTAAAACAAAAGAATCATACTGTGAGACAGGAAACGGAATTCACAACTAATAAAGTCCTTTTTAAGCAGAGAGAGGTTAACCCCATTAATCTCCTTTTGCCTCTGCATTTGCTCAGTCTTTTTAAAGCCATGAGAGAATCTAAGACCACAGACAGGAATCATCAGAGCACATTATCACAAAAAGCATCATGTTCTTCATAGACAGAGCAGCAAAAATGCAGGAGAGCTACTGAATGATGCATCAAGTACAATTAATACCTTAAAACAAAACAAAAAATCATTAGCCACTGAAAGAACCAGAAAACTTAAGAGCTGCACAAACTCAGAAATAAAATGCAAGACAGCATCATTACAGGAGAAAAACTTGCTGCGATGAAAAAAAATACAAGCAACAGGGAAAGCTGGAGAAAGGTAATATATTGTAGCACAAAGTAAGATAAGTGTGGATTGACATGGCTAATTAGCAAAGAAGTGGCTTACAAACTAAATGAATTACTGAAATCCAGCCAAAGGGTGCTGCGGAGGAAGCGTCTGCTATCGCACGGTTCTAGTACGCTCCTCCAGGTCCCAGGAGAAATCCTGGTACAAATGAAGCTTACGGCAGAATTACCATTGGTACATCACCACGGTCTGGCTTCCCTCCCAGGCTGCCAGCCTGACAAGGTGTAGCATTTGATAGATAACTTTGCTCAGATCTACAGGTAAAGACTGCCTTGGTGCATATGCATGACAGAATCCTTCCCTTCCCGGCCACGGCTGCGCTATGTGAAATCCCAGGCACCAGCACGCAGCAATGTCAGCGATTTCCATTTCAAATCCAGCAATTCCACGGGTACCACGAGCTCACTGCGCACGCAGCAGAGAGCCAACAGACCTAAACTGTGAAGGAGAGCTGTCACCGCCGACACACCACCTGTCCCTCGTGGCCATAATTTCCCACCTGTCAGATTTTATTGCTCATCCCTTTTTCTTTCCATCAGTGCTTCTAAAGCACCGAAGTGACAGAACGCCAAGGACAGAAATGAAGAGTATCTGATGCAGAACCAATTAGGCAAATAAACAATTACCCAGGCAATGAGAATTAAGGGAATATGGGGATTTATTTTCTGTATTAAAAATCAATTGAGATTCCAGCTGCGTTGTTGGAAGCGAGGCCTCCTTAGGTAACTGTCAGAAAGGTGCCCACCTCCTGGAAGGCACAAGGCTTGATGAATCACAACACGCATCCACAGGGACTAACGCGGAAGCTGAGCAGCAGCACTGCAGAATTATGAAAGTAAAAATAGGAATGGAAAGTAGGAATTAAAATTTCTCTCTAAATTTGACTTGCTCTGCAGAAGGCATTACAGTTAGAGTGTGTGAAGGCAGGGGCTGGGCTCACCGTCTCCTCCCGCGGGGACAGGCAGTGGAGCCCAGTGGCACCAGGGAAATGGCACATTCTGAGCGTGCAGTTGGAGCTGCCACACATCACTTTTACACCACAAATATTATCTTTGTCTGCCACAAGAAACACCCCTTGGGCAAACTTTCAGCAAGGGCAGACTCTCTCCGGTCTTTCTTTTTACATCTCTGACAACAGAAACGAGATGGGACTCAAGAGGGGCAAGGTCAGCTACAGCAGGCAGCGGGAGCGTTTGGTGAAGGGAAAGGACGACAGCCCCAGCAGGATCGGAGCACAGAAGGCAGGAAAGGTGAGCGGGTAGAGTGGAGCAGAGGGAACAAGTGCTCAGACAAGCAAGGGCGCTGGAGGCCTGGGCAGGCGTCAGGTACGCGGCGCCCAGGGCAGTGTGGTGCAAAGAGCCTGAGGTGCACCAAGCATCGTGCTCCCACTGGCAACTGACAGGAGAAAAGACCGAAATAGCTCATCTGGCGCTGAATCTTGCTGACATTTTGCTGCTATGTGCTCTTCCCGCCTTCCCTGCCCTTTTTCACCTCCTGCCCTATGGCCACCGTCTTCTCTCCATTCACCTTATGCCGATGTCCCGTCTCCCCTATGAGCTCACCTCAGACTCGTTCTCTGCCCACCCACACCCATTTCTTCCTTCTGCCCTACTTGTCGTGCCCCTGCCGCCATTCTCCTTCTCCACTGCTGTCCCTTCACTGTTCCGCACTTTCCTCCTGCTTTCCCACCTACCTCAGGCTCCTGTTTCAGCCTTCCAGACCTTCCTGACTCACTTGCTTGGCTCTTGCAAAACCCTCTCATCCTGGCGCTTGGCTGAAAGAAGACCCACTGATTTTATTGCCCAGACACAGGCATCACCACATTTCTCACACATGAGGTGTCCTAAGAGAGGATGCTCCAGGTGAAGTTGGAAGCCCACAATCCCCTACCTTCTCCAGAATCATCCTCTCCCATTTTTCATCCCATGCTTGTGTTTTGCAATACTGTACCATTTTTACCGGTGTCTTCCTGACTATCTTCACTTTCATGATCAGATAGTTTTTCCCTTTCTTCTTTTCTGTACTCCTGTCCGGTCTCCATTTTGTCCTCAATAGTTTCCACACTCACTTCATGACCTGGTATGATGACTAACAATGAATCTTTGCTTGATTTCTGCTCAACGGTGCTTTTACTTGGCTCTCGGTGCACTCCATCTCTCCGGGAACCCACATGCTTTTCCTCATGGGCCTCCATCTTTCTCTTGGGAGGGGATGGCTTTTTGTCCAGACCCATTGCAATAATGCATCTATGAAAAAAACCACAGAGAATTGGAAAGTATCACATTTTTCTTTCTGTGAACAATGGAAGGGCAGAAGACACAGTGAGCTATTCAGATCATTATCGGCAGTAAATCCAGGTCCCTATCTGCCTCTGCATTGCCACTCAGACAACGAGGTGACTGATAATGACTCACTTGGAGAAGCCCCCTAAAATCCTCAAGCGCTCCACAAACACAGACGCAATTCCTCCTTGAAGGAGAGTAATACGGTCTGCACTTACAGGTGAAAATTAAAGATTCTACATAGCTCTGCAGTGCCAGTAAGATTTAAAAAGAGGAAACAAGTGATAAACTCTCTAAAAACTGGGCTGCTAAGTCCTTGTGAGCAAAGCGTGTTCGTCTCCATACCTGTAGCAAGGAGATGCTCCCTCCACATTGAGAAACCTGAAGTATCCGTGTCTGCCTCCCAGCCTGGAATGCTTCTGGTGTTTGTACTCACAGCACCAGCTCAGCCTGTCCACTTGCATCCCGTTCAGAAAAAAGGTGAGGCTGAACGGGAAACCATGGTGCCTCTTTGAGACGAACTGAAAGGTCTCTGCAACCACAGAAGGGAAGGGGTTCAAAGAAAAAGGTTATGTTTTACTGTCAGCCTGTTGCAATGGTGGTACCTCCGCATCACCACCAAAGCACCCAGCCCTCTGAGGTCAGGCACTTTGGTTCTTGGCTGCATTAATTAGTCGGCAGAACTCCTCCTCCTCCCCACACAGCAGCTCTGTCCCTTTCCGACCCAGCATTCCAAGCCGGACACCCCTGCGCCAGCTAACACAACACACAGCCAGTGTGGCGGCTCGCTGCTGCGGCGGGGCAGAGACCAGAGCCTCCCGCCTCCAAAACATCAGCTCTGCCGCTCGCCCTGCAGGAGGCACATCACGGAGAGGAGGTTTAGGATTCCTGGTGTGTGTCTGCATGGCGCAGCGCAGTGGTGCGTTAGAGCTCCCACAGCGCAACGCACGCCGCCCTCAGCGCAGCACCGCACAGAGTGCGGCCAGGCTCCGCAGCAGCACAGCCGCAGTGTCGGCGGCTCGGGAGCTGCACGAGTACAGTCGTACTCCGAGCAACGCTCAGCAGGTGAAAGATGCTGTTTCTGGAGCCGTTTCAGGCAACTCTGCAAGGGCGGCGTTTGGCACCCGGGGCGTACAGGCACTGCGGAGCACCCGCCAGTCACAGTGTCCTTCCAGAGGAGACAGCACGCGGCAGCAGGGAGAAGCTCCCTCTGCCCAGCAGCTTCCCTCACGGGTGTGAACGGGGCCCGGGACAACGGGAGCACACCCAAAAGACACCCAAAGGCCATATTCTGCACAGCTGGGACAAACGCCCAAACCAGACCCGTGGGCACCCTGCATCACGCCCACGGCCTCCGGGGCCGGGCAGGCATCTCTGCGCCATCTCCCCATACACAACGCAAACGCGGTGGGTTCTGTGAGCGGAAATGAGGGGTACAATCTCTGGAATCGCTCTTCCTCCTACGTGAAAACCTCCCAGTCGCTTCCTCTTCCCGATTTCTCAGAACACGATTCGCCTTTTACTGGAGTGATGGAAGCACGCTCATATAAAAGAGATGGGAACTGGGCTCCCACTATGTACGTTTCCTTCTGGAATAATAAGCAACACAGACTGATGTATTATTATAGCAAGTCAGACACAGGTAACCCCCATTCAAGGACAGTTTACTGCTACGACGACTTTATTAACCATACGTCCATCCACAAAATTTATCTAAGCTAGAGTATTTTGTTAAATCAGTTCTCTAAATTCATTCTACCATAATTTGCAAAAGTAATTGTAACCTCACTTTCCATCATGAAACAGCAGATCCAGATGTAGTGTGGAGGCAGACGGTATAAAAACACCTGGATGCACAGATCTTGACTGAGCTCAGCTGAAATAATTTTGGTATCACATCAACATTTTAGCCAAAAGAAAAAAAAAGATGTTGCCAGAATCCATATGAACTCTTTGACTCCTTATCCTTACCTCCTTCCAACAGCTTGCCTTTGTAGACACACAGGTTTTCTCCTCCACAATGCTGCTGATAGACTTTGATTTCATCTCTGTAATCAGTGTCACCGTAAGATAAATGCACACTTTTTCCTAGAAAGACCATGGTAACAAATGCGTTGCTGCGTAACGAGGGCTTAGGGAATCCTCCGGAATTCTGCAGTGGGAAATACACAAAAAATGCATTCAGCTTCCAACTCTAACGAAGGGTGAGCACAAAGACAGTGTATGTGCTGCATACACTTGAGGCTTACAGTCTTTTAAGAGACGCCTCGAGCTTCTTAAATTGGAGAGTGTTTTGTGACATGCAGAAGGGTAGAAAATTTTGGACTAAAAATCCATTGCATTGAATTGCCCAAAATTGCAGGGACCAGATTTAATGACCCATATCATCAATCCTGGGTTCCTACAATTTCCTCTACAGGAGTCAAAACTGGCTGGAGCTATAGTGTTTATGAAGCTGGAGCTATAGTGTTTATGAAGGATGAAGTTTTCACACACTCAAGGCATTTTGTACGTCCCTCTGAAGTCCTGGTACCAGATATGGTCAGACACAGGACCAAATTGACTGAGATGGAAGGCTGCAAATAAGAGTTGCTCTGTTTTTTCTGTTCGAGCACTTTTTTTTCCCCTGAAAAAAACATCAAATGTTTTAGTATATAGAGAGATGGGTGACAGTTATATAGTTTAATAGTTATGAACTTACTTTCTTTCAAAAATTTGGTGAATCTTTGTGCAAACCAAGAATACGGATCTTTCAGCACTAGGCGAGTCCATCAATGAGGAAAGTAATACACCCATGCAGCAACTGAGAAGTAGAGGTAGCTTACCTTTGCTAAAAGCTGCTCTAAGCCATTTGGTGCCGTGGTGGGACGAAATCGCCTGCCTCTGGGCACCCCGTTTCTCACTGCATTTACACTCCTGTCTGCCTTTTGCAGGGGGGGAGGCGGCACTGGTATCATATGATTGCTAACGACAGGGAGTTGATACGGGGATAGTCCAGTCACATATTCCGTCGAATTCATAAGCCTTAACCCACTCCTCTCCTCCTGCAAAAACATTTTACCAAGCTTAAATAGGTTACACAAAAATAGCTACCGAGCATATTGAACAAACCGGGGTTTGGCTGCTCTTTACGTTCAGTGATGCACACATTTCTAGAACAATTCCATAATATGGTGCTTGCAATTTTTTTCATGAAAACATTTCTGTGCTAAAACCCTTTCTTTTAATTGCAAAGCAACAGGTAGAATGCTTGATGATGCCACTTTCATAGCTATACACAACGCTGTAATCCACGTACGGCTTGTAACAGTGCAGCGTTCTGGTCACGGGCAGAGAAGGCGGCACATCCCCACAGCACTGCTGCCGCTCTCAGCTGGCAGAAAATTCCACAGCAGCCGGAATCTCCCAACAGTGACATCATTTGGCAGCAATTATACAAGATGTGGTTCAAAACGCTTCTCTCATTTGTAGTGGAGGTTTATTCCTCCCTCAGGACAAAACACAAACAGAGGACCAGAGCCCTGAAAAGCAAGACATCTCTAGAGAATAAATCCTGCAGATGTTGCATGCTCTGGATCCGATCTAGGTGTTTTGTCAGTAGTGAGCATTAAAGAAACCATTTAAATCACCCGTAATTTGTGTAGACATAGATAGTGCCAGCAAATTCTTGGAGAAAGGATTGTGACCATCACAACGCAGAGCGAACGCGCAGCAGAAGGGAGCGACTCACACAGTGTCCGCCAGTCACGGGCAGCAGGCCACCCTCCCCTTCCAAAATCCTCCAGTCCCATGAACTCCTAACACGGAGCCAACTACATCATGTTCTTCTAGAACAGAAGACAAGTCCAAATCTCACCTGAAAGTAACTGCGTACATCATGTTTGGCTACTCCCAAAAGCTCGCATTCTCTGAACCCACTACTGTGACTTAGTAGGAGGAACGGTAAAATAAACAAATCAGTTTTTTGCTACTTTGCAGCTGTAGATGAAGATGAAAACTTCTAAGACAGCATGAAAATATTCTTGAGTAATTGGTGTTAACCAAGTGGCTGCCTCCCTCTCTACCTAACAGAAAATCTATGTAGAGGCAGAAAACTTCACATGCGGAGAGATTTTATACTATGAAAGAGAAGTCACCACCTTTTTCCTGGCTGTCATAAAGAACCGGGCATTATACCAGTAAGAAAATGTCTTGAAAATTCAAGGGAGGTTGAAAAGAAGAGTTTAAATAAAAGCCGATAACCATTTGGTGGGCACCTTGCCTGCAGTATTCAGTTCTGGGAACTACAGTACTAAAGCAGCATTATAAAGCTGTCTCTAAAATTATATTATTTTCAGAATGAAATATGGCCTCACCTCACCAGCAAACTGCTGATTATTTTCGAGTGCCTGGCACTTCTGTTTTGAGCTGGAAGTCTTCGGTACAGACCCGGCTGCAGCACAGCGAAGCGGCTGGAGGCGAAGCGGGCGCTGCATGTGTCCTGGGGCTGTATTTGGCCGCCAGGAAGCCTAGGGGAGGGAAAAGCAAACCGCCGCGAAATCTCAGTGTATGGCTTCCAGTGCAGGGCAGCATCATAAAGGAAAAAATAAAAATAGCACTGATCAAGATATCTGGAAGTGATGAGTGATTCTCAGGTAACCTTCAGGAAATGAAATTTTCTAGTCTCCCCTGAAGAGCCAGACCCTTTAGGCAACTCTAATTGAGCATCCAAAAACTGGAGCATTCAAAATAACTCTTGGGCATAAATCTAGGTTTTACGACTGTCTCTTCACAGTGCAGCAAACGTAATGAACTCATAGGAACTGTGGCAGTGTGGAATGTTTTGGTGACTTTGGCATACGGACACTGAGAGAACGCATGACAAATGCATGCCTATTTTTCTTCAATACTCAGCATGTTTATTACTTTCTTTTATTTTCTATTTTCCTTGTATATCCTTCAGAATACCAAATTAAAATATTAAACCCTAAAATACCTGTTTAACTCAGTTACCTTACCGTCTTAGAAAAGGCAGGCTCCTTGGGCCGGTGTTGCTGAGAAGGATGTCCACCGTTATAACCAACCACAGGTCCAGGTGCCCTCTGCATGGGATGGAGAGGAGAAGGTTGCTCAGGACTGAAAGTCTCTCTTCAACCTGCACCAATTATTGTTATTGAAATGCAGAACCGGTTAAAAGTAGACCATATATTTGACCTTAGACTTTAGTATCATCATATTTCAAGAGTATATTAACATTCCTCCTCTGCCTGTTAGCGGAGCCAATAGCTCCAAAGCACGGCCTTCTGGAATGAGCTTTAGTCTTACTGCACCCCTTCAACTCTGTTTTCTAAAAGACCCCCATTGCTTGCAGGATTTTACAACATCCGTAAACTTACCTACAGGCATGGTATTCATTGACCATACTTAACGTACTGATACCGGCCTGACCTTGGCTGATAAGGCAGGTAAAAGGGAAAGATTAAAGCAGATTTATCACAAGTAAAGCTATTTTTTAATACGTTCTGATGTGCCATTCCTGCAACATTGGCTTCTCGAGATTACTCTTCCATGACACGACCCTGCAAACAGGAACAGCCTCAAGCAATGAAGGATGAGGCCCTAGTCTGGAGCAAGCAGGGCAGTCAATGCTCCAGACCAAGCACAGATGTCGTGGGTACCTGTGTACGCTGTGTGTGCTCACATTACAGCCCGTGGAGTTCTTGGTGAAACTCACCAGTTGTGAGTGACCATCTGGTTCTCCAGCCACTAAAGGATGGAGCCCATAACGATTTTTTGGCCCAAGTGGTGGATGTGGGGAGCGCATACAGCTAGCACCTTCCACTGATCTTCTGGATTGTTGCACCTACAAGAACAGAAATTTACGTCTCTGGGGTACTAAATACAATTAACAGCAATGTTTGAGCTTGCCTTCCATCTTCCACCCAGCGATGATGATCAAATTGCCTAGACCCCATGGAACACCTGGTTAAGGAACGAAAGGAAATCAAGGGAGAATGAGAGAGGGACGAGTGAAAAGACTTGTTCCCATCTCCAATTCATTTCCCTGCAGCCCTCTCCAGCTGCGGATCCCCCCGGATTCAACTCATCTGCCTGTTTCTGCCTGTCTCCCAATTCTTGGTTTGGTTGAAGGTCTCCCTCGTTTTTAAATTTGAGTGCATCTGGCACTTCCTTGCTCTGCCTGCTGCCTCTCCCTACCTTTTCTTCTCAAAAGCTCCACACCGGCCTGACCACCCTTCTGTAAATAGCTAGCTATGTTTCTCATCCTCTTTTGCCCAGCCTTCTGTCTTTCTCCTTTCCTTCTACATTAGACAAATTCACTGAACATATGAGATGAGAATTAAATTACACCGCTAATTCCCGCCGGGGTCCTGTGTCCCAGTGTGGCATCACAGCAAAGATAGAGATCACATATCTGCAGGCGTCTCCCTTACGCTCCTCACTGAAGGAGGCAGCTTTGATTTGTGTTCCAAAACTATCCAAGTCCAGAATCCCTTGATAGGGTGCCGTAGTCGCTGCTTCCACTCAGGCGAATTTCAGGAGTTCAGTCAGTAAATAATGCCTTTGCAACTACCATAGTGATCAGTGTTTTTCATTAAAATCTTGTCCTTTCTTTACCTGATGAATTGCTCACAAAATTAAAAAGATTTGACATTGTTTTTCAACTGCTCAAAGAAGCAGCTAGCTTCTCAATGCATTCCTCTCAGTGTAGTGTATGCAGGCAGATAGAAGAAATGTTTCCTTCTCTGGAGACATTCAAACCCCACCTGGACGCGTTTCTGTCCAACCTGCTCTGGGTGACCCTGCTCTGGCATGGAGTTGGACTGGGTGATCTCCAGAGCTCCCTTCTCACCCCAACCATTCTGTGATTCTGTGAAATCAGATTTTGAGTATATTTCAGCTAAAATGAGAACAACTTTTCCCATATGAGTCCGAGTGACTTCATGGGGAGAAGAACCATTGACTTCTGTGGGATTTCCACGACTCTAACAACTACAGAATCAAACTCTACCTACATGACACCAAAGGGAAGACTCCTGAAACCTCTTTTCGTTACTTACATGCTGGTTCTGCCAAATATCATGTGGAGAGGCAAAGAGCTGAAAATGTGAGCTCAGTGCTCAGCAGCAGTCAAAAGCAGACAGTGTCTAGAATTACTAGAAGAACTACAACACGTATCTTAAATTATTCATCCTGTTCTGGTTCCCCATTTCAAAACAGAAATAGTAGAACTAGAAAAGGTAAAAAAAAGGCAACAGTAATGAGAAGACTGGAATCGCTCATGTATGAAAGATTCAAGAGATGGAGGGTCTTCAGCTTGGAAAACTGAGAAGGAATATGAAAAAGCAATGTAAACCCCAAAATGCCTTGAAAAACAGGAACGGTTACTAACTTTTATCATAGCGAGAACAGTGGAGCATCAAACAGAATTATCAGGCAGCAGACACCTTCATTATTGTGCAGAAATACAAGGAAGTACCATTTCAGACAAGTCAGAATTAAATTCCACAACCAAGAACACTGCAGAACCAAAACAATAAGTAGATTCAAAAGGAATCTTGCACATGAACGGAAGTTCCCAAACTGCTGGACAGAGGAAGAAGGGGATGTAACTTGCGGCAGGATCATCCTCTCCCTGCCTGTTTCTTGCACTTTTCCATCAACATCAGAGACAGGACACTTGGCTCAGTGAATCTCTGGCCTGACTCACGGTCGTTATTTAACACAGGGCAAAACTGCCGTGTCCCACCAGTGCTCGGTACCACTCAAGCTTTACCTTGATTTTCCGCACCTTCTCCTTCCTCACGGAATTTTCAAGTTTCCTTTTGATTTCCAGCTGATGATGACGCTATCAATGTAAGAGAAAGAGAAACCTCATTAATGGACACTCTGAGATGTCAAGGAGTCTAAGAACACTTGCTTCTGTTCTGCTTATCACGTGCCTGCTCCCTGGTCCTCATTGAGCTCTATTATGAAACTATGATTGATTGACTCGGTTTGCATTACGCCTGTGTATATTAACATTGGCAAGGGAACAGCTGAGCATTTGGAAAGTTGTAGGGACCAACTCCGCTCTTGATATGTAACAGGAATGCGCCCAAATTTTGTACTCCAATAAGATACGTAACCATGTTCAAACTATTCTGTTTTGATTACAATTTATACACAAACTAGCCCTGTGAATATCACCCCATAATCCGATGAGTGCCGCAGTGCGGTCAGTGAGCGGGGACAGCGTATGCTCTAACGACACTACGGTTTCACCGCTAGAGGCCAGCGGAGGTTTCACGTGGGGGACATTGAGCACGAAGATTGTCCTTTTTCCCAGCAGGAGCGCGCCTTTCAGGGCAGCAGGAGGGCACAGCTAGAGAGAACAGTCCAGTAGGAGTGAACAGGCTCTGGCTGTCAGCAGGGGAGTCTCGGAAAAAGCTTACAGTCAGCAGTAAATGCATACCTCCATGTCAAGGACCTTATGAAAGATGGCCTGAGCCAGGCACTCCTGTACATATCTTTGGTGATCTCTCTTCATTGCATTTAGCCGGTATTCTTTCTCAGATATTATTCTTCCACTCCTTGAGATCTGTCATAAACAAATATAGTGTAACTAAAAACAAGACAGAATAAAGTATGTTTTTAAACAAAGTGCAATTTCCCAGAAAGACTACTTTCCCTTCCCAGTGAGCTACCACCTCTGCTTCCCCCGCGGAGCTGGAACCCACCTTCTCAGCACAGAGTTGTCGTTCCTTTGGCCCCCTGAGCCCCATCAGCCAGAGGAAGGGAGCAGTAGAGGGCTTGGACTTACTCATCATGGGCCATTGCCCAGGTCAGTGGGGGGGAATTAAATACTATTCTTCCTTAATTAAAGGAAATTAAATTGTGTAATTAAATACACAATATGTCCTACTGTGTAAGGGTTGCATGTCCCTGTGCTAAACGGAGTCACACCTAAGAGCGTATAAGTATTTTTTAAAAAAATCCAGCACATTCACCTTTACCAAATTCTTCAGTTTTCCATTAAACACTTCTGGAAAATACCACTGAAGCTATTTAAACAGCTAGTAGAGTCAGCGATGCTTAGGCTTCACAGTTTAAAAAAACTAAGAGAATTAATATGGTTCTGTATATCTGCAAGCTGAAAGATTTTGCAGAGGCAAGCTCCCATGAGCAAAAAGAGATATGGAGTAAAAACATAAAAACATTCTGAATTTATCAAAAACTCCATGAAATATCTTCTTCTGCCTGGACATGAAGTGCAAGCAGGTTGACAAACATTCTCACATCACCGTAATTGTGCGGTAATAACTTACTGAAACTGCATGACCGAGCGGAAGCACAGGGCTGAGCCAAGGCTCTCTGGTATTTACGCACATCACCAGTCCCTGTCAGCCGCCGCTCCCAGTGTCACGCGGATGAGCATGGTGACCGTTGCATTACAGTAGGTGCAGTGGAAGACTAAGGTCGATATTCTATGGAGAATGGCCTCCACTCGGCTGTTAGCACACCATGTCTCGTGCGGAACCACCATCCACCAGCAGCCCTCAGGCCAGCATCTCCACAGCCCTGGTGGCCCTTGGGCCTTGACCTCCTGAAGCGTGCTCCATGCCAGCTACACTATTCCCTCAGCTGCCACAGGGAGCCAAGCTCCGAGCTCAGTTTTACCTGTCTCTCTGTCATTCTGCCTGCAGCAGCGCAGCCCTGTGCACCACAGCCCTGCGTCCCTGCGATTCCCAGCTGACCAAGGGTAGATGACAAAGCAGTGGGAAATGCTTGCATCCAACAAACCCGCCCTTATTCTACGTGTGATGGCGTGGCTTTGATCTGGCACCGCACGATTCCATGCGTTTGGCTAGCTGGTCCAATTCTTACCAGCGACAGCACACACCTCTAACAAATACACAACAGAACCACCAGTGGTTTGACTTCTGCAATATTAAAAGAAACAAAGAATTTTTTTCTTTATTTCCTCAGAAAAGGAAACTTTTCAATCTCACCAGTCCTGATCTCCGAAGATGTCGTCTTATCCTGGTATTGCTGAAATATCCAGCCAGGTGTTTGTCTGTAAGGCTATTGTAGGTTGCAAGAAATCTGAAATAAAATCAACACAGATGCATATAATCCCCGTGACAGCCAAATTATTACAGCGTAAATTATAAAGACTTATCCAATAGCAGCATTTTGTCGGATAAATGCCCATTGGATTATGTAAAAGCAACATCTTATCGCCTCTGGAAGATTTGTATCAGAAACAAGAGACTTGTCCATAAGACACAGAGCTCGCACCGAACAGCGTACCCCGGCCGGGGCGCGGGGTCCAACACAGCCCAGCCCTGAACGTCGCCTCCGAGACCAACTCCCGCGACAGCCTCCCCAGACAGATCCGCTGGTGACAGACCCGGCACCGAGGGAGCCTCTAGCAGCTTTTGTAAAGACCCGTAAGAATAACTTGTGTGGGGAGGGAGCCCCAGAGGACGCCTGGCCCAGCCTCCGGCTCCAGCACGTCACTTGTCAGACTTCGCCTGCACAAAGGAGTTTTCCTGTGGTCCCCATTGCCAGCCCTCAGCCACTACTGCCTGGTACCCGACATAAACAACTGCCTCCTCCAGCCCACTTACGTTAGCAGAAACTGCTAGCACCAAAACATATTTTTAAGACAAGACACTGTTTCCATAGTATTTTCGCTGGCTTGAAAGTTAGCATATACATTATTAACTTGGCTGCAAATTTTGCTCTGGTGAAGACTACTTATTTGTGTTTTCAGCCAAAGCCTCCTTCAGCATCCACATTTTCATCCATTGCTTTATGGCGCTTCCCTCTTCTTCAATGTTCCCACCGTCAGAGGGACTGCATACAAATTCATGGCTTGGAACACCTACACAGAAAACTAAGTGGCTTCGATTTCAAGTGTCAAAAAATACACTTTTTTCTTCCCTCCTGTTTTGAACCATTTTCTCAATTGGGATTTGGTTCCTGTTAAATTGTTGCCTGGCCAAGCACTCATTTGTTCATGAACAAAAAAAGTCTGTTTCAAAAAATAGTTCTCCATTTGGCCTTTACACCAACAGAACCCACAAACCTGTTGGGAAAACTAATCCAGGACGGCACGATCAGGAGCTGCCCCGTCTATCTCAGGGACCATTTATTTGAACACAGCAGTGACTCTAGAATATTATTTACACAAACGGCCAAGAATGCTTGTCCCACAAACGCATTCATAAATTCAATTGCACAAAACTTGTACAGGGCAATATTCCTAACTTTTGTGGCATTTACAGGCTAGAAAGCGTAAGTTACTGTAGTACATTTTTGCTGGCTGTCAGTCTATGGCAGCAGCTTGTCCGAAGTGCAGCGTGCACTGAGGAGAATACTGCTTTTTTTCCCTCTCTAAATACAGCTACTACATTTTACCAAGAATCATCAGATCCACTGTGTGACCCATTTCCTCCAGCTAAACAAAACCCAAATGCACTCCGTGGGAAACGGAAGCGTTTGCACCAGAGGCAGCGAGCCCCCCATCTCTGCCCGAATCCCGGCTCCGGGATGCTGCCCCCCCGCCACCGGCGGGTCCTGCTGAGGAGAACGCTTTGTGGTGGCGGGACAGGACGCGTCCTCACCCCTCCCAGGGCAGCAGAGGACACCTGAGCAGTGGCCGTGCCTCCGGCGCGACCCCGGCCCCGCGGGGCAGGAAGCACAGACACCGCACGACCCATGGCCGGGCAGACACCAGCCTGCGCGGGGCAGACACGGACCCGGCTCTCTCCTGCCGCACCGCACTCCCGAGATTTTAGAGACCAAGCAGCCGAATGAGGAGGGCTCTTGAGTGCCGTTCAGTCTAAAGGGCTCCCGGGACCAGGCTGCTGCAGTGGCCAGGACAGTTGGGCTGCGCTACCTTCTGCTCGTCTTCAGCCTCTGAACCCCTGACGCAGGGGGCACGAGTCCCTCCTGCACCCAGAGCAATAAAACGGGCCTGATACGAAATGCAAGAACCTCTCAAGTCTTCTGCAGTTCCCAAGTCAATACACAAAAGGTTGTCTTTAATGCATACGTTGAACAATCCAAAGTGAAGAAATTGCATCTTTTTTCTGTTGGTGAAAAACTGTAAGAGCAACGACCAAGGAGAACCAGACCACGCAGACCGCCTGAGCAAGGTCCTCCCCTGCTCCACCCACCTCTGGAGAGCCAACAGAGATAAAGCATCGCAGCTACCAAAGACCCGAGCTTCCAAAAATTGAACCTAAGATATGAGAGTTGAACACAAAAGCTGAAGCATCCATCATGAGCAGATACATTTTTAAATAGTTCTTAGCACAACCTTATCTTATTTCAGCCTCTGGAAAACAGGACGAATAACAAAGTAAGTGACAGTAGGCTTAAGGCTGAATACTCTAAATCCATTCACGTTTGTAAAACGTATACACTCAGGTACCTATTGCAGAACGTGTGCAGCCTGACCTTTGGGCTCTCTAGGCAGGATATATTTTAATTACACAACAAGAGATTGATCTCTCTTGTTCCCTTTGGCTTGAACGCCACTGCACCTCTGTCACGCACCTTTCAACGGGATAGTTCAAGACAAATGTCTATTGCTGGGCTGAATTACCACGCACAAAAGTATACTCAAGGAAAAGAGCGAATGAAAAAAAAAAGGAATCCAAAAAAACCAAAGAGATCGTGGACTTACAGGAATTTTATCTGGGGTTTCACAATAATCTCACAGGTAGCCTACCAATAATAAATTAAACTTTAAACAAACAATTTAGCTTACCCTATTATGCATGTTGATTAAACACTGCTGCTATAGCAACTGTTCTACATTACTTTTTTAATCCACTGTTTGCATGTGCATTTGAAACCACCAGATTACATCAATCGTGCGAAGTATTGACTCGTGGTATCACCTGGCAATTGCACACGGAGGCCGAGGAGAAACTCAATCCAATTCCTTTTCATTTACTTCCCTCCATCTAATATTTCATGGACCATATAACTAGTTAAAATGCAACTCCCGCCTGAGCACAGCGATGTAGCAACTCCAGTTCCAACGAAGTCTCTGTACATGTATTTTCTCATTTAAACTATGAACAGGCTGGTCCTCAAAAATGCTGAATTACATTCAAAGTTCAAAAGGGCACTGGAGGAAATAAGGAAATGTCTTGGGCCTGATCCAAAACCCACTGAACCATTGGGAAGAACACAACGGGGTCCACTGGGCTCTGGCAGTGCCATAGCCAAGGGCAGCCCGGGCTCCTGCCCTCTGCTGCCGGCAGGAGCAGCGCAGAGGGAGCCAGGCGGAATTCCCAGCTCCCGACTCCAACTCGGGTTGAAGTCAGTGCAGTGAGCAGGGGCTCATCCCGCAAGCCTGTGCCCTCCTGGAGATTCTGACAGTTTTCCTCCTTATTTCAGCCGCCCAGCTGGCCCTGCCCCAGGAGACTTCAGGCAAGCTCAGCTGGGAGTGGGACACACCGGTGCCCTCCTCACGCTTGGCCCAGGTCCCTCTGGAGCATCCCACTGGCACCGGGGATCAGAGCCGCTGGGCGCTCCGGGTGCAGGCAGGCTTTCCAGCCCCAGGGCAGCCCGGGGGAGACATTATCCTCTGAACGGAACCCATGGCACGCTCTCAAAGCGCACAACTTAGCCTCGAGCCCAAGCTTCAGGTGACACTCATGCTGCCATGTGCCCGCAAGTGACCGTGGCACCGACACGTGCCGTGCTGGGGAAGGGCCCCGGCAGCACCCCCGCACGCTCCCCATTCAGCAGCCAGGTCCTTTCCGTCTCTGCTGACCCACAGATCCCGCCCGGAGGTAAAATTCAGACCGCTGCTTACAAAGGATGGGGGTGAGACAGGGAGGGAGAGGGTTCAGAGAGCTGCAGTGACAGAACTGCTGTGACACAGAGGGGAGTCCTTGTGAGCTTCACAGAGTAACGCAGCCTCTGGCTTCAGGGGGGTTTCCCTAATAGCAAGTTATTTGAGAAATGTCAGAAACCACTGTCAGAAAGAAGCTCTTCAGCAAAGCAGACCATCGGCCCCATTTATTCCTCTGCTCCCGCACACGGCACCAACAGAGAGATAACAGAAGTTCACATCAGAAGTTTTCTCCCAGAGATTTAAATATTTAAGAGCTATATCCAAATGTCACCCCTAAATCCTCTGTCACAGCTAGAAGCACAGAACTGACAAAAATGCATGTTAGAAAAACACCCAGCAAAGGAAAAGCATCAGTCTTAATAGTACTGTACAAAATGTTTGTGACGCAGTAAGTCCAAAAAGTCCATTTATCTGGATATTTATGGGACTCCTTTTTCTCTGCCTGTTTATCCTATTTATTCTTCTCCCTATGAATTCTAGGTTTTTATCATAATTGCAGACAATTTTCCTGGCACAGAAGCTCAACTGACTGATCTGTAGTTTCCAGGACTGGTTTTGAAGCTCTTCTCAAAATTAGTATCACGGGTTTTTTTCTGGCATCGCAGACAGTGACTACATATCACTCTTAGTTCAGTAATTTCACATTTAAGGTTATTTAGAACACTTGGATGTACACAGTTTGTTCCTGATTCTTTTTTTAATTAATTTGCTCAAAATCCTCCCTCACTTGCATCTAAATTTGAGCCAAGTTGCCCAAATTCATGCCCAATCAAGACTGAATAAAGTGCAGCAGTCTCCTCCAATTCTTTTATTATGGAGTCACTGAGAAACAGCAGCATCTCATTTTAACAATAACTTTTCAATGGGCATCCACTTTTTTTTTTTAATAGATTATCTTGCTGACTATCAGAGATGAGAAGACACTTTACATTAGAGATTACATTTTTTTGAATTTATAAAAGCAAAAGATCACTGTCAAAAAATCTGCCAGCTTCTTGCCTGACTAGAATTTTAAAGTGAGGGACCGTATACCATAGGAGAAAGGAAAACTCCCCAATTTACATGGACCTTATGTTAACTACCCAGCTCCAGTGAAACAGAGCAGACCTCTGGAGTCAGCTGAGATGGACCTGCGGAGGCAGGGAGGAGGCGGAGGAGCTCTCCTGTCAGGTGAAACCGGCCATGGGTCCCATCCATCACCATTTCAGCTGAGGACTCTCTGGGCGACCAGAAGTGCAGGGAACAAAGCCCGGTGACTCCTTCCCCGGGGCACATGGAGACCACCACGCGTGGAGCACGAGCTCTCTGCGGACACCCTGGGGAACCTCCGTGCCCAACAGCGGGACCAGCCACGGACCTGGGAGGCTGATGGGCAGCGTGGACATGGCCCCCCATCCCTTGGGTGGCAGCAGCAGCCAGGTGGTGGCCACCTGCGCTTCGGCATCATCTGCGCTCCCAGGGTAACACCTGAACTGACCACTCACAAACATAAACTGCTCTCACTGGAGCCAGCTCTTCCTTTTTCCTCATTAAGAAAGTTCAAGTACGGAGTTCAACACGGACAGATGGAAATCCTCCTCCAATCCTGAACACAACTAGATGGGGAAATGGGAACCAAAAGACTCCTGTTCTGCTGCGGATCAGTTGTACGGCCACGAGCAAGTTACGTCATGGCTTCATTCGGAGCATCGCCCCCTAAAACAGGATGTGCCAAATTTTGTCATGGAGATGGGGATCTGCAGAGCTCCTCGGCGTCTGTAATTCACGCTGCCTGGGGGCAGTTTGGGTGCTCTGAAACTCACACCTGCAGCTCTGATGCCAGACAAGAGCCGAGGGACCCGCCCGCAGCCGGGTGCCCCATTCCCTGCGCGCCCGCGTTCCCGCGACACGGGGACCCCCGCGGCGGGGGCTCCGCGGGACGCGGTCTGGGGCCGCTCGCCACCTCCGCGCCGGCACCGGCTCCCCCCGGCAACCGCAGCGCGGCCCAACGCGCCGCGCCGAGCCCGGGGGCGCGGGAACACCCGGGGCCCTCGGCCGCCCCGGCTCCGGGATGGAAACGGCAAACGCCCGGCAGAGGCAGCGCGGCCGCCCCGCTCCCCCCGCTCCCGGCCCAGGGGCCGCGGGCGCGGCAGGCGCCGGTGGCGGCGCCGCGTCTCCCGAGTCCCCCCGCGTCCCCCGGCCCTGCCCGGCGGCACTCACCCGGGCTGCGGGCCGCTCATGGCGGCCGTGCGGGGCGTGCGGGGCCCGGCGGTACCGGCCGCGTCCCCGGGCGTCGCTAGGACACGGCGGGGCGGCCGCGGCCCCTCCCCGCCGCCAATGGCCGGCCCGCTGCACCCGCGGCCCGGCCCCGCACCGCGGCTCCCTCCGCCCGCTCGGCACCGGCCCTGCTCGCCCCCGCCGCCCCCGCGCCGCTCCGAGCCCCCGCAGCCCCCGGCAGGAGGCCCCGCTCCGGCACGGGCGGGGGTGCCCGGCCCCGCGGTAACACCGGGCTCTGGGAAGGGAGGGGAAAGGGAAAAGACAAGGATGGAGAAGGGATTTTGGCACAACGCAGACCCGTGAAGTTAAACCCGCAGCCCGAGGTGCGCGGATGCACAGTCATCCCAAACACCCAGGCCCAGGTCCGTCCTCCAGCACAAACGACAGGAAAGCTCCACAGCACCACTTCAGCCCTCTCTAGATTTAGTCAGGTAAAGGAGATATAATCACCCTTCCATGCTATTCTTCCCTTCTTGTGGGTTCCAGCTGAAGCACAATCTTACGGTGATGCCTTGGCGGCACAGAGTACCCCTGAACGGGGCACAGGGAGGGCTGTCCCACCCCCACACGCTTGATCCAAGGTGTTGAAGGACTTACACTGTCCCCATGATCTATCTGCATTTACAGGGAATTGCCTTTGGTAAAGGAAACAACTATCAGAAACATCAATATCCTCTTGATTTTTTATCTTCCCAACTCTGCAATTAAAGTCTCATTAATTTATTGTATCACGCTGTAGCACATGAAGTCAGGAATACACACAGGACCATGTAATTACAAGAGAGAGGGGATGCTTTTAATGACTAGAAGGCGGAGGCAGCATTTCTTTTGGGCATAATGCGATTAACAAATGGCAATGGCTTTTCAGAGCAATTCCACCCTTTTCAGTGTTGGGCACACGACGGTAGCCGTGTCCAGCCCCAAACTGCCAACGCAGGGGCCAGTTCACTCAAAAACAAACCACCTGACAGAGTCATCCTGCCCCGTCTGCTTGTCTGTGATCCTCACCCTCTTCCTCCACCCTTCCCTGCTCTGCCAAGGGGACCGCAGCTCCTAAAGGAAAAGCAGAACCAAGGACTCTCGAGGGGGACAGAGTCTCTGGCCGGGTGCCATGCACAGGTCAGACACACCTGAAAGATTATCCAGAAATGGGACAAATAACAGCTCTGAGCAATTCAGCTGCCGCAGCTGAAGAAGTTGCCTAGCCCAGGTGATTTCCCCCCACCGGCCATTAGTGTCTCTAGCAGGGAGCACAGCCCAAACAGCCGTGAACGTCTCAACACCTCCCCTGGCAGGTGAGCAAGGGTGGGGTTGCACTAACACACAAGGCTGGGACTACGGTAACACAGCCGTGGGCAAACCGGTGTCCCCAGCTCCAGCACGACAGCGGTGACGAAATCCTGCACTGCTGCAGCTACAGCCACCAGCTGGAATCCAACCTTGTTTCAGCAATACAACCCGACTCTCCAATACGCTATCTCCTGCCCGAAAGCACCCACTACAGCTTCCTTGCTGCTCCCGCTCTTTGTGTCCAGTGCTACGTCATTATTTATATCCAAAAGACTTTTTCCAAAATTCAAACAATGCCTTCCCTTTGTACGATACATCAAAAATGGACAAAAGAATTAAATGTTCTAGTACATTTCTTCACAAAGCAGTCTAAGTCATGCTGTCTCTTCCTGCCGGGTTACCTTTGCAGAGGGAAGCCTGCAATGTGATGAGAACAGAACCACTCTGACATCTCCTGGTGAGACGCCCGTCACAGGCGCTGTGCAGCGCTGCCACAGCCCAGACAGCTCCGCTCTCAGCCTCATCTCTGCGCATCAGCTACCGCACGGAGGCAGCGCCAAGCCAGAAAGGAGCCACCATATACCATGAACCTCTTGTTCATGTAACGCCCTCGCACCAAAGGCCACATTAAAAATAAAATAAATACATACAACTTATAAAGAAAAGGTTTTGGGGGGTTTTTTTTGGTGTTTTGTTTTTGTTTTTTTTTTTTTTTATACGCACATCATGTCCATAATCATATCACTCGGTAACTGTTACTCTTAACCTGCTACTTAGTACCTTAATATTAAGAAGTGTTTTACTTTTCCTAACAGCGTTGCCACGCGGAATCGCAGATTCCCTTTGTGCCCCCACTGCCGCGCACTGCGCCCTGCCTCAACGCACAGGAGTCGTCAGCGCCTCTCACCTCAATGATCAGCTCAACACTACCCGTTACCTGCCCGCGTGGCTCACACCTGCCCGGTCACCCCTAACCCTTCAAACTGGGGCTAAGGAGAAATGCAGCTCCTGCCCCTGGGGAAAGCGCAGCGCCGGAGGGACCCAGCTCCTCTCCACAGGGCATCCGCACGGCCTGGGGACGAAGGGTATGACTCCATATAATAGCAGAATGACCTCCCGTTTACATTTGCACAGGAGCAGCAGTGCTGTGGTCCACCTGCTTTAGAAGTTCACAAAACCAATTATATGACAAACTGCTCGAAAGAAATGAGGACTTAACTCAGTGATCCAGTACATTCCTTTAGTCCTGTGTTTAATAACAAGACTTAAAGTTCTAATATCTTAACATCATCCACCCCCCCCAGAAATACAAACACTTACTTAAATCCTGCTGAATTAATATTGTTGGGAAAAGTGTGTATACATATATATATGTATAGAGAGATGTATATCTATTTATGGTATGTTAAAAAAAATACTCAGTTCTAAGTTTAAATTATCACTGGAGTGGCAGTCCCAAATAAAATTCACATGGCATTAAAAGAGACCTTTCTGTACCTGAAGAAGCCTGACATTGCAAACCTGACTCCTGAACTTAGAGCGTTTTCCTCTCTACTAAGAAGTTAATGTAAAACAGGAGAGGTACTTCCACAGGGACCCATGTGGTGCTGGACAAAGTCTTCCTTCCATGACTCAACCTTGCATTAGAAAACACTCCTTCCCCATTTGACACTAAGACCCTGCTCTTTTATCATCAGTATTAACTGAATTTGTTTCATAAGCCTCACTGTAAAGATCTTCTTTCCTTTTTTGTGATACATGCCTGGCTACTGCTCCCAAGTTCATATTCTTGAAAACCATACTCATTTCCTCCCCCAACGCACTACAATTACACGACATTTGTCTCCAGCATGGCCCCAGCCTCAGACCTGAGCCTCAGTGCCCAGCTCAGAGAAATGATGAAAATACTACCCAACGAGACCTTACTAGGGCTGTGAATAAAAAGAAAACACTAATCTAGGTGTAACTGAAGGACAGATGCCACCTGTCTTTCATCTGACACCAGTCTTTGCTATCGCTGTTTGCTAACCCAAAAGGGAGTGTGAGCACTAGAATTAATTTTAAAATGTAGAATATGAAAAGGATTACTACCTATACTCAGTTACTTAGAAAAAATATCGGTGTTTAGTATTTATCTCACATTCTCTCAAATTAGAAAATAACAACATGCGACTGGGCCGAGAATAGCTCCCCATAGCCTCATTAACTCTGCTAGCTGGATTTGACATAGCACGAGCACACACGCTTCCACGGGTGTCCTGGGAAGAATACCAGGACGCTGCCCAGATGTGTAGGCATGGGATTAGGAAAGCCCAGGCAGAGCTGGAGCTCAATTTGGCGAGGGATGCAAAGAATGGTAAGAAAAGCCTTTACGGATACATTGGCCAGACAAGGAAGATTAAAGAGAATGTGCGACCTCCAGTAAATAAGCCAGGAGAGCTCGTGGCAACCGACAGGGAGAAGGCTGGTGTACTCCACAATCACCTCTCCCCTGGAGAAAGGCTGAGGAGTTGGGGTTGTTCAGCCTGAAGAAGAGAAGGCTCCGTCCAGGGAGACCTTACTGCAGCCTTTCAAGATGTAAAGGGGACTTACAAGAAAGATGGAGAAAGACTTTTTAGCAGGGCCTGTATTGGCAGGACAAGGAGCGATGGTTTTAAACTGGAAGAGGGGAGATTGAGATGAGATGTGAGGAAGAAATTCCTTGCCTTGACGGTGGCAAGACCCTGGCCCAGGTTGCCCAGAGAGGCTGTGGCTGCCCCATCCCTGAAGGGGCTCAAGGCCAGGGTGGATGGGGCTTAGAGCAACCTGGTCTGGTGGGAGGTGTCCCCGTCTGTGGCAGAAGGGTTGGACTAGATGATCTTTAGAGGTCCCCTCCAACCCAAATCATTCCACGATTCCGTGACACTTCAACTATTGTTATCCAAGTCAACTACAATGACACAAAAATAAAGTCTTTTTGATAGAGCTCTAAAGAAAATTCTCTCTTGATTTCTATCCACTTACCATAAATTGTCCACTTTCCATTAGCAAGTTGCCAAAATATTTTCATCCATGTATCAGTGACAGCACAGGGGTCGTGGCTGTCGGAGAAGACCACGTGAAGCCCAGGACCCACTCCTGGGTCTATTGAGACGGCACGTGGAAAGCAGGAGGGAGTAAAGCAATATTATCTCAATTCCCAGCCAGCATTTTGCTTCTCTTCACGTAGTATGCACAAGAGAAAAATCAAGCAGAAAGGATGGGTATTTTCTGAGGCAGATTTTAGACAAGCTGGCACTGCGTGAGTTCGAATGATCCAACCATTCCTGGTCTCCTCCAAGGGGAAGCCACTTGGCAAGAAGGCGGCTCTTAGAGGTGACAGATGCTATCACCCACAATGTTTTCCGTGTAAATAAATAAGTTGACAATTTTCTACCACTTTTTTAAGTATATATAGCATTTCTGTCCTAACGTGTCTACAAGCTTGGAAAATATTTCAATTCCAATTACTCTCATAAAAAAAATTTAAAAACCCCACCACTGTGCAAAAGCAGAGATGAGGCACAGGTTTTTGGTTTGTTTTGAACACGTCTGCCAAGACCAAAGAAGACACTCGAATGACAGCAAGAGTTCAACACGAAGAGTGTCCAATTTTGTCCCTCGAGGCCACCCAGGTACAGTAATGAACCCATTTCAGACTCCGGAGACAAGCACTGTGTCAGGATTTGATTTCTCCCAACCACACGCAGAACAACCGTGGTCGATTAAACACTAAAACAAGATGTTAAGACCTGATCGAGGGGCTTATAAAGAGACGGGGGCCCTCTCTTACCTTTATATTTTAACAAGGGATGACAAACATAGATGAGAAATCCAGACATTTCAAAAGATTTTGCCAATTATTTTCTTAGCTTAGATTAAGCAAAATGTCAGTAGAACTGAATGGCTGTTCAGAAAAAAAAAAAATCACAACTTAGAAAATGGTGGCGTGATGAAGCTTCCACCCTGAGGAAACCACACATGAATTCAGAGCCCATGTGCTGAATTATGAGAGTATGACACCAAACGAATCCAGACCAAATGTTAAAAAGCAAGTAACCTTCACAGACAAAAATACTTCTAAAAACTTTCTTTTTAGTAGGGACTCACTTTTCCTCAAAGGAATAGAAAAGCTTATCCTTCAAATTGAGAAAACTCTTCTGCAAGAGAAGATGCCTTCACTGCCTGTTAAAGAATTATATCATTAAAAGGAAGTGCCTGTAATACCAAACAGTATTTTTGAGTGTAAAAACTGTCAACATATCAAAGTAACTGTCCTTCCTTAATTGGACTGTATTTGGAACAAGTCAACAACGTGGACACATTGACTTCTGAACTAGCAGGAATTCTCAGTACCCACGAAAGCAGTACAACCTCTCTTTTCTCCTCGATGTAGCAGGGATTCAGGCGACTTTACATTTAATAAAGGTCCCAGGAAGAACAGAAACCCTCTGTACCCAGCCATTTACCGGCAAGGAACCAGCTGCTTCCGCCAACGGCATCAGCTGCAAAGCAGCAAAGATCAGCATGCAGCCCCAGCGTGATGGTGCCTTTGGATTAACTGGGAAACTCTCACCTCCAACACCAAGTCAGGCACGTGAAACGAAACTGCCTCTGCTCCCAAACACTTCCTATCTGACAGATTCTTTGGCCATCTTTGGAACTGGAAAGTGAACTAGTTTGGTAGTAAAAGCTTTTATTCCAAGTAAATTATGCGACAAAATTTGAATAAGACAAATTTTGTGGCTAAAAAATTTACAGAGCCCTAGTTATATGCATATAGTTAGTCATGTACATGTGCGCACCTGCTTGAACAGCAGGCTTCACTCTGCACTGCCTACAGCCCCCTCGCTCTGACATCACGCAGAGCGCGATACCAAATTAGACAGTTTCCCCTGCATCACAACGCCACATCAGCACAGAAAATTTATTATTTCCACATCAGACAAAAAAGCTACTAAAAATACTTTAAAGTATACGCAACCCTGCTTGTTACAAAAAGAAAATAAATTCTTAATTAATTAATGTAAGTTAGCATTTGCTGTTACTGTCAAGCCTGATCAAAAGTATGTTTTATAACATACGTTCAATGAATCGCGTAAGCCAAGGTGCAGTCAGAACAGCTACAAAATAACTGGAAAAAGGCTTTACAGAAGGAGCACCATCTTTCCTCGCGCACCGCTGCTGTGAATGATGTCTTCATGAGCCTTCACGACTTTCTCCAGCGGATATTCAGAGCCTACAACGGGTTTCAGCCAGCCAGCTTCTATGCCATCAAGGAGCGCTGTTGCACACTCACGCCTCTCCTCCTGCAGGTAATAAAGACAGCATTTACCACAAGGTCGTTATATTTTAGGAAAGTATTGACTATTTAATGCAAGGGTTAAATCAAACTTCACAACACAAAAATATTTTATGATGTTCCAAGATTAAATCAAAACGTAAAGGAATGAACAAACAAGTTACTTCCAGCGAAACTGTGCCTTCATCCCTACAAATGATTTTAACTGGAAATAAAAGAGATGTTGAAATAAACCAACAAAACACTCTTTGAAATAAAAATGCTTCTTACCTCAGTTGCAAGAAACAGACTAACTCCAATTATGCTGGATTCTTTACTCATGGTGTCTCTTGGATTTATCTCAATAGGACCTCTACAGCCCACGACCTGGTACAAACGAGTTAAAAGACAGCGAAGCTGTAACTGTTGAATTGCGTTGCTAAATGCACAAACTGAAGTCAGTGACAAAAAGTACTCACCATCACCCTTCCTCCGTAGGACAACAGTTGCAGGTCAGTAGCAAGATTGACGTTAGAGAGCATTTCTATTATTATATCAACTCCTTCCGTCCCCATGTATTCCTATACACGACATAATATGCTATTTAAATCACTCCAATTAGTGCTTGGGTGCCACTGTTTACTTCATATGCTACAGATAACAGACATTTTACAGTTTATTGTTTACATTTTAAATACAGCCTTTATACTAAGACTGACAGCTAATAAGTTTAATTTTAGCATATTTTGATATGCTGAATTACGATATGCTACCGTATTGGAATTTGCGGGAATGCAAGAGGTTCTAAATGCCACTGCCTGTGAAGAAAGCTCAGCTTCTCCAGCCTGGAAAAGATTTTCCTTGTTAGAAATGAAAAAGGCAGTACGCTACTGCGCCTACATAAATCTGCTTTAAAAAATTTCTGCAAACAACTGTTCACATTTTGTAAGACAAATACATACTGCATCAACTAGCTCTGATCCGTGCTTACCTTAATTTTATCAATGTAATTGGCTTCCCTGTGATTAAATGCTTGGTGAGCGCCATTTCTCAGAACCACGTTCATGCCTTCCTCGGTGCCTGAGGTACCCAAAACCTTTAAACCACAAGCTCTGGCAATCTGACATGTTGCTATTCCCACCTGAGGGGAAAAGGTAAAAAAAAAAGAAATCTTTTTTTCTCTTTCTTTCTTAGCATTTTGAATTTTACATATTCTACCAGCAACTCGGAACTTACCCATTTTAAAAGCTGGCCTTGAAAAAATTTTTTTAGCCATAATAGGTAATTTAGATCTTAAAGATAACCAAATAGTCTTTAAAAAAAGAAAAGATACTTAGAGGCATAGCAAAGTTTTGTGGTTTTTTTAATAGCTATCAGCATTTGATATAAATCCATGTAGAATGTTGTCTGCCTATTAAAGTTGGGACGTGTATATCTGACACAAAGCCAAGGAAACATAAAATAAGTAAGAACTTAAAGACTACATTTAGTTTAAGGAAAAAAAAGAGGCTACGATGCTGAATGTCATTCTAGTATCTCCAAATGAGATCTGAATTCCTCCTCCTGTGAGACTGCCATAATCACCTTTTTGCTGTCTACCAAATAATTAAGGACATTTTGCCCGCTGACAGCAGCTGTTTGGTGCATCAGCAGAAGCTGGGCATCAAAGTGCAGAGTATGGGGGACAAATTCAACTAGAATGTTGTGTGAAAGATCTGAAGTTAGCTTGTCACGTAAAACAAAAGAAAACCATACTTCCAGTTTCACATAATATTCAGTCACGACTTTATATATCCCAGTATCTCTCCCTGTGCGCCCAGTTGTTAGCCAACAGGCAGAAATATCCCAGAAACGCACAGTTGCTCTGCACAAGTGATTGCTACCCAGAGAAATGAGATCAACTTGTACATATTTTAAAATTACAGCTTCCTGCTATTAGTTTTATCTCAGGAAGACCAGATATAAAACTTCCGCAGTAGCTTCCGACTGCAGCAGCGTGTTCATTACGTGACCCTCTGCATCAGGGGCCTTACACCATCACTCATGCAGCTTCATCACTATTTGCAGTAACAGGCTTTGCTCGAAGCAAAAACTATCTCAAAGTGTCTGAAATAAAACACTCATTTTGTTAATCCATTAATTGATATAAACGTGACCATAAATCACATCGTAGACAAAAGGAGATACAAGGACAGAAAGCAGCATTTCTTGCAACTTGCCTCAAAATACTTACTCCCCCACTCGCCCCATGCACGAGCACACTTTCCCCTGCTTTGGCACGCCCTCTGAAGGGAAACACAGAAAATACTGTCATTAGGATCGCAGCACATAATCATTAAGCGTCAGATTGCGTATACTGACATCAAATCTCACCTTTCACACAGTATTATTTCCAATGTATGTTAGGCTAGACAGGTATAATCAGCCTCTTTGGGAAAACAAGGAGGCAAAATAAACCTTATCATTTATGAATTTAAGTAACATGCAATTATGTCAGCATGCAACTTGCAGCAAGTAACGGTCTGGTGCTGAACCTCAGTTCAAGATCTTCACCTCTCACAGATCTTAAAATAAAGCACACTAATTCTCATCATTTGTCCTGCCAAACGAAACCAGATTTCCAGCCCTGAGCTCTCACCCAGCTGACACGGAATTCTGGTGTTTACTCGTTATACAGTCCCACGGCAACTGAACACAGCATCTCCCGGCAGAGGCTCACGAAGGAAAGAAGTGGCTCTGCTCTACAGGTCATTGACGCTTAATTAAGAAATGAAAACTATTCCTGGTTTCCTTCCCCAGCTAAAATACTAATGAGTTCTGAAAAAGAGTTACATGTTTTACTATGTGATACTTATTGAAGAAGCCTTTCCAGGTCTGTTCTTTTAAGAATAAATACTTAACAGGAAAATACAGTCGCTGGCTTCTAGATAACAATTATCTGACAATTCCATCAGCATAACAAATTTAACTCGAGTGTTTTAAACCACTCATTGATACCGCCCCCATTTTACAGGACAAGGACAATGTGGGCTTTAAGATTTTAAATATTCAAAAGCAAAATGCAGAAACTTAGATTTGGCACCTTACTTTTGGAAAAGAGCACGATACGCAGTGAAGTAGGGTATTCCAATGGCTGCTCCTTGCCTAAAGTCCAATTTCCCCGACAAAGGGAAGACTCTATTAGCTGCAGCAACTGCATAATCTGCATATCCTCCAGAGATCGTGCCGATGGTAAAAACCCTGTCACCTTTCTAGAAAGGAGGGAAAGAAAACAGAGAAATTAATCACCTCCTTTATTTTTTCCTGAATATACATTAAGAATCTATTCACAGAAGCTTATGCTATTTCTAACAGCTCTCCTATTAAAAATAACCAGTTATATTTGTCACAGAGATTTTTATAAATGCTAATACATACAATCAATGCAACACAAACTATATAATTTCATATACTTAGATTTAAGTGTCATAATTATAACCCCCCGCTCTCCAGCATAACACACAAACCTACTGTCTCATTTAATATTAACCTTAATGAACCTGATCACTGAAGAATTCCATCCACAGATTCCAAATGCAAAACCTCAGAAGCTTTTACAAATACAAAAGCAACATTTGTCAGTTAATTTTGTTTGAATGTGGAAAAGAGATATACTCTTAATATACTCCAAGGTAACCAAAGCTCAAAGGAGCGACTCAGGCGGTGAGGGAGGAAAGGCAGCGTCCCGTACGTATGTGTGCCTGGTCGCCGTCAGCCGCCACAGCTACCGAGGCTCTGGTTTTTCTACTGTTTGCACACTGATCATAATAAACAAACAGCGCGTGGCCTACGCCAGTTTGGTGTGCAGGCATCGGGTATAATGACGGCGCAGAGGGCTGCAGGTCAGCACAGCCGTGTCTCAAGCATTACGAGCAGGCAAATGACGGAGCCTGGCCTCTGGTGTCTGCCTGTGGCACACACTGACCTCCGCATCTCGCTCCTGCATTCAGTAAAGAGCATCGCGCTTTCCATAAGAAACAAAACGCACACACAGCAGATAGAGTGAACTACTGATAAGAAAATACACAAAAACATGATTCTTCTCTCTAGATACCCAAATCTCTCGTCTCTCCCACAACGGTTACATAAATTCCAAGTCAGGAAACTCCAACACTATTTTAACTACATTTTTCTTGCCTGTCCGAGACCAACAGTCTAGTGATGTGAAAGGAAGAACAGATTTAAAAACGAAATAAATTTCGTAGATATCTTTTAGGAAACTGATGATTGCCTTCTCCTGTCCTGAGATTTTCCCCCTGACAAAATCTAAGTAAAATTACTAGACTGGAGTAATAAAGTATTTGAACAGTTTTTATGACAAATATGTAATTTATGGGGTTTTCTAAGTCAGTAACATAAAAGCTATTTCCATTTCCAAAAAAAACTTTACAGAAAATTTTTCAGTTCTGCGTGAAATTATTACCTCAAGCAGGAAGTATCCAACTTCAAATATTTCTGCAATGCCATAAAAACAGTTCTGAACCACAACTTTGTACGCCCGATATCATCGCTTTAAGCAGAGAAACCAAAGTGCCTCTTCCGAGCCCTTTTAACTCTTGAAGGCCAACAGCCTTGAAGTCCTCCCCAGAGTTCCACCTGCAGACTGGATGGCCAATATGATCCTGCTGCAGGCTTCTACCAGTCAATGACGGTGACTTTCCCCCCCGAATAGACTACATGATTATGAGCAATAAAACCAGGAACAGTAGTATAGCAATCATACAAAGAGGATACAATAAACAATAATGAATTAAAATCCAGTGTATAAATACCTTGAATGCAGTCACATGCTCCCCAACACCTTCTACTACACCAGCTACATCTGAGCCAGGAGTATAGGGCAACGCTGGTTTTCTAGCATAATTTCCAGAACGAATATATGTCTCAACAGGATTTACCCCGCAGGCATGGACTTTAATTAACACCTAAAAGAAAAGATGCTTCTTAAGCAATAATTAAAAATATTTAGAACTTGAATTCACAGAATAGTATTGTGGCATTTTAACTTAATTCTTAAATAGAGTCAGCAAAAATTCAGTGTTGAGCTGAAACTATTTTCAGGAAATCCTTCATATGGAATATGTAGCCCACACAACAGTAAAAAGCCCACGTTTGTTAAATGCGATGCCTCAGGTAGTACGAATACGCCAATAAAAAACTACGTCTTCAAGACAAAAAGTTTTGTTTTGTATTATTCATTCTGTTTCAAGTGTACCTATTATCAGTCAGTACCATTATTTCAGTTCACAGAACTCATACATACCTGATCTTCTTTTGGATGAGGAATTAAGACATCTGACTGGAGTTTAAGCACTTCAGGGCCACCAAATTCAAAAACTCTGACAGCTCTCATCACACTTCTTGTGGCTGCCATAGTGATCAGAATATCTGTGGAAAAAACACCACCAAACAATACTATTGTATTGCCTTCATAACTCACTTTACACAGTCAAAATAAATAAAAAAGTCAAACAACCACCTGTCAAGCAACTGATTAAACAGAGCCTCATTCCTGATTTAAATTAGCCAGAGGCGGGGGGGGGGGGTGTTGGGCTTTTTTTTCCCAAATTTTGCAAAAGGCAGAAAATCAACCCTACCCTTTGCAGAACTTTATGGGTATCAGGAGAATCACATGCAATTAATATATCCGTAGAAGTATTTCTACAGCAGCTCCTGTAAACACTGCACTGCTATCGCATATGCAGAGATGTGCAGCACTTTGGTGAAAAACACTGGCACGTTACTATTACGTTCTGACAAAAACAGCCAGAGCAAGTTACTCCTGACACAGGGAAAGTTACACACAACTCTTTCAGGATCTGATGGGTTCAGACAGCGGAGTTCCACCAGGCACACAGCAGACAGCTCCCAGACACCGCGAGGTCTTGCTCTCGGCCAGCTCCAGCCGAAGAGCTTTAGGGCTGCAGTCAGAGGTGGACTATTTCATGGAAATGATTACAGCTTTCAGAATTACCTGGCTTAATCATTATATTTTTCCCCTGATACAGTCTGCAAGGCCTCACGTGTCCAGTCGCCTGTCCCAAGTCAGGAGAAGTGTCACTCACGAGGACAGACTCTGAACATCTCCCTTGACAAAAACCTACACTGCGAATTTCTGCAGTATAGGTCGCTTTTATATGTAGCGATAACAAACCAAATTAAAAGCAGACCTCTGTTCTGCGCGGAAAAAACCCGGACGCGGCGGTTTCTGTGAGGAACCCTGCAGCGTGAGCGCTCACGGGGAGGCCGGCCCGCAGCCCCGCTCTCCGCCGGCGGCACGGGCCGGGCAGGCGGCTCCCGAGCGGCCCGCTGGCAGCTGGGCAGGGGGAAGCGGGGCGAAGCGGAGCCCGAGAGCGGGCACAGCCCAGGACCAGCCTCCCCACGCTCCCTCGGAGCCCACCACAGACCAGCCGGGAGAGGGCGAGCGGCGAGAGCGCACCGGAGAGCGGGCCGGGAGGGCCACGGGGGCTGAGTGAAGCAGCGCAATGGACTCCGGCGAGTGCCCGGAGGGACTGAGGGGAAGGGAGCGCGGCGGCCCCGGCCCGCCCGGGGTCCCCCCCCCACCTCAGCGCAGCCACCGAGACCGCAGGTCGCGGGGCGGCCGAGAAGCGGAGCCCGTTCCGCCGCCACACACATCGGCACGGCAGGACGAGAGAGGTCCGTCCCAACTCCGGAGAGGCTCACCGGCTACTCAGGAGGGACAGGCGGCCACAGACCAGTACCGAGGCGAGGGGACGGAGCGGGGCGCCACCTCCTCAGCGCCACGGGAAGGCCCCGCCGCGGATACGCCCCTCAGCGCCTCGCTCCACCCCTCGCCTCTAAGCCCCGCCTCTCACTGCCAGACTCCGCCCAAGACACGCCCCCGGGGGGGCTCCCTTGCCCTCAGGCCCCGCCCCTCGCGTGCCACTCATCGCCAAGCCCCGCCCCTTGCCAAGCCCATCATTGTCAGACCCACCATAGCCCCGCCCCTAAAGACGCTAAGCCCCGCCCTGACACGCCCCTTCGTGTGGAGGGGCGGGGTCAACACCGGGGGGAGGGGCAGTCGGGGGGCGTGGCGCGGCGACGTAAGACGCCGCGCCACGCCCCCCCGACTGCCACGCCCCCCGAGGTTTGTCCCTGGCGGGCCGCCGTCCAACATGGCGGCCTTCCCTCAGCACAAGGCCCAGCGGCTGGGGCGGGCGGACGGCAGCAGGAAAGGCGGCTTGGACGAAAGGGCGGCTGGCGTCGTGCACCTTTTGAACGGGCGGACACAGTTTTGCACCACCAGCTCCTGCTCCGGCCGCCTGGTCCTGGCGCAGGGCCCCCCCGCGGTGAGGGAGCCCCGGCTCTGGAGTGGGCCGGGCCGAGGCGGGAATATTATTATTCTATTTTCTTTTTTTTATACAACCTCAAATCCAATACCCACCGGTCTAATCCTGTCTCTTCATTGCTAGGATATAAGCAGCGGGGGGATCCCGAAGAAAAACTGTACGTGGCTCATGGTAACGCACGAGTTGTGTAGCAAAGGTGATGTGGTAAGAGGACAATGCGATACAACTTTTGTATTTATTTAATTTAATGTGCCTAATGTCATGGAAAACACGTAAAACAAACTTTTTAGGCTTTTCATTGCTGCTACTTAGGTGAAATGATGCTGATTTCAAAATAAACTTCAGGTGTTCTACTTAATAAACTCTTAAGACCCATTTTGAAGAGAATACTTTTAATCCTAATACCAAATTCTCTGCATAGTTGTAAGCACAGCTAATATGAAACTTGTATAATTTCTTCCTGTCTGGCGGCACATAATCTCCACCTCACAACAGCTCAACAAGGCGTGGTAGGACTGGATGATCTGAAAGGTCCCCTCCAACCTAGAGAATTCTGTGATTCTATGTCAGTAATTACTGTTGCTTCTAGACAATACAGCAGGCTGTCTTTCAAAAAACAATTTCTGAAAATCTAACATACAGTGATTCTTATTTTTGCAACCCTTATTCAGAATAAGCAAGAATAATGCTTTCCTAAGCAAGTGATCTTTTCCTGAAGAATTACTGTCAATATAACAAAGTATTTTTCATTTCTGCAGCTTTTTATCTCCTCTTTGTTTTCCCTTCTGGTTGGATTGCCAGCAAGGTATCAACTCGGGACTAGATCTGATTTAAAAGCCTTCCTGTCCAAAAGTAAAAATAACTTAATTTCTGTAGGATGCTTGCTGGTCTTTGGACAGTGCTGATGTAGTCATTAGCAGACTACGCTAAATGAAAGCTGTATATTCCTTGTCAATACCGAGGTACAAGTGCTGTTTGAAGTTCAGCATGCCCCTAGTAAACATTCTGGGTCAGGCAGCACCTGAGGTGCTTGCTCCAGCAGCAGCATTCCTGCAGGTTGTGGGTCCAGGGTAATATGGTCTTTATCCGGTTCTCCAACAGTTGGAGCCCGACGTACACATTAGTGCAGTAATTGCAACACCTCTTTCAGAATGGGTCAGTTGTGATTCACAAATACTTTGTGTTGTCCTCATTACCTGTTTTGTAAACCGTGGCCATTCTTGCTTTGTTGTTTTGGTCAGCAATTCCAGAAGTGACCAGAATTAATTCCTTTGTTTCCGTTAAAAGCAGATGTGTTGCAGTAAGCATGCCAGTGGGCATGTCCATTTTGTAAGTAATAACTCCTTCAAGACAGTTAAACCTGTCTTGAGTTTACAAATGCCTTGAGCCTAGCTGCTGTGCTAACAGCTTTTCATTTACAGACACCTGAAACTAGTTTTAACAGTGAATCTCTTACATTGCACTTTACTATCTTAAAATCCTCTGAAATTAAAAAAAAAAATACGCCTAGCAAGGTTCTTTTAGCGTGCTTTCAAAACAGTCTGCTCTCTGCATACATCGCTTAGCTTTGTCTGTCACAAAAAAGAAGCAGTTACAAGCTCAAAAATCTCTCACTTGATTCATAGCTCACTTTACTGTGTGCATGCGTTCTCACGTGTGCACAAAAAAATCTCCTCCAAAATATTTGTCTTTGTTAGCATTTGCTCTAGCAAAGCAGTGTGCTGAAATTTCCACCAGCAAATTTCGGGTCGAGTAGGATGCATTAGGTTGTTGCTGCGAGTAAATACTCATCGTTTTTCCTGTTCCCTTTAGCAGGAAGACAGGATTTTTTAAAGTGTGTGAATTGCGAGTGTAAGAAAAATGTCTTTGATTAATTTTTAAACTACTACACTCTACTGTATAGTAAAGCTTTGCTAGTGCAGTATTTGGGACACGAGAAGGGAAGTCAGGATCACGTATGCTGTGTGTTGTGCTTTTCAGCTGTCAGATCATTTGACCGCACTGTGTTTATTAACCTCAACCATTGGGGTATTTATTTTGAAATTTATTTTTATCCCTTTATCCCCCCAATGCTTAGCGAAAAAGCATCACATGTTGCGAAGTACCTCTTTGCAAGGTTATTGGTACAACACAAATATAATCCCATGATTACATAGTAGTGTAAAACTGGAATTTTGTGTGATCTTTTTTACACACCACTGACAGGTACTTTCTGTCATTTCACGACTTTCACTCTTTGGAGATGAGGGGCCTAATCCTATTCCCATTGGGAGTTTTCCCATCAGCTTCACTGGGAGCAAATCAGGGCCTCAGACTTCATAGACTTAATAGAAAATTACTTTCACTACTGCCCTATTAAATTGAGTTTACAGGAAATTAATGATTTAGATACAGTAAGATAATAATAAAAAAAAAAACTTTACTGAAAATCTTTTGTTTCATTACTAAGCTTTTTAAGGAACCAAATATTGTAGGAAAGCTTTGGGGCAGTGCTAACGTGCACACATTATTTCAGTCAGTTTGACTTTCTTAACTACTTGTATTCTCGCTGCAAAGCTACCTCTGGAGAATCTGCTAAATTGCTTAGCCTTTTCAGAAACAGAAACCCTTACAAACACCCTCACCGGTATCGCCCGCAGCTAATAATGCATTCTCTGTTACACTGCTTGTCTCGGAGACAAGTCTGTCTAACTCGGCTGCCACCCACAACGGACGCCGATGATGTTGCTGGAGCAGGAGACGGAATTGCTCAGGTGGCTGGGACAAGGTGCTTGAGCATAGGAAAGCGTCTGGAAAGGGGTGAGGGAGACACACTGGAAAAGGGAACACGGGCGCAGGGCGGGGGCCTCCAGGGTGCACACAGCCAGCCAGCACACCGACCTGCAGAGCCCACCCCGGTACGGCAGTGTGGGACTGCGGCACCCTGCTCTCGGGCAGCTGAACTCGCCTCGGTGAGCTCTGTGTCAGCACCGCTCACTTCCAGGCCCCGGCAAACGCTAAATAAGTTACCTCAGGTATTTCTGCACAACGCCGCATTGTGCAACGGTGATGGTTTCTGTTTCTCATCAGCTTTAGCACAGCTGTGGTTACTTGAGCATTTTTGTAAAATCTGGCGCACGAATTACAAACTTAGCCATTCAGAAAGACCTCCTTTCAACCTAAAATAAGAACATTTATGAAGGAGATGCTGCATAAATACATTTAAATACTTTTCGATGTTGAAAAGAAAGGAGAGAGTTTTCTTTTATACCATCATGTCTTAAAAAAAAGCATATGAATTTGATTATTTCCTGGAAGATTTTACTGAATATTTTCACTTTACGGGAAAGATGAGAAGAGCTAGACAGGACAGAAGAGTATGGGCAAACAACTGAAATTTCTCAACATAGCGAATTTTTAGTGCTGTGAATTAAGCAAGCGAAAGCAAAGAAGAAGGGGAAGCAAATAGCGCTTATGATTAAATAATCATACAATGAAATAATAAAACTGCCTCAAAGCAACCTTTCTGAAGGGAAGAAAGTAATGTTAGCCCTTAAGATTTCTCTGCATAAAGAGAGCACAGAACAGTAGAGAAATCGTAACAGTAAGCCGTGCAGAATGTCACATACCTTTTTCCACACTCGCAAATCCAGGAGAAATTACCACTACCAACTCGGTCTTCTAGCAGAACTGAGGGGTCTGAAGGCGATTTCTTGAATTTTATGATTATTTCTTATAAATATTTATGTTACTTATTACTTACTAATAATTAGTTACTCTTTTTTTCTCGTCTTGTGGGTTTATGCCTCTAATTTCAACCTCTGTGTTTTTTTTATCTTTATAACTCATACAGTAGGCTATGCATTATTATTTGCACTAGGATTAAAATGTGATCAAGTATGTTAGGCCATGAATTTAATCTGCTGAACCCCAGAAAGTTTTCTGAAGTTGAGGAACGTACTTCAGAAACTAAATGTCTTTGATTTTTAAAGAACAGTTAAAAAACACTAAGAAAAGCTGCTCAGGTTTCATCTGATTGCAGTAAAACACTCCTCCTCCCATGCTGCACTGACTGTATCGATTTGGTTGGATGTACAAAGAAATAAACAGGGACGCACACTTTTTCAAGTTTTTAAAGTCTATCTTGCAATGAATTTCTATCAAACCTAATCAGTCTAGCAAATAGAATCAGGGAAATCCATGGAATTTCTGTGTATTATGAGCAATGAAAAATCAAAAGCAGATGAACAAACCTGACGGGGAACTCATTTGCTGCATTTTTAATGCTTGTTTCACACACAAGCTATTATTTTCTTTTTTTCCTTTTTTTTTTGTAGTAACAGTAGGCACTTGTGGTATTAATATAAATATTTTGGTGTATTTTCCAGATGACAGCACTAGAGAAAGCCACTGGTGACGTTGTGCTCAAGTTTGAACCATTTGTTCTTCATGTGCTATGTCAAGAGCTGCAAGATGCACAGCTTCTGGTAAAATTACATCAACTAACAATGTTACATTGTTGTCCCCTAATATTCCTTGCTGGAAAAGTACAAGTGTTGGCTCCTGAGTAAGCGTTAGCTCTTAGGAGTAATCCCAGATGTGCTGTACGTTTAATAACTAGGGTAGTAAAAGTAATCTGATGAAGAAAACACAGCTTTAAACTTAGTAGAGACTTTGCTGTACTTTTTAGAAAACAAAATTACCCAACTACAATTCCGTGTTTGAGCTGAAGCGGGTTGCCTGGTAAAAAGTTTTTCCCGGTAAGCCTGGGTTGCTCTCGCTGCCTGAAAGCGACGGTTCTTTAGATGTCATTTGGACGCCGCCAGGTCATTTGGTTCCAGTGTTTCAACTGAGTAGTACATTCACCTTCTGCTTTTCCAGAGTGACTCCGGAGAGTAACGCCCGATGGATTTGTTCCTTCATTAACGTAGAAGAGCATTGACGAGCTGCTTTTGTAGTACTGCTGCACTCCTAGCTATAAAGTGTTGCAGGACTGTCTGTGTGGTCACCAGCTCTTCAATAGTACCATGCCCAGAGGGGCGTTAATGTCCTGTCTGCACGAACGGATTAAGATGAGACAATCGATATTGACTGTGGTTCTTTGAGAACCAGCCACAATTTGTGATACTATGTGAGTTTCATCTTAAAAACATTGTCATGGAACTGTTATTGCATTAATCTGGGGAGATGTTTTTGGACAAGTTCTTTTGCAAAACTGAGATTATAAACTGCGTTGCAACCCATCCATCATTATTTCTGGCTGTGAAAGTGTTGTATAAGACCTGTTTAAGGCATTTATGTGTTCTGCAGCATTCAGTGGCTATCGACTCTGGATTCAGGAACTCTGGTATTACAGTCGGCAGAGGAGGAAAAATTATGATGGTAAGGACTTTTCTACTTACCCATAAGGAATGTAACAAAATCATACCGTTACTGTTAACCTTGATTTTTTACGAGCCACTATCTGCATTGTAAAGTGATTGACAGCTATCACAGGGCATGCTGTAGCTTATTTCTGCCTTAGTTGACAGCAAACTAACCAATTGTTTGGATAAGTGTTGCTTTTCCTGTACCGAACTCCCCATATTATTTAAATAACCTCATAAAGTAAAAAACTTCATTCTAGATAAATCCTTCTCTGTGTGTTTTTAGGCTGTCCGGAGCACGCATTGCTTAGAAGTTCCGTTGAGCCACAAGGGGAAATTGATGGTCTCCGAAGAATATATTGAATTTCTGATACATGTAGCTAATCAGAAAATGGAAGAAAACATAAGGAGGATTGACAGGTTTGTAAGAGCGCACCAATCCTTTTCATGACATCTACATCCAAAAGCGAGACACGTTATGTAAAAAAAACAAACAAACAAAAAAAAAAACCCAAAACCAGACAACCCCCCTGAAGTCTAAAATACAATTTCAGTTAATTTTTTGAGCTCTGAAGGCTATAAACTGTTTAAGCAAAAACCTATAAACAACATGAGTTTGCAGACTGTTACTGAGTAGGTTTAAGTTTCTTTTTCTAATGATACCAGCATTTGTTATTCTAACACAGTAAGCGTTTCAGGAGTACGCAGATTGCAGGGCATGCTTTACTCTACTAAATGCTTTGTAGAGTTCCCAAAACTGACGATTTCTGAAGACTCTCTGGGTCTTTACATTTGTCTCCAGCCAAGGACGGGAATAAGCAGAAGAGCCAAAGAGCATGAGGGTCTAAAGGACGCTGGAGAGAACCTATGCGCACTCACACCGCTTCGTTCTTTATGTCCATTGAAAATCTCTGCAGTTGTTGTTAACAGTAATTGCTGATAGTAGCAGTCCATCTGATCATCAGTGCTATCATTCTTCAGCCAGTTAACCTGATACCATTTTGTAGTTTCTGTAAGATTAACAGGGTCTTAATGGCGTGTAAGTGAAGTCAGTACCTGATTTCTGACATACGAGCCCTGCAGAGAGCAGTGGCATGGCATGCACTGGCACGCGTGCTGGTACTTCTCTTTTTCTTACAGTATTGGCTAGAACACTTCAACATTAGTAATGATTTTCTTCTCTTAGCACATTTTGATTATATTACAAAACCATTAGTTTCTCAGAGTAGTTTTGCGGATCCTGGGCAAACCTACAAAGATAATAACTATGCACTTGTTTCTTTCTAGATTCTACACACACTTGGAGTCAGCTTTGAAAACTGCCGCCAGCGCAGACCACTCTCCCCGTGAGGAGACAGGGAAGAGTCGCTCTGTGTACACTCGCAGAAGAAAGAGGAAGACCATTCAAGAACGAGACGTAGATGCCTCTCCAAAGGATCGCAATGAGGAATTGGAGCCGGAGGATGATTCAGAAAGCAATCTGGATATTTTTGCTGAAATCACAATATAGACTAAGGCATTTGAAAGCAAATGGCAAACTGAATAATTATTGTAATGCTCTTTGTAAGAGATATAAATATTGCTCTGTTCTAAGTAGTAACACTGTCATGGACGTTTACCAGAAAAACAGGTTAATTAAACAGAATTGCGAGCAGGTTTAATGCCACAGAAGCACAAAGAACAAAACCTTACAATGTTTTGGGGGTTTCTTTAACAGCACTGTTGAATTAACAGTCTTTTACTCTGTCAGTTATCACAGAAATAACTGGTTTGCCTTTGGCCATGTTCTCTGTGGAAGCATTTCACTTCCAAATGCTGGGTTTGGGCCTTCTGATTTTTACAGAGCAGAGAAACTCTAAAAACTGGGTTGTTGTCCTTGAAGGTTCTTAATCCCTGTAGGACCTCTGCAAGACTGTGCCCCAATATCGATGGCCCTTTCAGAATGGCACAAAGCCAGGTATTCTGGCTTCACCAGAAGCAGACTGGTGCGACGCCGAGACCGGAGGAGCAGAAGGTACGCGCTGCTCTGCCAGCTCCAGCCGGGCGCATCCAGGATCCGTCGTGGCTGTGGCGCTGGGCAGCGAAGCTGATGCTGGTTTTGCTGTTTTCCTACGTTTCGCTCCATGTCGGGCTCCAGCCCCGCTGTGTTTGTGTGTTCTGCTTCCCTCGACCGGACACCATTAAGTGTTACTGTTCTTTGCATCTGTTAGCCAGCGCCGTGTGCTGCTGGTTCGTTAGCACACGGACTCCGTGGGGTTCGTTAGCGCGCTGACGTATCGCTCTGCGGCCAGCACCCAGTTCAGTTCCAGCGTTGGGCAGAAAGGCCCCCAAGGTGTGCAGTAACAGGCTCCCACCAGCCTACGAACCACTGACCTGCAATAAATGTTAAATACACAGCAGTGCAATAATTTGTGCATTCCTGTACTGTACCACTGGAAAAGTCACTCCACACTCGTATTTTTCAGAAAAAATAGTGAATTTATAAACCTTAGCAACAATGGATGCTGAGCCCTTCCTCTCATGACTGCGTGATGGTGAACTCTGAAAACAAGACCCCGGCTGAAGGAGCTGGTTTATTTGGTACTGTGACTCCCGGCTCACATCAGCCGGGAGCCGCCGTTTTTTCCATCACGTCAGCCTGTGTCTTGGGGACATTTTCATTCCACTGTAAAAGTTTGACATACTAGGTGGCAGCTAAAGGGAAAAGTAATCGGGGGCTTTAAATAGCCTCAGAAAGACCTGTTGGGCTGTGTTTCCAGGTGCAGGCATGCCAAAAAAAAGAAACCTGAGCCTTCTGTGTTGCTTGTTTGTGTTACTCACCGGCAGCTTGAACGGTTCGGTGCCTTCATCCTCGTCCTGGTGGCCTGAGAGACCCCGGCACCTGGCTGGGGTTTGGGCAGGTGAGAGGCCAACACAGTTCCGTCCTTGCGAGAAGGTTGCAGTCATGTCTAATGCTCAAGGGATCGTGTCTGATGCTGAAGAGCTGCTCGCTGGGAGGCATGACTGCCCTCTGAGCCGAGCTGGACCGAAGCCCGAAGCTCCCATCACCGGGCTGATGGAGTCGGAGAGGAAAAGACAAGGATGGAGAAGGGATTTTGGCACAACGCAGACCCGTGAAGTTAAACCCGCAGCCCGAGGTGCGCGGATGCACAGTCATCCCAAACACCCAGGCCCAGGTCCGTCCTCCAGCACAAACGACAGGAAAGCTCCACAGCACCACTTCAGCCCTCTCCAGAGTTACTCAAGTGAAGGAGATACAATTGCCCTTCCATGCTCCTGTTTTTCCCTTCTTGTGGAGCCCATTGTCTGGCTGTCCCTGTCCCCACTGGCAGGGTCCCACCCCGGCTCACCCCTCACCGCCCGGGGGGCAGCTCCTACCTGCGGAGGGGGCAGCAGGGAGTGGGTTTCAGATTTTCTGGAGCAGCGTGACCCATCTCCCACGCTGGCGTGGTCCCCGGGGGCTCTGGCCCAGCCCAGCAGCGATGGCTGCAGGTGCCAGCACCGACCCTGTACAGGTGCCACAGGCTCCGCGGCAGCCAGAGCGTGCCCCGCGCCCGGGAAGATACAATTCAGCACCGAAAAAGCAGCGATGCAACAAAACTGCATCGGACTTGAACCCCAGCCCAAAGAGTCCATATTTCTGGGACAGAGGCGGTGGTTTCGGAACTCAGAGGTTAATTTCCAGCCGCGTGCAGGGGCGAATGCCACCACAGACACGCGCTTTGTGCATAAGCCAGGACTTCAGTGTGTTCGCAAGGGCAGAGCTATGGGGCCATGTATTGGGAGTATTCAGTGCAACTACCTCATTTTGGGGGAAGCTTCTTTTTTCTTTTAACTTTTTTTTTTTTTTAATTCAATGCAGGCACTACAATAATGGCCCAAACCTTTACAGTGTGTAACAGCATGTACAGGATTTACGTTCTTAGAAATACGGTTTGTCAGAAACTGCTGTGTGGTATGATCCCGCCTTCCTCTTAAAAATCACAGCAAATTCAGGGAGATTTTTTGTCAGTCTAAAGTAGAAAGGTTACCCTGACTATTGCCATCCTGTTACTTTATGCCTGCTCACTCCAATTACTGAAGACTGTTGGGAACCTCACACAAAAAACCAAAACAAGACCCTACAACAAGAAAAATAAACTGTTGTGTGATTCCCAGTGAAAGATTAGGGAATCGTGTTACTTCACTGCTTAACATACTGAACAGTTTTCGCAAGGCTTTTCTGAGCTTTTTAGCTGTCCGTGAGCGCTGCGCTGGCGCCGCCCTCCCCTGGTACCTCTGCCCAGAGCAGGGACGGCCACGCTTCACCCAGCCTCACCCCAGCTTCACAACTTCCTTTTGAGCCCAATTTTGTCAAGCTGTGTTTTATTTCCAGCTCCTATAGCATCCGGTTACGCGTCCAGCGCAATACCCAGCTGCGGACTGCAGGCACCCCCTGGGCAGAACCAGCCCCGTGGCTACGCGCAACTGGAGGCAGCAGCTTCCCAGTAACTCCGGGCTTCACGGCAGCAGAAAAAATTACTGATAAGCCACAAGATTCCTAAAATTAGCAAATCTTTACCATTTGTAAGTGTGCTTAGCCACTTGATTAACAAAAAGGTATTTTCAGCCCAATTTTCATATTTTGTTTTGCTATGTTAAAATATTGGGACATTCAAAATTACAGTTTCGTTCACTTTGCATTCAGTTGTTTGCGGCGAGGCAGATGTATTCATTCACTCCAATAACTGATGGTCTTTTTTCACCCAGAACATTCAGCATCCATGCCAGAAAATCATTTGAAGTCATCACCCCCCAAATTAGAGGCAAAGCATCAGCCCGCAGCGCTCAGAAACAGCAGCCCGCAGCGCTTCAGCGTCAGTCCCCCCACCCATTCGCCAAGATAATTCTTTACATGCAAATCGCAAGTCGCAAGCACAAGTATTTGCTTGGAACAGCTTCCTCCTCTGAAACTGAAGTCCGTAAATCAGTGCACGAGAGCCCAACCGTAACGGCATCAGACTGCAGTGGAATCGGTGCTTTCGCAGGAGCCCAAACTCCCAGGGCAGGACGGCCCATCAGTCCTCAGCCACCCCCCCGCTAACGCTTTCCTTCCATTTGCTATGCCCTGAACAACAACGTGCAATACATAAAATTTAATCTCGTTTGGGTTTTTTTTTTAAATAACTTTGTCCTATTAAATATACCGTGTCCTGGAGTTTTAGAAGGTAATTCTGGTTACTGAGAATATGCAATTACTTCACAATATCTTGTCAGTTTGATTTTACATAATGTGATGATACTAAGGAGAATGTTTAACTTCTGAGGTACCAGCAGTTGAAAATAGCGCCAGTGCAGCATGCTGTGCATTTTTTAAAAGAACCTTTTGAAAGGAAATACGAGTCTTTAAAGAAATAGATAATCACTTGCCTAAATTTTCCTAGCTGCCCACTTTATATCTTTACACCTTTACACCAAGAGGAAGTAAAGCCTGTAGGAATTACTGTATGAAACCTGTCTGCTGCGTCCCACCAGAGCTGCAACTATCTAGACAGCAAGATGGGATTATCTTCAGCTCTTTTTCAAAACCACAGAACAACATCCAAATTCCATATAGAAATTACACATAAGCCTTTATTCTGCTTTCTGGATGCAGTTTATTTATGGTAACTGAGCAGATACAATACTTCGGTCAATTTTATGCTATGGGGAAAAAAAAATAATCTTATTTTGTTTTCATTTTCTGAATAACACCACGAAGAGAGAAATATTTTTCTCAAAGCCAATTGAATTTTTATCAAAGAGAACATAATTCCTTTCCTCGAATAACACTGTAATGGAATGTTATACTTATTGCAATTAGATTTTTTTGAAGAGGGACCCCAAAAGCCGACAATTTGACTGTGTAATGGTTCGGTCGCTGTCCCGCTGGCAGCCGCGCGGCTCCCGGCGCTCGCCCGGGCGGTTGTTCCGCCGGGAGCCCGGCAGGGGCCGGTGCCGCCGGGGGGCCGCTGCCGCGGGGGGGCCGCACGGCGCGCCCCGGGACCCAGCGCCTGCCCGCCGGGGGGCCGCTGCCGAGAGCTGCCACCAGCCGCCGGAGCGCACAGCCCGGGACCGTCTGCGTGTGCCCCACAGCGCGCCCCGAACAGAAAAGAACCGGCGTTTTCGTTTCTCGAAGGCGTCGCTTTTTCAGTACGTGCCATTTTTGAGTATTTTTAACACCGTACAGGGAACGCCGCGACCGGGACAGCGCAGGTTTCAGATGTTTGTTCTGTTCCTTGTGCCACCCGTAAGTTTTCCGAACTTTCTGGGTTTGTGGTGCCGCACGGGGCTGCTCGGCGGGACGCGGACCCGCACCGGGACCCGCGCAGCTCCGGGGCCGCCGAACGCCGCCCAGCGCGGCCGGTGCCGCCGTGCCTGGCCCCGTCCCCCACGCCTGGGCCGGGGGCTCGCCCGGTCCTTCGGCCGCCCCACGCCGACCCGCGCCCGGCCCGTCCCCGGCGCTCCGCTCGGCTCCCGGCCGGTGCCTGGTGCCTCCCCCCGGGCCGCCCGCCGGAGACCGCAGCCCAGCCCCCGGCATCAGCGTGCGGGGCTTTAGTTTCGTTGCGGGACAGACTTTTAGGAATAACACCTCCGCCCACGGCGCGGAAAATGGAAAAGGCGCCTCCAGAAACCGTGAAGCCTGGCGCTCGCGGAGCGCGTTTTGGTGCTCGAAACGCCTGAACCCAGCCGCGGGGAGCGCTTTCACGGGCGACACCGGAACTTTAAGCCGGGGCTGCCGGCGTCTGTGACTCACTGCCACCTCCATAACCCGGCACGTTTTTCATCGGGTGTGTTCCACGGAAACCGCTCTAATTCCCGGGGCTCGCGGTGCCCGGAGGGCGCGATGCCACCTTGTCCCTCCCGCAGAGTCCGTCCCGCCCGCAGCGGGCGCGGGGCAGGAACACCCGTGGCTGGCGGCGGGACTCCCGGCGCGGACGGCGGGGCTGTCGCCGCCCCAAACCCAGACCCGCCGCACCCGGGGTCGCCCGGTGCCGCACCGGCGGTTTGGGGCCCGTTTTACCCGCCCCCGACTGCGAGGAGAAAACCCGTCGTGGTGGTTTGTGTCACGCTGCTGCCTGCTGACAGCAGGAGTCCTTTCAACTCCGCAAACACCTGGACTGGAAAAACCTGTTTTCCTTGGAACGACCACCAATTTTCCACTAATAGAGATGTAAATGGATCCCATTGCTTTCTAAGAAGTTTCCCCCCTCCGCGATCAATTCCGTATCAACGTTAAACTGACAGTACTGCTCTTTTATAACACGCTAATTTAAATATTTTTGCATAACATTGCCGTCAAAAATTAAGGAATATCTACAAGTGAAATGCACCCGCAGTTTATGCATATAATCTAATTTTTTTCCCCCATTATTTTTCATCCCTCGGTAGCATACGTTAGACAGAATTTTCTTCGATTGCACTGAGACTGAACCTGGTTTTGTTTTCTCACTGAAAATACACTCACCTCAGAAATACCGCAGAAATACAGCGGCCAGGAGAAAGGAAAATACAGCAGAATTTTATGTGGAGTTCTGTGCAGATTCTATGTGTTTTCCCTGCACCGTCTTCACCTCGGAATGATCAACAGCACCCAGGGACATGCCACTTTTGGAAAATATACGCAGGAATGCCATGGCTAGTTCTACATGGGATCAGAATTTGGCCCAAAATGTGCAATATTACAAACAAACATTTTCCCCTCGTTCCTATTACCTAGAAAGTTCCAATTCAATAATGTGCTTTCAAATACACAGCACTCCAGGGTAATATTAAATGAACTCCATTTAATAAAACACATTCCAAGTTGTTATTTTGATTGAAGCATTATACTTTCTGTCTTGCAATAAGTAGTTCAGATTTCACAGGGTCATTGAAAATTTTTGAATCAGTCTCTCTTCAAATCATATTTAAAATAGGGACTTAAGTAACTGCGGCAACAGATACCTCCCCAACACAAACCAGGGAGAAGGCAAATAACGCTGCATTAAAGCTGTTGCTGCGTTTCCTCCCGATTCAGTGAATGAAATTTTGCCACCCTCCAAAATACACTGATCGTCCCTTTCATAAAACACACGAGGGAAATGACGGCATCCCATTTTGCCCTTGATTCACTAAAATAAGAGGTATTTTGATCACAAATGCCTGCTATTATCAAAACACTACCATGATTTCAACAGGATTAGCTAACCCAGGTGAAGCCACGCACGGGTCCCCCTTGGCTTTTTTCGCTCTGCGTCACATTGCATCTGTTTTTAAACGCTTTGTCATTTAGAACAGAGGCATCGGACAACACCCCGCGTTCTGGCCCAGGGCCGCTGTGGCCTCCCCGCGCTCACGGATGGAGGCACTTTGTCTGAATCCTCCCTTTCCGTGTTTTCTGCCTACAAAAGGCATATGTGAAAACCACAACAGCCTTGCAGAAGGTGTCTGAATAAATATTTACATAAATACCGAGACATGCAGTTCTGCATGCTTGGAGCAGGAAAAGAAGTGCAGTAAATGCAGTGAAGGTACCAGGGTTCTAAACTAACACCACCCGCACCTACGCTGGGGGTGACATGATTCCTGCTGTCTCGCGTGACGCTGCCCACAGCGGGTAGGGTTAGGACAGCAAAGCGTCGGTTCCGTCGGGCTGGGCAGCCCCTGAGCACAGCGGGGGCTGCGATCCGCTCCGTGGGGAGCCTCTCCCCAGAGACCCCCTCCGCAGGGAGCCCCTTGCCCCCCACGCAGCCCGCAGCGTGCTCCCGCAGCAGCACGGGCAGCGCTGCCCCTCGCCCCTTCCTTCGGGAAGCGCCCAAGGCAGAGGGCTTCCCACCTGAGACGATCCCCGGGAGAGCTCCTGGGGGGCGGACGGTGTCCCCGTCCCTGCTCAGCACAGCCCCAGTCCCGGCGCGAGGCGCTGGGCACCGCTGCCATAACGAAGGCAAAGAGCCGTTTCACCTCTTTGTGAGCCTTTGTATAAACTTCTAACGCACCCAAGCCCTGTGATCGGAGTATCGCCCCGCGCTTTTCTTTCTTATATATTTTCACCGTACATGACTCTCCTTCCAGTACGACATCGGTGAGAACCAGTGTGGTGGAAGCGGTAGAGCAGCAGCAGGAAAAAAATACCTGACAAACAGCAACAGCCTCCCAACACCCCTTTAAAATAATAACGATTTACCAAATGGTTGGGAAGTTGTTATAATTCCTTTTCCAAATTATTACTCGCCCTTTAGATTAGAAATGAGGCCAGGGTTAGCAATCAGCCATAAATGGTAGGATTTCTGAAGTAGAAGCACTTGTCTGATTGTGAAGTGGAGGCCATTATTGCCTTGATTGAGTCTTTTTTTTTTTTTTAAGCTTGCTTGATTTGTGGCTGAGAGCGCACATTCACAACTGTACTAGCAGCAATCAGAGCTTTCCCTGCTCTTTTTTGCTCAGCGATTTAGGGTCCACTACTTTGGCACAGCTGCCACCTTTTAGCCTCCATCAAGCAGAGATATTTTTAAGTGAACTGCATTTTGTGTTTGTCTTTTCTCCTCCCGCCCCTTGCCTTCCTCACCCTTTTTCTTTCCTTTCATTTTTTTTTTCCCCTTCCTTTTTTCTGGGGAGGGGAGAAATGAAAATATTGTGTGAACTTTAATTCCAAGTATGAAGTTGAAAGAAGAGAGCTGAGGCTGGCCGGGGTGTCATCCGGACTCCACAGCACATACTGGATCCGCAGTAACGTCAGAAGCAGAGGTGAGGTGACTTGCTCAAAGGAGTCAACCAAAAGCCGCGACGGGCATCTGGGTGCTGGCGCTTAGAGCTTTGTTTGCCTGAAAACCAGATTTATACCGTGTCTTTCCAGAAATCACCCGTTTTGCCGGCATATCGCATTTTGTGCCTCCTCCCAGCCTTGCCCCAGAGGTGCGCAGCCCAGCGGGAGGGTCCCGGGCAAGGGACGAGGCCACTGGACCCCCGGCTGCTGCAGCCCGTGCCGGTGGGCAGCGCCTCAGGGAGAAGGCGGCACAGAACCACGTTGGGCTCAGAAACACGCACAGCCACACTCATACAATCACCCGTGGTGATTTGTTTTAAAGCCACAATTACCTTTAAAACAAATACATTTATTTATTTAATTGCTACTGCCCTGGAATAGATGAATTTTGCTTCGGAGTGCGTTTGCAGGCAGAAGAACATGCTTCCATGGTCCACTGGCTTATCCCTAGAACTAGCGGTTCAGCATCGAACTGCTGCCAAATCCACGACGGCGATGGTGTGACGGCCCTCGGGAGCGCAAGAGCCAGGCCGGGCTATGTAACGTGATGCTGCGTTAGAAAGGTAGTACTCGCTACCGGGTGTAAAAACAGGAAGAGTAAAAATAACAGAACTAATGTTTCCGGGTGCTAGAGACTGCAAATGCAGCAGAACAGTATTTTTGTGGGGGTTTGTAACTCGCTTTCTGCTTAGCAGTCATTTGTTTTCCAAAGCCGTCATTTTGGAGGGTCCAGTATATCAAAGGGAAAATTAGCGACACAACCAGCTCCTATTTCAGCCCAATTAGCAAGCTTATGTGCATGAGGTAATGGAAGACTCACAAAAAGAAATTACTTTAGAAACGGGAAGAATCTGTTTCAGCATTATCCAGGAAAAACCCACGTTAGCCAGACGCACAGGGAACGCACGGCGAAGCCAGAATGCAATGACAGGAATTATTTGCTTTCTTCCCCCTGCATTTACAGCAGGTTCTGGTAGAGCTCCAACGCGCACCTTCCCCGAGAGCAGCGTCAGGCAGCAGGGGGCGAGGGTGAAATATTTGCCCAGGGAAGTGGGGCGTTTCTGCCGCCCAGTGTCCTGCCCAGAGGGCGGGGGGGGACCCTGGCATCCCACCCCCGGTGCGGCATCACCGCTGCCCCGACCGGGACAGTCATCCCACCAGAGCATCTCTGCAGCGGGGTGAGCAACGGCCCAGGTACCCACTTTCCCCCCAAGGCCCAGCAGCATTGGGTTTGCCCCTCTGCCCCCCCCGCGCGCAGCCCGTTCTCTCCCCAGGACTCCGCCACCCCCATCGCCCCCCATCCCACCCTGCTCCCACCACCCCCGGGCTCCCAGGCAGGGCCGGGGCTCGGCTCCGCTGCGATCACAAGGGCAGGGAGCTCGTTGCAGTCAGGAGGGGTGGGGAGCAGCCCCAAACCTGCCAGAGGGCACAGCAGCCCCCCAGCCCGGCACCCAGCTCGGGAAAAGGCAACCGGGTACGTAGTTACCCCGTGATGAAAAACGGCACGTTTCTGACCAGGACATTACATGCAATTAACAAACCACGCCTAAACCCAAAATACAGACTCAGAAAAACTGCACTGCATCGTATTCTACGATTCCATTTACCTTTTTAGCTAGCACAGAGTGCGGAGTGAACCGCACAGGACTGTTAGGTGAAAATACCAAGGCAGGCCAAAGACAGGAGAGAGCCCTTGGCTTTAACTCATCCTTCATTCACGGGAGACAGCGCTAGCACAACTCTCCAGCTGAGAACGGGTTTATTCCCAGCCGATCCCAGCGCTAAGAACCAAACCCACCCACCCGCTTGCCTTGTACTTAGATAAATGTGCCCGGTTTCACACGCCCATGGAGCGGCTCGGGTCACCCAGTCTGTAACGGGCACATCTGCATAATTGATTACGTATTTTCTGAAGTGCGCTGGTTTCTAGGGAGGACACTGGGAGGGGCGAGTTTGGCCCGCTGCCTGTGCCCACGCGCACTGGGGAGGGTTCAGTGCCGGCGGGGCTGGGGGAGCAGCGGAGCCCCCCGGCAGCTCTGGGGATGGGCAGCAGTGCAGAGCCGGGGGCTGCTGCCGGGGCCCCCGACACAGCGTCTCGCCCAGGTGCAAGGGCTCAGGAAACCGACAGCCAGCTCCGGACGTTCATTACGAGCTTCATGCATCCATTACAATCAGGCCAATAGAACTGGAGAAGAAAAAGCGATGCAAAATGATGCAAAACACGACGCAGAAGAATTGCCCTTTGTCCATCTCTCCTGTCTAAGGTAATTAAAATTACAAGCAAGTTTGGCACGACAAAAATAACGTAAGAGCAATCAAAATGTCGCAACGTGGTTGGGAAGAAGCATCAGGCTCCGACACTCCCAGTGGGAGGCTTTGCTCAGCGCTTCTGAGAAGCCCCGGGAGCTGGCTGGGAGCAGCAGGCTCTCCCAGGCTACCCCGAGACCCCAGGGTCTGCCCCGAGCCGGAGGCTCCTTCCCAGCCAAATCCTGCACCTTCTTCTGAAAACGCGACCCCATGCGTGTTGCCCACACCCCACGGCCACAGCAGTCTCCGTTTGGCAAGGACGGTTGGGTGGCGCGGCCAGGTCTGCCCCGCAGCAGGGACGTGCTGCCAGGGCTGCAGCCAGGCCACACGCACGGGGCTGGGACGGCGGGGGACAGGCCGTGTGGGGACAGCGGGGGACAGGCCATCCCTCCAGAGGAGCGTGGCTCCCCCAGCCCCACCCAACGCCGTCTCCCTGTGCCTCATCCCCCTGCTGTCCCCATGTCCTGCCGCCCTCCTGCCCGTGCCACCACCCCGTCCCATGTCCCCGCTGTTCTCCGGCCGCCCGGGAGCAGCACCCGGAGGGAGGTTGGAGCCCATGTGTGTACTTTTTCTCCTCGGCCGATCTGGCTCACCATTTCAGCCCCTTGGCTGCAGAGCGAGTCTCTGGTGGAATGAGCTGTTTTATTTGCAAATACATCTTAAAGTCCTTAATAAATTATTTTGGCCACCCTAAGCAAGTACACCGATGACCCTGTAAAGGTCGCATGCCACAGAAAACTTACTTCGGGACAGCTTAGACCTTTAAAAAGCCGTACTTTGGTGAGATTTCTCTTTCACCTTGCCAGAGGCAAGATCAGATCTCAGGAGCCAGATAAAAAAAAACCATCAGACAAACATTTTAGAGAGTTAATCATGTATAGTGTCTTAGGGGCCCCCTGGAGAGAAACAGAGAGAAATTCTGGTTTCTCATCTTCCACAAAACGTAGCTTTCACTTATCTCCCCCTCCGCAGCGGTGTCGGGGCCAGCGAGGGGATGAGATAATGCTTGGGAAACAGCGCGTTTTCCGCAGCAGGCGCTGGAGATTGGCACAGGCTGCGCTCCCCCGGCCCGGACCCCAGCCAAGCGCAGCCGTAGGGAAACGCGAGTTCTGGGTGGGACAAAGAAGAAATCACTCCGACAGGTTCAGGGCTCCTTCCAAGGAAAGCCTGGAGGGAGCTGCTGAAGGGACGGGGGTCAGAGAAGCCCCGGGGGAAGATGCTGGAGGGCAGGACCGGCCACAGCCCGCGCCGCCTTTGCCACCCAACGCCCCCTTCCCGCACCGTGCACCCATTTGCTTGACAAGAACCTTCCACCAACTGAAAAAAATGAAAAATCTTGAACAATTGTTTGGTTAAGGTTTCAGTTCAAATGAAATCTTGGGGAAGAAAAAGCGGTTATTTATCTGGTACGACTATTCATTATTTTTTGTGGAAATTTTTTCAAAATTTGTATTTTGGGAGAGATTCTGTTAAAACCAAACATGTCAGCTAGTTGCCATCATGTGTCAGCCCACTCAGAGTTTTATCCAGGTGTACCTTGTCAGCTCTCAGACAAGCTCGCCAGCGCGGTGACACGCCAGATCCGTACATCCCTCTCCCACGTTTCCGGGTTATACGAATTGAAGGGTGTTGCTCTGCAAGGACTGCAGAAGGGAAAGGAAACGATCCATTTAGTACATGTGTAGCCATTTTCCTCGACTATAACCCCCCCTTCTCCTCCAGCAGGGCTTTGTGGCTCCAGTTACCACAGCGAGCTGGCCGGCGGGGGCCGGGCCAAGCTCTCTTGATCAGCCACGAGGTCCACGGCATTAGAGGGGAATGCACGTCTTATTTCCTCCCCAAAGTCTAAAGCTGAACACATTTGACTACAGCGTTTCAGAACTGTCACTTAATATTATCAGCTACATCTACTGTACGCCCGAGAACCCCCCGAAGCGCGGGGGGAGCGCTGCAGGGTGGCAGCGTGTCACCGGTCCCCTCGCAGAGGGATAACCATCGCTGTGCAGCCCTGACATCCATAAATTGATCACATAAGCGGGCAGTGGTGGTCCTTTCAAGTACGCTCCTTTTGTTTCAGCTTTACAGTAAAATTACCAGCAGCAGTTTACAATTAAGGGAAATAATAATAACTGCATATGCTTTCATCTGCACATACAATTACAATAAACTGCATGCTTTAATAGGATTGTGAAAAATCTGTGTTTGACCCATAGAAAAAAGTAAACATTCTTGTTCTGGATACTATATCATTATCACAACAAAGGGAAACTCCTGAAATCTGATGATTTAAACATCTGGAGAATGTTAATCACTTCAAAATGACGGATGTTTTTTATTTTAGCTTTTGACAGACACACTCCTTTCATAGATAGATGATTATTTACATAAATTACATCACCAACGTGGAAAAAAAATCCAAAATTCACTTCAAAGGATAAAGAGCTTAATTAAAAGGAGACTTTTATATTTCTTCTCTTGTAGAACACAGAATTAACAGAAGAATTTGAAAAGGGAAAAGCTAACTCCGTCGTCTTAAATATGACGCAGTTGTGCTTTAGTTCCCCCCCGTGCGCAGGGGCTTTGGAGGTGCACTTTAACTAGGGCTACGGTGCAGCAACGAGCGAGGCATCAGAGGAGCGGGCTAACCCCCCTCCACGACCGGAGTATGTCACGAGACAGGCGGGAGCAAGTTCTAGCTTTGCTTTTTAAGAACTCTGCAAAACTCACAGGTTTGGTGCCACTCTGATCCGTGCCTGCAGCCCTGGTGGTTCTCCTACCATAAATTTCATGCGATATAAGGCCACTAACATCAGCAGAACCATTCTCCATCAAGTCATATTTATGTTTTTATATATATGTAAAACAAGGAATATATTTTATATGTGATAGAGATAACGTTCTATTTAACATGTGTTATACAGAACATAATGTGTTCTAATACACGCGTATATACATACACACACGCATATGGAACGGCATCAAATTCACGGGGCGCAGGACGATGGGATCTGCGCCAGGTCCCTCGGTCCTGTCCCCCGATGCCGCACATCAGGAAACAAACTCAACATCGCAGCCGCTGGGCAGTTAGGAGGGCAGACTCGGCTGCGAGGTGCCGGCTCCCAACTATTTGTGAGACAACAATTTCAAAGGTTGCAGGAATGAGCGGGAAGGAAGGTGCAGGGAAAATTACACTTTGTAACATCTGCAGAGTAAACGTGACCACGTTGGATACGGCCGGGTAATTGCCAGGCTTGATACAAGGAGTCTGGGGGACCCGCGAACGCGTCAACGTGAAGCTGGAAGGATAGCTACGCTGATCACCGGTTAAAACCCTACAACCTCAAGACCAGCCCAAACTGGACAAAGTACACCACGACGGCGTTCGGGAGCCGAGGGGCTCTCTCTGCGCGTTGCCGTGCCAGGGGGGCCACGCTGCCGCTGCCCGTCGGCGTGCTGCCCGCCAGCCCCGCCACAATTTACCTGATCCGCCACAATTTCCTCCTACACTCTGAGCTGATCTGCACGCTGACCTTAGACAATTTGTCTTCTTTCTGGCAGAAATGTCATCCAAAAGGAAGCTATTAAGTCAAGAAGGTAATTCTGCAAGAACAGCCCACTGTATAAACAGAACTTGACCTAGGGTAATTTATTTCTAGTCCTGCACAAAGGAACTTAAGAGATATGATCGATACATTTCAGGATCTAAAAACATCAATGAAGGCCAGGATGTAAGAATTTTAGGCAATACTTGTGAGTAATACCAGGAACTGAGAAACTGAAGTGTAAAACACAGCCTTTAAAATCTGAAGAGATTTTGTGTCCGCATTTCACAGGATAAACATCTGCGGATAGCAGAGTCTGGCCTAAAGTTTTGTGGAGCAAATATCTGTCATTTAATTCGCCCCCCAAATACGTTAAACTACGCTGATGCCCCCAACACCTAACACCATTACGAAGATTTTTTACTGCCTTAATACTTTACCAACCTTGGAGGCTGATAGAAGTTGGAAATAATTTTTAAAAGGAGACAAAACACTGGAAAAAAAAAAATTACTGCTGTACAATGTTGAAAGAAATTAATTTGGAGTGCAGGGGGAGGCCTGTCTTCCTTAATACCATACTACTATTTTGCTTAGCCCGCACCAAAGTAGTTTGCTTACCCCAGACAGGTTCTAGCCACGTGCGCTAACACAAACCATCAGCTCTCTCTCACAGGCACTGTGCCGGCTGTGCCACACTGAAGCCCAACGGCAACAAGCAGAGCCCCCGCGGCAGCCGGCTCGCCCCAGGCATGGCCAGGGGGGTCCCTGCGAGGACCACCTCCCCGCCCCGCGCTGGCCAGCCACTGTCCCCTCCCTCCTGCTCCGCAGCCGCCTGCGGCACGCTGCATGGCTTCGGCACGTCTCTAAGCTGGTTCTAGGACAGAGTTCAAAGTCTGAAGGCAGGAAAACCACTGAGACGAGTTCTGCAAAGAAACAGCTGGGAACAGCCCCAGAAGCCGGGGTGGGTTATGCTTCGCAGGCAGAAGACAGCTCAAGCCTGGCTTTCGGTAGGTGAGCAATGTTGCAGTCTCGTCTATCAGCAGCGGGATAACGTCACAGGTTCTACATCATTAAAACCCTCTTCTTGTGTGCAAAGTGTACGAAACGGTTAACTGTATTTATCCTTGAGAAAACACACGACTTCCCAAGGTAAAAAAAGCAGTTCCCTTTCTTGCCTGGTATTTACACTTACATTAAATAACACACTTTCTACAAGTACCAGCATTTGAAGTTGAAGGAACTTAGCAGTATCAAATGTTTCCTTAATGGCTGCACCTGGATCTACATGAGCTCATTGTATACACCTACACCCAAGCTCAAAAGAACCGTCCCTTCTGTTTGTTTTCACCAGTGAAACATGAATACATGCGGCTGACAAACTTAGAACCTGCTTTTTGTTCTTGCTCCTGTCACCCAAAAGGGATTTTATAACATACTGAAGGGTCCTCACAATCCTCTTAAAAGTTACACGTACTAACCAGAATGAAAAGACAACTCAGTTTACTGACTTTTGACCACTACATTGCTTTTGGGTCCCCCACCATCAGCTGGAACGACTTCTTCGTATTTTGTGCCAGAGAAGTGAGTCTGTTTCTTGGCATTATTTGTGCATTCTTCCCTCCTTCCACATTTTCCATTTGAAATTGCAAATTCTTTTCACAAGGGGTTCACTTTGCCTGCTGAAGCCAAAAAACCTCTGTTTCCTGTCCAAACTTTATTCCTGACACAGTGCAACAAGCTTTTGGTCATTTAGGGTCTATTTCTGGTGGAATGACTCACATCACGCAGATACTTTTGCAGTCTGGCACAGAGCATAAACCTTCATGTAACAAACAACATATTGCTGACGTGTGTTCCTGGACCTACCCAAAGGTAACAAGCAGCCAGGTACTGCAGACTCCAACTTCTGGGGAAAAAAAACAGGGAAAAAACCCACATTTTTGCTTCATGGGTCTGCCTGCAAGACAACTTTTATATCCCGCATTACAGGAGTAGTGTGGGACACCAGGAACAGATGCCAGGGCTCCAAACACCCTTTTCAATAGCCCAAGAGCGGGTTCCCACCCCCCCCTTGCCTTCTCCCTTCCCTGCAGCGACTCTGGTCACTGGACACGGCATCACTGGGTGCCCATCAGAGGGACTTCCGTTTGCATCAATCCAGACCAGAGGAAATAAAAAAGTGTTACCCCAGAATCACTATTAAAGCTATTATTGATAGATTACCCGATTTTTATCGTAGTTTAACATGGCTTAACCAAGGTATGTGATGTTCTGGGATTTAAAGACTGCCTGCAACAAGAACCTCAATGCCAGACCATCATCTCAAGCCTACCAGACAGGCAGGGCAGTAGTCCTTCGTCAGTTTGTCCTTGTGCTGTTTTCAACCAGTTTCTGAAGTCTATTTTAAGACTTCAGGCTTTTCTGTGATCCAGTTACAGTTCTTGAGCTGCTCTTTGTTAAAGACATTCCTTCAAATGGTTAGACCTGCCAAATTGATTAGCGTCTCCCACTTCTTTCTTCATTGATAGTGTTCTACATATGAAGGAATCCCAAACCTGACATTTTTAGATGTCAGCGAGGCAGAGCTCACTCAGGTAAGGGTATGACCATGTCCACAGACACGGAGCACTTCTCACTTCTTAGAGTGGGCAGGTTACCTGAGGGCCAAGACTGGAAATCTCACACCAAAGTAAAATCCAAAGCAGACAGTGAAAATTCCCCTTGCTGAGAAAAGGCACTGTAGCAAAGGTGGCAAACTGCCCCTGAGCAGAGAAGCACCGCCAGGGCAGCCCGTGCCACCTCCAGAACACACTGCCCGCAGGGCTGGCCAGACGGCCGGCACCAGCACCGCACAGCTCACTGCAGAGGACGACTTACCCACGTGTGGCTGCCAGCACCACGAACGCCCTTTTCCAGGAACAGCAGAACAGAGTCAGACATCCCCATCTGATGTACTCGCTTGCAGACACAGTGAGCAATCTGGGGAGGACGAAAGAGAAAGGCTCGGAGCAGCACACGAGCACGCCACACTCTCCCACCCACACCTGGCTCACCGGGAGGCCCTTCATCACCGGTTCCTCCCTCTCCCAGCTGTGGTCTCTCCTCCCAGCCACCCGCACCTGAGGACAGGAGCCTGCACTCAGCCAGCCAGCTTGCATTCCCTTCTCAGCCGGGCAGTGCTCAGCCCCCAGGTCATCCCCAGCAGACAAACACCAGCGTCATCTCTGGCCTGAGTAGCTTAAATGCACGTGAGCTCCTGGTGGGCTCACAAAACCCCAGCACAATTAGTTCCCTACAACTTGGGACTGCCTGAGCCCCGCTTCTGGGCTGTCGGGCCAGAAGGCAGCGTGTGGGCGCCCGCCCTAAAGAGGGCGTTGAATCACACACTGACAAGGCCTGTGTCAGAGTCTCTTTGGCAGTCACCATGGAGAAGTAAGTACGGGTGCACCCCGGCCTCCGAGAGCACGGTCACAGCCCAGGGCTGAACTCGAGGTGGGTGCTGCCACAGAGGGTGGACGTGCCAGCAGACGCTGGCATGCAGCCATGCTCAGACACACAGCCTTTAACGAGCTCAAAGGCAAAGGAGTACCTGTTCCCCTTGGAGTGGGGGTCTTGGCCAGCAGCACTCGTTGGCATTAACGAGGGTCAGTGTTGATTTTGCCGGCATCTGGAGGCAGAGCTCCAACAGCTGAAACCTGAATAGCAGCAGAAAGTTTCCTTAGGAAGAAGGGCCACAAAGTATCTTAAGAAGAAAAGAGGAACAGAGTTTAGTTCCAGACTTCATACCATTGAATGTGTTGGTCATTTCTAGCTTCAATACATAATATATGAAAAAAGTCTAGAGTGCATTTCCCTTTAATATGATAGCTTTATTTTGGCAGTACGCAGAGTTGGCAAAGCACGAGACTTGACTCTCACCTTCAAATACCCTACCTCTTCTGGTAGCATCCACAATCCCTGTTGAGAAACAGGTCTCCAAATGGCTAGCAAAGTCTCAAGCTGGAGAATAGGTGAAATGAATGAGCTCAATCTGTCACCACAGATTTCTGTGGGGAGTTAAACAAACTTCTAACATAATGTGTAGTGGCACGTAATGCCAGCTGGAGTTAACTTGAGCTTAAAAAAAGACCCAGCAACTCTAAATCAGAGAGGAAAAGTGATTCAACAAGAAGGTTCAGGATATCAGATGAACGGGAGTTACTGATCATAACAAACTGACCAGTCCGCGGGGAGTTCAAACATAAGCAAACACAAATCTTTGCTTTTGAGACTTTGAGAGATCCATTCTCTCACCTTTGGTTTCAGTTTTTCTGGTTAATACTGGACTGAAAAAGTAACTGTTTGCTAGCCTGCATCCTTCCAAAAGAGCACGCAATGAGCAAGGCTGAAAATTCCTTGTAATGGCTATAGGTTATCCTCGTGAATAGACCTTTATGATGGTAACTAAAGTGACCTAATAAACACACTGCCCAAGTGCCCCTACGGTCACTGCCCACACCCGTCTGAGAAAGCCATGTAAGACAGGAACATGCATGCCTTAGCCAACCGTGTAACATCAGTGATGTTATTAATTGCAGGTGTCTGCAATTCACAGAATCATAGCACCATAGGGTTGGAAGGACCCTCTGGAGATCACCCAGTCCAACCCCCTGCCAGAGCAGGGTCACCCAGAGCAGGTGGCACAGGAACGTGTCCAGGCGGGTTTGGGATGTCTCCAGAGACGGAGACTCCCCCACCTCTCTGGGCAGCCTGTGCCAGGGCTCTGCCACCCTCACAAGAAAGTTCCTCCTCATGTTGAGGTGGAACTTCCTATGCTCAAGTTTGTGCCCATTACCTCTTGTCCTGTCCTGGGGCACCACTGAAAAGAGCCTGGCCCCATCCTCCTGACAACCACCCTTTAAGTGTTTATAAGTGCTGATAAGGTCCCCCCTCAGCCGTCTTTTTTCCAGACTAAAGAGACCCAAATCCCTCAGCCTTTCTTCCTCAGAGAGGTCTTCCAGTCCCCTCAGCATCTTGGTAGCCCTTTGCTGCACCCTCTCCAGCAGTTCCCCGTCCTGTCACGTTCATGTTCACTGAGCTTCCTACAGACACAAGGAATTACTGGTGTCACTAAAAGCCACTTGCTGAAACTCCATTATTGGTGGAACGGGAGGTATGTAGGCATGGTGCTACAAAAACATGCCGACATGCACTGGTCTCCTATAAGATTCTGGTTTATTATCATCCAATTTAATGTAAAAACCTGCAAAAGTGCTGGACAGCTTGTTGCAACTTTGCAATCTTACAGAAAAGCACAGATACGACTGAAAACTAAGCTCTTAAAATTCGTGCGATGGCCATGAATGTTGCACAGAGGCTGCCAGTATCTGAGGAACCTTCCTGAGTAACTCACTTTGGATGCTCTCTCTTCGTCTGCAGCTGAAGGACTGAACCCTGCGGTATTACCAGGCACAAATCTCTGTCAGGGTCGGGAGCAAGGACCTGACGCAAGACAAACGTAATAGGATGAGGTTCTCCGAGCCCTCGCTGCTCCCCGACACTCCCATTGACAGAACTTGTTCCTTGGAGCAACACACACCACACACGTTTTAATTGCTGCCTTTACCAGGAGCTTTGTGTCACTGGAAGCCACACAATTTGACTGTTTCCTTTGAGCTCCTAATGCCTTATCATAAATATTTCTAGGGTCACATTTTCCTTTGCATTATATTAACAGAGCTGCGATGTGATTATTGTGATTACAGCAGCATACCACAGGAAATCTGGCCCAATTCTTTAATCACACAGCACTCATAGCTCATAGTAATGAACCCTCATTCAATAATTTTGGATTTACTATTCTAGCTCACTCCCCTCGAATCTGTGATTTACTGTCGCATTACCTTTCTTTTTCCACTCTCGCTAATTTTCAAGGGTCTGCAACGTATCATTGTGGAGTTCTCCAGCCTCTCTGCAGAGTCGAATAAAAAACATTTCTCATGCCGAGTTGTTTAGGAACAGGATGTATAGCTACTCCATAACAAGGGCGTTCAGAGGGTTATATAAATGGCTCGCACTATTTTAGAGATGGAACTAATAAAAAATTCAGGGTAGAGATTTCAGACAGTCTAAAGTGCCAGACATGTTCTTATATATCTTTATAAATCTCTCAGCTAAGGTTATCATTCACTGAACCTACTCTAAACAGCATAGCTTCTTCAAGTGAGTATGTCAATAGCGGAGTCATTTCAGCCTAGTTCCCCTTAACATCTTCCCTCATCCTTCACTCTGCTTTAATCTAATTAGGGTCTTACACAGCACAGGCACCGAGAGATCCTGGGATTTCCATACCATCTAATTGTTCATTGCCATTGCCAACTATTCTGCAACAGAAGACGGAGTTTTTCAGCCCCCTGACTCTGGAATTATCTCCTGTCATTGACTGACGGGGATCCAGGTCTGTTGATCTTCAGGACACACAGCAAAACCTATTCCCTCAGCCATTTCCCAAGAAGAAATCTTTGTACTGAGTTTGAATTTTCTGTCATGGAAAATCTCTAGCACGTGTGTTTTCGAAACATGGTCAGAAAGTAGTAAGATGGAAACTTTTAAAAAAATCAAGAGGCAAACAATAAAGATAAATCAATCGAAGCGGCAAAGGGAGATATAAAACCTATCTCCAAAACCCAGCCAAGAAAAAGAAGCAAACAACCTTGCTGTGCTCCAAACACGCCAGGTAGTGCTACCGCTGCACAGCAAGGGCGTCTCAGCTCCAAACACCACGTTCTTAATACTGACAGAAATAAATGGTTGAAAAGAAAGAAAAACAGCTTGATGACTATCATTATTTGCCTTCGCTGCCTGCAGCCTATAGAATTTGATCGTAATTAATAAACGAGGCAGTGGTGTGAGCATCCCCAGTTCACACCGTTGTGTCCACAGTAGCTTCAGGAATGGGCTCTAAGGAAAGATGGAAGCGACCTGCACGTTAATTTTCAAGAAAGGCAGCACAGGAGAGATCTGAGGAAAAGCAGAAGCAGAGGGAGTAATTTGGGTTCTGGTAACTACAGCTCATTCCGCAGAAGTAAAACAGCTGAGGCTGTTGGCACTGTAATTCAGACATCCGACTCGGCGCATGCTGAGAATGCTGTTAGTAGTTTTAAACAAAAAAGTGTGATATTATCAACCTTGGGACAAAATGGTGTCAAGGAAATCAGCGGTGCTGGCAGCAGCTCAGTGCTGCGACTCTGGGAAGTGTAACTATTCCACAGAAAAACCGTGAGGGGAGAGGCAGAGACGGAGATCTGCCCTTCTCCCTGGGGCTCGTGACTCCGCTGCTGTGCCGGGTACCTCGGCTGTGACTGCCAGAGCAGCCAAAGCACAGCCCCACACGGCTTTTCACATGGCAGCAAGGGGTTTTAGCAATGATAATTAAAACACCTTGTAAAACTAACTTTTCTTTTTATTTAAAGTGAATCAGACTGTCATCATGGCCCGAGGATCGATGTACTCCCACCCCAGCAGCCTGCCAGGGAGGAAACCCCAGAAATCCAGCCCAGCATCAGACTGGTAGAACTGTATAGTGGGTTCTACCTTTCCAGTATTAGACATGTGTTTCTCCTCCAGAAGTTAGCCGCAATTTCTCCTTTTGAGCAGTGGCCACTGTTGAGTAACACACTGTAAAGTAACGCAGAGTCAAGTAACTCCGCGGACAGCCAGGCTGAGAGAGTTTGGTCCAGAGAGAAAACACCACCAGGTAACAAACACCTGAGGAACCCTGGAGGGGCAGCAGTGCCAGGGCCAGCACCAGCTCCGGCTGCAGTGTGGGAGCCACAGGACTGGGGCAGCAGCAGCGTGGCCACCAGTCGCTCCCCGGCAGTGACCCCGCACAGACACGGCAGTGCCCTGGGGCTCTGCCAAGCCTGGCCCTGAAAGAGCTACAGGAGTATTTAGAGCCAGCTTACAATGACATCCTCGCTGCACTGCCAGGAGAAACGTGCCTGAGCAATAAACCCCGTGCTGTGCTCGGGGGGACAGGCCGATGGCGGCTGTGTCCGGGCTGCAAGCACCACTCCCAAGCCCACGGCACTTCTCCACTGCGCACCAGACACAGGGATGGGCAGGGTGACGGCCAAGATGAGCTGATGCTCTGCCCCGTCAGGGAGAAGACAAACATAAAACCCCAAAAACACAGTTCCTGAAGCTCGGAGTGATTGAAAGTAGGAAATGACCAGTCCCCAGGCAGGCGCAAGGCTCCTCCTCGCACCCTCCCCTCCACTGGCAGCACAGCCGGGGGCCTGCGAGAACACCCGAGGGAAAGCTCTTCTCTCACGGAATTAAAGAGCTACGGTGAAGTAGTAAGGATGAAAATAAAACTATGAAATTAGTTTTTCACAAATTAAATAAAAAATGAGTCATATGAAAATTAAGAATTACGAGAAATTGAACAGAGGTTCTTACTCAAACAGCTGAATCCAAAGCCACCTTTTCTGGATTTAGTTGTCATACAGAGACATATTATTTCCAGTGAGTTTCATATTAGGTACGTCTCTGATTCTCCCTACAATTGATAACAAACACCAATTCTTTGTACTACTATTATAATAATTGTTTGGAATTGTTATTACTATTATGAATGCAGAGGATAGAAAATTAAAGTAGCACACAAATTCATTGGAAAAATGCATTTTTAAAGATCAGAAGTCAAATCTGAAATGGCAGGCGCAAGCAATACTCCTCTCTGTGCAAAAGATGTTGATCTTCACAGCTACAGAAATGTTTGTTCAGTAGTTTCCATTTTAATACAAGCTTAAGATATTAAAATTAGAGTTGGGTGAAAAATGTTTAGCTAAATAATTTCAGGTATATGTTCATAAATTCCACTATAGTTAGGCAAAAGCATAAAAAAGTTCAAAACTAATCATTTTTTCTTTTTCCTTTTTTTCCAGTTTTTGAGTCCAATAAGGAAAAAAGAAAATCTCTGAACCTGAACCCGGTTGTTTTCTGCAGGCACGGGCCCTCCCCACAGTCCCCACAGCCCCCCATGGCCGGGCTGGGTTTCCTCCTGGCAGTGGCACTGGCTGAACCCCTTTGGTGCTGCGCAGCACAAGCTCTTCTGTCCCAGCTGCGGTGGCCGTGGAGGCGGTGGCCGTGGCGGTGGAGGCCGTGGTGGTGGTGGCCATGGCGGTGGTGGCCTCCAGTGCGGGCGCGTTCCACCTGGCGCCCAGGAGCGCTCCCGGTGGGAGCCTGCGGCAGCCCCTTGTCTGTCACTGGCCTTGTCGGGGTGTCGTTGTTCCTCCTCCTCCGGCCCTAGGAAGACACAGCTCCTGGGGTCAGGTCTGGGATCCTTTCTGTGCAACAAATAAACTGTTCCCCACTCGTGCTACTCCATGTTAAGATGCTGTTGCTGTCCAAGGGGGCACAAGCCAACTCCTCACGTCTTTGCCATCTCATTAATTTCTGTGCTGTTTCCGACTGCCTCGCCTCCTCCTTCCAGAGCAGGTGAAAGAGCAGCGCTTGTATTTTCCATAAAATTATTTCCCCCTGCATCTGAACAAGGGTCAATGAAAATGAAAGCTGTGATGGAAATAATTAAAAAGCGACAAAATCTCTGCTAACTCTCCAGAGTGGCAGAGCCTGGAGCGACCGCGGGATCAAAGGCCGGTGCGCCTGGACGCCGTCAGGGCGGCAGCTCCACGCCGAGCTCACAGCATGCTCCGAGGAAAGCCAGTGACCTCCCAAAGGGCTGCGGGCAGAGAGGTGCCGCCGGCAGAGCGGGGCCGGAGCCCAGCCTGGGCCAGGGCAGCCTGAGGGGCAGCGTGACGGCGAGAGGCACTCGCTGCCACCAGCAAGGCGGTAAGGGCCGGCTGAAATCACCGTGTGGGAAGCTCCAAAAACCACACGGGGATATTCTTCACTCGCCAGGCAGTTCTGCTGAGGAACCTGCTGCCAGCGTGGCTCTGGATGACAAACGCATTCAGCGAAGGTGAGGAAAGTGGCTACTCACGTTCATAAAGGACGTTCGTACAGCAGAGGACATTCGTACACCAGAGGCTGTCAAACATGAAGATGGAGCCCGCAGAGCAGGATTCTCCGTTATCTGAGTGCAGGGTCCTTCTGACGGGAAAACCACAATTTCCTTCATAACCAGAAAAAGGATTAAGGACGAAACCAAGAGTAGGACATTTCACAAACACGACTATTTCTTTTGTTCTGCAAATCTCACCGATCTTTCGTCTGACTTTAACAAGGATGGCTCTGAATTCTTCTACTACGTTAGTAGCTCAGATCCGTGTGCCAACAACAACCAGTGCACAGCTGTGGCAGAGAGGCCTGTCCCAGTTCCCAGGACACAGCACTACATCCATGCTGGAGCGCTGGCGCAGTCGGAATGAGGGGTCTATACCAAACCACTCCTCGCGCTGAGGTCATTCTTTGAGTAAACTGAGGATAGATGGTGGTTTCCAGTGGGATATCAAGGTTTAGTTATTTGACTGAGAATGTACAACTGGAGCAAGCAAAAGTAAACTGTAAAAAGAGTTTCCTAGGTATATAAATAAACATAAACGCTAACACAAACAATTATATCAGATTATGGCAAGTACAGCAGACAATAGTTTGTTGCATTGTCTCATTCTTACTATAGGGAGCACTGTGACCTTTAGGGATTTTAATAAATCAGCTCCTGATGACAATACAAGTAAATGAGAGTGAAACAGGTTTGTGATTACAGCTGAGGCCCAGGACTTGGGAGAGTTGATTTCTTGTCTTTCACTTTCCTGTAGATTCTCGGTGTGACTTTAAACATATTCCCCATTTTTTGGTGCTGTATTTTGCCCATCTTTCCATACCACAAACTACAGTTGCCCTTTTAACATGAGCTGTACTCTCAAAGGGTGACTGCGATACACCCAAAGCAGCAGGTAAAACACATGCGAATAACGACCGCAGTACCAGACACCTTGGCCTTACCCCGTTCTCCTGTGAAGATGCCTTCAGAGCAGAGCTTCGGGTGGCTGCTTTGCAAGCACCAGGTATCAAACCTCTCGCGGAGGCCTTTGAGGGCAGCTGAGCTGTTACGAAGTGTATCCAAGGTACAGTCGTATCTAAGAACAACCTGTGGGTCAGCCTGAGCGGCGGGTCACTGGTGTTGGTGCCTGGGAGACGCCGGGGAGACAGGGTGGCCTCGCACCGGACAGGCACTGCCTGGGCACCGAGCACAGGCACGGAACGCCTGCACACGCAAACGTGTCGTAGGGAATGACCCCGAGGTTTCCACTGCTCGCCCAGGAGAACACCAGCTGGCATTACAGACATTTCTGAGAAGCTAACTAGGTACCAACTGTGCATCCGCAGACAAAAACTCACCCAGAAAACTCCAGCAGACATTTGCAAATGGTGGGGTTTGAGCTGCAAAAGGCAACTGACACACATAGAATCATAGAATCACAAAATCACAGAATTGTCTAGGTTGGAAAAGACCTTTAAGATAATTGAGGCGAACCATTAACCTAACACTGCAAAACCCACCACTAAACCACATCCCTCAGCACCACATCTACGTGTCTTTTAAATCCCTCCAGGGATGGCGACTCCACCACTGCCCTGGGCAGCCTGGGCCAATGCTTGACAGCCCTTTCCGTGAAGAAATTTCCCCCAATATCCATCCTAAACCTCCCCTGGTGCAACTTGAGGCCGTTTCCCCTGTCCCATGGCCTTGGGAGAAGAGCCCGACCCCCCCTGGCTGCCCCCTCCTTTCAGGGAGCTGCAGAGAGTGAGAAGGTCTCCCCTCAGCCCCCTTCTCTCCAGGCTGAACACCCCCAGCTCCCTCAGCCGCTCCTCACAAGGCTTGTGCTCCAGACCCCTCACCAGCTCCGTCGCCCTTCCCTGGACACGCTCCAGCCCCTCAATGTCTTTCCTGGAGTGAGGGGCCCAAAACTGGACACAGCCCTCGAGGGGGGGGCCTCGCCAGTGCCCAGTACAGGGGGACGGTCACTGCCCCAGTCCTGCTGGCCACACTAGTGCTGGTACAGGCCAGGACGCTGCTGGCCTCCCTGGCCACCTGGGCACACTGCTGGCTCATATTCAGCCGGCTGTCAACCAACACCCCCCGTCCTTTTCCCCCGGGAAGCTCTCCAGACACTCTGCCCCCAGCCTGGAGTGTCCATGGGGTTGGTGTGACCCAAGTGCAGGACCCGGCTCTTGGCCTAATACTGCAATCCATTATCAGCTATTCACTGTAGATGTAAATAGTGTGAGCTTACACTTTTCACACCACATTTTTACTCAATACCTGCCGAAGACTGGAGCCAAAATGCTGTCAAGACTCTGTTCTTTTCAGTTTTGATTCCTTGAGAAAGAATCTGAGGGAAAAACATGACTAGGACTCCTTTAAACAAACTAAAAACTTACGCGCGCTTACAAATGAATAGAAGAGAAATAGACAGTGAAAGGAAATGTCATCGAAATCCCAGGATCCCAGCGGTCACAGAGAGGAGAACAATCTTCTGGTAACCCCATAACTGCATCAAAAGCAAGAGAGCAAGCTGAAAGCAGCATCGCTAAAATGATTACGCAATTCCTCCTGGAAGTTTACATCCAATTCATTTCTTACATCCCTACGCTCCATGTTCTGCAACAGGTAAAAGCAAACTCAGCCATGTGTTCCCATTTTAATTACAAGCCCAGCTCTTTCAACCCATTCCTGGATGACTTAATCGTGCTGGGAGACTGAGCAAAGATGACAGACGAATGCGAGCACAAGAAATACACAGTTGTTAATGTGAACCTTTCCTCCGCGCTGAGTGACTGTGAACTCCTGCTACGATCAGCAGAAGCAAAACTCCCGGGGGACCCAGGGGAGGCCTGACCGTGGTTCCAGGACTTGCGTAGTACTTTGCATTGCCATGGAAGCTGCACAACTCACCATATTGGGTATATTTTTCCTTATAAAGCCCCTAAGAGGTAAGGCTGTGCACCATTCTGCAGAACGCGAACGGAGGCATAGCGAGTAGCCAAACGATTTACCGAGGGCACAGGTAAAGTCATGCCACAGCAGGAGACTGAACTTTGATGTCCAGAGCCTTTGGCTTGTTCACCAAACACAAGCCCATTCTCCACACCTAATCTGTGCCCAAAGGCAGGCGCAGTCCAGCAAGAAGCACCAGAGAAGCAGAGGCACAGAGATGTTTAAAGCTACCCTCTAGCTGTACCCATCAGCGGCCAGCTCAGATTACGGACCCGCAGAGTGGTGGTACCCCGGCGAACAAACAGAGCTCCTGCTAAGGAAGGACTACGGCAAGAAAAGCAAAGGGCCATTTTGACCTTATTCAGAATATTCCATCAACCATCCATTACCAGCTACCCCACAACACTCAGTATGCCAGGGAGATCTCCTAGAAGGCTGACAATGGAGTGTCCCAGGCCCTTCTCCTCGGATGATAGAAGACAGCACTTGATTTCATCACTCAGACCAAAGCCCATGCGTTCAGAGGTATTTCATCTCTCTGCAGTGTGTCTGAGCTTTTTCTTTACCAATGATGACTATTCAATAAAACTTCATAACTGCAACTTCATATCCACAAAATAAATCAATTCTAACTGCACAGTCTAAGTATGTGAGCATTCTGGAAACCAATTGAAAACAGACAGGTTCCTACTCATAGCTCCACGGCAGTGAAAACCATGACAAACTGAGGAAGATATGTTCAGAAAGTAAAATCTCACACCGATACTCATATGGAAATGATTTTTTCAAAACGCTGTGGTATTGCAAACCCAGCCCAATAAACAGCAAAGTCACAATAGCATTGTTCATCATGGCATCTCCTGTAAAATTCAATTTATTCAGCATTTTTGACTGCCAGGCCCCTATTTGCTTTTCAGTGTTAAAAGTTAATATTAACAGCTGAACGAAAGAGTCAGCCTCAGTCACCACGCGTTATTTCTACTGGTTCTAAACCGCAGAAATTAGGCTATATACTCCTGAGTGCTGCACCCTTACCTATAGAATAGTTGCCTAATACCAACACAGAACATTGCATACTTGCTACTTACGATAATAAAAAAATAACAATTTTATCAGTTACTAATGCTGTGAGAGATTTTATCTGAGTGTTTGTTTCTCAACACAAACACAAAAGCTTATCTTTGCTAAAGGACACTACAAAGAAAAAAACAGAATCAACAGTGGGAACAAAAATGAGTTTAGGTTGTGTTGTTGTTCACAGTAGTACACACACAGCATCACAAAATCCACGTGAAAAAGGAGCTATTCACACCTGAACCCAGCAGAGATGAATCATGGGACTCAGCACCTCTCTTCCACCCTCCCCGTCTGAGAGCAGAGGGATCCTGGAGAATTCCCAAGTGCGTCTCAGAAGACGACGGGTCACACTGTCACTCCCGGCTATCTGGAGACTGCGACGTATCGCCAGGAGAGGAAAAAGTCCGGGTCAATAATGCTGTCCTGGGGCAGCAGTCTTTAAAGTAAACTTGGCTCTTCATTCACTCTCTTTAAAAGTTCTCTGCAAACAAAACTAAGATTCCTTTTGTGCGTGTAAAGCATATTACAGAGGGACAAGAGTTAAATAAAGAAATCTAAGACTTAAGTAAAGCTTTGCTCAAGTAACGCTTTGCTGAAGTGATTTTCTGGATTATAAGCTTCCATCAGAATCAACACCCTAAGTAAAATATTGTTGTTACTGGAACAAGCTCCCTAGGGAAGTGGTCATGGCCCCAAGCCTGTCAGCGTTAAGAAGTCTTTGGACAATGCTCTTAGATACATGGTTGTCCTGGTTTGAGGTAAAACAGAACCAATTTTCTGATTTGTAATTTTACTTTTTAGCTGTGCCTCTTCTAACTGACTGAAGTCTGAAATTAACAGCGTATCGTTCAGACACTGTTCACTCTGAGTGATAAGACCTGATTACACCAAGGAATGGTATGCACAGAGGCTCTTGCTTAGACTTACTGCTCTAACAACCATGGTCAGCTAACTTCGCTGTTTGCCCCGTTGGAGGGTCGGAAGCAGAAAAGCGTAGAGGGGTCCCACCTGCAGGGAGGAGCAGAGGGGACAGGCAACCCCAAACTGACCAACGGGGTATTCCATCCCATCTGCACCACGCTCAGTATAAAAGCTGAGGGATCAAAGGGGCAATGCTGCTCTGGCTCGCTCTTTCTTCAGTGGCCGACGTCTGAGGAGGACCCTGTCTGTTCGTCTGCCTTTGATCCCGATCCGAGCACTCCTGACTCTAGTTCTGGAATTCAGCTCCTGTCCGTCGCCGACTCCAGTCTGGGGCTTTCCCTGTGTCTGCTGGTGACTCGATCGTCATCCTGGGAGCTGGATACGGTTTTGTATATATTGTGTACTTTTTTTTCTTTAATTTTTATTATTCTATTATTATTTACTATTTTCTTATTTATTATTATTTTCATTGAAGTAGTTTAGTTCTTTTTCTAAACTCATAAATCTCCTTATCTCTTCCTCTCCTCTCTGAGGGGGGGGTGGGGAGGGCCATCTGTTCTGCTTGCCGAATCCGGCCAAAACCACGACAATGGTTTATCTTTTAGGTTGCCCTGTGTGGAGTCAGGAGTTGGACTTGATGGTCCTCACGCATCCCTTCCAGCTCAGGATATTCTATGATTCTACACATGTTGTTGGGCAAAGATAAAAGTACCCACAACAACTACGTTTAAAAAGCATGCAAACTTGTCAGTTTAGAAGGACATATAGTGGTCTTCTTGAGAATCTGTTGGAGCTGCACTGGGTATTTCTCTGGCTAGAGACAAAGCCATGATAAAATGCATACAATTAACCTAATAGACAGGAACAATTACACAAAAACTTCCTGAGTGAAGGCTAAATTTTGTCCACTTGGAGACTACATTAATATAATACAGTGATGAGCAAAAGTGACCGAAAAAAGACATACACTCTGATGTCTCTAACCATTCACCCAGCACTGAGCAAGGTGTGAAAGCTGCCCACGTTTGAGTGGTCCGGAGGATCCAGAGGCTGGCTGAGCATGCCTGAAGCCATCAGCCAGACAAGCGAGGTGGGAAGAAGCACTCCTCTCCCGGGTGTACTCTAGCTTTTTGCACTGGGGGAATTTTTCAGCTGTTGCCATGGCAACCATCCCTTTGGCTTGCACACCCTTGTACAAGACACTTTATCTGTTTTCAGTGGTTCCTAACCCAGGAAAGGACTTAAGCATGTGCTTAACCTTAAACACGTACTGAAGTCCCACTGAAGCAAAGGGAAGTGTATGCGCTGCCTTAAGAATCAGTGCAAGGAGAGTGATTGGAGGGGTTTGGGAAGCAACTTCCTGGTTTTGCTCTTCCCTGCCTTGCACAGAGACATAAGCAGTGGTTGACCCCTGGAAGGGAAGGGAGCACGCTGCAGGTCTCCGCTAGCACCCCAGGAGCTCCAGTGTAACACCTCGCCATCCCGCAGGGCCACCAAGTGCGGAGGGGTGGCTGCGACCCACCCTGCCATCCTCTGTGAGAAGCATCATGGGATAACTTCAGTGTCTCAATACTTCCATTGTGCTTTTACCACAGACCGCACCGGCCCAGGAAGCCTCGAGGAGAGTGCAGAGTACTCTGCACAAACAGGACTACATGCTGTTTGAAGATTGGGGACGTATTATTTCCGGTGAATCTAACCTGTGAGACCCATCAGACCTCTTTCTATGTTAATAGGAAAAACTATGCTTTTACTGTATTTTTCACTCAGTGAGCTCATTACTGAGCAAGGGGACGGTACCATGCAGGGAGAGGCCAAGGGAAGTCCCAGGAGCAAGAGGAACCAGCTGCGTCTGGTGAGCAGGAGACACCAGCTTTGTGTGTAGCAAGAAGAGGTCAAGTATTGCTGCTACCAGACAATTCCTATGTGTGACTGAGCAAGGGGCAGAGAGCTTCTTAGGTATCTGGGCAGCCTTAGAGCAAGGCTACAGCGACGGGGAGCTGGTGACACACCAGCCGTTCACGGAGGTGCTCGCACATCACAGCCACAGCGGGCAGGATTCAGCTCATTACAGCCCTGGTACCAGCGGGGGTCCTGGATATGCATTTTTTCCTCAAAGGTACCTCTGCCATCTAATTAATTAGCAAATAATTAGCCTAAATTTTGGCAGGTCTTCAAGTGGCTGCAGCTTTCTATAGCAGGTAGGGTTTTCTAACAGCTCGTTGCTGTCTGTGCTCTCCCTGAAATGCACAGTAAAACACTGGCAAAGAGGGGGATTAAATCAGGGAGGCAGCAGCATCGGGGGTGGCCAGGGCTGAGCACCCTCCAGAGACCCACCCACGGATGCGGACAGTCAGGGATCCATCAGCTCTTCCCCACACATCGTGGCAAACACTTACATGCCCCACAAGGGGCCTTGTTCACTGATAAATACCAGATTGCCTCAACATGGCTGTTCTGGGGCTTAAATTTCCTGAAAAATGCAGCTTTTATTAAAGATAATTAAGCATTGTTTTCTTTGGGGTGAGTCACTGAGCTGCACCATGTACTGCTTTCACATTTTGGAAGATCAGTATGATGATACCGGGGAACTATAATCATTTGATTACCACAGCCAGAGCAAGGGCAGCAAGTTCTGATCTTGAATTTCACAATGAACTTCTATTATTGCTCCCATATTAACAAAGCAGAGCCCTAAACATGTTCATTTCTTACTCAGGGCTCCTCAGGAATATTGGAATAACTATTGTTCCATCCCTCTCGCTACATACTACGGCTTTGCAGTTCACCAGTTCAAGACAAATTCATACTGACTTCAGGAAACCGTTAGGATATTTTAGCCAATTGTCCTGTATCAAGAAGTAATCACTTGTGAACAGCAAGGATTAAACTCTGTCCTCAATGAGGTTTAAGCATCTTTTTAAGCACCTTTTCAGGAACACCACACTGGAGAAACCAAGATCCATAAGCAGTCTTGTAAAAGAAGCTTTTGCATCACCAGTAAAAGTCTGATGAAGTCAACAAAGACTTTGCTGCCGTTTGTTCAATGATGACATCCCTGTCACCTTTTCAGCAGCAAGGGCAGGATTCCCCTCCTGCCATTCGGAGGAAGGAGACACTGCTAATTAAATCCACCCCAAACGCAAAGACAGTTCTCCAAGGTTCCAGTTCACATCTCAAATGCTTCTGGAGCAGTGATGTGGAGGTATTACGCCAAATGCAAAAATAATTTGGCTTTCATTTCAGTTAAGATTGCCAGCTAATTCACTGGCAGATGTAGGCACTCTGGGCTATAGATACACTAGAGTCCACCTCCCTCAGCTCAAAAGCTGCACCAAAGCCAATGAAATAAGCTAATTCACAGCATCTGAAGATCTAGCCCTCCATTTTTCACTTCTGTCTTTGGTTTTACTTGGTTGGATTTCTGTTAATTTCAAGATCTTGTGTGTATTGCAAAGAAAAAATCTGCCTCTTAAGAGGAAATAAGAGTCTTAGGCATCAAAAATTATCAAGTAGCCCTTCAGATCCTTGCAGAGGCTCTGCTGGAGCATTTTATTGTAATTTGTTAACACGTATTTCATTCCCCGAGAAGAAAGTCTCTCGTGTTGATGGCTAAATATAGCTCAGCCCTATAAAACCTGTAGAAAATACGCTAAATCCAAAATAATAAAAAAGTAGATTCAATTCCACTTACATTCAGATTTTCTGAAATTTCCGTGGCTTGATCTCCTGCTGATAAAATAAGTCTATGACCATCTGTTTGAGAAGGATCTGCTCCGTAACGTGAAAATTAGCTGTAGTTAAGAAAAGAATGAACCTCAAGACTACAATTCTATTTTGCAACACATATAGCAGCCCACAACTTGCAGCTGTACAAAACTTCTGAGCATATCTGTTTCCGGCTGAGGAAGCTGTTGGGAGATTGTTGTGGAAAGCTCAATTCTTGATTCCTTCTTCTTGCACGTTTAGATTTCAGAGGACTTCAGGACTTTACAAGTCTTTGAAACAACTAACTGATGGCTTTTTGTTCTTTAAGGTAGCTAGAAAACAGACACTGGAAGAGTGAAGAATCTTCAAGAAAAATAACTACAGTTGTTCTTACTGATTATAAAAAGTATGAAGACATGCAGAGGAGTTAGATTTCTTGTGAAATATGATGAATTATCTCTAAAACTTGACCACCTACAAAATATATCTATGATTGTGACAAAGCTTTTCAAATGAGTCCGATTAGTTTCCACCAGGTGAAATCACAAGAATTTCTCAAGGGGCTGATTTTTACTCCTAATACCTGCAATAAATTGTTTGACCATTTTCTGAGTTCCAGGCTGCCTCAAATTATCCAAACCACAGTACAGGAATAAAACACTTTAAAGCTAGTAATTCCTACAGAGTATTTTCACTATTTTATTCAACTAAACTTAAAGAGAAAAAAAACCTGGTTTCGGCGCTTGTCTTTGTCTTGAGTTAAAGCTATACTCATAACTTGAGACAATAAACTGCAACATATTTGGGTTGAATTTGACTCAGAGTGTTGTCAGCAGCCCTGGTAGGGTATTATCCACAACCTGATTTGGTTTTCACAGATGTACAGTGATTTAAAGTTCCATGGACAATGCTAGTGCTTTTGAGATAGCCCAGGTATATTTAATTTTATATTAAAGCACAAACATTAGGCTGCCACAGCCTTCCCAAGCGTGTCCTGACAGAGCCAGCATTTACAGTGAAGGCCCACTGTAAACACCAGGACGTCCTTCTTTGATGAAGGCTCAAAAAGAAAGGACAAACGGGTCATGAATTTCTAAATAAAATGCTGGATTTTCTTGAAGATGCATGAGTATGCAAAGAACATTTATGAATAGGAGGGACTTTGTAGAAGCACTCTGCTTGCTACCATCTCGTTTGAGTAGGAACTTTGTAGATCTACAGCGAGTGCTACGAAGCCTCTGCCTGTTGAGAAGAGAAGTCTTTCCCGCTAGTGACACCTGACTTTCTGAACACATCTTTGCCTCTGCTTTCCTTCTCAGACCCTCAACCGCAAACCTTACCAGCTTGGTGCTGCCTTGGTCACACACACGTCACTGTCGTAAAAGAAGTATTTACTAACAGTTACTGTCCAAGACAGTGCCATATTCCTATGAATTTAAAGCAGGAAAAGATTTTTGAAGTGTTGTGGCATCTCACAAAAGCACTTCATTGTTGTCAGCATTGGATATTCTATTGGGTTCTCCATACCTCGACACGAGCTCCGATAGTTTTAGTGAAACTTCCCTGGAGTACATGTCTGATAGCATAGAAATGTCATTTAAATGCGTTAGCTGATCACACACCATTTGTGAGAGAGCTCTAGCTGAAGTGATAGGCACTACTTGCTAAGTGAAAGCCAACTTCTGCCAATAATCATAAAAATATAGCTGTGCGAGTGTTTAATAGTGCCCAGTAGCTAAAGGAGGAAAAAACAGACCGAACCCCATTTCAAAGGCTGGGTGGAGGCACACACCACAGCCCAGTGAGCAAAGCAGCTTCTAGGACGCACCATCCCCAGGACACCGAGTCCCCTTGCTGCAAACTCATCACAGCAAACATGCTCTGGGCATCTCCATGTGACATGTGGTGCTGCAGACAGCCGCCGACGGACACCTGCAAACTGCCCAACGGTGTCCAGAAGTGAGTAATGGCCGGCAGGACTGCTGTGACTGAAAGACAGCACCCATGGCCCCTCGGCTGCCCAAGGCGCCCAGCAAGCCCACCAGCACCGCACTGCCCGTCCCTTCCTGCCCCAGGGACGGAGCCCAGCCTTCTCCACCAGGCTCTCCTGCTGCCCCGGGGAGAGCCAGGATCCCCCAGCCACTCATGCGACGGGGGAACCACCACCTCACCCTTCTCCTGCTGTCCTCGTCAGCCTGCTTTCCCCAGAAATGCCGTGTAACTTCACAGCAGCAGGTACCACAGACACAGCACCTTTTATGCAAATAACAGGCAAGGTTCACACCACCCGACATCTGAACTTGCAAACAAAGCTCTTCCTTACTCCAAAATGCCTCATTTGAGTTATTTTGTTGACTTGGCAAAACCCACAATACGATGCAGCAAGCAAAGGCAGCCAAAACAAGTTATCTACAGAAAAGATTTGCAAAATAATTTTCACTCATGGCAAAACTGAAGAAAATCCCAACTCCCACGGTACCCATACAGAATGACCCATTCCAGAAACAAATTACTATCTCTGCTTGCGTGTTCTGCTCTGTATACTTATATTGCTTGCCAAGAATTTTTAGAGAAATGTTTATTTAAAAAATATGCTGATTCATCAACACTGATTTTTTATGTAGGGAAAAAGGTTGGTTATGACAAATTGCCAGTTTAAATATCCAATTCAAAATCCAGTCTCAATAGTCTAAATGAAAAGTTCCAAATTTTTGTTCAAAGAAAGTTTTTTACTATGAAAATGTGATAATTTATAGTAAAAATGTAATGTAAAACAAAAACATGAAACTAATCACAAAATATTTAAAAATATCCTAAGCAAGTTACCATTGACTGCCTTTTTTTTTTTTTCAGTGGTTCCTCACATCCTAACTTTACATCCAGAAATCTAGATAGTGGTCTTGAGTCTTTTCTCACGATTTTTTCCCTGCAGCGTTATCCTAAGTGCCATCAATAGCTGCCAAAGCTTCCTATCAGCACAGTGCAGAGGAGCATGGAGGGCTCAGGATGCAGGTGGTCAAGGCAGACACGCCGAGGCTGTCACATCCCGTGGTGTAACACGGACAAAAACTTCCCATTACAATGCTCCTTATGTTGTCCCCCACTAATGCTCCACCACAGCGTGGCACAGAGAGACAGCACTCCAAAACCCCCTCTGGATGTGGAAAAGAAAGTTCATTTCACCTCCCTCAAGCACTTACTTTGTTCACTTAGTAACAGCCTTGTGCTGTATGACCATTAATTAATATTTGCTCCTTCTTTCTTACTCTGGTCTGCCCTGTTCGCCCCTTGACGAGGGAGCAGGAGAGTGGGCTGGGATTCCCAGCGAGCCTGCCCGCCCCGAGGCCAGGGCAGGGCAGGAGAAGGGGGTCCTGGCCTCCGCTGCCGGGCGAGGGGCAGCAGCTCCGGGCAGCCTGCCTCATGGGCACAGACGGTGACACGGACCGGGAGCACGTCCTGGCTCCTTGATAGCAGGGAAACGGGCACCTCCGGGACATTTCAAACACCAGGGTGATCATACAAAGTGCTTTATAGCTTTGTAAAATTACGCTGTGTCACTAAACACTGTGCAGCATGTGTTGTCCCAAACCAGCAGCAGCAGCAGACCAAGGACAGAAGCCTAGACCAGACTAATTTTTTTCTACATTCTAATCAAGAGGTAAAACTTAATCAGCCTTTCTGATAACTCCCCACTAAAACAGCATCATGGAGGCTGTAACGGCATTCGCCAAAGTTTCTTTCTACAGCTTCGCTTGAAACAAAACAAAACAAGGAACAGAGGCATGGGATGTGTTTGCAGGTCCAGGTTTTCATGGCAATTAAACTCCTTCTGCATTAAATCCCCACGTTTCTTTACTCAGTGGAGCAGGGAAGGTCCCTTCGTTCATGGGGAAAATGACAACTGGGATTTACTTCCTTGTCCTGGGTGTGTGCGAGGCACGCCAGTGACAAAGCACACACCTACCCCGAGTGCACCCCCGGGAAGGGCTCTCCACGCCACACATACTCACACACGCCCTTTGATACCACAAGGATCAATGCCAAGTACTAGAAAAAAAGCATGAAGGAATTAAATTAGAAAAAGGCAGTAGTATAGAAAGGGTTTCTAGTCCACAAGATACACTTTCACACCCTAACAAACATTTTAGTTCCAAAGGACGGCAATCTGGAAGGCTCAGAACATTATGTAAGGGACATAGCCAACAGAAGGATCATAAAGTTAAAAAGTCTCTGTTAATCAATGACAAATTTAGTACTTGTTGCTACAATTACAAAGATAATGGTTCCTTTATGTCAGTGCCTTTGGTTTTGCAGCTGTAAAATAGCTTTGAAATTCAGCATTTCAAGTAACAGAAATTAATAGGAGGTCATTTCTACCAGAGAAATTTTAGGGGCCCATCCTCTCTAATCATCATTAAAAACTAAATCCACAGGAGAAGAGGCACTTTACTGATTGTCAAGTGGAAGCTATTATTCATTTGATGAAGCTCTTGGCACAGTGCCATTTATTCTGCTGTAGAGCCTGCTGGTTGCTCTACTTCATCTCATGCAATCAAGGTTGTTTCTGCCTGCCAAGAGTTATTTATAGAGTGGGGAAAAAAAACCCCAATATGTTCTCTAGCTTCAAAAACAAGTTTCAAACTTTCTAACTGAACAACTGCTTCCCTACTCCCCGATGACATTCTTTTATTTTTGAGCCCCACTTGTAGAGAAACAAAAGCACATTACTAGATTTCACCTTCCCTAAAACATGGAAACAATTCCCGTGCCATGCGCATTTTCATTGAGAAATCACCTGATTGTCTCGAGTGAAGATCTGCACGGCCACATACCTCTGGCGGCACGCAGCCAGGTTCTCTGTGTCAGCTCTCTTGGTCCCCGTCAGCGTCAAAGCGGATGCGCAGAAGAAGCACCTCCTCCGAGGATCACCTTCACTGACGCAATTCACCTGTGCCTAAAGGACGGGAAATTTTGTTAGTGATGGGGACGCTTTGGCTGTCCTCACCGAGTTGCCAGGATGAGGAGGTGGATGAGGTGTTCGGGAGGATGAATTTCTGTCCCGAGCTTGAGTCTCCAGTGTCCAGGTCATACGCAATCTTTACACCCATGTAGAGTCTGCCACTGTCCTGTGGAAGGGCTTCACGTCCCCTTAGATGCACAAATGATAATAAATTCCTAAGCAAAAGTTTAAAGCCTGTTTTTGACCTCAAACCAGTTTAAATCAGGAATCTTGACATTCTTGAACTGAAATATATGAAATCAGAAACAGTCTTTAAAGCAAATGTAGTAAACGCCACTGGAGTCAACTTTGTGCGTGAACCCAAAACCAGCCCTTTAAGGTTTCCGTAGTTTTTAAGAGCAGTCCCATATAAAGCTCAGACTAAACATCTTAAAAAGGGGAGAAAGTGAATTTCTTGCACAGTAAGGGTAGGAGCCTCACAAATGCTCAGAACTATCAGCGTGCACCTGAGTAATATTATAGCTGAATTCTAGTTTATTCAGATCCATGAAACAGAAAGCAAACCATGGTCATTTTCACTCCAGAAAATATTGTTAATCCTTCATTTCCACAACTATTAACTAGGCCCTTTAAACGGGCAGGGCTGTTTCGAGATCACTCATTGCAGTTCTGATACCTTTACTCACACAGAATAGCACCTCATTCCGTGGGTGTTCTCCCCGATTTCACACAATTATTCCATGAACAAACTATCTGTCACTGGGATGCCTTTCCCTTTTCACCTCAGGGCTTCATACGTCATAAACAAAGCACAACGCCTGCACGAGCCTCCTTCGCCCCTGCAGCAGAACTCTGGCTGTTCCCTAACGCTCCGTACACAAAGCCCCTCCGCAGCGCCCGATTTAGGGGCTGGAAGGGGTGAGAGCGCAAAGGCTCAGCCCCGGGCGCAGCCGGGGCAGCGGCTCTTCAGGGACCCAGGGCTCACAGATTTCTTGTCTGGTTTGCAAACTTCGTGTGGCGACTAACAAAGATGATTAAACTGGCCCCATTTCTCAGCTTTCGTTATTATTATCATTTAATGAACAAAAAAAGCACAGACCTGATTCCAGATCATCATTTCCTAAATAAAATGCCCATCAAATGCAGAAATGCTGTTTTCTAATGGGTTCTACTCCTTTCCTTTTGACCAATATAAAATTGGATACAGTTTAGTGGATCTTTAGTTAAACAGAATTCATAAGATATACCGAGAGCTACTAATAACCAACTGCTATTGCGAGACTGCCAGGAAATCCCTTCAGTAAAGAAAATGTTGAGCAATTGTTAGCCAATTTCCTAGGGATTTTATACATAATAAGCAAAGTACATTAGGAGCTCTTGATTTAGCAAAAAACCCTGAATTATGCATTTCTGTAATGACAAGTACTGTAGGCAACATTTACACAAGTATGCAAATTTTATGTAAAATCTAGTTTGCTTATGGTGAAATACCCATCCCCCCTATAAACCATGGGATAATTCCAGGGAAGAATTTTCAGCAGGTACTACCTTCTGCTGCACGGTAAGCACTGCACAGCTTGATCGAAAAAACACGCTTTTCTAAAATAACCAGCAAAACTATTGTTCTAACCTAGTATGTGAAAAAAGACGTATAAATCACTGGAAAATCATGTGTGGTTTGAGGATTAGGTCCCCGAGCTGGTTTTCCCATTGGATGACATGCCAAACCCCGGACACCAAAATGGGCTATGCTGAAGAGCAAATACCAGTCATTAACTTTCCTGTGGTTTAATAATTACACCTCTTCCTGGGGATGTGATTAAACCACACACAGCATTAGAAAACAGAGGGAATTAAGTCAATATGCCTCAGAGCTGAAGAGTAAGTGAATGTGTACAGCAAAAAAAAAGCTGGATCAGATGGCTGGATGTATATTTTCAAGGTCTGTACAGCAGTGCAACACACGAATGCAATAAGAATAACATCATTACCAGATGTAATGGCATTCTCCCCCTCCACAAGGGAAATGCAGCATTGCATTACAGAGAGACACGAGGGGCACCAAGATCAGCAGAGACCTGACCCCCCACCGTGAGCCCTGGCTCTCGGACGGGAAGGATGACTCCTCACCAAAACGTTTCAGCCCGCTGTTGGGTTCAGCACCGGTGCCGTGGTTTGATATTCCTCCCTGGAACACAGGGAAATAGCACCTGAAGTGCCTGGCCCGGTACTGCTGCTCCTGAAAAGCCCAAGTATAGTCAAACTGAAGGCACAAGAACAAACACCCTCACCCCACACACGGGTCTGGCTGAAGACAAGTTCAATGTTCAGCCTTTCATATTCTCTTCCACTTTGGACTTTAGCACTATAGCATCAGAAACATTTCCAACCAATACCGTATTACTACATTACATAAAGATTCGTGTGGCATTGTAAGGTGACATAAGCCACAAGAAGTGGCATTTCTGAAAAACTGCATTAAACAAAGGCTCTCCTATTTCTCCAATTTTTAACTGGAGTAACTCCAGGAAATTCACTTGAGTTACTTCTGGGTGGGAAGTAAAAAAGCCCGGGGGGAAACGGTTCTCTCTGTTTGTCCCCGTGCCCGTAAGACGAGGTTGTGCAGCACCCTCTCAGAGGGACACTGGTACTTACCAAAGCATCTACGATGGAAATAATGAATTTAAAGTGCAATGCTGGCGGGGAGAGCTTTCCAACCCCACTCTGACACGTGCCTAATCCTCCCCGTGATTCTCGCCGCCCACTTGCTTTCCAGCCCCCAGCCTTGCCGTGGAGACCAAAGACTGGCGGAGCAGCAGGGGAGGCTGTAGGTGGGAGGACCACTGACTCCCCACCAGCACTTGGCTCACGTCGGGCAGCTCCACCACATCCCCCAGAGACAGCAGCTGGTGATCGTCCACCCAGGCTGGATCTGAACCAGGGACCAGGAGAGAAGGGACCTTGTCAGGCTGGTGTTTGCTGAGCCACCCAGTGCTTTCTAATCTGAGCAGAAGTTTTGCTGCCAAATGTTTGTGGACCTCATTGAGTGCAATTCTTAATTTTTTAAAACACTGGAATTACCAAAAAGATAAATGTTCTAGCAGCAAATTTTCTTAAAAGAAAAAAAAACAACAACATAATCCTGTGAGAGTTTCCCAGTGAGCTGGTTTAGTCTTCTCACTATATTACTTTCCCTCCTCTGAAGAACAGAGCGTTTGTAACAGCTGGCAGAATTTGATGCAAGCGAAAAGTAGCAAATTCAAACAGGTAAAAATTAGATATTTGTCTCTGAAAACCTTACAGCTTTATCAGACCCACTGTTAATACATAATAAAAAATATCTTCAGACTGAGTGCAAATTTCTAGGTGGGGCCAGCTCTTTTCCTAACAACAAGTCTTTGCCCGCTGACCATGCTCTCTGAGCACTCGTCTGGAGGGATGGAAGAGGACTTGGTCTAAAACCACTTGCAAGCAACAGGAACAAGCCAAAGAGGTTTGGCAAAGTTTAGGAGCATGCTGGCTCAGGAGGACAAATTAATTGGCTTTGATGGAGTAACATCAGGGAGGAATTTAAGACTAAAGCTTCTCAGTTGTGAGTCATTTAGGCTCCAATGCCACCATCTGGTTTTGGACATCGCTGTAACTGTCACTGCTCCAGGCGGCGCCTCTGGGAAGAGTGTGGCAGAGCTGGGCCAGAGCTGGCAACAGCAGAGTCCTGGGGCTGCCCAAGGGGTGTCTGCAGTTCCCAGGGTGGGGGAAACAACAGAAGTGACAAAGTTTTCATTTTCTTTAAACCCGTTTCTTCAATAGTTTTGGGGGTTTCTTTGAACTACCCAAGGAGAAGACATTCCATCTTTCAATCATTTCAGAAATCGTTTTCCACTCGCTGGTAACACCTCTAGAACTTAACTGTACGTGACTATTCCCTGTGTAAACTCGTGCTTCAGCAGAGGAAAAAATTGCAAGAAAGATGTTTCCCCCAAAAAAGAATATTTTGAACAAATAATTTCAAACAGCTCTAGCTAATTTCTTGCTCCACTTTCATAAAAGTGCTCAGATACAGACTTGGGATCTGAACACACCTCACCCAGCACCTCTTGGCACCTGGGCTGGAAGGAGTCACGCATGCCACTCGCCATAGCACAGCCAGGATGAACTAACGCAGCAGGCCTGGAGTTCACGCAAATGCTCCAATGTCAGCAACTGAGTTGCCAAAATCCTCCGGGACAGCAGTTTTCTGAAGGAAGCAATACCCCGCACACCCTCTGCAAAACCCACTAGTATCAGTGGTAACTCCAAGCACAGTCTGCGTCAGGCTGGCTGCCCATTTCTGGTTATGCAGGACCATTACAGTCCTGCGTATCCTGGGGAAACACGTCTCTCTGGGAGATCTTTGTGGACGATAACACCGCCCTCGGAAGGGGCTGACACGTCAGCACATCCAGCCCAACGTCCATGTCTCTTCCTTACTCTGAGCATGCTCCTTCTCACCGAACCACAGACCGGCTGAGGCTGGAAGGGACCTCTGGAGATCGTCTGCTCCAACCCCCTGCTCAGGCAGGGCCACCCACAGCCAGTTGCCCAGGCCCATGTCCAGTTGGATTTTTAATAGCTCCAAGGATGGACACTTCACAAAGAAGGAACAGGATCCTTCTTTAAGCAAAAGACACCATGTTAGTCTGGGATGACCTGTATTTCCTAAACTCATGCTGTATTTTATCCTATTTGTCGTTTACCTCCACACCTTTCATCATCTGCACCCCTCCTCATTCTGCCCAGGGTTACATGACCACTAACTAGTTTCTGACCACACAGTTCCGCCTCAGCCAGGCAGTTTTACTGGAACACATCGCACCAGTCTGCTGGAGGAAGGCAGTAAGTGATTGTCTTTGCACCACTTTTTTTTTTTTTTTTTTTTTTAATCCTCCCTTCACTTGAACTGTCTTTATCTATACCCTCTATTTTTGCTGGCTTTTGCCCTCCTGATTCTCTCCTCCATCCCGATGCGGGGTGCGGAGGGAGCGGGAGGCTGGTAGGTGCTTAGTTCATGGCTGGGGTGAGCCCACCGCAGACAGTCTCTAATGCAGGTCGTTTTCCCTGTCCTTTTGGCTCACTAGCCATCCAGCATCTGCCCACGAGGCTGAAACAGTATTTACGGGAAACTTGGACAAAACGCTAGTTTATTACGACACCAGGTTATGATCAATATATTTAAAATAAATTATATTTTAAATTACCTTTTACTTCTTTTTCCAGTCTCAGTGCAGACTTGATTGAAGAAACTTTGAATTTTCCTCATAAAAATATAGCTCACATAGCCTTTGGTAATCTTCACTTTATCTCGCACTTTTTATCTCTAAGACAGAACTGTTTTGTGGGATTAATATTTTTTCTTTTCATTATAGGCTCTTTACTTATTCATAGTGTCCTTTTCAGGTATTTATCCAGTTCAGTCTGGAATCATTCCCCACAACATATTTTTCTCTATCTGCCATACAGATTCCACATAGTTTTTACACTTTTGATTTAAAGAAATTCCAAAGCTCTTCCACATGCAAAGAAACCTAGAGACCAACACAAGCAGAAATATCTGGACCCTGTAACTATTAGTAGCAGTTGCTCTCTGATCTATATCTGGAAATTTAAGTCTCCCATAATGATACAATTACTGGTACTACTTATCTTTCTGATAATGTTGGGGAGATCTCTCCCCATTTTTGAATCCAACCCTGAGGGTCTCCAGCAGACACCCAGCGCTACCCCAGTAAAGCCTCTTATATCATCCTTTCCCAAAATGATTTAGTCTCAGACCAATTCTGGTTTCAATACACATTAGCCCTTCTCTGTTCTTTACAGTCCCCAGGTTGTTGGTGGGCAGCGCAATCCCAGCGAAACACACGGACACACACTCCCCAGGGGATGAGAAGTTGCTACCACATCGGTCCCGAGCCAGCTGCTCCTGTTTGCTGCTCCCAGACCTCTGCTTTGAATTTGCTGGCTCTCCTGACCACTGAAAACCACCCGCTTCAAGACCAAGTTCTAGGAGAGAATACGAGGGATGGAAGAACGAGAGGGTCTCACTGGCCCGAGCTGGTGCTTTCCATCAGCTGCCATCGCGACACCACTTCTGGCAAAATCAGGGCGATGTGTAAAACTCAAGGCCACTCTTTATGTGACATGTAAGTAGGACTGAGATCTCTTCGATATTTAGAAGTGGTTTCCTGGCTGCGTTATTTCTATTCACAAACTTCCCCTATTAAGGAAAGATTTTATTGTGTCTTGATGCATGCAGACACTAGCCATGAAAGGATCGCTATAGGGAAATGGAAGAAAATGCTGGCAGTGGAAGCACTGTGGATATGCACTGTTTCACTGGTGGCAAATAGAAATATTTTGGACCAGATGCATCTGTTGTGTCATTTATTTAAATTGTAGGGGTTGTACCAGGAGTGAAAAAGGTCATACCCCTAGTGACACTGATGTATATTTTACCTGCAATGATAAATAATTATTCTTCTTTGCTTTTGTATTATTCTATCACATATCTGCTGTTTAGAATAACTAATTTTGGACAAAGTTTAAATTTTCAGCAGTTGATATTTGCATTTATATGTCTGGGGAAGAGCAAGAAAAGCAGGGCTGGTCACCGAGGAGCCTGCCTGATGCAGACCACACCAGAACATTTCCCTTGACAGCTGAGCATATGGTCCTGGATGACAAGGATGTTGTCCTTCAATACGTTGTCCATCCAAGGATATGTTGCAGACAGGTCTTCATGGATACTGAAAGACCTTCAATGGCATTGCAGACAGGTCTTCTTTCCCAAGACCTTTCTTTAAGGACTTGGATCTTCACAGTCATGCAGAATTAGAGAATTTTATAGACATAGATCTTTATGCCTTCATTAAATGCTGAAGGTATGATATTTTGTGTGGAGGGCTATGAAGAGCTTTCCCTGATAAACCTCAACACGCCCAGAGCTTACTGAGGATAACAAAGCTCAGCTGCATGGGAAGCTTTGTCTTGCTTCAAACCAAATCCCCTCCCTCGTAACTAGCCTAAGGGCAGGCACTGAAGTCAGCCACAGGACACAATTCCAATCATTGCTTTCACTCCCAGCCCGATAGAGAGTAATTTCTCATGTAAACTCATATTAAAAAAAAATAAAAATAGCCATCTATCTCTCATCTGCTTTCTCTCTGTTTCTGCTGCTCCTCTGGTGAGTCATCCCAGAACTCCTTGCCAAAGCCTCCAGCAACCACAGCAGATAGGAGCAGAGCTCACTTCCAAGAGAAGGCAAAGGGAAGCCAGAGAGAGTTTGAAGTAACGATATGTTGCATTGGCAACTGACATCTGCATCATTATCAGCAACTCAATGTCACTCCCCAGCCCTACAAGTAACATAAAGTATTAATGAGTGCAGAAGGCGTTTGCAGGGCATTGCATCTTAGAGCCAAAAGGAAGGTCGGAATGGAGAAGGGAGCATATTTTGGAAAGATGGGTAAAGATGATCTCAAGCACCCCCTGCAGTCTCCCTTGCTATGGTTTTGGAACAAGGAAATCTTTTTTATTATATATATTCATTTAAGTGCATAGCGCAATGAACCCTAGTCCTTATTTGAATCTTAAAATGGCACCAATCATATTTACCATGAATAATAATTACATAGTTTGGTGACTGTGAATAGTGTCGCAAAGTCCTCTGCTATCACAAAATTGGAAACACAGGAAAAATTCTGTCCCAACCATCCAGAGAGCACCCTTGTATTGATGAATTTTGCCAAAAATGAAGGTACTGGGCTGCCTTGTTCTCCAGCTGCAGTAGCAGAAAGCTGTGGACTGCAGCTCTTCCCGCAGGAAGCCCCGGCTGCGTCCTCCGGAGCTCTGTGGTGGAGCAGCCTGGCACAGGCTGATGTGCATGCACGCGAAGCACAAGGGAGCTCCGCAGGCAGAAGGAAAAGGGAAGGAGGAGGGGACAATCACACAGCTCAGCAGAACTAATCCCTTAAACTATAAAGTGATACAGCCAAAATTAGACCATTAAACGTACTTGGCCTTGACACAGCGGTCTTATAATGGGCAGCCTTGAACGGGCGAGTTGTCCCACTTAGCAGAATTCTCACCACTTTTCAACTGATTTTAAACAACAAGAATAAACACCACACAACTTGAATTCACTGGTTGTCAACTGAAAGGAGTATCAACAAACATAACAGCTTGGGAAAACATTCGGATACTCCTCCCAGAAATATAACGTGGCCCCACGCAGAAATAAACACAGAAGGAATTGCCCATGATGAACAGTAGCTTATACGTTCAAAGGGCTTTTTACAGTAGCTTATTATAGACTCAGTTAAGCCGTATCTCAATTTTAATATGCCACTTTCTGCATGATGACACTCCTTACAGCACACAGACGGTCAGCATAGGACCAAAAACTGAAACCTTTCCTGGCAAAGCCTAACTTTTTCCCACAGCTACACTGTATTTCCCTACAATCGCTCTATTCCTGGATTTCACGCTTTTAATTTACATCATTGTATTTTTATTGTCTTGTGGTTGCATCTATGCTGTATCAGTTCCCACTAAACATGGAATTTAAGTTCCTTCCAGGGAGTTAAAAAAAATAAATATATCAGACTTTATATGGAAGTTCCATTTATGAGTAGCTCATAACAGTTGGTAAACGATTAAAAACATTTCTATCAACTGTTAATCAATTCCTAGCCTGTCAGAGTTCTTTGGGGCAATGGGCTACTCACAGCTTTCTGCAAATGTTCAGCTGGTGTGAGTGAAAGTACCTGCAACACGTGCTGCTCAGACGTGCCGTCTTTTACCCTTCAGGGACATTTTGTCACCAGCTAAAGAGACAGAGAGCTCCTCAGAGAGAACGCGGGGACTCCGGCACAATGGACTACAGTGGCCCACTACGAGACCCAAAGGCACACCAGTCTATCTGATAGACTGGTCTATTATAAATAAAGCATAAATATAATTTATAAATAAACAGATGTCTATTTGATAGAAATTAAATAAATACATCATTTTTAATGAAGATACGTGTCTCTGAATTTCCTCTGACCGCCAAAGCAGAAATGCAATTTATCCCGTCTTAAGACCCTACCCAGGGGTCTTTAAAAAACAAAACAGAACAACTATTTCACTGAATACAAGAGTCATTTCACACCCCTTATTGTCTAAAACATGTGGACTTAAGGCATAAGCAAGGGCGTAACCGAGGAAGAGTACGTAGCTCAAATGCTTTGACTATAAAAAGTGAGCTGCATGTTGTATTGTCTTAATCTGAAAGAGACTGAAGAATTAAATTACAGGCACATTTCATGTTTTAAGTTTCTTGCAAGAATCAGACTCCTCTAAAATTTAGTTGCCTGCTCTACTGTCAGTATCTCCTCTACCTGGACTGCCCTCACTGTCACCTTTATTTGCAAAATACCCGCTAATCATAGTTAATGAGACCACTAAGATAACTACAGTTTATTAGAGGATGTCAGCTTTAACCAGCCACCAGGCCACACCATAACTTCTACATCCTGTAATTTACTCTGCCAAATGGCAAGATTAATTAGCAGTCACTGTCATTATAGGGGAGGCATACACAATTCTTCCTGGAAAAGTCACCCAGCATTGGACCCACACTGACCAGACGCATCTGCAGACATGACCCAATGCCTGAAAACACGTGAGAAGTCGCAATGATACCACAGGTGACACACAGCTGTGTTTCTTCCAATGCCGTCATTTTAAGGGCTACCCCTGGTGTTGGGTGCAATAAACAGCTCTTGCTAACTCAGTCTGCAAACAGCAACAAGAAAATAAGGAGGTAAGATTATTAACTTTTGAAAGACTGCGTTTCTTTTTTGATTTGCCACCACTTATTGTCCTTCTTTTTCCCATATTCTGCTCTCCTTGTCACAAACCTGTCCCCCATAGGCAGCAGGGTCCGGCTGACAGGAGCACAACCCAAGGGCTCGCTGTGCTTCTGTCCTTGGGGGCTGCCGAGCCCTGGGGAGAGCCACCGCGAGGGGCTCCAACACCCGCACCAGGAGCCAGGGAAGGTCAGACTGGACGTTAAAATGTAGATGTCTAAAATGAGAAAAACACTTACATTGCAAATGTTTCATTCATTTGAATGAAATGTTCTTGTGCAGCAACCTAAAGTTATTCCGGTTCTGCATACAATGTCAAGCAAAAACATCGGTTCTGTTTCTTTGTGTCCTGGAGTAAAACAAAAATTCATGTTTTACGAAACAGTTTTTGGGCTACTTCCACAGTTACACTTAACCACATGGATTGCACATACTCATTTCTCCTGAGGTTTAAGGAACTACGCAGCATGCGTGCACGGATACTCTCATTTTGAGCAAAGCCACACAATTCACACAGACCCGTGAATGCAAAGTTTAAATGTGGAATTTCACCAAGTTCTACTATGAACCCTATTTAAACAAAGTAGGATTTACAATGAATGCTCTACAAGAAGAGATCTTTCTAGCAAATTCTGGGATTAGCCTAAAGGAAGTGTGAGACAATAGATTTTAACATTTTAATAAACATGTGATTCCCCAGGGAAATTAGAAATTAAAAAAGAGATCAGTTGTTGTGGTCTGCATGCCAGATTGTTGCTCTCCTTCTGCACTGATCCTCCATCTCGCTGTTCTCGCAGTGTTTACTGAGATAAACCCACATCTCTTCCTGCAGCTCTCTGCGTTCGTAGCCCTGTGGCTCCAGCTAGCCCTAGCAAGCCCCAGGGAGGCTGGCGGCCGGGCAGGTGACCGGGGACAGCAGCCACAGCTCGGTAGGGACGGCCATGCCCCACACCCTGCCTGGGGAAGGCAAGGGCTGGGCAGCCAGATGGGTGACACAACCAGCCCTGTGCCCGGCCACAGCCCCGCAGCAGGGCCAGCCCTGTGCCCTACACGTCCCCAGGGCCACCAGCACAGATGGGACGGGACGCAGGGCGAGAGCGGGGTGGGGGCTGTGGGGACAGCCCTTGGCACCAGCCAGGGCTCCGATAACCGGGCTGGAACTGCCGCTGTGAGACAAAGAGCCAGAGCCCGCTCCACGCACAAGTCTTCCGCACCTCACACTCTCCTGCTTTGTCCTCTCTTCAAGCGTGCTACAAATGCACCCCGGCTTGTTTCCCTTGGAGTCAGGTACAGGCTTGAGGATGCTTTTTTCCCCTGTAATTCCACCCACAGCTACCTGGGGAATGAGTTATACAAATATTGACAGAGAATTCTACATAACAAAAATATTTGTCATTTTTGTTTCCCCCAGTGTTAGGATTCTGTGTCAGGGTGCAAGGTGCCTGTTTCAGTGAATATGGCCATTAGCAGACACAACAAACAGGATCAGAAGATATGTTTTCAAATAGGATTGGTGATGCAAGCCCTCTTTAAAACCAGTCCCCCATATCAGGATGACACCCAGGCAGGAGGAGTCACTGCGCAGAAGGTGGTCCCTGCCCAGGGACAAGGTGCTCCTGGGCACCGCTGATGTCCTGCATGGGGAGACCCGATAACTGCTGGAGACGCCTGGAGAGCACGCACATCTGGGTAAGAAATGCAAGTATCTTGCTCTATGTTTAAACAAGAAGCAATTTCTCCTGGCCTGTGCTTCCTAGGGAACTGCACACAGACTGAAGTTTCAGTAAATATTAAAATACACACAAGAAGCCTCAGAATAGCACCACAGAAGCAGCATTCCCAGTTCCAGTCAGAGGAATTCTGTCTGCCTGTAACTGCTAATGCAGCACAATGTATGGAAGCACCGAAACGCCCAAGCCGGAGTAACTGGAGTTACACAGAGCCCTGAGCTCTCATCCCAGTAACAGACTGCAGCTGAAATGAGAGCAAGTACACCGAGAACAGCTTTAATCTCAAGTACCCACTGCTACATCATTGTTGGGTACCATTTCACATCACCGAGAAGCCAGTGCACAGGCTCGGGAGTAGGGAGACAGGCTGAGGTGCCCTCTTCTCCAGGATCGGAGACAGCAGCATGGTTTACTAAGTCGGGTTTGCATCATCTGCCATAAGAAAACAAGGGGAGACATGCTGTATTTATATGAGGTGGCTCAATTCATATATCATCTCGGCAAAACAGAAGCCTATGTTATTTCTGTCATTAGTTATAATTAGAGAACTCTAATCAACCCCCTGCCTGCCCCAGTACTCAAAACTGTTTGAATCTGCAATTTTACTTGTGTTCTTCATTAAAGAAGAGGAAAAAAGGAAAAAGTCATTCATGAAATTCCCATCCATATAAAGGATTTTTATTTTAGGTTTTACCTTCAACATCAACCTTTTGATCTTTTAAATAGGAATGCAGTTCTCTTCCCGTACCCTCTCCAATAATAATTCTCTCTGTGCATAAATTTATGTAATGCCTATTAAAGACTAGACATTTCTCATTCCTCTTCAGCAATAATTACAGGACTTTTGTGCAGAGATAGACAAGAAATATTAAGAGAAGATAAAGATCTTTAAGACAACCACAGGAGGTATTCGTTGTGCACACTTTCTGTTGCAGAAGGGCAAAATTACTCAAAAAGCTCCAGCATCTTGAGTCTCAACTACTTCCAACAGATGGTGCTGATGACATAATTACTAATGATTAAATTTCAACTTTTATTAGTGAAGGATTTTTAAAGGCACAGGTAAGCAGCATCAAGCTCAGACTGAGATCTTCACTGGGGCTGCCCAGGTGCCACGACACTGAATTTCACCTCCGCCCACTCCACTGCTTTCTTTCTACAATTCTAGGAGGTTCCACACAAACGCTGGACAAAAGCCTGTTCCCATGCACACTGCTGAAGTCAAGAGTATTATCTACCACATCCTCATAGGGTGTCACAGGTCTCATAGGATGCTGGATTTAAGAGGTTCATGGAGATTAGAGTGACAATTATCATCCTTTTTTACTCTATCGTATCACTGCCCAAAAAGGTACCCGCCATATGTGCTATAACACGAGCAAAGGCTTCATTTAAGCCAAGTATTTCACTCTTGCAACTAAAAATGCATGCTACTAACAGAGAGCCAAGGAGGTCTGCCTGGCACTTCTACGCTTGCAGGAAATCGATCCAAGAGACTTACGCAGCTGATTTCAGAAACCACACTGCACATCAAGGGATGTGAAGAAGGTGAAAAAATGCAAAAAGGTTCTGCTTTGAGCAAGAACGCAAAAGTGCTGATTGCTAGAATCACGAGTCTGTGGCAAAACCTGCTAGTCAAAAGTCTGAGGGGAATATCCTTGTTTTCCCCAGAAACCCAGCACAGTTTACTCGTTTTGTTGCAGGCATAGCTAATTGCCTATGTGCTGTAAAGACCCACTGAAACTTTAAATTAAAGTTTCTTTCTGCCTTGTGGAGAAAAAGTGTCCCTCTGAACCTAGAATGGAATAGGCAGAAGCCCCAGAACAGAATATGTTTGGCTCTCTTGGTAAATAACCCCACGTGTCAAACATGTGGCCCAACTGCCAGCTCTAAACCACCCCAAGCACGTGCAGAACTCAAGGAGTAATCAGGCCAGGATTTAATGGGCGCCTGGATCCCATGGGTTTCAGCATTACTGAAGTATGCATGCAAGAACCTTTCCTGACAGGCTTTCCGAACTGGAATCAGAAAGTGTAACATTCATTGAGCCGGACAGACCTGTCTCAGTTTCATCAGATTTCCACATTCCTGTCTTTTAGAAAGGAGCTATGAGATAGCGTAACACCAGGCAGCGTGTGTGCCGGTCCCACCAGACGGTGTGCCAGATGGAGTGCAGTCAGGTGAGCTGCAGCAGCAAAAGAGCAAAAGAGAGGAATGAGTTACAAGCTGTTTAATCAGCTTCTCTGGAATAAGATATGTGGTGACTCTCATGTATCCATACTCTCAGAAATATAACTATCTCAGAACTCAACTACTTTTTGTTGATATAAGCCAAGTCAATGAACTAGGCAAACCGACAGACCCACAGCTTCTAGAGACGCAGTGACACCAGCTTGCTTACAAGCCTGTTATTCGTGTGGCCGCAATGCCAAGGACCCAGGTGTTCCCCTGGGATCTAGGGTGTTCACAGCCTTAGCCATCACCCATCAGCAATCCTCCCTGGCAGAGATGGGCCTTGGACACCAGGCAGCACAGCTCTACAGGATGAAATAGCAATGTAGCTGGAAAACGGTTAGAGGGCTTCTTGTGCCCTAGTGTCCGCTTGGCAGAAAGTTAAAAGGAACCCATTCACCAAAAACAACCAAAGGAGTTTTTGTGATGGGAAAAGCAAAGCTCCCCCACAGTCACCTCAGTAGTTCAGCCCAACATAGTAAAGGATATATTAATGTTCAACCTACAAAATCTGCCCCATACTACACAGATTCTGATCTCCTGGACAGCTCATGAGAATCACTCCATGCCTAAGAAATCCCTTCCCAAAGTGGAAAGTCCAGGGCCCTTCTTGCCTTGCCAGGAGGGACGTTACCCTCCTTGTGCCCCAGGTTGCATGGAGACAACTGTAGCTCTAGAATGCAGAGCTGGGTTTTCTGGTAATGTACTCCTCTCCTCAGCGATCCACATCCACAGACACCTCTGCCTGTCCTGCCGCGGCAGCAGCCTGGCCCAGTCCCAACAGATGCCTGAGAAGCCGCTTGTACAGACTGCTGAGTCCCATGGAGTTGTTCAAGTAATCGCCTTGTATTGCACAGGTCTATTGCAGTCAATGTTTCAATTCTAAGTGGCTTATAGAGCCTACCATGAGCAACAAGCATATTTCCTTCCCATACCAGCATTTCCCAGAAAAATTAAGAATAAAAACAATTAACAATCAATCATCATGACAGAATTGCAAGAACATATATCTACTTGCAAACTAAAACTATGGACAGTTAAAAAGGCCTCCAAGGGTCCCCTGCACAGTTGCATGGGCTTGCTTTTCACTGCCGTCAAGCAACAAACACATTCATCCTGGCTGTGTCAACACTCTTCTGGGAACTGTATTCAGCACTGATGGCACGGTAGCTCAGACATGGTGCTGCACCCCTCCAGGTTCTCAAATACTTCATTCAGCCAGGAGAGCTTCACACAGTGGTTCTCTCAGCAGCAAAACCGAAGACACCAGTTTTCCTGCACTCTTCTTCATCTATCTTGGTATCCCTTTCTTCTCCTTTGATACCATATCAGCAACAGCTTGCTGAGTTCACATCTGTCCCAAGTCTGTTATTTCCCTTACATAAAGTTGCATGTTATTTGCTTCGCTTTAGTCAGAGACATGGTTCTTCTATCAAAAGCTTGTTCCATTTTGTGGGGAAGTCTCTTGGGTACCAAGCAAAGCAGCAGTGTGCAGAAGCCCTCACCCAGACCAACCACTGAGCGTGCACCAATGTGTGACCTGTTTTTCTAGACACCTGGCAGAACCTGAAACACCAGGCAGAAGAAAATATTTTTAGCATTGGTCACCTCTCCCAAATTTCTCCTGCTCCAGGAAATGGAAAGTGTTCTCTCTGCAAAGTTACTAAGGAAAAAATGGACCAAGTATTCAGTTCAGTTTCTTAACAAATAAGGCTACCTGGCAAAGTACAGCATTCATGTATGCACAATCTCACAGCCAGTCCCCACGTAATCAGCTTGTAACGCCTCACCAGTCTCAGCTAGCTCTGACAGAGGAATAGAGAGCCATCTCCCAAATTCTTAGTGAAAATAGGTGGCCAAATAGCAGAAGGATCTTACTAATATTCTTATTGATGGAGAAAGTGCAACAAAAGCGTGCCTCCAGCATGGGAGGGATCCCTCACATGAGGGACATCTGATGGAGCTATCAGTGAAGATCTGTACCTAGCTAAGGTTTCCCACGTTCAGGGAAACTGTCACTCCTATGGAGTCTCTGGAATCTATCAGGTGTTGAACTCTTGCTGTAACTGGAGTAGTGACATTAAAAATCTGATCTATCACGTATTATAAATGGATTAGAAATGAGGATTTTTGGACAATTTCTTGAATCTCCCCCATGGGCGGCACCTGGTCCTGCTGTGGCTCTTCTGCCCACCACCAGATCTCCAGCCGACAAGGCAACCCAGCGTCACGCCTGGCTCCTGCCTTTGGGTGAGGCAGCCTCTAGGGGTATGATTTGGGAATCCTGTTCCTGTCCCCTGCGTGTTCCAGAACTGCTACCTTTTCACTTCATGTACCTATGGGCAGGACTAAGGCCTTGACCTGCAGTGAGATCTGTTAGGAACTGTCTCTCCCTGTTTCCAGCGCAGGTTCCCAGCCCTGCAAGCACCGAGCGGACGCTGTCTGCTGCCTCTGCACTGGACTCTCATGGCTGCCTGTAGTGGCCTCCAGCTCTCCACGGAGCCTCTGTCTCTGCCACGCTCTTTCCCCAGCCCCAGTCCTGCCCAGACGTCATCCGTAGCCGTTTCCAGATGACAGCCATTGCCTTGGGCTGTGTTATTTTCCACAGGGTGCGTCATTCTTGGCACCGTTTCCTGAGACAGCGGCTTTGAGCTCCACGTTGCTGAGCCTCTGCTCACCACATCCTCACAGAGCAGGCAGCTCACCCTGCCCGGCCTTGCTGGCTTGTCAGGTGCCCATAGCAAAAGCCAGGTCTCCCACAGTCCCTTGTTCTCCCCGTATTTTGTCCCCAAACCTGGCCGCAGCAGCCTTCCCCTGCCTGCCCTCCCCTTCCCCAGGCTGGTCTCCGTCCGCAGCAGCAGGAGAAGCTGCAGCGGGGCAGGGCTGGCAGGAGCAGCTGGCCTGGGGCTGTCCCCCACCAGGGATGATCCGAGGGTGACCCTGGTGTGGGCTGACGGGCTCGGGGCCGGTGGGCAGAGCAGTGGGTGAGTGAGACCCCAGGAGAGGATGCCCAGTGCCATCACGGCCCTGACATGGCCGTCCCTCCGGCACAGGGGGAATGGTCCTTTCCCTCCTCTCCCGCCACCTGCAGCCTCCTCCTCTGCCCAAAGCCACCTCTGCCCAGGCGTGGGGGACACCGGGTGGCCCGAGGGTGCCAGTGGGAGCAGCACCGCCAGCAGCACGGCCACCATAGCTGGTGTCCAGCTCCCCCGCGGCCCCGCTGCCTCTCCAGGCTCTGCTCCTGGTGCCTAGACTCCCACAACAGGGTGCGTGTTCATGCCTGCAATGGGGCAGGTTAAATCTTGTCTTCAGTGTGGAATTAAGCCGAAAGAAACACACTTTTTTAATAGAAATTAACCCCAAAGACCTCACCCTGCCTCAAGGTTTTTATTCGCCTGCCTCAAATAAAACCCATGTATGTGGTTTCATGTTTGAGACTGGGCCTGCTAAAGCACGACCTCTGCTTTTGCCCTCGTAGCCAAGCACAGAGCAAGCCCTGCAATGGCTGGCGGCTCACTCAGTGCTCGCAGGGGCAGGACTGTGTGTTTCACCACTGAGGTTTGGGGGGGTCAGGGCTTGGGACCGGGGTGACAACTCGGTCACTCCTGGCCTTTCGTGAGGTGGCCCAGGGGAGCTCTCTGACAGGGCTCACCATGCCAGTGGGCTGTAACTCAATGGCACCTCTGGTTCCCTGGGACAAGTCTATGCCCTGAGCCCCCGAGACTTCAGAGGAGGCTCCAGAGGCCCAGAGTGGAACCAGTGACAGAAGGAAATTACTCTGAAAACTGCTGAAAATTAGAGAGAAACAGTTTGAGAAGTATTGCCAGAATAACTGTAGTTTACCTGAAAGCACTACGGACAGGATTACTTCGTAAACAAGCAAATTTTCCTATGTATGTATCATGTGACAATATTTCACGATGCACCATATCTGGGATATATCGATCAGCACAAAGGAGAACCAAAAGGAACAGCGGTCGCAACCTAACGTGTGCCTCTTACTTATGTTGTAATTGTTTTTATCGCAGCCTTATTTAGGCAGACTGCAAATTACATCCCTAACTGGATTGTGACCAGATTTGTGAAAGGGGCTGCGAGGGTAACCACAACTCGAGACGCTGTTTCGCCCTTCCTGGCAGGAGCGGAGGAGTCATTTTACAAGGATCAGCAATAATTGCTACAAGGCCACAAGGGGAGTTTATGCAGAAGCTCCCCAATTGCCTATCGTGACCTGTCAGACGTACAACGGTGCAAAGCAAATAGTGTAGCTTCTAAAAATAAAACTCACAAATGTTTGTGAAAATTTTTAAAACACAGAAAATGACAAAGTGACTGCTGAAGCTACAGGAGTGTTCTGTATTCAGTAGTGTAGATTACAGTGAATCTAATAGTCATGTCTTCCAACAGCTGAATCTTGGTGGGGAAATGAGCTTTTGCATTGTGAATAGCATACTAGGTCCTCTTTGCATTGAAAAGTGATTTAAAACTTCACTGAGGTGGGCTTTTGCCCCCCTTTGTGGCCACCAATGCTTCAGTAATAATTGAAGGCAGAAATAATCTATTTACTTGGTAATTTTCAAGACAACAATTAACCAAATGCTTTCAGCTTTGGCAATACACCATCGTTTGCCATTGGTAATATTAGCCTGAACTTCAGGGGATACTGTTCTTGTTTATGGATTCATGAAAAATAAAAATTACTTTGCGTCCAGCTAAATGCCTAGGTCCCAGGCTGCATAACAGAGCAGAGGAAGCTCAACGTAGATAAGAATTTCACCTTAAAAGTTGTGTAAAACAAGTCATAGATTCACAGAATCATAGAAGATCTTGAATTGGAAGGGACCCATAAGGATCATCGAGTCCAGGGATAAGCACAGGTACACAAGGTCAGGATTATCTGAGAGTCTTAAAGATGTAGATGGAGGTTGTAGAAAGCTTGCTTCAGATATTAAATTCAGAGATTAAACTTTCATTAAGTGCAAAAAATGTTCTGTGTTACAGTCTTCAAATTAAAAGTGAACGCGTGCACACTGAAGTTCACAATGCAATAAAGGAATGGCAGGTTAGAAGAAAGGGTTAATGAGGAATTATCTGATTACAAATGTAACTAATGTAAAAAGCACATCAGAAAACAGCAGAAGAAAATAGGAAGTCACGCACTTTGATTTTAAAATAGCTGATTTCAACAAACAAACTTAACCTGATTCAGTCACCCAAGGGGAAAAAAAAAGTTTACTTTTCAGGAAATCCTTAGCATTACTAAATGACTGAAATTTAACAAAAGACTGATTATGAATTGTTTATCTGAATAAGATTTTGTAGTGAGAGATTCAGCAGAGCTCAAGCCTCAGTAGCCCAGTATTAACGCCCAAAGTCTGTTTTCAAATACTGTTACTATCCTCAATTTCTTAAAACTTGTGGAATTTATCATGTCCTTAAATGCAGTAAGAACATTTTTGTGTGTTAATAAATTCGGACAGAGTGCAGAAAACTGCTGAACATAGATTTTTCTAGGACTGGGCTTAAGGTAAAAGCCAAAGTCAAATGATATGTTAAAAAACTTTCTTATTTGATTCAAAACAGCCAAGACATATGAAAACAAAATCCAATAGTCTGAACAATAACAATAATGACGAAATTGAGTTGTATATTTGAAGACAGTGGAAATATACACTGGAGGGAAAAATACACGTCACATTAGGGAGCTGCTGTTTCCCGAAAACGTTCCTTCAGAGAATTTTCCTTTGTTTTTCATGCGCTCTATTATTTTCATCCAAGAAAGGCAGACGAACTAACCAAGTGTCAGAGCTAGCAATGCTGTTGCCATTCTCCTGGACACACAGCACAGCCCAGGCGAGCGGGCATGGATAGAGGGATGTGGAGACACAGGGAATTTCAGGTGAGAAACAGCGAAGGCCAGAGTGGTGACTGCTGGCGTTTCCCTACACTTCCCAAACTCCTCCACAGACGGCTCCTTGCAACAATTTCCCTAAAAAGCCATTTCCATTTACTATAGCAAGGAAACACCACTGACCACTACTCATTTAAGGAAAAATAATCTGCCTTTTTGTTGAGGAACCATAAAAATAAGTACAATGAGAAGAAAAAATAAGCAGACATGGATCATGTCGGACACAGAACCCTAATCCATCGCTGTCACCTGATTTTTAGCTGTCTCCTACTTCCAGCTGTTCCTCACCACAGCACCTCAGGCTCTCAGCCGGTGGCACTGGGAGCTGGTGCCTTTGGAGCCAGTGCTCCGAGCGTGGTGTGGGGCTGAGCCCTGGCCAGAGCGGTAACCGCGCCGTTCCTCTGACAGGCTTATTACTTGTTCCTCTGCCAGTTCCACCAGCCTGCCCATGGCCCTGCGCAGCACATGCGAACAAAGGGGTGCATACATCGCCCTGTCCTCAGGGAGAACCTCTGCGCAGAGCAGGGCCAGGATCCCACCCCGCCAGGACAGGCTGGACACGCACTGTGACCAAGCCTGCCGTAGGCTCAGCCAGGCGAGGGGTGGGATGTGGCCATCGGGAAAGGGAAGGGATGCATAAGTTTTAGTTTTGGATTTGGGGAGACCTTTGCCACCAGCAGTTAGCCCCATGCTCCCAGTTGCTCCTGCGTTAGTTAGTGTTTGGGCTGCTTGGCTAATTGTGGCATGCGAACGGCAGGCTGCACAGATGTCAGATGTCACGCTCTATCTGATGAAGAGGTCTCTGCCTCGGGCTGTTTATATATGACCTACCAGAATTTCCTGCTGCATGATGAAATAATTAGGGGGCCCTCATGCAGGGAATAATGTTGCGAGTAGGTTGCAAAGGCATTACACATACAAAAAGAAAATCCTAAGCATTTTCCTTATCTGTGATATAATCTTCCAAGACTCCTTACATACATTCAACTTGTTTGTATTATTTCTTTTAAAGTTCTTCATGCAGATGCTAAATGAAGGCTTCAGAAAGTTTAGCAGCATGCTTTCCTTTATGCTCAGATTACATAGTGGGAATAGTGGCATAAGCAAACAGGAAAAAAGGGAGATTTATTTGTTTGTTTTAAATCAAGATTGCTTTTTGCCTCTTAAGGCAGCAAACTCTAAACTGTGGATAGTTTAATAGAAGTTGATCCTGTCATCAGAAGGAGTCTCATTTTTGTGGCTCTTCTTTTTTCTAATCAGTTTTAATTCACAACTGGTTTTATCCATAAAGAGAATCTCCATATGCCCACAGACGCTCATGTACTGATTGATCTCAGACCTCTCCCCTCCCAGCTCACTGCACCAGAAAACCAACTGGATCCCACCCTCGGCTTCAGTCTGGAACAGCTTACCCATGACTATCAAACTTTCAGGTAAAACCTAGAAACCTGAGGTGAGACTCTGACCTCGTGTGTCCTGAATACGTCCAAGGCAGGTGAACTGGGTCATTCTGCTGGCTGGCAGCGGTGGGGACGCCAGCCCGGGCAGGAGCTTGGTGGGCAGCTCTGTTCAGAAGCACCCTCAAAGCAGAGACCCACCCAGCCGCTCGCTCATGCCAGGGGCATGCCCAGAGCCCCAGCCCCGGCTCTGCAGCCCCCAGATGGGTTCTCTGGGAAAGCTGCAGGCAGCGGGTATGGCCTGCTGGGCACACATGGTCCTCTGAGAAAACCCCTGGTGTCCACAAATCGAGTTTCAATGAGGTTGGCGATCTCAGGCAAGAGTTGGAAGTCATCTTACAGGAAAAAGTTCGTTGCATTTTCTGCATTGGGGAACTGGTTCCCTAGGCTGGAAAATGAGGAGAGGTTGAGAGAGCTGGGACTCTTCAGTCTAGAGAAGAGAGGGCTTGGAGGGGGTCTTATCCATGTGTGTAAATACCTGGTAGGAGGGGAGGAGGAAGAGGCAGCCCACCGACAGGACAAGAGGCAACGGGCACACACTGAAACACAGGAAGCTCTGTCTAAACACGAGGAGACATTTTTTCACTGCGAGGGTGGTCAAACGCTAACAGACGTTGCCCAGAGAAGCTGCGGACTCTCCATCTGTGGAGATATTAAGAACTCATCCTGGTGTAGCTGACCCTGCTCGAGCAGTGGGGTTGCACCAGGCGATCTCCAGAGACCCCTCCCAACCACAGCTATCCTATGACCCTGTGAAAATAGCCATAAGGTTGTTTGTTAGAGTGAAAACACTCTGATGTGCCTAGAAAGTCTTCCTACAAGCCCGTTGAATTTGCACTTATTCTATCAACTACTGCTAGTGCAGTGAAAAACATCATGCTATATTCTTTCAGTTTGGAGACAGACAGAGAGTTGTTACCCTTCCCTGCCATTCTTACTGCTTGTGTGACTTCACGGGCTGCTGTCAGCCTCGGGACATTCCCTCTGTTTTTCTCAGAGCGATTACCTGCTTGGATAGATATTTTGTTTAGAAATGTAAATATTTTCATTCTGTTTTTCCTGTTTCCAAAGCACATTACCATTATTCTACTAAGGGAGGCTTAGAAATGGCATTCTCATTGTTTTTGAGAAGACAAAAATATTAGATAAATCTTGCAGTTCAGATTAAGAAAATTAATTTTCAGATTCGGTGCGTAACTCGTAGCCAGCTAGCCTGGATTTTTACTCACTCATCTGAAGGGAGCATGCATTAGTCATAAGCATATCATTAAATAATCAAATCTTTCCAGGCAGTTAATCAAAATGGGGTATTCTTACAGAACTGGAGTAGTAAGCAAGGATATGATGAAGAAATACCTAGACAGAATAAATTAATAAGTCAAAGTTTTTTCTAAATTTCTGTTATCACAAATCATAAAATAATTTTGGTTGGAAGAAACCTTAGAAGGCAATCTGGCAACCTTCACTCAAAGCAGGGACACTTTGAAAGTAGATAAGGTTTGAATGTCTCCAAGGACGGCAGCAGATGAGGACTAGCCAGCCCCCACATCGTTTACCTTCACTTCTTAATCTTTCTGACAGACCTGCTATGTGAACCTCTGTAGCCTACATTTACGCAAAGTATCAGTAACAAACAAACAAACAAAAAAAGAGGTAAATGCACCTTCTCATTAGCAATTGCGCATTAGCTGCTAACCAGCCAGATCCTGTTTGAGGGGACCAGTGGGTGCACTTTTGTCTCAGCAAGGTCAACTGGTATTTTTGGCTGAGATCACTACACATCTTTTTCCTTCTGGTGTCTTGACTTCTCATTCACTCTCCTTTTTAACTTTGACCTTTGATGCATCGTTGTACTGGTTTTGGATGGGCTAGAGTTATTTTCTTCACAGTAGCTGGTACGGGGCTATGTTTTGGAATGTGCTAAAACAGCGTTGATAACACACTGATGCCTTAGCCCTGAGCAGGGCTTGCACAGCCTCGAGGCCTTTTCTGCTCCTCACCCACCCCGCCAGCGATGGGCTGGGGGGACACAAAGAGCTGGGAGGGGACCCCTGGTCAGCTGACCCCAACTGACCAAAGGGATGTCCCACACCATATGACGCAGCAATAAAAGCTGCGGAGAAAAAGGAGAAAGGACATTCAGAGTTACTGCGTTTGTCTTCCCAAATCACCATCTCACGTGATGGAGCCCAGCCTTCCTGGGGATGGCTGAGCACCTGCCTCCGATGGGGGGCGGTGAATGAATCCCTTGTTTTGCTTTACCTACAAAACTGTCTTTATCTCAGCCCACGCGTTTTTACACTTCTACCCTTCTGATTCGCTCCTCCATCCCACAGGGGGAGAGAGAGCGAGCGGCTGGGTGGGCCTTGGCTGCCTGCTGGGGTTAAACCACAGCAACCATGATGGACCCCGGCATAGAACAAACCAGGATGAACTGTATTAATTTCTTTGCTTCTCACACAGCCTCAGATAATGCACCCAGACATACTAAAATTAATTTCAAAGACTGAACTTTACAGATCTTCCAAATTGCTCAAACAGCACTTAATACAAATGACCTCAAATGATTGGAAATAGGATAACAGGTGACCAAAACATGAAAAAGAAGAGTTTTCAGTGTGGTGACCGTCTATATTTTCATGGTTAGGAAAGCTGAATCCACACTTTTATTGGAGCACAGCATGGAAAATAAATTCATATTTTCCAAATATCAAAAAGTATATACATCACTGCTCCACAGAGATGGAATACAAATCCATTTCTAAATTATCATTGCCTTCCTATGTCTATTTAGCATCTCGGCAGCCTTCCTTTCCCCATCTCCTTTTCTAAATGGATCCTGTCTTTCACTAACCAAAAGTTCAAGCACAATAAACAGACATTTCTTTGAGTGTATGCTGTCCCTACAGGGTTCAGTTCACATTAACACTTCCTAAGTTAGGTTTGTACATAGCACCGTATACAGTACTACCAAGGATGCTGGTCTCAAAGGCTGGAATAAAACTTAACATTTCCTTGATCTTAGTCCTCCATTAGGTTCACTATTTAATAGCTTTTTCAGTTATATCAAAAAGATACAGCCTCACCTGCTCACCACCATTAAAAGCATACAAGTATGCAACATCAGTCAAGGCTCTTGGTGGGGAGAAGAGCTGGTGGGGTAGGGGTGCATCTCACATCAAGAGCAACAGTGTTCTGCCCTCTGAATAAGACAGAACTGTATTCCAGCGTGCTGATATCACAAAGAAGTCACTGCCAGCCCAATTTCAGCTCCTTATTCTCAGTGTACCAGTGCACCTTCAAGAAAGAATAAAAAGACCACAAGATGAGAAAATGTCTCTTGCTCATGTATTTGAAGGCTACAACCATAACAGACATCAAGCCGCCTATCATCAAGGCCAGACCCCCTCGACAGCAGCCATTCCTTTCTGTAAGGGAAAATCAGCAATGATATGCGATGATGGAAGGCATTGCCTTCCTCAAGGACCAATTTAGCACAGCAGGGGAACAGTAGCTAAGGCAATATGCATCTCAAAGCAGGAGAAAAATTAAAATAAAGGCAGGAAGAGGAAGAGTGGATCTGGAAGGGAGACTAAGGGATGAAAGTAGCAGTAGTAACCATGTAAGGATAACCATGATAAGGACAGTGGATCAAGAAGAACAAATGCAGTCCTTGTAGTTCATTAGCGGAGAGGATACCTGGACTGAGAAAACTGGGACATCATAAGCAGAGCTGGAGCCTGGAGAAGTGCAAGTTTACCAGAATAGCTGCTGCTTTGTTCAACTTCTGTCTACCAAAAGGTGACATGCCTGTAAGAAGCCCACATCTGCACACCAGGTACCACGCAGCAGAATTACAGTGCTGCTGCTCCTGCTGTGGGCCCAGACCTCGTCACTCACCTCTGACTACCCAACCCAGATAAGCCACTGAAAGGATGTCTCCCAGGCTGTCCCTCTGCCTTCCTGAGTGGTGCTTGGCATGGCCCTTCCCACAGTGCCACTCCTTTCTTGCCTAGCCGGCATTCAGCGTGATCGTCGCGAGCTAATGCGAGAGCATCCTCACACCACACTACCTGGGGCAGCACTGCACTAGCACACCCTGATCTCATAGGACCTTAGTAAAGTCATCAATCTCCCTGCACCTCTGTTTCTGCCTCTTAAATTTTACTGACTTACCTCACATAGCTGAGAAGAAAAATTATTAGATTAGGAGCATATTAAAAGTTGTAGGGAATTCCCTTCACAGCTGGCTGCTGACAGAGCTGTGGAACTGTCTCCAAAACAATTTATAAGCCCTAGAAATACGTGATATTTGGATAAAGTATTTGTTGAATCACCCTTATCTTTTGACCTTTTATTTTTTCAGAACATAAAGACACAAATTCTGACTAAATGTGCGTTATTAACCCAAAATCCAGTAGCGAAAGTGTAAAGAAACAACTGCTTACACAAATCATTGAAAGGTGATGTATGGAATTCAAATTTTTCACCTGTAGCGCTCAGTCCTTCAAACCAAAGCTTCCATTAATAAAAACTCAGGGCTCTTTTTCGAAGTGGTTACGGATTTAGGCAGTCCACTTGAAAATATTCTTCCACCTATTCAGCAGGTGAGGGACAGCAGTCGACTCCCAGCCCCCTGCACGCTGCTGCTGAAATGCAGCACCCGCTCCACCAGCCCGGACCAGCAGCTGCTGAAGGCGGAGGTGACCAGGGTCCGCAGCCCAGCCACGCAGGACTGCTGCCTGTTTGGGTATACCTCCCTGACCTTCAGCTCCCACCGCAGAGTAAATGCGTAATAACTGCAGGCTTTTTAACCACTAATAATAGATACCCCATATAAAGATACACAAAATAGAGATAAGTACGGTTTTACAGGTTCACAGGAAATTTTGTCTTGGTGGTCCGCTTGATCACGTATATTTGAAGGATAACACCGAAACGTTCTCAGTGTGAAAAGGACTCTAGTCTAGGGGAAACTTGAACTCCCTTGCTGCCTGCCCCTGTGATTTCTGTGATTGATTATATATATCCTCATCTTAGTTTTAAGCTATTCTTCGTTTATTTCATTTGCAACATTTCTAAGCCTTTTCCTGATAATCATTTTATTCCCTCATCTTCCTTTCATTTGGCAACAGCTGAGCTGGCAGCAAGCCCAAAACATGGTAAATGACAAATCACTACCAGATGAAGCTGTGAGTTTTACATAGAGCATTTCCTCCAGCCACAGAATACTTTGAGGCCCAATAAAATTACCAAACTGACTGAGAATTACACCAAGATCAAGCTTTACATGAAGGCCTCCCAGTTACAGAAAACCATACTAATTCTCCAAGCTGTGAATCAAGTGACTGGGTTAATGAAGCCCCAGAAAAGCTGCAGAATCAGAAGCAGCCATAGCAATGCAAATCCATAGCAGGTCCCCCAGCCAGCGTTTAATACTTGCTGCCTCACCTAGGAGCAGGAAAGGCCCTTTGTTCCCCTAGAGAGACAGCAGCCATGGAGAGAAATGCTCCACAAGGAGCAGTTATCCCCCTTGTGTCCGCCCTTATCCACGATAAAGCTACGGGAGCTGCGCCAGGTTACCTCCCCGCAGATGGGGCTCGGAGAGGGTGGTGCTTCTCCAACACAGCCACAGAAAGTTTCCCAGCAATCCAGCATTTTGGGCCAAGGAAAAGCACTACCAGAACTCCCTGCTGCTAACCACCATGGTAACCCCTTCTCTGCAGAGCGCGTCTCCCCTAGAGGGTGACAGGAAAGTGGGATGAAGTTACAGTCAGGGAGAAGATGTTTCTCCTGGGTACCCTCCAAGCAGGACAAAGTTGCCTTTTTCCTGGGAGTCCTCCCCGCAGTCTGTGAGCCCAGCACTGAAGCCACAAGGCATGAAATGTGTGTGTTTTACTGAACCTTGTTTCACCTCTCAGGGCTGATGCCACAGGACATTGCCTTTTGTTACCCAAAACTATCAGACCAGAATTGAGACACTCCATCTTGCAAAAAGGCTTCCCTGTTTTTTGCTAGGTAGACATTTTTAATCAAGGCTGTGGCATTTACAGTGCCCTTGGAGCTCATGCATAGAGTTATATTTCTTTATCTAGCTGTACAGACAGAGGTCTGAATTTCTGTGTATGGTAATTCTATAGGAGATAAGAACGATAAAGTGGATGTAAACCGAAACCATTCTGAGTCACTTAATGTAGGCTAAACAATGCCTGGCTATGGACATAACCAAAAGACATAAAGTGAAGCCAGCAGAGTCCTAAACAAAGAAAACGCTCCTGAGGTATGCCCTTCCGAAATTTTCAAGATGAACGATACAGCCATGCAATGAATGTTTAAAAGTAAAATCGCAAGGAAAGGAAAAGACTGAATAACAAAGTGGCGTTTGGCTATAGTTCTGCATACCCAGATGCTACACAACTTGTTTTTCATAATCGCTGGAAAACCACTCCCTTAAGAGGTGTTTGTAAGATACTGAACAGTTATGTATACGAACACAGAATACATAGCACGTATCAGGCTTACTTAGCTGCTTCCAATTTCAACCCTCATTCACCAAGGACTTCATTCAGCATTCACAGAGTAGGGTTAGGACAGTTTGTTGCCCCCAGAAAGCTAGTACACATTCAGGCTTGTCTGACTCCAAGGTGGCACAGGACTGAGTAGCACTGGGGTTACCAGGCTGCACACACGACAAACCAGCCTGTGGGCAGCAAATGCCCACATCTCCCCATCGCTCCTGCTGCCGGACCACTGCGCTGGACACAGAAGGACCTGCAGGACGCTGCTGCGCCCGGAGCAGCAAAGCCCAGAGTGTTTTACAGCCAGAGGAGCACAGCTCTGCCTGCTGCAAAAATACACAAACAAGGTCATGTGTACTCATTCTTGGGAGAGTTAGAGTTGAGAGTTTTATGAACAATCCCATACACCGTTTTTCTTTCAAAAAGGCCAAAAGCCTGGGCTGGTCTCACAAGCCTGCCATGAGGCAGGATGCTCGGGATGAGGGTGTCCAGGCACAGGGGTCCCTGCCACCTGCGGGCAGAGAGCAGGGGCCCGGCCCCCCCCAGACCAGCTGTGCCACACAGCCCCAGCCCTTGCCCAGCCACGCTGCCATGCTGCGGCACAGAGCGAGGGGGGACGAGAGGACCTCGCACCCCACACCCTTCACCCCCTGTCCCAGCTCTGCCCGGTGCTCGGGAGCCAGGCCAGGACCACCGAGGGGAGGCTGCTGGTGGTGGGTGGCAGCAGGACAAATGCCCGGGACCCCTCAGCCGGGTTTGGGCACCAGCTGGTGAATGGGAAATCAGTGGAAACAGCCATGAGCACCTCAGTCTGGCACCTTGCTAAGATGCTCATTTGTTACCACCGGAGTGACTGTTCTTCTCCAACATTTTATCTCTTGAAACATCTTTGAAGTTAAACATTGCCGGAGAAATAACTGTACTGCATCCCTTCAGCCTCCTCAGTTGGCAAACCTGCACCCCTCCTCAGGGGGACACGGGCCAGCCCCGGCCACCCCGAGCTGGGCAGGAGGGATGTCAGGGAACCCCTGCAGCCCCCCCAGCTCACGCAGCGCAGCCCCCCATGCACCCACGGCACCCAGCTGTAACAACCACGGCAGCATCCGCAGCCCCCGAGCGCACGGGACAGGGACCACCATGCTGAAATCGCAGCGAGCGGTAGGTGGAGGTGAGGGAAACTTCAAAGGGTCAAGTCCAGACGAGACCTTCCTGTCTCGGGGAGTCGCACGCAGTCCAGGAGAGGAGAGCCAGGGGAGGCCTGTCAACCTTCATTGGCCACAGGTAATGGTACAGGGTAATTTCTGCTGATAATGTCACCGGAAGAGGAAATCCTGCAGACTAAACTCATTAAGGTCTGAGGGGAACATGGTGAGGGGCTCTTTCTGCAGGAGGAGGACCATAGGCTGAGTCTGTCTGAGTGGGGGAGCATCACTCATGGCACACAGACTGAAAGCTCTCAGGGCTTTCTTCTTTGGTATATGTTAGTTCTTAAAGCCTGACTTCTCACTTTCGAGTCAAAACTCATCTGTTCTTCCAGAAAGCACCCACCTCCCACAAAAAAAAAACAAACAAAAAACCAAAAGAAGGTGGCAGAGTGATGCTCAAGAGCCAGAAATTTGGAGGCATTTGAGCAACTTTCCTTCATTGGCGCTCTGGTATCAGGTAAGCCAATAAATAAGATATTACATTTCCGTTAAGTGCTCGTTACATAGGCCATTAAATGTAATGCAGGTATTTCCATTGGCTTTGGATCAAGACCAGTAATGCCTTGAAGCTAAGGCTTTCCAAGTACTCTATGGGCAGTGGTGGAATAGTCCTCAACAGCTCTTCACCAAAGGGTGGCATCGTTTGCAAAACCAAACACCGCTATTCAGGAGGCACCTGAGGCACAGACAGATTTAGCACCCAGCCCTCGCCTCCCTCGTGCCCCTGCAGATGTGCAGCAAGTCCCTTGTGTCACGGGCAGGAGGGGGCACCACAACATGGGGCTGCCCGTGGGACGAGCAGCCTGTGCCCGCCAGGCACTGGTGGCATTGCCGGCCCTGGTAGACCACCCACAGCAGTGTCCCACACATGCTCCATGGCTTCTAGGCTGCTGCTGATGCGGTTGCTTTTTGGCACATCAGTAACAGATTTGGAGAACATGTGCAAGTTCCTCCTCTTCTGAGTCCACAGCACGGCAGCAAAGCTCAGCCTACTCAACTCCAGAGAAAAGGCCCTGGACTGAAGCAATGCAGCCTCATCCCTGATATTTTATAGGAAAATATTTTGGCGTTACGACAGCTGAAATTAAATAAAGCTAGGATGAGTGGCATTTAATCTGCTAATCCTTGCAGAAGCGGTTAACTTGAAAACAGAAGATCAATGGTTGTAAGCTTGTGTCTCCTCTTTGACAGCACAGCCCCGACCTGGCCCTGCCGAGGCGGCAAGGCACCGGCGGCAGCACCGTGGCCACGGCTCCTCTCCTGAATCAGCAAAGCATCCCACCCCTCCCTCCACACCGCCGCGGCCTCCCCCGTTAGAGACACAGGCACGCAACCTGACACAGGCAAAATTCCACTGCCTGGTTAAAGAAATTTGGCTTCCTCTGGAAACAAAAAAACAATTATGATGTGACACCAGCACCAGTCCGAAATTTTCTGATGGACACACGTACCTCAGAAAACACTAGCTTGTCAGAAGTGAAACAACTTGGGGGAAAATATGTCACTTTTGAGGAATGTTTTAAAACAAAGATGAAGAGAAAGCATTTACAGTAAAACTAAACATTATATTTCTACCTATTTTTTTTCAAGTGTTGAAATGTCCAGGTTTTTTAATGTCCGCTAAACTGTAAAATGTAAGATCAACATTTCAATAAAGTGTCTTGATTTTTTTAATCAGGCTGTTCACTTTTTTTTTTTTTTAGAATTTGAGATCACAGGAAATGTGGAAATCTGCTCCAGAACAAAAGGCTGAAATCATAAACTTCACTACAGAATTAACAGTCCTGTACCTGCACTGCTGCACTTCGAAGCATTCACCCGTATTTGTGGATTATGCTCTTTCACTCAGCATATCTAAAATGTCAGCATAACCACTCCTTTGCAGACAAACATATGTATTTCATCTGTGTACACGCATACTTCCATGAGAAACTTCAAATCTGCCTAGAGAAGACCAATCTTGCGGTCATTATTCAGAGGGAAGGCAGAGTGAGGATCACAGCGCCGTTACGTGAATTTCGACTTTTGAACACAGAACTCCTACGCTCGTCATCACTAAATACGCAAGTAGCTTTTGCATCCAAAAAGTGTAAGTAACACGTTACATGAACCAAACCACTTGTCTAAGGTGGCCTTTCTGAGAAATGAAAGACAAAATTAAGGAGAGTACAAACTATCTGAAAACACAGTAAACGGAATCCCTGTGACTCCAAGGCAGGAGGGACGGTTTAACTCAAAACAGAGTAAGTCAAAAAGCCTCAAAATATCCCAGAGGCTGAGTTCTGCCTAGCCAAGTCAAACAGGCATCGCTTCTCTGCAAAACAGGTCTATTCACACACTGCAACAGCAGCAGGTACAGAGATGTACGCTGCAGCACTACACCCGCCCCTCGCTGCGACAGGAGCCCGGGGCCACGCTCCGGCTCGCTGCTCCTCACACACACCAGTGGCCAGGAACGCCAGTGCAGAAGCTGATGGTGCTCGTGCCCCGCCACGAGAGCCGGCACCCCCAGATCCTCCAGGAGCCCCCCAGCCCGCCCAGGCACTGGGCTCACCGGAGGCCAGCAGGGCTACCGGGGCAGCTGGAGGCACGGGACTGGCCGGCTCGACAGCAGGACAGTGCCCAGCACTCTGAAAACCCGGCCACAACACCCCTCGGGTGTCAGAGCACATTTTCCACTCAAAACTCTGGGACTGGATATTGTGCTAAACCTCCCATCTCCAAATACCCACACGTGAGGCGGGTGCCTGAGGCAGCAGAAACCACCACCGCGAGCTGCTTGCGCAGGGACCCATGCGCTAGACAACGTCCTGCACGGTGGCAGCAGGGCCAGGCCTGTCCCCATCGCAGTCAATAGATTCATCGTCTCCACCCTGAGCAGGGTGAGCCTCGTGTGAGGCCGCGGGCGTCCGAATTGCTTTTTTTCAGATGCATATTGCAGATTGTTGAACCCTTGCACGAGGCGCAGACTCTCTGCTGCTGGAATCTGCGGTTTCAGATTGCAGGGCAGAGCGCTGAACCGACAGAGAAAAACCGACTACGAAACCAACTCTTAGATGCATGTGTGTGTACATAATCTATCCCCGGGACTGTTTATTAGTATTGCAAGCTGTACACATACAACCTTAAAATAACCGCTCCCTCCGGTATCCCATTTGCAGAGGCAGATATTACACCCCTTGACTGGATCCATTACTCTTCCAACACTTCCCTAAAATAACTGTTTTGATTTGGGAATTTAAATGGAAGGAAGCATAAATATGTAGGCCAGAACGTATTTAAAGCATCGCTTCTGTTCACTGAGCTGGTCTAACTCTGATTCCTTCTTCGTTCCTGATCATGGTCTTTAAAGCCCTTTGCATCAGATCCACACGCCTGTGCTTTTGCCTGGGCGTTACCTCTCACCCGAGACAACAGCAGGAGGGTTCAGAACAGACAACTCCTGCACCGACACGGCCATGGGCTCTCGGCGTAGGAGGACAGTGCTTCAGGTGATCCTGGAAAAGATGAGAGCTCTTCTCTCTGCTGGACCAAGCTGAATGGAGCCTCCTTGCACATCTTCATGTGTACCTTAATGAGGACTAACACAAACCTTAACGAACACACCTTGTGGGAGCATCTGTCCTCAACTGATCTTCAAAATTATGAACTTTCTGTTGCCAGTGTGTAACTGTTCTCTGAAAAAGGGGCAGAAAGAACCACCTGCCCCAGCCCCTGTGGCAAAACGGGAGGTGTTGTGGTCGGTGAAAGCACGACGATGCACTCGTGGAGCCGGCCATCCCACGTTAACTATTCTTATTATCAAAATGCAACTGGCGCTTACACAGAGTGGATAAAAACAAGTCCATTTGCCAAATCAAGCTGGTGAAAAAATACTTGATTCCAATTTTCACTTATAGTAAAAACAGTCTACTTACAATGGCGTCTCTACAAACCCTGCAAGACAGCAGAGCTAGAAGGAAGGGATGGATGCTCCTCTTGCACCGAGCAGAACTTCTTTAGTGACATGAACTGCAGAAAAAGCAGGGTCCAGCAATATCTGTAACATTATTTCTTAAGACTGATCCTGAGAAAAAATTCTATTTCTCTTACAGAACTATTTTAAAACATATTTTTTTCTTCTTGAATAAAAATGTTATTGTATTTGAGGTCTTAATCACATAATTAGTAACAACAACAAATTAAAATGAATGAATCCCATTCTGATTTAATTTGCTTTCTTACTTAAGTAAGAAGTACACAAAACACCATTAAGTTGTTTTGAGTCCCCTCTTTAAATCCTAACCATGAATTGCTACACCTAGATAAAACCAAATCAGAACAAGGCTTTTTGTTTGGTGTGAGCTGAGGGAGGGGTAGCGCACACGGTCCCCACCGACTCCAAGGTGGCGGCTTTCACTGCTGCTCAGGGGTTCTGGTCAGGGATTGCTCAGCGATATGGGGCCATGTGCAGAGGATTACACAGGATCCGCTACTTGGAATAGTGCAAGGAAGCTTTAACCACAATGTACAATATCCAGAAAGACATTAGCCTAAGGATGAGGGAGGTCTGACACTTGTCAAAAAAGCAGACAGAGAGGAACGGGTTCGTTGAGCTGTGCTGACACCGCCCTCTCCTTCGGCGCCGACACTCCTGCGGGGCACCTCTCCCCGAGGCAGCTGCTCCGTTCGGTTCTAAGCACCACGTAGAAGCCGGGGTCACTTCTCTAGCGAAGGCATTGCACGTGCCCCGGTAACAATCAGACACGTGGCCCACAGACCCCGTTTGAGGAGGGTCTCAAAGCACTCGCTCAGGAGACACCAGCAAAGACCACCCAATGGTGATGGCTGAGCTGCAGGCGACATGACACTGGGGGCTGAGCCCAGGCACCCATCTCCCCACCACACACCGAGTCACGTGCACGTGACAACTAGGGGGCAGGGGGCTATTAATCTTTGCCAGGTCTTCCAAATTAGCCCACCTCTGCACACACAGAGGACACTGTAGCTACCTGCCACTGACGTATACCAGTCCCACCTGTGCTTGTTGCCAGAGCCATGGGGTAGGTCCTGGTCTAGAAGTCACTACCCTGCCACAAAGCAGAAAAGAAACACAGCATGAAGCAGAGGATTTGTTGGGATGGTCCATCTGCCCTCCCACCACCTTGATGAGGTTCATGGGTCTCTCCTCTCATCTCACTTTTCTCCAAGTGGTGCCCAGGCTTTTCCCTGTGCACAGCTGGAGAAGCCTCTCACCCCGAGCACTCACGCGAGCCCGCCCTGCAGGGCTGCTCCGGCAGCCTGGTGAGAGCCAGAGCCTGCGGCTGCACCCACGCACGTGGGAACAGGTCCAAGAAAGGGGACCTGCCACATAGCTGCTGGTCTCCAGCCAGACTGATACCTGAGCACCAGAGAGCAAATGCTGCTCCACTAGGATGCACAGGAGATGCAGCCAAGGTCAACCTCAAATTCTTCAGATGGCCAACGACAGCATAAATGAAGAAACATTGCAGGGAGAACTCTTAACCACACACAGGGCAGAGGAAGGGACCTTGTCTGTCAGTTTGGCAAGCGTTGTGGGGAATTCTGTGTCTACTCAAGAAGTGCTGTCACAGACCAGAGCAGCCACCATCTCCCTGCAGGGATGAGTCCTAGCTAGAGCCTCTGCCTGCTGTAGAAGACTTATTGGTGGCTAGATGGGTACTGCACATTTGATCATTCGTATCTGCTGCACCAATCATCATTCTAAACCTACTTTCACCATCCATTCATTATGGAAAGGAGTCCTTCATTGTAACACCTTCTCTGGCCTTTAGATGTAATAGCTGTCTGGTCAGACTCCGTTCTTCTTGTATATACCACCAAGTCATACATAACGTAGCTGAATAGCACATTCATAGCTTCTAGCACTGAATAGAATCCATATGTTCTCCTCTTGTCCCTCCGCAGAGATTTAGCTGTCTGAGACACTTGCTATGGGACCCTGCGTATCCCGTTCAACACCAACATTCAGACATAAAGCAGCATCATATGTCCTGGCCCCTTCCTCCGTGAGAATGTGGGGCGTGATCGGCCACCAGTATGAAAACCCCCCAGAACACTGGCATGAACTGCAGACATACCAAATGGAATGCAATGAAGACAGGATAAATGTAATTTCCATGTCTGAACTCTCTATGATTTTGTCTTACAAGAAAATGCAGGTTCCCAAAATAACAGTGCAAAGCAGACATGGAAGTGCAGCAGAAATCACTGCGGAGTGTAAGCAGTAAAAGAAGAGCAAGCGGGGCCGTTTCCCGCTCTGCTTACAGCCGTGGAGGAAGCAAAACCACGCAGACCCTGATGCGAGCGCAGCTGCGGCGGCAGGCATGAGGCAGGGAGGCTCTCAGAGACTCATCTCTCCGCCTGCCAAAATCCCCGACTCCAGCGCGACTGGGCTCCACGTCCTGCAGCCTTTCAGCAGGTAGAGCAGGGCAAGGTGACATGTAAACCTGCCCCTGGATGCCATCAGCGGCTGGCTGCTGGGGAGCTAAATGTTTGGGCATTTCTAACACAGCAGCAGAATAGTGTCAGCATTATAGTCTGTGCAACACTGGTGGCAAGTCAGTGCTCCACGGAATTCTAAATTCTCTTTCATCCCATTAGACGCTCTCTCCATGAGAGTTAGATAAATAATTTTTCTCCTGCTCAAGCACCGACATACACATGGTACTAAGAAACAGCAAAACATGAGACGCTGAAGTGCTGCTTTATGTAAAGCTTCTTCCAGGTAATCAGCCAGAGCTGACTCATTTTTGAATGTTTGTTTGCACAGATTAAAACAAACAGTTGCCTTTAAAATCTCCAGTGATTCCCTCTGTTGCTCTCCTTGCTGTCCCAAACTGAAGCAATGAACAGAAGATTATCATTAGATCACGAGTAAAAAAACGTATCTTCTGTCAGACGTTTGTTGTGGAGTACAAAGAGTATTGAGAGGATCCTATAGAGGGTATCACACACACACATCAGTGGCTCTTGGGCCCCACAGAGGGGACAAGCAGTTTCGTGTAGAGCAGTGAGGTGAACAAGAATCCTCCTGTTCGTGCAACCAGTAAACTTTAGGTACTGTTTAATGTGCTGCTTAAATAACCGATTTCTTCTGTTACTTTTTTTCTTCTTTTTTTTTTTTAACGTACGCTCAGTGAAACACTCCCTTGCTGCCCTGCAAAAGCAGAGAGACAACAGCCAGGGTGCTGCTGGCCGCAGCAGGAACGGGACTGGATCCCGATCCCCAACGGTTGCAGCCAAGGTCCCACAGCACAAGGCTTCTTCCTAAAGCCACAACGTGCTCACAGATCGGAGATGCACTGTAAATCCTGACCAGCATGCTTTCATGTGTGCACACATTAGTTCATCTAAGAAAACTGCTCGGAACAAGCAAACGGACGGAGGAAGTTGTGTTAAATTTACATGCCATGTCCCCTATCCTGTCCCCTGCACAGAAGCACTGGATTGCTTTCAAGCAGTAAACTAACAAAAGCAGATGTCTGGGCAGAAACACACGCTGTCTGGGCATTTCATGCTGCTCTAGAGCAACATCACTCTGGCACCAGGTAAAATTTCCCCGCTTAGTTCTATGAGTGTCAGTCAAGGGTTAATGTAGCCCTATCTGTGTAAAAATGATAAACTTCTACTTAAAATGCTACACTGAACACCTGCAGCCTCTGCGCTTTCAAAAGAAATGTATTTTATTTCAGAGAATTACAGTAGCACTTTGTGCACACCAGACACAAAATTGTAAATCTTGATTCCCTCCCTGCTTGCAGACACATGCAAACATTTTGGCAATTGTAACCTGTGGGCAGCGAACCCGGATCTTGTTTCTGGAGGTTCGCTGTGGTTTTCAGATCTGGTATGAATGAATCACCTTTTTTCATGAGCTCCCTTCCCAACTAGTCCACTTAGTAAACAAAACATCTCCAGCTAGGTAGTCCCAAATGTGCTTGGTTTTTAACAGACATTTTCATTTTAATACACATGCTGAACATTGCATCGACATGCAAAGTCATAAATTAGCTGGGGAAGGCTTTGAAAGCTCACATCCTGAAACAGAGCGAATCTGCCCTTTAATTCACATTGCCAAGAAGAGTCCTCTGTACTGATCCGCCAGGAGAAAGTCACAGCACTGAGTGTGCAACGAGGTACTCATTGTAACGCGCTCAGAGAAGTGTCACGTCCTTAATCATACAGCAACCAAAGTCATTCAAATCCCTGAGTAACAGCCAAAATTTTCAACAGTGGCTAGTGGTTAGGGAGACTGAAGTATTGGAGTGTCAGAGGTAGCACAGCTCCTCAATTCCTAATTTTCACCAACCTAAGCACTACTTGAAGAGAAGTGCCCTGAACATGTCTGCAGCTGAGCTCTGAAAAACTGAAACGCAGACGCTTAGGAGTCCCTGAATAAATGCCAAGCGAAAGCAAGCCCATTCGGAAGGCCCTGGTGTGCTTGCTCAGTGCGCAGTATCTGTGTGGAAAGAGGGCACCGCGGACCACACCACACACCTGCCGACCAGAGCACAGCCTTCGGCATTAGAGAGCGGGATTTTGGCCCCAAGGTAGCAAATATGATTTTTCTCGGAAAAGCACTTGCTCTGCTGTGGGGGAGGGAGTTTTCATTCGCGGAAAGAGGAAACCTCCCCTGCCTGTGCCCGGCGTTCAGCGGCAACGCTCGGATGGGGCCAAAGGGGCAGCCGCCAGCCCCGCTCCTGCGCCGGCTCCAACCCCCTCTTTCGGGGGTCTCACCCGTGAGCGACGGGCGAGCCCCCCCTTGTCGGCAGCCACGGCCCGTCGGGGGTCGCCCCGGGCGCTGGGACCGGTTGCCCGCTGCCGGGGCTGGGTTGCCCGCTGGCGTGCGGTCCCTCCGCAGCCCCCGCGCGTCTCTCTCGCCAGCCCCGTCCCTCCAGCGCCGCTTCCCCGGACACCGCGGGGCTGGCCCCGGTCGCTCCTCCCGTCCGCGCCCCGCGGGGGACGGGGGGGGTTAGCGGGAGGGCGGGAGGGACCGGGGGACAGCGCCAGACCCGGCGGGGGCGGAGCGGGACGGCAGCAGGGAGGCAGTGCGGGGCCGGGGGGGGTGACGCGTGGACAGTGCGGGGCCGGGGCGGGCTGCACGGCGCGGAGGGTGCGCGCAGCCCCCCGGACGCGCTGACCGCCCCCACCAGGAGTGGGGCACCACGGAAAGGACTCCTCGGGGGGAGCCGGGAGGGTTCCGGGTTTGCACAGCCCCCGGTCGGGGTCCCGGCGCAGACCGCCCTCCCGGGCCCCGCTGCGTCCCGCGGGGAGCCGCCGGTGGCACCCCCGCCCCGACCGAGCGGCCACCGGAGCCGCCGGGGGAGCAGAGATCGCTCCCGCGGGGGATCTCTCCTGCTGCTTCGCAAAAGCCCATCCAGGGCGGGGGTTCCTGCGGTGCTCTCCCCCCGCAGGGTCCCCGTCCCCATCGGCGGCGGCCAAAGGAGCCGAGCATCTCCCGAGCTCCCGCGGCTCCGGCGGCCCCCGCCTCCCCCCGGCACTCGCGCTTCCATTCGACGGCCCGGGTCTCCTGCCAGAGGAGTGTTTATCCATCGCATAAACAGAAGTGAAAGGAATGAAGCGGGCAGACAGCATAGCTCAGGGGAACCTTCCAGGGCCTTCAGCGCGGAGTTCCCGCGCCGGCAGAGAACGGGACACCCCTACAGCCGCGAAGGCGCAGCGAGCGCTGCAGCCAGGTATTTATAAACGACCCACCACGGCTTCCAGTTTGGTTTTGCCCTCCAGTACGTTAAGGGCAAAATGCTCTTTTACATAATTCGGTCGCTGTTTTAATTTCGTCTGTCCCCAGCACTTTCCCTAACTGAATGACAGCGTGACACAATTAGCACAGACACTTAAAAAGTCAGCTTCCAGATGAAGCATTCACCGCGATTTCAAGAACGCATAGGTGTAACACTCGATTCGAACACGCACAGGTTTCATCCAGACAGGCTGTTCACAGTGCAGGGATCAAGGGGTGAAATAAGTAGATCTGAGTAAATGAAGCAAAATTATTGCAGTTACACACTGGGGTGGCGAAATTACTCCCTGCACTTCCTCCTGCAGCGCAAGGGCCCGTGCTCTAACAAGATGCTGGGCTGCATCCCGCTCTCTTCTTGCCCTCTGCCTGTCGTCGTCCCCCCCCCCCGCTTCCAGCCCCCAGGTTTTTTCCTGTAGGGTAAAAAAAAAAAAAAAAAAGGCAAATTGCATCAAGTTCTGTATGTTGTTGAGGGAACCACTGGCTCAGGAATCCAATTAGGAAATAGAAACTTTTCCCTTTGACTGATCTGGTCACTCACAATTAAGCAACACGGAGCCCCACACTGGAACTGCCACGAACAAAAGCCAGACGTGTGCAGCTTTGGAAGATCCTGGACCCAAAAAGCGGAGACAAACAGCCTGGCCCAAGAAACGTGCGTTGCACTGCTTTGGAGAACAACTCATTGGTAAGAGACTGGGTTCGTTCACTTGTCATTAAACCAGCCCGGAACCGAGAACTCAGGGCTAGTCCAAACCCTGAAGCTTTTACGAGTGGCTGGAGCCATGGGGATACAAATTCACAAGGAGCGAGCCCGAAAGTGCTGGCCCCGTGTCCCCGCCTGTGTCCCAGGGCCCACAGAGGCCCCACAGCCCAGGACGCTGCAGATGGAAAACCCCCGATGCCGGCAGGTCTGCAAACGCCGAAGTGCGCGTAAGGAGGTGGCTGAGACAGGAGGGAGCGTGCGGGGAAGTCCCGCAGAAGCTGTCGGCCTGTCCCCTGCGAGCTGTCCCTCCTGCCAGACCGCTCCTGCCGGGGGAGGGGATCGCACGGCCCCCCCCCCCCGCCACCACGGAGGGAGCCGACGGCCCGTCAGCGAGCGGGGAGGTGAGACGGCGGGACGCGGGCGGCTCCCGCACCCCCATCCCGAGCCCCGCAGGGCAGACAACGGGAGGGGGCGGCGGGCACCGGCGGACCCCGCAGCGGGGGCCCGGGAGAGCGGCGGGGCCGCTCGGGAGGGCGGTGCGGGGGGATGCGGGGAGGGACGAAGGGGGGGGGCTCCGCGCGCCCCCGTTGTCCCCCGACAGCCGAGCGAGGCACCGCGACCCGAGCGCTCTCCCGACGGGACCAGCCGCGGACGGGCTTGCCGCGGCCCGAGTCCCGGTGCCCGTTTTCCGTAAGCTGACCACAACGCCGTTTTTAATTCCCCAGCAGACCGGGTTTTAGCGGGAGAACCAGTTTCGCTTGAGCAACCTCCAGAGAGAAACATCGGCCGCACGCACTTGCACTACGGTGCAGGCTTTTAGAAGTCTGTATGCCAAAACCCTCTCGTTAAAAAGACCCCAATTCTCTGCGTTCAGCATTTTCTTCGTGCTGTGCCTTACCGTCAGATATTTACGAGATCTCTCCTATGTGTAAGTGATTAGCACTCCCACCCACACACATCCTCGCGTTACTCGTGAGAGAGAGGAATCGGAACCAGACGCAGCCCCCCCGTCGGAGGGTCCCGGGGGAGCCCCCGCTCCGCTCTCAGCCTCGACAGGAACGGGCCGGGGCCGCCCCCGGCGGGATCCCTTTCCCCCGCCCCGGGGTCCGTCCGCGGGCCCGGCTCCCCCAGCGCGGAGCAGCGGGATTCGAGCAGCGTCGGAGCCCACCGCCCCCCGGTGAGCGGGGAGACGGCGTCGGGGAGGCGAGGGCGCGCAGAAATCGGAAATTCCCGAAAGCCCGCCTGTCTTCGGGTTTTCATCTCCTCCGAAAAAAGGGTGCTGGGAATACTCACTGAAATATCGAGAGCGTGTGACCGAAACGATGAAATTTAGGCTGGACTTCGGAGAGAGCGGTGCTAAGAGCGCACAGGCGAGGCGCGGACCGAACCCGTGCGCTTTCCACCCCGTGCACACTGCAGTGTTTCTGACCTCTGCTCGGAAATAACGCGTCTCCGATAAGCTCGGCAAAACCGCTCACCGCCTGCGAGGCGCCCCCGGCCGCAGCAATAACCCGCCTGACTCCGCGCCGGCTCTCGGGGCGCCTTGACCCCCTGCCCCCCCGCGACCCCGGGGCCGCCGGACCCAGCCCTCGGGGAGGCCCCGGAGCCCCGCAGGGGAACGGCGTGCTCGGCGGCCTGCCCCTCGCTCCGCCGCCGCGGAGACCCCCGCCCCGGGCGGGGGCTGCCGCGGAGCCCCGCCGCAGGGAGCGCAAAGCGGCGGGGTGGGGGCGGCGGGACGCCCCGGGGGGGGCCGCCGTTCCCTGTTCGGCTGTGCACCGGACGCTGCCGCAACGGAAAATAATACGAAACCCCGAGAAATGTCCCGCACGTTGATCTTCCTCCAACACCCGCTTTGTGAACTCCCGCCGCCCGGTCACAACCGCCGCGGGGAACACCGGGCGGAGTGACTTTGTTGGCGCCCACTGCGGCATTTTTGAGAGAGAAAAGGTGTATGCGTACAGAAAGGGAGTTATTTCATCGAAATCGAACGCACAGCCCGCCGTGAAGCGCCACGAACTCCCCGAAGGAACCCGCTGCCAGCACAGGACGAGGACGGACGCGCCGCTCGCCGCCGCGGGACAGGACTCGCCGCCCCGGGCTACCGAGGGCGCTGCTGACGGCGGGCCCGCCCGCGCCCCGCGGCACAGCGCGGCGGGGACCCCCGCAGGTGCTCGCCCGCTGTCGCGTGGCGGAGGACAAACGATAGCTCTCCTGTCGTACCTCCGATGGTGACGGGCGGGGAGACCGGGGGAAGGAGCCCCGGCGGGGTCCGTGCTGGACGCGGCTCCGGGCCGAGCCCTCCGCGGACGCGCGTTCCCCCGCCGGAGCCCCCGGGGCTGCAGCGCTCGGACGGCGACGGGGCGGCCCCGGGGCGCGGTCGCCGGGCGAGGGGCGGGTGCCCGGGGCACGGCCGCCTTCCGGGCGAGTGGCCCCGCAGGGCGCGCGCAGACGGGCCTGGCGCCCGCGGGACTCGCCCTGAAAGCCGCCTCCGGGCCAGCGGGGGTGGGGGGGGAACCGGGGCACCCAGGGGACGGCGAGGTCCCGCGTCCGCCCCTCGCGGGGGAGCTGGAGCGGACCCGGCCCGCCGCCCCGGCTCTGCCGCCCCCGGGCCGGGCCGGGCCGGCTGTCGGTCGCGCCGAGCCTCGTCGCGGCCAGAACAAAACCCCAAACGCTACTTGCCTCGCTGCAGCAGCGGCTGCTCGGGACACGGGGACCAGATTTAAGCGAAGTTCTGTCCAGGGTCACATCGGTTTTAGCGCTGGACAAACGAGTGACTGACGGGGACGCCCCGGGTTTGCCGGGGCTCGGCACCCCCACTCGTTCAGTTACGGTCCTGCAGGATCGGGTCCCGCGATTTGAAACAACGATCGTAAATTTTACGGGAAGAAGAATACAGGGTTTCTCCTTTCATTCAGCTTCTCAAAAGCAGAACTCCCTTTTACCAAACTTGTCACGTTTCTAAGCGTACGGGCAATTCTCTCATTGCCTTACTGAGGTTCTGCAACATGTCTTGCATCTATCGTCAGGCGGAGCTGGAACAAAAGAGAGGGGGGGAAAAATGGAAACATAACGACAAGTTTAATTAAAAACACCTGGCTAGTTAAATACGTGCAGAGAAGCAGACACCCCGGTTATTTACCTCACCTGCGGCGGACAAGCGGCTGCTTTATTCTCCTGCACTGTCCCGAGCACGCCAGCAGCGTTTGGGCGGAGGGGACTCTACGGGGACGGTGTGTGACCGTGAAAAAGGCGAGGCAGCGCCCACGGCCCCTCCGCTGAGAGACACGGTCGAGCGTTCGGGGGGCTGTGGGCAGCCGGCTGCCAGCACCCTCCGTCCGCGGCGCGACCCAAGGCACTGGTGTTAATTAGCGATGTCTGCCGTCTGTCAGGCTTGGTTTCAGAACCGGAGTAACGCTGCGGCCTTTGGGCAGCTCAGATGCTCCTTTTTTAGCTTAACGAGAAAGGTTTTATCACGGGATAGCGGAGGCGGCGAGGCGGGCTCGGGGGAGCTACAGGAGCGCGCTGGGGTCCGGATTTCGGCGCTGAAAACCCTTTCCCAACCCTTTCCCGTCTACGCGTACTCCCGCTTTCCGCCGCGCCTGTCTCCTCCGCTAACGCGGAGATGTAACTCGAATCTTTGTTTGGAGCGGGGCGGCGGGGGGAAGCGGCAGCAAACGGTGGAGACAAACGGGGGGGGAGGGAGGGATCCTCTGCCTTTTTTTCGTTGCTCTTTTTTTGTTGTTGTTGTTGGGGTTTTCCCCCCCCGTCCCCCTCCCCCCGCACAAAACCGGGCGCGGGCTCGCTGCCGCCGCGCTGGGAAGGCGGGTTTTGCGCAGGAGGTGAGGCCAGCGCGGCAGGTCCACCCCCTCCAAAACAAAACTTTTTTTCCTGCAGGCGCTGAGCGCAGAGAGCGGGCGCGGGGGGCCGGGGCCGCCCCGCCGGGCTGGTATGCGGTAGGGCAGGGCCATGTATTGGAAGAGTGACCCGATGTTCGTCTGTAGGCTGGAGGACAAGGACCTGCCCGCGCTGGGCGGCCCCTCGGAGAAGGTGCGCGGGGCGGCGGGGAGGGGGCGGGCGCGGCGCCGGTGCCCGGCGCGGGGTGGCCGCTCTGCGAGTCCGCCGGTCCCCGCCGCCGCTCCGGACGCTCTGCGGGTCCGCCGGTCCCGGGCGCGGCCCCTCTGCTCGGCCCCGCGGGGAAGCTCCGGCACCGGGAGGTACCGGCGGGTCCCGCAGGCGGCGGCTCCGCCGGTCCCGCGACCCCCGGCGCTGCCGGTGCGGGCGGCGGCCGCCGTCGGGCCGGCGCTGACCGCGCTCTCCGTGCGCTCCCGCAGGCCAGCCCCGCAGCGGCCGACGAGGACTCCTGCTCATCCTCCGCCGCCCTCTCGCCCTCCTCCTCGCCGCGGTCCATGGCCTCGGGCTCCGGCTGCGCCCCCAGCAAGTGCGTGTGCAGCAGCTGCGGCCTGGAGATCGTGGACAAGTACCTGCTGAAGGTAAGAGCCACCAGCCCGGGGCCCGCCGCCGGCGGCGGCGTCTCCCCGGTGCGGCGGCTGCCGCCCGGGAGGGTCCCCGCGGGGCAGCGCCCGGCGAGCCCCACGGGGCCGGGCTCAGCGGCTCCGAGGAAACTCGCCCCGTCCCCGCTCCGCCTCCCCGAACCGTCGTCCCGCGGCTGCTCGGGCTGTCGCATCTGTCGCGACAGAGCGCCCGTTCCGCCGCGCGTCCCCCAGCTGCGAGCGGAGTCGCTGCGCAGACGGGAGCGGTCAAAGGCGAGGCGTTCGTTGTGTGCGGGACGGCGGGACCCGGGCCCGGGGAAGAACGGAACCGCGGCTCGTGGTCCGGGGGACGCCGCTCGGCGCTGGGGTTGGGTTTTTTTGACGCGCTGTGGGAGAGAGAAGGGAGGAAAAGCTGGCGGTTCAGGACGCGGGTAACCTCCTCGCTGTGCTTCACGCCGCTGGGGAAGCGGTGGAGCTGTGACCGACTTGTTATTAGCTAAAACATCTTCTCGTGGGATGTCGTGAATCTCAAAGCAAAAAGTGCCTCTTGAGAAACGTGGAAATAAATTATTCCTTTAAAAGGTGGTCTAGTAAGGAAACAAGCTGGGTGATTGCCGGGTAGTTTTGCTAGCCTTGGCATTCAGGACTGAGCAAGAGATTTAAAAACAAACAAAACCATGTGACTTTAAACATAAAGTGTTAATGTGTCTGGCAGGGGGGCTCTTTTCCTTCTGTATTACAGACATTAAAATCATCCTGATCAGAGTTTTGCCCTCTCTCCTTTCAAAAGTTAAATCAGGCGGTCATGCTAGAAGTCGTTCGATTGCCCTAGATGCAGCCTTAAATAAAGCCGTTGTATATTCTGCAAAGTGAAAGTCGGTAACGCCGCTGAAAGCGTCTCGGTGTTACTGTTAGATGCTTTGCTTAGATCTCGGCTGGGGTGAGGAGGTCAGAGGAAGGTGTATGCTGGGTTGGTGTTCATTTAGAACAGGGTAGGTGCAGGTGTGGGGGAGCTGTTATGCACCTTTTGTTCTAGTAAATCCCAGCCGGGCTCGCACAGGAGTAGTGCGGCAGGACTGGGAGCAGAGTTGACTTGAACTTGGTTCCAGTCCCACTAACTCCAGTGACGTTTCGGTAGCTCGTTTACTGATTGTTGCTGTCTCCTGTCTGAACAACTAGGATAATGTGGCTTGGAGCAAAAGACCTCTAAATGATTTAGCCTTAAGTTTAAATTAGCTGTTACTGCTTCCTGCGTAGGCAGAGGGAGAGGAGAATCTGTGCTGGTAAACTGGTGTATCTTGCTGATCATCAGCAGTATGTCTTCAGCCCTTAAATTAATAAGGATGTAGACGGGCAACATCAAATGGGACAACTATCAAAGCTACTGATGTCCTGTTCTGTGGCGGAGTACTGTGCTCCGAGGAGCCGGCAGTGAGCTGAGCTTTGCGTGGCTGGGACGTCGGCTCTGGCGTTGTGGAGCTGCTGGCGGGCTCCTCACACGGCCCTTCACTTGGGGACCCTTCACAAGGGCCACTGCCCTGGTCTGCTGCAGGACGGCAGCTTTGGGAAATACTTGGGAGGATCAGTTTGGTGACAGCTGCTATCAACAGTTTCATATTACAGTGTGGTGTAAATTCGTCAGTGTGCGGGAAGATGGCTGCCAACCAGGATAACAGTTGGGAGAACGTTGGGCAACTGCAAATGCGATGTTAGAACCTGAAGAATGACTGAAATGGGTGATTCCAGCATGAGTGTTGGAGCCAATACCTCGCTTTCTCTGCGGTTTGTCTGGCAGTGTTCTGATGAAAAGCACATCCTGGATTATCTCAAATCTGCTGCTTTGCCACAGGCAATATACCGGCTGTTTGCTGTGAGATGAGAAATTGGCTCAGAAAACTGAAAAAGAAAAAAAGAAGTCTAAACTTACGTATTGTTTGGTTTACAGAATTTCTCCTATGCAGCATGGGATTATCCAGAGGGTTATTACTTAATTGTTACGGTCATTGGGAGTCTTGGGTTTTCAAATTATTGAAGTTATTTAGCTGATGTGTGATGTACGATGTCTGCATGACAGAGAGCTCTCTTTATAGGAATGAAGAAATGAAAATAATTGCACTCAATTTATTTGCCCCAAAATTATATGTGAGTGTTCAAAACTGCTGATTTCTGCTGCTTTCCATGACTATGTCTGGTTTCACTATGGAGTTACATGTTAAAGAATTGTTGAATTTGCTATTAAAATAACTGCTGATGTTTTGAAACTCTCACTCCATTCACTAATTTTGCTTTAGCAGAAACCTGGCAAACAAAGATGTGGTTCATGGTGTGTTTCTAGTTGACAGACTTCCCCCCCAATACTTGCATTTTAAAATTTCAAATCACTTTGCAAAGTTTGTTCTTTGCTAAGCAGGGCTTTTTACAGACTAGGAAATAAAAGCACGTAAGTTAGCTGCCTCCCCAAGGTCATGCGAGGCCAGAACTCGCTCTGTTACTCCAAGGCTGTGAGAACAGAACTGGGCACAAAATATCTACGTGGAACTTGAATCTCTTGCTTCCCCTTCTGGTGCTTTTAATTACAAACCTCTGAAAGCTTATTCTGAAGACCTCAGTCAAATTAATTAACCCTTAATAGGCATGCAGTTCTACAGGAAAAATGTTTTGCCTTGAAGATAAATTTTCTGTGAGTCATGGTACCTGTCACTTCTGGCCTTGTCTGTATGGATGGAAAAATGTTTTTTGTAAATATGGAATATAATATTGGTAGCACAAACGTTGAGGGGTGTTTTCCTTTTGTGCGTTTGCAGGTAAACGACCTCTGCTGGCACGTGCGCTGTCTCTCCTGCAGTGTCTGCAGAACGTCTCTAGGAAGGCATACCAGCTGTTACATCAAAGATAAAGATATCTTCTGCAAACTTGATTATTTCAGGTATATCATACAGTAATACCATTTTATTAGATAACATATTACACTTGCGTGTTACTTCTTACTTCAGCTGCAACTAAAATGCACGTTTAGGCCCTTTGTGTCTTATTTGCTGGGTTTATTTTCAGTGGTTAAAGTCTGACATTTCTCTCCGAGGGGCTTGGGAGACCCCAGGTCTGTCTAATGTAACAGCGGAGTCCCCCCTTGCTCCCTCCGCCGTTACGCACAGCTACTGCACTTATGCAGTAATTTAGTGCTGTACACCCGTGGGGGGACTCAGTCCCTGCCGCAGTGATGTTGTAAAGCTGTTGTGTGTGCACGGAATCATCCTCGGGTGATGCCAGTGGAGGATACAAGGCAGAGTTGGGATGATGCCCGTTTGGACTAGACCCCGCTGGTATCGCGTGGGACTACAAAACCAACCCAGAATAAATCCCATCATCTTTAAAAGAAGCTTTCAGCAGTGGTACCTTTCTGTGATGAACTTGATTTAGAATATGAAGCATTCTTCAAGATTAAGGTCTAATCCTGTAAGAAAGAATATTATTGATTCATACTGGCATTGAAAGTACTCATGATACAAAATCTTCGGTCTAGAAAGTAGCAAAAAAATTTGGTGTGATTGCTAGTGCTTCCCCAGACCAAACTATTTATGGGATTCTTTCCTGTGTAGTGGATGGATTGTGTCCAGCTAGTCAGTTTTGACACGGAGAGAGAGGGAGGGGGCAGGCTGGATACTGCGAACTGGAAAAACAAAGTTTTGTGGGACTTCAAAAAAAGAACTTATGAGTCTGCAAAGATTTTCAGGACGAATTCTTATCTACATAATCAACATATCTTGGTGGCTACTTTCCTCTTCAAAGAGAAATATTCTACTGTAGTAAGTACTTGCAGATATTTGAATTTCTTTTAAAATCATAATGTGATAGTAATTAAGGAAATAACTATGAAGATACAGGTTTTCCCCCTTCTCCCGCTGAAGGGAACCGAATGATTAGTGAAGGATGATGTAGCTAAATATAACAACTCAGACTACCACTACAGTAAGGGGAAATATATTTGGGAGATATAATTGGGAGATTGGGAGAGTTATAGTAATTGGGAGAATTTTGAACGCAAAGTCAGCCTTTTCTGTCTCCCACTCACAGCTTTTTTGAGAGTAATTATTTTTATAAAAGGAAAGATGAAGACTTGTGAATTCGTGTAGCAGTTAGGATGTTTCAGTTTTACCCTTTGCCTTATGAAAATACTGACTTCTGTGGTTCAGTGGTGGTCTTACCTTAAACTCTCAGATACAAACTTGCTGATTTTTTGCGATGAAAACACAGTTGTGCCGTCGCCTCGTCCCTGGTGGTCAGCCTGTTTGCTGGGGGTCTTGTCCGTGCTGCCTCATCCCAGTTGCCTGTGGCCCCCCCAGCATCACCCTCCTGTGGTCGGTGCCGGTGGCCTCACCCCGCAGTGGCCGCTGTCGTTGCAGGCGATACGGCACCCGCTGCTCGCGCTGCGGGCGGCACATCCACTCCACCGACTGGGTCCGGCGGGCGAAAGGAAACGTCTACCACCTGGCGTGCTTTGCCTGCTTCTCCTGCAAACGGCAGCTTTCTACAGGAGAGGAGTTCGCTTTGGTTGAAGAGAAAGTCCTCTGTAGAGTACATTACGACTGCATGTTGGACAACCTGAAAAGAGAAGTTGAAAATGGTAACATGCTGCCTTTGTGAAGAACTGTGTTTGTGGTTTAGTTTTAATTAAATTGTTGCGTTTTACTTCATCTTCCTTATTAAGAGGTAATTACCTAGCTTTACTAAGGCTGGAAGCACAGGTTCTTGAATTAAAATAATGTGTAAATTATTTGATGTTTTAATTCTTTTTTAAGTTTGTATAACTTGTTTTCTGTCCTAAGGAAAAGAAAGCAGGAGCATATCTAGTTGGTAAAATAACATGCTGGATCTATTCCTTCCCTTGCTTGCAAGGGAGTCGTTTAGGCTGTAATGGGTAATAGGGATGGATCAATTTAACTTTGAACAGAATATGGATTTTTTTTTTTTTAAGTTGAAATTCATCTGGCTGAATAACTGTTGGTTATTGTCGGAGGACGGTCTGACTTAGGAATAACATCACTTTGAATGTTTAGCAGACGGTGGTGTTTTCTTTTTAATGCTTCAGGTAATGGGATTAGCGTGGAAGGAGCGTTACTAACAGAACAAGATGTCAATCATCCAAAACCAGCAAAAAGAGCTCGGACCAGCTTCACGGCAGACCAGCTCCAGGTAGAGGCAGTGCTGAGAACTTGCACAGATGTAGGTTTACGCAGGACGTAGGTGCTGAACCGATAGCAAATCGGATGCATATGGGGGGAAAGAAAAAGCTTGCATGCTTTCAACTATTTCATAAACTATCAAGACACAGCATGTTTCTGGAATTGTTTGTTAGCTTCAGCAGTTTAATATGAAATAGTTACTCTTCAAGCTTTTTATTTCCCTGGGGGCAGCTAGTAATTCCGCAGGGTGGAAATAAAAAGGTTGTTCTATTTTGATTGCTCAATGAAATCTATTTTATCAGGCATTTACATCGCTACACATAATAAAGACAAAATATTTCTAGAATTATGTAATGTGAAGAGCTGTACTGAAGATGGGTACTGTATATGACTTCAAGACATTAACAGGGTGGAAGTTTGGATTTTGTTGTAGTGCGCAATAAGGGCTGCAAAAGATTGCGTTCTCAAAACAGGTGAGTATCGTGGGTTCCTGTTTATATTCGCACGAACACAGGTTGACTCCTGTCAACACCTGTGTCTTGCTTTGCTTTGGTTTGTAGAGAAGATGGGGAGGAGTTGTGCATTCATTTCTTGATTGCCCTTTTTTCTCCTAAGGCAGTTCTCCTCGATACTTGCTTTTTAGATCATATGTTATAGTCTTGGCTATAATTCTGTACACCAGGAAGAGAGACTATCAACAGGGACTCGTCTTTGCTTTCCTTCCTTTTCTTCTTCCTCTTCTCCCAGCCCTTCCAAAATGCTTCACGTGCTGATTTCCTCAAAGTGTCTTTGAGCTTTGCCTGTTAAAAATACACCGAAGCCAGTGTAGTCTTGGTGTTGTATTTCAAGGCGTAGCCTTAGTGTTCAATGCTGCACATTTAAGGGAAAAAACACACTTTTTTTCATAGAGAGAGGTGGAGTGAAATACAGGGAAAGTGCATTTGAAGTACTTGGCAAGAGTTAACTCATCTTTAAGGCAGTCCAGAGCTATTTAACCCTCTGGATCATCGCTTCCCTTAAATTAGCTTTCTAGGGAAAACCACCATGTCCAGGGCCAGCTGCCCAAGAAAGGGGCAGTGGTGAGACCAGATTTAGAGGTTTCAGACCAGATTTAGAGGTTTCAGCCTGTAGCGGGAAGGAAGCTGCAGCTTTCTACCTAATCCTAGCTACGCATCTCTGCTTTCAGTTTACAACGTGTCTGCGAATTTCTGGTCACGTGTGGCCACTGCACCGTTCATTTTATACTGCCTCAGTGAGTTCTGTTTTTTTGGCCTTTCCTCCTCTTGTTCATGGTGAAAGCAGTTGAGAAAAACTGAAGTTCAGGTATAATAACACAGGTGAGGCATTTAAGCAGTGCTATACAACGTGGCATGGGGCTGTTCAAAGCTTGCTTTGTGACTTCAGCCGTGGCTGGAGACAGAATGTGGCATTAATGCGAAACAAGCGTGTTAGGAATAACCTGGCAAGGGGTCTGGACATCAGGCTTGAACTCCTGTGAAAGGGAACTTTCTTTTCCAGCAGTAGCTGAAGGGCAGATAGACCCAGCCATCGGGGCAGGAACTGTATTCAAGGGCTTCTGCCTGTTTGCTGTCAATGGAACTTCCATGTTCCTTTCTTTTCCTGTTTTAAATAGGTTGTACCCTACTCCAGCAGGTGTTTGAGATCTCAGGGCCTCTTATTAATGACACTTGCTTTCTGCTTGGTGCATCTGACTCTGTAGCTGTCCTTGATGCCCGAAAGAGAAGCGTCAGAGGGATAAGTGACTGTCAGAGTAGTAACACGCCTCGTGAAGAACTTGTACAAAAGGATGTCCTCGCTTTTTGATGTCTTTGTACGAAACAGTAGGAAAGTAAATAGTTTCATCATTTCTGGATGTGGAGGGAAGTAGTCTGAATCTTCAAAGATGGAGCCAGGCAAACTTTGCAGTCCATCACGGGACAAAATCCAGAAATGGGAAACTAAATCCAGAAATGGGAAACTACAGTTCACTAAGTTGCTGAAGATACTCTTCAGGAATTCATGAAGCCCTGCTTCCTTAAAGAAGGTAAACTCTTACAGGCTCTCAAACTGTTCAGGATCAGGCCAAGTTGACACCTACTTCCTCAGAAAAAAAAAATCATATCCTAATGACTTGTCTTCAATTTTCTGTAAAAACAATGAGTGTAACCAAACAATTACACAGTGCAGGTCAGCCAAGGTGGGGCCTCTGTGTTCCTCAGGTCAGCTCAAGGTGAAGGAGGCACAAAGGGCTTCCCAGTCGCACCCTCCGCGCGGCTGCACAGAGGGTAAAGTTGCCCCCTGTAAGATGAAATGCAGGTCGTGACTGACGAGCCAAGAGGTGGATCGAAGCTCTCTGTGCTGTTGGTCTGCTGCTGTAGACCTTCTCTTTATCAAGCGTGTTTTAACTGTTTTGCCAGGGAATTTTGTCCCACAGACTGTAACACAATCATAACAAAGCACCTCCTTTGTTTTTTACCACTGTCATGCAGAATTAATTTCTTTCGTTTCTGGTAAATGTCTCAGTTCAGTTAAGCATAGTAAGGGGCTTGTATTTTTGGCTTTTCCGGTTTGTGGGATTCCTTTTTTTTTTTTTCCTTAATGTATTGGGGACTGTCTGGGCACTGTTGATTACAACAGTTTCCTAAAAACAGTCAAGGAGTAGGGCTCCGGCTGAGAGGAGTCTCTAATGCCGCTCTCAGGGCTGCACACAAAAGCCCCGCAATCTCTTTTCTTGCCTTTTCAGGTTATGCAAGCACAGTTTGCTCAGGACAACAATCCAGATGCACAAACGCTTCAGAAACTGGCAGAAAGAACAGGCTTGAGCAGGCGTGTTATACAGGTAACCCTGCAAAGCTACTTGAACAGCAAAGCCTGGTAGTCGGCCACTGGAAACACTTAATGACAATCTTTTCCGTGTAGTTATTCTGAGATGGAAAAAGATCTAATCTGGCAGTTTTAACATAACATGTTTGTTCTAGACCTATTCCTGACTAAGGGTGGTGTCTGAAATTAATTTGGAAAACTTGCTGTATTCCTCTTGCACTTCGTGTGGAGGATCAATGGTCTCCCAGGAAGAAACTTCTCAGGCTAAATGGCGTAGGAATTGGCACCAAGCTCTTCTAAAGATAAATCTCTGACTTCAATAGCCTGTTCTTAAGGCCCACGCTCTTTTTGAAAATGGCTTGTGGTACGATGCGTTAGGAGTAAGTAAATACCTAGTGACCTGTTCTGGAGAGCAGAGTACCCATGTACCCACGTCATCCAAAACTGAGAAACACAAGCTTAGAATCTTTACTTGACAATGACTCTCTGAAAACATTATATGCATGTGCTTTTTATACATAAATATTATTTTTAAAATTACATATATATTTATATGTTTATATAAGTAAAAATAAGTTTGTGGTTCCTGTGGCTCATTCTAGCCTAGAAGATTGGCAGAGTGCTGCCATAGGAATGAGGCATCTCGCAGCTGTGATCAAGCCTTAAAAAAGTGGGAGCTTTCACAGTTCTCCACATGAGAAGGCAAATGGGTGTCCTGTGCCCCCTTGCCTGGCTGTTACTGGTGCCGGGGCAGGGAAATGGCCGTGTCCTGTTGGGTGCCCAGGGCAGCAGCCCCTCCCCCACCTCTCCCAGAGCTTTTCCTGGCTTGACCACGCTCATTCGAGGCTCCGTGTCTAGGTTTAGGATGAGTACTTCTTCATTTGGGCTGTTAAAGGCCCAGTTAACTAATTGAATTCCGATGAAGTTAGAATGCTGAGGTTTTTATTATGCTAATGTGGAAACAGAATGCAATCTATCAACATGATGTAAATTTTTCTCCCTTTTCAGGTGTGGTTTCAAAATTGCAGAGCACGCCATAAGAAGCACGTTAGTCCTAATCACTCGTCTACTGCTCCCGTTACAGCAGTTCAGCCCTCCAGGCTGTCTCCACCCATGTTAGAAGAAATGGCGTATTCTGCCTACGTACCCCAGGACGGGACTATGTTAACTGCTCTACACAGCTACATGGATGGTAGGTGGGACAACTTCGCATGCCCGAGTAAAATTGTTATCGGCCGTAGCAAGAACAGTTTACCAAGTGTTGATTAAAGAAACGTAATGGGTTTCTGATTTCTGGTATTCTTTATAAAATATCTTAATACTGTAGTTGCTATCTGCACCTCACCAAGGAGGGTGCCTCTTCAAGCTGTAAGAGCCTAGCTGAAGATCTGGGTATGAAGACCACTTTTTGTACTTCCTCCAGACTATGAATACTAGTAATAAGAAATCAAACACTTTTTTTGAATGTCCATGCCACCTCTTTTAGTGATATGTAATTTTAATGAAAACTGTTTACCACCTGCTCCCTGACTCTTGCCCCAGGACTGTAGGTTGCTCAATCCAGTACCTCACTGGAAACTGCAGGCTCCCTCATTAACACACGCTGGGGGGGAGCCTGGTGGTCAAAATTGTGTTTCGGTCATTGTGTGTCCTGTGACCCAGCAAGTCAACAGTGGTGGCTTGTATCTGTGATTAGGGGAGACTGCGGAGGTTTTGGGAGAACTAGACTGAGCCACGTGTGGCCTGAGCTTATTTTTGTCCAAATAAGCATTGCGAGGTGGGCTATGGGCGCAGGAGGGGGAGGCTGCTGGCCTGGGGGGAGCAGAGCTGCGGTGGCTGGGGCCGGGGAGCTGTTGTTACCCAATGGGATTTACTAGCTTGTCATCTTTTTCTACCTCTGATGAAGCTGACCAGTAAATATTTCTGTTTTTGTAGCTCATTCACCTACAGCTCTTGGACTACAGCCTTTGCTCCCCCACTCAATGACACAACTGCCAATAAGTCACACCTAAATCCTCTTGGTCAGGGATATAAGCTATTAAGGATGTAATCTTAAGTCATTTATTGTGTATTAAAAATATCATTGGAAAGATATTAATGTTAACTTTTTATTTAACATCTAAAGCATTTCCAAGATTGTTTTTGCTGCCCAGGTATGTAAGTATATTTAGCCTGCAAGACACTTTTATGGATTCTGCATAAATAACTATTACATTGTTTACAAGCCTTATTAAACACCTTTTTGTATTGTCTGGAAGTAGTCCACTCTAGTTATGTGTGTGTTAATTTATTTGTCATCAAAAGAGCACTTTGCCTAAAAGAAAGGACTGACAATTGTGCAAAATGTTTACAATTCTTTGTGAAATTGTAGTTTATCATTAGTTTGTATCTGTAAGTTATTGCTAAAAATATTACCTGTATTTGAGTTGTATACAGCCGTTATGTTAAAGCTTATTTCTGTGAGTTTACAAATATAAATTTTGGTTGCAAATATTTTCAAAATGAACTGAATAAAGTTTCTGCTGTAGCATGCCAAGCAAAAACGTTGCTGTGTTTATGGCTGAACTGTGATCATTTGTCAAGTGCTTAACTTGAATCTTCAATTTTAAGAGAAGGTCCCTGATGTACTCGGGTCACTACACCAAATTCTTTCAGAAGTGTTCACATCTGTCTCACCTGGTTTTAAAAATCCTTTAATGGGGTTAGGTGGGTCTTGGAACACCCCAAATAGGTACTTCTTTAAAGTAAGTGTACGCAAAACAGTGCCGCTCCCGAGGGTGAGGATGCACAGCTTTAGGGTGAGGGAAACGGTGGGTGTATACGACAGATTTTTAACTGTGACTTAAGTCAGAGACCCTAAATTCGCGTCTGTTGTAACACTGAATTTTTACTACTCCAGCTTCTGTTTTCTTCAGTGGTTTTATGTTGTGATTTTCTTAAGCAGGATGGTAACCAATATGTGATACTTAAACAGAGTTTGCATTTTTAAAGTAAAATCTAGTTCAGTATTTTAACTGACCTGTATCAGCCTGCATATGAACAGAGACTGGAATTCAGTCAAAGGCAGAAAAGTGTACGTTGTTTTAAACTGTGCTAAGACTCGATTGCAGAGCGTGTTTTGGTACACTGATTAGATGGACAGAGGCTAGTCCACACCGTCAATCTGACTGACTTTTGTCTTCACAGACTAGTTTCCCTCAAGGATTTAAGATGAGTAGACCCCATCTGCACACCTAAACTTTCCTTGCATCAAAAGGAAATCGTACTCTTGAAGGTGTGTCCATACCCTTTTCCTCTCTGAACTATGGTTTAGTGTCTTGTCTGTGAAATCTCTTACCTGTCCTGGTCAGATCACTTCAACATGGAAAATGTAGTATTCTCCCTGCCACCATGGAAAGATATGATGGCTTTTGAGAGCATAACTTTAATGGCAAGCTCTGAATTATTCAAGTTCCATAAATTAAACGTTGCCACTGTTTCAAGTGCTACTTGTAGGTGTCTGAGATAATCCGAGTAGCAAAAGCAATCTATCTGCACTCTCACAGGGGTTCATCTAGGCTAATATTATCCTGACACTTTTTTTTTTTCCACAAAACACTTGAAAGATGTGGGGTGTTGTGCGACTTGGCTGACTTTACACTTTATTCTCTCACTTCTTAGTGCGATACTCCGGGTGGAATGCTGAATTCAGTATGTGGTCTCTGGTACCTGAGCGAGCTCCGTGTATCTGCAGGATACAAAACTGCACGCATAGCAGTAGACAAACTGGTTTTTGTTCATTTGTTGAGTCTGATATGCAAGTAGGACAACCTTACTGCTGAAGTTTTACTAGTTAAATGCTAAATAATGCTAATTTAGCTTTTAACATAACTTGGCAATTTTAATATACTATTCAGTTGCCTTGTTTTAAAATGAAACTGGACTTACATCAAGTCCCTCTCAAGAAAAGCAATTATGCACTCTAATTTGAAGGACTAAGCAGCTTCAGGATGCCTGAAACAAAGTAAGTCTAAGCTTATTTATGAAACACCCCCTTCTCTTCAGTTCCCAAGTCAGTGCAGGATTAAAGTAAATGGGGAGCAATTTTCCCATATCCCTGTGAAAATAGGAAGCAGGAGAATTCATCTTTTGCTACTGTGAATGCGTCAGCAGCTGTTTGTAAGTGTGGCTGGGAAAATGTAAAGCTGAAAATGGGAAGCTCCAGGAGGGAATCTGGACTTTTGGGTCTCCCCTTCGGGGATGTTGGAGCTGTGCCGCTGTTGGGCTGCATGGGGCTGACGAGGCACCTGGAAAACCAAGGTTTGGTCAGGTTTTGGTTGCTGCTCTCGGCTGAAGCTGCTGCTGTAGCCTGTTTTATCCTCTTCTGTTGGTTATGTGCTGGGTTGCATTTGTGACTTCGCTGAGCTCTTCTGACCCCGGAGCCATCCTTACTGCTTCCTGCTGTTTAACAATGTAACTCGGATATTGCCATGATGAGGAAATTCATGTTTCTCTTTACAGGAAGAGATGCAGCTACAGCAGAACATGTGCTCTGCCGAGTCAGCACCTTTTAGACCGCACAGGTTCAATTTAAAATTGAAATGTTGTAATTAGCGTATGAAATAAATTGCTCATAATATCTCACTTAAAAGTGATGTGTCTTGAATGGAGAACAGCATAGAGCTCTGCCTAGTGCTTGGCTACGTGGTGCTTTTGCGGAGAACTGTGTTTATAATGTATTCCCTGTGATCCCAACGTGTTTAGCCTAGAAGGTAAGGACGATCATGCGGCACTTGCTTACGTGCATGTGCAATGTACCTTAAGAAATCCAAAATGGAACTAATGATGCAAACCATATTTTGCATCAAGAGGTTCTCAAAGGAAGAAATATCCCTAAAAAAGTTAAAGTTTTGTCTCAAAAGTACTGTGAGAAGCCTGGCTGTCGTCTTCCCCTCCTTTTCCTCTTCCTTCCCTGACCTGTCTAACCAACGCAGTTTGGCACTGGATCACATTTGTTATATTCAACCTGCTGTGGGAGGAGGGAGAGATCTAGATGAAAAATATTGTCCTGGTGCAAATTTCACAGAATCTCTAAAGGATGTCTATTATTAGAAGTTGGTATAAAGAAATAGTCTATTGCTACAGTATCGTTGAGATCTCTTAGAAATATTTCAAACTTTAAAATTAAATGAAATACTGGAATGCGGATGCTTTGAAATTCCAGCTATTCACTGGAAATAGGGGCTTATGTTCCTATAAAATAAATCTGAAAAGTACTCAGGCATTCTCTAGCCTGCTTTTCACCCCAAGGCACAATGAAATATCTTAGCTACTGCTAGTAGAGATGTTTGACTAATTTGCTCTTAAATGTCTCCAATAATAGAAATTTTTACAGGCTCCACAGGAAACCTGGCGTTTTCTTCGGAGGAAAAAAAAAAACAACCCAAAACAAAAAAACCCAGTCATCTCCTCCCGGCCAAACAAAGCCAATTAGTTACTCATCTAACACTGCCCTCCTCCTTCTGTTCGTGACTAGCTGTTGTCTCCTGCTTACCATTCTCCATAGCTCATTGCAACCCAGGTAAGCAGCTTCTATTTTACCATACTGAATTTCACCCCGCTTCTTTCTTACTATGTCTCAATTAACTAACTAATTAGCTAAAATACTGACTAAACCCTGATCCTTCAGTAATTCCATTTTTTAAACAGGAGAATGTGTTGTGTGAACTGCTTACAATGACTTAGTTTCTGACTTTCCTATCCTAGGTTATTTCCCTATCTTGGTTGTATCAGACTGACACGTGCAGCTTCTTGCTCACGCGCCCAGCATCACCCTTGCTAAAAAGAGGTTGAGCCAATTTGATGGTCTCATTGTTTGCATTCTTGTTATTGCTGGTGTGGTTAAGATTTTAAAATTCCTGAATAAAATTAATAGACTGACATGAAATTGCATTATTGGATTCCCTGGCTTTCCTCTGCCCGTTTCCTGGGCTCCCAGCACTGTACCAATTCTTCTGTACCCTGGTGTCTCTCGAAACCAAGAGTTAATGGTTTGGAGAGGCTTCTGTCTGGCTCAACTCTCCTAGCACAAAGCGCAGCAGGCCCACGCTACCCAAAACCATTTAGTTTGTAATCATCTAGAGAGCTCGCTTTTGTTGGCTTTGGTATTAACTGTGCTACTGACTTGTTCATAGATTTCTTTTTATGTTTGTTTGTTTGGGTTTTTTTTTTGGTCAAAACTGATACAGGTGAAGGTCTAGTTTGGCCCTCTCGTATTCTCTGGCTGTAGTTTTGACTGAGTTAACAGATCAGCACTAGCCTTGCTCTTGATTAGATGTATTAATAAATGTACACAATGCTGTTTTCTTTCCCCTTGCTGATATTTGCTAATGCTGCCTGATTTCGTAAATTGGCTTTTTGGCCAGAAGTTCATGTTAATTTTTATATTTGCGCTACAGTAACCGTAACTACTTTCTGCATCCTTTCTATGATTACACCTGAAGTTGAAGAGTTACTTAAAGTTTAGGCAAGTTGGTCTTATTACACTTCCACCTTTCCTTTAAATATTCCTTTTTTGTAAGTATAGATAATTTATGAACGGTTTTAATTTCTGAAGAAACTGATGATTCTTGTCTCCACGCTCCTCCCCCCCCCCCAGATTGTACAGCTCAGCCCTGGGTTTGTGGTGTGTCTTCTTGAACCCCTGTGTTCTCGTCTTGCAATGCACCACTCCTTAGAACTGGCAAAGTTAGGAGGATGCGTGGTCAAAGTAGGTGTACAAGGAATAATGTCTTCATAAAAGACAGATTCCAGGAATATTTTGACACATTCATCTGTGCTTTTGTCTCCCTTTTCCTTGTCTTTTTTTTTAAATTACATTGCACTTAAAATCATTACTGATTTAAAAGTCACAGTAGTCTCTGACAGGTAAAATCAATTTTGTCCATAATCCAGCATGACAGCTGGTTTTTGGTGGAAGTATAGATCGTTGACGTGAAGGTTGCAAGCTGGAGTGTTTAGCACTGGTGCTGGTGCACCCGCTGCAGCGTGGGCAGTGCTCGCCCGCTCTGGGCATCGGGGTGGGACCCCGCAGGGGGCTAGGGGGGCTGCTGCCCCTAGACCTGGCTGGGCGCTCAGTCCCACGCTGACCACCTCACTCCTGGCTTTCGCCTGCACAGCAGCCTACGCGTAAACTCCAAACACCCAGCCACTCCACACACGCTCCCGGGGCAACTGCCTGGGAAAAATGTGTGCATTTTTCCTGCAGCAGAAAATATTCTGCAAGTTCAAAAATTAAACTTCTGTCAATTTAATTCTATGTGTTATTGTCGTTGCTAGTTAACTTTTAAATCCTGCTCATCCCAGAATTAAAAATTAAGCAACTAGACTAGTCATACAAGCCAAGCTTTTTCAAAAAATGAAACTTCTCATTCCTTTAAATGAAGAGCAGAAAAAAAAACTGAACCGGTTTAGTCAATTTTTGAAAATCCACGGCTTAGTTGTGTGTGGATGAGTCTCCAGAATAGTGACATCTAGGGACAGACACAGATAGTACAAGACTATTAACAAAAGAAACACAAACTGCCTCTAAGTTGTTAATAAATTAATTTACACTGAAGTATATGTTTGCACATTCTAACTCTTTTATTTTCTCTTAAAATAAAATTAATAGTTCCTGAAAACATATCAATCTGCTAGCTCCCTATTTTAGGTGTTCTTGTGTAGAACTGTGGTGGGTATCTGCTGCACTACTGTCTACTTTTAACTGGCTTTAATACACAGCAGCGGAATGCAATTCTAACATTAATTATGGAGTGTAGCTGCCCTGGTTTCAAGCAGAACAGTTTTTCCTTTAAGTCATAAGAGGATGCCTTTTCAGTTACAGTTAAGGCTGTCACTAATGCTCACCCTGTTAAGAAAAGCAGAGTCCAACCACGTTCTGAGCAAGATAACGTTCATGCAGCCTCTGCTCCTGGAGGTTAAAGGAAATGGGAATACTGCAGGTACTCGGCCTGTGTTTTCATCAACCACCTAATTTTGAAAAAACAGGTATGTTGGGATTACGTCACGTAGAGCAATACAATCTCAAACTCTGGAAGTCTATATTTGTTATAAAACTTTAAAATTCTTTACAGATTTTTCCAATAAGTCTGGTAGTAATAACTGCAATACCAGTGTGTGATAGCCATTTTTCTCTCCTGTGGGGAAAAGCATTATTGTAGACCGATATACAGTATAAACTGAAGTTAAAGACTTACTGAGTTGTTCTTAGTTCTTACATATATGCTAAAACAACTCCCTATCAAATGTTTTCTGCATTCTATTTTCAAGAAACGATGCATCACAAGTAGTCTTCAAGAGGAAAATAAATCTTAATTCTTATCTGCATTCATTCTGTATCCTGGCATCCATCGTTATCCCCAGCTGGCCCATCATCAACACTTAGTCTTCCTCTTTAAGGATGGTGGTTTTGTGTTCCGCATTTGATCCTGATTTAGGCAAACTTAAACTTTCCGAATCAAATGGCTTTAAATCTGATCTTCTATGAAATGGATGACAGGGAAGAGAAAAAAAAAGCAGAGAAGCTTTTTCAATGTGTAAAAATCTTCCCGGGGTACAGCACACTTACCTGTTAGAACTGCATCCTCTTCCATGGCACACTCGCCTTCACCTTCTCAGTGACCCTTGAGAGGAGCAAAATAAGTATTCACAAGGAAGCACCTGAAATAAATATATTTCCTCATCCCTGAAAATCATCAGTTTCAAGACAATTCGATTAACAAAATAAAACACGTGTTTGATCATAGTAGCAATGATCTGTAAGAGCTGCATATTCACAATTTCTTTTGAACCCGGGGGGGGGGGGGGTTCTGTTTTCCGAGTCCTGAGGGCAGCGACTTCTGCATCGCTTGCATTTATCCCAAGTTATGCAGAAATTCTGTTAGATGCAGTTCTGATATTTGACAAGACTCCCCAAGATATTTGCATCTTAGCGAGTTGGATCAACAATAAAAAGACAAAACTGAAAATCACTGCACATATGAAAAAGTCTTTAAAACACTGAAATCCAAGTAGTGCTTTTTTCTGTTTTGTTTATTTGAAAGTTATGCAAGTCTTTAATGAGTTAGACCATCTTCTCCTTTGACGCAGTATGGCTGTAGTTGGTGAAACCTTGAGTAGAAAGCAAGTTGAGCTATAAACAAAATACTTTACATGGTGCATGACAAAGTGGCTTCTGTTTTCTGATGCAGGACTGGCAGAGTTTGATCCCTGCTTATTTCTAGGTGCGGGAAGTGGTACAGTGCTTGCTCTCAGCTTCTGGAAGAGTGTTTTGACCCAGACATTTATTTTCAATTTCTATTTTCAGTTAGTTTCAAAATCTGCACTTCAATCAGAAGAGATTGATCCTTCTGAGGCAAGCAGAGCAACAGAACTTGTTTGTCACCACGTTGGTCCTCCGACCAACAAGCAGCAGAGGAGACTGCTTTGACGAAAAATGTAGGATCTGGTTTGATATTTCTAGATGCAGGAGTTTATTGCTGGAACTCGCCGCGGTTGCACCGCCACCAGCACCCCAGCACTACTGACTTGGCTCTTGATGCGGGTGGGCGCGGGCAGTAATGCAGACTGACACCCTCTGTCTTTAGCCTCTAGACAGGCCTCTTGCAAAACGATTCTTCAGTAGTTTATTTGGCTTTTACAATGTTTGTCTAAATTAACTCTTACGTTTCCAGCATATCCGCCGGTTTTGACGAACGTGCGCTGGGGACCTCACTTGTGGCCTGGCGAGGGTTTGGCGGCTGTGCTGAGGCACCGAGGCGCCGCCACAGCCACAGGCCTCAGGCGCTGGTGGCCGCGTCCCCTCCTCCAGCAGCACTGGGACACACGGGGCCCGGCACAGAACGGCCTCGCGGGTACAGCACCAGCACCACAGCAGATTTTCCTAAGTAATAGTAAGGCTAAAAGGCAGATAATTTTGTATCGCATTGCCATGCTGCAGCATTCAGCTCTTTTAGTGCTGGAAAATTATTATGGTAACCAAAAATATGAGTGGATTATAGGATATACCCATCCCAGCTTTTTCAGAGCTAAAAATGCAAACTTTCCTGGATGAAAGCGTTATTTAGTATTGTTGTTCCACAGGTTATGCCTTAGTGTAGCTAAGAAGGAAAGAATTCATCTTCTGCCACACAGACAGAATCAAGCGTAAGGCAAAAAAAGCCCGATTATGCTGATAGATGCAGCAGGCCGTTTCCATTGTTCTATTGTTTCCTAGGCCAGTGAGAACGCCGGTGCCGGTACCTTTTCTCTTCTCCTGGATGTGTTTCGTTCTAGGTCTGTATTTTGCTAGATTAGCGGGGAGATTAAAAAGATACATGACATCTTTGCTGTTTGAGAAGAGTGTTGAATATCCCTCATGAAACCTTGCTTAGTTCTGTCCTGCTGCTTAAGGGCCTTGTTGCAAACACACAGAAGTCGAAGATAGCAGACAGAGTATTCCTAACGAGGGGAGTAACGCTCCTTCTGAACTCAGGCTTAGGACCTCAGGGCTTAAATCTTTGTTTCTAAAGTGATGCAATAATCTCCAAATAGTTCCTAAGCATTTTACAAATACAGCTCTGTGTGTAAGGCCATCATCCAGAAATGCAACACTTGCTCTTCCCCAAAGGTGCATCAAGGGGACCAGGCATTTGGCGTCCAGCCTGGCCATACGGCATCCGTGGAGTAGCGAGGGTGGTAAAGGGCAGCAGGTTTCCAATCTAAACTTGCCCTAGAACCAGGAAATCCCTTCTTTGTCCATTCAGAACATCCTGGTTTTGAGGGATAAATGGTCTGTCAGTTACGTTTGGTTTTTTTGCTAGAGTTTAAGTCCTGTATTTCCAAATATACTCCCCTGACATGACAAATACGACAGTGATTTCAGAACCAGTGCTGCCTCCTGACCTGCTGTCATCAAATGAGGTGACACAACAGAAGTCTTCTGAGGTCTCACCTCTTCTCACCAGGCTGCTGGTGCAATATGGTGCCCTCGCACAGGCTGTTGATCCCTCCCTCCTTGTTAAAAACTGGGTAAATCAATTTGATGAGGACAACCACAGTGTATTAATATGAAAGGTACATCATAATCTTATATATATGCATGTGCATGTGCTTTTCATTTGTTTTGTTCTTTAAAGCGTACTAACTTCATATGTTACTTATAGCTGTGAAACATTTAAGTTAAACAAAAATAACAACACGGTAAGCATTTACTCCTTTGGTTGAACCAGTTGTCTGAAGTGCGATGTAAGACGTGTGAGCCTTACAGTGTTTAATCATTACCAGGGTTAGCAGCCCTGTGTTTTACAGGTGGGGTAACCAAAACCAAGTCGAATGTTTGACTCTCCGTCCCTCATTTGTCTCCCTTCCAGCACTCGTCTTTTCTCTTCTGCTCCCTCTAATTTCTCCCTCCCCCCCCGAGCATGCAGCAAATCAGCAGTAGTCCTGGGAAAAGCCTTCACAGCTTCCCTTTCTGCCTGCAAATTGCACATTCCTCTCTTCACACAACCCTCCCTGGACTTCTTCCCCACCCCTCTCATTTTTTATTCCTGGGCAGATACATGACTATCAGCTCTCTTTCAGACATTGCTGTCTTGGGGGGGCCTTTTCCTTGTGCCTTTTTTTTTTTTTTTAAACCCTCTCACATCTCAACAGGAACCAACCCCCCCCTCCCCTGCCCCGAATGATCTAACAGCTGCTGTCACAAACCGCACCAATATTATTTCCCAGGTTGACCTCATGGAAAAAAGCTGTCTCCTGCTCCAAACCTCCTACAAAGAAAGTTTATTACCAAAATATGGTAAATCTAGAAAAAGTAACAGTACACCAGAATATAAAAAAGTTACACATTTTTCTTATTTTAAAATTAAGCTTGCATTTGAAAGACAGCTACTCCATTAAAAAAGTCACACAAGGAAATGTTTGATTTATTTTCTTTTATGTGAGTTAGCAGGTCATCTGAGAAAGCCAACCATAAAAAAAAATCATTTAACTGAGATGTAAACTGTAGTTTGCTGAATGCAGAAACAACTACCAGCTACCTTTTTTACTATTTTCAGAAATAACCAGCAGAAATACCAGCATTCCTATAACATGGACACTGGCACTTAACCAAAATATGATTTTAAGACCAAAATTGACAGAAACCTTACCTTTCAATACCATTTTGGTCTTCAGTGTGTCTGCAGGAATTGGTACAGGCTTCATGGTAGTGGGCCGAGATGCTCAGAGGGGCTCCACGGGGATGTTCAAACCTGCAGTTACAAGTTTCTTGTCATGACATCAGTTCAGAGTTGCCACCTCTGAACACCAAGAGCCACTAACATTAAACTCACAAAGATAACGTGTACCTTTTTAAGCTCCAGTGACCCAGCACCACTGCAGCTGAGTGTTGTACTATGTTTTGTTAAACTGTTTTGGACCATTGTTAGTGTTCTCACAAAATAAATAGCCCACTTGTGAGCATCATCATACCAAGAGGATGATGATATTTAAGTACTTAGTATTTCCGTAAGAAACTGGAACTGCATAAACTAAAAAAAACCAAAACCAACTAAATGAAAAAAAACAACCCCTTTTGACATAATCATTTGGAGCAAATTAAGCACACAACCTTCTCCTGAGGCTGCTTCTCTTCTGTTCCAAACTTGGACTCTTTCAGGCTGCACCATTAAAATAGATCACCCGCAGAGCCCAGCCAAACCAACAGAAATGAGAACTTGGGACCTGATGAAATGAAAGTTGATTCAAGACAGGAAATTGAGTTGGTCAGATGTGTTGAAAATGATGGCAACCAGAAACTACATTATGAAGCTCTGTACAAAACCACCCCTTCCTTCCCCTCGCCATCTGCAGACGTGTGGAGTTGCAAAGTAGCACATGCCCATTCTTAGAAGAAAATGCCCCAACAGCACCGTCCATCTGCAGAGACATCACAGGTGGTAGACATCAAACACTGGCCAGGAGAAGAGCAGAAACATTCTCATCCAGTATTTATGATGAGGGTCTGTTTCGTTATAGCGGGTCTGTTATGTTACCATTTTCTTCTTCAGCAGAAGCAACAAACCTTGCAAAAGAAGAGGGAGGCCTAGAAAAGAGCGGAGCTCAGGCTGCCAGTACGTGAGAGAAAGCTCAGGCGAGGTTATGAATTCATCTGGATGGGGATTAAAGTTTCTATGGCGTGCAGCCAGCGCTAGATTTAAACGTAATATGCATGGCAAGAAAACCATGTGAGATATAAAACACATCAGTCTGAAAACACATTTAAAAGGAGGCAAGAAAGCATTCTTGTTAGTAAGCCTGAAATTTTCTGAAGGAGAACAATATAACTAATAGCTGCAGTCAGCTCCAACAGACCATGTGTGTTAACAGGAGACACCAATGTAGTTTAAAAAAAAATAAATCCAGATTTAATTAAAATAACTATGTACATATGAGACACATAGTAAAGGTCGTCTATGCTCCAAAAGCCCCTTAAAATAACTTTTATATTACAAATGTGTCTTCCAGCATCTGGGTACACCATGATAGATTCTGCAGGGCTATACACGATCACCCAAATTCAGACAATGATATTGTCCTTTAACATACACAGCGCTCTGCCATTATTGTTGTTGTTTATTGCAATGGCGAGAATTGAGCTTTGCAGAACAAAAAAGCATGCAGGTTTTGCTTGCCAAATTTGCGTCCGATCAAACATTAAAAAAAAAAAAAGAAAGAAAAAAATATGCTTTCACGAGGTTTTACTGTAAAAGAGCAGTGTCTCAGCTCTTCCAAGCAGCTGTTCTCTCCCAGGCCAGTACCGCTGCCTGTGCCGCATGGCCCCTGGCAGCCCAAGGAACACCCGTGTCCCTCTGAGGATCGCTTTACAGCTCACCTTTCACTGTTTAGTTTGGGATGAAATTTCCCACATGTAAGACTTCCGGGCTGAGCCATTCTCCTCCCTGTACGTGTTTGCCTTGTCACAACTCTACATTGTCACCCCTCCCGGGACACGGCAGAGCTGTGCAGGTACCACCGCCCGCAGCGGACAGGCAGCACAAACCCACCAACACTGAGGGTGTTTAACCCTCCCCAAGAAATACTGTCCTATGGTGTAAGCCTGATAACACTGGCCATTTTCCCTTAATACATGCTGCAACTCTGAATGCAGAGCTCCTGCGTGCCCCGTGAGCGTGAGTGCACCGATGTGCTGTTCAGCCAGCGGATCCCAGCCATCCAGCCCTACTGTCCCCAGTGAAGCTTTTCCAGCTGTCACCTCCTCCCACCACTGGTCCCACCCTGCCCAAGATGACAGCAATGCCCAAAACTGTTGGCGTCACAGCTTTTTCTGGTAATTCAAAAACTTTATCTCAAGGTTGCATTGCAGCGACGGCTGAATGCCAGAAGCATCCTCGAACAAGGCTCCCCACATACGGAACGACTCACAACACACAATACCTTCGCGACTGCCCTCCAGCCCGTTCTCCCTTTGTCCTGCCTCCACAGAACTGCTCCAGAGCTGCCTCTGCTGAAACCCACCCGCATCTCTGGAAAGATTTTGCATTGGTTTTGGTTGTTTTCTTTTTTTTTTTTCCCCTCATCAGCCAGAAAAACATACTGCAGGCAGTTGCTGTCCCCTACTTGTCACATGGGCCAGTGGCCAGACCAGAACTCTGGCCTGATCCCGCTCCAGCCGTGATTTCAGCGTTTCCCAGGAAAGCTGAGTCAACCCGCGGTGTGCAGGGAAAGTTTTGTTGCCCTCGCACGAAGACGGCAGAAAAATATGGCTTTTAGCGAGTCTCCTAAAATCAAAAAGAGATTTCCACTGAATTCCAAGGTGTGAATTTGGCTGATTTAAAATACACCTTGGGTATAAGAAGATCTCAAAACAAGTTCAGTCCAAAAAGTCATGTTTTATTACCTCATGAAGTTCAACCAAGTCAAGTGCAAGGTCCTGCACGTGCGCCAGGGCAATCCCAAGTACAAATCCAGGCTGGGCAGAAAATGGATTGAGAGCAGCCCCGAGGAGAAGGACCTGGGGGTGTTGGTGGACAAGAAGCTCCACACACCCCAGCAATGTGCACTGGCAGTCCAGAAACCCCCCCGCAGCCTGGGCTGCATCCCCAGCAGCGTGGGCAGCAGGGCGAGGGGGGGATTCTGCCCCTCTGCTCCGCTCTGTGAGACCCCCCTGCAGCGCTGCCTCCAGCCCTGGGGCACCAACAGCAGAAGGACACGGAGCTGTTGGAGCGGGGCCAGAGGAGGCCCCGGAGATGCTGGGAGGGCTGGAGCCCCTCTGCTGGGAGGACGGGCTGAGAGAGCTGGGGGTGTGAAACACTGGCCCAGGTTGCCCAGAGAAGCTGTGGCTGCCCCATCCCTGGAGGGGTTCAAGACCAGGTTGGCCGGGGCTTGGAGCAACCTGGGCTGGTGGGAGGTGTCCCTGCCCAGGGCAGGGGGTGCCACTGGGTGGGCTTTATGGTCCCTTCCAACCCAAACCATTCTGTGATTCTGTGATTATTACGTTTAATTGTGTTTATTATTACATTTATTATTTATAACAGCCTGCCCTCTACTGCCCTGCGCTGCCCCACACCCTATTGCCCTGGGCTGGGGGGGATCCTGAGGTGGGGGGGGAATCACAGGGCCAGGGGGGATCCTGGCCTGGTGGAGGCTCCATGCAGCCGCAGCGGCCTGGGCCTGGTGCGTCGCTCATCACAGACACGTGCACCCGGTTTGGTATCGAAATCTTTATTAGAACAATCCCCAAGAGCTGCAAAACAGTGAAGTAACAACAAAATTAAATATTAAACACTTTAGTTATCAAAGATATTTAAACAGTACGTTCCTATTTCTGCATAGCAGAAGCAAACAGGTTTTAGAGCTCAAATGGTCATGCTCGTGTTAATTTGGTTTGGTAAGATAGTAATATAACCTTAATAATCACATTAATGAAACAGTAACCTCCCTTCCATCTCTTAAACCTTAAAGAGCCTTTTTTCTGATTTTACAACTCACTATTTGGGACAAGTACATGTGGGCTTTTTGTAGCATAGGGTAACAGACAATTTTAATATTAGTAGCACTAGTGTTACTTAAACATGAAGAAACAGTTATCTTTCTAATTTGATTACATCGTAATACAAATTACATATTACCTCGAAAACCATTGCCTGTATCAAAAGTTAAAAAATTTAGAATAATTTATAAAACATTTCCAGAATATCAAATTATCAGTCTTGAAATGAAGAATGAACTCTATGCTTATGAACATGCAAATAGGTGTATTACAGTAATATACTATGTATTTGCTAGCTTTTTTCCTTCTGTTTTAAGTAGCAAGAGCCCAGTTCTCCCCGCAGTTACACCGGTGCAAGAAGTACGATCGTTGTAACTGGAAGAAGAACAGGCCCTATGCAGAAGTTCACTACGCCATAAATTAAAGCTATAAAAAAAATAATCTAGTACTAAAAATGGAACAGTCTTGCATTGCTTTTATTTCATTATTTGCAACACCACAATTGTCATGTTTTCTCCCAGACCCCACAGGCTACTTTCATCATCCGACAACAGCAAGAGGGAAATTGCGTGCGCCGCACTGTGCAGTTCAAACACATCTGGCAGCTTGTCTACCATTCATTTTACAGCAGCTGATTTGAAATAAAGAGAGTATTGTTTTTCCTATCTAGCCTTTTCTGGTTTATAGTCTACACGGTGTGAATAAACTTCAAAACATAAGCCAGGTACAGCAATAGCCAGTAAGGCACTTTGTCAGGGAGGACACGGCTGTCCGGGCTGAGCAACTGGCCAAAGGGAGACATTCCACATTTCCGAACACAGTCAGTCTATTCTTCATAATCCATCTCTGATAACCCAGTTTCAGAAGAACACTTACTGACTGTCCCAGAATCAGCTTGACATTGCGTCCGCCAAAATCTTTTTTCCTGTTCTACAGCAGAACATGCAACAGTAAAATATTTCATACTTTTAAATCCTAATGTTCAAAAGACCATTCAGCATCCTCGTAACACCCAAGAGCCAGCTTCTGAATCATATTTGGAAAAAAACCAAAACCCTCAGCATAAGAAATGATCCCATCTTTCTTGTTTCTTTGTTTTGTTTCTGGGGTCACTTTTTTCCTTTTCTTTTTTTCATTTTTTTTCTTTTTTTTTTTTTTTTTTTTACAAAATTTGAAGGCTTGACATTAAAACTTTGGTCTAAAACATCCATTAATATGCTGTAGGGAGACACAATGCATCCAACCAGAACTAAACCAAACGTGATTGCGTGGATGTGGTAATGGGTGTTTTCTGCTGTTTCTTGGTTTCTACATTCTGCATGTTCAGGATCCTCTAAAGAGCCCTTTCTGTCAGGTAGAAGGGTCTTTCTGCAGAGCCACCCTGCCCTCCCGGCACCTCTCACGGAGGTGCTCACTTCCAGCGTCCCTCACCCCCCCAGCACGGGACAACCATTGGCCCCTTGTCCCTTCTGTCACTGGCACGGACTACCACCCGCCGGTTGTCCCGCCTGTCCCCAGGCCATCCTGTGCTGCCTGGAACGGGTGGGAATTTGGTCCCCCACTCCCGCGGGCTCAGGAGCAAAGCACGTGTGACAGATTTTAGTATGTTATAGATATGACATATTTTACCGTGTCATAGATGGCCGCATGTTCCACTCCCTAAAGTGAAGAATGGAATTTTAAATTTTTATATTAAACCAAGCAACAAAATAAATGTCCAAATCCCTAAACGTCGCTACTGGTACCTCCTCTGTGGTGTAAGTCTGCAGACTCCGGCCCACAGGATTAGTTAGGAACCATTATAAGTTAGTCTTAAAATATTTTAAGTGATTCTTTCCCAAGTAAATACTTGCATTAATTTCTACTTAATTCATTAATAGCAATTTGTTTTTTAAAAGCCAATTTTAATATTAAATCATTATGATTTATTTGTTCAATTTATCGATCACAAAATCTACATGGTATTGCTTTGTATTTTCACAGTTGTCATAATTATATCCTTAAGAAAATGGCTTTTAAATTTTCTCCTCAGAAATGATGATCACTTACATTCTAAATAATTTCACAAAATAGTGAGTGGAGCAAATTTATACATATATATATATATTTACTGTATATAAATAATAATACAATTTAAAACTTTCACTTTTAGAAATTCCTTTAGTAAATGCATAGGTTTGTTACAAAAGTCTTCTAATCAAATAACTGTATACTATTTCTATTGTGTTTTATTCCTAGTAAAATCTATGGTTACATTCATATGATAAAAAAAGCACGCTGTATTCAGAAATACGCTTTTTCAGTTGAGCTCCCAGTAAGACACTCAAGTCCAGTAGAAATACAGATTAACTCAATGCAGTTTCTTTAGCTGCAAACTAATCACACAGTGGTATGTTTTTAAAAAAAAAAAAGCTTTAGCACATGGACTGTAATCAGACCAGCAGCTTTTTTGATCACAGAATGGCGACACAAACCCCAAAAAGTTACTGCCTTAACTCTCAGAAGAGATCAGAATAATGGGGGCTTGTATATTCAATGCCATGCCCACAGTGAGAAAAGAAGGACGATGGTGATGAAAAACTTCACCAGCCAAGAGTCTGATTTTTCTTCCGAAGGTGGGTTTCTCAGCCCTTTCTGAAAGTCAGGTTTCCTCTGGGGTATCTCACGAGGGTTTATCAAAAACTGAAGCTGCCCACAATCAGTGGTTAGGTTTGACGCTGTACGCCCTTGTTTTAGATTATTTGAATCCTAAACTGAACCACTCACTCCTGCCTCCGGGGAAAGGGCTGCGGTGCCTGCTGGGTGACAGCGAATGTGTGCGAGTGTCCTGTCACCTGCCCTCAGCTCCCAGGACTTCAAGATCCCACCGTGCCCATGACTGCAGGCACAAGGGTGGTGACCCCTTGTGCATCAAGGTGACCCCAGAGCTGTTGCCTGAAGGACAGTGTTTCTGCCTCTCTAGTACAGTCATCACAAACTGGAGCCCTAAGTTGGAGAGCAAAATCACTTTGGCATGTGGATCATCAGTAAATTTTCCCCAGAAACTTGCATTCAGATCATCTGGAAAAGAATTTGCCTTTCTCTTTGAGAGACCAACAGACTCCTGGAGCTAGAAGAGTATTTCCAGGCACTGAGCTCCTGCAGCAGGTCTGGCAGAGGTCTGGCACGTGCCACTCCTGGGAAGCGGACAGTAATGGAACACCTTGCTCAGTGCGGTGGAATCCATGAAAACTAGGGGCAGGCCTCAGTATGGCTGGGTCCTTGGGCATCCATGAGACTAATAAATTAAAACCTTTTCAGCTCAGCTCATGGCACTACCAGACTTGAGAAGTACTCGTGTGTAAGAGTTTCTCCATGAGCAGAGCTGTTGCTCACCTCAGTGACAGCTCTGCTCATGGGAGGGCCACAAAACTGAACAGAATGTTAATGTAGTTTCTAACAATAGATTTTGTACTAATCACTGGGCAAATTCAATAATCAAAAAGCAAACTAAATCTTTAGGAGCATCTTTCAGTAACTAAATAATTCATCCTGCATCATGAGAAGACTCAAGTTCAGTGTCTTAACGCCTTTCTGCGTGAGCCACGGGGAGCCTGGAGACCCGCAGAAAGAGCAGAGCTGGCCTCAGGCCCGCACGGTCAGTGCCACGCTGGCTAAGCAGCCCTTCCGAGCTGGAAGCATTCCTTGTGCGCGTATATGGCAAAGACTTTCTTCCAAGGAAAAAAAGACTGCATTTGGTTTTCCTTTCAATGAAGCTCAACTTCCTCATAATGTAGAACACAATCAGAGACTCGTCAGAGACAGGGGGATATTAACACAAGTGCATCTCACTTAGACATCAGCTAAAAACGATACATTCACCATCTTGTACCAGATGAAACCTCATTTGTGTGAACCACAAATCACTTCAAGTGCAGTGGGACCTTCTCTCGGTCGCATCATCTTTTAAGCACAACTCACAGAAAATGTCACTTTAAGCAGTATCAACTATTGTCTTCTCTGACTGCCGCCTTTGGGACCTGCAGGTACCACCATTTCTTAAAAGACGCAGTTGTGGGTGTGATTAAAATATCACTACATTTTTCAGTGTAGGGAATCATTAATGCATGTATAATCACAGTTTAAATAGCTGGGAACCAGCTCGTACAAAAAAATACAATCATAGCACCATATTTACAAATTTAGTACCATCTCCTGGTTAACTAGAGAGTCTCAAACTATCTTTTTATGGCTAATTAGGTTATATGTTAGTGCTTTCAAAAAATCGCCTGAATTTCTTTTACAAATATACACTTATAAAAAGAAACATTATCAAAACTGCTGTCATCTAAGGCAGCAACTTGTGTTACAAAAGTTATTAAAACATCATTATAGGCTTAAAAAAGCTTCAAATTTACATTTTCCTTTTCACAGGCACTCTATAAACTAAAACGTGGCCTTGTTTTCACAGCTGTTAGTTTAAGCATTTAAACTAGTTAAATGTTACCAATGTTGCTCATTTTTTTAGATATAAGCAAAAGGAAAAAAGAATCACCCATTAACCAGAAGCATCATTTACAGTTTTTACTTTTGCCTATTTTATACATGTTTTGCTTAGAAGTGACACTGTTTTGATGTTGAGGTTTAGTGTCTGTTATCCCACTGCCTTCTTAGGGCTTAGTTCCTTCTTCCCTAGAATTCGGTGAAGGCTAGCTGACATGAAGTAGGGTTTTGCTGTAGATCCATCATTTCTTTCCAGGTCTTCACCTGAATTTACGCAGCAAAAGCAGCCAAAAAGAGCCAACAGCAGTACACCCACACAGAGAATTGAAGAAAGGAGAGAGAGCAAAAAACTCAACATTAAAAAAACAAACCTCAATCAAGGCAATTTAGCTGTATTGTTAAGTTGATGAAGGACACGACAAAATTCCTATTTTCTCAAACCAGAAGAGGTTTTACACAAAGCAGAGACCCAAACATCTAGCCATTTTTAAATGCCAGCAATACATCCTTTTTATGCTCCAGCATTTTGGTTTGGCAATATAGGTGGGAATTTTCAGAAACGCTCATGCCTCCACCGAAGCCTGGCATTTTGACTACTGCTTGCTAGAAAATTTGTCCCAAAGAGAGCTGTGGATTTAAGCACTTCTTAAAACTGGACCATTTTTCACTAGTAGTACTCCGGTATTCCCTTAGCATCATCAAATAATTCACCAGCTGCAAGAACAATCACTGCCACGTAGCTTCTACTGGGACCTACCTGAATAACTATCATTGTAGAAAAATTGTATCTTTATTTCTTTAGTTCAGTAAATCTAGCAAATGGAATGTATTTTGTAATAAGTACATTGTCTTCTTACAATCATGTCCTAATTTGAGACCAACAGATTTCTTTTGGGACTCCAGTATTCTCTCACTGGGCACACGGAAGAGCAGACCCCTTGAGAGTGCCCATGATGGCCTGCCAGTGGGGGGTCCAAGGGACAGATAGTTTTTTAAATGGTATTTTACACAATTTTGGAGGTAATTCACCATAATATTTTGTTCAGGGCTACTGAGTTGAAAACAAAGGACCACCTATATACCAAAGAATAACTTTGTTATTAACAAGAGGTTTGAGCGAATCATTGCTGTACAGGGCTCTTTGCAAAGCACCCAGACGCAAACTGAAAAACAAAAGCCAGCTATCCCCATGAGCCTTACAGCTACCCTCCAATACCTAAACTAATTAAATTTGAATATTAAAACTCTTCTGCACTGCAGAATGCATGAAGGAGCCAATCTGAAACGCAGAAGCGGTTTGTTTTTCAGTGTCTGCTAGCACGTCACCAGAATTCTGTACGGAACAGACAGGGTGGTTTTCTACTCCTCTTCCTGTAACTTGCAGGTATTAGTGAACGAGAACGCAGTACTTACAAAAGCAGAGGAAGAGCGTGTCAACACACATTGCATAGACGCTGAAGAACCCATGTGCAACTAGGTAGGAGCCAATAATGACCGTCTACAACAAAAAAAAACCAACACCAAAACCACAATAAACCCCCAAATTTAGTTTGGCACCAATATGGCAGTGTTAAGTCAAAAGCCTAGTCTGCTAAGCAAATTTGGGAGGATTTAATGGCAGCTCTGTAGCTCTACCAAAGGTTACTGCTGCTGTGGAAAGGGATCAGGGGTTCAGGATACCGTACCCTCACATACAGTAGCCACTTGTTTTCCTGCTGCCAAACTGGAGCCACATCAACTCCCATAGACAATACATGCCAAGAATATTCTGAACTCCTTCAAGATTATTCTAAAGAACTACTCATCCTGGAGATGTTCTGGAGTGGGGGGTGGGGGGGGGTGGGGCTACAAAAGGAGCGAGACGCATCCCAAGTCCCTTCCATTAGGAGCCACACTGTCACCAGGGCCTCACCACCCGCCTTTGCTATAAGTCTGAGCAAAGCAGATGTGACACCTGATTCTTCTGAAGGTGCAGTCACTGCGGTGCCGCTTCTGCCCGAAGGACTGGAGTCCTCCCTGCAGGGGACAGCGTGCCACCGAGCGGGTGACAGAAGCTGTCACCACACCATGCCCTGAGCACCTCTACCTGGAGATCTGACAGTTGCCTTACCAACAAAGGTACCCAGTAGTAATTCAACATCGGTGCTTCCTGGGCAAAGATGGGTATTCTCTGCGTGAAGAAGAAGAACGCAAGAACGCCTGCAAGAAGCAGAGAAGATGAGTTGATTCCTATGCAAACTCTGGTTTCCCAACACCTACAGAATGGATGAGACAAAACAGACAACAGACCCAAGGCTGGTTTAAATAAGAGTTTGTAAACAATTAATTCCTCAACGCTAATTATCTGCTGGATCTATATTCTGACAGAAGAGATATTCACGGGCCCAGAGAGACTTTAATGAAATGGTTTGTTTCATCACTCTACTGGATTTAATAGCAAAATTAATAAATAATGATAAACAAGACAATGACATGGGATAGCAAAGACCATTGGGTGGATCTTTTCTAAAATAAAAAAAGAGTGAGAAAAATTCTATTGCTTTAAATCTTATTGCCTGAAGAAATACTTAACTATTTTGGAATAAAAGGAGAAATAGCAGTGCTAGTGATAAGCATGACGATAAGTTTAGAACAGACGAATGCATCTACAATGGAAATTACCCAAAGAATTTATTCTCAAAGAGAACTGAGACATTAATTAATTTCAGTATTTCATGGCTTAAATTTCAGGGAATGTTTCAAATCAAATTTGCTACCCCAGTTTGAAGGTGATTCTAACTGTAGAATGACAAAATATTTTATATCTGCTAATGGTACTAATTTTCAACTTTTGATCAAAATATAATTCATTAGTAATCTAAAATATACAGAATACAAAATACGGTTATTTGTAAAACAATGTTTGAAACTGCTGTGACAATTTAGAAAAACCATAAGGGAATACCGGCAACTTGAATTTCTGAAAGTCCTTCATTTTAGAAAAAAATCACTTTTCTGTCACAGAAAAACATGAATAATATATTTTGATATTTACTGATAACTAAGAAAACCCTATAATGATATTAGAAATATTCTATTTCTTTTACTATAGCTTATAGCTATAATGGGCTTGAACACAGCAGCGCTTCAGGCCCACCTCCTGCAGCCCTGTACCACCTCCCATTGTACGCACGCTGTCTGCTACCAGCTGAATCTCATTTGCAGTTTTGTTCAGTTCTTATGAAAGGAGAACTGACTGTGGCTGATGCACTGGATGTGAAATTGGTTTGATCCAGCTATGATGCTTTGGCTACAGAAGTCCTTGCGCCAGCAACACATGCAAGAGCAGTAAAAGCAACTATGGAAAAGATGACGTCAACAACACACCAGGGCAGGGGGATAAGGGGAAAAAATTAAAAAAAAAAAAAATTTAGTTCAAACATGCGAATCCTAGAAACACGGGAACAGCTTCCCAAATAGTCAGACCAATAAGAACATCCAGCCATTAACTAAGCATATGTCAATATGGCGGGCATACTCGTAGGTGCCAGAAAACAGAACGTACCGTTTAGAAGAAATCAATTAGCTTACCTACACCACCAGCAACGAGAATTTTCCCCAGGAATAAAAGGAAGTCTGTAACTTTGTCCAGAACTGCAACTCTGTTCAGCAAAGGACAAATGATACGTAACCATCACAAACCAGACATTTGTATTCTTTCTCCTTAAATCTATGGATAATTGACAAAACATGACCAGGAAGCTCTCTTCTGCTGGTTTCACAGGCTGACCATACAACAACGCAGGAAGGCAACACTGAGATGGGCTTTGCTACAGCCTAATCCCATGGGGCAAAAAAGCACCGAGCCCCTTGTTGAGTTAAGCCCTGAGCAGCAACTCTACTACAGCGCCTGAAGGCTGTTTATTGCTCTTGCTGGTTAAAAAAACAAAAAACAAAAACATCAAAATATTTTTGTTTCAGCCTTTCTGCAAGGGTCACAGATAAGCCAGCCCAGAAGAGGCAAAGTACACACCAAACCAAAAAGCAATGTTTGTGTAGATTGCAGGTAGGTCTTCTTTTCACTTGCTCCTACCTGGCCACATTTCATGACCTCATAACATGCCAAATCTACTATTTTAAGATCTGATGGTACAACACTGAAGGCAGGGAGACAATCACAGATGAATGAATGACGGCCGACAGAAAAATTCACAATAAATCCACAGCCCTCATTGAAAGCAACAGCAGGGAGTTTCTGCTCGAAATCCTGCCAGTCTGTCTTATCAGAAACTGCAGGTAAATAATGGGACGGAAAATGCGCTTTGTATCACCAGCCTCCTGACAGCACCGAAGGCTACGGATATGGTAACAGACAGCACTGACTACCATGAAAGACAAACATTAAGAAATATTAAAGAGAACAAATCATCATTAACCTGTCAGAATTCAGAATTAGCAAAATACACAAGATAAAAAAAATCTCCATTTGAAACAATTAAATTATATGCCTGGCTTTTAGCTATTGCTCTTTCTGATTAAAAGCAAAAGCAGAAAGGACAGTGAGGTGATGTTCTGAAAGCAAACGGAGGCAGCTTCACCTTCCCGTTCCACCAACACTGCATGGTGCGGCCACCACCGCACCGGTACTAACGCAGGGCAACAGGCAGAACTCCTCCGTCTCCAGTCCTCCCCTCTTCTTTCTTAAGCATCGCTTCCTTTTTCCTGCCTTTCAGCCTCCCCCTCCATTCCTCTCCTCCTCCCAGTCCTTCACTTAATAATTTAAACCACCTAACCAGTTTTACTGTGTCTCCTGCTTGGTAATTAGGTTGTCTGCTATTGCACCAACATGGCCTGCTCCTAAGTTATTCTCCCATTATTTTTTGATCTCGCAGTAGAACAGGAAGAGCCAGGAGCAATAAGGAAAAGTACTGATGAGAAGAGGGAGTTTGGCAGCAGTCTTGGTAGCAGGGAAAAGGGCCAGGGGAGTTCCCAGCACCAGGAGAGATCTGGTTATGTTAAAGATACTGGTTTTGAAAGCAAAATACTCTCTCTTCTTTACTGCCACTCTCTGACACCCCATGAGCTTTCTGGATGAATCTGAAGACCTAGGTCTTTCTGCTTTCCTTTTTGCAGACAGTGAGTGGACCAAAGCTCCAGAAACACACATACAGTGTCCTCAGATCTCCTCTCAGGGGCTCCCTGGTTCCTTGGAGCCACTACTGGGTGCTTATGAATTTAAAAGAGAAATCACGACAAAACTGTTAGGTTGTATCAGCTTTGCACAGGTTCCTGTGCTGGACAGACTGCTGCCCCACACCGAGTGTTAGACGTGAGGGCCACGTCTGAGGACTGAAGCAGCTTACAATAACATTTGGAGGAGACATGAGAGAGGAAAGAACCGTGTCTTCCGAGTGCAACAGCAGGAAATGCTCACATTTCCAAGGACTAGGAGATGGCCCCTTACCTCACCACATTCCGCATGAGCAAAAAAAATGCTTCCTTTGCCGAGGTGCAGAAGTTTTTACCGTATATGGCAATCTGCAAAATAATAGTAGCTGTTAAGTATTTTAAATAATTAGGATACCTCCTTGTATGCCAGAATCTTACTGCATGTAATGCATAGCTCTGATACATGTCCTTGAAACTCAGATGGACACAAAGCGCTTCCCCCAGTCACCTCCTACCTCTCGGTACTTCCCACCAGGTTGGGACACAGCATTATTCACCTTTCCCCTTCAAATCACCTGGTGATGAGCATGCCACCCCTCGAGATCTTGCAGGAAGCAGACTCAGGACTTAGTTTGCCAAGTAGAGCAGATAAGGTACTTGCTCAGGGATTCTTCTCACTGTGCTAGTTACCTACACTAGATTTATAGTCAGTGGGAAGGAGCAGGCACTTGAAGAGCAGAAGTGAGTTGACCTCTGCAGGTACCTCCTTGGACCTGACGCTGCTCTCATTTAACAAGAAATCAGCAATACCAGTACCAAAGTCAGTGGATTTACATCAGCCTAAAGTAAAGCAGCTAAAGTTATTCAGGAACAAAATCATTTCTTCTTCCTGGAATAGTGTCCACAAGGGTAAGATACGCTAGAACAGCTCTTAGTGCAGTTTACCAACTGTAAACAAGACAGTCGAAAAGAATACTTCCTCTTCCAGATGGCATTAATTTGAAACATCAATTGTGGGGACATGGGTTATAACGGACCCATTACAGCCACCTCCTTTGAGACAACAAGCCCATGACTGTACCATTCAATCACCAAAATTTCTTCAAGTCAGAACACATCCTAGGCTGTAATCTGTGTATGTTTATTTCGGTGTAAATCTGGAATTTCTCTTCTGGAAGCTACGAAGGGTTATTTTAGAATAATCTCACTGCTGCTGCTAGTAGAATTTGTGCTTTTAACTTCCAGGAGGAAATACAAATACCACATGCCTCTTGACCTCCTTATTCAGACACTGCCTCCAAACAGAAGTGTCATCAACAGGCAATATGAAACAAGCTAACGTTCCTGTTGAAATCAGGATTTCAACTGCTGAATCAGAGGGGGAGTTAAGCAGTTGTGCCATCCCTTCCCACTTACTTTGGGGGACAAGGAGGGTGGACAAGGACAGACATGAAAAGAGGCTTAGTTTAGAAGAAGAAAAAAAAGATCTTACTTTTTAATGGTAGGACCACATGCACTTCCCGAAAACTCCCACAAATCCCATTATTTATTCAGCAGATTCTATTACTGATGGCTGTTGACCAACTAGCAGTGGCTAGGGTATTTTAGTGTCCCAGATAGGGAAAAACACATGCTGAGACAGCACATACCATGATGTAGGCATTTCTGTTTATAAATTTTAAGAATTTTTCCAAACACCAGAAACAGCATTTGAGGCAGCAGAGTAGAAATCTGGTGAAGGAGTTCTGTGTACCTGAAAAAAAGGAGAGTACATCATACACAGAACGCATGAACAGTCTTCAGAACATAGAAAGCTATTCAGAAGAAAATCTTAAATTGCGACAAAAGCAGAAACATTATTTTTTTTCTTCTAGGTATGCACTCTCTTTCTCAGCCAAATTTAATTAACTAGCTTTCAAGTAGATCAGACCCACATCCCGCATGAGCTTTGCATTAAGTTCCCAAGAACATAGACTGAATTTGAGTAAATCAGCACAAATTCACTGGCTTCAAATGGAACTACAATGGCTAAAAATAATGTGGAATTAATCTCTCTTCATTGCTGAAAAAACATCTTGAGAAAGTAAGGAATTCTTAAGACCAATGGAGGTCTTAATAACCTAGAGCAGATTCATAAATCTCACCTTTCAGTTTGTGATCCAAGTACTCCAGTATTACTCTAATAAGCTGGACAATTGCAAGAATTAAGGCTCCAAATGCCAGCGAACCTGTATGGTAGCTAAAACAAAATAAATGACTGTTACGTTGCACATATGTGTGTATGTACAATTATATATGCATGTGCATGTATATCTATAAATAAAACTGTAACTGGAGGAAGGTCCATTAGTGGGAATTACATATACTAATGGATCTTCATCCTGAACTGCCAGAGAGAGGAACAGGATGAAGCTGTTGGTGCTGTTGGTGATTGTGTGAGTGCTGTGTGTGTCTGTCGATGTGTGGCCAGCTGTGTATAATGTGCTGTATACATGTATTTGGGCGCGTGGCCTGCTGAGAATACCTGCTCAGCCTTGTAACCGGTTGGGCCTGGGGCCACGGAGCTGCAGCAGCCTTGTCACTATCAGGCTACAGGATTCAGCCTCCCCCTAACAACTACATTTTCCTGACTGTACTGGTTTTTGATGGAATAGAGTTAATTTTCTTCGTAGTAGCTGGTACGGGGCTATGTTTTGGAATGTGCTAAAACAGCATTGATAACACACTGATGCCTTAGCCCTGAGCAGGGCTTGCACAGCCTCGAGGCCTTTTCTGCTCCTCACCCACCCCGCCAGCGATGGGCTGGGGGGGCACAAGGAGCTGGGAGGGGACACAGCTGACCCCAACTGACCAAAGGGATGTCCCACACCATATGACGCAGCAATAAAAGCTGCGGAGAAAAAGGAGAAAGGACATTCAGAGTTACTGCGTTTGTCTTCCCAAATCACCATCTCACGTGATGGAGCCCAGCCTTCCTGGGGATGGCTGAGCACCTGCCTCCGATGGGGGGCGGTGAATGAATCCCTTGTTTTGCTTTACCTACAAAACTGTCTTTATCTCAGCCCACGCGTTTTCGCACTTTCACGCTTCTGATTCTCTCCTCCATCCCACAGGGGGAGAGAGAGCGAGCGGCTGGGTGGGCCTTGGTGGCCTGCCGGGGTTAAACCACAACACTGGCTAACCGTTTTCATTTGATACTCTAAGTCTGGCTTCCCTAGATGTAAAAGAGCATTTGCTGGATACATGACAGGGCTCACATCCAGCTCCACAGCCTTACCGTATTGCTCGTCCAAACGAAGAGAAGAGCGGCCACAGTGGAATATCAGCTGGTTTTCGAGAGGCCCAGTAATATGAGGCAAAGGCACCAGCAAGGGTACACTGACCCAGTGCAATTGCAAAGTTCACCAACCAGAGAAAGACAAAGGCATTGGCTAACTGGAAGATGAAGATATACTTATGGTACAGGCTTTCTCCTCCATAAAAAGCAAAAGTACACTGAGCACCTGGACACAATTTAGTAACGTTGGTTGTGTTAAAACTCTGTATAGAAAGAAAAATAAATAACACAATGATAAGCAATGAATTCTGTGTACAGACTCTGAAGTTTAGCAGCTTAATACAAATAACGTAATTCTGCTTGATGTTTCATTAGCCCATTCAACACAGCACTCCAATACTATGTAACCTGTTTACATATTTAAGGATTCCCATTAATGTCTTATGCAGGTGCTTAACTTTAAACTATTCAGTTAGCAAACAGGGTTGTTCACCACATGCCTGAAACCTACATAAATGGAATTTGAATTTCAGAAGTCTACTTTTAAGATACATAAGTGCTTCGGTTTCATTAAAGACAACCTGATCACATAACAAAAAAAAAAAAAAAAAAAACCAACTTGAAAACCAGAGGCCAAATCTGCAGTTTGGGTAAATCACCACCACTGAATTGAACTGAGTTATGCCATTTTATACAAGCTGTGGATGGGGTCGCCATTTCCTTTACCTATCTCAGAGTATTAAAACAGGAGTAGTCTTTACATTGAATTACTTTTCCATATTTCTATTGTTCATTCCATGTATTTGCTCAGTTTGGGCATGAAATAAAACCCGTCAGTTTCTAATCTCTTTCTTTTTTAGTGTTCAGACATCAGCAGGATGGGGAACTGTTTGGGATATACATAACCACAGCAGTACATTGAAATTGAAACACCTGAAAATAACCCTGATATAACATGTGATAAATATTTCTAGTTTTGAAAAAATACTTACATTTAACCCCACAGTCAAGTCAAAACATTTGACTGAATACAAATCAAAACAAAAGACAAATATTTTTGGAGCTTCATAAAGGTCATTGCTGTGCCAAAAGAACCCCAATATTTAGGTAAACCTCTGCTTCAAAACACCACTGGTCTTTGGGCAAGTTTGAGGCATAGCTTTCAAAGTCTTCCATTGCCTTTTGAGGACCACGAAATAGAATCCTCACAAATTTAAGAATACCTTTCCAAATAAACCTGTATTTCCGTGTCTTCATTTCTCACCCTGTAAATTAGAACAATTAATATTTACCTGCCTCACAGGACAGTTTAGCAGAAAAATTAGTTTATGTCTGTAAATTGCTTTGAACAAAGAAGTGTTATCTGAACGCTATGTACTATATTCAGATTTAACATAGGGAATCATTACTTAAAATATGCACATTTTCTACTACCGTTTAATTTAATAATGATTAAGAAATGCAATTGGCATAGCTCTCACTATAGGTAAATATTGTTACACTTACCTCTGGGTCACAAGTCAGGTTTGCATACTTGCACAGTGTTTGATTAGCCATTACTTTATACACAGGTTCTCCTGATGTAGCCAGAAAACTGGATGAAATATTTTAAGGAGGAATTACAGAACTATAGGCTTTGAGCAACTTAGGAGTGGGTCTAAAGCTCTAAAGAACTTGTGCAAATAACAGAAAAACTGCTCTTGCTCTGCAGAGGTGTATATGAAGGGCTGATAGACAAGACGGAACACTCTCGTCACTTAGAGAACTGAGGCAAACTCCATCCCAGGGCTGCAATAGCCCCTGATCAGAATGGGCAGGGGGAATGACCTTGAAAGTTCACTCAGTCTCTCCTGCACATCCACCTTTAACAAGGCAGGTTATACAGTAGTTCTTTGACAGTTCATATTTTGGTGGAAGTAAACACAGAGCATAAAGATAAATTAACATTGTCCTAAACAGGAATAACCAACCCTCTTTGCATGTGAAAGAACAACTTGTTTTCAAAAAGCAATTTTCCCCTTTTTGATACCTTGCCGAACCCTTGCTGTTCCAGGACCAGACAGAGGTTGCTCTTACGCCATTTAGAGAGGACTCAGTGCTCTGTAGGTTCTCTCACTCCTTTCCTATACTTTTCGGAACTAAACACACCTGGAGCCCATCCCACCCCCAGGTATCTGAGAGACCTTCAACATCAGGCCTACAGACCATGCGGCACATTAAAGGCCATATTCACTCTTTGCTGAGGGCCCCTTTTTCATCCCTTAAAGTCAACCTTATTTAGTACTCAAGGCCTTGTATGATCCCTCTGCCTCGGCATGAATTTTAGTCCAGTTCTTTTTAAAGAAATTAAATTCACTGTCTGATTTGTACATCACATGCAAATGTGCCACGAGGAAGAGTGCATCAGTGCAGCACGTGCTAAATGACCAAATAGCGCTCTTAACCGGTCTGGTTAAGGTGAAATAGCAGAGAATTATCTGTTCTTGCAGACCAGGAGACTGTTCCTCCAGAGAGGCACACAGACAGAAGGATACACAGCTGTCACAGCCCAGTAGGAAATACAAATCGCAATGAGTATGAAGGTGACGATTGGGTAGAACAATGTAGACATTATATAGCCAATAGCCCTATGAAAGAAACAAAACATATGTGTAAGATATAATAACTTAAGAAACAAGCTTTTTATCAGTCCTAGCATTATCCCCTTTACTTTGAGCTACTTGTTGATAGTGGTAGCATAATCTAGTGTTGGGATCCCAGAAAACTGCACGTTCTTTCTTCAAATGTCTTCACATCTTCACTTTGTCATTCTACCACTCCACTTTTACTGGCAGCACTACAGTCAACTTTACCAGTTCTTCAAGTTCAAGCCTCTGTTCTTCTTTCTCCTTCTCCATTACTGGTTCACAGATCCGGCTCCTTCCAGGTCACAAACCCGTTTCAATCACATCTTGCTGACTGCTGCAGACATTACCCTTTATTTCCTCGTCCCGCTTTGCTCAGCTCCCATGCTCTTCCTTTGGCTCCTGCACACCTGAAATCACCTCTTGACAATTTGTATTTGAGGACTCTGTTCCCAGCCCCTTTCCTGCTGTAAGCACTAACTATTCTGGGGCAGGGACTTCCCATTCGACCTGTCTTTGTAATGCCAGGACATGCCGACACCTTCCTGTGATGACATGACTTTCCTTGCATGTGTCATAAATGAGGGTGCGAGCCTTTGGCTGCTGGCAGGCAGAAGCAATAATAGCCTTTCACTGCTGACAGCTTAGAGACCTCCTTTTAACACCACGTCTGATGTTCTAGAGGCTGATGTTCTACTAGTACTTCCTGTGGCTGGAACGTGACTAGTGAGCAGGAGCTCGAGCATGCCGGTACGGCTCTCGGTAAGATGACGAGCTGATGCAGTCCTTCCGGGAAACTGGCTGCAGCTCTCGCTGAGGGGAGCACCTCCAGCTGGGAATCCCACAGGCTGCAATTTCAGAGAGCACGTGTTTTGTTCACTCAAGCTTACAGGTTGGTTCTCTCTACACTCCTGTCATCTACCTCTTCCCGACTCTTAAGTTTTCTTTCCAGTGACCGTGTAAGCTTATCACAAGCCTTTTTGTCTCTCATTATTTCTTACAGTATTTCTTCTACGACTTGTGTCACTTCTGATGCTCTTTGTTTTATAGGAGGCAGTTTCCAGAATGCAAAAGGAGACAAATTTACTCAGTTCCTGCTGCTAAACTAGTAAATGCTGGGGGAATGTAAGGGAAGCGTCCTGTGCAATCAAGAGGACAAGAGCAACACGTCGATTTCTGTCCAAGTCTAAAGATTTAAAAGTCCATTAAGAGTCACACAAGAGGACACAGCCTTATGCTGTCGGAGAAATAATCACTACGTATTAGCAGTGTTCAGCAGTTAATGGTGGGCCTTAGTTACCACGAAGACCACGGACAGTTACTCCAACAAACTGAGTAACAACTGTTAATTGTTTCTAACTATGGATTTCAAGTCAATTATTAGCATTATCATTGTAGTATTTCTGAAAGAGCAGTTAAAAGGTATTGAAAAATGTAATTTGATTTCCAGTCATTAGCAGCTTACATGTCATCTTCCTGAATTCAGGGCACGGTCTGTTAGGCTTACAGTAATTACACAGTGTTTCACCTCATGCATTATGCATGAGAGTAAAAACATCACCATCAAGTGACCTTTCCAGGCTGCTGAAAAACTACAGAACGTTATTACTTCTCAGCAGGAAGTTTATGAACTTTCTGAAATCCTTCTACCTGTCAAGGTTGTGAACAGAAGTGTTGCAGAGTGTTAAAAGTGTCCCTGGATTTTAATGAACAGGAATTAAAGAGTATAATTTAATGCTGCCAAAATTAATTGCTATGCTCTAATTGCACAGTAGCATAAAACAGGAAACAGGTACCTGGCTGAATGCAGAACTTCGGTATTTCTTAATCCCATTACAAAAAACCCAAATCCTGATTCCTGAGAACCACAATGCCAACGGAGATGGCAGAAAACTACAAGCAAGTGCACACAGATAAACTCAGAGCTAACGCCACATACTCTAACAACAGAGCTCTACTTCCAAGGCCTGTGAGACCTTGGCCTATTTGCAATGAAATCCAAGGGCCTGGTGTCTTAAGTCCATTTCTCCTTTGTTATATTCCCATTTTTTAAAACAAGAACCAAGTGTTAGCACTGTGTAAAACAGGAACCACTGTGAACAAAGTCTATGCAGATTTCAGCAAACACAAAATGAAGAGGTCTCCTAGGCCTTCAACTCTCACATCCTGCTCTGCTTTCTTCTTTACTCTGAGCTGAAAAGAAGTCTCTTGGACTGAACCTTATTGCAGTGTCTGGTCATGAAGTCTCCTTTTCTCTCTGCAGATTTATGCATGTCCACACGAAAGTTTGATTGGAGCCAGAAGAATCCAGTCTTTCCTAGATAAAAGCCACAGCCAAAACACCACCAGTCCTCTACCACTAGTACGTCGCTCCGGAGACAACGCAATGAGAGAGCAAAGCTGGCCGCTCCTGGTTCCAGACTCCTGATAACAGTGCACCACACTTGGCGTTTCTGCTGATACACCTCCCTGCACCAAGGCTACATGTACCACTAACAGCGTATGTACTCTGCAGGCAGGGAGCTGAGACGTTAAGAAATGTCTTACTGCAAAAGAGAAAGCTCTTATAAGCACAACCTCATTAATATTATATTAACAATAACTAATAATTAATAATTGATTAACTAATAATTAACTAATAATTAATAATTAATTAATAACCTCATTATATAAGGAACCTGGCGTTCCTTATATACCCATTCGGCTCAACAAATCCAGAGCTGTACTTCAACCCCCAACTTTCTGCCCTTGGTAGTGCAAGATGAAGCGCAAGAAGAGTGTACCCTAGAGATCACTTAATAAAATTCAAAATATATTAAAATCAGACAAACATACCTACTACCTTCCTTCAACAGTGCAATAGCAATCCGGATCCGATTCCTTAGGAAGATCAGCATCAGTATGATTATGACCTCAACAATACAAAGTAATATCACTGAAAAAAACCAAACAAAACCAGTTAGATTTATCAAGAAATGAACCAATATGCTGCCTCTGTAAATTGGTGGGTGTTTTTTTTCCTTGTATTTTACACTATTGTTCATGAACTCCATAAAATTCTCTGCGAGAGCAGTTCTCTCTTTCTCCACTGCACCTGCCAGTCTTCAATCCCATTTCATAGTTTTCTAAGTTCCAGCATAGGGAAGCTCGACATGCAGAGTTAGTCAGAATGTGTAGGACCCCGACATTAGCATTTATAATTTTAGAAGAAAGACGGAACATACCATTCTCAGCCAAAGAGAATAATTTATTTAAATGTGACTGTAGTATTTGGCCTTAGATATAGTTCACCCGTAACAAATTCTACTTTCCATAAACAAACACTTTGCGTGTTTATACTAATTTGTAGTAGTTAGAGACAGTAAAATAAATAAAAACAAGGTGCAGAGTCGAATTTTTCATGAAGAGTGTATTTTCCTGATATATAATACTCTAACATTTAGGTGTACAAAAATCAATAGGTTTTTTTGAGTATTAACCTGACACGCGCTCCTTTCACCTCATTTGAGTTTAAAAAAATGAGGCTAAGATAGGACAGTTTGGGACAAATTATTTTCACCTTCCAGTTTTGCTGCTGGAATCATACAAACTTGTATCTCAGCACGGTGCTCGGAAAGCTGAGAGCACCATGTCCCAGAACATTTCCACTCTTAGTTGTAAGCAGTGTTTGAAACATAACCCAGATCTGGTTTAAAGAGTCTGCTTCAGTCCGAGTTCTATTTGTGTCAGCTCAAAACCTACTTCTGCAGCAGAAAGTAAAAAAATTCCCTGGACTTCATCTAGAGAAGACAGAGTTTTTAATGCCTCTGAGACAGATCATTAATTCCAGGTGCTTCAGACGGTTAGACAGCATTTAAACCAGCCCAGCAGTTGTGGGTGGCTGCACACAGCAGGACCTCTCCCTTCCAGCTGCAACCAAGAGGTTTTGTGGGGGAAGACAGAAGGGATATCGTCCCTAAGCCTTGGCTTGTCTGGAGGTTTGCAAAGGGACATGGGAATTGGCTTCAGCTCCCACAGCTTAGACATAGTCTCAGAATACAGACCCAGATGATGTTAAATTGGGACCCCAAGTATTATCAGTACCCCAATCCATCACAACTGCAGGTGGCAAGTGACTGCTGTGGTGCTCAGAGGCACAGACTTCGTTCAGAACAAAGTTTTTGCCGCATGCATTTCAGCACCTATTTTTGATACGGTTCCTCATGAAGGAATACATAACCAGGTTTCTTTAAATTTGGTGTCATTCCAGTTCAGCTCTGTTAAGTTAATGTAGCTTAAATGTCACAAACATTGTGAAAAAGTAAACCAACGTCAGTACATGATGCGTTCAAGACTAGAACTAAGAGGACCTACATTTTCTTCAAGGATATTTAGCTGCTTTGCTGGGTGACTTTGTAAAAGTAATTTAATTCCTGAGTACCTCAATTTACTCATCTCAAAGTGACACTGACCTCTAGACAAACTATACATGGGCTGCTAAGAATCAGGCATGGGAAGAGCTTGGAGAGTTACAAGGAAAAGCATAATAAAGTCCTGATATTCTCTAGGGATAGCATACTAAAAAGCTCTGCCTCAACAATACGTAGCAGATGCCTCACGAGCTCAATGATCCAACACAGAGCTAAATGAAGACACGAATCAGAGAAAGGAGATTTAAGCAGTAAAGTACTGCTCTATTCATTTAGCTCCCAATAGGGAGAGGCAGTGTTTTAGGCTATGTCCCATTCATCATCAGCGTGTGTGCACGCGCCTTCTAATAGAGCAGTAACAGCACTGCAAGTAATATTTGGCAGGTATTTGTTCTCTCTTCCACCCCTCCTTCCCTGGGGAGGGATGTGTATGCTGCAGGCTGTCTTGTTCCAGTAGGACTTTGTTTTAAATACACTATCCTTGTAAGAGAAGGCGATGAAGCACTTTTGAAAATAAAGGTGATGAAATTTGCAATGGTTCATTCCACAGTCTTACATCAGCCTCCAAGAAAATTCAGTGACCTGAATGTAAACAGTCCTACAAAGATGTGGAGTTATTAATCTCATTTCCGGGGCCCTCAAAGAGGGAGAATAAACAGACTGTGAGAGAAAAATTCCTCTCCTTATGCAACTTCATCAGGACTAACTTAGTTATTGCCTTCTAATTCCCCATTATGAAGACTAAACACACAGAATGCTAATAACGCAAGAATTTTTCACTCTCATCACTAGTGTGATTGCATTATCTCCCCTTAGAAATATACTAGTCTCCTTGCAAAAACGTCGATTTTTGCACAATACAAAGAAAAAGAATTCTGCTTACTTCTCTGAGTGACATATGCAGAGGAGATTTAACAAGGCAGAAACTGTAGCAAGACAGTGACTGATTCTCCTGAATATCCGTTAACAGATATCAAGTTTAAAGGGCACTTACTAAACGCTAACCATGTTTGCCTCAGTTGCAGGTAAACTCTGAAGTCTGTCTGGAATCCAATATCGTAAACAGTGAGGTCAGAGCCAGGTATTCCTTTAAGATGATCGTACTCCCAGTAACAATGCCAGATGCCTTTTAAAACACAATCAATAGAAAATGAGTGTTTCTGAAGAGTGCAAAGACAAGTTCTTTTAAAAAGTCTTTTGGTAGCCAAGTGTTTTGTCCTCAGCATGTCAGGTATGCAAAAACCAAAAATGCATTATTGTGAGACTAATCAACTGTAAAATCACGTATGTAGAAAAGAACTATCAGTACAAGTGAATACAGAGTAAGTATACTGTGGGTAGATAATTCGGGTTACTACATCGGTGCTAAGTATCAGAACAGCTGGACCGTTACTAAATTTTTATGCCATTTACGCCCTCCTCACTTAACTGTGTCTAAAACTAAGCATTAATTCTCCCAATTGTACATTTAATTGATGTAATTACTGGTTTTCCCAAACTTAAACAATAAGGAAAAATAGTTTCTGAGGCTGGAAGATTACACCTACCATAACCTATAATTCCAATCACACCAAAGATGAAAATCCAGAAGAGAACCCCAGCCGTGAACCTCAATAACACCAGGAAGAGCAGACTCACAATCATTGCAATGAAAAGCCCACTAGAAAGACAAGAAACAGAAACACAGGGAAAACAAGTGTGAAAATCTTCACTTTCATGCTTGTTACTCCAAATGAGGGTCACTTCATCTCACATAAGAGAATGATTTGTAAAAATGTATTTCAAAATCTTCCTTATGAAACAGATCCTCATGGCTATTTATCTGCTCTTACAAACTAATAGCTTATATATGATGATCTCACAGTGCACAGCCAGAAACGTTTGCACACACGGGGTTCTCGGGCTCAACGGGACTCGTACAATGCCTTCGTGGTCATCTGCACCAGCTGAACAACTCCCGGCCTTTTCCAGGCCATGGTCTAGTCTACAGTACAGAAAGTTAAACGGGGGGAATAACCTATGTGTGGGGAGGCTGCTGTTCTATGGCCACCATTAAATATCCCTACTTGCAAAGAAACAATGTTAGTAAAGTAACATTCCAGTAGCTTTCCTAGGAAAAAAAGAATAAAATTTAGGAGGAAAACCAGTGACTCTACCCATCAGAAGAGGAAATGATCAGGGCACTGTGATGCATAAAAAGAGACTGTTAAGAGCTACCAATGAGGCCCCCAGGAAAGCCATCTACAGAGCGTCTTCACTTTATCAAGCCAGTGGTAAGGAAATATTTGTTTTCATTTCACTCCCAGAAAGCAAGTCAGAAAGGAAAAAATGACTGCAAAAGGCCTTTTTACTCAGCGAGACTTTCTAAAGCAATGTGAAAAAGCAATGTGAATAATAATCCCATCCAACAAACATCCAGCTCAGATGCTTCACAGAACATTTAATTTCTCAGAATTTTTAGTAGGTGTTACATCAGAATTTTGTATTAGTACAGGCTCAAAAAAATTTAAAACCTCTTCTTGCCTGTGTTCTACTTATTCTACTTGTTCTACTCTTCTACAGAAGAGAAGTTACTACGTCTCTTCTGAACGTTCCCAGCTTATTTAGGCCGTTACCAAAGATAAAAAGTGGGTCAGCCTGATCATGAACAATCAAACCCAGATGTTTTGGGCCAACTAAGCCAGATGAGCAGAGGGACAAAAAAAAAGAACATCAGCTTATTTAGTTAAACCTTTGTAAGCTGGTCTTAAGTGATAGCCCTTTAAAGGCTTTTTAGCATGGTGTATTTTCCCGCTCCGAATGGCTTTCTGAAATTCAGAATGTATTCCTCAAAAGAAGTTGTAGTTTTGGAACTTATGACTCTGTTCTTGAAAGCAGTAAGTTACCTTAAGCCCTAGTGACACCAAAACAGAGTACCTGGTAACAGCTGTCCTCAATAGACTGGTTCCCTTCAACTGAGGCTTGAAAGCAGCAGTTCTTTTGGGGTATGCTAAGACAACTAGAGCGATTCTATATTTAATTTTTAATCCAGCTTCCTTTCACTGTCAGCCCTTCACTGTCATCACCCAGACCCTAGCACTTAAATATGTTTGTCCAGAAATGGTTTGATGTAGGCCATCATTTGTTGAAAAGTCTGAAGAAAATTCTATCCAACTATTTTAAAAGTAGCAACAATTTCTTATATCGTATTTGAAATGTGGAAACTGGCTTCAGTATTTAGAATTTCTGTTCAAAAAATGGTCAATTTTCTTCCTAGCCTATCTGTTCAGCAATTTGAAAGAATCTGCACCATAACCCTGATTTCAGTAAGAGATCTAGAGAGAACCGAGGTTGCTGAATACCAGTGAGTTTCTTGCCACTACTGTGAGCACAGTATGAGACTACAAGAAAGCTGTCCTCCCACCAGTGACTGAACACCTTCAAAAGCTGACAACTTATGTTTCTGAACAGACTAATTTTCCGCATTAAGTTTGTCGTCTAAAGTTGATGTATTTATTGTTGTGGATTTGCATTTAGGCTTGAATAATGTGTGCTTAATATGTGCATGTTATAGGCTCTCACCTGTCAAAGACTTCTGCCCCTGTTTAAATTGATAAACACCCTGGTCCATCAAAAACAGTATTAATGGACTAAGAATGCACATATACTTACATACTTACTTCAGCAAAATAGCTAATTCTTTTGCTACAGTGCTGCATTTTTTAGTAATTGGTGATTAGTGAGTATTAATTGCAAGATGAAGTTAATATTGTTCAGTAGTTTTTGTTCTTGATGTTGCTTTGCCTGCTGCATTGAATTTATGGATTTATTTTGGATTTATGTATTATAATGGATTTAACTATATATTGCTAGTATGAATTTAGATATGTGGTTTTTATATATACTAATGACACTTAGCAACTGCACTTGGTTTCAAAGTCTCTTAATTAAGATTTTTCACTTTTGGAATTACCACGCAGATGGGTCCTGCAACAGAAGACAGCATCTCCTGGTTTTCTGCCTGGTAGGATACTAAAAGTCTACTGACACTCGACGTGTGTGTATGCTGTGCTATCCTTAGGTCACGTACAGAACCATAACAGCATTATTATCGTGTGAGGAAAGGAAATTACAGTTGCTCCTTGAGTTTAAAAGTGGGATTGGTACAAACAAATACAAGATCTATTCCTTAATTCTCTGCATGCTCTAAAGTGAATTTCGAAAAAATTAAAAATACCCATGAAAATCTTACATTAAAATCCAATACCAAGAAATGGCATAGTCTTCAAAAATTTTCACTCCAACTGATCTTGCATCCAGGACATTATTGATGCCACTGAGAAAAGACAAACCAAAGTAAAGGTTGTTTTGGGTAGAAAAGTAGAATTTATTTAAACAACAAATAGGCTCAGTGAAAGGATTTGAAATATCTTTGCTAGTGATATGAGCATATTACCATCCTCCAGCCCCAGTTCTGTAACCAAGTCAACATCAATCAGAGTTACACCAAAGAAAAAACCTGTGTAAAAACATCTATACAGCTCCTAAAAAAGCTTTATTGAAAAAGATTTGAGTACTAACTATCACCAGATATAATTGCTTATTTTGTCACAAAAAAGGTGTATAATATTAAGATCTACTAAGTACCAAGAGCCAAAAGTTGTGAGTGTAGAACTGCTCATAGCAGAGAAGCAGAAAACAGCTCAGTGAAGCAAAAGGTTGACTTTATGGAACTGTTCTCCTATCCTGCAAAGCGCTTGCCCATATTAATGTTTTCCTAAGATGAAATGAAGGATCTTTTTATCAAAGAACTGACAACGTAGTTGTAGATGCCAGAAGAAGGGAACTTGGTAAGTCGCAGGTGTTATCAGTGTTGGTAAGGCGCTGGAATATGGTAGCCTTGGATCAAGAGGTAAGAAAAGGTACCCTGTCCTCCAGACAGGGCAAGGACTGGCAGCAGCTGGAAAAGTGAGGCTTTTGCAGCAGTTTTCTCTCGTCCTGGCTGATGACAAGGGTTGGAGACGCTTGCCGTCCATCTGCAAGGGAGGTGTTGTCATGCACCAGAGCCCAGAACGTCACTTTTTGACCTTTAAACATGCACTAAAACCAGGAGCACTCTGACAAGGTGAGATGCCCAAAGTACTAGGACCGTCCACGTTAGTGGAAAGGCCATCATAGAAATAGCCGAGGCCATTACTGAGTCGCCTGAGTCCTGCAGCACAAGGATTTCATTTTGAACCTCCTTTAGCTTTCTTTAATACTAATTTTTGCTAGGAAAACCAACAAGAACGATTTAAAAACTGATAGTCGCTCTGAGACAATCAGACTAAAACTTCTGGCTCCTTGCTTATTTCTGCGTACCCCAGTGCTGGTTTTCCTTACTGGAACTTCGCAAGTGCCCAGGCACAGAGAGACCATTTGCTAGCAAGTCCTGCCTGGGGACCCTCAGCCATCTGCTACAACAGATTCTGGTTATTTTTTTTCAGTTCCTAAATGATTTCACAATCTCAGAATCCAACCAAGTAGAACTGAAGAAGGGTAAAACCTACTTTGCAGCTTCCCTAAGATCAGTTACATTTCTTGTTTTCCCTCTTCCATCTCTGAACGTAGTCTGATTTGCCACGGTGAGCACACCATTCTTCGTGGAGAAGTCTGGGAAGCATCTCTTAAGAACTATTCAAAATATCAAAACAAAACACATATATTACATTTCATGTCAAGCTCCGCTTTTCTCTCTTGTCTTTTGTAACACATTTATGTAATTTCAGATTTACAGTCAATTGTTTTTCAACTGATTATCTAATGATATGTTGACTTTGACAAATCTTGGAAGAGCCATTACATTCAAGATTACGACTTTTATGCTCTGTGGCTTTTTGTCCAAGCTCAGGCACGGTGGGATCATAGCCTTCAACTGGAGATTCCAGGTGCTACCAAATAACAACAGTGGTATCTGTAGCAGTTTAAGAATTTGTAATAAATGCGAAACTTACTCTCTGTCAGTATCTGGGCAGCTTATAAAAACTGCAGCTTCTCAAATATGTCATTTCATACTAATAATGACACCAGCCCCCAGCGACAGACTCAACATGACGGGTCACGAATGGTATTAGCACCCAAAACAATACATAACAGCAAGTGTCAGTTCCTCATATGCCAGATAAGCTGCAGTACCAGCCACTATCACCAGATTTTCTTGGAGAGGAAGGAATGGAAAAAAGACAGAAACTATTGGTTAGACAGATGGCAGAAGAGATTATAAAAGACAGATGTTTACATGCTCATTTATGCTGCCCTGCTCTTTGCTGCAAAAGCTCCTGGTTTTCATTCCAAAGGGAAGAGCAGGTCAGTCCTCCAACATAGCTCTACTTTAACTTTATATAGCAATTCTGTGCTTTCCTTACCAGGTTCCAACAAATACTGATGCCAGATATTCAGCCTAGAATATCTATCCTACCAATTATTCTGAGGCAATAATTAAGTAACATGTCTCTTTTTGCTCCCTCTGTAATCTTTGCCCCTTGTTGTGCTCTAAAAGAAGATAATAGCTTCTTTGCAAATTGTTTTCTGTCTTTTGGGTCAGTACATCAGTTTTCAGACAAATTCTTAATATTTTCTTTTAAATTTAATCCATATTTTCTCTTCTTTGATAACATGTCCCTGGTTTACGTGATGTCTATTTTAAAGCACGGAAAAATAAACAGCAATTTCTTATTTGCATGAGCTTCTGGGTCAGTGACAGATACTCTTGGTATTACACCTCTGCAGCTGAGATAAGCTCCGAGACCCGGGGTTATCTACTCTGAAATACTCTGAAAGACCATAGTGACAAAAACATTTTTTGGTCCCTTAATTCCTCTGCGTGCCCTGCATAGCCAGCGCTGCAACTGAAAAGCGAGCTGCATTGTAACTGGGCTCAAGTATCGTCTGAACTTCAACATCTGGCCACACGATCCTTCCTACCTTCCTGGCGTTTCCTTGATGCCAATGAGGTTGCTCACTTGCATGTTTTGAAAGACACAATTTCCGCCGTAAAGCTTTTGTTATCAGTGATGATTCAAGAGCAAGAAAGAGCTCAGCTTGACCCAATCACATGCTGAATGTTCACAGATGCCAGTTAGAAACAATAACAAATCTTTATACTTTTAAACTGTTTAAAAATGAATGGACATCACTGGCAGATAACAGACAGCTCCTGGTGACCTTACCACAAAACACTTTTCGGGCTGGAGTTGTGGTTTAATGTGAACGCTTATAATCTGCTAAGATGTGTGTAAGAAGTAGAATCACTCACAAGGCCTGCTTGGAATGATCATCGAAGGACAATCTTCATCACGTAGGACTTGAGCAACAGACTAAAAAGGGGAAAAACAGGAATGCTGAATACATAGTAAAATAACTACGTGGTTTTTATTTCTCACCCAGTCTGAGAAAATGCCCCAAACCGGGCTTTGGAGCCTCCTCCCCAAACTTGACTGGTGGAGCTACAGATACATTCATGATGTAAGTGAGAATGCAAACTGTCACTGAGATTTGGGAAAAGACTATTCTTTCCTTTTCTACTGACAAAAAAAAAAAAAAAAAAAAAAAAAGACAACCTGTTCAGTTTGGATCAGTCTTCTAAGCCAGAAGTGACTGGGAAATTATTCCTTGCCTCCTCTTCACCTTTTCTCTTCAGGAAGAGTAAGAATTTAACACAATTAAAAAATAGCTGAATTGCAAGATGTTTTGAAGATGGGAGAAATAACACTGTGTATTTGAGTATAAAATCAGATACATGAAGGATAGATTCATTTTGCTAGCTAAGTTACTAAGTAGCTATAGATGACTCGGGAGCATTAAGAGCTGGTTTGAGTTACTCTGCTCTACTGCTGTAGAGTACCGAAGTACTAAAGGATACTGCTTGCCACAGTACTGCAACTACCCAGGTAGCTGCAGATATTCTTTTCAGCAAAAAGGAATCATTTAAAGAGCGGGGGGTTTGGTGTGCATACAACACCTTCACCCTTGATTAAATCACTGTCAAACCAACCACGTACATGGGACAAGTCTTTGTATGGTGAAATCAAAATAATTCAAAGCTTTGATGCAGCTCAGTAAAATCACGCATATTACATATTGGTTGAAGAAAAAATGTAGCCCACCACCGACTGATACATACACACCTTGCGAGGATTGTTAAAACCAGGTTTGCAGAACTGCCTGAAGTAATTCCACTGGTCTGGTTTATATCTGTAGGAAGCCTGAACGTCAATGTAGGTTGCAAACCTGTCTGGGCACTTCGAGACACAAAGCTGCAAGAAAAGAAAAAAAAATAGGAAAGATACACTGAGAGTAGAGAAGGATAAGGAAAGTCAGCACAATTAAAAAGCAAGAAAAAGGCCACCTAGAAAAGTGCACTATTTTATGGAATTGCCTTCAGTAATGTTTACTGCAGAATTTAGAAAGGGACATAGGTTTTCCTCTCAATTCCCTAGATGAATACTTAAAAAAAAAAATCTTTGATGAATACACTTTCAAAGTCTCTCCTTGTATCTGGCATATCAAGACACTCTCTGTATCTTCTCAGGTTCTAAGCATTCTGGTAGATATGCAGAGCTTTCAATCTGTTGAAAAAAAAATGGGGTTTTTTTGAACACCGGGAAAAAAACCTGACGGGTCCTCCTCTACTTCCATCAGCAGCAGTGTATATAAGCAATGTGGTGCAGTAGCTACTCTCACAGGATACACACACTTTCTTGCTATTACACTTATAAGCAGAACTCTATTAAAAAAAAGTCTCATGCAGCTAAAATTGTTCCACCTTTCTACACAATCTCTTCAGGCAAATACATATCCACAGATATTGTTCAAGTCAAGTTAGCTGTAAATCACTCAAAGGTGACTTTTCACTACTGACTAATGATGAATCTCCCCTACTTACAACGCAAGAGGAGTGCGCATGCCAGGAATGAAATTCATACCACCCAAGGTACAGCCATTACAAACGATTTGTGAGAAATCAAGTGAGGACTGGGGTTTGACGAATGCATCCACTCAGAAGTTATGATTTAGATTTATGTCTTGGAGAAGCAGCTGCCCCCAGTGCACAATGACAGCTCTGCTGGTCGCTGGAATCACGCAAGTTCTGACTCCTCAGTGTTCCTAAATACTGTGAGGTGGTTGGAAGTCCATCTTCTTAGCAAGTTTCAGCATTTTCTAGAAGGCTGTTCTCTGTTTCCAAAGCTGCTATTCAAGTGCCAGAGGGACATCACACATAAAACTGTATTTACCTCAAGGGCGTTCTGCCATGTATGATTCACCTAAAGGAATTTGGGGAAAAGATCATGCACTAATCCTTAGAAGAGGGTAGAAGCTGCAAGAGCGTCTTTTTAGATGAGTACTACAGTCCTATGGACTACCCACAGGCCAAGGAACAGAGAAAGAAGAGTTTTGTCCTTGCTGGGACAGCAGGCGACTAACAAGCATACGCTCCACTATAACCTCAGTTTCCCATCTATGAAACAGGCTGAAATGTGCTGTCTGTGGATTCAGTGAACTATAATGACAGTTTTCAAATCCATGGTCTTACTCAAGAATGGAAGCTCTTCCCATGCCAGTTCTTGGGGGTTTTTCTCATGGGACAGGAATGAAAGACCCTGCCTGCAGTTCAAAAGAGGAATTATCAAACAAAGGTTTCTTCTGCATTGTCACAAAAGACCAGAGAATTAACCATCTGCAATAGCAAACAGCATTCAAAAACATTCTAAGTTTTGGAGACGTGTGTCTGAAAATAAACAAAATAACTGCTCTACTGCCCCAACTGTCCTTCAACAAGTATTTCACCTTAGTTGATTCATGACCACTGCCACCTTGACCACGGCACCAGCCAAATCCCACACAAGGACCTCAGTATTTCTGAGCAGGCTGAACTGCTCCCAGAACAGAGTCTAAAGATGGCAGGGTAACAGTGCCAGTGTCTGTATGTGGACAGATGGGGATTCCGGTAACAAATCTGCTGCTGATAGAGAAAGTTTCCATTCTGACAGCAACTGCTCAGTGTTAAGAGGGTTCTTGCTCTTCCTTGACGGAGATTTCCATCTCTTCAGCTGTGTCAAACAGTCCATACAGTCACACTAACTGATACGCCAGAAACATCTATCAAGGACAGGGATGAGGAGTAAGGGCAAATTGGAATGGGAAACATTTTAAAATGATAGCCAAATAAATAGACAATTAACACTTGGAATCAATAAATTGGTTACCATACAACAACCCTCATTCAAATTAATACTGGACTTCACTGAATGTTGTCAAAATGGCTGAGACCATACTCTGCCACCTGCAGTTTAATTACACGGTACAATTACTTTGGCAGCAAAGTTGGATGAGAGCAGTCCTGCACCTAATTCCTCTGATCTGCCCCATGCCATAAGTTGTTGCCTCGTAAGATGAAGTGACATAACTGGCTGTGTAATTGTTCAACAAAGCAGGTCAGTAAAATGGTCTGATGTTAAAAAGATCAGGAGGATAACTGTAACCCACTCACGGTCAGTGGCTGGGTTTATTTCACAACTTCACGAGAAGTTGCAGCACAGCTAAGGGAGCACAGACTGTGGCATAAGGCAAGAACAAGCCTTCAAGATCTTCACTTTTGAAAGTGCCATAGGCTCTCACCACCCCCAGACGCTCCCGTCACTCAGGATATCCATATTTTATTGAACATGTCTAGTTTGGAAAACCCTAGATGTCAATCAGAATTATCGTCTGCATGCACTGATTACTACTGGATAGCTGTCTGATGAATTCATAACTAACAAATTGCTGTATTCAAATAAAGAGACTTTTTTTGGCCAACTCTTATCCAAAATACACATGTGCATTTCTATTTATTTTTTCTGACCATCACAGGCTACAGAGACCCTGTGCTACACATTTTATCTATAAAACAAACATATTATATTTTGAAGGATACTAACAGCAATTTTAAAATCCAAATGAATCTATGTCTAGTTCTCAAGCACCATGACTAAGAGGCAGGGAAAATATTTTATCTCTGTATTTCACTCACCTGTGTTGTAGGGCACTGTAGGTTTATTAACACTACGGGGCTGGCACATTTCAGAATGTTAAAGTAAAACAAAATGGTCTTGTTCCTAGGGAAGTGGATATAAGATAATTAATATTATAAATATGGGTGCTTATACATCCCACCATTCAAAAATTTATAGTATACATTGAGATTTAAATTCTATTATTGTGAACAGTCATAGTGTAAACATAAGACAAAAAAACAAATCCCAAGCAGGCCCTGAATGTTCTGTGCCAAACATCTCTGAAACCAGAAGTATTTGTTCTAAAGAATGCTAATTTTGAGAAGTTTTTCCCACAGCAAGGTTTTAGGCCGAAACAAACCCAGGCCCTGTTACAGGTACCTGTAGTCCTGCCTCCATGAAGTGAGGTCTGTAAAACCCCCCTGCAAAACCACTGTGGTCCCTTTGCTTATGCTGAACGCGTTGTGTATGTACTGCACGCAAAATTACCATCAGCAAATGCTACACTGTAAAAGCTGCCTATTTTTTTGTTGATCAGAAGGTGGCACCAAAATCAATCAAAAGCTTTTTATGGTTGGAAAGCAAAAGCAGCTGTCCAGGAAGCAGAATGATAATAGCATCTGCTAATAACGCTGATAAACCTCCTTTTATGTAAATAAGGCACAGACTGAGGGGTTTGCACCCCAGAATCCACACACTTGACAGCTTCTGGAACTCAGGACCTTGAGGTAGCTGTCACCCTACTTTGGATTTGTTGAAAAATGATTACCCCAAAATCTCTGGATTAAAATATCTGGGTTTTGAAGATAGAAAAATATGCAGTTAATCTTTGCTATGTCAGAAAACTGCCAGGCAGCTGTAGTGAAGATGGTATGGCAGTAGTCCTGCCCTTTTCACACAAGACTTCGAAGCCAGCTAGCCGTGCCAGGGCTACACAGTGTCCCTACAAGAAGTAACGGTGCATATGCCCCGCTATGGGCTGTGATGTGCAAAGAGAACATGGGAAGTGTTTGTCTGAGCCCCCACTGACCCCACCGTGGTGATGGGCACAGAGGCAGCAGGACAGTATTAACAACGAAGTGCGCTTGGGCGAACAAGGCTGCCCCTCTGCAATCTGCTGGCTTGGCACCAGTCCTGCTCCCGCATCTCCCCATTGTCTCCCCCACTCCAGGATGGACCCTCTGATCTTCCACCAGCACGCGGCCCCCAACAATTGCTGAACACGCCCATGCCTTCAAAGCTGTTACACAGCATCACAGCCATTCAAGCTGCCTTTAAAACTTGGACTGTTTTCACTGAGATATGTTCTACTCATGCTTTTAACAAAACATGCATCCTGGCAAATACAATTCATTATCATTAGTTGTTATTTCTTCAAATCAACAGAATAAAATTTTGGGCTGAAATGTCATCGTTCTTTAGTAGTTTCTTGACAGTATTTATTATCTGTGAGCTGCTCAAAGCCATTAATGAAATCTCTTTTCTTTTTCTTATGCCTTATCCCACTTGCTGATATCGACAGCAGAAAAGAAAGTTTAAACATGTACATAACGCAAGAAAACAGTCACCGAGAACTAGGCCTGTATTCTCTATATTGAAATCGTGTTGTATTCTGTGATTACGCTGTGGTCTGTAGAAGGCAAAACAAGTTTAGATATTACATGAAGAGTAATGGATGGATTACAGGGAGATGCAAAGAGGCCTAAGAGAGACCCTCATGACAACCTGAGGTAGAATTAACTTGACTGCGTGGAATTCATTGGAGTTCAAATGGGTTTTTGCACGGGCTGTGAGCGTTGGCTTGGTTTTTAGCTTCTATTTTCTACTCTTCAGTGAGATTGCTGGAGATGCTTGTTCCAAGCACAAGATCCAAAACACAGAGACTGTGATCACTTTCCAATGAAAAAGTCTCAGACTAAGACACTGGGGACTTTGGAAAACCGCAGTCCTGGGTTTAGCCTTTTACACCACCTACTTTCAGGGTGTCTGAAAAATCTGGCAATGGTATCAACGAAGGCCTGACAACACATCCCACACCTCCACCCTTAGGGACTAGAGGGACTTGTTCAGAGGGGCCTCCTGGCCCACTGCCAGAAACATTCTTGCTTCTCCAGTAGGTTGTATAATGTGTCTTTTGGCTTATATTTTTATAAGAAACTCCTCAACGTAGCAAATAAGTGCCAAAATGCAGCCTCAGTAGCTGTATTGTTCTCCAGCAATCACATATATGCAGGGACATTTGTGAATACAAACTGGAAATCACATTGTAAGATATAACTAAAGGGAAGACTTGAGTAACAAAGAGAAAAACAAGAATGAGTGGATGATGAGAATCAGAGAGAAGCATCTGGCTACACGCCACACAGTGTGTATATGTCTGAGACTCCCAAATCAATATGCCCACCACTTCCTACACACCACAGAGGGGACAAGGACGAATATGGGGGCGAGGACGGAGGGTGCAGTGAGGGGAACACACACAACACTAAAACTTTTTCTCCTAGTTTTTCCCCTTCAGGAAGTTGGACTCTCCAACAACTGCTGTGAGGAATCTTAGTTGGAGGGTGGAACAGATCTTCATACACTATCCAGTCAGTTTCCTCTGTAAAAACCCTTGAGAGGATGTAAAGCCCCTAGCTCTGCCTCTGTTCCACTCCCTAACTCCTGCTCCTCCCCTTCTGAACTGCTCTCTGGACAGTGGCTTCCTCAGTTTTTTTCCCCAGAAAACTAAATGCGAAAAGAAAGCAGCAGCAAAGAGCTGTTACCAAACACTAGTTTCTGTTTTGCTTCCTGCACAGCGTCCAGCTTCTTGACAGTAACAAGGGCATAAAGGGTCCCTAATGCTTGCTTTTTAAAAGTGAGAAGGTGAGGGAAAAAGAAAAACTATTTCTTTAAATTCTGTATCATGAAAAATGTAGATTTTCACAGAAAACACTGATGCAACGTCTTTCTTTCCTGAGCAGTTATTTTTATGTAGAAACACTCTGTTGATATCAACTAATTAACTCTCACAAGTCAAAATTTAAAAAGACTGGGAAACTGAGACAAGTAGAGCAGTTTGGCTGATACCCCAAGGAAGGTATGGTTACAGTTGCCTGTCTCCCAGACCACTCAGTCTCCTCTCTACCAGCACTGGGTAAAACACAAGAGCTTTTCCTCATGATCTTTTCTGTTATTTGGTGCACATTGAGAAAAACTGAGAACCAGGCCACAATGCTTTACGACTACTCTTATCCCAAGGTGGACAGAAGAATTACGCAACCGGTTATTAACTATCCAAACTTTGGCACTCACTTTCTATGCAATTAGTGATGTAAATCTTTAAGTTATATTGATACTTTACCAAAAATATTCTATGAATTATGAAAATAACTGCACTATAGTAACAATTTGGGTCTAGATCTGCACTAAGCAACTCATCTATTTCTGAACTTTATTTGAAATAAATGCAGTAAGAGTGTCACTGTCTATTCAACTTCCCACAAGAACCCCTAGCAGACAGAGACATTTGAAACCTCACATTTTGTTCATAGTGCATGAGTAATAAAGGTGTGTGAATGCATTTAGTACTCACTCGTTGGCGGTATCTTTCTGACCACAGAACTGCCCATAGCTGTCAGTTGGATAAATCACTTTCCTGGGGTCGCCGTGCACCCAAGCTGCAAATATACACATATCTTTTAATATTTTAATCAAGTGTACACAGTCAATAGTTGAAACTGGCTAGCATGAAAATGTATCACCTCTAATGGGCCATTTTAATCTTTGTTGATCACGACTGATTTGTAGATTTCCTAATGAAAAACTAAAATATAAACCAAACTAAACTGCGGTAAGACGAAGGTATGGACAAATCAGTAAGAAAGCAAACCAGTTCACTTTTTACCTTCAGGGCACACACATCTTCGTTCTACCTGAAATATGATGTAATGGGCTTAAAAACTAATAGCTATTAAAAGGGGAAAGAAGAGGAGCTAACTATGTAGACAAAGAGCGTTCAGACAACCACAACGGCATCAAAATTAATGACGTTAGCTGGGTGTGTGACTGAATCTAATGGACTCCATCTGCACTAGGAATGAAACAAACTCTCACTTTGTAAATGAAAACATTTCCTGACTTCTCACTTGGCAACTCTCCATTTTGCAGTTATTAGTCCTGCACCTGGCAATTAAATGCTACCGTGAACCATAGTATTGAATGGGAAGAGAGGTTTGTATTGAACTGTTAAACTTCTTTTCTCCACTTCGAAGCAGGATTTCTTCTCCAAGCCATTTTCACCAGCACTATTATTTCCCTTTGAGGATCAAGTACGCTCCAGCTATCACTATTGGTATTGTTATTTCTAAGCTGTAGTGTGCAGACCTGACTAAGCTTCCTTCTTGACTAGCCAATGACTAGCCTTTGAACTGTTCTGACTACTAAGTTTAAATAATGGAAATCTCATTTATTTTTAAGCATCATCTGAAAGTAAGATATAATGCCAGAATATAATTCCATATCACTACTCTGAGCTGACACCCTAAAATCAGGTTGCTAGAGAACTATTAGAAAAGACTGCTGATCTCCTCCCTAACATTTCTTCGTGCTTGTATTATGTGGAAAAGATTACAGGTATTACAAAGATTTTAGATTCAACCTCCCCCCAATGCACTATATACTGAATGTCAGGAGCCCACTTAGCATACACTCCAGGCTTTGATCTATGCAAACCACCTTGAACTTGCTTCTCTGTAATTACCCCATTTTCTCTCAACTTTGTGACATTATACTTAGTCATTTGTGAAACTGTCATTTTCCTCAAGGTCACTTTGGTAAGAATAACAACGCTCAACAATAATGACATGTGCAGTAGACAGAATCTATATAAGCTCTCTGAGCAGCAGACTGCAAATGTATTGAAATGTTCAGGACAGATGCACAACATGTCTTCAACGACTTGCAAATAGTTACAGAAAATCCGTAATGCTACCTTTCACCTGGAATGAAAACCTTTTCACCTGGTTACCAAAATGAATCTGCTAGTTCATTTTAACCTATGTTAGTTTTCCTGTGTTTTGGAGTTTGGAAATTAACCTGCTGCTTGGTATCAAACACTTTCTGCACATTCAGATTAAACTCACTTCAGATTAACTCTGGTGTTCTGATGCTCAGAGAAAGCTAAAGGGTTTCACCAGTGTTAAACCCCATTAACTTTTTAGTTTGTTAGTCCCTGCTTATTTATTTCAGTAGCATTACTAAGCAGGAATATCTAGGAGGCACCAACTCTCTCTTAGGAATTCCTACAGTTAGTTGATAACTCATATGCGTACACGACATCAGAAAGCAGACGACTCTCTGGCGATTGCAATGAGTCCGTAGGTTACACCATGCACACTTTCTTTTATCACAACTCTGACAAGAAGGAGTTTTTCTTTCTACTTCCATATGACCTTGCTTTTCCTGCACACAAAAGCCTGGTTGCAAATGGGTCAAGCTCCTATACGGATCTGAACGACCTCTCAGGCCTTACGTGTATGATGTTAATGACTCTCATACATCGCTCTTTTCCCAGCCCCAAAATTAGTTTGGCATATTATTAAAGGGACTAATTTTTTGCATTTGACTGTATTTTTTCTTTAACACCAGCAAAGAGGAAGCAGTAGAGATAAGCCCCACAATGCCAGATTCAAAGTACTGATGAGAATTTTGTAGCCAGACTTATACCTGCCTCGTATAGATAATTCAGAAGTAGTCGCTGCTGCTAACAATATCCTTTCCTAAGTAGCACAGCATATTAAACCTGGAATTATTATTCACTCCTCAGACAAACCTGGGAGAAAGGAGATAAACACTGCAACATGATGTTGGTTGGTTTTTTTTTTTTTCCTTTTTGCTATCTCAGTCTTATTCAGGATCCTTCCATAAGAAGGGCCGAGGTGACCCCAGCTCGATTCCTTCAGCCCATTTGGGTGGACCAACACAGACAACAGGGTAAAACTCAGCTCATCCAAAGGGCAGAGCAGTGCATTCTCCTCACATTCCTTTTACTTCTTACACAAAGTCTGCTGAAATACTTCAAAAGGCTGCCTTGGTTCCACTGGGTTTGTATCAATCCTTGGTCTCAAATTTAATCACTTATCTTTTGCGCTGTGCTTCTCAATTATTAGCAGAAATTAGCAGACTATAATCAATGGAACACACTGCTCACTTCCAAACAGAATTTCTGTTCAGATTGTACCTGCTTTGCCATTACCAAATTGTCTAAAGCTACTCCTGCTTGGCAGTAGCTGTCCTGTGTGCCTAAGGCTTCAGTCATGTTTTTAGTAAAACACAATTAAAAAGCTTTTAAAAAATAGATTCAGCACACTTTGTGAAATTCCATCTCTTGGATGAGCTGCTGGGTGAATGGATGAAGACACCTCTCAGATAAATTCCAAAGTGAAAAAAAATAATTGGGTCTCATTTACTACATATACATTTATTAATAAACTTAATCCTCTGTCACCTTCTTTGCAAACTCAGAGAAATGACAGTGAAAGAATCCATGTGATAAACACACAATTTTTCTGGCCTAGTCAGTGAAGAATAAGTACCTAATTCAACAGTTCTCACCAAGTGACAAAGGTTATTGTAAGAACCAGCCTGACAGAGCAGCACCATGTTTTGCATGTTGTACTGCACTAATGGTGACTCGCTATCAAGCACTAAATGAAAAGGAATCCAGTCACATAAAACTTTTTATTCCAGCATGTTCTGATGCTCATAAGGCTGCAGTCTGAGTGCTGGCACAAACATCTGGGCTAAAAAAGAAAATTAAAGAATAGCTGAACCATATTACACAGCTGATTCAGCCCTCAGAGCAGCAATGTGACATCCTACGACACCGATATAGCATTTTCAGGAGGCCTGCAGTTATGTCAGTCCTTTTATTCATGCGGAGCCAACACGCATGCATAGTATCAAAAATAGCTGATGTCTGTCACTAAATGTCTGTCAGATGCACACCTTTTTTTTCGGTGCTCTATGGGCTATGTCAGTGGCTGTAAAGGCTGGAAAGTGTCCTGTCAAGGAGAAAATGTGATTAGAACAATGGCATCCTGTGATACTTAAAAATGAACTGCAAATCTGTTTATACAATCTGTTTCATTCCCTCTACTGTGTATTTTTGAAAGGGCAGCCTTTCATATCATTATTTTGCTTCCCTTAAAGGTATATTTGTAATATTTTAATGTATGGAGAAATTGACCTGCTAAATTGTTCTTATGTCTTTTTAACACAAGCAATTTACTTATGTATTGAAACAGGTAATAGAACACATGATACAGAATTTGCAAAGCCACGTTGATAACTCTGGTATTGTTTAAGCATCCCTTGGAGCAATACAAGAGTTACCACTTTGAATTAACCCGCCCTCTGGAATGTGAGGCTCCTTTCCAAGAAAATTTACTTGCTGCCTTTTCTGAATTAAAATAATCTAAAATTAAGAGGCTAAACATTTGTAAAGTATCGCCTGGATAAGCCTAGAGTCTCTGAAATAAACATGAAGAGTTAAGTCCGTTTGATATGAAGGAAAACTACATGGAATGTTAAATTAGCACACTTAGTTCATCTGTAAAGATAAAAGATTGATAAGAAAGTTAATCATGGAATAGCTATTTCTATTCAGTACAGTCACTCAACAGCAGCTGTCACCGAAGCAGAACTAAGGTGAGTATCAAAAATTGTTTGTTGTCGTCTTTCAAAGAGAACTGATTACCTTTTACTCAGACTACATTTCAGCCCCCCTGAAACATAACACAGTTCTACCTCACTGTTACACAGACACACATATAGCTGAAGCCTATGTGTGCTATACCTACAATACTGACAGCAAAATTTGACTCAGATTTTCAGTCATAGCAGTTCTGCAATGAACCAGCATTTACTGCTTACTTCTCACGCCAAATTAAACAGGATCCAGAGCAGTAGTCACACTTCTAAAAGAAATTGCAGAAAACTACTTTTTTCTCCCCCTATAATAAGCCATAATTCATGACTAAGGATTGACTTATAATCTATTTTCTTTTAATGTGTTGGACTATATGATCTTCAGAGGTCCCTTCCAACCCCTACCATTCTGTAAACTTCTTTGACTCTCATGTATTTTGTCCAGGGCTGGCCCCTGGAACTGCATCAAAGCTGATCTCATCTTTTCCTTAGAAACAAATTAGAGTTAAAAGAATAGTTGAAGCACAGTGCAAGGAAAGATGAAAAGCAGGGACCACATGGATCTGGATTTGGAGCGGAAAGAAATGTTTCTCGATTGAAAATTCCAATCTTCTCTGTAAGAACGGTAGAAAAAGTCATCAGCTACAAATTTGGTATCTGGTTCCAGGAACACGTTCTAGTTCTAACCAATATTTCATACGGTTTGCAGGAGACAGCTGTTCGGATGCCTTGTGTGCTGTGGGAAAGCACTGCATGTGCAGAGCAGGGAATATGACTAAGTCTCTGTCTCACATCACAGTAACTGCGTTGTCTGAGACCACAGACATGAAGAAGCGAGGAACTGGCCGGTCCCCTTCTGCTGCTATCTACTTCTGCAATGTCTAGCAGGTGGGGTTCTTTGGAAACTGCACATACAGAGTTGACATAGAGTTCTAGCAAAAAAAAAAAATAGGAGATTTATACAGTGCTGGAAAGAGAGACAAGATCTGGCAGCACAAGAATACTGTACAGCTAGAAACTGTCCATGCTCTCCTGTCCCTCTGTCTGGGCAGCAGCACTTCAGAATACTGTTTGCCTGCACAGGGGCAGTCACCAGTCACCAGAGCATTTGTATGCTCAAGAAAACAGCAAATGTTCCTCTGAGTCCAGCTTCTTCAGCTCTGGCTTTGCATTTGAGCAGTGACTGAAGGAGAGAGCAGGACATCAATGAAGAACCAGTCTATCAGGTAGGAAGAGGAGGACAACAGCACGGACAGGAGAGGGATGTCCTTGGGACCTGGCAAACTCCCAGCACCAAGTGGGAGGCATGGCAGGTCTGCAGCAGCTGTACACAGTCCAGCAGCTGCTGTTCCTTCTTAGGACTAATAAATTATCTCCTTTTCTTCAGCCTGTTTCAGAGCAGGTTTAGTAAGCAGAGATATACACTGCATGTATATTCTGGTAAGTGCGTCTCCGATCTCCTATAACTGGGAGTTGCGTGACTATTTCTGCTCCAAATAGTTTCACAAGTCAGATCAATTTTGGTGTCAATTTGGAATTAAGCAAAGTGGGAACAATTCAATTAGGCCATGAGGGCCTCACATAGGTTCTTTCAGTAATATCTTCAGAACAAAAAGCCTCTTAAAACCAAAGTGTTTACCTCTAACTTTTGCTGCCAGATTAATGCCAAATGAAAGTGATTTTTTCCACCACACTTTATGATAGCAAAATTATAAAACCATGTCATTTTTACTTGAACATACTTAATTTTGAGTTTTTCATCAATAAACACACAGTTTTGAACTCTTCCCTAATTACAATAGACACTGAATGTTAATTTATTTATTGATTGGAAAACTCTACACAGATATAAGCAAAAGGGACATCCCAGTTAAAAATTGTAACATTCATAAAGTTGCCTCCCCTGGGTATGAGAAAGCACTACTATACCTGCATTTACTTACCCACAATTCCTAATGCAATGTAACCCAGAATGACGACTATGAAGATCACACAGCAAACAGTGTCTGTACAGTGCCTAGGGACAGAAAGAAGCACTTTTTAAAAATAAGGTGTCTAATATGACCCTTTGAAAACACCGAGTGTCACAGGGTATTAAACATCTGAATGTCTGCATCCGCACTTAGTAGAAGTCTTACTCACAACATCACATTTGAGGTGTAAGGCCCTGCTTTCGCAGCAAGAACAGCAAATAAACGTGTATGCCTTTTGCACTGTAGACAGCAATAAATACATATTGAACAACAGGTTTAAATATTCTTAAAACAAGTAATACCTTACAGCATTGAATCCATGAGATCACTTATGGTATTGGCCACTACAGGACATCTGCCTCAGCGTGTCCGTAACGCTGGTATCAAATATTGCCAATGATGTGATGAAAGAAAGATTCAGCACAACTTACTTGTATTATAAATAGCTTATGAATAGAAGAATAGCAGCGTGAAATGAAAAAAGCCTATACACAACTACCCCTGATCTCAGCACAAAATTCTGACTCAGCTGCTACACCTCATTTAATACAACCAAAATATGCTCTAGGGAGAGGAAAAAAACCCCCAACATATTGTGAAGAGCCATACCTTCTCTTACAGACAAGCAATCAAAGAACAGCACTCTCCAGTCTGAAAACTGAGCCAGTGAGAAAACAGAGTACTCAATTAAATTATTGTCTTCTACTTATTGGTCTGCATATTAAGTTCACGCAGGCAGAGGAATGGAGATGTAGACCGCTAGACTGGTTCTTCTCCAGTGTCTGACCCTGGCCAGAGCCGTTCGAGGAGTGCCATCGCCATTACGCGTGACACTCCCAAGCGGACAGGTCAGTGCCTGCTCGTGGGGACCACCGGCCCCACGGCTCCGGCCGGGGCAAGCAGTTCTCTCCTTCACAAGCCCTTGTTGCCGAAGGCCCGTGGAAGCACAGCAGTTACTGTCTGACAGGCCTCTGCAGGCCTCACTGGTTAAGAAACATTTGCAGCTAATGGTCTTGACAGGATTTAATTAACAAAGGAGTGAATTAAAAGTGTGTGCTGCCCAGAGCCTCCTCATCCAAAGGATTTCAATCGCTGTTGTCATTTGCCATGCCCTGCCTATCTGGCAGAGTTCTGGTGAAGAAGGGCTGTACGATCATCGCTGACGGCCCCAATCAGAAGGGTTGGTGTGTCAGCACGGCCGGTGCTGCTGGGGCTGTCCCCAGCCGCAGGACCCAAGCCCATCCTGTGCCACGTCTCTGTGACTGAGGAGGGAGCAGCCACCACCTCGTGAGCACCAGCGCCAGCCTCCCGCTAGAGCAAAGGGCCTTCATGAAACGAGTGATGGTCATCTCTGCTTGCCAGGCCATGGCAAGGAGCCCAGCGGATGCAAGCTGCATCTCACCAGTAAAAGCATTCTTCTAGTCCAAATCCAACTGACACACAGTCATTTTTAGCATCTACCATTCCTTCCGTTTTCCAAACCACATCTCCTCTTACAGAGAACCGTTATTCTTTAGCATAAAGGAGATAAAGAACGCAGATCCTTTAAACAGTTGGAGAACTTGAAAAGTTTATCCAGGTGTGGAAAAGGAAAGAAAAATCCTGTACACTTCTCTAGAGGGACAGGGTTTTAGCATCTCACCGAAATAAATTTTTAGTGAGGCCAAGGTGGTACATGATTCAAGGTCAATATGACAGTGATCTAAGAAAGGACAACTGCTTAAAGCAGAAGTAGTGATGCTAAAATAATGCTGCTTGTTTTCCCAGCCTCTGTTCAGAAGCAGTTCTGAGACTGCTCAAGCTTGGCTCTCACCCCATCAGAGCCCTTTTTAAGAGATACAATATTTAATTCAAGATGTCTCAAGAGAAATATGGCACCATAAGTACCTTAATTACAACTCCTATAGTCTCAAAAACCTCTTCCAGTCCAATTCTCACCGGTCTCATTTTATGATACCTAAATGAAATTAAAGGTTACACCCATTTGCACTAAAGCTTCCTTTTAAAGTTTTGCGGAGCCACCATGAGCAAGTACCCATAAACTCTCTACGAGAATGCAGGAATTTTTCTCCTTTGTAATACACAAACTTCTGTACAGCACCTAGTAAAACTCACTGTTGCCAAGTATTGCTGTTATATAAGTATTTAAAAAATATATAAGAAGTAGATAAATCTGGCTGGAGCACCTCTCCTATGAAGACAGGCTGAGACAGTTGGGGGTGTTCAGCCTGGAGAAGAGAAGGCTCCGGGGAGACTTTTATATACTTTTATATAATAATTATGTGTAAACATTCAAGGATTAATGAGAAAAAGCACTTTACATTTCTTATGGTATAGATGATAAAAATATTAAAAATGCTAATAGCCAGTACTGGAAATTTTGATGTTTTTTAGTACTTTTTAGATAACCAAGTTCCATAATCTGAATCAAAAACCAGTGTGTCTATGTATTTGAATACAGGAGTTTCCATAGAGATAAATTGCTGACAAAACCATCACATTCATCATTTTCAGATAACGTAATAAAAGACCTTCATTTGGTTAAGTGCACAGTTCAGGCTCCCACATCACATTTTACTGCTTACTGCTGTCACTTAGCTTAATTTATGGTGCCTGATTTGCTTTCCACCCTCTCTCAGAAGCACACTGCCTCCTTGGCTTCTCCTGCCGCATTACACATGGCGGCGCACGCAAACAATACCCTGCACGTGTGCAATGGCATCCTAGCAAATACATGAATGCAAAGATAAAATCATCTGCACACAGGATTAGTGCATAAAAGCCATTTATTCACTGACAGTTCATGCACTTAATCGTTAATGACCGACTAGAACCTCTCTCTGTTTGGCAGTTTCACGCCCAATCTGTCACAACTGCAATTTCACTCAAGATGCTGCACCAGCAATAAACTACAACGTTTATTAGTTAAACAGCACTAGCAGTAGATTAGCACCTACAAATAGTGCAACCACAGAGGAAAAACACGACTCAAGAAGTTCAGAGCATGAGTTTCAGGTTACCACCGTCAACTCTGCTGACAGATTAAGGTGACCGCTACTGTCCTCACTTCCAAGTTTCTCCTCCCTGCTTGACCAACAGCTTGGGTTCTGAGACTTCCCCAAATCGCGTGGTGCCAAGGTGATGTTATACAATATATATGCCACACAGTGCCATGAATAGCTCCGAGGACCCCTTTCTTCACTGGGGTTGAACTGAGAAGAAAGATCTGCTGTTCAAATGGGTATTTCCATCAGCACAGTGACATTGAGGCATCGTCCTGCGTGCCTGAATAAATGTGCAGGGAGCCCATAAATTAAATGTTTGCAGAGAAAGTTCCTTTCAAAATCCCCCCATGAATGGCCACTTCTACTGCGGAAGCCAAAACTGCACAGAAAAAGATATTTATACAAGTTTTCGTTACAAGCTGGTTTCCATCATCTTAATTTCTGCGTTTTCTTAATGAGTACAACTGACCTGCACTGGCCTGCATGGATTTACTAAGTTGATATGTCTTAGTTATAGGCACCATGCTTAAGGAAGTATTGTTTAGTTCTGGAAAACTCAAATTTCGATATCTGCAAATGAGCAACATCTGTAGACACTGTTTACCCCAACCCAGAAGCACGAAACAAGGACTCAAAGAAAACTGTAGGTTTCCCCACTCATATTAGCAAGTGCATGGCACATTATAACATAGACAACAACAAGTAACAAAACATATAAGGACTAACAAAATACCAGTAGCAAGAAAAAATGATTTTATATTCTACCAACATTTTTCTGTGGTAGACTCTTAGTGTAGTCTAAGTAACATCTTTAGCATGTTATTTAGTTTAAAAAGTACAAAGGATAATTTAAATGTCAAAATTGTTTATTATTTCAATATTGACCACAGTATCAAGTGATCTGCCATGCAGATATCTACCGGTGACACATTTATATTTGTGAGAAGGTGAAGTCTGTATTGCTAGTTAAAGTCAGGCATTTTTATTAGTTTTTTTCAAACTCTTAGAGAAGATAGCTAAATGGTTATGGAAATTTACTAATACTCAATTTGCATGAAAATCCATTAAATAAATTTTCTAATCACAGAGGAAACGTTGATCTTTGTCTTAACCAGAACACTGAATTTCTAGAAAGATGTTGAACAATTAAAGATAGTCCAGGAGGTGTCAGGAGTTTTTAAAACATAACAAGGAAAAAACCCTACAATGTATCTAACCAGCAAGAGGAATATGAGAAAAATCCAAGAAACTACATAGAGGAGGGAGAAAAATAACCAGGGGCAAGGGAAAGAGTTAAGACAAGCTCCACAAAATTGGAGGTAAGTCAGGATTTAATAATTTGATTTTGCCAAAGCAGTTTAGAAAAATATGCCATGATTGTATTGACTGCATACGTTCCCTTACCGGAATTTAAGGAAAGATGGCTTGGAGGAAATTTCTGCCTTTGAGGAGTCAGAGATAGCTTAGACTGAAAATACAATGTGCCAGATTTTGCCTCATATGAACTCACTTAAAGCGATCGTCACCTCTGGTGTCAGGCAGGTATACATCTCCAGCTCAGACTGACAAGGAACACCAGGAGTTTCTGTTCTCCTCCAGAAAGTTGTCTACCAAAACTCCTGCCACATCATTTTGAGCTGAGAAGTTGCAGAGCTACCACTTCAACCTGTAAGCTTACTCCCTTGGTGGATACTATATATAAAATCTTACAAGTACCTTCTGGTAGCAATGTACATAGATGAACACTTAATAACATCCCTAAACTATCACTTAAATTCACTCCTATACACAGTGCATACAAAGTCTCACTGGCAGTATCATAAACACACTTCTCAAATTAGGATCAACTCCCTAAACAAACATTTCCATTTATTTCTAAAATTATTAGTTTTCAGAAAGAGAAAGAAGAAACACATCTTGCGAAGACGAGAACAGTGTGTATGTGCAAGTGAGAGTACCACAAGGCTGCAGTCTTCTTCTCTGTCATAAATTTTCTGCTGAGAAAGATAAAACTGATAAATAACTTGTGGTTCTCTAATTTACTCTTCTCACAAAGGATAGGAAATGCTAGTTTAGAACATATTCTCTACGTTACACTTACATCTGGAAAAACACTGACAAATCGCCCACGATTTCTTAGATGCTTTCTGAGCGATTCCACTCTGCTTGTGAACTACTGAACCTTCTAAGAGGTGACAGACCTGCTCTCATCTGCAGCACTGACTAGTACGCGTAGTGAAGTCAAGCCAGATTGTTCTGGCAGGAGGCTTTGCAATAAAGTATGATACAGTAAAGTATAATAAATAACAAAGTCAGATACAATCCACTATTTCAACCCATATTTCCACTGTACGCTAACGTTTCTATGGAGAACAGAGGCAGACAGGCTTGAACACTGCAGAACGAGAATGAAAACTGAAAGGACTGCAGTATGTAGTCATACCAATAAAAGACATAATCTTGATAACATCATCTTGTATCTTCATGAGCTGGTTGGCTCAGAGTCAACCAATGCAGCCATTGCATTTTAATCCTTTTTAATAAAGAGATGTTTGCCTGAAACCACACCCCAACTCCAATACCAAACCATACTCCAATACCATACCAAACTCCACACACAGCCCCCTTGAGAATGATGGTACCAGCAAAACACTGTACACTTTGCCTCGCTAGACGCTCCTTTTACCCACCATTGCCCAACACTTCAGACACTTGCAACAGCTCTGTTCTATTTTTAAAAAAAAAAAAAAGGTTGAGATAACTGAATCTCCTGCAAAGGATCCATCCGACAAAGATTGTGGGAATAACCCATTCTTTAATAGACATTAATACACAATTATTAAGACCTGGCTTTCTGTTTCTCAGTTTTCCAGGCTGTCAGTGGTTTGGGGAATAGCTTGGTGCTCAACAACTTCAAAACATCGTATCTGCTCCACGGCAGCTCCAAAACCGCATCAGCCTCAGCAGTCTCCATGATGGGATGGGACCTTTTCCTCCTCAATGCAGATATGTACAATTTGCAGCCTATCATCTCCCTAGAAACTTCTCCGTTTTTAAAAAAATGAAGACAAAATTTTCCCTGACCAATGAAAACTGACAACGAAATTAAAAGCAGGACAAATTATTTTATCAGCAGAAAGCAAAGACAGTTGTTTCCCCATCCACGCAGAGTACACAGAGTTACGCCCATTATGGCAAGGCAAACAAACAGCTCTGTCCCCACCCACGTATTCATTACTAGCACTCATTTGTCTGGACAACATATGCTTTCAGATTCTGAGTATCTCTTCTCCTACAGAAAAGCAGGAAGCCCCAAAGTCAGAAACAAATCAAGGAAGATGCCCATTTTCCTCCTGTTCAACTCTTCGGAATATCTTCTGAGAAGGCATTTTGTCATAGGAACTAGATAGTCTTTATTTGCTTGAAAGACTGTGTAGTCTCATTCATTTAATCGTAGTAACTAGAAAAAGGAATTCTAAAAACTCAGTTCATTCACTGCCTTTAAAATTTAATAATAATCTTAACCTATTTCAAGGGCACGTCTATAGCGTACTGCACAGTACTGCACTGATGACCCCAAAAGGCCAGGCAAGTCACTGGGTATCGTGCAGAAATGGTAGGTTGAATCTAAATCCAAGTACACCCCATTGCAAAGTATGCTCAATAAGTATCAATGCAGCTACCCCTGCCTTACAGTCTACTGTACAATGAAGCCATACCCTTAATATTTAGGGAACTGATTTTTTTATATTTTTTCCAACAATAGTAACTCACCAAAGCATAATAAAATGTATCGGACACATGTGGTATAGCAGTGTTGTATTGTATTCATTTGGTTGTGTTTTAAAGAAGCTGCTGTGGAATGTACAAATAGAATAGCACATATATATACGTATACTTGGAATTGCAGAAGCTGTCACAGCAACTACACAGATGTAACAGCAAACCACAGTGCAGAACGGTGCAAAACTAGATACTAACTGTATCGCACAGTACCAGTAAAACCAGGGGAAGTCCTGCTGGCATACAAACCAGTTTCACCACTCCTCACGCACCAGAGGGAAAGGCACAGTAATAGATGGCTCTAAAATACCATTAAACTGCAATACTTGAGGATCCAGCTCCGCAGGGCACAGTGACGCAGGCAGTCTCGCTCACTTCAGAGACTCTCTTCACACATGTAAAAACCGTTCCCTCCAGTGAGGGTCCCAGGGCCGAGCTGCTCCAGCAGCCAGCCACATCCCCGACAGGACTTCCCCGCTGCCACTGTTCAGGCAGCACCCAATTTCTGCCAGGGATTCACCCTGCTGGCCACACACAGAACTCTTGTAATGATGCACACCACGCACCACTTAGTTCTGGAGAGAACTAAATAAATCCCTTGGTGAGGTGACTGCAGAAGCAGGAAAACCAGCTGCAAACTGACAAACAGAGTGTGCCAGGGTTCCATCCTGTGCTGTATGGAAACAAGACAGATCGCACCACATGGCCGTGGCACCCCAGGACCTAACAACGCCTCAAACGGTCCTGCTTACAGCAGCACAAGGTAAGACAGCAGCTACTAGACAATATGAAGTATATAGAATTGGCATTCAAATAGAACGAATTTACGAGCACACAGCCAAATATTCCCCAGTAATCATGCATCCTCAAGTCCGGTAAGGACTGTCTTCTGGATTTAAAAGAAATGCAGAATCAAATTCACAAGTTTTGTTAATAAAATTTTTTATCCCCAGTTCACTGCAAACCCAGAAGAATTAAATAGAATGAGTTAAGGTATTTACCTGTTATGAATAGGTCCTCTGAACTTTGGGTCAAATTTCCTTGGTTCACCTGCATTTAAAATAAAACAGCATAAAAATATGTTCTTATTGAAAATAAAATCTATAGAGAGGGGTGTGTAAACTACAATCTTTAAAGAACATTTTCCATATATTCCTATTTAATCAGTTCTGTTAAAATCATTTAATGCAGGCAATATCAGTAATTCACTGATACAATTACGTAGTTTTTTGTAGATGAGATCAAAACTTTTTTCTTCCAGCTTAAAAATTTTGAGGGCCTCACATTTAGCACATGTAAAATTACCTTTAATGTACATCTTATCACTACACCTATGCACAGTGTTCACCGTAGAAAGTTGCTGATATTTGAGAGACAAGGATTATGTCTCACAGCCGCATGCTAAGCGTGTTTGGCAGCGAGTGAACCTACCTCTCTGAAGCTACAGGCTAAGTCCTTCTGATTTTTCTCTAAAATAACAGTTTGGAGTCATGTCCGTACTTATTGTTACGCTCACAGTCTTGCAGACTTACTCTTACTTCCCACCGCTCCGGTTACAGGACTTTACAGACAGAGAGTTGCAGGTTTGCCCTTTCTGCACTGGGCCGATGACAGAGCATGGCTGCAGACTGCAGGAGGTCCGTGCTGACCTCGCTCTAACACCACCCTGCATGGGACGGGTAACTGCACCAGCTTCTCCAACTCGCAGACGAGGTACAGCTGCACGGCAGGCAGAAGAGCATGTGTTCCACCCATCTCTTAACTCCCAAGTGGATACACCCACCACCATTTCCCAGCGCTAGAGGCAGAGTGGGTTTAGTAAACGTTGGTTACGGATACATCCCTGAACATGGCTGTTGCTCTACATGAATCTCAGAATGACTAGAAGGTCAAGTTAGGTCCCCCCTAGAGACAGGTAGTAACATCTGGCCAGAGTTTGCAGATGGAAGGAGTCAAACGCGATACATTTTTCCGCATGGCTATCCTGGTTAGCATAGTTCCAACTGATTCACTCTAAACAAAAGCAAACTATATTAAGAAACTGCCAAATACTAACCCACCGATCTGTGCATCAACTTTGGACTTGAGTAAGATGAACTGCAGTATGAGTTCACTCAGGAAAGAGTAACAAAAATTTATGTCAGGATTTAAATTTTCAAGTTTCAAGCGAAAGAAGCAGCCCTTCATTGAACAGACCAGGATTTGGATTTTTCTTTTGAAGCTGGCTATTTAGCTTTATGGGAATTTTTTTTTTAAGTTCAGTAATTATGGAGATTTACTGAAGCAAACGTTGTGCAAGGAAAATTACTCCTTCATTCAAATGTCAACACTACAATACAGATTACTGTTTCAGAGTACTTTCTCACTGCTTTCTTAAGGATCTCCTCTTCTGACTATACCTGGTATTAAAGGGTGTTGCCAGCCTAAGCTTTCCCCCACCCACAGAAAAAATACTTATTTTCTTCAATTAGAAAAGAATTCAGGAACTTCTCAAAAGCAGAATTTACTTATTAACTAAATGCCAGACTTTGTTCTTGGTTTATATCAGAAAAACCTTATCAAAATACACAGAGACCGGTACAATAAATACAGCACATAGTAAAATTCTATTTGCCCTTCATCTAAGGTGTTCAGGTTCACCTTACCAAGCTCCTAAAGTAAATACATTTTAACACAGAGAGACTGGTAAAGCCAAAACCTTGTGGGAGTGATGTGACAGCAGTGCTGGGGAGTGGAAGGTGTAGGTTATGCTGTTACATGGGTACTACTGGAACCCACCGCGGTCCAGAAAGCAAGTGTACCACACACAATACCAAACAGAGACAGCCAAACAGATCTCCTAAAGCCCACCTCGCCCCACGCTGCCGTAATTGTCTGGTTCCAGCCAGCGGAGACCTTGTGCGCCCACGTGGATTTTAACATGCTTGTTTCTTTTTATCTTTTCTCACATACTATGCATTGTTTACTTTCCAGACAGGAAGGAGTGATTTCTGATCTCCTTGGTATGGCAACAAGGTAGATTTTCAAAAGCACAATAGACTTTCAGCAGGGAAGCTACACACTTTTATTTTGCTTATAGAATTTTCTGCAGTCAGTCTGTGTTGCGCTGGGAAAGCTTGTTGACAGGGGCAATCTCATCAGCTTCCACAAGGTCTCCATTAAGCAGAATGGCTTAATAACATAACCAGCTGGGGAAGATGCAATGTGTTACCACAAGTGTCCTTTCCATAATAGGATCGCTATTTACACAGTGTCCATCATTGTAAATAGCTCGAGTTTTGTTATTTATGTCATACCTGTGTGCTTCTGAAATGGAACACAGAAAATACATGTCAAAAGATACATGTATTTATGGAGCACATTCAAGTGTAGTGGGTGAACTCCACAATACTGCTATAATGAGAACTAATATCCACTAATTAATAGGAGAGAAAAGAAAAACAGACAAAGCACTCCAGAAAACAAGCTCTGATTCAGATGGAGACGTTCATCTCCGTCAGGCAAGCAGAGGGATGCTGTGAGATAGCAACAGTCATTAACAGCAGTAAAAACACTGCAGAACTGCAAACTTCTTTGGAGAAGTGCTCCTGGCTGCCGGCAGTCAGCGCGCCAGCGTGGCACCGGGCAGCTCAGACTGCCTCCCTCTGCTGCTCAGCTCCTGGGATAAATCCACCACAGAATACGGCAGGTAACTCCATTCTAAGTTAAAAATACATTAAAATTCACTGACAGAAGTAGTCTGTAGTGTCACTGGCATATTCCTTACCAAAACATGGAACATGGAACAACAGAAAACCGCTGTTTGTTGCATTCTCATTTTTCCAAGTTAGATATCAAATTCTCTACTTAATTACTACCATTGTTTAAGAACTGAGAAGATCCTTTGGGGGTGAGGTGGCAATTATTTATGTCATTAGTATTTACATAGCTCCTAGTAAAAGCAAACTACTTCCTTAGCTATAAAGCCCAAACGTATTTAGAAAGCAAATTCCAAGTTTAAGAGTTCAGTAGGCATAAGGAAGAAAGCAGTGGTGTGGGATAATGACGGTCATCTTTTTGCTAGGATTAAAAACTGAGATTATATTCTCTCTTTGCAGATGAGACAGATCTATTCACAGGCTGCTTTATAATAGGAAAATTTTGTAAATTAAATCATAATATCATCACAAAAACTATTTCACAAGATATTTCATTCGCCAATTCTGACTTCAAACAGCATATGAATTTAATTGTTGTACTTTACTACTGAATGATTTTTAAAAAACAAATCTAAATTACTTATCTGAAATAAAAATGGACAATACATATATAAAGTTTACATTTGATTTGCATTTTAAATAAACTTGCAAATGTCATGCTGGAAAAGAATTAGGATATTGCTAATAACTGAAGAAGTTATAGAGAACCATTTGAGGCTGGATCCAAGCCCATTAAAGTCCATTGAAACAACCCAGTTGAAATAAATGAGGTTCAGATCAGATGCTTAGGAAGTGTCATAAGAAAGCAGGTAAATTACCGTGTTTTCCATAGTAGTTTTCTTCATCTCTATCCATGTTACTGTACCTGGGTCACTTTAGCGAGCTTTGTGAGGCATCAGCTGTGGACTCCTGTGTTGCTAGCACACTTTCTCCAGCAAGCACAGATATACAAAAATACTATTTAAATCGATTTTAAAATAAAGCTGAGCGTCAGGGACTCCTCCAATCAGAATGGAAATTCACAAGGTAGGCAGGCCTTTCTCTGAGTAGAAAGCCATCACTGGGTGCCTTGCACACCTACTCCAGGCCAGATGACAGTATGAAAGAAGAGGAAAAACTTTTACCAGCTTGTATTAACCTACGATGTATAAGCAGAAAGGGAAATGCCTGCACCTAAATACCATTTGTAAAATAATCTTACGCAAGTCAATACAACCGAAAAAAATACTGATGATTAGGTAACTGAGAATAAAGTATCACACTGCTGGTAATTATTGTGCTTTTGTAGGCTGTGCTACTGTGAGAGAAAATAGTTTTTCCTTGTCACAGGTGGCCAAATCTTCCTTCCTCTCCACACCTGACAAGCTCCCCCAAAGTAACACAAGTAGAAAAACAAGACTTATTCTGACATGTTTAAGTCTAAAATGTAAACTGTCTGCTGTATATCAAATTTTCATTCTTGTCAAGTGGAACATTTATCTGTAGAAGTAGTCATAATTTACTAAACTATTTCCTTAATAAAATGTACATTTCATATTTCTGCATAGCACAAAAGTGCAGAACAGGAGCTGGCGCTAGAAAGTCTTAGAATTCTAAGTTAGATAGTGTAATGCCTACATAGAGAAAGAAGTACCAGGCATGTAGTTAGTGCGTGAATCTGAAAGTCTGAAGCCATTAAAAAACAAACAAAAAAAAAAAGCTAGCAGCCTCTCCTTTTAGCCACAAAGGAACAGAATCCCCTTGTGGTGATCCTGACCAGTCTGAAATTTCCATTCTCTGTGGAATATGATTAAAACAGCAATTGTAGAACTCTGTAATGAGAAGCACATACACTTGTATAGGCATTTCTGCAGTAATTTTACAGACAGGGCAGAAGTACATGCAGGAACCACAAAAATAATATTTTGAAGTCAACCCTGTCATTGTCAGTACACAATGACAAAGAAGAATGATCTCATAGTTCACAAATGGTGCCTGTGATATGAAGTCACAGCCCATTTTGTTATTACAGAACTTAGCAGCAATGTTCTAATGTCTACCAAATGAGATATTTAGTAGAACCAGTACCAGTAAACAAAGGTAAGAACAATCTGATGAGGATGCAGACTGATTTTTTGTACAATATTAAATGTTGATTGAACTGCCTCCCAAGACTTCCTGCTATCCTTAGGCAAATACAGAAAAAAAGAAAAGCAGAGAAGCCGATTGACTACGATTCTGTGCTCCTACTCAAGTTGGCACCTCCATCAAAGCTGCTCAGAAAATCTCATTATAGTACAGTAACAGAAGGCCCCAAACAGACAGTGCTAAACACAGATGTACAACCAACTAACATGGCGTTTCCCCAGCAAGATACCACATAACTCTAATAAAATGCTATTTCTACTTTAATAACTATTTGTTTCTTCAGGTTTCTTCCTTGGTGTTTGGTCATCGATTACACGTGATGTGCCTGTGGCTAGGATCGGTGTGGCTTTTCAAGAGAATCGCACTTTTATTAGAGAGGCGTCAGAGCAATACATGTATGCACTGCTTCCCTCTACTGGAATAAATAGGGATGATCGAGTAATCAAAAGTACTGCCTCAGCAACAGTAATGCCTCCTTCAGGGTACGCGTATACTATCTGCTAATTTAATGCTCGGATACAAATACACAAGCCAACAAATCAGGCTGCTAATAAATGCTCGGGATTTATTAGGAATGAATGAGATTCATCCCAGCTGATGCTTCTCTAAAAAATCATATGAAGATTTCGATGCTTCTGCCTTTCTATTCTGGGGAGGAGTACGAAAAAACAAAATAACACAAGTTCTTGCACAATTCTTCTATCCCTTTCAGAAGCAGAAACTTCCTGATATATATGAAAGCCTAACCTTTGCAAGGTTTACAGTCCAATTTTGCAAAGGATCCAAATAAATGTTTGACACGCTACTGTTTAGTAGCAGTTAATTTAATTTTACTTAAAGATTTTTTTTTTAGGCAATCTTAAGCTATGTTGTAAGTCACATGTAATGTTCCTTACACAGAAACAGGCTAATGATACTAGTAATATAAAATAATACATTATTACTGTATGACACACGTGTAGAAGCACTCTAGTAAGTCAAAATGTTGACATTAATATAAAAACTGCTCTTCCAGTAAGTCTTGTACCTGGTTTACAGGCATACTGGATTTTTTTCCCCTTTGAAAGATTCAGCTATAACTCATTAGAAGATCATACACTGGTATACACATAAATTTCAATTATAATAAAAGCACACTATGATTTCTCTCTTGTGTAATAAGTCATACTAAATGGTAGATTTCTTTGAAATATCTCTTATCATGACAGTATGAGTCTTTTGTTTGTTGCTCTGTCAGTCAGAAAAGCTAATGAGGGGATGAATAAAACTCGCCCTGAATTCCATTTTTAAATTCCAAAGACAAAAAACTTTCCTGACTTTGGGTTGCTGGGTTTTTTTTAAATTTCCTATTAGCCATTCATGCAGACAGATTTTTGTTTCCAGAAACAAAACAAAAATGTGTTCATCTTTTAAAAGTTGAGAATTCAGCATAAAAGTCTCCGTGAATGGATACGACACATTGAAATGTGACTCAGCAATACCATTGCATTAAATAATTGTACTAGAGTTTTAACGTCTTGATCCTCTATTAAATCACAGGCTAGACTGTGTATGTCATGTTTGTCAGGAACCTTGCATGGCAGGAGAAGTTCTCTTGGTTGTTTCTTCGTGTGCCCACACATGCATATGAGCTCTGGTACCTTAAACATTACAAATTGATAAATATCCAAAAACTAAGTAAAATATTTTCCTTTGCACTTGAAACATTAATTTAGGTTGAACAAAATCGTACAAGTAGAAGCTATTGGGGACAATAAAATAACTTAAGAGATGGCAACATTAGGTGATTAAAGTCAGGGCTAGAGAGACTCTGGGTTCCTACGGTGGAATCCACAGCCTTATGTCACGTAGGCCACCTAACAACAGCAAAACAGAAGTCTAACAAAACAGGATAGTGGCAGCCAGCACGCTGAGGCAGGCGATGATTAACTTGCCAGTAGAAGAACACCGAATAAATAAGTGCATCTTCAGTGCAGCTCTCTACAGGTACTCAGAATCATAGAATTGTTAGGGTTGGAAGGAACCTTAAAGATCATCTAATTCCAACCCCCTGCCATGGGCAGGGACATCTCCCACTAGATCAGGTTGCTCAGAGCCCCGTCCAGCCTGGCCTTAAAAACTTCCAGGGATGGGGCTTCCACCACCTCTCTGGGCAACCTGTTCCAGTGTCTCACCACCCTCATGGTGAAGAACTTCTTCCTAACGTCCAGTCTGAATCGACCCATCTCTAGTTTTAATCCATTCCCTCTAGTCCTACCGTTACCCGACATCCTAAAAAGTCCCTCATCAGCTTTCTTGTAGGCCCCCTTAAGATACTGGTAGGCCACTACAAGGTCTCCTCAAAGCCTTCTTTTCTCCAGACTGAACAACCCCAACTATCTCAGTCTGTCCTCATAGGAGAGGTGCTCCAGCCCTCTGATCATCCTCGTGGCCCTTCTCTGGACACGTTCCAGCACGTCCATATCTTTCTTGTAGTAGGGGCTCCAGAATTGGACACAGTACTCCAGGTGGAGTCTCACCAGAGTGGAGTAGAGGGGGAGAATCAGCTCCCTCGACCAACCCTCTGGCCACGCTTCTCCCGATGCAGCCCAGGATACGATTGGCTTTCTGGGCTGCTAGTGCACACTGACGGCTCGTGTTGAGCCTCTCGTCCACCAGCACCCCCAAGTCCTTTTCTTCAGGGCTGCTCTCAAGCCAGTCATTGCCCAGCCTTTATCAGTGCTTGGGATTGCCCCGACCCAGATGGAGGACCTTGCACTTGGTCTTGTTGAACTTCATGAGGTTGGCATGGGCCCACCTCTCCAGCCTGTCAAGATTCCTCTGGATGGCATCCCTTCCCTCCAGCATGTCAGCCACCCCACACGGCTTGGTGTCATCAGCAAACTTGCTGAGGGTGCACTCTGTGCCACTGTCCATGTCGCTGACGAAGATGTTAAACAAGACCAGTCCCAGTACTGATCCTTGAGGGTCTCCACTTGTCACTGGCCTCCACCTGGACATGGACCCATTGACAGCCACTCTTTGGGTGCGGCCGTCAAGCCAGTTCTTCATCCACTGAATTGTCAGTCCATCAAACCCATATTTTATCAGCTTGGAGACCAGGATGTCATGCGGGACAGTGTCAAAGGCTTTGCTCAGGCCCAGGTAAATGATGTCAGTTGTTCTCCCCATGTCTATTGATGTTGTGACCTTCTCATAGAAGGCCACCAGGTTTGTCAGGCACGATTTGCCCTCGGTGAAGCCATGTTGATTGTACCCAATCACCTCTTCGTTATTCTTCTGCCTCAGCAGCGCCTCCAGTAGGATCTGCTCCATAATCTTACCAGGCACAGAGGTGAGACTGACTGGCCTATACTATGATTCTATGATTGGATAATTAACATTAATAACACTGAAGAACCAATATTGATCCCAATACCAATACAAAATATACAAGGACTATACTCAGCCCATTCTCTCAGCAGGAAGCTGTGCACTCCCAGCAGGGGACAGCAAATGTCAGACACTGCGAGCGCTGGGGCTTCAGGAGAAAGGGAAGGGCTCAGGGGTCCGGCACCAGGCAAAGAGTCCTTGGGATCACAACTGTCTCTGCAAACTTTCTAATTTATATTGAGTTCATGGTATGAAATAATCCTGTTGGCAGCTTGGGCCAAGTGCCCAGGTCTCGCTCCTCCTCATCCCTGCACCTGGTGAGCTCAAAAACACTGAGACCTTGAAACCTGCACGCAATAGCTAGCCATAAAGTAAATATTTTCACAAATTCAGATGCCAGAGTCTTCTAAAAGTGTGGTACTTGGGTACATAATTCAGGGCAAAATTCACAGCCCGGCATCCTTCCCTGGAGCTTCTATTAAAAAATAAAATTTAAAAAAAAAGGAAAAAGAAAAAAACACCCAAAACACCCCAAAAAAACAACCAAGGCATTTTTTTCCTTAAAAACACAGATGCCACAAGAGATGATGGTGACTGTGTGCCACTAAACAAACAGACTGCTCCAGCCCAACATGCAAGAGATCTGAATTCAGACACACCCTGCAGAACAGGAGGCTGGAAGACATTCCCTTATGGCGAACAGAAAGGTACTCCATGAAGCTGCAAGAGTTACTGTCAGAAAGAACAGCGTTACGTATACGTTCGGGTAGCTCACAGTGGATCAACCACAAATCCTGTCCCTACTCCAATATTTAATATGTAACATACAGCCAGACCAGCAAGTTCTTTCTTTCCAATATAAAAAAATAATTTTTCCTTCCTTTAAATGTTTTAACTAAAAATTTCTTATTATGGTATTACACAGAAGTTAGGGGTTTTTTTCTGCCAGATGCCAAAAGTACTCTATCGTTCATCTTATTAGAAATTCCCAGAATGCAAAGCTTCAAAAAGATCTAACTGGTGGCTTGGATTGCATTGCTAATAGTAATTCAAGAGGAAAGTTATTAACAGTAATGAAAAACCATTTGCTCTATCATATGACAATCACTCAGACTTCGAAGTAAAATGTTTTGCAACAGGTTTTTGATGAACTCACAAAACAGGAACGGCAGTAACAAATAGCAACCAGGACAGGTAATTTTTTGTAATGCACAGTGCAATAAATTTCCCAGTAAGCTACACACCCAAGGGAACAACTCTTCATGGTGCTATATACTTGCTACTGCACAGGATCAGCATGAATTCATTCCCTCTCTGGAATTTTCAGAGAGATTAACACATGGGGAAAAAAATTGTGATTCAACAGCAGAACAACTGACACTGCTGTAAATGCTCTCCGTCTTCTACATTCTCTAACCACTCCCACATGATTCTTCCAGTTCGTTCCCATGTCCACACATTCCTTTCCTCCTGTAGTTCTCCATCAGCTTTCCACTACATTTCCTGTTTTTCTGGAAAGGCAAAAGGATATGCAACGGGTGTTTTGGAATTACACTGGCTGGCCACTATGCTCAGGTTATTTGTCCATGGACAGCCACCACTCGGAGCATTCAAGGGGCTGACTAGGTAGACAATGGTCACACAGGGCGCACTCATGAACTAGGCAAAGCATTGAAACCCAAATGACATTTGAATCCAGTACGGCCTTTATGCTACTGATACGGCTCATGACTTGCAAAAAAACAAGGGGTGAAGAGGGGAGAGGAGGTGACAGATGAGACAAACAGATCACCTCACCACATAAGTGTCCTTTTCTTTACACAGTTGCAGGGACGCAAACCTTCACATGCAAGTCACAGTTTTCCATCCACATTCAGTCTGAGTTTCAAAAATGACTGCCACTGTCTACAGTGGAGCTGAGGGCATTTGGCGCTGCTCACAAACGAAGTATCACAAGTCTTACTGAAGGACATGATAGAAGAGGGGGGAAAACACAACACAGTGAAAGACGTGGGTTTAAGGAGGTTTCAAGATGACCAAAGTACTATGTACTTCTGCGCCAGTTTTACTCATCATCCAGACTCCTTCGCTTCCCAACCAGTCCAGGCCATAAGCACTACAAATGTACATATCATCAAGAGAACTGTCTGGGAATCCAGAGGTCAGTGACAGTCCAATGGAAAAGGACGACCTTTTTTCCACCTTGCAAAAACTAAGCACGAAATTAGGCTCTAAGTATCTAAAACTTTAAAATGAATGTTATTGCATTGTCCTAATTAGTCATGTATGCAAAGAAGCATGATGTTCTCCATGTCATAGCCACACAGCAAAGTGAATGACAACACCTCATACACCCAGCTGAGTATCAGTTTGTCCAAGAATTGTACAATGTTTTTTTCCTGAGGTGGTGCCTGTACAATTAACATGTTCACTTAAGATTAGACAAAACATCGAAATCTGTTTGACCAGTGTGGTATGATCAAATTTCAAACGTCCCCACCTAACATTCTTCTGATACTAGTGATAACATAGGCTGTTAGGCAGATTTTAAAATATACCAGTTGTCAAACAACTAATGACGGAAAGGGGATTAAAAATGTACATGGTTTAACATACTACAACTTAATCGATTGCTAAACTGCAATTCTGCCATGCAATCAAGAAGACTGATAGCCAGTGGAGGTTTCACATTTCCCTAAACAGTAAGTTTGCCGGCAGTTTGGACCACCTACATAGCTTCATTAAGGCTTCCACTTCAATGTGCTTGTTAGCGGTTCCCCCCCGATTCTTCTTTAGAGATGGAATAATGTCTGTTCTTTTGTCTCACATCTTCCATTTCTTATTCTTTTTCTGGGACTATTGCAGCCACAAGTTCCGTGGAATTTCCAAGCAAAAACACAGCTACCAAGATGCTTCCAAAATGGAGCAAAGTGTGCGGGAAGAGTACGTCTCGGCAACCTCAACTATTCTGTGATTCTACGAGACATTTTGTCCAAGTGAGATCAGGCCCAGAAGACTGGGTGAACTCTAGGGAAAAGCAAGCTGTTATCATACAGTTGTTTGATGTAACTGTTTTGTTAAGTATCTCCTTTTCCCAACATTTATACTTGTTAATCAAGCTGGGTGCTTGGTCTTGAAACATACTCTCATGCTTTAGGAAAAACAGCATCTAAAATAAAGTCTCTGATGATGCTTTAACTGGAAAAAGTGATGATTTGAAATAAGAATGAGATGCTTCCTACCCAGGATCAGAAAATGCCAAATTTCCATTTCCAGGCTGCTCTACACCAGTTGATCTAGGACAAGAGACGCTAGCCAATTATTTTTTCTGCTAGCTGAGTCTCTAGCCCCAAATGCTTTATACCACTACATATCATTGCAACCTTTTCTAGTTTATCTTATGCTGTAAAATGCTGCATGCAGATACCATACCATCTGAGACTTTTTCCATAAATCATTAAAATAACATTAAAATAACACTTTCATAACCTCAGGAGGAGGATATTATCTATCAGCATTTACCATTAATAATTAAACCACTGCACTGTCTCTGCTAGGAAAGGAAGTACAATTATACACATTTTTCATATATAAAAATGTCACGAGGAAACAAAAGCTGGATTATTCTGGACTTTGTCTACATCATCTATTTGCCACTATTTTATTAGTACAAATGCATTCAGTAACTTTGCTAGCAAAGGGACAGTCAGACCCACAACCTTCTGAATAAACCAATGTCTAATCCACAAAAGCCGTCTTGAAACTGCAGTAATCAGAGCTTTAACACCAATGCATGACTTTGAGAAGCTGTCCTCCTCTGTATACCAGGCCTTTTCTAATGGCTGCGGATTTAAACTAAGAATGGCCAATGATTGTCTGGTTTAGGTTAGCTGAATTTGTCTAGCGAGCTAACATTCTTTGTGAAAACTGGACATCAACAATCCTAATGTAACATGTTGTTAAATTTTCCAACATAAAACGTACATAGCTACCGTGTGCCTCATGTTGTTCCATAATTCAAAATGTAACTAATGTTTTACTTTTCAGTTATGATTACTTATCCAGTTCTCAGATGGCAAAACAGTAAGATAAGGTTCTATCCTTTCCTCTTTTTTTTTTCTTTTCTATCATTTTAAAATGCAGCTTGTGTCTTGAAAACAACGTTTCAGACCTCCAAATTTTGTAGACAGTTACGTCAGTTTTATCTCCCTGTTTTGGCTCCTCATGTCTTGAAGGCTCCATTCCTGCTGTGTACTGCCCTGGTCCTGGCGTAGGACACATGTACTACCCCTCCATTTCAGCCGCCCTCTGGCAAGCTGCATGTTGAGTACGTGCAGCAACCGGCGAGTTCACTTTTACAACTAGGACCCCACTTTTAGGGTGTTCCTCTGTATTCCTGCAGGTGAAAACAGGAATTTCAAATAATCTTCTGGTTTTTGGGCAACAACAACAAAAACTCCATCCCTATTACTACAAACTAAATGAGCCTGATGATACTGAAATCAAAGGGAAGGCATAAAATAAGCAAGATCACCTTCAGCTCTACAACAAGTTGGAATTTATTGTTAAGGGAAAATTAGATTATTAACATTCCTCTACAATACATTTTTAAGACTAACAAAATTTATTCCACTAAATATTTAGCACTGTAGTGGACTCTGACCTTTGATAATGACTATAATTTCCTGTGAGGCAGAGGCTTGGTCCTATGTGATTAATTACTTCAAAATAGAGACAATTCATAGATTTTCAAACACGTTCCTTTAAGAACTATGATCAAATAGCAATTTAAAATTGGCTCTTACTGCCTATTTTTTTTATACTAACAAGTATCCACTATAAAACTATGACAGTCTATGCAGTACCTTCAAGTCACAACTTATTTAACAAAGTCAAAATTTCTTTTAGATGTAAACAGAGTATTGGAAGCAGCATTGCAAATCACGTTTTCCCCTCTATTTGAGTAGAAGTATTTGAATAAGAACTTTGTAGTGTCGGTCAGTTCAAAACCAGAGAAATGACATGAGGGTATGCCTTGGTGTAATCTACTGACAGAAGCATACACATTAAGTTCCACTTCTTTGAACAACACTAAGAAATTACAATAATTTCTAAAAATTGCAAGCCGGACATCCTGATTCACTCAACAAACTACTGTCTCTCAACCTTTGTTTTTCAATAGAATACACAAATATTCACACCCACAGTCCTTTGTTCTGGGGGAAAAGGGGATACAAGTCTATAAAGTACATTCTTACAATGTCTCTGGGAAAATTGTCGCTAGTAATTTAATGCATGGCTTTTGGAAACTCCAGCCTCAGCCCTCCAGTCCGTGAGAATCTGGCCTGGAAACTGCAGCCAACTATGGTTAGCTGCTTACAAGAGAAAACAGAAAAACATACAGAAAATCTCCCTGCATAGCTTGGGGAATTAGTAAAATTTTACTTATTCCGCTTAACAAGTCTTTGGATGTCATCATTGTATTAATTATCTTTATTGGCAAGCTGTTGCAATGCATTTTCTGTGGTGCCCTCCACCGCACGCCCACATTTCGTATCTGAAATAAAACCATTGTTTTTCTTAAAAAGAGACTAAAAACTGGAAACAGCAAGGTGTTTTCTGCCTCTAATTCAGTTCTATGCCTTAGGCATAGCTTTTTGGACCATGCATGACTAAGAGCAGTGCAAGTGCCATGGCCCTGCAAGCCCTCTGCCTGGCTGCAGGCTGGGCCTCAGCATGGCGCAGCTGAGGGCCACCCTCTGCCCCAAATCTGGAGAGGGGTGAGGGCCAAGCCTCCCAGCCCTGAGCTACAGCTCCCGCTGCATGGCAGCCATGCCTGTGCCGGGCCACCAGCCTGGGCTGTGTGCCACACACCGGACACCTGGCCAGACTCGCCCTCCCTGCTGGCCCCCAGCCACCCCAAGGTGGAGGCCTTGCTTGGCCCTACTCACCACCAGGCCGGGCCCTCACTCCAACCACCCCGCCGGTCCCTGGCTGGACCCCAGCCCTGCCTCTGTGCCGCAGGCTTGCCGAGGGATGGCCAGGGCTCACTCCTGGCGCCAGGCCATCCCTGCCGGCCTCGCCTGGGCGCCATGGCACAGGCCGTGGCACAGGCCCTGCCCGGCCAGCCCAGCCATGGGGCTCCCCGCCCGGATCCCCAGGCAAACCATGCCATCACAGCAGGACGACAACATGAAGACTGACTGTGAATTTTTTCTCACAGACCAACATATCAGAAATTCCAGCATATTTAACATTAGTAAAACATTTTCTCTTAAAAGAATGCCCTCTACAATGAAGGGTTGTTTTGCCCAAACATTGCTGAAATACCAATAGATCATATATGCAGCGCAATACGTGGTAAATTACACTACATTAGTGTGGACAATTTAACATGTCACAAGTACGTTGACAGTTTAAAGCATTTCCAAAAGCTAGAAAATGTTTTATTTTCCCTCTACAAAGGGCATTTTTTCAACCATGCACACAGTTTCACATGAAAGTCTAACTGCCCGATTGCATGACCAATTTTTGCACTTGGTTACTAGTATCTGGTATGATATTTGAATACAAAAATAATTGGTTATGCTTTAGACTGATTACAACATTAGGCAAACAATAGATTTGTCCAGAAAATGATTAACTCACAGATAAGATTTAGAAGCCTTATCATTAGACACTTGCTAATTCACTGTCTATCCTCTGAATAGATATGCACACCTTTTAGAGATATTCTGTAAAAAAATAAAAAGAAAAAAGAATGATCTAAAGAAAACTATTCAGATGGAGATTTGGTGACTCATGACTATTGCTGCTTTAACAGAGGTTAAAATTTATGTCTGTGTAACACTGTACATAAGATGCATTATTATGAATGCCTGCCTTTCTGAAAGCAGTCTATGCACAGCACACTGTCTGGTACAATGAACAAAGAACCAGCTCTCCGTGGTTGTTTTTGAACCATTAGATATGCAGTTACAAGTGGAGTTTGTAAGATTATGTTAATTAGATCCAGTATTTTAATAGGCAGCCACATTTTCTTTTATTTTGCCTTCATTTCTGAGACTACTGCCATTTACTGTAGGATGTGCTCTGCAGCCTTACCAGTGTTAACAATGGCTCTGTGTATCTGGAACAGTGAATATATTCACAAAAAGATAACACAGGCAGATTTAATTTAAGAATTTATTTGAGCAAATAAATCTCTTACAGTTGCTTAGAAATGGTCAGAAGTGACCCTTTGTTCCAAGTTTTTTCCACTTATTAATAGAAAACAGACTTCCACTATATTCTCTATTTTGTCTTTATACAAAATCCTCTGGAATCAAAAGCTTGAGTTCAAACAAAGCTAAATGTGTTTTTATACAAAAGAAGGGGACTGTGACTACTGATGTTTTCTGTTTCTATAGACCCCTAAAGGCACAAAGTGTTATGCCAAGTTGGTCTGCATCCATTGAGCCAGGTTCTATTCCAAGGTTATAAGACTATTAATAATTAAGTAATCCAGCATTAGTTAAAGGTTTTCATTCCTAAAAGGAATTTGTCAGTGTTTCCAACATATCCAATTAATGAGATATTGTTACACTGACGCAGAAAAAAGTGTCTTCATACATCTCATTATCAGGCACTACAATAAAAAAAATACTATTTCAATGGTGACCTGAAAATTGTTTGAATTATTTGGAATGCAAGAGGATTAAGTCTGAAAAACTTCACATTAGCTAGAGATCTGAAAAAACTGATATATGGTGACTCTTTAACCTGTACAAAGGCTAACTTGCAATGATATTTTGCAGACATGAATACCCGATCCTCTATACAGAGCACTGTGCATTATGAGAAAAGTCTTTCTATGAAACAACCTGTTCTTGCAGAAGCAGGTGTCCAGTTCCTTTCTAAAGCACACGGAGCCGGCTCAGATTCCCCCTTCCCCACCAATAGCAAAATACATGATGTGCTCAATGTAAAAGACTCGGTTTATTATAACTGGTTTGCAGATTTACCAGTCTGCGATGCAATTAGGAACACGTTTTCTATTGCTATTGATATATCAATTTAGAACCAAAACAGCTGAAGAGTATAAACCTGGATGTAAATTCACAGACACAACAGCATAAATAACAGTCCTGAATGCTCAGTCTGGACTGAAATGATTATAGGAGTATACTCCATATATAAGAATCATTAGATGCGGATCAGCCATAAGGTATGTGGAATTAGTGAAGAGGTAATTACAAAAGATAAAACCTGTAGGAACATTTCTACAATGCCTTCTACAGTCTAAACATGCTGTTCAAAATAAAGGCTACTTAGAAAGGCCAACCCAGCCCAACATTTGCTTCCATTATAGAAACGCAAGTAGTAGCATCTTAAAAAGAAAATGTTCAGGGTCCAGAAGCTGGACAGTTTGTCAAATGTAGATGCCATTTCAGATCCTCACTGTTATCTAAGAGGGAAGAGGTACCCTTACAGGCTTTGTAGCAACTCCAGGCTACTACTCACACTTTACACACAAATGACATGAAAAGTGTATTCCAGCTTCTGGGGCAGGGTGGGGGGAAACAAAGCCCACTGTGGAACCAAATATTTCACGTGAATGTTTAAAACATGAATATTTAACAGGCTGAAAAGTAACTTGTGTAGAAGAAACACCTCAAAGACAAATCAAAACCAGACCAAAGTAGAAGGTAAAATATGATTTGGGGAGATTCTCAGAATACATATTAATCTTAGCAACACCAAGACAATTTTTAAAAGAGCTGCAAAAACATGAGAGAAGATGGAAGCCATAAAAATAAGGATTTGTTTTACTCTGCTGAAAGATCAGAAAACTCCTGCCCAGCCTCAGAAGTAAAACATGGAGTTTAATCTCCAACGTATTCCCACAAATTGATATCTTAAATTGATAAATATTAATAATTGCGTAGATCATAACTGGAAACTAGAGTGCCTGCTCTTATAAAAGACTATTGGGACAAAGTTGTAATAACCTGTGAAAACTGTGAAATCATAGGAATCAGAAGCAAAATAAATCCTGAAATGTGAACATTTAGTATTATATTTTTGTTGCTGAATCCACTGCAATGCTTTTTTCTATTAGGGGTATCTGGCTCTGAAAAGTATAGTCAAGAACAATTATAATAATAAGCAATAAGTTATTATTGTTGTTATATGTCCCAATAAAAACTGTATTTAAAATGGCACACGTTAACACCCAGGTTACTTCCACTTTTCTCTGGCACGTATGAAGTCAGTTATTAGTACGCAGACAGCAAAAAGATGTGCTGAAGGACAGTCTGCCTCTGATTCTTGCCAAATGCTGCAAAGCACGTGAGACTAAGATTTGGCCATGAAGGTGCTGCTAACATGCTTTGCTAGGCTGAACTTTATAGCAGTAAGACAGGTGCCAGTGGCCAGTAACTCTGCTACTGGTGCCATGAAGAACCCTACTCTGTCCTTCCCAATGGTACACCGACAGAACACGCCTGGGACACGTTTACTTGCAGACAGGGCAGGTCCCAGAACTCTTTTCACGCCCTTTAGATACCATGCTTAAATTAGAATTGAGTTTACAGAATGCATTACCCTAGTACGTTAATCTAATCTCTTGAGACCTTGAGGCAATTGCACACCAACATAAATTTCATGGTCTGCAGTCTGAGTTTGGCTTCTACAGTGAACCACCGCACCGCAGCATTCATTCTCATGAACATCTGGTTGGTACGAATGAAAGGTATTGCAAAACTAAACTGTCAGTGGGTGAAGGGAAGATTTCATAGTGCGTGCTTATACCCTACTTTTTCCTTAGCGTTCTGTTAATCCACTAATCTCTTTAAAAAAGGAAAGTGAGGAAGAAGACACTACATCTGCACTATACTACACATAAATGTGAAATATATGACTTTATTATTAGCACTCACTAAATATTCCAGATCTCTGGAGAAGCTAAAAAATACTATTAACTAGCAATTTTGCAATTATTGTATTTTACCTACAATTTGTTTCCATGTGTGTCTGTGAGCAAACACACACATAGATTTAAAATCGTAATTGGAAGGATTTTCTTCACTGTGATGCTGAAATGCAAGATTTTAACACTCCAGGTGACATGTGTCCATGTGTTATTGCATGATAACGCTTGCATCACCTACACTTAGCTAGCAGACTACACGCTTCATTTCTAGTTCAGCAGAAATGCCTGTTCTGTTAAAACAGTAATCCCTCAGGAACAGGCAGATCTTCATGGAATTCCCCTGGCTCAAGTACAAGCAGAGTATGTGCAAATATTCATAAATTATATTCCAATCATCTGTGTCCTCCAACGTTCCAGGCCCTGTAATCCTTTTCCTTCTGTACCACATGTCCTTCAATCCTCGTTTTCCTAGTTCACATGCCCTTAAATAATCCTCCATCCTGAATCCCAAATTATTCTCACTTCTCTTCCTAACCACCTTTTTATTGTCATTCCACTGAGCCATATATATATACAACAGGGCAGCGGCTGGGTGACAGGTTTTCATTCTGCTCAACCTTAGACATAAAAATGTTTTATACATCTGGTATTCACAGACCTCACGTTAAGGAGGCTGTAATTCAGTCTCAGTTACGGTGGTGTTCTCAAACCATTCATATCACACTCTGTCGCTTTAGGATGCCACTTGACTGAATTACTGTTTGAATTTCTTTCGTTGTCATTAAGGGTGAGTTCCCTAAGAAAGTGCAAAGACTTCCACAAGCATTCAGCAGCACACCTCAGTGAAATAAAGGTGGAAATTATCAACACAACTTAATCAGTTTTGTTTACATTTCTATCAAAAGGTTGAAGAGAACATTTTCAATAATCTTCTGAACCTCTACTTTTTTCCTCCCTCTGTTGTGATAAATGTGTACGACGTTTTAAGAATCTTGGTGTTGGGCAAGATTGTGTTATAAGGAGAGGGAATTCTAAAAGACCAGCACAGAGACATAATTCTGTTTTAGAAACAAGACTTCTAAAGATACAATGGAGAGATAAAGCAAAACCTTCACTAAAGCTGAGCGGCACCTGAAAGAACAGCACCAAATTCTCCGCACGCATACGCCCACCATGCCTGCTGCTGGAATCCACGGGAAAGGCGTCCTTCTCGCCGGGGGAGAGGAGGGCAGATTCTCGCTTCTGAAAGGTGGGGGATGATGACAACAGAAGCAAAGACCGGTCTAGGCCTTTAAAGAGATTTCAAGATGTAATTAACTTTCAGTTAGATTAAACTCTGTTGGTTTTGCAGGAAATCAGTTTTCTGTGGGTAGAATAAATCTAAGGACCCCTAATATTTAATTTTGACAGAAATTAAACATCTCTTGCAAAAAAGGTAAATGCCATGCTGACGGCGCTGTAGCGTAAATATTGTTTGTCTGAAATCTGAAAACATGATCTTTTGGTGTGTACTACACTCTGAGGCTACTGAAAAAACAAATTGCCTCAGAGCAACTCCAGAATCAGTATCCCAATAAAAATGCCATTATGTATGCTTCTGAAATCCTTTTTGTGTTCCAACCTTTTGCCACACATTCTATCAACTGTTTATTACCATTATTAGGCATGTTAACATTTTTGTTTCAACTATCAGACGGCCAAATTTTGAGATTATATCAAAAGTCTGAGAGGACATTCATACTATGGGATTTGATTCCATTTCTATTTTTACAGTAGTATGGGCCATTCTCCGGTCTAAATAAAATGGTATAAATCCAGAATAACTCACTAACTTCACTTGACTTGCTACAGTTTTTAATCTATTTAGCCAAGATCAGATTTGTGCCCTGACTTGCTTAATTTGTTCCATGCAGCGCTCTCAGGCTTCATTAGGTTTGTGTGATATCACACCAACAGACTGGAAATTCTTTTCTCAAGAGAAATACTAATCACAGAGTTGCTCAGTTTTTGTGTTTAGAAAGTGCATTGCCTAAAATGGAGGTGGGCTTACTGCCACTTTGTGTGATTAACACCAGACTATTTTTATTGGTATTATACAGACTGTTTACCAGCTCAAAGAAGGGTACAAAGCAAAAAATAAATGTTACAGAAACACAGTAACACATTTTAAAAACTAATGTAAAATCACTGACAGTTGTAACTAGTGCTTCTGTAAAACGAGAATGTTACAACAGCTATCACCCCCTTTGGACAATATTTCTGTTGTCTACTAAGCTACTACACATTATTATAGAAAGGTCTCAAAATTGAAATTAAGTTGGAGGTCCTAATGGATGTGGCATTGCATGCTCTAGTGGCAGAGACGGTAGGGTTGGTGTTTTGTTTTTGTTGGGGGTGGGTGTGTGGGGAGGTGTTTATATATATGGTTGGACTCGATGGTCCTTTCCAACCATGAAGATTTGAAGATTCTATGATTCTATAAACCTGGAATTAAAACAGTTCTTGTCTCTAAGAACCTGGTATAATATTTTGAAATGCTGTGTTTGATTTCCACTAAGGCCTTTTTTTTTTTTTTCTTTTTTTTTTTTTTTTTTTGATATGCGACATTGCAGAACTGGTTCCAGCTAAGCCCTTTTGAGTTACAGAAGATTGAAGAGAATGTCTATACTCCCTCAAGCCACTAACACTATATGCTGCTTTGAAAACAGCAAAGAAAGCCCTTGGTATTCCAAAGAGATGATAAGCCATTTTGTATTATTAACAAGTACAATCTTGTTAATAATAAACAAACACAAAAGTTATAATGCTGCTTGTATTGATTAAAATACCATTTATTGGTGCTAACACTAGAAGGAAGAAGAGGACAGTATGATAATCTGACGTTCCTTCAGATGCTGGGAACCCCAAGTTGCACAGTGTTGCACACCGACCTCAAATCACAGCATGGCATGCTGTCATCTGTGGAGAAGTTCGTCAGCATTTTGGTCTGTAGAGGTCTTAAAGGATTTTCTTGGAAGAAAACAACTCTATTAAATATTTCTACTGTCAAAGAAAGGATGCTGACATGAGAACATGCTTCTTCACTTTAAGGTAAAGCCAAGGCCATGCCGGTGGTGTCAAGGTGGCCACTGCTGGTGTCTAGAGGCTCCTCCTTTACGCTGGCCAGGTTCTCCTGCAGCCAGAGGACACACCACAGCCCTGAAGACTGAGCCGTCCATGCGGCACGGCACAGTGCCTTTCCAGGTTAACTGTTATGTGGATTACTAACACCGTGGTGTGCAAGGGTCTTCCAGAAAGGATCGCTACAGCTGCAAAGACTAAATAATGTAAACAGATACATTTTTATACTCAGATATTTACATAACTCCTGTAGTTTCACAGCCAGCACTTTTTAAAAGAAAAGTCATGCAGTGACGTTAAGGATTAAAAACTTGTGGTCATCCACATAATGGAGCAAGGGGAACAGCAGTAACAAAAACCCTCTTCCACTGAGGCACTGTGTTGCAGCCACAACTCTGCGGCGTCAAGCTTTGGCCTCACTGAAGCATCCGCTCACCAGCTGGAATAGCATAGCTCTAAACTTTCAACAATGAATACTCACATACATCACCAGAGCATTTGGACTTTAAAGGTATAGATATTAGTCTTCCCATGACTATGGATATATTTACTAACACATTTTATTAATGTGAACACTGTTTATGCATGCATTTATCAAGTATTCTACAGTAACATTTGCAAATCTTTTATCACTTGCTCAGTTAAAAGGACAGATTTCTCTCTCTGTTCCACAGGAAAGGGCCTGTGTTTGTCTTTCCCGTAAGCTGAGTGAGACTTGAACTAGACTGAAATAACGCTTCAGAAACTTCATCTCTCTCTACTTCATCTAAATTCTATCTTCTGGGTTTTTTTTTTTTAAAAAAGACAGATGGAGTTCTTAAAGAGCAACTCAAATGTGTTGCAATCACTACACACAGCAGCAATTCCAAGAAAACCTACAAACATTTGCACTGAAAATAGCAAAAGTGTTGCGTTTATCTGATGTTTTAAGCAGCAAACCTTATGCTACAGAAAAAGATGCCAAAGAGCAGAATCTAAAGCTTTCTGACTGGTCTTTTACTATTTTCTGAAAGGTTTTCTCCACTGTAGTAATCCACTATAGGCTGGCCTGAGGTGAAGGGGCAGGTCTATAAACTCAATTAGGGGCCTAAAAAAAGAAACTATGAAAACTTGAGGGATCCTGTTACGAGCAGACCACTGCAGGGACAGGAATGTAAAAGTTGGGAGATCATAGTCAGTAAGCCAAGGGGAAAACTGGACCGGTAGACAGGTACATTTTCTTGCTGGGAAGGTTTGGTTTCCAACCTGTGAGAGCACTGACTTTATATTGAACAGCTGTCATCTAAAAAAAAAAATAAATATATATATATATACATATAAATAAAAATAACGCTACCGCAGAGACTTGAACCGAGGTCTCTCCTCACTCCAGGAGCTTTCCTACTTGGGTCTTTTTCATGCTCCTGTGAGTTTTTGTTGCTGTGAATCCTGCTTTGCATCCTGCTCCATGCCCTGCCTCCAGAACAGAGGAACAGTTACTATCCAGCCTAGCCTGCAATCTAATAATTTGGGCTCTTGTCTAGACTATGCTGATTGCACCCTGACCCAAGGGGGGGGCACTTTGTTCAGGACTTCCCTTGGTCTTCCAGCCAGAACATCCCCCCGTGGGAACCTCCCTGTTCACGTTTTACAGCAGTAACCTCTTCTGAGATCTGTGCAAAACAGCTCCACGTAATGTGAGCTCACGATCAAGTCTCCTAAATTCTGAATCCCGACAGCGCTGTAGACATATCCTAGCCCTACCACTCCCTGTCAGCCAGCTATAAAGTACCCCACGCTCAGCCAAGTTGTTTTCTTTTGTTTTCCCTTCTCAGGGAAGTTTCTTGCTTCCCATTGTTTTACACGCCTCCGATTACATTTCCCTACAGGAATATTTACTTACACATTGTGATAACAGCAAGACAGTCAGTCTCTAAATTAGACTTAATATTCAATTTACCTAGTTTTATTAGCAAGTGAGACACAGGTAAATAATTTTTACCATCATAAAACAGCAATTAATTGAGCACGTGTATGCTCCTTGTTCATGACTGTTGAAAGTTATGCTAACATCAGTCTTTCATCACTAGGGGTGCTCATAGAAAGCAGCTCCCATAAGCTGTCAGACGCTGAATAGCAACGGGCAGAAAGAACACAAGAGGACTCTGAAGGTCAGACTGATCCTCTCTTCTCCAGGGCACCAACTTAACAATTAACAATTGTTACAAACATTCGCAGCTTGTCTGTCTGGGTCTAGATAGCTTCTTTGAAGCGTCACCAAACTCCCAAGACAACAGACACTTTTATCAGTCTGACCTCATGATTAGAAGTGACAGTAGAAGGCATCTACCCTACGATGTTCTTCCTTCTTTCAGAGGACAGACTACTTGTGGCTGCAGGACGCTAATTACACCTGCACTCAAGGCATATATCTGTGGCAATGAGGGGTGATGGGACAGTCACCTTTAGGGTGTCTTCACCACTTGAAGACAAAAGGTATAAATCAGAAAACAATGGAAATCCAAATAAATGCAGAGGGTTCTTGCTTTGAGTTATTTTTTTTTACCTCCCACTATATCCAGGGTAGCTCTTGTTAGATCTTTGTTCTTTATCTTAATGCTGGAGAAGATGATCACTGACTGCTTCCAGAACACCTTTCCGCTCTTGAATAAAAAGCCCGTGTTTCAAATGTCCAGAAGATGAAGGGAGATTCATGAAGAGAATCCCTTTGTGGATTACAGGTAACAGAGAGGGAACTTTGCATCCCCCGTTCCCTGTAGGTAAAAGGCATTCCAAAGCACACAGACACCAGATCAGCAGGAGGGTTTATCTGTTCAAAAGCCCGTCCACTGACGAGGAACGCATGCAGCCAAGACACCACAATGGCTCAGAAATACCCTTGGCTATCATGACCTGCATAACATCTGAGTAAAACTTCTTTATCCAGAGGATCACCTTTACAGAATAAAATAGCTGACAGAAACTGAAGAGAGAAGGTTTTGAGCTATGTATCTCACAAGACACATTGAGTACAAAGAAAATTTATTTTTAAGGAATTTGACAAGTGCAGACAACAGGAAAACAAGGTGAAGAAATTTCCATGGTCTAAAACGTAATGATTTCTTCTATCAGAGACAGATATATCCTTTGGAAAGTTAACTGGGCTCAATGATAACTTTCAATAAAAATTATCTAATCGTTCCTAGACTTATTGAGTCTGGTTCACTAGAATTCTGTTTTTACTGAAAGTAAAAGTTAAACTAACAGTTATGTAGTGATACCATTAAATTTAGCCCTCTCACTCTAACAAATACTCTCTTGGTCAGGCGAGGAGCTGAAGGAAGGAATTCTCTGACTATATAGCTATCCATGTTTTGAGAATTAACTAAAGGAAGTTCTCTGAGTAATTTATTAATTAACATAGGAAAGAAAAACTAAAGAATGTTTAAAATCTTAGTGTTATATTAAAAAATTATTTACGATATAAAAAATTCTTCATCCATCAATCCTAAAGTATCCAATGAAGTAAAATTTCTATATACTGGCACAGGCATCCACAGACTTTTTTTTTTTTTCTTTTTTAAGACTTTAAAGATTACACTTCTACTTAAAAATCATTGTGCTATCTGCTGCTACTTCAACACGAGCAAGATCTTTAACTGAGAAGGAACAGAAGAACAATACCTAGCTCTCATACAATGCCTTCATATACAAAATGTTATAGTTTTCTGTAATTTATAATCGGTGAAAGGACTAAAGAGTAACTTGCCCAAGGTCATCCAGAAGACTAGTGGCAATAGCAAGGTTAGAACAAAGATTCGGCAAGTCACAGTCCAGCTTTCTATCAGGCTACACAGCTGCGGAGAAACCAGAGCTCTGAGCAGACGCCAGAGCGTGTCCAGTCTGGTTCAATACATACTGTTTCCTAACACCACTCCACCCTGTATGGGATGACTGCAATTGTCACAGCATTGTTACTCAGCCATCAGTACAAGAGGACCAAATGTCAGATTAAACACAAGGTACTTCATTAGGTAGCGAGGTAGTTGATGAGACAAGTCCACCACTACTCCCACATGCTTTCTACACTGGCTTTTAGAAAACCACGTTAATCCTACTCGCAGCCATCGCAAGTTTAACAGGCTGACAGTCTGTGACGCGGCGTTAAACATACATTCACCCTTCTGTGCTCCATACTAGTGTAGTTGTATTTATACAGACCATGGCCACACAGCAGCTTCCATCACGGGATATTAAAATGCTCCCAAACTTTCACAAGAGGAACAAGAGCTACAGCTTTTTGTTTAAAAACACTGAGTTGTAAACACCTGTAAACCAGAAATTTGAAGCTATTTAACCTAATTCTACAGCAGCCCGAGGCAATTCATGTCAGAGTTGCCAGCATCCTTCCATATTTGCGGCTGGACAGCAAGCCAGCTCGGCAGCCAAGCTGGCCAAAGACAACACTCTTTATTTTGTCCTCGGGAGAGTTAGTTTTCATCAGTCTGAGCACAAGTCCCCACAGAAAAGAGAGGAACGGCGTACACACAATGAGACTGCAGAAGGCCTGGCCTTGACTTTGGATACTGTGATACTGCATCCAAAGGGAAGCGTTACCCCATCAGGTATGTCACAATCATAGAATCACTCAGATTGGAAAAGACCTTTAAGATCATCGAGTCCAACCAAACTAGCCATTTCACCCAGACTTTCTGCCAGATCACTGTATGAAAGCGTAACGATCAAGAAAAACACAATTCCCACTGTTACTTTAAAAGAAAGTTAAGTTGCATAAATAAAACATCATATCACAGCTATTTCAGAGAAAAAGGTTACTGTTTTAATATACAGTTCAGGTCAATGCCAAATAGTACATATACTGTTTTACAACATTACAGAACAAAACTGGTAAGAACCTTTACAAATTTATAGAATTACAGATGCAAGAAAGTTACTGTTATTTTTGAATGCAGCTATGAAGGTTAACTAGGTTTTAAAGCTTTAGGATATTTTTTAATAGCAGACAAACGGAGGAAGATGCTTATCGTTTATAGTCACCATAGATTTACATCAGGTTAATGGTAGCCTTTAATAATGCGTATTTTGAATTTACTTGCAAGAAAACCTGATGTCTATAACTCAAGTAAGAGTTATATGTAACTCACAGCAAATAAAATTGGTTTAAAGTCAGTCATTGAAAATAGGGGATTTTCTTCCCTTGTGGAATGTCACGAGTCCATTAGTGTCAGAGTTTGATACTCTCTGACCAGGTTACTTTAGATATTCCACACTAAGAGGGTTTAATGTTTAGTATCAAGTTTACTTATTTGATGATATTTGGCATTCCATGGGTTTAGCAGAGCGATGCCACCACGTACAGAAATCACAACGCAAGCACAATATAGCAATTGCAATGTACAGTTGGATCACAACGCAAATATGATTCCCAGCGCCTGTCGCTATGTGCTCCATCATCACAACGCTGGGAAGAAATGCACGAGTCAAAGCTAGCTCAAGCCCATGGCCCTCTTTGAAGGTCCTTTTGTTGGTCGTTTTCTTTTTAGACTTCATGATGGGCTGCACCACGTATGTACTTGCCCTGCCCCATGCTGGTCTGGTTGGCTCAGGAAGACATGACTGTTTGTCTCAGGAAAGGCAGTTCACACAACTATGTTACCCACTGTATATCTAAAACAAAGGTTACCATGTAGTTCTTTCTGCGTTGAGCTGAAAGCGTTCAGCTTTCTTTACAGTAACTGCTGGTCTTTCCCTTCATTATTCCCAGAGCTCATGGTTATTGCCCATCTCCCCTGAGCCTTCCCCCATTGTGGGGGTGTGCTGATCCGTCACATGGGATTCTACGTGGTCTGAATCAGAACAGCATCATCCACACAGGAGATCAAAATTTGATCAAGAAAGAAACATTCATCTGTTTTTAGGACACTGGAAGGTTCACCAGCCTCTTCAACATCTAGAGTGTTTTCCATTAATAAATGACAACAGTCACAAATTTTCACCTCTGAAATATTTGATTTCGCAAGCACTAATCAGTCTTTCACTTTAGTCTTTGTGTGAATGTGTTTCTCTTGAACAATGAACATTTCAGGTCCCATTTACAGATGATCAGACTCAATCAGTTAATATATAACCTGTATCTTAACAGTGAGAACACAACACCCCCACACCACTTCCCGGGAACTGATCCCTGGATGACCAACAGCAGCAATTTGGCTCAAGCCACAGCTTTCCAAGTCAGACAAACAACAGGCTTTTCCTCGGAAGATGGGGAACTGTGAGGAAGGAGAAACGATGTCCGCACCACATGGCTTAAGTCCAGCACCTCCAGGTTGGTAGCAACTGCCAAGTGAACACACAGTAGGCGTGACATTTCCTCCAAACACAGATTTACAACACATGCACCAAACGGAAGGGGTGGGACACACGAAGTAAGGCTGTGCCTCCAAGAGGGTCAGCCTCCTACACCCCCCCACAGCACAGCACATACATGATTGTTCTAACAGCTGCCAGCGCTGCTGGGATGGCTGAACGAATGCCTGCAGCACAGCTGAGCATGGAGGGCAGAAGTATCCAACTACGTGGGATCCAGAAATTTTGCACAGTATCTATAGCCCTCAAAGTTCCTGAGCAGAACTTCTGAGTGCAAGAAGAGGCTAAGTCTGAGGAAACTAGATCTGTAGCAGCTTCAGGAAATGTGTAATTCATGCTACCAGTGGTAAACTGTTATATTGTGAAACAATTACAAGTGTTGCCCCATTCCATTTCCCCAGTCTCCTAAACAAGCTCAATATTATTGCTGAAAAAGAGTCTCTGGTCCATGCAATAGCGATGCGTCTCTTTTTGTGAGTGCTGTTCCCAGGATGGAAAGGGGTTTTTTTTGTTTGTTTGGGGTTTTTTGTTTGCTTTTAAAATCATATTGCTCTTAAACAGGACTGATCAAATGCTTTAGAATTCTTATGTTCTCCGCTTTCCAGGCAGCAATGGCAATATTTGTCCTCTGGCTTAAAAGATACAATACCAGATCTCCATCTAAATTGAAATTAATGGAGCTTGATTAACTGGAACAAAAATTATTCTGGAGGGGGGAAAAAAAAGAAAAAAAAAAGGGGGTGAACTTCAAAGCAAGTGGAAATGGAAACGCCTAATCAGGTAGGCAAGGGAGGCAGGAATGAGATGATGCAGTAGGACACGTGGCAAACAAACTGTGACGTAAGTGTAGGAGAGTTTACAAGACCCATCAGGAGCCCGAGAACAACAGCAGATTTATCCATATGTCCTTCACTAAAGACAAGTCTACGACAAGTTATATTTAGTAGGCAGCCTAAGGGCATTAAGTTAAAATTGGACTTCAGTTATCCTGACAGCTGAGAAATGGAATAAACAATTCCAAAAACCCGTTTCTGAATTAAAATTTTGAATCTAAAGCATAGCAATTTTGTGATTAAGAATGATATGAATTGAAAGGAAAGAAGGTCAAATCCAAGCATGTTTTCAAGACACAATTCCTTGCAAGCCATAATGTGACTTGATCTTAACCATCGGCAATAATTTCTTCTAAGGCATCTAAGCATTTTCCAACTGAACATTATATTCCCATCAACTGAATCCAAATAAGTCAAACTATAACCCTAGTAAACTGCGTATAAATGAGATAGTTATAATATGTTACTACTTTGTTTTGACTTCTGGATAATACACTAATGAAATGATTCCTGAATGCTTACAAAGAAACACAGTAAGCCCCATATGATTTCTCGACAGAACCATATAGACAATGAGCATGTACTGGCACAATGCAGTTTAAGAAGATAATAAATGTATATCCTGAATGATTTAGGAGAGGCAATAATGAACTTGCTTGAAGAAAAAACAAAAAATATTACCTGAACCACAACCATGTGTTTTCCTATTATTGACAGGCAAAATGAAGGATTACAAATAGTTTTTCTCTTAGACCACCTTCTGCGCGAGATCTCAATCACTAAACCTAATCAAAGCTTCTATAAAACTTGAGAAGACTAGTATAGTTTAAACATGACAGGTTGGGAATACTAGGACACAAAACCGACTTTTCTAAGATCACATGCCAGAAGGCTGTTACAAGTTACTATTCTGTTCTAAGGATGGAAGTCAGTGCTTTTCAGTCCCCAGCTTTTTCAGACGTACCAATAACTATCCTCAGCCTCTCTTCCCACTTCACTATATACTTGGAAAAAAAAAGTAAAAAACCTGTTAGAGTTGTGAATTACTGCACTCAGAAATCTGGAAATACTGAAGTCACTTCGCCTGTGACCTCTATAGTCTTGCGACACATTTTTAGCTACATGTTCACCGATCGTTTTATGTCAAGACACAGTCCCTGTCTCCCTCAGTACAATTTTGATACCTACCCCGGTAAGCCCTGCCTTAGTTGTTATCCAGCTTGTGCTGGAACACTGAAACAATTACGTGTTTTCACTATATGCATTAAAGCCATCATTCAGTCTTAAAGAAAAAAAAAAAAGAAAACCCAAAGCACCCAAACATGGCATTTTCTTTACCTCCGTGCTTGGATTTTCCCCTCCTCTTCAAAAACTTCCCACTCACTAAAGAATTTGAGCAAAAATCTGTCACACAGTCCACATTCCATCCCACTCGTGTTCCCAGTGCTAGAAGTGTTTCGGTGGTTTTGCAAGTGCACCACCAGAAATGTGTACATCAAGCCAAATGCAGTTCTGATCATTAGGTATTAAAACCTGTTATTTCTGGGATACTCCAATATTTTGTCAGAGTTGTATCCATACAATTACATTCACAATTGCTTTGAGCGTATTACTTGTTCAAGAAAAGTGACCAGAAAATGGTCCTGAAGCGTGAGCTTTTCATATATTCTAGAAGTTTCCTGTCTTGAGTATCACACAAGTCATTAAAAGCTAACTGACGAAAACAAGAGGTTTCCTTTATCCGTTAAATATTTCCTGATCTTTTTCTAATGCGGTAGTCCATGACAATATTCATCATACTCAGTGCTTTCAGAGGAAGATTCTTCTCATAGCCAAAATGTTTATTTTATTACAGATCCAGCATTATAACTCACCAGAAGATTTGGAAAAGATTTGCAAATAACTTTGAGCTGTATAGAAAGTCCACTGCCATGTGCTTTCTACCTAGTTCTATGAAAGCCGCAAAACAAATGAACAGAATCACCTCCAACAACTTGCTGATAAATGTTTTTCACTACTGAGGTTTTACCAAAAGAAAATGGCAGTTTTTCCTACAGGGAGAAATCACGCATTATGAAGAACTCACAGCTGGAAATCAAGTACAAAGTCATCCTGACAGAAATCTTGTATTCTATCTATGATTATATTTTGGCCACAAGCAATTACTTTAAGTAAAAAATTAAAAAAATGTTGATAGTGACATACAACACAAACATAACACAGAAGAAACCTCAAATCCCTTGCCTTTCACTCACTTTTGTTTTGCTGCAGGTCAGATCTGCAGTGTTGAAACCAGCACAGTGAGGGTGGGGAGGAAAATCCACAAAATTCCTCTAAATCAGAAGAAAACAATGAAGGAGCAGACAATAAACTAAAACTGTACTTTCAAGAAAAACGGTTATTTTTTAACAAAAAGACAGATAGAGCTTAGAGAGACAAACAGACAATGATGACAGACACAGCAGACGCTCCACACACAAGGTGCACAGGTGATGCAAATGCAGATGCCTGCAGTGACAACATAGTACAAGAACTTCTCATCTATGCTCATAATGTCAGTAAGTTTTCTTTTTCCTTGCAGGAACGCAACCTCGCAATTCCTTGGAAGCGTCTACACTTGTAACACCAGCAGCGTTTGGCTGGGAGATTGTCTCACATGGACAAGAAGCGGCTGCAGCCAACAACGTCACTTGCTGCTGCTTTTGTAACGCACTTGCGGCAGCAGAGAAAGAGCGTAACGTGGAGTTGTCGTTAAATGTTAAGTGTAGCACGCAGAAGTATAAGTACATAACTTAATCTTCTAATCAAATATTTTGTTTTCATCCATCTTTGAAAAAGGAAAGGTGAGGACAGAGGTGAAAAGCAAACCAATCCCGATCGCAAGAAGAAATCACGTACAACACCGTACGCTGCAGTGGCAGCAAGGGGAAGCAGGGACACACACGGCTTTGCCCTTTATTGCACTAACCACGACCGATATCTAAGTTAAACTGCACTAACATCAGGAAGACATGTTTTAAGATACTGCCCAGCTATCCCAAGGGTCTGCAAGTGCTCATCAGACCTGTACGAGAGGACGAGCAGCCAGGGCAGGGCAGGGCCAACATGCTTGAAATGGCCAGAAAAGAAGAGCCAGGCAGAACAGAGTCCTGCCCTGTCCTCCAGCGCTCCCACACTAACCACAGAAACCAGTTCCTCTTTCAGGTTCACCTTTTATGCAGGCCAGAAGCAAGCTATTAGCCATAAACAAGAGACGCATTTCCAGGTGACTATGCATCGTCACTCATAGCTTATGGCACAGAATTCATGGGGGGCTGTTTATTTGTTTACTATCCCCAGTTACAGATTCACTTGGTTTGGGGTTGCTTTTGTTTTGTTAAGGAACATTCATTGATTTCTCTTCCTGTTTTGTTTTTCAGTATCCCAAACCACTCATTCACTACCTACAGATTTTTTTATTCCCTTGGTTGAAAGGGAAACCTTTCCTTACAAAGGGATCAGCAGAAAAGGCCAGCAGTTTCCCGTAGCTGAGCTATTTTTATTATTTTCTCTACAATTGCAAAATAAGCCTTACGACAGCTGCCAAGACAGAGGTTCTCCTTTGGGACAGAGTCCCAAAGCAGTGGCTGCCCCCACGCTGGTGGCAAGAGACTGGGCTGGCGTCACACTCGCCTTGTGACAACACTCAGTCATTTGTGGAGAGCCCATGAGCGCGAGTGAGCAGCATCAACTACCTAAACAGAAATATAGTGTACGCGCATCTTATGGTACTTGCTTTCCAAATGAAACTAAGTATTCAAGGCCATAATAATTCTGTTATTGATGTTCTGTCCAGGTGGAATTGGGACCTGGACAGATGCTAGAAAAACGCTAACAGAAAATGGATATGTATGTACCTATTATATACATATTTTCATATATATATATATGTACATACACATATCTAAGCACTTTATTATCTCACAAATCCCACTCAATCCTTTAAATTACTCATGGGGGTAAATATTACAGGAGTTCAAGAGTATTGGTCACAGGGACATAGCACTTATTATGATTTTCCTGTTTATAGCAGTTGTCTAGATGCTAGCACAGACCTTGCATTGTACCGAAACCAACAAAAAGGAGTATTCACAGATACAGCTCATTGCCTGTTGTCAGATAGAGCAAAGCAGCAACGTAGGAACTATTTATCATTCTGCTGGGGGGGGGGGGGGAATCTAAAAATAAATACTGTATTTTGCTACACTGTTAGTCAGCTGTTTTTTTAGCAACCTGATCACGTCCAAGAAATTCTCTTGTAGAAACGCATGTGATGAAAAAAGACAATTAATTTTACTGTACGATCCAGTATAAATAATCTTAAATAATAAGTACCAGAGCTATTATTCAGCATATTCATTTATTTCACTGATCATGAAGGACACTAATTCAGCTACCAGATTTCATGGCACATCAGCTTGTGCAAGTCTAGATGCTCTGCGTGCAACTGGCCCAGCAGGAATCTCTTAACCTGAAAAAGATACTTACTTTCTTCTATATATTATCTGCCGTGCAGAAGAGATAATTAAGCAGAATCCTGTCCTACTCGTGTTAGAGCTCCTCTTTCTGGTGACACATGCTCCTGAGGCAGAAACAGGTTCCCATCCTTATCATGTCAGAAGCACACACTAAACCATATATTTTAATGGATTATCTCCTGGTTTAAGAAAGAGGTACAAGCATGAGACTTCCTGCTGGAGAACTAACTCACCAAACATCTTTTGAGAACCCTAGTTCTTTGTCCTTGTTAGGGAGAGGATCTCTTTAGGCCAAACTTCCTTGCCTTGGCAGCTGTCAGAGGACAACCAAAGGCATGGTTTCAGGTTTTAGTACAATAAAAGAGCTTTGACCTCAGAGGTGACTGCTCAACAGAGTACACTCAAGGAGTACGGTCACTTGCTGCAGCTCTCTTCAGTGCTGTCTAGGAGGGAAAGGATGATTTCACTTATGCGAATCAAGGTTGGAAAAGTGCAAGTATTGCTGCGTGGCCTTTCCTTAGTTAGAAGGAACAGTGAGGAGCATCCCATCCCTGCCTGCAAAGCTGGGATGGACTCTTTGTCAGGGAACATAGCAATAGGACGACGGGGAACGGGTTTAAACCGAAAGAGGGGAGATTTAGAGGAGATATTGTGAATAAATTGTTTGCTGTGAGGGTGGTGAGCCCCTGGCCCAGGTTGCCCAGAGAAGCTGTGGCTGCCCCATCCCTGGAGGGGTTCAAGGCCAGGCTGGACGGGGCTTGGAGCAACCTGGGCTGGTGGGAGGTGTCCCTGCCCAGAGCAGGAGGTGCCACTGGGTGGGCTTCAGGGTCCCTTCCAACTCTAACCATTCTGTGACTCTATGGCTTTCAAGGATATGTAAACAACTATACTACACGTATGTGCATCAGAGAAAAATAGGCAGGGCTAGATGTCATTTTGGTTTTATTTTACATTAAGGCTGTACCTGGTTTTGAAAGTAAGAGAAGCTTGGAAAGAGATGGAACACCTGAGGATATTTAACTGCCAGCACACCAGAGCATAAACACATCAAATAGTTATCAGAAAAGCACCACATCTCACTTTCACAAAGTCATTAGTGTCTCTGCATTTGATACAAAGAGGTTTCTTTGACTTCTCTTTTATCAAGCTGAGATGTGAAAACAACTTCTTTGTGGCAAATGCACAAAATGCCGATTAATCCAAAAAAGGATCAGCTTTTAGTGTTTGACAGTCATATTGAAAAGGCAAACTGACATGGAGACAGACTAGAGAGCCGAGGAGGAGTAAGAGCAGGACCGCTCCCTAAGACAAGGCAAGTCCGGAACCCCGGATGCCCAAAACACCAGCTGTGCAACGACCTCGCACCTACGGCGCCAGAGGCAAAGCAGGGACAGCAAAGGTCCTCCTGACAGCTCAGTGACCATCAGGCAAGACAGGGCAACAGGCCAGGGTCCGCCTGGGGATTCCACGGAGCCCTTCAGAAAGAGGGCTAGGGACAGACACCCCCGGGACACAGCTCCAGCGGGAACCAAAGGCACTGCCCTGAGCTTAAATGGTGCCCGTGGGCAGAGGAGGCGGGGGAAGCCCCAGGTGAGACTCCTCAGGGCAACGATGACCTGTTAGTGTTCTTGGTGCCCTGATGCAGAGAAATATCCATGGATTCCTGAACAGAAGGATTCACTGACTCTGGCAAAACTACCAAGTTATGCTGAGTAATTCTAACTCTGCAAGTTATGCTTCATGTTTCTGTCCAATGTCTCCTGTTTCAGAGCACACAGCCCAGGGAAATAAGAACACTAAAGGCTTTAAAAATTCCATACGCACAGGGAGTTCCCGTAGCACAGGGAGTTCCACTTAGAGCCCTGGGTTTGTGCTATATGTCCTCCTGCGTGACAGCTCCATTACACACCCACACTTCCCTCCAGTTTGTATCACGTAGAAACTGTGCAAAGGTCAGAGTTAGTTTCATTACATCATTTTTAAAGTGTATGTTAGCAGAGAAGATGTCCCCTCAACGTAGTTGAGGGGAATATCCTGCCTGTTAAAAGACAAAACAACGTTTATTTAATCATAAAGAAGCCTAGCTTGTTAAACTATTTCTTTTTAGGTAATGTTCAGTGACAGTCATACCCCTCAGCAATAACCAACTGAACAACGTATAACTGTGTGTAACAGTTAAGTTAATCTCCTTACTTAAAGATGTTCCAATTGCGTCATCCCTGTTCATGGCTGAGCAACACCTTACTCCCAAGCACGGCTCAGCTTAAGTCAATAAACTGAAAGAACTACAATACTCAAGCTCTAAAGGATGATAAATCAGAGTCTGGATGCTTTCACATACTCCAGAATCTTAATTGGACCGGAAACTGAAGTAATTAATTTGGCTCAGGAAATACAAAGAAGCACTAGACCACTAGATGAGCCATTTGTATTGAGTAAATCCTACTGGTTTTACTGCCTATTCACTTACTGACCTAACCGTTTCTGGTACACAGTACTTTTCATATTATAAGGTGGTACACCGAATTCAACTCAGATACTTAGATTAATAAAGTAAGCACTTATTTTTGTATCAAAAGAGATGTTTGTAAATTTAACTGAAGTATTGTTTACATCTCGTCAATAACCTGCTGAAGACCTCTTGCAAAAACTTATAATACACCTAGCTTTATAAATCCAAGTCATCCCTTAAAATTCTCCATGATAATACAAATGAGGAAAAGAAGTTTAAACTGTTTCCGAGATCAGCAAAACGTAGGAATCCCATGAAGGTATCACTATCACCACGCTTCTGAAATACCACAACCGCACAAAAAACTAAGAACGTCCAGTTATCTTTGTAATCAGGGTTTTACCATAATACACAATAAACCACACTGCTGTTCAGAAACTCTCTGTTCTATTGGGTAAATACTCTACTTTTTTTTAAAATACACATTAATAGAGATAGTCACCGTAGTCCAATAAAAATAGTATGTGTCTTTAATGCTGTCTAGATACATATTTATATCATATCCTATTGCAGTCAATAACATGCATTTAAAGTCTTCAAAGTACGGATTACAAACACGTGTATTTAAGCAGTCTTGAAATGCATATTTACATAATCAAATGTAATTTATCTAGAAAGCTATTGCAAAACTTTGTGTTTACTCTCATGTAGTTCTATAGGGATCTTTATTTTCTCTCTAAAATTGTAATTTAATATGCACATGAAAAAGTTCGGATTATCAGTCCTATACTTCCTAAAGTTTTGGGGCACAACTTTCTATTAACTTCTTTAGAGATATATTTGAGTTAAAGTCTTCTAATGACAAAATGGTAAAATGAAACAAATTTGTACTGCTTTTCTAATTCTTTCTTGACACCATACTGATTGTTCAGTGAATTATGATATATACTTTATGTCTTATCTATTCCAAGAAAACAAACTCATTATAAAAACATTCAACAGGATCATGAACTTCCTGACTACAAGTAATAAATGTGTCATACAGCTCGGAGTATGCAGGCACATCTCGACATCAGACACCTGATTTAGAGCCCAGTTCTGCTCTGGGAAGAAACGTTCCTCATACTTTGCAGTGTTAGAAAGCTAGCTCACATACACAAAGCGTGATGGTCTTGTGTGTCTCCCCTACTGCATTCATTTTATGTTTATGAAGCCAAAAGAGAAACAGCAGCCACGTAAGTGACCTAAAATTGTTTTGTCACTTTTATGTCAACAAAAGTACATACTGCAGTACCTTCGGCTTTTTTCAACAAGTCACCCTTTTGGAAGTATTCTAAGTGTTGTGTTTATTAAACCTATTTTTCAATAAATCTACAATGTGATTGCATAAACCTTCTGCATGCATTTTGTTTATACTTTCCAGTAACTTATGATTCCATCATTAACTTCCATTAAATCTGCTAGAAAAGTGGATATGCATATTAAGATAATCTTACATTTTGTGAAAATCAGGAGATGGCAGAGAAAGACTACCTTGTACATGCCGCCAGACACGAAAGGTTAAGCAAACACCGTATTAGACTGCAGAGAACCAAAGATGGGAGGAAAGCAAGTTACTCTCTACATGTCCCCCAAAACTTCATTGACTTTGACAACAAAGTCAATCAGTCACAAGACACGAGCATAGGAAACCTGGCTTCCTGAGTTTCAGTACTCATGGAATTTATTTTTTTAATGCAAAAAATTTGGAACAGATAATAAAATTCAATTTAATTAACTACTGTTCAGTCAACACACCACCTTCTCCTTCATGTAATTACTACCCAGGCAAATTTGAGGGATGGTGTAAGTATTTTAGTTATCTAAACAACTTGGACAATAGGTGCTTGCTACAATACAAAGCGATATACAGACCATAGAACGGTTTGGGTTGGAAGGGCCCTGTGAAGATCATCTAGTCCAACCCCGCTGCCACAGACATCTTTCATTAGGTCAGGTTGCTCTAAGCCCCATCCAACGTCGCCTTGAACACTTCCAGTGATGGGGCATCCACAACTTCTCTGTGAAACCTGTTCCAGCATCTCATCACCCTCATCATAAAAAATTTCTTTTTTACATCCAATCTAAATCTATCCTCCTTCAGTTTAAAACCATTGCCCCTTGTCCTGTCAATACAGGCCTTGGTAACAAAACCCTTTCTCCACCGTTCTTACAAATTCCCTTTATATACTGAACAGCCACAATAAGGACTCCCTGGACAGAGCCTCCTCTTCTCCAGGCTGAACAACCCCAACTCTCTCAGCCTGTCCTCACAGGGGAGGTGCTCCAGCCCCCTGACCATTTCTGTGGCCTCCTGTGGACCCACTCCAACAGGTCTGTGTCTAAGGACCCCAGAGCTGGACGCAGTACTCTAGGCAGGGTCTCACCAGAGCAGAATAGAGCAGCAGAATCACCTTCCTCGACCTGCTGGACACGCTTCTTTTGATGTGGCCCAGGATATGGTTTGCTTTCTGGGCTGCGAGCACACATTGCCAGCTCATGCCCACTTTTTCAGCCACTGGTATCTCCAAGTCTTTCTCTGCAAGGCTGCTCTCAAACCATTCATCTCCCAGCCTGCACTGATACCAAGGATCGCCCTGACCAAGGTGCAGGGCCTTGCACTTGGCCTTGTTGGACTTCAAGGGGTTCTCATGGGTCCAGTCCTCAAGCCTGTCCAGGTCCCTCTGGATGGCATCCCATCCTTCTAGCGAATCAACTGCGCCACTCAGCTTGGTGTCATCTGCAAACTTGCTGAGGCTGCCCTCGATCCCACTATCCATTATTGTTGATGAAGATATTAAATAGCATTGGTCCCAATACAGACACGTCTCGTTACTGGTTTCCACTTCGATATTGAGCCATTGACTGCAACTCTTGGGACAAGGATGTTGTGGAGGACAGTACCACAGCACCAGGCAAAAGATGAAGCAGCATGCTAAGAGAGAAAGTTCCCACTCAAAGAGACCTGTGTGCCATAATAAAGAACAGGAAACACACTACAAAGTGCTGCTTCTGAAATTCTCTCTGCTTTTCTCCCCAGCATCCTAAATTTATTACACAGTGAATTGTTTTACCTAAAACTAGGATGTTAGCAAAATCAGACACTGGTGAAGCTCTGTACCTAGGTTCAGCAGATGTGCTCAAAGAGTAAATGACTTATCCCACCTAAAATAGGCACTGCAAAGCCTAGATAAAGCGGACCAAATTTACGTCAGAGGAAGAAAGGTTCAAACAATCTGAATCCGAGTTTCACCTACTTCTAACACTTCTGAGTATATTCAAATATGAATAAAGTGCTAAATCAAGTTTCAGCTTTACTATGAATGTCACCCACTGGTATGAAATTTGAACCTCAGAAGGTGAAATGAATTACATGGCACACAAGGATTTACCAGCAGGAGCAAAGGAGGCTTTATCTGCAGCAGCGTCACAGCCAACAGCTTCCACATCGTATGACGCTGCTACGGCTAAATAGCCCATTTGCCTCAGATTGGGGATGCCCTTCCTGCACGGCCCACACGTGTCGCTGGATGAGATTAAGAAAGGGAAATGCAGGCCAAGCTACAAGAAATAACACATGTTAATAGAAAGTTTCATAGTCATCAAAAGCTCTTCCAAGGGAAACAGAAGAACCTCCCCCACCTGGGAAAATAAACAAATACAATTCTTTTTAGTAAAAAAAACTGGCACGGTCACTTCACAGCAGTAACCAGGAATCCCAATTACAGATCAAGTTTTGGTTGCAGCTGCTACTGGCAAAAGAAATCACAGGCGTAGAGAGGATCTAAACATGCAGAAACAAAAAAGCTAGCTAGCTAAATTTGAGTTGAAAGTAATAAAATTTGGCACTTTATATACTTCCTCTCAATAATGTTCCTTAAAATAGTGATAAAAGCTTTCTTTAAAGGCCATGTCATCATACATTTGGTCTTTGGTGATTTGTAAGCTAACAACTGAACTGCAGTCCGCTACCACAGGAAATTGCTTATGGCACAATCACCGCTAAGAGCCTCATTCTGCAGTGAAGTCAACAAGAATTTTACCATCCATTTCAACGGTCACATCACAGCCCCTAATACTACTTTGGCTAAAAAATAAAGATCCCACAACCTCAAAAATGAGCTATAATGAGAAAAGGAAATAATGAGTAATTTGCCTCCTTAAGCTTCAGTGGCAACCTTCCTGTTGTGAAAAAACTTCGGTTTTTCTCATCTGGAAGTCCCCTGCTAGAGAGAGAGGCCTCAATAAAGTCAATGCCATTGTTCTTGACAAATCCTTCATATTTAACCCATTTTAAGGAAAAACTTGATGCAATTCCTGGAGACAGCTTACAGCTACCCCAATGAAGACTAAACTTAAGGAATCACGAAGAAGCTTGTTTTCGAAGATGAACTCACAATCCGACTCGCACATGCAGACAGACAACGCAGCTTAAAAGTGGGAGAGCTTAAGAGGAACAGGCCTCAAAGTGCCTGTGGGATTATCAGAACCTTTACAGAGCCACAATCGCACCACCAGCCAACCATTCTGTCCCACACCTTGGGCTTCCAGCAGTCACTCTAATAACCAGCCATCGGATGGGATCCTTGTTGCCGCAAAGAGAAAACCCGCGGCAGTTACAAAACTGCTCACAGAGCCTAAGGTCAGCTGTCAACCATGGGCTCGACTTACAGAATCAGACTGATGCCGCAATTTAAAGGACCTGCACTTTTGAGAAGAATTTGCCGTTGTCATTTATAAATGCTGAAACTGAGGAATCCTTGATATTCCAAGGAGAAAGGTTTAAGACACCTATACCTATGAAAAATATACCTGTGGGCTAATAAATAACCAGCTACTGGCAGAGACAACAAAGTCAAGAGAATAACTATTACAGCAACCTAATTTAAAAGGAAAGCATACTGTATATGCTGAATTTAGAAATGCTGCGCTTTCCTTTTGTAAGTCTTTAACATTATGTGATCTAACAGGGAAAACAAGTCTGAATTCAAACCTTGCTTCCCAATACAAGACTAGAGCAATTACTCAAGATCCCTGCAAATGTGGTAACACAGTACATGCTATCACTAACCAAATCCACAGATGCAAATGAGATAAAAGGAAGTAAACACACTGATGACATGAAACAGCTAAAATAGCAAAATTTATTGTCGGAATAATTCTTCAGAACTACAAATTGATTAGCGATACACAGCCCTCCTCCCTCAATTTGAATAACTAACGGATCACCCTTTCTTATCCGAAAAAATGAAGTTAAAGAATTATTGTATTATGACAGTACAACGCTCAGCAGTCCCTGTCATGGCTTTCTTACCAGGGTGCTCTTGCTTACAAACGGCAAGTGAGGAAGCATACACAGCACTTACTGAACACTTCCCAAAGGTATTTTCCCTTCCATAAATACTGTATGCCTGCTCTTCTTTCAGAAGAGTATTTCCAAGCCCACCTTTCTACCATCAGTGCTGCGTATCCACGGTCCTAGGCCTACTCCCTCTGCAGTAACCTGCAAAACCATTGGAATTCCACAGAAGCGGGAACAGATTCTCTCAGAAGTTAAATAACTACACTCTCACCTATTTAGATTTCACCTTTGAAACACACTTAATTTCTTTCTAGCTTGTTTTCCCCCCCTAAAGGCTTCCCCCCCCCCTTTTCCTTTTTGGGAGAAAGCCAAGGTGTGAATTTTCTTTCAGCCAGACCAAGGTTCAGACCACAGAGATGAATTATAAAATAACAGTTTTCCGAGTTGTAAACACTCCGCAGAGCGCGCCCGTGACATCCCGGCACCGGCTGCCCCACCGGCCCCGCTCTGCCCGGCCGCCGCACGCAGCCAATGGCCGGCCGCCGCCGGGACGCGCACAGCGGCAGCCTTGTTTCCAAGGGGCTCTGCCCGTTCTGCACTTGTTTTGCCATGGAAATCTCGCGCACGTTGGGAGAAGAAATCGGTTCGTAGCGACACCTTCAAACGGGCTGGGCAGCCTGGCGAGCCCCGCGTCCTCTGCCGCAAACACACCGGCTCCCGCCGGGCAGGCGGAGCAGGGCCGGGGGATGAGGTTCTGCCCCCGCTGACCTTCCCCGCCGGGGAGCGGGGCACCCTCCGGCGCTCCCACCCCTGAGACCGAACACCGGCACCCCCGGCACCGGCCGCGGAACCTCGGCCCTACGGCGGGTGAGCGGCCGCGAGCCCCACACCGGCCCCGCGCGGCCTGGCCCGGCCCGGCCCAGCGGCCACAACCGCCGGGCCCTCCCTGCCGCCGCGCACCTGCCGCCCGGCGGCCTTCCCTTCCCTCCCTCCGCCCGGCCCGGCCGCCCCGACCCGCAGCCTCTCCCCCCGGAGCGCGGACAAAGCGGCCGCCACGCACCTGCTGGCAGGGAGGGGGCCGGGGGAGTCCGGCCCTGTCGGCCCCCATCTCTGCCCCACCGGCTGCCCCCCGCTCCGAGCCCGGCCCTCCCGGCAGCTCCCGGCCGGGCCCGCCGCAGCACCAGCAGAGCCCCGGCGCCTCTGGGGGCTCCCCGCTGCACGGGGGGTCCCTACGCCCACCCGCCCCCGGCATCCGCCCAGGGGAAACAAACTCCGGCCGCCGCCGCACGCCGGCCGGAGCCGCCGGGTGAACAGGCCGGAGGAAGGCACCAGCCCCCGCCGCCCCCGCCCCGCTGAGCCCCCACGCTCACCGTAGAGAGGCGCGGAGGCTTCTCCCTTCCTCGCCATCGTCTCCCGGTGCCCTCCGCGCCGGCACGGCCGGGGCCCGGCACCTCCGCCCGCCGCTCAGCGCGCCCTTTGTTGCCGTGCGGGCATGAGAGGCGGCAGCGGCCGGGCAGCCCCCACTCCTCCGCTCCGCTCGGAACACCACCCGCCCCCGCCTGACCCTCCCGTCCCGCGGCTCCGCGGCCCACGCCTGCGCCGAGCCCGCGGGGGCGGTGCCGGGCGGCACGGGGGGGGGCCGCGGGGCGGGCGCAGGGGCGGCGGGACGGGCCGTGCCCCCCCCCCACCTCCCACCCCAGGCCGTGCCCCTGCCTCGCGACGCGCCTCGCCAACTTCGCCCAGGCCCGGCCGCCGGCGACAACTTCGGCAGCCGGTGGCGGCGGGCGCCGTACCTGGGGGGGCCGGCGGCGGGGGGGTCTCCATCCTCCCCCCGTCCTGCCCGGCGCAGCGCTCAGCGCCGGCCGCTCCCCGCGGAACGCGGCAGCCGGCAGCCGGGGCGGCCCGGGCAGGGGGGCGGGCGCCCGGGGCGCTGTCGGGGCGGGGGGGCTGCCCCTTCCCTGCCCCGAGACGGGGGGCGCTGGGGCGGCGGGGAGCGGCGGCCGTCCGGGAGCCGCGGAGCTGTCCGGGGCCGCCGTGCTGAGCCCGGCGGGGCGGGGCGGGGCGGGCGGCAGCGGCCGCCCCAGTATCCGGAGCGCTGCGTTGTGCTCGCAGGGAGCCGGGTTCTCTGTCTCCTCCCGGGCGGGGGGAACGCCGACACCTCGGTCGTGGTTCTGGGCGGGGGCGTTTTCATGATTCTGCCAAGAAACAGGTTCAGTCCCGGCAAACACCGCTCGCTCGTCATAAACTTTCCTGTAGTTGTCATCCACCGCCCTTTGTTCTACCTGCATGGGGCAATGGCCGCTTAAAGAGCAATTAGCCTGATTGCTGAGATTCCTTCAGTTGTGACAGCCCAAACCACCACTACAGCAAAAGGGCACTATATTCAGATGTCACATAGGGAAAGTTGCTGAATCCAACACACAGAACATTTAGTATTGAAAAAAAAATTGAAATAACCCTATGTAATTCTTGACAGAAGTGCATCTGTAGGCCATCATTTACATTTTTACACACGAGCAGTTTGAGGAAAAGGTACTTTGCAAGGCTTGCAAACAAAGGTACCCTTTCAAAAATTGCCCTAAGACCCTCGAAAGCACACGATTATTTTATTCACGAGTAAATTAATATGCATAGGTCATGGAAGTTGTTACTATGCTTGTATGGAAACATAAACCAACCATATATGCAGTAAAGGCAGTAAGGGTATGTGCCTCCTCCACAGTCAGTGCAACGTCAGGTCTCGCAGAGCTAGCTGCCTTGGATAGTTTTAAGAAAACCAAATCAGGCACATGTAGCCCCTGATCCATCCTCCCAGCAGCCTCAGTTCAGGCCAGTTGCTCTAATACTTACTGAATTTCACACGTGCAGTTTCGTCTGCTAGTAGAGGAAGTACTGGGGGAAGTTTTTTCCCCCTCTGCATTAAATTGTGAGGATTTATTTGTGCCTCTAACTTCTTAAATTAGTAGTTGCTTCCTCCAGTTAGTCCATTTCATCAGAATTATGCATTCTGATGCACAGGTTTATGCGTTCCGTGCGCCACTGGGGGTCTGCAAAGTTAATGAGAGTTCTTTCATAAACCTAGTCCACCTGTGCTCTTAGGCCACTCGCTACCCAAGCGGTAAGCACCCACCAGCTTCCCAAGATGCCTGTCTCTGTTCCAGGAAATGGGTCCCAAGGATGAACACCTGATGTGGAAAAGGGATGAATCTTTATTTTATCTCAGCGTTGACGACGAGGAGAACAATTCAGACAATCTCACCTACAGAAAGCAGCCCTTCTTGTGTCAGAGATTGAGACGAGAGAAAAGCTGCGTAGGACAGCTTTGTAAGAGGTAAGGTCTTCTGGCTCAATAAGGCAGGGGAACCTGAAGGTAGCAGAGCATGTCAGGATTTGCTAGTCAGAGCTGAAGCCGTATTCTGAGAACCTTCAGTATTATTCTACTGCTCAGTGTTATTCTGTTCCCTCTGTGCAGAGGCAGGTGTCTATATAGAGCCTACTTTCAGGAACGGACATGGGAATCTCAACAAACTACACAGTAGAAAACATAGGTAATAGAGCTTGTATAGCCAGTCCTACAAATAAATATATAATATATATATATGAATCATATATTACATATAGTGTATATATAACATACAGCATACACAATATGTTACATAGTGTGTGTATATATAATATACATACTATATAATCTAGTATTTATCTTATGTATTATGCATTGTATTTAACATATTTAACATATATGCTATATATAACATAGAGCATATGTTATATATGTGATATATATGTTATATATAACAGAACACATATATATGTTGGGCTATGGCTAACAACCCAAAATAAGCTTTTACTTACACAACACTTCCACGTTCTGGCAAAAAAAAACAACCAACCTCACAAAGTTTCATCTTTATTTTCATTAGAGTTTACAGACAAACATAAAATAAGGATTCTTATGATTTTTTTAAAAAAGTAAAATCATGTATAATATTAAGAAGTTAGTGAAAAATCCTCCAGATGAATTAACTTTTGACTTGGTTCTGACTATCAGAAACAAGGAATAACTTAAAAATACACTAAAAACAAGAGAAAACTTGCTAAAAAGAATTTAAAAGGTTAGAATAGTGCTGAAAACTACATGAGTTAGAGTTTTTCAGGCATACAGAAGGCTGTGTAAGGACACCACTTGGAGACATAGCAGATCATCTTTATATATTCATGTTTTTCCAGAAGGGCCTGAGAAATGGCAAAAGCAAGTCAGCATGTCTAGGCAGAATGAAAAGGGCAATTGCTGCAAACAAGGAAGAATCTTTTGATAAGTTAAAGTTGTGTTCAAATGAGTAAATTATAAAGGATCACAAAATTTGTCAGGTTAAATGTGAAAGCATAAGAAGGCAGGCCAAAAAAGAGTTTGAACATTAATTTGCAAAAAGCGTGGACATTGAAAATAATACTTTTTTTAAAGGCCAAGAGCAGGAAGAGAACATGCGGGGCTAACACAATATTTTCCTTGAGCTTCCTACGCATATATAGACTTGAAGGTGTAAACATTTTGGAAATTTTTGAAAATACTTCTGAAAACTACAGACTGATAAACCTCATCTCTGCACATTGCAAATAGTGGAAACTACAATAATGCAGACAGATTTGGAACATATGATATATTGGGAAGTACGATTTTTGTAAAGAGAAGTGAGGGCCCACAGAACCGCTGGAGACCTCCTAGGGAGTCAGCAGGCACGAAGGTGAGGGAATCCACCTGATCTTCGGGTTACTTGGATTTCTTGGAAACTGATCTTCGGGTTACTTGGAAAACATTCCACAAGGTTCCTTAACAAAAAGTCTTAAATAAATTAATCCACCATAGATGGAAAAGAAAAAAATCTTTTTATGGCTAAAAAACGTTATGGGACATTAGGAGCGGCTGTCACATTGTGCAGCCTGTCCCAGGACCACCTGCCCGGCCACTGGACCCCGGCCCGTGCCTGGGGACCGGGGTCTCTGCCCAGGCTGAAGGACGTGGCTGCCACCTTCCCGTTTGCAGGCCCAGCCAGCAGCAGAGCAGAGTGTGCCCTGGAGACACACGGACACACACAGACACTCGGGCACACACAGGACACCGGCTCGGCCGCTCACACGATGCCACGGACGAGGCACTGCTCTCAGCAGCACCCACAAACAGGACCCACATTGACGAATGCTACGTTCCCTCCTCCTTTGGGCTGGCAGAGACACGTCTCTGGTGCAGGCACATGCACAGACTCTGGATGCAGAAGCACACGTATGTTCCCAGCCCCTCTCTCTGCCAAGTGCCTTCCCCGGGTCCCAGCCCTGGAACCGCCATGCTGGCTCGTTCCCTTGGTGGTTGCCACAAAGGCATCATCCCACAGGCCCTCCACCCTCATGGTTCTCCCTGGATAACAGCATGGATCCTTGCCTGCCCCATACCCCAGCCTGGAACCAGCATCTCCTACTTACCAGCAAGTCCAGCTTGAAGCTGGCCAGCGGACGAGACACGCACGCCCACTTTGGAGAAGGTACTGGCCCTCACTGCCCCCAGTGCCAGCACACGGGTTGTCCCCACCGTCCCGCTCTGGTGCTGAGCTCCTCACTCGCCTCCCCGACCCCAGTCCCCCCAGCAGCAGGTTTTGGGGACAGAAGCTGTTCCCAGCCCGCCATCGCTCCGGCATCTGGCACAGGCCGCACCACAGGCCGCAGCACCACACTGCCAGCCCCACTCCATTCGCTGGCACCAAACCCACGCACACAGGGCCCCCAGCAGCTGGCATTTCATCCTGACCACACGCACACACAGGATAGATACTGATATTACAAAGAGAGAGTTAAGAAAAGATTTAATAAGAAGATGGGATTTAATAAGAAGACTTGTGTTGGTCAGGCGCTGGGCTGTCAGACAAGTGCACTGACTGCCCTCTCACACACGACTGGCCCTTTCTATACCCCATTCTCTCTATTCCTCCTTCATTCCTCCAGATGCCCTTCCCCTGTGCATTCCTTTGATAACTTGTATAGCTCCACGGATGCCTTTCCAACACTCTGGACCCTCAGGTTTGCATCCTCATCAGTTGCAAAATCCCAGTTTGCCTGCAGTTAACTGAGAGTCAGTTTGTTTCTTGTCTTTGTTATGTTTGCCTGTCAAGTTTGTGTCTCCATATTTTGTTTATGGCTTCCCGGTTTTCCTTGGTATCCAATTTGATGAGACCTTTGATCAGATAATGTCACTGAAACAAACATTCCCTCACCAATTAGTGCGACTGACTCTCTTTATGTTCTTGTTTATGGCTTTCTTCTCTTCTTGTTCTCCCTTTTTGCATTGAAAAGGTTCTTGACCAGATACCCTTAAAGGAGCAGGCACTTTCCTTCCACATACTCTTACAAAAAATATTTTTAAAAAATATTTTTAAAAAATTTCAAGACTAAGCAAAAATTTGTTACAGTGGTGGGGTCACCCATGGAATCTCAAAGACAGACGCGTTAGGACTCTTGCTGTTCCAGATACTCATCAATGATTTGAAAAAGGAGACAAACACTGAAGTGGAAAATTTTGCTGCCAATACTAAGTTATTTCTGGGACTGAAAGAATTTCAGATAAGCTCAGAGTAGGTAAATGTAAAATGATACAGACAAGGGTTGCAGAGAAGTAATTATATACAAAAATGAGCTTTGAGTTGACTATTACATCCCAGGAATCATATTTTGTATCATACATAATATATGAAAAATTTCATTTCGTTGTTCAGAGGTAGTCAAAAAAGAGTACCGGACAATAACAGAAAAAGAGAACAGAACAGAACTTATACTCTCATCTTTATGCAAGAACATCAGCCACTTTATGATTCTGATTCTTTCACCACAAAACCAAGACACTATAAAAAGTACCCAAAGAGGATTATTTAGCTTGGAAAAGAAATAGCTAAGGGGACATCAAGACATTTTTATCTTAAATCATTGATACAAAGAGGATGACTAGGGGCTGACGGTTCACTGCCTCTTCCAATTCAAGCAGTAGGAACAAAAAATGAAGTTAGCAGATATCAGGTTGAAAACAAGCAAACAGGAGTAGTTCTTTATAATGTAAGAAACTAATCTGCGGTTCTCAACAAGTTCAAAAAGCAGCTGGTCAAGTTAACAGAAGAGGCATCCATGAAGCATGATTAAATACAAAGGCATCACCTCCATCTCAGGAAACTTGTAAATTGGAAAATTTTTGGAGAGTAGAAAAAAACCTTGAAAAAAATATCACTACATTATTGGTAAATGCTCTGTTCTTGAACCCTTCCCTAGGCAATCTTTGTTGCAACTGCCATAAACAGGGTACTACGCTGGATGGACCTTTGATCTGACCTAGTACCAGACTTGTTACTTTCATGGTAAAAATTAGTTTTAGCTACCAGTGTCGCAAAGGGCCGAGTCATTGGTCACATGAATGTTAGATGAAGATCTCAACCTTCACCTTCTTATGCCCATATTCTCACTCCCATTATTCTTCTTCCAGGGTCTCCAACACAAGATTTCCCTCTTTCTTTACTTTTTCACTGCACGTGCCTCAATAGGTCTGTAATCTCAGCTAGTCTTTCTGAATTCTACCGTAAGCACTCCAACAACAGCAACAGCTGTAGTCGTTATTGAATTCCGTCTTCAGCATGCAGGCACAAGTTCTGTCAGCTGTTCTGGAAATGGAACTGTTGTGATTTAGGGCAGAATTTACTTTGTGTTTTGTCATTTGCTGCACTTGATCAAAACAACTATACAGCTCTTACTATAAAATTAATGTCACATTGTATCTTACATCAATATCCATTTACATGGTTTAGTTCTTGTATGCTATTAAATGTTAGCATTGGTATGGTCTTGCATAGCCACAGCTGATGTTTTATAATATAAATGTTTATTAAGATCCAGCCTATAAAAGTCTTTCTGCAGCTCCCCCTACTGTCACTGTGCCGTTAAAACTCCACTTACGTTTTGAGAGATGTGTTTATTGCAACACCATGCATTCTGGTGGTTAGTATAAAAGAGTATTCTAGGATAGTAATGGAATAAACAGTGCATTGTACAGTTTTTACTGTAGTAAAAGTGATCAGAGGAATAATAAGTAAGAAATATGTCAGAGTAGTAAGGGTTTGAGAAAATAAAAAGGAAAGACACATGCTGTATTTCTTGTTTCTTTGAGAAATGTTAAAAGTGTTAGATACACCTAACAGAAACTTCTATGTGTTGTCACTCCCCATGTAAATAATTTTGACCCCCAAAGCTCGAGTGGCTCTGGCTTTGACAGATAACATTGCCTTCTTTCATATCCTCCTCTTCCCAAATACTTAGCAGACACAGACCACTGGATCTTCCCCTCCAGACTGGCTCAGTAGAAACTCTGTTGGCATTGTAAAAAAAATTCTCATTCATGTACCCAAGAGGGAGATGTGAAGAGAGGCTGTGAGAAAATGAGTTGTGGGAGCAGAGAAAGCTGAGCAAGGGTATAGCTTCGTAACTGCGAGCTGCATTAACTAGTGACCTTAATCAAGAGTTGGTTCTAGTACCTTACCCTAGTTGCTCCTGTCCTTTGGCAGAAATCTCCTTGAACACCTTTGTCTTGGCTTTGTCATGCACTCTTTCCTTCCTTTTTCTGGAACTTCTGTTCTTTAACCTCTATAACTCTGCAGGAGATCACAGACAGTTTGCAGCTTTTTAATACAGGAGCTTGCTTCCAGAAAGTGCACAGACACCTGTTTTCAGAGGCAAGTAGCAAATTTCACATGCAAAGGTGCTTCTAGTGTAAGGCAATCCTGGAGAACAGCAAACGTTAAGGTGTATTCCTGACTCAGTTTCCTCAACTGGACAGTTTCCGACAACTGCCTTCTCGGGCTGTGTCTACATGAACAGTTTAGTTCAGGTGAGGAGTGTAATTTTGAGGTGAATCTCCCAATTGTCCCCACTTACTGCACCTTACTTGGTTCACAGAGAGATTTCAAAGAACATGAACAAAATTTTGGATGAAACTAACTGGAAGAGATGATCTAGGAGTGCACCTACTGTGCTCCAACCACTTACTAGGCAGAAATCCATCTAGCCCAAAGCAAAACCCCTCCAAAATGCTTATCAGGCCTTGAATCCAATCATTTCGCTCTATAAATCCAACAGTATTGGTCTGCATTACTTCCTAATGTCAACATTCCCTCAGTGTACTGATTTATTCAGTCTCTCAGCCTTAGGCATGTCCTCAACACCACCCCAAGCTGTCTCTTTGCCTCAGTGCAAGAGAGCTTATTTACTTACTGAAGGCTTACGGATCCTAATCTTGAAGGCACCTAGAAATAATGCCTCAATTCTGAGCACTGCAGCATTTAAAGCTCTTCCTGCAGCTAGTAAATATTCTCAGTGTATAACATCCTTACAGGTGTTCAGACACCTGACTGACTCAGCTGGAGTTGCTTGTTACCTATGAGAGTGTGCATTATCATAGAATCACGGAATGGTCTGGGCTGAAAGGGACCTTAAAAATCATTGTCCAGGTTGATGACATCAGTTGCTCTTCCCTTATCCACCAACGCTGTCAGATTACCCATGACATCAGCTTTTCATACAGATTCTGAATCCATCTACCCATCTTTAGAATTTTGTTGTGTGTGTAATCCTAGTTAGAAGATGCATAGTAAAATCCATGCTGCCTATCTAAAATTAAACTCTGGAAACATTCAAATGAGATTAATATATTTCCCTGTATATCATCACAACAAGGGCTGCTGTGATGATAAATCAACTGAGGAACACAGAGATACGTGACCTGTGTAACAGAACCCTATATAAAACAGAACACAAACTGCAGACTTGAGTGCTGGAATTTAAAAGCCAGTGATCTGGTGTACTTGAAACTAGATTTGGAAGAGGAAGAACATGCAAAAATCTGCAGGAAATATTTAAGTAACAAATTTATAAATTATGCTTATACCTTTTACTCAACTACTCTTAAAGTACAGGAAAAAATAAAATAAAATCCACTGATATTGGTGTGAAAAAACAGTAGCCTGTGCACTGAGTCAAAGCTGCAGTAAGGACCTGGAGTCATTACGGCGTAAAGCCTATAGAACATTACAATCAGCTTCTTTTTAATCAGTTGCTATATCTATGCCAAAAGATAACTCTTACGTGGCTAGCTTCCTATTGAAGTGTTTCGCTGTTTCACTGGCATTAAGTACAACATCGATACTCTCAACCGTCAGAAACAAAACAAGCAATTAAGAACCAAACGCACCAAGGCAACAGCGGTGCTAAAAATACTGGGGACACCTCACTTTGAATCGTTATGCAAGATAAAACGGTATCCAAAACCCAGCTTCCAGCAAAGCGCTTTATGTTTTGGTAATTCCGTTGAAGTTTCACACCAAAAAAAATCATTCATAGATAAAGCAAAGTAGCTATTTGTCTTGAAATAGTTATTCTAATAAAACCCTAAATAACACCGCTTTACGACGCTGAAGCAATAATACTCAAAAGAGAGTATTTTCTGCGCCGCAGACAATTTACAGAAGCGGTGCCCGGAGCGCCCCCGCCGCCAGCCCCGCCCCGGAGCGCACACACACCGACCGCCCCCGGGGCGGGGGGACCCCGCCGCTCCCCGCCGCTCCCCGCCGCTCCCCGCCTCACGGGGCCGCCGCTCGCCTCGGGCCCGCGGGGGGTGCGCCGGACCCGGCTTCCTCCGGCGCCTGGCCCGCGCGGCACCGCGCCCCCGGACAAGACGTCGCCTTGAGGGCGGCGCGGGTGAGCGGCCGGGACGGGGGCCGGGGCGGGCGGCGGGCGCCGGGGCGGGGGCTCCCGGGGGCGGGGGCTCCCGGGAGCGTGGGCGGAGGCCACGTTACCCCCGCGGGGTCGCGGGCGCCGCCCTCCGGCGGAGCCGCCCCGCGGTGCCGGAGGCCGCGCTGCGGAGCCGCCGCTGCCGCCCGAGCCGGGAGGCGGCCTCAGAGCTGCGGGGAGGGAGTTCGGGGTGCTCCGTACGGCGCTTTCCTTGAGCACAGCGCGCTGCCCCACCCGGGCTAGTGTTTTTAAATACGCGTCATGTGTGATAGTTGTTTCTGCTGAGTACTAATGTTCTGCTACATCAAACCGCCGGCAACCTCCTGGCTTCAGAGCAGAAGTTATTCAAAACTCGGGTAGCACCTTGTTTAGCATTTACACAGGCCTTTCTCTGGTTGCCCATGTCCAGAGTCGCTCACAAGACTGAATTAGCCAAAGGGCCCTCTTCAGCTCTGCGGACAGCGGTGGTGGTGATGGTGGTGGTGGTGATGGTCCGCTGCCCCAGAGCCATGGAGCCTGGCCACGGGTCCAGAGTGCTGCTGTGGCAGTGTCAGGGAGGAAAGCAGTCTCTATCTGAGCCCAGCTGGTGTTTCATAGATCAAAATCATGCTTTTGACAAGGCAAGCTGACAGTTAGTCAATGCCCACCGTAGGGCATTGGTGTTTCAGGTTCAGCCTCCTGACGCGTTAACCCCAGCAGCAAACTGCTCTTGACAACTCTCTTCATGTTTGTCCTGAGTGATGTGAGGATCAAGGTTAGTGACCTTAGCTTATTTTTGTCCTATCATTTTCTGTGATGGGCAGCTTTTTGAACAAATTCCATAGTTCTTCTGGGATTAAGGCAATAAAGATCGCATCACTTACATGTGTAACCTTGTCCCACCCTTTTCCTGGCAGCAGAGTATTCCAGTGTTCGTCATGCCACCTTAGCAATCATATTTCTGATGGTGCCAGAGCTTACGCAGTAGTGCCAGGAGGTGCAGTAGAAGTGACATCCGAGCATCGCTGGCAGGAGCTCATCACTGAATCCACTGAACCTCCCTGCTCCTCTGGGACAAGCAACAGGGAAGTTGTCAGCTTAGACAGATGGTCACCCAAATTCTTCTTACATGTGGCAAACCATGATCCTTTGTCACTTGGTCACTCACACAACTTCCAGGTATGAATCCATGAATCCCAGCTGTCCAGTTTGTATTTCTGTTTGTGGGGGGAGCGTTGAGTTTTTCCAGAGTAACCGTCGGTGTTTACCTTGCACACCTTCTGGTACAAAACCCACAATAGACGTAAGTTCTCGACTATAAATGTGACAGCATCTTTCGTATAGGTTATCACTTTAGTTTGAATTCGCTACTTTTTCTAGTGTAGGCAAAACTTTCTGGTGGCAAAGCTGTGTATGATTTTATCAACGGCTGCTCCTTAAAAAAAAAAAAAAAAAGAAAGAAAGAAAAAAAAATTATTACAATGATCTGGCTTTTTTTCAACCTTGTCTTTTTTCCAGATAAGGTATAAAACATTCTGGAGGACTGAAGTCTTTCTAGATGTTTGTTGGTGTTTTTTGTTTATCCATACAAGAATGGTAGCAGTAACACAAAACTTAGCAAGATGCCATTTTGCAACGTCCATGGCTTGTGAAAACTTGAATAATATATTGCCTACTGGACAATGCAATCCCAAATTATTAATAAGCTGACGGAACAGTTCAGTGCTCAGCTGTGTCATGGCCTCCCCCTTCTTCTACGCCCGGCAGTGATCTTTCTGCCTTTCAACTTTATAGATGTTTTCAGTGTCCTCTGGAAGTGCTTTTTTCACTGTGGTGTTTCCTGTTATTGCCTGTGTTCTTCTTGCTTCTTGAGGTGTGACTTTGTAACCATCTCCGCATAGCATTCTTATTTATAAGAGCACAGTTACCTACCACAACTTTATTTTGAAGTTACTTGTTGCCTCCCCAGCGTGTAACTTTCTGTAATGTCCTTGTCTTCTAGAGTTTCCAGTATAATTTCTGTGAGATTTTTGCACTATTATGATTAATTCAATCTTTTTTCAATGTTATGAAATAAGTGACTGGTCTGATCACGCTTTTTTTTTCTTTCTACATTTTCAAATAAGAAGCCTTTACTTAGTGTTTAGGCTAATTTGTTTTTGCACAATATTGATTTGGGTCTTTCTAGAAATTTATGCAATCAATATTTTTCACTTTTTTTTACAAACATTTCAGAGATTCATAACTATTGAAGGAGGAAAGAGAATAAAACAACTTTTTAAAATCAAATTCAGACATGTATTTTCACAGTGTTAAGGCATTCTGAAAATACCTGTAACAATATTTGTGTGCACTAAACTTAAAAAAGCAAGGAAAGCACTTACAATAAAAAGAATAAATTTGTGATAAGTATTAGGAAGAAAAATAAGTTCAGTCTGCTGAGTTCCGTCCTATTTGCAGTATAATAACAATAATCACTTCCAGTGTCCATGGCAGCAGCTTCTTAAAAGAAGGCAGACATGAGTCTGGGACGTTACTGAGATATTCTGATAGATAGGGGTTAATAGGTAGGTGCTTCTTAAAGTCTTGCTGCGTCTGCACGTAGGTATCCATTGCATACATAGAGTATTCGCTAGTGGGTGAGAAAATCAGGTTTGATGAGTGTGTGTATAAATGAAAGAAATATATATTGCTGTGTCTCTGTGAACACTTTAATTACACTCAATTGTTTTAAAATTATCAATCGTGCAATACTTGTAAGTGTACAGGGCAGTTCCCTCGTGCGCACAGCTGTTGAAGCCCCGTATTCCCGACCGAGCTGCTGGTTCGTGGGAGCTGCTTTCACGGGAACGGCACTTGAGGGAGCCAAGAGTCCTTTTAGCACTGTGGTAGCTGTTAAATACTGGACATGATATCGTTTCTGAAGAGGGATTCTACATTTCAAGTTGTGCTGTGGTCAGGCTAGCAGCTTTGGGAGACTTGAGCTGTAAAGATCTCATGCCTCATATGCTTTTTCTCTTTAGTGAACGCTTCAAACCATCGCGGGGTGTGGGTGGAGGTTGCGTTCTAGTAAACCTGCTCCAACTTACGTGTAGGCAAACCTGGAGCTGGCTTTAGCTTTGGTAAGTACTACAGTTTTTGAAAGAAACATAGCAATTCAGGGCAAATTGCAGAGTTAAAAAAAATAAAATCCTTTATTACAGTTCAACGTGAATTTAAAATGAAGGTGCTATTTCTAAATATATTTCTATTCCTATAAATAAATGTTCAAAAACTGAAATTACTTTCTTCCTCAGCTCAGGCAAGTCAGGTATGCCTGTAGTGTTTGTAAGATTTTCTTCTTTTTTTTAACTCATGTCTGTCTTAAACTTTTTTTATTGCCAAAGTGCTTTGAATAATTATCTCACATTGCTGCTTACAATGTTAAAGTAACTAAATGTAGTCATAGTTGAACTTGGTTATAAAGAAATGGTATAGAGAAATTCATCCTCATCTTGGCATATTATATGCATAAAGCAAATTATAAGGGATCGGCAGCTAGATGTTCAAACTGAATAGCCAGGACCCTCAGACAACATCTGTCTCATTCTCCTAATTTTAGGAGTATTTTCCCAGGAGGAAGAGGAAACTGAACTTTTTTTGCTTCCTGGAGAGGCCCGGGAAGTGGTGGTTTGGGTTGTCCTGGAAGGACACACTTGTTTTCTCTTTTCTCATAGTCTGACAACTGGCAAAATTAAAGATAGTAGAGAATTTGTGACCTTTTTCTTTTCTTTCTTTCTTTTTTTTTTTTTTAATAGAACTTACTGATGAACAGAAAGAATTTCAAGCTGCTGCTTGTAAATTTGCTGTGGAGGAAATTATTCCTGTTGCTGCACAATATGACAAAACTGGAGAGGTAAATCTACCCTGGTGCAAGCAAAAAAATAGACTTTTGTCTTAACCTGCATACAATTTAAAGTGTTGATTGTGATGAATCAGAAGGTGATTTTTTCCCTGTCTGTTTCAGTATCCCTTTCCACTTATAAAACGGGCTTGGGAACTTGGTCTTATGAATTCACATGTACCAGAAAGCTGTGGTAAGTAAACATTCTTTTTATCTGTAAAATGAAACAAAGAAAAAGCATTAGGTGAGATCTATATGTGTAATTATGGGTTCTGTATAAAATAAACAGTTGCATACTTGAATAATCTAAATTTAATCAGTAGGCAGGTTGACACACACAAGTGTTACTAGGTGTGGATGTAATCAGGAGACAAATTAGACAGATTATGATTTAGTAATTTATGATCAGATTTTCCTACCATGATTACAACTGCCTAATGTTTCCCTGGTGCACCGTGTCAGCTGATTAGGCAGAGAAATTAGAAGGTCATATTTTGTTCTTGTCTCTGACAGAGGCTGGAGCAATTTAAGAGCTTATTCCAGAAGGACAGTTTTTCAGTTTAGATTAGGTGCAGTACAGCAGTGCTTTGGCAGCATTTAGGTAAATGAGTAATCATGGGGGAAAAAAAGTTAAATTATTTTCTTTTTTGCATTTGTATTACCTGAAAAAGCAGTTAGGGAAGTGTCTGTAGCAGACCCTTTTTTTGGAAGACTAATCAGAGGGTCTATCTTGTATCAAAAATTTAATAAACGAGGTTAAGGAACAAAGTGACAAAAGAAGCAATTGTGAGGACTCGATTTATTCAGCCACGAATTCTAGAGAAACTAAAGCCTGAAATAGCTGGATTACTGCTGTGTATAATCACTTGGTTATCAAATAACAAATTACAAGTGGCAAACTGGACACCACTGCTTTAAAAGATCTCCAAGGGAGATCAGGGAAAATAAATACTAGTAAGTCTGCTATACTGTATAAATTAAGAGGATGTAAGATGAAGTACAGAAATAGTGGACACAGGTGAACATGATATGCTGGAGAAGGGTTTTTGCGAAAGGAACTCATGCCGCATGAAATCACTGGAGTTCTCTGAAGCAGCTAATAAGCGTGTGAGCGAGGGATGTCTGCCTGGTATACAACGCTTGAACTTCCAAAATGAGTTTTAAAAATCACCAGGTTTCATAGTGGAAAAATTAGCAGCACAGCCTTGCTGAGTCTTGTGCTGTTTGAATAATATCATTATCCATCTAAAAATGAACTGGAAAAAGGGGTCAATACTGAGGTGATAGAGTTTACTGATAATACGAAGTTATTCAGTGTAGAAAAGACAAGGCTGGTGCAAAGAGCTGCAGGAGGAGGTCATGAAACTGAGGGACTGTTAAATGGCAAATGCAATTCCAAAAAGGAGAAGCGATGCACATGTGAAGGGAAAGAAGCCATCCGAACTTCACAGAGAAATGGTACCTTCTGAACTAGATTTTGGTGTTTATAATACACAGTTCTGTGGGTGTCAGCGTAATGCTCAGAAGTGATCAAAACCATAAAATTTAAGGTCAGAAGAGACTTTTAAGGGAATGAAATAAAAAGCAGAAGGCATAATTATGCTGCTGCTTGAATCCAGATTGCACTTGCTTTTTTAATTCATTAGGTAGTCAGATTCTTCCATCTCAAAAGAGTATTGTGGAATAGGGAAAGGTTCCTAAAAGGATGACAAAGATTATAAAAGATGTATCTTCTGTGTGAGATGTAGCTTCTGTATGAGAAATAACTAAAATATCAGTGTCATGGAGAGTATGAAAAGGGATTGATAGTTCACTATAACTAGAAGGCATCAAATTAGGCCAGTAGATGGCAGGTTCACAATAAATGAAAGGAGATGGTGAAATTTGTGAAACTCATCACCCCTGGATGATATTGATGCTAAAATTTTATGTAGGTTCAAAAAGAGACTGGGCAAATTCATGTAAGAATTGTCTGTCAAGGGTGAGCATAACAAAGACACCAAGGAGAGGTACCTCTTTGGCTGAGGAAGTCACCTGAAGGCTCGGGAAGATATTTTTGAGCAAGTATAGTTGTGCTGTTATTGTATTTGTATCTACTTCCCCAAGCGTTGGCTTCTGTCAGAAACAGGTTACCGAGCTGGTGGTCTGACTAATATGGACGCTTTTTATTTTTTTCCCTGAGGTGCTGTGGTGGCTCGGGAGCCCCTTCTCTGCTTCCTAGGAACTCTTAATTCTCAAACATAAAGTAGTCAAAAAATTTGAGTGGCGCATTCTTGCACCATTGTGCAACTTGTCCTGCGTTAATCACACGATAAACCTGGAACTGTGATATTTAATTTTCAAACCACCTATTGCTCTTCTGACAAAACTTTATTTAAAAAGCTTGTATGACAGTGTCTAATCAAACACAGTACACAATCAAATGTATGTGGGGGAATACGCTTTTGTTAATTGATTTGTGTAAATCACAAATATGTTACAATTTAAACCCGTTTTAGTAAATGAAATATTTCACCTGTAGGTGGTCTTGGCCTTGGCAGCTTTGAAGCATGCCTTATTATGGAAGAGTTAGCATACAGATCTACGGGGGTTCAAACTGCCATCAAAGCAAATTCGCTAGGGGTAAGTTCTGTCTTTTCCTACATCCCTTAAACTGGAATCTGTGCCCTTTCAAAAGATGGATTAACCGTCTAAATATTTTCTTTCAGCAAATACCAGAAATCATTGTGGGAAATGAGCATCAGCAGAAAAAATACTTGGGAAGAATGACAGAGGAACCAATGATGTGTGTAAGTATAACTGCTACGCTGCAGAATGCTCCTAAACCATACTAATCACTACTACTTTTTTTTTTTACTTTTTTTTTGTCTTTTTTTTTTCCCTAAGGAACACTAATATGTACTCACAACTCAGTCCACTTTGCTTTGTAAATAAACAGCGCCGTTTACTGAAAGTCAGAGAATAGCTAATGAGATACATTCAATAAGCAAATAGAAGATATTACTTGGAAAATTGTCACCATCCTAAGTCACTTACCAAAAATTAATACCTTTTATTTCCCTTTCAAGAGGAGGTGTAGGTGTTTAAGAAATATACGAGGTCTGTATAAGGAGAAACTCAACTTGGATGGGTATTAAACTCTACTTGCGGTCTTACTTACATAAGCAGTACTTGTTACATTGAACGAAGTAAAGATTCATGTACAATGCATTAAAATCTGAACAACTAAGCCTCATAAAATGAAGGACATGGTAAATATAAAATGTTACTCAGTGCTCTTATTTTCAGATTTTAAAGATCCTCAGCTTTCACATCAGAGTTTGTGAAGCCCGAGGAAGTGATGACTGAAGGTTACAGAATGGTTCTGTTTGATTAAAAGACAATTTTATGTATTATTATTACAGATTTATAAAGAAAATTAACCCATATATGTTTGGATTCTTGCTCAGACAGCTGCTGTGGGGGGGGTTGGGTTGGATTGGGTTGTTTTGGGGGTTTTTTTGATTTAATGTTTTGGCTTTTACTGTACAGTTCACTTAAACCTTCTACAGATCAGTCTGATGCATATAGTCTGCAATAATTTGTGGTTACCTTAAAATAGAACTTATTTTATTTTCTCTTAGGCTTACTTTGTAACAGAGCCTGGAGCAGGCTCTGATGTGGCCGGTATAAAAAGAACAGCTGAGAAGAAAGGAGGTGAATATCTTGTTAATGGTCAGAAGATGTGTATCACAAATGGTGGGAAAGCAAACCAGTGTGTTTGTTAACTCACATTATATTTCTGTTGTTACGCTATATAGTGGCTTCCTCCCCCAAAGTTAAAGTCTTTAAAGATCTGTTGTAAATCTGAATGTTCACGGTGTTTCAAGACACTGCACTTTAATCTCTGACCAGTTTACCAGTATATAAGAATGCAGTCTCAGTGCTGCGCAAAGCCTGAAAAGGAAAATGAGCGATGACGTGACAGCTCGCCACTCAAGAAGGCCTCTCCAACCTTGCTGCTATCAAGCGGAATTAATGCTGCTTTTTCTTCAAGGCAGAACAGCAACGGTATGATTTAACTGACAAAGTACTCCAGAGGCTGATATGACTCGCCACCTTCCTTTGTGCTGGTGGTGACTGGGATCAGTCACTTCCGATTCTACTAGAAACAACTCTCACTTCTCGTGAAGCCAGGAACATGTCGGAGGGTGGTGTTAAATTTCATTTTCTTTTTTCATTTTCTTTTTTCATTTTCAGCTGTCAAAGAATTCAGATACTGCTGTGGTGTCTATGGAGCATGCGTTACGATATAAACCTCTTTCATTGTGTCTCGCATCACACCGATTCGCAACACACAAATTCTTCTTAATTATAGTGGAAAAACTTTATATGTTTATCCAAAAGCTGAATTTTCTAGTTATTTATTTTCTTGTTCAAGGCAGATCCATCAAAGACAATCAACCAGATATCTTTTGACATTACTGAACACCGTAAATGTGATTTACAACTGTTTAATTTCTAAGAGAAATACTTATTTGCAACTTATACTTAGAAGAATAAAATTAAGATCTTTGAAATCGTGTGATAACATTTTGCATGCAAGAATGTATTTCCTAAGCATTAATTTTTATGTACGTGCTGTGAAGAGGTTTCTTTTGTACTATTAATGAAGCTGATAATATCATAAAGACTTACATGGAAAAGGTGGAGAATCTTTGCATGTTGATCTGAAGTAATTTTATTGAATTTTATGAATCTTGAATCTTTAAAACTTCCTCTCTTTTGGTCCCTCTCAGTTTATTTTTGGGAGGCTCAAGAAAAAGGTGTTGTTAACTTACAGATAGAGTTTATTATATGGAAGAAATGCATATAAAAACATTAAAAATGTTAGCTAAAATAGCATCTGGTTGTTAATTGTGAGGATAAACTGCATCCCTTTTCTTTGTTTTACACTGGGTACTTTTTGCTAGCTCGCACCAATCCAGATCCAAAAGCTCCTGCAAGCAAAGCCTTTACTGGATTCACTGTGGAAGCGGATAGCCCTGGAATCCAAATTGGAAAAAAGGTGGAGACTGTATCTCGTATTTAACAAGCCAGAAATTGTTCTATTCTAAACCAATAATGCAACAAATCACCATTAAAGAAAAAAGATTCTTAGTCAACTGACCATTTTCATACACTCATGTACAATGATCTTTTCATTTTCACAACATACAGAAATATTAGTTCATCTAAGGAACTATTCAGAATGGTCTAAAGTAAGATGACTTTGAACAGCTGCAAAAGAATCTTTGAGAACTATTTTACTGACAAGTGCCAATAAATGAGTAGTAGTGTGCCTTGAAAGGATAAGAAGCAAGTTGGGCAATTATAACCATAAATACACACATAGTGAGTTTTAATTTTTGCTACTGCTGGTTGAGGAAGGCACCTTGGAGACTCTGGTGCTATTCTCTCTTCTTTTAAAAACAAAAGTACTGTTTTTAGTAGTAGGCAAAACTGGATGTTGAACATTAGGAAAGGAATCTGAAAACCTGAAAAACTCATTTATTTATTTACTTGTAGTACACCCAGTACTGCCTGCATATTAGATTAGTTAATTTTTCCACTCCCATCTCAAAGCATATAGTTGAACCAGAGAAAGACAAAAAGACTGATTACAGCTACAGAACTGATTTCATATAAGGAGGAAGTAAACTGCCCAGCTTGGACAAATTAAGGGCGTGCTGGTCTGCAAGTGCAAAGCTATTATTTGTCGTGCGTATGGTCGTTTTTGGATTAAGTGTTTTGGAGAAAAAAAACATACTTTATGCTTTGAGTAAACTAAAGAATGAAAACGTATCGTACCTTTGAATAATCCAATTTAGTTGCACCTCTGTAAATTTCCCTTTTCAGGAAATGAATATGGGTCAACGCTGTTCAGAGACAAGTGGTATCGTCTTTGAAGATGTGAGAGTCCGGAAAGAAAATGTACTAATAGCTGAGGGAGCTGGCTTTAAAATCGCAATGGGAGCTTTTGATAGGACCAAACCACCCGTAAGTATCAGAAATAACTTATTTATGAAATATATCAGGAATTTCTGATTTTTTTATTCTTTGCTGTATCCAATTCAGGTAGCAGCTGGTGCTGTTGGATTAGCAAAAAGAGCACTTGATGAAGCTACTAGATACGCTTTGGAGAGAAAAATCTTTGGGAAAGCAATTGCTGAAGTAAGTGGGGGGAGGAGAGAGAGAGAGAACATAAATAAAAGCTACGCTTTCACACCAGGTGTACGCTACTGATTTGTCATGGTTATTGCTTGATTTCTTTAGTTCCTTCATTTTTGTATTATATCTCTGCCATTTGGGGGTTTCCAAGTATATGAGTCAGCACCATTTAAATAAACTTAGCTATGTGGTAACTTCAGGAATTTTTCTATAATTTATCAATGATAATAGTAAAAGCTGAAAGAAAACTCTGCTCAAAAACCTGAAACTCATGTACTACCAGGACATACTTAAATTCTTCAGTGCTAATAAACAGGGATTTTCAGGAAAGCAAAAAACCTCTGAGGTATGTGAAACAAGATGCATGGTATTATTAATAATATAATTCATTTCAAATCACACCGCTTAGCAGTTTTAAAAAAATATTAATAAACAGCAAGGTAAATACCCATCTCATAAACAGTAAAGAACTACTTCTTAATTCGGTATTTAATCCCTCTGACTATATGGATTTAAGAATTGGAAACTTAAAAGTCTAATTCAGCATACAATTAGGAGAGCCTGATCCATATTCTGTAGAACCCCTCTAGTACAATTTACTGAGTTTGTTGAAGAGATCGCTGTATTAAGAAGATTGTATTTTTCTGGGTTGTCATAGAGTTTTAAGCTGGCAATGTTAACCGAGTTTACGTCCTCATTCGTAGCACCAAGCGGTGTCTTTCTCGCTTGCTGCAATGGCAATGGAAGTGGAGCTGGCTCGTGTGGCGTACCAGAGGGCTGCCTGGGAAGTGGACGCTGGTCGCAGAAACACCTACTACGCCTCCATCGCAAAGGCATTTGCTAGGGACATTGCAAACCAAGTAGCTACCGATGCAGTACAGATTTTTGGAGGGAATGGATTTAATACTGAGTATCCTGTAGAAAAACTAATGAAAGACACTAAAATCTACCAGGTAAGAAAATGAGAGACTCTTGTCACCCGCAGTCCCCAGGGTTTTTTCTGCAGTGTTACTGCCAAGAAGTTATTCCATGTTATGTCATAATTCTTCTATTAGCATATACCATGCTAAAATTCTTTATTCAACACCAATATTTTAATAGCGTTCAGCAAAACCAGTAATCTTTGTTGACATTATGACATTGTATGACATGAATAGCGACTAGATAAAATATATCAAAGTAGATGATATCGAGAAGTGCATGCGGACCGTGACCTGGAATGTTAGTTAGCTATAACACCTGTCATTCTTAAGATTCTAGGTAGTTAATATTTATCTTACAGCTGTCTTTAAAATTAAAACTATTATTCTCACTAGCCAAGAATTTATTTTTCTCTATTTAAGGAAAGACAACCACTATTTTGGAATCTAAAGGTTCTTAGAACTAATTGCGCTCCTGTGAGTGAGGAAATGAATGATTAATTGAACTTTATTATGATTGGGCTTTTTTCCTGTCAGGTTGCATGCTTTTCTGGAGAAAGATGGTGCGAGGGTTAGAACTTTATTTGGAAGCTGAGAGTGATTTTACAGGATCCCAAATACTTAGGTTTTCCATTACACTGATGCATCACAAATGCATGGCTAAGTAGGTTGGATTTTTTTTTAAATTGTTCAGATTAATCAGATTTAGTATTATATTTTTGGTTTTTTTTCTGTTCTGCTTCATCCCTAAAAGAATTCAGGAAAGGCTTTTGATTCTACGATTATTTTGTCCATGTCTCTTGTTTATACTTTGCACTTCACTGTGCTTTACTGTATTGCTGCCCATTTCCAGCTGGTATAAGCTTTTGGCCATGTGTTTCACATACAAAAACTTGGTTTTCCAACTTTTCGTCCATATATTTGATCTTTTTCGGTATTACACAATTCTGTGTTTACTGGTAACATTTTTACTGTCCTTACTCCGCTCTAGGTTTGTCTGGCTACAAGTCTAGGCTAGTCTGGTAGAAACTCTAACTTAGTTTCCTTTCTCAAACATGGAAAACTGCCCTTCTTTAATTGTCAATGATTCTGGGAACTATTTCCATTGAAGCCAATTTCCATTGGCTTATAAACCAAAGCCTTTCTTGTTAGTACTTAAGAGTGAGTTTTGATGTCTTTACGCTTGAGGTCCCTGGCTGTCTTCATCAACAGGTAATCCAGTGCCGGTGGCGTGGATCGGTAGATTGCAGGAAGGGCTGCCGAGGCCCCACAACTGCCCCAACAAGGCATTTGGGCAGGTTGAGTGAACAGCAAGCCTCTTTGGTCCCTTGGACTCTATGTCCCCGATATGCACGCCATTGCAAGGGTGCAGCTGTAGGCTTGGGCCATTATGTCTTCGTCAGGGCTTGATGGGTGTTTGGTACACAGAGAAAGCAGAGTTTCCATTCCAGTTCACTCCAAAAGGCATTGAGTATTCACCAAACACAATCTGCCCTACGCACCAGGTCAACACGGGGTAAGCAGCACCAGTCGGAGAATTTGCTTTGTGAATGATCAAGTTCTTCTGAACCAAAAAACTAATGTGAACACAGGTTAGAGCCTCTTTATTTTCAAAAAAGCTTTGTAAGGTTCTTGGGAAGATTATTCCTATAAGTGAATGATAAAGTGAATTTGAGCAATTTGCCAAACCAGGTTCTGGCATAACTGGGCGCTGAAACACCTAAAACCCCTAAACTGTGTTGCCTCAGCCCTGGCATTACATTGCAGTATACCTGTGGAGCATCCTTCCGCATGAGAGCTTCCTATATGCCTTGTTGCCTACCTTTGACTTTGCTGACAGCAAACCAATAGAACAGAGGAACGATGCAAACTGTTTCTAGAAGAAAATGCAAGAATGCGTGATTAAAAAAAACAAACAAAGCTGTATGAGAGAGAGCACTAGTTAACAAGAAGCAATGGAAATAAATGGATCAAAGAGAACATTGGTATGACCTTGAAGGGCTAGTCAAAGGAAATACAGCAGTTTCAGCACAAGTCACTGCCTCTCGTCCACCTATTGTTTGAAATCCTACTTTGCAAAACCAAACTATGAATTTTCTTCCTCAAATAAGAAATTTTCCTCATCCTTTTTTGCTCACCATGTCTTTTTTCATGAGAACCTTACTGAGTCCAGAGAAGAGCACCTAAGAGAACAAGGCTGTCTCTCGGTATCTTGTATGTGATCTCTTCCATTTAGCCCACTAGTTACTCTGTCACACTGGAATTTTCTGTTTTTATGTGTCTTTCTGCACATCGTAATCCCCACTGGATTAGTGCCATGAAGGTTTAAAAGTGTAGATCTGTTAAAACCTTTTAAAAATCATCAACTAACATTATTGCAATTCTTGTTTTCAGATTTACGAGGGAACTGCTCAGATTCAAAGGATGATCAAAGCTCGTGAACATGTTGGCAAATTTAAGGCTTAAAGTGTGTCTGGTGCTGCTGTAGTGTCCCGTCTTCTCATGGAAGTGGATTTTAGTGCATTTCTCAATAGAATTAAAAAGGCACGGAGGAAAAAAAGAAACCTTTCCTTCAAAATCTTTTTATTCTGTACATTATTGAGCACTACCTCTGTTCTCTTTGTCCACTTTCTCACTTCATTCCTGACTAACAAAGCTGGTATTTTCAAAACATTCTGAATTCCAAAGTGATTGGTTGTTCAAATACAAAATGGGAAAGGAGAAACTCACACTGCAATGTTTTCTCACTATAGAGGATCAGACTGTTATTCCTGACAGTTGTTGCTGCATTCTAATAAATTTTTTTTAGGAGGTGTGGTTGGTTTTTATTCATTTTTCTTGTCACATCACTTAAATTGTATTTTGGGTAAGTTGTCCAGTGTCTGAAATACGTGAATAGCTGTACTTCACTTCCTACTCTGCCTTTCCAGTTCAGCCGTATGAAGGCCTGTACCGCTGTTGTTGGCATGCGTCTGTTCCAAGGACTTAGATGCTGCCCAATAGTAACGATATCGCTTGAGAGAACGTGGCCTATTACGCTGTTAGACTCGCTTAAGCAAGTAGATGTTCAGTTAGGATGATTCACTTCAAGTGAAAGTGTGTACCTTTTCCTTAAGAATAATTTACAAGATCAGGTTTATTTCAGATCCGGTATATTTAAATGTATTATTCCTTTCCATCAGTGTATATACTTAACTATGTTTGCAGCAAGAACAGCCGAGAAGAAGGAATTGTAAGATCATTTTTTTTCAAACTTGGATAGACACTTCTTGTCAGTGTTGGCAGAACGGACGTTCCCTGGACCTCCTAAGCAAACTCCTTGGCACTGGTGAGGCTGTGCCTGCAGAACCATGTCCAGGTCTGGGCTCCCCAGCACAAGATAAGGACTTAACTGGAGGGAGTCCAGCACAGGGCCACAAGGATGATTAAGGGCCCGGAGCATCAGTCACGCGAGGAGAGGCCGAGACTCTTTAGCCTGGACCAGAGAAGGCTCAGGGGTCATCTCGTGTGTGTGCATAAATACCTGATGGGACGCGGTGAGGAGGAGGGAGCCAGCCCCTCCCCGGTAGTGCTTGCTGACAGGAGAAGAGGCAACGGCCACAAATTAGAACACATGAAATTCCACTGGAACACAAGAAAACACTTTTTTTTTTATCGTGAGGTTGTGGGGTCTCTGTGGAGATACTCAGACCCCACCTGGAGGCGGTCATGGACTGCCTGCTCTGGCTGACCCTGCCTGGGCAGGGGGGTTGCGCTCGATGGTCTCCAGAAATCCCTTCAAACCTCAACAATCCTGTGGATTCATTTGCAATTTCTCACCAAAACGTCCTTTCATTGCTGTGGTCTCTTTCCTCCATCATCTGAATTTAGTGCTGGATGGCACAATTACTGTCATCAGGTATTAGTTTTGCAGGAGTCTCAGGTAGGCCACCTGGGAAATTAGCTCTTTAAATAGTGTTTAATCACTATAAATCACCAACCTATTTACCTGCAGGAAGACCAATAATGTAACATCCTTGATAAGTACTTGACACATGTAAAAAATAGACCTTATTTGTGACAGTTCTATGCAAGCCAGCATTATACCTAATATTTCTTGTATGGAATCAAAATGACGTTCCTGCCTGGCGTGGTTCCATGGGGTACGTGTGCCAGCATCAAATGTTGGTAATCAATAATATAATCACCCTAGACAGCTTTAATTGGGAAGCAAAGGGGTTTTTTTGAACGAAAGGGCAGTAATTCTTACCTACTCTGTCACTAAATTATTGTATTTGCTTTTCCATAGAACTGAGGGGAGAGAAGGAAACCGCGGCTACTTCTGTAGTTGTCCGGTTTGCTGCGGTCCCGCACAGCCGAGTCACCGCCCTTTACGTTACCCCTGGCCTGTTCCAAGACACCCTTCAGCTGTGCCCGGCCCGAGCCCCCGCGCACCGCCAAGGCTGGAAGCGGCTCCTCCAGGGGTCCTGCCCGCCGCCCGGCAGCTCCAGGCGGCCGGGGCTCCTCCGGCGGCCGGCGCCGGCCCAGCAGGCTCCCGGGCCGAGGCCATAGCCGCGGCGAGCCGGGCGCCGCTTCCCGCCCCGCCCCGCAGCGCGACGCTCCTTCCGGTGCGGGCGGCGAAGATGGTGGGTGCCGCCGGGCGCGCCGGGGACATGGCCCGGGCCGGCGGGACACGGGGCCTGCGGCGCACAGGGCACCGGACGTGGAGCCCGGCTCAGCGGGCCGGGGGGCGGCCGCGGGCCGGGGGCTGGCGTCCGGGGTCCGCGGCGGCCCGCGCCGCTCCGGCTGCAGAGCGGGCCCGGGGCGCGGCTGCCCTGGGCCGGGCCGGGCCGGGCGGTGGCGGGCGGCGCGGTGGCGGGCTCCTTCGCCCGGGTTTTCGGTTTGTTTCTGGCGAATCGGTGATTTTTGTCAGCCTCGCTGAAAGGTGCCGTTCGCAGCCGTTCCCGGGAAGGGTTTAGCCGGAAAGGGCGATGTGGGACCGAAACCTGCCCCGCGGTCGCGGCTGACAGAGATGTGTCTGTGTCAGAGGCACCGCCACCAGCGCTGACTGAACTGTGCCTGCGCACGGAAACCTTGAACGGACACCGCAACTGACGTTTCCTTGGTGCTTTTTACAGGGGACACCACAGAAGGATGTTACGATAAATCCCGATGCCCCCAGCACGCTACTTTTGGAGAAGCATGCGGACTATATAGCTTCCTATGGAACAAAGAAAGATGATTACGTAGGTATTGATTTGATTCAGTACAGCCACGCCTTTATTTACTTGCTCAGATAAGGGTTAGATGCATGTTTGCAATTGTTCCTTGCCCTGCAGTCCAAAGTACAAAAGAAAGATGTCTTTGTTAATTTTCCTAGGTCCATGATGAGTTTTGGCATGTATTATCTGAGTATAAATTTGAACATTATCAGTTTAGCTCTAGATTTACTCTGAAACCTGGGAAATGAGCTACTTGTTGCTTCTTCCTCCACTGGAATGCACAAGGAGTATCGCTGCATTTCCATGCTGCTCTTTGATGGGACGACACACAGAACCTCACCGCAGCACTGCTTCATGCTTGCTGGGTTTGATAAACGCTTTAACTAGCAGCAGTCTTGTAGTCGTAGGTTATCAGATGTAGCCCACAGCAATAGGATTCCGGTTCCAGCAGGTGAAAAATGTCAATAATTGCTTATGTCTGAAGAAAAGTTGCAGTTCTCTTTACTGTCCAGAAAAGAGCTCTGAGCACTGTTGCTTACGGTTGTTGTGCTTAAAAAGTACCACCTGTAGAAAATAATTTTTATGGGTAGTGTGGGTGATGTGATCAATGTAAGAGAATTCAATACGAGATTTCACTTCCCAGTGCAACTTCAGATTGTGTCAGTTTGGCACTTGGACGAAAGTTTCATTAAATGTTAGACTTGTTATTTTTGAGACTAGTTGGGTTGGTAATTTGAGTGGTGGTTCGGATGCCAAGATAATAACTGATGATCTGAAGTGAATTGGTGCCTGTTTACTTTTACGTGTTGAATTTGACATCGAGCTTGATACTTTGAACTGGGAAATACAGGGGAGGAAGGGAATGTAGCACGTGCAGATGTCTGCGTGTGCCTGCATGTATGCGTGTGTATATGTATACACACGTGCGTGATGCGCAGAATATTTGTGGGTGGCTGATACATAGTAAGATGTTAATGGGATGGAAGATGGTTGACATATTACAAACTGTTTGTAAATGTTAATGAATATATTTTCATTGCTCTGTATTGATGATGTGCTTAACTGATTAAGAACTAAAATAATGCGCTACTTAGGAATACTGTATGTCGGAGTATTTGAGGATGAGTGGTGTTTACTGGGGGCTCACAGCGATGGATCTCATGGGGCAGCTGCACCGAATGAACAAAGAAGAAATTCTGGCATTCATCAAATCATGTCAACACGAATGTGGTGGAATAAGTGCCAGCGTAGGTCACGATCCTCATCTTCTGTATACCCTCAGTGCGGTCCAGGTAAGTGTAACAGGGTAATTTTACAAAAAAAAAAAAAAACATTTGTAAGTAATGGTTTTGATGATCGCAGATTTACAAACCGGGTACTGTTGGATGCCCGTGGCAAAAACTATTTCAGTCCCTTATTAAAAAAATAAAATCTAATGGACGAAACTTTAGGATATAGCTGTATCATTTCCTAAAAAAATTGTCAGATTTGGGAACGTTGTGCTTTTAATGATCATTTAGTGGTGATTCTATTCTTGATAAATTTTGTAACAGTCGTCTTGAAATAATTCTTAGCTACAGGTTTTACTGGATTTTTTTTCTAAATAATTTTGGATTTTATAAATTCTTAGTGTACATTGAGGTGAAAGATATGTATGAACAGAATAAGAGTAGTTTTTGATTTTATTTTTTAATGAATATATTAGTAGCTATTATGATTGCTATATATTATAACATTAATAAATAACTATGTAACATTTATGTAACATTTATGCAATACATATAATTATGTGTAGTGTGTTTACACTTTAGTACTGTACAAAAGAACACAACAAGAACTGGCTGCTACAGTGTTTCCTCAAATCTGGGTTTTTTTTGTGTATGACTTAAAAATGGTACTAGTCTGTTGAGCATTTTATTTGTTTATTTGGTGTGTACTCTTCCCCTGACAAAACGTAATTCTCAGTCTTGTTTTTTCACCATAACTATCTCTGTTATAGATTTAATTTCTCGCTATCTCTTGTGTATGAGGTTTGGGTTGTTTTTGTTTTGGGGTTTTGGGTTTGTTTTTTTTTTTTGGTGGTTCTTCTCGTTCAAATGGTCATGTAAAAAAAGTACTGAAAAGGCTCATATGGTTCTGAACAATTGCTTGATTGCTTGCATAATGTATCTCTAGTCCAATCTTATGGAAGAAATATATAAATAGTGTTAAAAATAAATAAGATAGCATCCTGTTTTAGGAAGAAAGTGTGTTGGATTTGAAACCCTTATGCAGGACAGGAGAATGCTGTTTTCTTGGTGTTGGCTGTGATGAGTGTTGGCATGTATTATGTGCTCTAAAGTTAATATTTATCACCACTTAAGCTCTAGAGTTATTCTGAGTACTCTCAAACCCAGGAAACTAAAGTTTCGTTAGGCTATGACGTTTGAGCTTTTCCAAACTTTCCAATCAAACTCCTTTCGCGAATTCTAATCCAGTTTAAGGAGAAGGGGGTGCAATTTGAGGTCGTTTGTCTAGGAAATATTTTCACATTAACTGCGTGCAGCTCTAGATGTGCAAAGCTGAAAAGTGTTAGCAAGTGCTGATGTAAAATTTTTGTGTTAAACTTAATCAGCGTGTCTTAATGAGCATACATGTTGTTAGTGAACAAATACCATTTAGTCCTATCTACATATCCAGAATGTTTAAAGGGTCATGTGACATCTTCCTTTGATCACAATTAAGAGTAATTTGTTCAGATTTGCTTTTTAAGGAGCATGCTGTGATTATATATTTTCTGTTGGAGTTGTACATTCTTTTTTGCATTTCCGTAAGACTTAAATTTTATCTAACAATTTTTCTAACAATTGAAAGATTCCAGGTAACTCTAGGTGTTCAAAGACATAGTTGTTAGTATTTTTCGGGATTGACACTATAATGTTGCTTAGTTTCAATTGTTCTTTCTATTATACTATTTGTAATAAATTCTTAATTATTCTCTTTACAGGTTATGCAAGTTATGTGTAAAAATACAAAGCCATCTGGGGCTCAGAAACAGTATTTTTTTTTCACGTGACATTGTGTCGCGTGGGTTTACTGTTCAAGTCAGTGCTAGCTCAGAAAACTTTGTATTCCCTACTATGACCTTCATTTTTCTTCCAGGATGTATTAGCTGTACAGTTTGTGTCTAATCATATTGTTCATACTTTTTCTTAAATTATTGCAATTTGATTCTACTCATTATACTTAAAAATTGAATGTAAATAAAAATGTTGTAATTCAAAACTAATCATTGCTGACTGAAACTAATCATGGCTTGGACCACAAGTGGTGTTAGTAACTAGCTGCTTAACTTACGCTTGCACAAATCCAAGTGGCAGCAGCGCAAAACTACAAATTTGTCTACGATGTCATTATCCCATTACAAAAGTAACCATAATCAAAACTCTGCTCGACATAATGCTAATGTAAAAATAAATAAACCCGATTATGCTTTCGAAAGAAGAGCTTGAAGTTGGAAAGTAACAAAGCATGAAAGAGTTAAGCTTGAATTGCCTATATTTTCATTTGAGATTTTCTTAAAGTTTTTAGGCAGAGATAATGAACTGCAGTGAATGAAATCTTGTTTTAATAAACCTTACCAAATAGTATTCGTAGTCAATTAAATAAAGTCTTTTATGAATCTAGGATTTTTTTTAAAGAAATAACTTTTAAAAATTTTTGCCTCTCTGATATTTACTATGTCTTTTTTTTCCCCCCCAGATTCTTATCTTATATGATAGTCTCCATGTTGTTGATGTAAATAAAATTGTTGAATATATACAGAACTTGCAAAACGAAGATGGATCATTTGCTGGAGACAAATGGGGTAATTCTTAAATCTTTAAAATTTAGTGACTAGGTTGACGTGTGTACGTCAGTGAACATAAGTTCCCTTGGGTGATCTTTTTGCTTATGTATTGTATGTGAACACTCTCATTTTCTGAGTTATGAAAAAGCAGGTTTTGTGAAGGACAGAGTTGTGTTTCATTCCTTTCATAAATATTCTAAACTTCAGTTCCATTCTTGTAGTAAAAATAAATTGTCCAGCTCTTAAAGATGAAAACCTTTGTCCATTTGTAACTTGACAGTACTTTGATATGCTAGAGAAGCTATTCCATAAGGAATGTTTTATGCTTGCTATTGAATGGCAGGCAGTTGTGATCATTATCCATGTGGGCTCTGAAAGGATCTTTCACTATAAGGGAATGAGGAAAAACTGGTTTTGTACTCATGAACTTCTGTTAATACTGATTTTGTTTCTGCACATAAGTTCTTTATGAACAAAGATGGTATTTTTAAGCTGCAGCATAAATATTTAGTCACTCTAAAAATACTTATCTAAGTATTTAAGTGTGTAAGTAATACCTATCCAAGTAAATACTTAACTAAGTAAGTATCAAAGTAAAAATACTTATCTAAAAATACATGGAATGCTTAAACTCTTAAAAAAATCTATTGCATATCAGTCATGTTATTGTTCTAGTAAAATTCAGCAATCAACATCATGGCAGTATATGTCTGCTATCGTAAAGGCAGCAGTTATGCGTTAAAATGGTCCATAGTTTGCTGCATCCTTTTTGTTGAAGTGTTGAAACAAATGTACTGAATGCACAATGGATTGGCGTTATTTCTGAAAGGTAGTTACAGCACAACTGGAGGAGTGCGATACCTGACGTAGCACAAAACAGTGCATGCATGGTTTATGTGTTTCAGCTTGTGGGTTGCTTAAGAAGAAAAGTCTTACATCAGTTTGACCAAAAAAATGAATGTTTGCAGCTGGGTTCAATTTTAAATTTTGACTTCAAGTATTAATTGCTTGGAGTTTGTGCTAGGAGAGTTACATCGGTATGAACTTCCTGAGCGATGATTCTGATGTGGGTGGAGTGGTTTTTGTGTAGGTTCCAGGTGCAAGTATGCAAAAGAAAACTTGCAAACAGAAATGGCTTCTTCTGCCTGAATTTAAGGCAGATCAAGAGTTGCGTCCAAATATTTTTGAGTCCACTGCTCTGCAGTCATCTAGTAGAACATCACAGATAAACTCTAACATTAAATAATTACTTGTAAATTACCACTAGTTGAGTTGATTTGGATATATATCTGACTGTACACCAGCTCAAAATGAGTTGTTTGCTTTTATATGCAGTAAACATACAGATTGCTTTAGTTTTAATGTACGCTTTCTACATTACTGAAGAAATAATCCATAGGCTGGAAAAGGAAACAGCATAGGCACAGTTTTTGGCTGATTTTTGTTGTTCAGGGTAAAATCTAGTATTTAAACATTTTGTTCCATATTTTCAGTGGTGATTTAAATATATTTTTGTTGTTAATAAAAACACTCTAATTTCATTCCCTACCCTCCATATTCCAGGAGAAATAGATACAAGGTTCTCCTTCTGTGCTGCGGCAACTCTTGCACTTCTGGTAAGTCCTAAATCATTACTTGCACAAGTCAGAATCTCCTCTTTGCTACTGCTGAAGCTTCTGTAGTTAAAAAGCTTGGTAGAGTTTAAAGTGCGTTAGTTACTTTCCTGACTTGCAGGGAAAGCTGGATGCCATTGATGTGGGGAAAGCAGTAGAATTCGTTTTGTCCTGTATGAACTTTGACGGAGGATTTGGCTGTAGACCAGGTTCGGAATCACATGCAGGACAGGTAACTTTTTCTTTATATGGCGATGTTTTAAATCAGCAGGCATCACATACTGCCTATAAATGTTTCTTCACAACATCTATCAGTAATGTCAATGGATATACCTTTCTTGTTTCCCAAATGCCTGATTCTAGTACCTTAGTTAAAATAAATGAACAAATAGGGAGGTAAATCTGAGAAGATGAGTAGAGACTTGGGAGGTTATAGTCTGGCCAGGGGGGAAGAAAAGATTGTAAGGGAATAACTTTTAGGGTTGTATTTCAGTCTTCACATAATGTTGTTGGAATAGAGTAGCCTGAGGACTTTTAGAGAATTTCAAATGGGTATTAGTGGAGACATTGGACAAGATCCATCACTGCGTCTGCTACAAATCATAATGAAACAAAGGTCAATTATATAATACGTTTGATGCTTATCAGCTGATGAACTGAAATAAAAATGAGGCGTGAACCTTCCGAAGGGGGAAGCTTGGTTAATTTTTTTTTGAGGAAAGTCAGTTTTAAGATGAGATGCCTAACTCAGGCATGGGAACATTTATTGTGTTTTGTTCTAAGCACTAAAGAGTATTTTACTAGTGACTATGAATTCTGAAAAATGCTCAGTAAAATCTAGTTGAGAAGAGAATGCAGTAGTATAATTGGAACAAATGAAGGGATCTTTCAAGGAAGAGAATCTCAATGACTTCTTTCAGCAGAAAATTTACATAAAAACTACCTTTCCTATTTTTTTTTTTTCCATGGAAGGGATTATTGCACTTCACCTGAATTTATTAATAGAAACCAATTAATAACGTATTTTAATGCTGTTGCAATCACCTGTTTATTTTGCATAATTATGGTGATCAATGCCATAGCCAGCATTTACCTCAGCACGTGAAAATACTAGAGGTATCTTGTTCAGAAAAAACGTTGTGTTTTTTCCTGTCCCCCTCCCCTTTTTTTAAATTGGGGGCGGGGGGGGAAATTAAACCTTGTACCTGTGCCTTACCTTATGAGTTTTATCTACAATAGCATTGCCCGTATGGTCTAAATGGCTGGCCCATGGTCTAGCGTTCAAGGGAGAGAGATAAGATAGCTGAACCCCCTCTGTCTGCAGATGGCGTTTCCTGGGAGGATTAGGTCTGATGCGCGTAATCACATACTCCTTAAAACTTCTTCACCTGCACAGTAGTTCAAAAGTTTTCTAGCAATGTCACATCTATTTTGCAGTATTCTTGGGTGGGCACATCCCTGTTGATGTGTGCTTTTGGTTCTCTTTTTGTGGGGGGTGTTTTATCAGGAAAAGATGATTATGAGCAGGCTTCAGTTGACATTGTGGTTTCTTGCGGTTTGTGCCTGGCTGCTTTCTTAGTGACCACATGAAATGTGATGGGAGTATGCTGTTCCACTCTACATGTTATTTCCCAGGAAAAAATAAACAGGGATTAATCTGCACATACGTTGCATGGTACATTGAAAGTGAGCCTGACATGAGTAGATGTACGTGGGGTTGCCAGGGTAGTTAATCAGGGTGATCAGGGTGAACTTGTTTCTGCCAGAGAATTCGTTTGGTCTTCAGTTTGCTCCCCACAAGAAGGGTGAGAGGCCCGTACAGGAACAATCCATCGCCTGGATGCAAAATTGTCAGAAAGGTCATATCCAGCCTGCAGAAATAAGTTTGCGCACTCTGGCTTGAGAGTCTGTGTTTTTAACATAAAAATGTATGGGTCTGCCTGATCTTTTAGGAGCCTTTTCCAAACCTTGCATTACTGTCTTATGATAGTAAAATCTTACTGTTCTGTAATCATGTTGTGTACTTTTATACAAAAGCAACTGTAACAGTAACGTACTTTTCTAATGGAAAAGTAAAACTAATTTGAAACTAAAAGTTGAAATGCCTGCATATTTTGTATTGTGTTTGCATGACTGTATTCCTGCTTTGAGATCTTCCTGCATTTAGTCTGCTAAACTATACTCAGTTTTTAAATACACAAAAAATTTATGTCTGTAATTTTAGATCTATTGTTGCACAGGATTTCTGGCTATAACAGACCAGCTGCATCAAATAAATGTTGACTTGCTGGGTTGGTGGCTTTGTGAACGTCAGTTACCTTCTGGAGGTCTCAACGGACGACCAGAGAAGGTATTATGTGGCTGCTTTTGTTTGTTCAAACGTCAATAGAGAATATTTTTTCTAAAGCTGAAGTACTTCGGAAAAACGTCATGACTTCTATGAAATATTTAGTAAACTTTTTGAAGAATTCAGGCCTTCGTTTTGATTCTTAATTTTGTCACTAACACTTGCCATGTAGTCCTTTGCTGTGCTTAGTGTTAGTCCTCAGTTTAGGAAAGTACCTGTACTGAAGTATGTCCTGCTGACCACTTGAACCAGTATCCTGTTAAATCAGGGCTTCAATATTTTCTGACATTGGGAATGATCTCTTCTGTAGGATTTGTACAACAATTACTTTTTTAGTGGGTGTAAATCCTGGGTGTAAGAGTGTTCCGCGTAACACTAGGAAACTGTGTAACCTCAAATAATCTCCACTGGCAAATAGATAACCAACCAACAGATTTTTTTTCCAAAAAACTGAAAGTAGTTGATAAGAAGTTCTTTGTACTTCTGAAAAAGATGCTGTGTTCTTTTAGCCTCTACCATGGAAGGTGAAAGCTCTTTCAAAATTGCATTCTTGTGGTTTTGTTTCTTGAAGAAGGAAATAAGTTTGAAAAAGAGACTTTCCCTTCCTGAAAAAGGGAAACCCTCTGAAGAGAGACTGTATCCAGGAGCTTTCTTCTCTTTTATCCCAAAGAACACTCTTTAAGTGTTGTTTCTCTGCAGTAGTGTTATGACAGCATACCTAGTAATTTTCAAAATTGCCAATAAAATTTGCAACAATGTTTTCATGTTTAAAACAAAATGAAATAACAATCTGCTTCTCTGCTTGCCAGTTACCTGATGTATGTTATTCTTGGTGGGTGCTAGCATCTTTGAAGATGATTGGTAGATTACATTGGATTGACAGAGAGAAACTGCGCTGCTTTATTTTGGCTTGCCAGGATGAGGAGACTGGAGGGTTTGCTGACAGACCAGGAGATATGGTAAATAATCCTTTACTAAATAAAATATACTTAATTGAAAATTTCAACTGAATAAGTAAATTTTCTCATTTCAGTGTAACTGAACTCGTGATTCAGGTATAAGGATTTTGCGGAGCCTGCAGTTTACTTTGAAGGAAAGAACGGGGTAGATTTGCTTTCGAAGGCTTACTTGGGGAGCACATGTTTTATGTTGCACTGGCACTGTAGTGTCCCCACTGAAGTCGGTTGCCACTCCTTACAAATTCTGGCTTGGTTCCCATAACACATACCACACAAATAATTTCTTACAAGACCACTTGGAAGATCTCTGTAAAAACACTGGGTTTGGTGGTGGGCTTTTTGGGTTATATGGGGTTTTTTGGGGTTTGTTTTGTTTTGTAAAAATAATACGCAAGCTAGAGTCCAGCACAGGTTGCATAGTCTTCAACTCTCTTGGTGGTTTTGCCTGATCTAAATGAGTCATAAGTTTTTTATTAAGAATACACTAACTTTTGTTCTGTGCCAGCCCAGCCACTGAATAAATCCTCTCACTGGCATTTGTCTAGATGAGGGAGGAAGAAGCGTTTGTGATAACATTACGAAGAGGCTGGTGGTATGGATTTTCTGCTTGGTTGAGAGAGCAATTATGGTTTAGCTGGTCTGTTCTTTCTGATTTCGAGGGGAAATAATTGAGAATGTCCAGGTAAAATGGCAAATAAAGTTTGGATCTTTCAAGGGTGCTGGGCAGATAAAATGAAAAGTATTATGAGACCTCAGTGCAATTCCTATAGAACACCTAGCCGCTTATTTGTCAAAGGTCAGAGGGAAGTCGTAGCTGTTTTTGTTGCAGCTGACCATGTCTTCACCTTCCTCCACAAGCACAGTAAAAACTGAAGTGGCTTTCTGTTTCTTTGCAAGCTGATACATTATTCCCACTTGGGCGAGAAATCTCTACTCTGGTCTGTCATTTGGAAAGTGTTTTGGTGTTCTTAAAATGGGAAGGTTTTCATATTTCTAAGGAGCCCACAGAAGGCCTTTTTCCCTTTTCAGAATTCTCCAAGAAAAGCCTAACACTTAAAGTCTTAATGCTTTTCTGGCTTCAAGATTAAACTTGTACCTATCTCTGTCTTGCTAGAAGAGCAACTTTGCAGAGCCTTTCCTCTATATCTAATTCAGGCACCTTGGGAAGAGTTTTTGCATATTATGTTAGCAGTCATTTCATTATTTTTTTTTTACTTCTCATCCACTGCTGAAGTGGCCACTGCCATAGAAATGTTGACACCTACAGGTTTTTGCTTTGTTCCTGCAGAAACTCATTCCTGACAGACCCTGTTGTTTTAGGGGTTCTGCAGGGGTGGAGGTTTTTTGTTTGTTTGTTGGCTTGGGTTTTTCTGTCTGTTTGGTTTGGGGTTTTTTTGGGGGGTGGTGTGGTTTGGAGTGTTATTTTTTTGTTTGGGGGGGTGTTGGGTTTGGGGAGTTTTTTGAAGTTTGGTTTTTTGTGGTTTTTTTTTTTTACTTAGTTCTAGGTTCTAGTCTCTTGATTTGACATTGCGATTGTATTTCAGGTTCTGAACCACTTGACAATAAGACAGCTCCATCATCTTTTTTTTAAAGCAGCTGCTTTTTTTCCAAGCAGCTAGTTCTTGATAACTTAACTTACTAGCTGTGCTTTTTAGTTCTTAGTTGTAATTCAGTAGGTTTTTCCTTTTTTATTTGCTTTAAAGAAAATCGCAGAAAAAAGCAGACAACATAGCAGTAGATAGATCTTCTATAAATCTGGGTTTCTCTGAACATACGTACTGTTCATGAAGAGGTTGAATATGTAACTTGCACACTTACCGTTAGGAACCATGTGCCCTTCTGGGCCTGTCCTTCTGTAGAAGTAAATTCTGTCTTGCCGTTCCTAAAGTGTACTGATTATTATTTTGCTACGTACTTATTTATTTTACCCCTCCTCTGATGGCCATGTTCTTATTCTGGGAAGGAGCAAGCAACATGTCTTGAGTTTGATCACACCTGTAGTGTGGTTGCCAAAGCATTGAGGAGCAAGGCTCGCTATGCTAGTGTGGTTTGAACCTTCTAGGCGGTCATCAGCGGTTAGAGATCCTGTGTATGGCTATAACGTGGTAATTCAGCTTAGTTTACTGCAATATAGAACCTTTGCCGTAAGATCCAGAAGTTCCACTAATGCAGAAAGGATGTACGCTGCACCAGACAGCACAGGTACTTTTGGATAGGATTTGTAGAATGGCTAATTAATGCCACTGACAGGGTGCTTATGTCATGAGACTTCATAGCCTATTGCAGTTATGTGCTGATACATGCTTTTTGGGAAGGTTTGCACTGTGAAGGAGTGCTTGGATACCAAACAACTGCTCCTGTCTCTTCTGGGTTTTTTCTTCCTCACATTTTTTCCTTTCAGTTTTCTAGCACAGTAAGTTGCTGCTTTCCTCTCAAGTTTTTACAGCTCAGCTCTGTGTTCAGAGACCATTAAAGAGCATTCTAACATTGCTGAAGAGCAAACAGGGACTTTATGGAAGTGGTACTTGTAGATGATGAAATTTACTTTTAAAATTTTTATTCTTTGCTTCTCCTACCCTATGACATTGCCTGCTAATGGAGACACACGAGTGCTTCCTGGCAAATTCAGAGTTGAAAATCATCTTAGCAGCAGACAATCTACAAGCTTCTCTGAGTAAATCGTAGTATTGTAAATGCATGCTGGGGAAATTGTCTTGCCTGTCACACGTGTCAGCACAAATGAAAGTTTGTTCAGTTGCATTGTCTTCTCCAGCCATGGAGATTTGCTTGCTAGCAAATAAAAGCTTCATTCCATACAAATGAAACGCTAATTGACTTTTGGAAACGGACACAAACTTTCTTTCTTCTCTCAGGTGGATCCATTTCACACCTTATTTGGAATTGCTGGACTATCTTTATTAGGAGAAGAACAAATTAAGGCCGTCAATCCTGTCTTTTGTATGCCAGAAGATGTCCTTCGAAGAATAAATGTACAGCCTGAGCTTGTGAGCTAAGCCTCGTAGAGACAGAAGGATGGTGTGACCAGTTGCTTTGGGTTTACTGATTTAAGTCATCTCATCTCTGAAACTGTTAGCATAATCTTCTTTGAGATGCGTTTACATTACGAACGTAAAGCAAGAGCTTTACTGTGGGCTTTGTCACTTTGTAAACTCTATCAGAACAGGCTGGTTCTAATAATCAGAGTGTAACATGTTCTTTGGTTGTATATAAGAGATGTAGAAACATTTCTAATCTCTAGCTAAATATATGGGCCTTTGCATTTTTTTTAAATATTCAAGTCAAAGCAATGGTGTGAATGCTTAATTTTTGTCCTTCTGTGATATCAACCATGCTAGCATCTGCCTCTACACAAGCATGTTTCGATGGTGGATCTCACAAAGCACTTTAAAAGAATATGAAGAAAAATCCCAAACAAAACCCTACTTAAGCTACGCACTTACTGCCACACACTTGAGTATTTAATTCTTCCTGTTCATGTTTGCCATCACTGTTATATACTGAGAAACAAGCTTTTTCTTCTGATAGGAATTGATACCAGTGAAAACAAAAATTATGGTTTCATTAAGTATATAAATGTCTTCCTTTACTGATGAGTCCCTTAGACAAAATTTCGTTGATATTTGAAATAGAGCATACCTTGAGTAGCTGTAGAGAAACTTGCTAACATTAAGCGTTTTAGAGAAGGTCTCTGTAGGACAGTGATGTGTAACTGAATATAGAGTTGATCCTAAATTTGTTGCTGGGTTGAAATCCTGCTTTTGTAGCTTACCAGCACTTGATTATGGTGTAATTGAGAATAAAACAAGCTGTGGAAAATACTTGTTCTCTGAAGGATGGAGTCCTCTTTGTCTTCACAGAAGCCCTAAAATTGCCTCTTAATTTACGTTCCGCACACCCTGGCTGAGACTGAATGGTATTCCAGTTGAAATATACAGTAAAAGGTAATTGTGAAGGGGAGGAAGTCTTTGATAATCTCTGTGTTTATGCTTAAGGAAGGTCTAAAGTTGTTTCAAACACAATTTTAAAAGCCAGCTGATTAGTTTTATCTAGCCTATTCCTGTAAATAGAAAGTAAGATAGAACTGGACGAAGTAACTTTTTGGTAGACTTTTACTTGTAGAGAATTTCAAGGAGAGAATGTGTATTTGAATGCTGAAGTATTTCTAATGATTAAAAAATCATTAGTCTTTTAGATAAGGTAAAAATCCTACTCTTTTTAGCTGTCCAGTTGCCCGATAGATTCTTTGGTCAAATCCTGGAGTTGATTTATTTTTCAAGGTTTGGACAAAAGTTATGGGAGGATTTGTGTTGAGTGTGAGGGAATGAGAGTCCTGATCAGGTTTTTTATCTAACTGTAAAGTTCAACAGAAAATTTTAAGATAAATTTTTCTCATTCCAGGTTACAGTAGCAAGTGCTGCTTCTTTTCCTCTAAGGAAACACTGCTCAGTACATGGGAATTTGCGATTTTTTTCTGTGTTGTGGAGACAAAATGGAGTCCTCTTCAGAATTTCTAGTTTAGTGTAGACTGAGACACCCTGGGAATCAATAGGTGGGTGATATTGCATGAGCGTGTAAAATGTTTCACTGTAGGTTGAAATCCTATTAATATTATTGGAGTTTTTCTCTGAAGATGGTCTGGTCAACTTCATTTCCGAAATCGGCTGTGATTTGTAAAGGTCTTATGAGATTATAGGTTAAAAAAGGGGTGAGTATGTGCACAAACTAAAAACTTAAGGATGTTCCTCCATTCTTTACATCAGTTTTTTAAAATACTGTATTTGTAGAAAGAGAATCATCACAATTTTTCTTATGCAAACAAAATCACACTTTCTGTTAAACATACTGTGGAAAAAAATTAGTTGCCTGGTTTCTCTATGTTAAGACTTCTGTCAATTTGATGCAGAATACATTGTTACCGTCTACCTCTTATTTTGTTCAAAGTGCTGGTAAGATTTTTTTTCTGAGCTTACATAGTTAGAAACTTTGCCGTAATTAATCTGCTGTTCTCAGTCTTCAGTTACAGGTCCTTTATTAAAGGCTTTCAGAAATTTGTACTTTCCTAACTTTTCTTTTCCCTGTGGAAATCTTTATATGGATACATCGGACGTTTTCTTAGTACTTGATTTTAAGTACTGTAGTGTAGCCAGCACTCCCAGCAATAAATTTTGCAAGATCCTGTATGAGAATTTGCGACAGAATAATGAATAATGAATAATTCAGGTACATAAAATTGTGTGTCTGGATATGCTTATTAAAAGAGAATGAGGGAAGGGGTGGGGAACCGACAGCCATTCTACTCCTTCTCAGAACATGGTCTAGACCAGAGGTATGTGCTTTATTCCAAAGATGCTTCCTTTTGGTTTTGTTGAGATGGCTTGGTTAGGCAAATTCAGCCGTATGATCTGTGAGCGGAAGGAAGGAGGGTGGAAGATGGACGTTCCTTTTGTTTCTGCGTGGCCCACTCCCGGCCGGGGCCCAGCAGTGCTGGTGTTGTCCGAAAAGTCGGATCCTTTCCCCTATCTCACACGCCAGGATCAGACATTTATTCAGCACAAGGCTGGGTGCTCGGTGGTTTCCACAAATCAAGAATACCCATCAAGACTCTCCGTGCGATTTTTATACACATTTTACAAAGTCATTATAATATTAGTACCTCCTATGTATATTTGATTGGTTAGTAATTTACATACGATTACACCATCAAGTTACAGCTACCACGTGTGCTCAAGGGAAGGGTCTTCACCTGGGCAAGGGTCTGCTTGATCTACGGGCGTGATTTTTAGTAGTATGAAGGTAGTTCAGCCTAGGACACTAAAAATTTTCGCTTTCCTGGCAAGTTGGCTAAACTTCTCAAAACGTGTAAATTAGTCCCATCTTCAAGGTCCTTATGCTCATATGTTCCAGGATGTGCCTCCTCGAGAGTGATGCAATACTTGCCTCCGATTAGGAGTTCTTTCATTAGCTCATGCTTGATAGATTCAAGGATAGAATCCTCATTATTCTTGAGAATACACGTATGGCCTTTCAATACTAGTTACTAATAATGTTTCAAGGATATGCTTTGGTAACAGAAGGACATATATTTAAAACAATTCTACATCTGAAGTTTTATGGTTTTTATTGGGACCTTTTGGTATTTAAACTTGAGCAGGGGGAAAACATCTGTGAAGCTCCTGCTAAAAGAGTCTCTGAATGTTGAAGAATGGATCTGGGACGTACTGTGCTTAGATACTTTACTCCTGTTTTAAAGAGCATAGCAGACCATTTCTTTGTGTTCCTGTGTCACCGTTGTATTGTCTGTAGTTGCATATTTATAATGACACTCGTTGCGTGCCCAGCAATGTATTTACTATTGAATCATTTGTAGCCGTACTAGTAACCACAGCTTTACGCTTTTTTTTCCTTAAAGCAGAGCCCCATCTCGCCATGAGGCGGCGCCGCCGCCGCGCGGGAGCGAGGGCCGCGTTTGCCGCCGTGTTGAGGGCAGGCGGGCGGACAGCGGCCATCGCGCCTCAGGCCGGGCCGCGCGCGGCGGGGCGGCCATGCTGGGAGAAAGCAGCGAGGGGAACGCGAGCGGGCGGGCGGCCGCCTCAGAGTCCTATACGGGCCGCGGCTCTTCCACCTCGGTGCAGGGCGGGCGAGTGGAGCGGGTGCCCCGCTACACTCTCGGGCTGCTGCAGACGCCGCACAGCTCGGCCGACAGCACCGGCGGCTGCTCCAGCGGCGGCGAAGGCCGTGCTCCCGGCCGGGCTCCCTGTGGCAGTGGGGCGAAGCCGCCGGTTCCTGGAAGAGGAGGTGGGGTGGGGTGGGGTGAGGCGCGGCATTGCCGTCTCTGCCCGGGTCTTTATCCCCTTTTTTTATCTTGCTGCCCTCTTTGCTTGGGTCAGGCTTTGAAAGAGCAGTTGCAAGCGGTGCTTGTATTGAGAAGGGGAGAGCAGTGTCTCTTTGTCTCGGCCACCTCTTTTTTTTTTTCATTCATTCCGTCAGAACAATGATAGTCGTTCGTCACATTCCTTAACTGTATCACTTTCTTCATGTAGCTTTTTAGATAGTATCCGAGTTCCCTGCAGGGGTCAATACATTGCTTTGAATTGCAACACAATATTTGCTTTGCTAGAGACCTGAACCGTGTTGAGTTGGTTTTACGTTTTGGGTTGTGTTTGGTTTCTTGTTTGGGTTGTGTTTGGTTGGGGTTTTTTTGTTTTGTTTTGTTTTTTCTTTTTTGTGAGGTTTTGTTTTGCTTGCCTGTTTGTTGTTTGGGTTTTTTTGGCCTGGCCTTTAAGGTAGTTTTAAGTACTGTTATCCTTGATGTGTTGTAAGAACACTGTGGTCCTAGGATGCTATTTGCCAGCCTTTGCATAAAGCTGCTGTTAACACTAGCCTCCTGGCTCTCCCCTGAGGAGGAGACCCCTCAACAACTCCTCCATATGGAGCGTGTACATCAGCCAGTTCAGAAGACTTGATCCTGCTTCCAGAGTCTGTATCTTGGCAGGCAGAGAAAAATGGTTCAAATTGTATTTTTTTCAGTGGAAAAACTATAACAAGAATGGAAATTATTTTTAACGCTTGCTGAAATGCATTCTGAAGTACATACATCTCCATTATGCATAAGTTGGGAAGAAGGTAGCATGGTTTTGCATAATGTACGTGATCAGTCATGAATCTTAAAAAAACCCACAGACAAAACTTAGAATACGACTTGGAGTAGATTGTAACTTATTTTTTAAATGTTGATTTTAAAAAATACCTGTAGATGGTTTCGTTCCTCTGGCCTTTAAATTATGTTTTTCCCCGTGTTATGCCAGATTCAGTACACGCTAAGATAATAGCAAAGTCTCTTCTGCCAGACTTCTGAGTAAATTTATGCCAAAATCTAAGTGAATGCTATTTTAAAAAATCACCGATGTGCATTGCAGTGCTGATTGGTCCACTTTAAAAAAAAATTAAAAATTACTCTGCACTACCACTGTTTTTTTTTTCCAGATGTCAGTTTTGTAAGACTTAAAAAACCAAAAAAAACCCCAGTACTGTAAATATTTTTGTACCAACTATAAGAAACTGTCATGCAATTAATGGGTCATCTGGGAAAAACACTGAAGTATTTTTGTCTTGTAGATCAGTTTTTAATGTAATAGAAGGAACAGAAACATTTGGGTTTGCGTTACTCAATACCTGTAGTTTTGTAAGTTTTAAGTCAAAAAACTCTTTATATTTTAATTCATTTTTTTATCTTAAAAAGCAATTGCCCAAGGTAGATTAAGGATTTGGTGTTGGTTTTTGTCATCTTAAGAGAACTGAAAGTAGGTAAAGTACTTCAATTTATTGAAACTATAGAATGATATGAGAAAAAGAGATTTTGCAGGACTTAAAATGTAGATAAATCATAGGACACGTCTAAAAGAAACGGCAGATAACAAACAGGTCCCAGATTATTGTACCATTTCTGAGAGTTGAACCCCATAAATTCAAAGGGAGATAGATCATTCTCAAGTGGGAGAGTTTTTGAGCATGGTTCTTTGTTTTCTTTTATTGTCCTTTTTTTAAAAAGCGGGCTTATCTTTAAAAAATATATTCATAAACACATGCAGTTTCAGATAGGGATTTTAAAACTGATGGGCAAATGCGAGATAGAGCTGACAGAGAATTCTTTAATAAATCTAGAATTCATTAGAGTGTGAAATTTTGCGTTGTAAAGTGACTTCGTATTATTTCAGTTCAGCAATGTAAAGAAAGATTTTTATTGGCGCTGCAAGTAATATAATTATGTAAAATAACCATATTGATACAAGCTTGTTTTCAAAAGAGACTGATTTTTGTTACATTTTATACTTTGAAGAGCTTTTATAGAATGAAATTAAAGGTTATTGCTTGGATGTTGCTTTCTGGTAAGAAAAACAGTTTTCTAAGCTGTACATTTATATATTGCTTGCTGAATAAAACTTGATTCAAATTTTTTTTTTTTTTCAGTTAAATGATATCAGTTTAGTGTGTCTGTTTTCAAAAGTTAATTTCTCTTTTCCCCTTCCTCAGAATCATATTTTGGGGACAAAAGTTCTTGTGTAGAAAATGCTAGCACATTGAATTTCACCAGTTCTTCTTCTGTGCGAGGCCTCAATAGCACATGTATAGGAAAAACACCTCTCTCTTCCAGTAGATCTGTTTGCAGAAGCCGTACCCCTCTTATGGGATATTCAGGTAAGATTAACAGCTCTTAAAGGAAATAGCCCTACTTACATTTCTAACATTATTTTATTAAACATACTTTATTTTTTAATGTGGTACAGTAAGATACTGAAATATATTCAAAACACAAAACATAATGTGTTTTGTACTGCAGAGGATGCCTGCCAGTGAAAGATGCACCCGCAGGGGAAAATACTGCTTTAGATACTGAGCAGATGTTTTGGTACTGCAACCTGTTGTCCCAATTCAGACTTTTTTCAGATTGTCCAAAATTGAATTATTTTTGTGGACGTGTTGGCTTGTGTGTTAACTGAACTGAAAAGCCCAAATTTATGCACATTTCTAATCATGGGGGTTTTTTAGGCTTGTAGTGCATTGTACGTTACATATCGTGATGTCACTCCCAAGTTTCTTGATGCAAGTTTTATGCATTTTATGTTCGCCTCTGCAAAGGTGTAGAACACTGGTTCTTCAGAAGAACACTTGCACGGTAGCTCATTGAGTGTACATTTCGCAGTGCTTCTTATGAACAAAGTTGTGTTACGGGCTAGTGATGCCTTGTGCCATGTTACGTGTATCTGTGTGCTCTGGTAGTGCAGAAGTAGTGGGATTCAAAGTTAGTTCTTTCACAGTCTGACCAATTATTATCAGTTCAGTCTTCAGCATTCTTAAAGTTATTTAATGGCAATTCTCTGAAGCAATGACATTATTTAAAAATTGATTAAAAAAATTATCTGTTCCTGGTAAGAATACAAATTAGCTCTTCACTTGCTACGGAATTGAATTTGCAAAATGTAAGTAAAGTGAAGTTTGTAATTTCCTACAGCTGTTGTGACCCACAGTTTTCTTTGTGACCACTGCAGGAATTGGGGAGTCAGAGTAACTATGATGTTAAAACCCACAGAGCAGATTCTCTAGACTTTATGCAACTTAGTGAAACAAACCCACGTTGTCAGTTTCCTTTGATTTTACGGGTGTGGTTTTCAGCCTGGAGAAAAGGAGGCTGAGGGGAGACCTTCTCGCTCTCTACAGCTCCTGGAAAGGAGGGGGTAGCCTGGGGGGGTCGGGCTCTTCTCCCAAGGAACAGGTGATAGGACAAAATGAAGCAGCCTCAAGTTGCGCCAGGGGACGTTTAGGATGGACATTAGGAAAAATTTCTTCCCCAAAAGGTTGTCAAGCACTGGCCCAGGCTGCCCAGGGCAGTGGTGGAGTCGCCATCCCTGTAGGTATTTAAAAGCCGGGCAGACGTGGTGCTGAGGGACATGGGGTAGTGGTAACTTGGCAGTGCTGCTTTAGCGGTTGGACTGTACGATCTGAAAGGTCTTTTCCAACCTAAACTATGTTTGTGTGTGTGTGTCCGTATGTTTGTTTATGCTTGTTGTATGGTGTGTGACATTCCTTGATCAGTCTTTCATTGATCTGTATTGAAGAGAGCATATCCAGAATATCACGTTCTGAAGAACGTTGGTTGCTCACTGTATTTTTTTTTAGTGTGACAAACTGAAAAACTAACCATCTTGCAAATAAAGTTTGTGTAATTACCATACCTAATCTAAATATACTTACTATTATCTTCACCTTCTAGTTGCTTTTAAAAGAAGAGTTAATATTTTGATCAGCTGATGATGGTGGGCCAGGGCTTGTTTAGAGTAGAAGATTCAGAATAACAATTACCTTTTCAGCAGGCCTCAGATGAAACTCTATGTGAATGCTGTTGCTGACGTCTTGTGGCCTACAGAACATAAGTAGAATAAATGAAGGTTCAGACTCAGTTGTGTGCAGCATCAAAGATTTCGCTCAGGTGGTACCGAGCTGCAGTTCAAACAGCCTTTTAACCTTAAGTTCTTGGATAACTCTGATTCTGATCTTGCCCTTCCGGATTCCTGGTAGGATTAGTTTTGATTCTTGGGGTACAAGTTGAGTTTACTCAGAAGAAAATGGCAGGTTTGGTGTATTATGCCTTCTCAGCAGGATCATTCTGTTTTGAGAATACTCTTATTTTGTTGCATTTTGGGAGCAAATTCTGTGAAGAACAAGGGAAGGTAATGGTGGAAGAGAATGTAAATAATCACTACAAAGCAGGTCAAGTTTATTGGTGTTTAAGATCAGGTAATACATCTATGCTATCAAAATCCGATACTGTTAAGATGTTTTCGAAAGTGTAAATGGGGCATGCCTGGTATATGCAAGTATTTTACTTATTTTGAATGCTTTAGGCTTAATGGTTATTTAATAATGGCATCTATTCTGAACATTTAAGTGAATTCAAGAAGGATTAAGTGAGGAATGTGTTAAATTCAGATCTTGTAAGGTTTAGTTTGGCTTTCAGCTGAAAGTTAAGGAGGTTGAGATTGAGAAGGGTTTTTCCAGTTTGTCTGAGAGGTTACACCAAAGCGTATGTAGTAGCTGCTTTTCATAGTGTGGTCATTACTTTAGTATTGCTCAGCAAGTTACACATTTGCTTGTTTGAATAGCACAGTCTCGCAGTCTCTGGTTGGGGGTTTCCAAACAAAACATCGTTAGTAGCTTCTCCAGTAGAATTTGGAAGAATGTAGCACCATTTTGCAAACATGAAACAAAAGTTAGCTGAGATACTAAAAGAAGTGCTATATACATATTTTTGGTCTTTCATAGATAAAAACCAGTTCAGTACACCAGATTTAAATGGCATCACCCCCAGTTAAATGTCCTATTCAGGAAGTGCTGAAAATGTGTTTAGTTCTGACAATCTCAAAGGAATGCACTCAGTGTTTTAATGTAAGAGTATGATGTTCATACTTTGGAAAGTGTGCCTGGTCTGCATGATATGGCAAGTAAGGAGTTCAACAACCAGGATTTTTAATTTTTAACTAAGTTGGGTGAATTGAAAGGGCTTTGCATGGATATGGAAATATAAATACATATTTCGCTGGGAATGTGAATGTAAGTATGTTTCTGTGAATGTAAAGTAGCGGCTTGTAACTGAATATATGCAACTGTTTTACAGTTACATCCTCATCTGCAGTCTCTGCTCACAGTGTTGCTTCGGTTATTGTGGCTGTAGTAGAAGGAAGAGGCCTTGCCAGAGGTGAAGTAGGAATGGCCAGTATTGACTTAAAAAATCCTGAGGTGATACTATCACAGTTTGCAGACAATACGACTTATGCCAAGGTATTGTAGCATACTTAATTGCCGTATCCCTTACAGGCTAATTATTGTGACTTCCTTTCTTAAAATAAAGCTTATGACTAATGGGAAATTGAATTTTTGGTTTGTAGAAGAAATTTCTGAAAAGTGAAAGTTACAAGTTCTAGAAGATGTGCAGTATTGAAAGGACTGCTATTTTCTTTAGTGTGCCTCAGATTTTAGATAAAGAGGAAAGAACGTTTTGCAAAAGAAAAACAGCCTTTCTGAAAAAAATAAGTGTGTTTGAACTATGTTGAGAGTGAGATGCCTTGTTTGGAAGAGCATTGGGCAGTACATGGTAATAGAACTTGCAAATATTTTTCGTCAGATAAAACAACTCTGAGAGCAAAACTGCAGAAATGTGAGGGGTAGGGTAACTGCAGGGCTGGCTTTGTATAGTTGCGTAAGTATTCCTCCTCAGTTGGTTTGAAATTAAATTCACTCAAATTTACAGCCAGGTGTTCTGCCCACCAGCACTGCACACTCTACATTAATTTGTAGAGTAATCTCTCTGGTTTGTGCAACACCAGCATTAATAAAACATCTGAGTTAATGGTTTTGTTTTAGTTATGCGTGATAGAAAATAATGTGGTTTGTAGCATCTTTACGAATTCAAAGAAATAAAAACTAAATTTAATTAGAAGAATAAGTATCAGAATATAAAGAGCTGTCAAATCTATTTGCTAAATTACGTATTTTATAATGTCTTCTTTTTTGTGATCATTAATGCTTTTAGAGCTTATCCTGGTCTTAACACACACAAGTAGATATGGAACCTGGCAGCTACAGAAATACTTCTGTAATACATAGTACTAAAAATCGAAATGGGTGTGCACCTTGAAGATGTGGGTGCATGAGAAAATGCAGACATTCAGAAGACATGTCAACTTAAATAAAAATTCACTTAAAGGTTTGAAAGTCAAATTGAAAGTGAAAAATTGATTTGCTTGTACCTAGGAAAAAAAAAGTCCGTTGTAATCAAAAGAATTAGACCAGAATTCTGCAAGGAAACTTCAAATCATTTTTATGGAAATTGTTTACTAATTTTAATGGTTTCATAAAGAGTACAGTTACTTCTAAGAGTAAAAGGCTTTCTTTTTAGGCAGCAGTAGCTGTGTTCATAGTCTGGAGTCTCCCCTCTTCTACTGCAACAGAGTTAAGAACTGGGTTATTGTCCCATTGAGAAATTTATCTTTCTCAAACTGAGAAGTATTTTAGCTGCCCAAACTCCTCTGCCACCTCTTTACTTTTTGTTTTGTCTTGAATTTAATGATAAAATACAATTACTTCTCTTAAGTCTTTAATATTTGACTTTAAATTCTGAAATATTTGACTTTAAATTCTGATAACATGACTCTCCTCTGTTACTCAGGCTTGTAACTTGTTAAGTTTACATCTTCTGTAACCACCTGTGAGGTCATGGCCAGATTGTTCAGTGTTTTCCTCCCTTACCATTCTAAAAGATGGCATTTTTATTTGTACACATATATTCCTAATTTACGATTATTGCTGAGTTTTCCATTCTGTGGGCATACCCGATACTGTATTGACCATTCAGTCCAAAAAAAAAAAAAACGAGAGGAGAGCTGCTAATATACAACTACTTTTTCCCAAATGCACTGCATGGCCTAGTTTCTTATCTTAATATCTAACTCCTTTAACAATACTGTCTATCTGTTGATCAGCTGGTTTCTTATGGAGTCACTAGTGTTTTGCTAGTGACCGATATCAAGCTTATTGTTTTTTCTTGTGCACCCTTTTTTTTTTTAATATTCTGTAAAGTAATTCAGTAACGATTTCTTGTATTCTTTAAGTTCCTCAAGGTTTTTTGTAACTGTGATGCCTCTGAAAAAAACGTCCTAATGATTATGAGATATGATGGGGAGCAACAGTGCTCCCTCCCAACCCCCAGTACCCTTAGATGATTTATTTTGTGCATTTTTTTATGCTTGCTCACCTTTCTATTGTTATCTGTCCCTTCTTTCACATCTAAACTTCTAAGGACTTAAAATATAGTCTGTTTTTTCATGTTTCTCCCTTGAGAATTTGTGGATGATGATATAAATGCATAATGATGTGTCCTTTCTTATACCGTAACCAAATAGAAAAGCATATAGTGTGCTTTAAACCCCTACAGCAGTTGTATTTAACATAATCAAAGCAAAGCTGATTTAAATACGCACATTTTGAGCAATATTGAAAACCGTAAGGCTGAGACATGTTAGGAGGTTAGAACAAAGTCTAAACCAGGTCTCAATCAAAAGATTATTAATATTCAGACCTGTTGCATTTCCTCGTCTTCCAGAGCACCATTAACTTTTCTGCTGCAAGCCCAGAAAGCTGCTGTCTGTTGAAAATAAGTCCCTCTCCCATCATAGCCATGGAATATAGTTTTGGGTGTTTATCTTTTGCTTTGACTACAAGCATGTTTCTGTGCTTAAATAACAGGGGATAGATACCTCTTTTTTTTTTTTAATTAATTTAGTTTCATGCATATTTCTGTACTTGTAACTATAGATACAGATAAATTTGACTCAGTGTAGAAGTTAGCAGAAAATTTAGTCTTTATTTACAAGACTGGAACTGTGATTTTAAAATACAAGGATTCTGTAATTCTTTATTGCTGGTTCATTATTGTGTAAAAATATTTTAGATGGCATATTAATTTTTATTGAATTATTTTGATTTTTTTTCTTCAGGTTATTACTAAACTCAAGATTTTAACACCACTGGAAATAATAATGTCAAACACTGCTTGTGATGTAGGAAACGCAACAAAATTGTTCAGTCTGATAACAGAGCATTTCAAGGTAAGCTCTTAAATTTCATTACGTATTTTAGAGTTCTTGTTGATCGCTTTTATATGATTGTTGATTTGAGAGTTTTCCACAACTTCTGAAACCTTAAATGCAATCAGATTTTGTGTTTCCTATGATTTTTCATGCCTAATTTTCCCGTGGTAAAGAATAATCTAAATGCAGCTACAACAGTGATAGTTCTAATCCTGACAATTAAAAAGATAAGTATATTACTGAATAAACTCGAAAGTTTTGAATTTGTGGCATTGAAGTAATTTGAGCGATACTGAACCTAGGAAAGATTCAGAGATAAAAACCCAAACGTTTTCCTTTGCTGCTGCTTTGTTCTGTCAACCTAATAAATAGATGGGGCTGATATATCACAGAATAGGAAAAAGAGCACTGGCAGCGTAGAAGAGGGTGAGATGAACTAGTGTATGTAACTTATGAACTTACAGAAAAGTGTATGTAACTTATAGAAAAGCCTCAGAACTTTTAAAAAATGGTATTAATTACAACTTGAATTGCTTCCATGTCTATGCTGATGGTGGCTTCTTCGCAAGTCCTCTCTTACTTCCTGACCTTTCTCTTGCATAAATCAGTCGGACATTGCACGCATTCAGTTACGTTGACCTGCATATCTCTATTCCCTATTTACCGTTGAAGGTTTGATAATGATGCCTTGGGCTTAAACCTTGGCAACAGAAAACTACAGTTTGAATGTGAGCATTGATGCTAGCACGAAAATAACTCTTCCCAAAAATTCATTAATTTTAACCAAATCCAGGTTAAATTCAAAGTCTGGAGTAGCCAGTTCTTGAGAGGAAAAACAATATCCAAGAAAAAGTCTATGTTAATTTGCTCAAAACAGCAGAGTGAGCGTTTTTATATGTACTCATTACCAGAAAGAAGGAAAAATGTGTGACAACAGTGTGGCTTGCTTGTGCTAATAAGCTAGAGTGAATACTTCTATAGTGACAGATTGCTGAATCAGTTGATAGATTTTCTTGGAAACGCTGTCACTGGAAAAATAAAGAAGTATGTCTGATGAAAAATCCTTTGTAACTTTTTAAACTATTTGCTTTTCCCCCCATCTTCACAGAATGTGACTTTTACAACTGTCCAAAGAAAATACTTCAATGAAACAAAGGGTTTGGAATACATAGAACAATTGTGTGCATCTGAATTCAGCACCGTTTTCATGGAGGTTCAATCAAAGTATGTTTAAATTAGGAAAAAGCATACTGTGCCCAGATAAGTTTCCAATAGCTTTGAATGTACTTAGAACACAAATCTGTGGCTCGTTGCAAAAGTTAGAAAATCATAACAGCCGTTCTTTTATTTTGACCTCCAGTGTTTCTGATACATCTAGAAACTTAAATAGAAAGCCCATTACAAATTTTTTTTTTTTTAGTGTTCACAGCTTTCCCCTTTCTCCTTTTCATTCTTTCCTTAAAGGTACAACTTAACAGCTATGATTGCCTGCCTTTCTGGCCTCAGCAAATGTTTTCCTTGTACAAACAATTTTAGGTAGTGATACTTGGTGGCCTGGGTTTTCATTTCAAGTCACATGTAACTACTGCAATATGTATGTTCACAATACCAGCTGTATAGTGTGGGGTATCAAGCGTGCAGACGCTTTCACAAATATTTGATTTACATGCATATATGTGCACTGTACGTGCGTAAGTGCATACTTAAAACATACTGCTTTTTCAGTGCTATCAGTTCTAGTAATTGTCAAGCAGAAGTGTGAATGTGATTTCTGTAGTACAGTGCTCAGTTTTCTGGTATTTAAATAGCACTATTCAGCATTCATTAAAGATTATTTCTTTCCAAGGTACTACTGTCTTGCAGCTGCTGCAGCTTTGCTAAAATATGTTGAATTTATTCAAAATTCAGTTTATGCTCCTAAATCACTCAAGGTGCGTTTCCAGGGAAGCGAGAAAACAGCTATGATAGATTCATCATCAGCGCAAAATCTTGAACTAGTAATTAATAACAGAGATTCTCGGTAAGAATGCTTAAGTTTACAAATTACGCGTTTGTAAAGTTGTCTTTCACCAGGTTTCCTTGACATTTGTGTCAGAGATGACCATTATGTTTATTTCCGTATGATAGAATTTATATACCATTCAGAGCTTTTAAAAAAAACATATGGACAGAAAAATGCATTACAATTCAGCACAAAATTTCTGGCATAGGAAATTCTACAAGAAAATTGTGGGAAGAGATGATACGTAGTTATATTTACATTGATGTCTCTGTTTTATTCAAACTTATAAATGATGCAAAATTTCACAGATTGTGAAATGGAAGGGGCAACATTTCTGCAAGAAGTTGCTTATGTTGGATTAAAATGACTAGGTTTTATTAATTTTACACAAGATAAACACTCCAGGCTTGAAAGGGTTTTTTTTTTGTTTTTTTTTTTGTTTTTTCTTTTAGCTCTAAGGAGGAATAGTGGCAAACAATGTAATTTCTGTAATGATGGTCACGTGCAGTGAGGTCTTTGATTGCATGGTGGTTCTCCACAATGAGAACAATGCTTGGAGTGCTTCTTCCTTCACCAGGAGTTACTTGCCTTGTAGGCAGAAGAAGCTGCAAGGCTTACCTTCTCAACGCTGTTACGCTTCTGGCTAGGAAGACTTGGAACTTGCATTTTGCTGCCTGCCAAATTCTGAGATCCACCTCTGTTTAGAAGTCCCCATTTATATCATCACCGTGATATAAAAAGGGGAGCCTGGAGATTCCTTACTCTCCAAGTATTACCTTGTAAGGACTTTCCATTTGGAGAGATGTCACAGAATCATAGAATGGCTTGGATTGGAAGGGACCTTTAAAGATCATTTAGTTCCAGCCTCCCTGCTGTGGGCAGTGACATATTTGACTAGACCAGTGCCCGGTCCTGTACTTGGGCCACAACAACCCCATGCATCGCTACAGGCTTGGGGAAGTGTGGCTGGAGAGCTGCCTGGCAGAAAAGGACCTGGGGGTTCTAATTGACAAACGGCTGAACATGAGCCAGAAGTGTGCCCAGGTGGCCAAGAAAGCCAATGCCATCCTGGCTTGTATTAGAAATAGCGTGACCAGCAGAAGGAGGGAGGTGATTGTCCCCCTGTACTCAGCACTGGTGAGGCCACACTTTGAGTATTGTGTCCAGTTCTGGGCACCTCAATATGAGAGAGATCTTGAGGTGCTGGAGCGAGTGCAGAGGAAGGCAACGAAGCTGGTGAAGGGCCTGGAGAATAAATCTTATGAGGAGCGATTGAAGAGCTGGGACTGTTTAGTTTGAGGAAGAGGAGGCTGAGGGGAGACCTCATCACTCTCTACAACTACTTGAAAGGACATTGTAGAGAGGTTGATGCTGGTCTCTTCTCACAGGTAATTAGTGATAGAACAAGAGGGAGTGGGTTCAAGCTGCAGCAGGGGAGGTTTAGGCTGGACATTAGGAAAAAATTCTTCACAGAAAGAGTGGTCAGACACTGGAATAGGCTGCCCAGGGAGGTGGTGGAGTCACCATCCCTGAATGTGTTTAAGACTCGTTTAGATGTGGTGTTAAGTGATACGGTGTAAGGGAGAACTTTGTAGAGTGGAGTTGATGGTTGGACTCGATGATCCCAAGGGTCTTTTCCAACCTGAATGATTCTATGATTCTATGACCGGTTGTTCTTACCCTTCTACCACTGCTCTTTTTAATTTTTTTTTCTTTTTTAAAATTTTTGCGGGGATCGTGGAGTACACAGTTAGATCTGTTCTTCACAAGTGGGAGGTAACTATGGGGTTTTTTTTGCTCATCTGTCATACTCTGCCCCCAGTTCCTTGATTGCTCTGTTGCTTCATGTGTAACTGCAGGAGCCAGCCACTCTAAGATTGTTACCCTCAGAGCAACATTTCTCTGAAAGCTGCTCCTACTTCCACAGATGGTTTTGAGGGGAAGGAGATCACAGGAGGAACTGAACAAGACCAAACAGCTTTAAGATTCTCTCATTTTCTTTTTTTTTTTTTTAAGCGTTATTACTGCAGAATTTTTGCTGACTCGGTGGCCAGTTTGAGTCAGGTCCCACACAGCTATTTCCATTACATAGACCTTAGCCCTAAAACCTGGTTAGGTCTCTCTGTATCAGATATTAACAGGTAAAAGTTAATAGTAGAGGCACACACCAGAAACACCTAAATCAAGTTCTTGTGCCAGTGTTAATTCTGAAGGGTCTTGTCTCTCTTCATTTACTGTATAGGAAAATGAGCCCTCAGTTGCTTAAAGGTAGGCAGTGTGGTTACTATCCCAAATGTAGAGTTACCCTTAAGTGTTGTCATGAGTTGCATCTTATGGTAAATATGTCCTTAATACAGCTCGTTTTTAATTTCCCCCATTTTTAATTCTCTTGACTGTTGCTTTGCTCTTTTATACCATGGTATTTCAGGAGTTGCTGTACTATCTATTTTCATGTTGTTTTGTATAATTGTATCAGATTTCTTCTTGTTCAAGTTCTGTTTTCAATCAGTGTGTTTATGTGGCCTCACTGTTCTCGTCACCCTTCTTTCAAGCCAATAGTGTTGAAGGTTTCAGGTTTCTAAAACCGTTTAGGTATGTACTAGATGTAAATATTGTAGGCTGTTTACTTTAAAAAGATGCAATCAACCCTTAAGTGTGAGACCCTGGGATGTGTAACATGTAAAAGCCATGAACATGAAAATAATATTTATAAATCATAAGCATGTTACTTTGCTCCTGTACTGACTGTAAGTCCTTTACAAAAATAAAAGCAATGCTTATTTCTCTTGGATTTCTTAAGTATTTTAAATAATTTTCAGAAATGTATTTTAATGAAAATGTTTTGATTAGAATTTGAATTCAGATTATAATGTGTCTCCTTTTGTAGGGTTAATTTGTTTGGATTTAAGCAGTTCAATTGAGAGGAAAAATATGAACTGCACCACTGCAGTATGAATGAAATACTAGTACAAAAAATGAGGAAAATACTAAGTACAAATGCATTTCTGTACTTTGGCAAATGATATAATGAGGGCTAATATTATATTAAATTACATTAAATTACTTGACTTCCTAAACTGCTGTAGTTTGTATAATAGGCAAATAGGGAGGTGCTAAGCATCCCAAAAGCAAGACTCAAGTTTGTAGTTTGTAAAATAAGTTAGTAGTTTGTCAGGTATGTTTGTAATCTTACCTGAAGATGTCACTTGACGTTTACCATCTTTATTTTTGTGAGTGTATTTGTCACATCCATTTTATTTTCAAAGGAATGGTCACACGCTTTTTGGTGTCCTAAACTACACTAAAACTCCAGGTGGAAGTCGAAGACTTAGATCCAATATCCTGGAGCCACTAGTTGATGCTGAAACAATTAACACGAGACTGGACTGTGTTCAGGAGTTACTCCAGGATGAGGAGCTCTTTTTTGGTCTTCAAGCAGGTAGTGGTTTATTTTTTTTAATATATAGTATTATGTTTATTTTTAAACATTTCTTCTAATTTATGAAAGTATGCAGTGTGATTCAATGTGTTTGAAAAGTATATTTTTATGATTTGTCAGGTGACACATAGTGGACACTTAATTTTTTTAAGTAATCTTTATTACGATAGTGATATTTTTCTCAAGTATTTCGCTAAGAAAAGCGAATTTCAATGGTAAAGAGGATAGTCAGTGAGCCAATAGCTTTTTTTGAAGAATTTGAGTTTGTCTCTTTACCTCTATGGCTAGATACACACTATGTTGGAAGTATACAAGTGTACATAATGTATACATTAAAAACAAATAAAGGCATTGCTGATGTAATACTTGTTGTGTATGTATATTTTTTTTCTGTTGCTTCATAAAACATAGTGGTCTAGATAAATGTAAAAAAAAAATACAATACCAGAGTATAAGTTAGTCCACCTGAAGGTGAATCATATAATTTTAATCTTTATCACAAGAGAAATATGATTCAGTCTAACGAAAAGAATATCGCTGAATTGATATGTATGTACAAGAATCACTACCTGCTTAGGTATAGTAAGTATAGTTGTGACAAAATAATTTAAGTAGCAGCCATTTTTAACCTGTTTTTTTCCCTGGTAGATAATTTGTGAAGATAGAGTGAAAGAAAAAGATTAGCATAAGTATAACTAAGTAATTGCGTGCATTTAAAGAAAATAGATTTTATTACAATTTCAGTTCAATGTCTGATCTGTTTACTTTTGTTTTACAGTTATCTCAAAATTCCTGGATACAGAACAACTACTTTCAGTTTTGGTACAAATTCCAAAGCAAGATACAGTATGTTACGAAATACACCTTACACGATCAGTTATCTGGCTATAACATGCAATATATAAATGTGATACCTATAAATATGCATGATATGATAAGAAAAAGACTGCACCTTAAAAAGACACGGATTAATATTATCGTAGATTGAGAGTATGTCTTGTTTTACAGCAGTAGGAGATTCTTATAGGAGAATGTTAGAAAAATTTGGCTTTGCTTCAAAATCACATTCACCTTATTTTATGCAAATTGAATGCCAAAAATGTTTACTTTTTCATCACTCCCTATCTTTATTCTTCATAAGTGTACATCCTATTCGACGGCATTAGGATGAGAGAGAGGAATTTTCTTCACATCAGCATAAAAGTAAAAAGCGTATAACAGAAATTTACTCTCTTATTTTTGGAGGTTAATAAAATTTTGTATAGCCTAAGGAAAATGAAGCATCTTTCTTACTAGAAATTAAATAATTTCTTAGTTTTCATGTAATACAATGCAATAGAAATTAGTCTTTATTGCCTGAAAAAATATTTTTAAAAAAAGGTTCTTAAGAACCACTCTGAATTTGCTCAGCTGTGCTTGTAACATAGATAAACTGAAATCCATATTCAGGTCAATTGTGTAAACATACAAAGCCAGAAATGGGAATTACTTACCTGTTAGTTTCCAAGACACAGACATTTTATGAGCTAAGCACAATTTTTTCATGCAGGAATTAAGTGTTTCCTCTGAACAACAACTGTCTGACAGAAAACAATATATTGGCTTGCACAGCATAAGCAGGACTGAATGAGACAGAAGGTTCCCTCACGCTGACTGTTCTCATAAGCAGAGAACCTTACGTCTCAAGCACACAGGGAGATATCTAGGTTATGAATAGCGTCTGGAAGTCCCTTCTGAAGTTCTCAACTTCAGCTGCGCTTCTCTGTTAACCTTTGAATGCAAGGAATAAGTAATATATTGGAGAAAGTATTAAGTTTTCTCAGGGTCCTGTCTTTTGGCTTGAAAGAGTGCCCTGCTCTTATCTGTTACCTTAAATCACACATTTTACAAGGCAGATTAAAATGAAGTGCAGATAAATGCATTTATTCATATAAGTGTAACTAGACAATAAAGCAGTAAATTACATAACAACATATAACAACATAATTCATCTGAAAGACAAGCAATACTTTATCTGCATATGCTAAGACTTCATTCAGCAGGAAGGTATTTTATCCCTTGTCCACTTGACAGTTGCAGCCATGGTTTCAGTGTGCGTGAGTGCCTTATGCCTCGTGTTGTATCCTTTAGAGTGCATTTAGGAACTTGACTGACAGAGAAGGATTCCATCACAGATCACCTTTGGGACAATTACTGAATATACCTTCAGATTCAGGTTCCTTAGAACTCATCTTTCCTCCTCAGGATTTATAGGGAAATTCCATATACAAGTAGGGAAATACAAATGCAAAAGTTTTTGAAGAGCAGTCATTATTGGAAGCAAAATTTTTAAACATTTTTTGAATTTTTTTTCAATTACACGGGCACATGTTTAAGGATATCAACATATTAACCAAAGATAAGTCAAGCAAATCAGGTTATGTTGTGTTTAACAGCATTTATGAAAAGGTCTATGCTAATTAATTATGATGCATAATGTATTCACTTTGAAAGACTTGACAAGCTATGTGGAGCTTGCATAGAGCTGTGTATACAGAGAAGTTTACATGGCTTGGGTTAACAGAGTGTTCTCAATCATTATCAGTGCAGACATATGAAAATATTATCTGCTGGTGGGCGAACTATCACATAGGCAATGTAAAATTTAGGTAAATGTTTACCTAAAGTTATACATCAAGTTGTCAAAGTGAGCTTATAAAGTATTTTAGCAATTTTCATTAAAAGTATAAACCTGTTAAGAGTTAACAGTACTAGGTCTGCTAGTTCTTAAGTACTTTTTTAAACAGGGAGACATACAAACATCTCTGATATTTGTAAAATTTTTCAACAGGTTAAAGCTGCTGAATCAAAAATAACGAATTTAATCTACCTGAAGCATACTCTAGAACTTGTGGAGCCTCTAAAAGTAACTCTGTCTTTTTTTTTTTTTTTTTTTTTAGGGTACAGAATGTTTTGTCCTTACTTTTTATACGGTGCAGTTTGTTAAATTTCATAGAATATAAAATAGAGTATCTCGAGTTGGAAGGGAGCAATATGGATCATCAAGTAAAAAAAAAAAAAATAGTATTTACTTTATATCTTGCAGAACACGATACTGCCAACAGAGTTTGTTAATCCTTAAGCCAACTGAAAATACGCACTTGAGTTTAATACTTTTAAGAACTGGATTCTTACCATTACCTGAATAATTGATTTGATAACGCATATTTAACTGAAACTCCTGCTCAGATTCCATAAGCTGCTTATGCGACCGTTAATAAACCTCTGTGCATCTAAGAACTTTCAGTCCTTTAAAAGGGCTACAAAAAGAAGTAACTGTTCATGTCCATATTTTAATCTTCAACAGGCTGCTTTAAGAAGCTGTAACACACCTCTGCTAAAAGCTTATTACAGTTCTCTTGAAGATACAAGGTATTTATCATAATACTTTAGCTAGTATGTTAGAAACTCTCATCTTTCTTAACAATGTAAGATTAAAGATGTTGCATCTTTGTAGTTAGAAGTATAGCTCAATTCTTTTGCCTAAAAGCTGATTTTAATTGTCAAATTCAAATTTTCAACTAAAAAACAAATACAGGGGAAAAAAAGCAAAACACAGTTAGCTATAATACTGCAATTGTTGATGAACTGTAGTCCATTAGAAATAATTCTGAAAAGACAGAAGTAGTGGTTTCCTAGAGTCCCCATAGTAATGCAAAAATCAGCTGTTGCCTGTATATTTGAAAAATAATTTATATCCCCCAACGGTTTGGATCGTGTCTTTGGTTGGACTTCGGTATAGTCATACTGCATTCTGAGGCAAAAATAGACATGAAATTTAGTGTTTGTGTTTAACAGTAGGTAATTTGCTTCTGTTATTTGTAATACTCTTACTTGTAGTCTTGGGATGATACTGCAAATAAAAATCATAAAGTATCATGTAGCTAATTAGAAATACAACTACTATTGCAGATTTGGAATTATACTTGAGAAGATTACAACTGTCATTAATGATGATACAAGGTACACAAAAGGATGTCTGAGTATGAGGACCCAGAAATGCTATGCTGTTAAGCCTAACATCAATGAATTCCTTGACATAGCTCGCAGAACATACACAGAAATTGTTGATGACATAGCAGGTATTTCTAAACCAAGACTTTTATTTATTTGGAGTTCCAAGTACATTGCACCTGGCATTTAGAAGCCGTGTAATTGTGTGTATTGTAATCTTCTCATATGTAAAAAGTGTTTGGTATTAGTATACTTTTGAGATACACATTGAGATTCTCCTTTTGTAGATAAAACCTCAGTTTTATTTTAATGAAGTTGACGGTTATATTGTGATTCCTGTAACTAAAACTGTTGCTCCTTATCCTCTAAAAGTACAAAAAAGCTAAAGTAACATAACAGAATTATTCCAGCTAAAACATTCTGCATGAAACATGAGTCTTTGTTTTAGCTTCTTGAATTTAAATATCATAAAATCATAGAATGGTTTGGGTTAGAAGGGACCTTAAAGATCCAATCTTAGTTCCAACTCCCTGCCCTGGGCAGGGACACCTCCCACTAGACCAGGTTTCTTCAAGCCCTGTCCAGCCTGGCCTTGAACCCCTCCAGGGATGGGGCAGCCACAGCTTCTCTGGGCAACCTGTTCCAGTGCCTCACCACCCTCAGAGCGAAGAAAACTTTCCGAGTTCCTTGTTCTTTATGTTTTAAGCAGTCTTGATCTATCTGTGGACTACTTTGTAGCCAAGCTATTAAGAGTTGGAAAATACAAATGAAAGGGATTTTAGCATAATGTCTGTTACTGTGCTTTAGTAGCCTTCCTGTTTATCATTAAGTCAATATAGGTGAAAAAAAAAATATCTTCTGGAGTGGTTCTCCTTTTTTTAGTGTAAAATGTTGATTTCTTGCTAAAGCACCATTTTCTTAGTTTACTATGTAATTGGAAACTTGAAAGAGCATCAGAAGCTTTAGCATCTGTCATATGTTGTGAGCTTCCTGTTTCCTTCTAGTCTTACATTCTACATTCTTATATTCTACAGTGAAAAGTACAGATGCTATTGTTGTTTTAGTTATTTCCTAAACCTTCCAAAATTTGGTAGCTGCTAGCATTCCAGAAGGTGTGAACAGATGTGTTCCCCTTAGTTGTTTTCACTGTAGCCCACATACTTGCAGAAAGGCTTCTTCTCTCTTTTCTTCTTTACTGGATTAAACTCTTAAGTGACTCCAAGACTGAAATACATGTTGTCTACGTGAACATCTGTAAGGCCTGTGATATGCCATTGCAGTCAATGGCTCACTGTCCCAGGTGGAAACCAGTAAAACGTGGTGTCCCTCAAGAGTCTGTGTTAGGACCAATACTATTTAATATCTTCATCAATGACACAGACAGTGGGATTGAGTGCACCCTGAGCGTGTTTGAAGACACCAAGCTGAGTGGTGCAGTTGATTTTCTAGATGGAAGGGATGCTATCCAGAGGAACCTTGACAGGCTTGAGGAGTGGGCCTATGCGAACCTCTTGAAGTCCAGCAAGGCCAAGTGCAAGGCCCCACATTTTGGTCAGGGTGACCCCCAGTATCAATATAGGTTGAGGGATGAATGGCTTGCAGAGGTGGCCTTGGAGATACTGGTGGTTGAAGAGTTTGACATGAGCTGGTAATAGGTCATCGCAGCCCAGAAAGCCAATTGTATCCTGGCCTACATCAAAAGAAGCGTAGCCAGCAGGTCAAGGGAAGTGATTATTCCCCTCTGTTCTGCTCTGGTGAGACCCCACCTGGAGTACTGCATCCATCTCTGGGTTCCACAGCACAAGAAAGGCATGGGCCTGTTAGACCAGGTCCAGAGGAAGGCCACAAAACTGGTCAGAGAGCTGGAACACATCTCCAGTGATGAAAGGCTGAGAAAGTTGGGGTTGTTCAGCCTGGAGAAGAGAAAGCTCTGGGAGCCTTTCAATAAATAAAGGGGGCTTAAGGAGGGAGAAAGATTTTTTATTTTTTTTTTTTTAACCAGGGCCTGTATTGACATGTCAAGGGGCAATGGTTTTAAACTGAAAGAGGTTTAGATTCAACTTAAGGAAGAAATTTTTAATGATGAGGGTGGTGAGATATTGAAACAGGTTTCCCAGAGAAGTTGTGGATGCCCCATCATTGGAAGTGTTCAAGGTCAGGTTGGATGTGGCTTAGAGCAATCTGATCTAGCGAAAGATGTCCCTGCCTGTGGCAGGGGGATTGGGCTAGGTGATCTTTACAGGTCCCTTCCAACCCAAACCATTCTATGATTCTATATACAGAATGTCCCAAGTTGCTAGTCTATGTCATGAGTGGTTGGAACACGAGAGTGGGCAAGCTTAGAGCAATGAGCAGCAGGGAAACACCACTAAGTAACACCATCCTTTCTTCTTACAGGAATACCACATTGTTACAGTCTTTGCAGTATTCAGAGTTCCCATGATCTTACAGTACATATTCTTCTAACAGTTTCCTGCATACGGTATCTTTTCAGCTAGGAACAAGATGGATCTAAGGGGGATATTACAAATGTAAAGCATTACCCTCAGCCTGGGGAAGGAAGATTGCTTAGAATCATGAACTGGTTAAAAACAGAGTCCCTAGCCTACAGTTCATATTCTGTCTATGGAGTAGACACTGATGCTGAGTGCTTGAGCAGACTTCCCTTTCCCTAGTTAGGCCCACCTGGGAGTTGGTCAAATGCATGAACTGTCTAAAGAACACATGAATTGATCTGATTCTCCGCTGGATTTTTTTTCCCCAATGGCCTTATGCAGCCAGATTTATTACATTAATATGTTACTTAAATAACTCTCTGGAGACCCACCTCTAAGGGCTCTTGTCATTTTACTTACCTGACACATTCAACACCTATAAATCACATTAACTATGCAACTTAGTACCAACACAAACCTATGTTATTTGTGTATGCACATGAACGTATATAATTTAGGTCAAATCTTTATTTGTGGTACGTAGGTATGATAACACAACTTGCAGAAAAGTACAACCTACCAATGAAAACAAGTTTCAGCTCTACACGTGGGTTTTTTATCCAGATGAATGTTGATTGTTCAACATTACCCAGTGGCCAACTTCCTTCAGAATTTACAAAGGTATCTATACTAGATAGGGTTTTTCATAATATGTTTGTATACCGAATGTATATAAAATGTATAATACATTAATAAAGTACATATTACATAGCAATTTAAGCAACAGTTAAAATAATTTCAGTGAATATATCTAGAAGTAAATGAAGGTATAACTGGTATGTTTTCATAGCTGCCCTATTTCTGGTTATAATTAATATATTCAGAAATGTGCAATTACATGCAATTATGTTGTGTGTATGCTGATAACTGCATTATCTTATATGGATTTTTCATAAAAATGTATATGGGAAAAATGAAACCGGCCATTATTTTTTCCGCTTTTTTTCCTTGATTGTTCCCAGTTTGCTTTTTAGAAACTATTTTTGTTTCTGATAACATGGCAAGTTCTTATTGTTGGTTTGAATTCCCTGTAGATCACTAAAATGAAAAACACATACAGCTTCACTTCAGCAGATTTAATAAAAATGAATGAAAGATGTCAGGAGTCCCTGAGAGAGATATATCACATGACCTACTTGTAAGACCATTAAAACTAATATTTGCTAAGTACATTTATTTTCTCCAATTTACAGCTAATTACACATTTTCTTAAAGCTGTCTTTCTGTTAAGTGGCTACTTACAGAAATAGTCCAAAGCAACACTGATCCAGTGTACTTCCTGAGACAAAAAAACCCTACAAACTGTATATTGTATTAAATGTGATTACAAATATATAGGCATTTATTAATAAGGGTGGCCATCATATTTATTAAATTTTTATGGGTGAATTACACAAAATGACCGAATGAATGCATTCGTTTTGTAATGCAGAATCTTTACTTTTAATCAGTTCCTTGCATTTACAGTAAACTGTCTTTTTCTGTATTTTGTCCTTACTGCATGTCACGTTGCTCTGCTATTTCAGAAGAGTTGCTAAGTGTAATGTTGCATGTCAGTTTTAAGGAAATTCTTTCTAGAAACCATGTGGGGTTTTTATTAACATGAAGGCCTAAGGGAATTAGAGTTGTATTTGACATGTTAATAATAGATACTTGATTCCATAGCTATATTTTTGGTTCATTCTCTTTGTGAAGCTTTCTTAATGAGGTGTTGGTATTTGATCTATGTGTCTGATATCAGAATTTGATCTGAGATGATGGTATAAGATCTTAATTTTCTTTGAAGAAATTTATACATTTGCTTGCACCTGGCAGAGGTGATTGCATTTTATGAGTAACCTGCTATCCTAATGTATGCCATGTGTACATTCTTAACTTGCTTTATTTCTGTAACCTGTATAGAGTGCCAGTATGTACTATTTAACAACTAAATCAGTGTCTTATTTCAGAATAGTGTGTAAACTACTGAATGAGATTTATGAACACATTCATTGCCTTTACAAGCTGTCTGACATTGTGTCAATGCTGGATATGCTGCTTTCATTTGCCCATGCCTGCACTCTTTCTGATTATGGTAAGTTTCTTCTTTGATTCTGGCATGGGCCAGATAAAGACCCTCCTGTTGGAGAATATCCAGGCTGTTTTGTCTGGTTCTCCAATTGTTAAGACAACGTCATTTATTTTTCTGGGTCTTAATAGGCTCTAGGTTAGTGTCTCTGGTCTGTCCTTGCCAGTTTTGTGCTGATGTTCTTTCTGTTTCCATTCATTGAAATTACATTCTGCTATTTAGCTGCTGTAAGCCTTCACAGCCAGTCTTTTCAAGATATCCAGTGTGAGCATATTCTATTCAAAAGCACGAAGTCTGTAAACATTCTGAGCTTACACTTGTGTTCTGAAAGGGCACAAGATAATATAAGCAGATCAACATTAATTATATACTGTAAAATTAAAATATGTGGCTACCTTTGTTTATCTGCCTCAATTTCTGTAGCATTTTTAGACATTTCTGGAAGTACAGTTTTCTAAGGAATCCAGGATCATGTGCTTACCTGCATATTGTTCATCCTGCTTCCGTAGCCTAGTTCTGCAGTGTACAAATCGAGTGCGTTGTCTTACATTAATGCTGACCTGAGATACTTACCTACAGTACAATATGGTGTAGATACTGCTTCAGGTCTGGAGGCTATCTCAGGAGATGTACGAGATCATCATTACTGATTCTGCTATGTAATTTCCAGTTTGTGAGCAGGATCTGTTTACTTTGCAGTATGGGCTGAGAATCTTCACATGCTGATGATTCCAGTCACAGCACGTGAATTCATATGTAACTGAACAGTAGCTGATACACTTGAGGCATCACAGCCTTTTCCTGCCACATGAATCAGAGCACAGGTTTTCTTCAGCAGTAATAGTAAGACCAAAGCCACTTAGCTTTTTCCATAAATCTACACCTGCAGTTTGCACTGCCAGGCATGAATGTGTATCCACCAAAATAAATGGACTGTCACTGTAGCTTTCAGTCCCCTTTGACACTTGACTTTCTCATCTAAATCACTAAATGACTAAAATCCACACCAGGTATTAGAGTTCCCCAATGATTAAACCTGAAAAACCATTCTGGAGCTTCTTTCTTGAAGGCCGCTCCATTTAAACAGACCACCAAATTTAACAATGCTTCCTTGTTAGCCTGAGGTGCTGCCATTGAGGTAGACAAAGAGGAGCCATATGGAAAAGGTTCAGAAAAGAACTGTGTTTTGACAGAATACATATAGATAGTCCCAGTATCAAATGGATCTGGGTAGGCATAGTATACAGTCAAATAATCAATATGATAAAATATAACCAAAATAGAAGAAATGCTACTTCCTTGTTTCCAGTGCTTATGTAATAAGATGTATATGCAGTAGTAACAGAGTTCAGGACCCCTGTACTTTATATGCTCATAGCAGTATAAAAATAAATTGTTAAAAATGTATTAGCTGTGAAACTGGCTTTCAGGTTTTCTGCTTTAATTACTTTTCAAGTTTTGCTCTTTGTATTTTTCTTTATTACTGGAGTCCAACCCTACTTACTACAGAACACAAACACAAAATTTTAATTTAGAAATTAAGTGTGAGTTATGGGATTCTTTTTGTAGCAATTAATCATGAAGACTTGCATGACAATCAGAATCTATATCTGAAAGTGGCTGGTAGTTCTTCTCAAGTGCTGGATGTTAGTCTTGCTCAATATAGGAAAGTAAAAATCGTGGAATCAGCACCACAGAGTTTGACTTCTGCTCTGCAAAAATTACTTTATTTCAAAATGCACCAGTGAAGGTTTCTGCACTAACTTTGCAATGTTCTATATCCTTTTTCTCATTTAGTTCGTCCAGAATTTACGGATACTTTAGCAATCAAGCAGGGATGGCATCCCATTCTTGAAAAGATAGCTATGGAAAAACCTGTGTCTAACAACACGTATCTGACAGAGGGTAACAATTTTGTCATTATTACAGGACCAAATATGAGTGGAAAATCAACATACCTAAAACAGATTGCTCTCTGTCAAATTATGGCACAGATTGGTGAGTAAGAGTGTACCATATTAGTAATCTTCTGCAGCACGTTTATTGTTTTCTAGTTAAAAATATTTATGAAGTTGAACGATTTGGCTTCTAGAATAAGATTCTATCTACATAGTAACAGGTAACTGTTAGTCTGTTTGCTCCTACTATCTCTTGTTTTGCTGACCGAGGCCACTGCAAGGTTTTGGGTCTGCCATTGGAAACTTAGGGGACCCCATCTGTGTATCTGGAAGCTTCTCCAATCTGTCTTTAGGAGAAGCACTGCTGTATTCTTTAATTCTTTGGAGCACCTTAAGCCAATCTATCACCTTATACTACATTGATAGTGACTGTCCTTGAAGTCGGGCTATGTGTGTGTGAATTTGAGCATACCTCACTTATGTAGAGAAACATGCTTGCAGACAAGTAGAATTAATAGATAAATAATCATCTACCTCAAATAAAAGTAGTAAAAATACTACAGGGTTCTATCACTAAAATTAGAAAAGTAAAAAAACTATTTGTAAAGTCTGTGACTCGTCCCTGAACTCAGGAATTCCTCGTGATTTTTACTTAAAGGTATGGCTGGTAGCACAGGAGAAAGACCTTAATAGGCTGACACTAACTCTTACTAGAATTAAAGTATTTAGCAATGGGGAATAGAATGTTTGTGGGTCCAGTCCCCAACAACTGAAAGTTCTTCTGGAATTGCTCTCAAAAACATGAGTCTAATATGAATGAAGGAGGACAGTAAAGCCCATTGGCAGGTTTCCTGCCCTTCTCTATTCAATAAGAGATTTTAGGCTTTTTTTTTGTGTGTGTGTGTATGGTTGGACTCGATGATCTCAAAGGTTCTTTCCAACCATGAAGATTCTATGATTCTATGATAAAACTAATAATCCTCAAAGTCTGATAAAGGCAATACAATCTTGTTTTAAGAATCTTTGGGATTAGTAAATCAATGGCTACAGAAATGTAAATTAATCCTAGTGTTTATTCTTACTTTTTCATCTCTTTAGACTGACACACAGCTTCAGGCATATGATTTCTTAAGGTTTTATTGATAAGCTTCTTTAATTACGGTATTTATATAGTTTTTTTTCTTATAAAGTAGAACATAATCTTATGAAACTTTATAGAATGAGATGCATTCTCTACAGTGCATAAAGACCAAGTGTAACATTTATTTATTTTTTTTTCCCCAAATTGGCATTTGTCACACTGGTATGAGAAAACTCATATTTTACTTGTTTTGTAGGTTCTTATGTCCCAGCAGAGTATTGTTCTTTTCGAATTGCAGAGCAAATTTTTACCAGAATAGGTATGGATGATGATATAGAAACAAATGCATCAACATTCATGAAGGAAATGAAAGAGGTATTAAAAATAGGCCATACAGGGTCCAAGGCCCATTTTTATTCTTAAGCTAATAGAAACTGTGCAGGTATCTTTCTACGGAAAGAGTGTACTTTGAAAAGTAGTCAAAAATTCAGCCTTCATCTGTGACCTTGATGATGAATCCCAGAAAACCAGGTATATCTTAAATAAAAAGATACCCCAATATGAGTAAAAATCAGTGCTCTGTTGGAAGGTAGTTTCAATGTTTTGTTATTTCTTAGACCTTAAATAATTATTTGTAGGAGCCTAAGCCCTCTCAATTCTCGCTACCAAACCGATATGACTTTGAGGGGAAAGTGATATGTTCAATGGAAAAGAGAAGGAGTGCTGAGTATCAGTCTTTGCTTGATTAGAATTGACAGCTGTTTGAAAGCTGTGAAAAGGTATAATTTATGGATCTGACAAGGTTTTTTAAAATTTCTGCAGTAAATTTAATGTGAGTAACACAAAGTATTCCTATTAGCAGCAGTATTCCTATTAGGGTTTTTAAAAAATTAGTTTATACGAATGATAACACATTACATATTTCCCTAGATAACATACATCATGCAAAATGCTAATGACAAATCACTCATCATAATTGACGAACTTGGCAGAGGTACCAGTGCTGAAGAAGGTATTGGCATTTGTTATGCTGCCTGTGAATATCTCTTGAATTTAAAGGTAATTCTCTTTTGAAAAAAATTTAAACCTAATAATTATTTTGCCATGCTGAAAGTAAATATAGTATTTTCTCATAATTTAAGTTCAGTTTTGTAGAGATTTCTTGCCTAAATATGATATTTTTCATAACTGGTGAATTGGAGGAATTACAGTGATAGAGAAAAAATGCTGACATAAACAGCACTTCTGTTCACTGGTTGCTGTGGTTTAACCCCAGCAGGCAGCCAAGGCCCACCCAGCCGCTCGCTCTCTCTCCCCCTGTGGGATGGAGGAGAGAATCAGAAGCGTGAAAGGGCGAAAACGCGTGGGCTGAGATAAAGACAGTTTTGTAGGTAAAGCAAAACAAGGGATTCATTCACCGCCCCCCATCGGAGGCAGGTGCTCAGCCATCCCCAGGAAGGCTGGGCTCCATCACGTGAGATGGTGATTTGGGAAGACAAACGCAGTAACTCTGAATGTCCTTTCTCCTTTTTCTCCGCAGCTTTTATTGCTGCGTCATATGGTGTGGGACATCCCTTTGGTCAGTTGGGGTCAGCTGTGTCCCCTCCCAGCTCTTTGTGTCCCCCCAGCCCATCGCTGGCGGGGTGGGTGAGGAGCAGAAAAGGCCTCGAGGCTGTGCAAGCCCTGCTCAGGGCTAAGGCATCAGTGTGTTATCAACGCTGTTTTAGCACATTCCAAAACATAGCCCCGTACCACCTACTACGAAGAAAATTAACTGTCTCACAGCCAAAACCAGTACACTGGTCACCATCTCTTTCCAACTTGCTCGTAAGCTTGCATTTCTGTCTAGAAAGAAAATAATCCATTCTCTTTAGTTTCACTTAGTACAGCTTTGTTTGCCTGAATGTTAAAGGTGAACCTCTTTACTTGGCTGTTACCTTTCTAAAGTACAGTGGTAGTTCTGCACAACTTATGAATTGGTCACAGAGGTTAGAGGCTTGTTTAGAAAAGTGGAAGATGGTTTCAGATGGGTTGAAAGTTTCACTTCTACTACTAGTTATATGATCAGCCTCAGGTTGTTGTCAGTTTCTTGAAATAAGTGTGTAGGTGTTCAGTTTCTCATCAGAGTTTATTCAGAGTACTTTTGTGGTGTAGTTTGGTTCAAAAAGCTCAGATATTTTCTGTAGCTTCTACTTTTGGCAAAACATTCCTAGAGAATATTAAGGCAACCATTTGACAATCATTCACATTAACCCTAATCAAATTTTGTAAGCATCATGGATTTTCTGTTACTTCTGATATTCTTTTCCTTCTTTTGAGAAAGGAGTGGGAGAATCCCCAGTTGGAATAGATATCCTTGCCAATGGTAGAACTCATCGCTTAAAGATTTTAATTTGCTTCATGTGAGAAATAAGTTCCGGTCCGAATGAAATAGGCTCAGGCAGAATCCTCTGTGAAGTACATTTTTATTCATGTTCTTGCAAGAGCAGGTGACCTAGCAAGTAGGCACACTTTCAGTTCTTGAAACACACCTTTTTATTTCGTAATCCCGGCCGAATTTTTCCCTCCCCCCTGAATTTTTCCCTCCCCCCTGTTTCCCATTGGTTATGTACTCCAGGGTTCACAGTCTGTCAAGGTGCCTAAAATTCTTCCCAGATGTCCTGCCTCTGTTTACTTCTCTTTATGCTACACCTAAAGGGATTATCTGACTAGTTTATTTCTTTCCCTTTTGGTAAAAAAATTGCTCAATGTCATTAGCCCTGGTTAGATGTTTGACTACCCTTCTAGACACTAATCCAGTAGGAATCAGTTTGTCCTTTTGTCTGTGTGACAAGAGATGTTCTACAAGCCTTTGCTGGAGCCTCTTTGTCTTAGTCATTCCCTTATCATGTCACTTCTGGTGGAAACGGCTTTTCTCCTCTGCAAAAGCAATACCTGCCTTTCTTACACTTCAGTAATTTAAAGACAGCTTTTCCATGTTTTGGAGGAAAACCTGGACATCTGTGAGAATACTTGAGTTTTCTTATTGATTGTAATTTATTCCAGGATAATTTCCAAAATAAATTTTCTTTCTTGTTTCCTTATTTAGGCATTTACATTGTTTGCTACGCATTTCCTGGAACTGTGTCATATAGATGCTTTATATCCCAATGTGGAAAATTACCATTTTGAAGTGCAACATGTGAGAAGCAGTGCTGGAAATAAGGAGAAAATTGCTTACACTTACATGCTCTCTAAAGGATATACAGAGGAAAAGAACTATGGTAACGGATTCCACTATGGCTTTAACTTGGCAAAGATTATGTAAGATGCTATTTCAGTTATTAGGCATCTAACAGTATTTTTCTACTGACAGATTTCTGCTGAGTTTGAATCTCTCTCATAGAGTAACAACTGCAGATCTGTAGAATGTTCCAAATACTTGTGAGTTTTAAGTAACCATGTAGTTAGATAGTACTTTGGGGTAGTACAAAGAACTTACATGAAATTTTGTAGTGAAAAAAGCATTTTAGTAATGTCAGTAGCTACTTGATTCACCTCTGATGAGCCGTTCTGAGCAGGCAGTACTTGAATTGCTTTAATCCCTGCTTGTGGAAGCAAGTGAAAGTTCTGGAGCAACTTAAAGCTGTGAGTGCTGAGGTTTGTATTATGTAAAACTCAACTATGTGTCTGCCATAAATACCAATATATCAGTGAAACAGCATCTTGGCCCTTTTTGATTAGCAAAAAGAAATCAAATGTCTTTGAGAAAGGACAGGAATTTTACTGTGTATCAGCCTAAGGCTATTTTTCGAGGTTCCATTAAAGCATCAGTGTTCTCAGTTAAGTGGGATTACTTCTCTTTTGACTTTAGAATAAATCATACTGAAGACTGTACAAATTGATGGATTAAGGGTCAATAAAGAAATGAATGAGTGACGATAAGGCATAACTACATGTTTTAAAGAGTTACAGAAATCCATATGTTTCCAAATACTAGATTCTGAAGTTGGATCCTTGATTCAGTTGATATTAAATCAATAGGAAATTAGTTACACGTGATTTTTGCAAGCTAGCGGTAACTAAAGACTGCAAATTATTCCAGTCAAGCTTCAGTTAACTGGACTTAAAACATTTATTTATCAGAATTTCTGAATAAGTTCCTTTACCTTTGGCAGCACAAGGTCAATTTCAGATGCTACAACACCACTAACTCAGAAAAATCACGTTTAGAGAGTATTCTCAGAGAACAGGAGACCTTTAGTAACTCAGTGCTGGTGTCTTGGCTTTACCTTACTTGAGCAAAGTTACGTTCTAAGAAAGAGTGTAAGGGCTCCTCTTGACCCTTTTTAGTTTTTGACCCTACAGTATTAAAGCACCCGATGAAGCACAGAATTTCCTCAGGACAGCCGGGGCCACAGGCAAAGGAAAAAGTAAAAAAATCATGTTAAAGTGAAAAAAATATTTTGCATCTCTTTCTTACTCTGAGTATCTGGCAGTTTGGCTAGTGGCAACAGAGTATAAGCTGAAACATGATGTCTGGGTTTAATGGAGAGCGCGTTTAGCATGACATCAGTATTTTCCAGCCTGACAAATTACTAAACTAAACAGAGAAAGCCGTTAACATCCCTGTGCCATTTTTTTCCTTTAACCCCTAATGTGCTTCATCCTGCACAGTTAGAGTATACCAGCAGTAACTTCACCTGGAAGTGTATCTTACAGGAAGCGCTACAACAAAGCAGACATTTTATTTTGTAACTCTCAAAAACAGACTTTATTAAAAAAAAAAAAAAAAGACACACAAGGAGAAAATGTATATAAAGACTATTTAAATAAAAATGAAAACGTCACCCTTTAAAAAAATCAGCTAAATTAATTCTGGCAGACATGGTGTGGGAGTGGGAGGTCGGAAAAACAATTACATAATTACATCAAAAATCCTGATTTGTGTTTTATATGTTTAGGATTAAAAGCTGCAGAAGTTTCCTCACTGCCATCAGCCGTAATTCTGGATGCAAAGGAAATCACAAATCATATTGCAAAACAAATTTTGGTATGTAGTAGAAAATTACAATACTGTAATTCACAGTTTTTATAAAACTAAAATTTTGAGATTCTGAAAGGATATAGGGTAAGCACTGTCTGTGGTTTTATGAAAATAGATTTCATTAAAATTTCTGTTCCTGGAACCAGTTACAAAAGATTATACTGAAGATCACTGTTAGGTGAGAACACAAAGCAGTGCTTAGGGTTAAGGAGTATTGCATGTAATGTTAGTGGACAAACCAAGAATCATAAGATCAGAAATGGGCTGGAAAATAGCTAATATTATTATTTTAATAATAGAACATAGCTGATTTCATATTTTAATGCACGTGTATGTTTCTAAGAACAGCACAGGCAGAAGAGCACTCCTGAGATGATGAAACAGAGAGCCGTATACCATTTAGCAATGAGACTGGTTCAGACTGCCAGAAATTCTCGACTGGACCCAGACAGTTTGCGTATATATTTGAAAGGCTTGAAGAAAAAGTATGAAGCCAGTTGTCCTGCACCCAGACAAAACGATGAGCAACAGTAATGTGCAATATCAGCTGTTGCTCTAATTTTTGTGACTGTAAGATGATTCTGTTTTTTTCCATAGCATTAGAAAACATTGCTTTTCACATGTTTTTAAATTCTTAATTCTTAGTCTAAATTATACGTACTACTGAAAGACCATATCCTTCATGGTTATTTTTCCCCAAAACATACCTGAAATACAAGCATTTACTTTGTATGAGGAACACAATTCTTTTTGATAATAAACTATATCCCTTTCATTATTTTGGAGAGAAAAAAGTAGTATAATATTTAGTATTTTCTGTATGATATATCTGGTATTATGGCTCTTACATCTGATACTGAAAATCTTGCCAAACAAAAAGCAGTCTTTGAAACAGATGGTCCGCTTGTCTTGCGTAGGCAAGCTCTGCTTGCACGGTTGAACATGCATCCATAAATCCTGCTGTTCCCTACTCAAGGAGAGTTCTAGCTCACTCAGTCATTATGCTTCATCAGACATAATGTAGGCAGTCCAGGACTGCTTCCCCTCCAGAACCTGGCAGCCAGAGCTTTTTTTTTAACACAGTAACAGCAAATTACTGTTGATCAGTTTTTGTTTAGAAAGTTATTAACAGGAAGTCAATAAAAAGTTGAATATCCTTCTTCCTTATTTTTTTGGAAACTTCATTAAGTGACAGTAGCCACGTATCCCAGCTTGAAGGAATTTATCTTTCCTCGCTCCCTTCTAACCAACTTTGGCCAAGCATTCTTATTTATTTCTTTTTTATATAGATGTATGCATGAGCGTATATATATGATTTATTATGCATGTATCTATAAAACTGGTAATACACAACAGTGCAATATCTAACAGCAAATACATTTTTATATATACCTATATTTCCTACCGTATTTGTTGTCTACCCCAGTGAGGATCATGGCAGAAAAGAGTATTCTGTGTTCAGTTTTCTTACCCAGAGGAACCAGATGGCGGGAAATGGACGTTTCAGACACAGACTCAGAGGGTGCAGGTCTCCCTAGCGGGGTCAGGGCTGCAGCACCGGAGGGGACCGTTCTGGGAGTCCTGCCTGGGGCCGTTTGACCCCGACAGAGCTGTTCCCCTGAGCTGCGCATCTTATTTCAGACCCTTCCGGTTGCTTCCAGTCAGCGCAGCGGTACTCTGTGTGCGTACGGGTGTGTAGTGCACATGCGCGGTATCCGGCCTGCTGTGTGGCTGTACTGCGCATGCGCGCCCCCGTCGCCTACAGTGCTAGGCTCCCATTGGTCTGAACGCCGTGCCACTGTCCCATTGGTCGGATCGCCTAGCTAGGGGTGGGGCGCGGTGAGGATTGACGGCGGCGACGGACCAATGGAGCGGTGCTGCCCAAGGAGGGGGGCGGGCGGCGGGGCGGTGGCGGCCAGTGGACGCCCGTTGTGGCCAGGCCGGGCCGGGGGAAAGCGGAGGGGGCCGGCGGAAAATGGTGTCTGTCTCAAAATCGGAACGGGGCGGTCCGGGCGGAAAGCTGGGCCCGGCGGGCAGGTGCTCAGGCCGGGCCCGCGGAGCCACCCCGAGCACGTCGTGAGGCAGTGGACCACGTCAAGGTGAGCGGGGGACCCCGAGGGGTGATGGGGGGGCGGGAGGGCCCTGAGTGAGGCTGGGGGAACAGGGGGCATGAGCGGGGGCGTTGTCGGGTCGGAGCGGGGTGGCTGGGTCCGTCTCCCCGCGGGGTCCCTTGGGTCTGGGGGGTTTGGGGGTGCGGTTCCGGCGATGGCGGGGAAATAAAGCCCAGCAGGGCGGTAAGAAAGCAGCTTCTGGGCAGTGCCAGGGACGTAGGGCCGGGCCCTCTGCAGTTGCTCAGCTCTTCCCCCAAAGTGCCCGTGGAGCCCTGGGGGTGCTGCGCCCTGGCGCGACTGTGCTCCACCTGCCCCTCAGTGTTGTCCATGGGGGCTGCAGAGGGGGTGAGGAATCACAGAATGGTTCAGGTTGGAAGGAACCTTAAAGATCATCTAGTTCCAACCCCCCAGGGACACCTCACACTAGAATAGGCTGCTCAAAGCCTCATCCAGCCTGGCCTTGAACACCTCCAGGGATGGGGCATTGACAGCTTCCCTGGGCAACTTGTCGCAGTGCCTCACCACCCTTACAGTAAAGAATTTTTTCCTGATATCCAATCTAAATCTACCCTCTCTCAACTTGAGGCTGTTATGCCGTGTCCTATCATAACACTCCCTGATAAAGAGTCCCTCCCCATCCTTCCTGCAGGCCCCCTTTATGTACTGGAAGGCTGCTATAAGGTCTCCTCAGAGCCTTCTCCAGGCTGAACAACCCCAACTCCCTCAGCCTGTCCTCATAGCAGAGGTGCTCCAGCCCTATGATTATCTTCGTGGCCCTCCGCTGGACACGTTCCAACAGGTCCATGTCCTTCTTGTGCTGAGGACTCCAGATCTGGACGCAGTACTCCAGGTGAGGTCTCACCAGAGCAGAGAAGAGGGGCAGAATCACCTCCCATGACCTGCTGGCCACACTTCTTTTAATGCAGCCCAGGATGCGGTTGGCTTTCTGGGCTGCAAGCGCGCATTGCCTGCTCATGTTGAGCTTCTCGTCCACCAGCACCCCCAAGTCCTTCTCCTCAGGGCTGTTCTCAAGCCATTCTTTGCCCAACCTGTATTTGTGCCCGTGATTGCCACGACCCAGGTGCAGGACCTTGCACTTGGCCTGGTTGAACTTCATGAAGTTCCTACAGGCCCACCTCTTAAGCCTGTCAAGGTTGCTCTGGATGGCATCCCTTCCCTCCAGCATGTCGACTGTGCTACACAGCTTGGTGTTGTCGGCGAACTTGCTGAGGGTGCGCTTGATCTCACTGTCCATGTCGTCCCAGTACTGACCCCTGAGGAACGCCACTTGTCACCGGTTTCCATGTGGACATTGAGCCATTGGTTGCAACCCCTTGAGTGTGGCCATCTAGCCAGTTCCTTATCCACTGAGTGGTCCATCCATCAAATCCATGCAGAGAGGGGGAGCCAGTTTGGGGCCTGACACGCAGACCGGGTCTCCTGCTGCCGGGGCTGGTAACCAGGCTCATGTGTCTGGTTTTGGGGCTGAGAAGGAGTTGTGTGGCTTTGGGATCAGGAAGAGGGCTTGAGATGAAATCCATGCCAGGCCCCATCTCTCTGCACGGAGGGTCTGTCCCAGCCCCGCCCCCAAGGGCAGCAGTGGGTTGCGGGTTCCACTGGCTTGTCCCTGTTGGCTGGGTGTGACAAACAGGCTCATTTCTCTGCTCTTCTTTTCACAGGGTCACCTTTTGTGGCACAGAGGAAAATCCTGCACAGCTGATTCCACTTGCTGCTCAGGTAATTGCACACGTGGGGCTGGGGGAGTGGGGAGACACATTTGTGAGTTTAGGGATGCTACAGATAGTCCACGTCAAAGCTGCAAAAAAGGCAAATTTGCTGCCAGTGAAGAAAAGCTGTTGAGGAGTTGCAGTGAACAGAGCGTGCCTCCTGCCTGAGCAGGTCCATTGGTAGTTAGGAATGGTTTCCTTTGGAGTCAAAGCCTGAACTTTCATCTAGGATAAATTAAGAGCTGCCTGTTACCATCATTAGGGTCAAGCGTTTCTCTTCTGTTTGTTCTTACTGGTTCCAGGGGCAAATGGGAAATAGCCTTTTCTTTTCCTACATGTAACTTGATTTTGACTAGCCTGTGGTGTTGGTCTAGTTAACGTTTGAGCCCCTAGATGCCAGTAGAAATGTAATGAATGAAATGTGATGGAAACTGATGTATCGCTTGATTTTTATTCTTTTTTATTATTATTGTTTGACTGTGGATGGCATGTTTTTCTGTGGCTCAATTCATCTTGTTGCGTGGAGCCTTCAGTCTAGGACTTTGAAGCAAAAAAAGTTTGTCGTTCCAGAAAAGGACTGGTCCTTCCTAGGACTGAGGTGCAGACTCGGAGGGTCTCTTAAGTACACGATCCAGATTTCACTGGATGTTGCTGCTGTTGGTCTTCACTTTTGTTAGTGTCCCTGCAGATCCCTCATGGGTGGGAGCTCTGAATCATAGTTTTCTTTTTTTCAGTCTCTAACACATTTTTCCCCCCAAGGAGAGGCTACATTTAAAAGTTAATTAGTTTTCTCCCAAACGTGCCAGTGAATAAAATTGAGTTATGATTATTAAAACCAGAAAAATGACACCACTTTTAGAGATCCCGGGCTATTTCTGAACACGTATTTGTCACGCGCAAATGTTCTCGAGATACGGATCGTGGCTTTGTGCTCTGACAGACGCTGAGACAGGGATGAGCTCCGTCAGACAAAAAAAGATACAAGGCCCTGTTTTTGTTTTCCTTTGTGGGGGTGGGGGGGTGTGTGCTTTCAAAAACAGAGTGCACTGTTGACTGCAGGTGGCAACCTGCAGAGCTCTTCTGCTGCCTGACCTCTCCCTTTCTTTGTCACTCCTCTTTTGTGGCTGCAACTTTCATTTGCATCATTTTAGAAGAGCAATTAAGTGACTTGCCTGTGTAAAAGTGCTGGCGATATCGGGAAGGTAAATGCTTGAACCCGTAGTGACTAACTTGGTGAATGGGAGCACCTGGCTAAACGGGTTTCAGAACACAAAAGGTGAGGTGCAGGGAGTTGTCATTCAACTCAGCTCCACTTTTGCCTCTGCAGACGCTTACTGATCCCTGTCTATTCGGAGATAACCTGGGGGGAGCTGTGGAAATGGCTCAGCCCGGGGTGGTCTCAACACTGCATTACAATAAGAACTGAAACCAGAACTGAAACCCGAATGGTGCCTTTAACAAACAAAATGCCCTGAGTCAAGTCCCAGCAATATTCAGTGAGTGTGAGACCAGACATCACGAAATAAACATTGCTGTCTGAGGGGCCATCAAACTGTTATAGATTGAGGCCCAATAATTGACAGGAACCAGTCCAATTAATCAAATTAGTTTATTAAGCAAGCGGCAGCAAGCAAAACAGCGCTGGGCGGCCGGGGAGTCTTTGCTCCGCCAACGGCGCACCCCCACTTCCCGAAAGTAGCTGATTCTATACTCTTCTGGTTCCCGTATATGTGTCAATCCTGGTATATTCTGTGTCTGAGCGACGTGTTGCTAGGGGGTCGGTCTTGTCCCGCCTCCTGATGGTTGTGAGGCTGAAGGCTCCTCATCTTTATCGGTGTCCTTGGGGAGACTCTTTTCAGCTTATCTCACAACTTAGCTCTTCCCTTTGAAGTGTTAAAACACACCAGATGCCTGTGATTTAGGCCTTGAGGTATCAAAGTGCACCAGATAGCACGCTGGATGCCTGCGATTTAAGTATGTGAAGAGTCGAAACAGTGTAAGTTTTCACCAGCCTTTAAGAAAGCCTGATTTGATTAACAAACATGATTCTATTTATTACAAAACCACCGGAGATAACCATCCCAGATAGTGTAATCCATTCAAGCAGAGTCCCGGAAAAAGGGTATTTAAGTCCAAAGTTTTGGTGAGAAAAACGAGGGAGGGAATCTTCCAAAGATACAGCTGGCCTGTAGGAGATTCTGCCCCACCCTTGTCCAGGACGCTGTGCAAGGTAACTTCCCGGGATTGAGCGGCCTTACCTGAGAGAGAGAGGGTAAGTGATTTAATAACGTATGTATGATGTCTAGCATGCTTTAAGATTTGTGCACTCATTTAAGGTATTCATATCTAGCGCGCTGGTGGTTTGTGTTGTTACTTTTCGGGATCACTTGTTAGGTGGTAATAGTGTATTCTGTGAATTGTTTTGTTCTTTTCCCCTTAAATTGCAATAGTGCATTCTTCCATTGTATCCATAAGAACTTGCAATAGTAGTGTATCGGACCTGTGAGTGAAGTCCAAATAAATTGTTAATTTGAACTTCTCAGTGAAGTCGTCTTCTCTCTGTCACACTTGGCTACAAGTAGAATTTCTGAAGGAAAAATAACAGCAGCAGCAGCAGGAAGCAAATGGCAAGTTCCCCAAAAACTGTGTGTGTCCGGCACATCCAGGTTTAACTGCCAAATGTTGTTTGGCAGTACGTTCCACATGGCTGTTTTTGGTAAACATAAGCTTTCAGGAAATTCAGGGTTGTGTGTGGCAAAAGAAGTGCCTCTGTCTGTGTGTTCTGCTCTGTAAATGTCTGGCGACAGGGCCGTTGTTCCCTGCTCTCAGTATGGCCGCGGTAGTGCTGCGATATTTAGGCCTAACAGACAGGTTTAGAAAGGGAAGGAGAATGCCTGTTTTCTGTAAGGGCTAGCAACGCTGACCCTTTTCTCCATCTTCTGCTTTCCTGTTCACCAGATGAAGCTGTTTTATTTTTCTCCCTTGTGCCCGGTCTCTGAAGCCGCTGTTGATGCGGGTTTGCAATTTGTGTCGCTAGGTTTTTGTGGAGTTCTCGTTGCAGATTGCTTCTGCTGTGGCTGAGTGTCAGGATGTGGTTTTCAGTTCACAGCTTCAGAAACCACATGCTCTGAAATGGGTGCGGGTGAAGCTGACTTTGGGTGTGCAGCCTGCACTCGAGGGGACGCTCAGGGGCTCCTCGTCAAAGCGACCGAGCATGTGCGGGCACCCGCAGGGTTATGCTCTGGTCTGAGCACGTGCCATACTTTTGATGTTGGGAGGTGGAAGTAAGCACGTGCCTGGTAAATCCAAGGGCAGCCAAAAGCTGGGAGAGACCCTGAGCAGGTTTGGTGGCAGTTTGACACGATTCCGGGCCGTCAGGAGAAACGTCCTGGAAAAACCCACTGCTTTGTTCCAAGGCGGCAGTTTAGAAGGACAGGTGGGTTGCCGTACCCTTTAACAAAAATATTCAACTTGGGATGCGTAGGGTGAGGAAACCCTGGCTCTACGTAGGCTCGAGAAAACATATGTAGGCGTCTGTGTCTGTCGCAGCGTGTATCTGCATGTATCTGGGAAAGTGGCTCTAGTGCAACTGAAGCTGCCATCGAGTCAAAAAAAGGCAGATTTGTCTAAAAACCGCAAAGGCTCTAGAGGCCCACATCAACAGCTGTGCCAGAGATGATGCCAAATGCTTTTTCCTCTACTCGGCTGCAGTCTTTGCAAACCTTCAGGAAAGAAGGAAGCTTTAGATTCCTACCCAGCTTTGTGCTAAAGGTTTTTTTCCTCTCTCGGCAGAATGTCAACTGCCAGCGTTTCTCCGTGGTCGCCCTTCTGTTGTGCTGTGACAGTGCAGGAGAGATGGAAAGGATCCAGAGTGCTCTGTGAGTACGAGGTACGTCTGTGATGCGCATCTGCGTTTTTCCTAAGGTCCTTGTCGTGTGGACTTTGAAGTTAACATGAAGGATTTGCCAGCTTTCCTTCTATAGTTTTTCTATGAAATATTTTAACCAAATCCTAAAAGTAAAATAAGGTCTGTTCTGGAGCACGTTACACCCATGCAAAGCGTACTTCCCTGTGTTTATTTTTCTCTTCCTGAAAGCACAATCTTCTCTTTCTGCGTGCTGTCTATTAAATGATACTGTGAAAATAACTGTGTAGTAAAAGAGGGAATAAACCGTTCACAAGGGTTCATGTGTTCGGCAGCAGCACAGTTTATTTTCAGATAAAAGCATTATGCTTTTTCAGTCGATAAATTTTAAAAATACCTTATGGTATTACTCAAAAACCTTACTGAGATACTGGCGTCTGTCCTAAAAGCAATCAAGGTCAAAGAAGAGACATGGACCAAATGGGACAAAGCAGCATCGCTCCTGCATGTTTTCTGGTCTCTGCCACAAAGCATCAGCAGCCTCGTAAGTAGTGAGGGCGAGTCCCAGTGTGGTTTTGGAGAGTTGTGGCTTCCAATAAGGTCCTTTGTCGATGACCTACAGTGTGTCCTTTTGACTTCAGTTGGAAAGAGATTTTTCCAAAACCAACTGTTACTCATTCAAAGCAGTTGCCTTTTATGAAGTTCCCGTCAGAGCAAGTCCTCAGAGATGAAGCCTGGGCAGTAGAAGTCATGAGCAACCAGACTTGTGTTGTGCTCTCTTTGCACCTCTTTGCCGGCCTTTGTGTTCTCAGTTGTTACAGTCAAGATCTCATAAAACCGTGTTCCTCCACAAAAACAGTCGCCAATCTGCCGGTGCTTTTTGGTAGCTTGATGGATTGCAGCCCCGGGGATTTGATCCCCCTGCCCCCCCCAGCCCCCGCCAGACCCTCAAGAGTAAAACCATTTGGGAGGGATCTCTTGTCTCACTGATTTTTCTATGCTAAATGAAACTTTAAAAAAAAAAAAAAAACCCAAAACTAAAAGTTGTATACCTTGCAAACTGACTTGCGTTCTTTAAACTGCCGCTGCCAAATAGCTGTGGCGTACGTTTTATAAGGCGTACTGAAGCAGTTAGGTATTTGTTGTACATGTTTAAAATGAGAGGCGACTGAATGTAATGGGCTATTTTCCTCTGATATTTTGCATCCCCTGAAGTTCTGCATTTCTGTCTGGCTTTCAGTGGCGTGTTTTTTTCCAGCAGCCCGGGGAGTTGCCTGAGAGTGGACGGAAGGGAAAAATTATTCCCCGTGCAGGAAAAAAAATTAATCTTGTGGGGTTTTTTTTGGGGGGGGATGAATTCCCCAGAAAAGCATGGAGCACCAAGGTTTTCGGGGGCAATGAAAGTGCTGCCAAGGGACAGCGAGGACAAGCCACAGCTTTGCCTCCTGGCACCTCTGGTGTGGGAGCCGTCGCTGGAGGTTTGATATTTTGTCCCAGCCCTGGGAGAGTGAAATAAGGTGTTTTTGAGGATGAAGTTGCCAGGAAAGTGACTTAAGAGCCCCAGGCTACCTGGGAAAGTGGCTCTAGTGCAACTAAATTTGCCAGTGAGTCAAAAAAGTCAGGGTTGTCTAAAAAAAAATGCGAAGATCTAGTGACCCATATCGACGACTGTGCCAGAGATGGTGCCGAATACTTTTTCCTCCACTCGGCCGTAGTCTTTGCAAACCTTTGCAAAAGAAGGAAGCTTTAGATTCCTAGCCAGCTTTGTGCTCAAAGTGTTTTTTTTGGTTTTTTTTTGGTTTTTTTTTGTTTTTTTTTCCCCCCTCTCTCGGCAGAATGTCAACCGCCTGTGTTTCTCTGTGGTCGCCCTTTTGTTGTGCCGTGACAGCGCAGGAGAGATGGAAGGGATCCAAGTATGAGGTATGTCTGCGGCGTGCGCCCGCTTTTTTCCAAAGCGTGGACTTTGAAGTTAACAGGAAGGCTTTGTCATCTCTCCTTCTATAGTTTTTGTATGAAGTATTTTAAGAAAACACTAAAAACAACATAAGGTCTGTTGCGGAGCATGTCACGCAACCAAAAGCATTTGCCCATCTCCCGGTGCTTTTTGGTAGCCGGATGGATTGCGGCACCAGGGATTTGATTTCCCCCCCGACCCTCAAAAGTAAAACCATTTGGGGGTTTTATGTTGCTGATTTTTCTATGCAAAATTAAACTTAAAAACCAAAAAAGGTAACATTGTACAATTTACCCACTGACTCGCATTGTTTAAAGCGCAACTGCCCAATAGCTGTAGCATACAATTTATGAGGCAGAGTGAAGCGCTTAGGCGTCGGTTCTAAAGGTTTAAAAAGAGACGTGACTGAATATTACTGGGTTTTCCCCACTATCATGATGTACTTTATTTCTGTCTGGCTTTCAGTGGCACGTTTCCCCGGCAGCCCGGTAGCATCTCTATTGAGCAGTGCCGCTGGCCAGATGTCCCTCCTCCTTGTGTAACACCCAAAAAACCTGCAGTCAAATGACAGCTGTGTTTTTTGGAGAGGGGTAGTTCAATGGTATCAGTTCACAGCCGTGCAAGTTGAACCAGTGCCACAGGAAAGTCAAATACTTTTATTTTTAAAGAGCATATGTAAACGCAGGCACCCCTTTTCAGCATGGCGTGAATGACCGAGCTTTGTTCTTTATTGCTCCTTTGGCTCTTCAAAGTTTGACCTGTCCCTCTCGGCTGCATTGACTCAGCGAGTGAGGTGAGCAGCGCGAGGGCCGTAGCTGCAGCGGTGGCTCTGTCAGCATCGATTCTGGTGCTGCCAGAATACAGCCCAGCTCGGTCCTGCCGCCCCGCACGCAGGGTGATGGATCTCCCTGCAGCCGCACTGGGAGGAAGGGTCCAGGCGTTTCCCAGCGCCGGCCAGAGTGTTTGCCCTTATGCTAAGAATGTGTTCAAAATGGCATCGGCTAGCCTTAATCCTGACTTTAAGAGTTGAGCTGGCGCTGGCTTTTGAAGGTTGTGCTGTATTTGGAGCTGAGGCCTTTCTCTAGAATCCTCCTGTAGCTCAGCTGCTGTCCCGTCCCTCGGTCTGAGGGAATTCCTCTACTCTCTCCTCTTCTGTGCTGCTTTTTTAGCACGCTGAACTCTAACTGGGGATTTTTGTTTTCCAGGTGCCTCGTTGTAGGTGTCTCGTGCTGCTCGAGGTTTGCAGCCGGTTGTCGGAGCCCGTCTGAGGGGAAGGGGCCAGCCGGTCCGGTGACAAGTCTCCAGAGAGTGGCGGCCAGAGGGCGAACCAGGACCGCTGGGACTCCGGCGAGCTCCGTGCCACCTGAAGCGTGATCAGGGCTGCCTGCCTGGCCTCAAGAGCCGCCGTATGCGGTGCAGTATCGGCTCTTATGCATTACCGTGCCCCCATCAGTGTCCGGCAGTTTTTCGGGTGTCCATCTCTATGGCAAGGCCCCCTCTGGTCCAGCGCGCGTCTCTATGACGCTTTAGTCCTCCAGGAGCCCCCTCAGTCCTCCGACGTGCGACTTCATGGCACTTTACTCCTGCAGGAGCCCCCTCAGTCCTCCAACGCGCGTCTCTATAGCGCTTTAGTCCTCCAGGAGCATGGAAGTGCTTTCTCAGTCCTCCGACGCGCGTCTCTATGGCACTTTAGTGCCCCAGGAGCCCATAAATACTCGTCAGTCTTCTGGAAATCATATGCTTCTACCAGTCTTCCAAAACCATAAAACACGATTAACAGTTAAACACAAAAATACCTGAAGATCGCAAAAATAAAGCGGCCCCTGCATAACTCTTTTCTCCATAGCCATAACTGGGCAGAAATCAAACAAAAGTGGTAAGAGAATAGGCGCCCCCTTGTGCCGTAAAGCTGTACCGCGCATGCGCGCCCCAATGCCGGAGGGCTGTTCCGCGCATGCGCGCCCCCTAGTGCCGTACACTTGCGCTGCGCATGTGCGGCGCCGTGTGCCGTACAGCCATACGGCGCATGCGCGCCCCCTAGTGCAGTGCAGCTGCACTGCGCATGTGCGGCGCTTTCGGCCGTACGGCTGCACTGCGCACGCGCGTCCCCGGTGCCGTACAACTGTACTGCGCATGCGCGCACTCTAGTGCCGTAAGGCTGTACAGCGCATGTGGGGCGCCTTCCGCCGTACAGCGGCACTGCGCATGTGCGCCCCCATGTGCCGTAAAGCTGTACGGCGTATGGCGCCCCACAGGCGCTGTACAGATGTAGTGCGCGTGCGCGGCGCTCTCCGCCGTACAGCTGCACTGCGCATGCGCGACGCTTTCTGCCATACGGGTGTACTGCGTTTGCACCGCCCGTGGTGCCGCACCGCTTGGTTGGTGTGGCCGCTCGGTCTGGTCTGCCCTGCTTGGCCCCCGTGAACACGTTATGAGGTACCTGGGTTGCGTGAAGGTGAGCGGAGGGCGGTGGGGAACGTGGCAGGCAGTGGCGGGGGGCTTCAGGGGGCCCCGAGGGATAATTGGTGGGGTTCGGGGGGATTCCCCGGGGGATTGTGGGGGCTGAGGGTCGGACTTGAGGGAAGCTGTGGGGAGCGGAGGGGCTGGGGGGACCCCGAGGGGTGTTGGAGGGAGCTGAGGTGGGGGGACACGAGTGTTCTGAGCAGGGATGGGGGCGCTGAGTTGTCCCTGGGGAGTGACTGGGGGGGGGACAGGGGTCCTGAGGGTAATGGGGAGGCCTTGAGAGGGGCTGAGGGGTGCTGAGGGGTCCCCGATGGGGAATAAGGGATGATGGGGGGGGGCTGAAGGGACTTTCGGGGGGGGGGCGGAGGGAGGGAGGGGGAACTTTTGGGGGGGAATGAGGGGACTGAGGGGGACCTGGGGGGCCGAGGGGGCCCTGAGGGGTGAGGGTGGACCTTGAGGGGGGCTGGGGGAACGGAGGGGCTGAGGGGGCCCGGACAGTGGGGAGGGGGGTCCTGGGAGTGTATTAGGGGCCAACGGGGAGGTCTGAGGGGGTGGCTGGGGTGGTGGGGGGACTGCTGGGGGAGCCCTGAGTTTGGGGAGGGGGGCTGTGGCCTGAAGTGGGTGCTGAGTTGGAGAGGGGCTGTGAGGCGGAGAGGGGTACGGGCTGAGAGGTGATTGGGGGCAGGGCTGGGTGTGGGAGGGGAGGGTCGAGGCATTCTCCGGCGTTTGGGGGTCCCCGTGACCCTCCACTGTGTCGTGTCCTGCAGGACAAGGAGTCCTACAGTGAGCTGTACCTGAGGGTCTGCGAGAGGCTCAGTACCTTCTCTGAGGTCATTGTCGTTGGCTTCAAGGGAATGTACCCCATGACTGGCATGTTTCCCCCCCCAGCGCAGGCTGCCCCCTCACCAGTTGTTCCTTGGGGGCCTGTGCCGTCGCCGTCCATCTCACAGGTATGGGGATGCTGGGACCCCTCCGGAGCTCTCTGAGCCAGTCTGGGACCCCCCCAGAGCCCTCTGATACCCTGTGGGCTCCCCCAACCCCCCCAGGATCCCCCTGAGACCCCCTAGAATCTCCTGGGACCCCCTGCCCCCCCCCCAAGAGCTCTGCGGGATGTCCTGCTTCATCTTCTCCCAGGACGCCTCTGGGACTATCTGGGACCATCTAGGACCTCTCATGTTCACCCCAGGGTTCCCTGGAGCCTTCTGGGATCCCCTACATTCCCCCCAGGACCCCTCTAGGACCTTCCCACACCCCCTCCAGGACCCCACAGATCCCCCCTGGAGCCCCCCAGGACACGCCAGAGCCCTCTGGCACCCCCTGGAGTGCCTGCTGGTACCTGCCACGTCCCTCTGGGACCCCACCCCCTGAGAGCTCCCCCGGGGCCCTCCAGGATCCCCCTGGGACCTGTTGTGTTCCCCCAAGACTCCCTGGAGCCTTCTGGAACCCCCCACATTCCCCCTGGGACCCTCCCACACACACCCCAAGAACACACCAGAATCCCCTGGGTCCCCCCCAGGACACCCTAGGACCCTCTGGTACCCCTCACATCCCACTGGGACCCCCATTACACCTGCTTCCCCCTCCCAGGGGACACCAGCTCCTGCCAAATGCTCTGGGAGCGCTGGAGCCTGACAGAGCATCTCTGCAAAGGAGAGATGAGCGAGGAAGCGAGCGGGGACCCCCTGGATGCAGAGAGGAGGATAAAGAAGCTGCGGAGCAGAGACCAATGGGGGCTGGGATGGGACAAGAGAGAGGGAAAGAGAGATGAAGTGCCACAAGGTGCCTCAGAGATGGAGGAAGGTATTTGCTCTAAAGCTTAAAAAGAGGCAACTGAATGTAACGTATTTTTTTTACCCCTGATATTTAGACAGTATGCTCTAAAGTAATTTATTTCTGTCTGGCTTTCAGTGGCGCGTCTCCATGGCAGCCCAGTAGCATCTCTCTCAGGCAGTGCTGCTGGCCAGATGTCCCTCCTTGTTGTGTGGCACACAAAAAACCTCGTAGTCCAATTATAACTATGTATTTTGGAGAGAGATAGTGTTGTGGTATCAATTCCCAGCTGTGCAAGTGAAAGTAGTGCCTGAAGAAAGTCAAATACTTTTATAGCGTAAGTATTTTTATTCGGTGTATATAAACCTAACGCACACCTTTTCACCGAAAGGGAAGGGACGAAGCATTTCCCAACACCAGTGAGGAGGTTTACTGTTACGCTGAGAACGTGTTCAAAATGGCATTGGTTAGCTTTAATCCTGACTTCAAGAGTTGAGCTGGCGCTGGCTTTTGCAGGCTGTGCTGTGTTTGGAGCTGAGCTGTTTCCCCAGAATCCTCCTGTAGCTCAGCTCCTGTCCTGTCCCTCTGATGGAATTCCTCTACTCTCTTCTGGGCTATTTTTTAAGATACTGAGCTATAACTGGGGATTTTTGTTTTCCAGGTGCCTCATTGTAGGCGTCTTGTGCTGCTCGAGAGATGCCCCAGGCCAGGTTTGCAGCCGGTGGTGGAGGCCCCCTGAGGGGAAGGGGCCAGCCCTGGGTCTGGGTGTTTTGGGCCTTTTTTGTGGGGGAATAGAAGGGTGTCTGTGTGTGTGTCTTGGGGGGTGATGGTGTCATTTGGGACACTGTGACGTCACTGGGGCAGCGATGATGCAGCAGAGGAACAGGTGAGTGGGGGATGGGGGGGGGTTACGTGAGCGTCTCCCAAAAGAGGTGGTTCACAGCCCCACAACATCTGAAAATTCTTGGGATGCATTAAAAAATGTGACAACCTGTAACTGTGGGCATGAGGCATTGAAATAGAGATCAATCTCTCATTTATATATGATAAATATATATATTGAGAAATAATATTATGTATGTAAAATAAGTTCAAAATAAAAACCTCTATGTCTAAGGATTCTATGATTCTGTGCTTCTGTGTTATACGAAAGATCCTAGAATATAAAAATACTTAAAAAAATGTATTTATAAAAAGATATTAGTGTCAAAATAGATGTGTAAGCAGACAGTCTAAATAGATATTCTGTATCATAAATGTTAATGTGTAAGTCTAAGCATATTTTCTATATAGGTGCAAACAGGTAATATAAATTCCCTAGATAATGTGTAAATAACTAAGGGGTGCTGCCGCCCGGCGGCTGAAGGCTGGTCCTGCAGGTGTGCGCTCCCCCGTGCGCTGTGGCCCCGCCCCCGGCCCGCCTTGCCCCCCGCCCCGGCGGCGCTGTGCGTTGGTTCCGCAGCTCGTGCGCATGCGCGGCTTCGCGGAGACCGGTCTCGAGAGCGCGGCGGTCGGAGGGCGAACCAGGACCGCCGGGACTCCGTCGAGCTGCCCGCCGCCTCGAGCGGGATCGGTGCAGCCCGCCCGGCCTCGAGAGCGGCCGTCGGCGCTCCAGTATTGGCTCCTACGCAATACCGCGCCCCCGCCAGTGCCCGGCAGTTTTCCGGGTGTCCATTTCCAGGGCCCCTCAGTCCGCCGACGCGCCTCTCTATGGCACTTTAGTCCTCCAGGAGGCCGCTCAGTCAGCCGACGCGCCTCTCTATGGCACTTTAGTCCTCCAGGGCGCCGCTCAGTCAGCCGACGCGCCTCTCTATGGCACTTTAGTCCTCCAGGAGGCCGCTCAGTCAGCCGACGCGCCTCTCTATGGCACTTTAGTCCTCCGGGGCGCCGCTCAGTCAGCCGACGCGCCTCTCTATGGCACTTTAGTCCTCCGGGGCGCCGCTCAGTCAGCCGACGCGCCTCTCTATGGCACTTTAGTCCTCCGGGGCGCCGCTCAGTCAGCCGACGCGCCTCTCTATGGCACTTTAGTCCTCCAGGAGGCCGCTCAGTCAGCCGACGCGCCTCTCTATGGCACTTTAGTCCTCCGGGGCGCCGCTCAGTCAGCCGACGGGCCTCTCTATGGCACTTTAGTCCTCCGGGGCGCCGCTCAGTCAGCCGACGCGCCTCTCTATGGCACTTTAGTCCTCCGGGGCGCCGCTCAGTCAGCCGACGCGCCTCTCTATGGCACTTTAGTCCTCCGGGGCGCCGCTCAGTCAGCCGACGCGCCTCTCTATGGCACTTTAGTCCTCCGGGGCGCCGCTCAGTCAGCCGACGCGCCTCTCTATGGCACTTTAGTCCTCCGGGGCGCCGCTCAGTCAGCCGACGCGCCTCTCTATGGCACTTTAGTCCTCCGGGGCGCCGCTCAGTCAGCCGACGCGCCTCTCTATGGCACTTTAGTCCTCCGGGGCGCCGCTCAGTCAGCCGACGCGCCTCTCTATGGCACTTTAGTCCTCCGGGGCGCCGCTCAGTCAGCCGACGCGCCTCTCTATGGCACTTTAGTCCTCCGGGGCGCCGCTCAGTCAGCCGACGCGCCTCTCTATGGCACTTTAGTCCTCCGGGGCGCCGCTCAGTCAGCCGACGCGCCTCTCTATGGCACTTTAGTCCTCCGGGGCGCCGCTCAGTCAGCCGACGCGCCTCTCTATGGCACTTTAGTCCTCCGGGGCGCCGCTCAGTCAGCCGACGCGCCTCTCTATGGCACTTTAGTCCTCCGGGGCGCCGCTCAGTCAGCCGACGCGCCTCTCTATGGCACTTTAGTCCTCCGGGGCGCCGCTCAGTCAGCCGACGCGCCTCTCTATGGCACTTTAGTCCTCCGGGGCGCCGCTCAGTCAGCCGACGCGCCTCTCTATGGCACTTTAGTCCTCCGGGGCGCCGCTCAGTCAGCCGACGCGCCTCTCTATGGCACTTTAGTCCTCCGGGGCGCCGCTCAGTCAGCCGACGCGCCTCTCTATGGCACTTTACTCCTCCGGGGCGCCGCTCAGTCAGCCGACGGGCCTCTCTATGGCACTTTAGTCCTCCTGGAGGCCGCTCAGTCAGCCGACGCGCCTCTCTATGGCACTTTAGTCCTCTAGGATCCAGGAAGTGCTCATCAGTCTTCTGGAAATCACCTGCTTCCAGCACTCTTCTAAAACCATAAAACACAGTTAACCACAAAAATATCTGAAGATCACAAAAATAAAGTGACGCCTGCAGAACTTTCTTTTCTACAGCAACAAGTAGACAGAACTCAAACAACAGCGGTAAAAGAATCACCAGAGGCAAGTGCCCAATAGAAATAAAAATGACTGTTGCCTTGCCTGCTGGGAACTTAAGGCATAAGAAAAGGAGCTCCTACCCCTGTGGCCACCTTTTTGTCTTCTGGGGCGTTGTCCCCGCCCCTTTCTCCAGGGGATTGTGGGAAGGGTGGTGGGCGGGGCCCGATGGCAGTGGGCAGGGCCCGGGGTATATGAGCCACAGGCTCGGCTCAGGAGCTTGTTGTGCTGCTGGGTTCCTCTGGGGTTGGTGCTCTGCTGGTCCTTCACTTGGCTGCAGCTTTGGGGCAGGCATGTTTTGGTATTTAGGGAGGCAGAGGTAAGAAGGCTGAGCTAAGACCTTCAGGACCAGTACACATCCTGCCACCTGTATAGTAGAAAGTTGACTGGTATGCAGCTTTTTTGTTTCCTTTTTTTCAGGTCAGTAACTTTGTGATGAGTGTTTAGGGGATGCCCAGATGGTTTAATAGTGTGCTTTTCTTTATTCTAGGAGTGATGCATTTTCCTAGAATTCTTGACTTTATTGAAGATGGGCCTGTGGTTTTTTCCACCGGTTTAGCAGTATGCTGTGTGAGTTGCTAATCTTGTTTCTCTTAATTGGGTTGATGATGAGATTATGTTGTAGGGGTTAGGGTGAGCATTTTGTATGCATCTGCATATTGTACTTTAGCACTTCTCAAGAAAGCAGCAGGGATATGGCATGGCTCGTGACCTTTCCCCATTGCCCAAAGAGTGCCGTGGTGTCCCTAGAGTTTTTGCAGCAGGCTCCTCGTAGATTGTGTCAGGGCATTACTTATTTTGTGGGTCTATAGCAGAGCCCAGAGTCTGTGGGAAAACAGAAGATAGGAGGTGCCTGCTGAACACAGGGCATGGCTCAGAAGAGCAGCTCCTGAGGAGTGGCTGACACAGGGGTTTCAGGGTTGCAAATATAGAATGGGAGCTGTCAAGAAGAAGTGGGGGTCCTTCCCTGACAGTTGAGGAGAAGAGGTTTCTAAAAGTTTTGGTGCTGGGGGTTGGCTAGGAAATGGAGGCAGGTTCATCAGTCTTTGTCATGTCGGATTTGGATTTGGGTGTCAAGAGGGTCTGGTCTGTTCTGGTCCCTTGCCTTTGAGGTGAGCTGGATAGTATTGAGGAGGAGCATGGGACTGGTGATTTCACAGAAATGCAATGGTAATTTTGTGTTTGTTGGTATCTTAGGTGTCATAAATAATTGCTGCAGCCTCTGACTCTGGAATTGGCGTGAAACAGGTGAGCGGATTGCCATGGCACCTCTGAGGATGAGGGTGCTGTAGAAGAGGTTGGCCTCTACTATCAGGGTGGTCACTACTGGAGCCATGGTTTCTTTTTGTTTTACAGATGAAGAGGAACCTGGTGACTGCAGGAACAAGCTGTTTGCTGTTAGCTGTGGGTTTGTTGTCAAGGATGAATTCAGACCCCTGGCTGTCTGAAAGCTAAGTAGAGGCACAGGCGCTGGAGGGAGGCCAAGGTTGACAGTTTCAGGGAGGAGTTTTCAAGTCAGGGTAGAGCAGAGGGCTATCCAGGAGGAGTCTCCTCTGAGTAGGTAAAGGGAGTGGGTTACTCTTCAGCACAAAGCTAGTGTGTGCTGGGCAGGGCAGTTCTGGCCTGTGTCTGTTGTTGTGTAGTTTGTGTGCTCTGTCTTCTGTCTCTTGGACTTCCCTTAGGTTTTGATATCCTCGTTTCTCTTTGCACTCAAGGGGCACAGCATTTGCCTTGGGCAGCCCCTGTAGAGTCTTGAATGCCTGTGCTAATTGGCAGAGCGCCCAATGGGCACTTCTTGCATAACAGTTTTAAAGTGCAGATTGGACTTGCCTCTTGGAAGTTTCTGAATGGTCCTCTTCTGTAGCATCGTTCGTGGCCGCATGAGCAGCTCTGTTCTCTGAGCTATAGCAGTTCTAGCCATCTGCTTTTATGAACTGGGATTTCTTCCCTGCATCCTTACATTCTCAGGTCTTGAAGCCAGGCTTCCTGCACATATGTCATCTCCATTTTGACAGGAACTTCTTGGAATGGGCTGTTACATTTGACTCTTTTATAATTTTTATGACTTTGCCACAGAGCCTCCTCATGTCCGTGCTGTGGCCATCGGTCTTCTTGCCCAACAGCATCTCTTGTCTGACAGTCATTCTTCTTGTGGAGAGTTTTCTCTCATCTTGGAGTCACGTTGTTGTCCATAGTGCTGTGTGGTGTTGGGCTGCACGTGGGTGTGTTTGGCGTGGAGCTGCCCTGCCTGGGGGTGTAGAGTCAGGGGTAGGTGGAACAGCAATAAGAGTCTATGGGTAATATGTTGATCTGCCAAGACTGTTTAGCCAAAGGTTTACAGTCATCTGGGATCAAGCAGCCATTGGCAGGGACAGTCATTTCCATAGTGTTTTATGGGGATGATTGGAACCTCCTGGGAGGGCCTGTTTGGCAGTAGTGAAGCAGATTGAAGGTGTTAAGGCTTGTATGTGTGGGGATTAACGTTGGGGCCAATTTTTTTAATGGCAGGCTGTAGTTGGAGCTTAGATGATATTCCTAAATGGAAACAAGACCCCTGGAATTGTTCAGCTACTGATCAACATCTGGGTGACTTGTTTACTAATTTTTTCAGATGCAGAGGGACAAGATGTGCACCAAAGAGTCATGGAGAAGGCAAGTGGGACCCTGTAAGAAGGTGGGTCAGTTCACGGTGCTGGAGGGAAGATGTAACTGGTGGCTATGTCATTATATTATGGCTTGGTGGTGGGGTGTGGGGTTTTTTTTTTTCATTTTGAAGGTATGAAGTGATGAGTAAAGCAGGATATTGGCACCGGATGTGACTCTCGGGCAAGGTGGTCAATGAATAGTGGGCTGAAGCAGCAATTCTTCTCAGATGTTATATTGTGGGTGAAGTTTTTAGTGTCCTTTGTTTTACAGGTAGTCTGTAAGCCTCAAAGCAGCAGCCCAAAACCATGGAGGGCAGGTGGGCGAGAGGCCAGGGTAAAGGAGTAGGAGACAGGAACGGCTGTAGGCAGGCTGAGGTGTCGGGCAGTATGTCAGCATATGTCTTTTGGTTGGTTTTTTTTTTTTCAGGTGCAGGACGCAGGCTCAGAGGGACTAAGCCGCATGCTGATGAGCGTGCTGAGAAAGTGAGGCGGTTGTGGGCCGCATTGATGTCTTAATAGTGAAGTATTATACGGCAACCTGGTTAATTATTTATCTTCTGGTTTTGCAGGTGCCCTGTGAGCCATCTTTGGAAGTGGGTGAGCATTAGAGGTGAGCTGAGGCAGCAGTGAGGAGGAGCTTGTGGCTGGTGATTTCTCACATGTGCAACAGTAATTTTGTTTCTTGGTATCTCAAGCAATGGTGGCCACAGCATTTGACTCTGGAAGGAGCAGGTGAGTGGAATCCCATTGTGCTTTTGAGGAAGGGGAAACTGTGGAAGAGGTTGGCGGTGGCCTCTCTGAAACTTCTTGCTGTCACTGTTTGGTTTTCTTTAATTGTAGATGATGATGATGAACCTGGTGACTACAGGAATGTCCCAGATAGTCAATGTGCTGTGTTTTTTTTTTTTTTTTTCTGTCAACATCGGATTTAAGACCTCCAGCCCTCTGAAAGCTAAGTTGAGTGGCCAGGGCTGGGGAGGGGCTGGAAGGGGAGAAGTTTGTGATTTGCAGGGAGGCATCTTAAAGTTAGAGAAGGGCAGAGGGCTGTCCTGGAGCCATCCCCTTTGGGCAGGTAAAGGGAGCGGGTTAGTCTTCAGCACAATGGTAGCATGAGCTGGGCAGGGCGGTTCCAGCCTGCTTCTCTTGTATTGTTTGTGTGGTCTGTCTTCTGTGTCCTAAACCTTCCTTGGGTCTCGATGCTCTCTTTACACTTGAGGAGCACAGCCTGTACTTCAGACACCATCCCAAGAGTCTTGAATGCCAGTACTCATTGGCACTGCCCTAGTCAGGCCCCACTTTTCTTGCATTATAAGCTTAAACAGTGGATCGGCCTTGCATCTTGGAAGTTTCTGGGTGGTCCTCAACTGCAGCATTGTTCCTGGCTGCGTGAGCAGCTCTGTTCTCTAGCCATCCATTTTCAGTGACTGGGACTTCTTCCCTGCATCCTTAAGTTCTTAGGTCTTGAAGCCAGGCTTCCTGCACGTACATCTCAGTTTGAGTCGCTTGTTGTCCTGGACCATTACATTGTACTCATTTCTTGGGTTTTCCCTAGAGCCTTCTCGTGTCACCATTGTGGTCTTGCAGGTCTTCTTGCCCGACAGTCGCTTATGTTGGTGTCATCCTTCTTGCTGAGAGTTTTCCCTCATTTGTGAGGTGCATTGTTTGTAGTGTTCTGTGTAATGTCAGTCTGTGCTTGTGTTTGGCTCAGAGCTGCTCTGCCTGGTCGTGTAAACTCTGGGGTAGGTGGAACATCAATAGGAGTCTATGGTTAGTTTGTTGATCTACCTAGACTGTTGAGGCAAAGGTGGTACAGTCAACTCCCATCAAGTAGCCATCAGCAGGTTATGTGGGCAGCTCTTTAATGGGGTTGTTTTGGGATGAGCAGAGCTATGTGGGAGGGGCTATTCAGCAGTAGTGAAGCAGACTGCATCAGGAAGATGTTAAGGCTGCTTTGTGTGGGGTGTAATGTTTGTATGTTGTGGTTTTTTTTTTTTAATGTCAGATGGTACCAGATGGTATTTCTAAGGCAAAACGCGACCTTTTTGAGGGTGTGCGCGTGTCACGTGGCATTCCCCCTAAAAGAGGCAGTTCACAGCCCAAAAAATGCCTGAAAATTCCTGTGGGGAATGTGTGTTTAAAAAAAAAAATAAAACCTGTATATATGGGTATGAGGCATCGAAATAAAGAACAATTTCTCATTTTTACACATATTGAAAAATATGAGTGTATGTATATAAAAAGGAGTTCAAAATAAAAACCTGTATCTACTATATTATATAAAGGATGTTATTGTATTAAAAGATCTGTCCCATAGCCAATTTTTGCCTTCATGTTTCTCTCTCTGTCTCGCTCCTTGTTGCTTCCTCCTGTCTGATCCGTAGCCCATAGCTGTTTTCTTTCCCCTGTGGCTCCCTTTCCCTGTTTTTTCACCCCGCCCCTTCTCTGCCCTGTAGTAGATGGCTGTTGCATTGGGTTTAAGTGACAAGGTTTTGTTGGCTGAGTTGCAGGGGGCAGGGGCTGCAGGGGTGGGTTCTGTGAGAAGACACCAGAAGCTCCCCCCATCTTGGGCACAGCCAGCTCAGAGAGGGACCTGCCGCTGGTCAAAGCTGAGCCCATCAGCAACACTGGCCAGGAGTGGAGCAGAGAGTCCCTGCAACACGTGGCGGCCCTGCTGTTGGAGTGGAAAAAGAGTGTGAGGAGGAAGGAGCAGCAGAGACAATGTGAGATGAACTGACCACACTCCCGACTCCCTGACACCTCCATTGTCCGGGGGTATGATGTAGAGAAGTCATGAGTGAAGATGATCCCAGAAAAGAGAGGTGTTTTTTTTTTTTTTAAATTCGTTCTTATTTCTTGTTATTTGATAATAAGTGAATTTCCCCAAGTCGAGTGTATTGTTCTTGTGACTATGAGCGATCTCTTTGTCCTTGTCTCAACCTACAAGCTTTTTCATTTTAACTTCTCCCCTTGTCTTGTTGAGGAAGGGCAATGATGGAGAGGCTGGGTGGGTACCCAGGGGCCAGCCAAGGTCAATCCACCACAGATTACTTCTATTAAGCTTTGTGTCCTTGTCTTTTCGTACTTGACTATGTTTCTTTTACCCAATCTCTTTTGAAACTTTATTTCTGTCTTTCCATCCCTCTCTTTTAAATTCTTGCTTAGGTTTGTTGAACCCAGTTCGTTTTTAAAATTTTCTTGCTACTTTTCCCTCTCTCTGTCTCCCCAAATTAATTTTAATTTCTTTCCCATGTTCTTGTACCCTGTCGCTTTTCATAATTCTCTTCCTTGATCTCTTTCTATGCACTTCTGCATACCTATCTTTTAAGTCTTCAGTAGGATTCTCATATCCTATGCCTTTCAAAATTTTGTGTCTATATCTCCTCCTAGCCATCTCCCTGCCTATAATTCCCAATTCTCCCCTCTATTTTCAGCACACTGTAACTCTTTTCATTTTTTTTTCTGCATCTGCCTGTCATTTTTTTGCTTATGTTTCCTGTACCCAGTCACTTCTCAAAATTTTCTTTCAATGTGTACTTCTGCCAGGGTCCCTGTTTCTATTTTGTATTTCTTGATCATATTTCTTTTCCCCTGCTCCTGTGTGTTGTCTTGTCTTATCCTGCTGGTTACTTCCACCTCTCTCCCCTGGTCCCCGTCTGTCTCATTTATTTCTCTATCTCTTGTGGGTTTTTTTTTTGCTTTTTTTCTTCCCTTCTGTCCCTCTGTCCTGCCGCCTTTGGGCACTGAGCCTTGTAGCCAACTCACTGCCGGGCTTTCTTGGGCATGTTAAGGAATAAACACTTCCTGCCTCCTCTGTGCCCCTGGAGGCACTTGCTGCCCACAGGGTGCAGAGCTCATTGCTGGGGACAGGCTCAGGGGAGGGGGTGATGTGCTGTGGGGCTTTGGCAATGGCCCCTCTTCCCAGTGGGCTCCAGCTGGGGGTGAGGCAGCCCAGGTGAGACCCATGAGGGGAGGATGGGCTGGGCCAGGCTCAGGTTCAGCCAGTGAGGCTGAGGTTGCAGCTGGCTCTGCTGTGCCCAGGGGCCTGCCTGGGCACAGCTGCCTGCTGGAGCTGGCTGAAGAGTGACACAAAGAGGGTTCCACAGGCATGTGCCTCCAGCAGGGCACAGATGGTCCCCACAGCGAGGAAGGATCCCTCCCAGCCATCCCTGACAGAGCGCACCACCAGCACAGAGCGCCAGGAGCTCACTGCCTCTGTTGTCGGCACGTGTGAGCCACCGTGCCTCTGGGATGCCTCATGGGAGAAGAGCATCGAGGCACCCATCACCCACTCCTAGGCAGGCAAGGGTCAGGCTGCCAGCACCACAGAGGAGCACGGGGCAGAGAGAGATGCCTCTGGGCCATGAAGGTCTCCCACCTGCGCCAGGAGCTGTGGTGAGTCACGTGCCCTCTCATGTGTGTCTAGGCCCTTCCCTGCCATGCTTCTCGTGATCTCTGCCTGTGTCCTTGCCTGTCCTAGACTCTGGCTCCCCAAAAGTTTTTGCTTTTCTGCCAATGCCACCCTGTACTCCGTCCCCTTCTCCATTTCCTTTCTGCGCCTCTGCCTTCCCAGCTCCCCATCTGCTATTATTTCATTCTTCCCATGCTGCCTTCTTCACTATTGCTTGTGAAAATTGCATTTGTAGGTCTCCCTCTACCCAGCGAACCATCTCTATTTCCAGTGACTCCCTCTGCTCCACCCCCCATCCCTCTTCCATTGTCCTCTGTCTGTGGCTGTTGGTCCAACTCTATCTCCTACTATCTAACTTTCTAACTACCTGTATGGCCAGTACCCCGTTGCTTTCCAAATTTTCTTTCTGTGTCTCCACTTACCCAGGTCCCCATCTGCGTTTTTTAATTCTTCTTGCCTGTCCTCTACTTTGTTACTTTTAAAATTTTGTTTCATTGTCTTTTATTCAGGTTGCTGACCCTATTTTTTTCTCCCTCTTTTTTTAATCTGTTTGGTTTTTAAATTTTCTTACTATGTCAACTTTTATCCGGTTTGCCATCCTCGCCTTTTAATTTTTCCTGTCTTTCTCTTACCACCTCACTTTAAAAATTCTCTGTCTACTTTTGTGAAGCTGCCAATACCAATTTTTCTTTGTTCTGCATTGGTTTTGTACTTCGTTGCCTGTAAACATTTTTATTTAGTTTGCTGTCCCTATGTTTTTATCTTTTTTTCCTTTCTTTCCATAACCACTCTTGCTTTTAAAACGTTCTTCCTGTCCACTTTTATCTCATTCACTGGGTATATTTTTAATTTTTTTTTCATTAATGCAGAGCCTTTTTAGAATTTTCTTTCTACATCTCCATTACACTTTGCATTCCATATTTCCTGGTTATTTCCTTTTGTTTTCCCAATCCCCATCACTTCTTAAATTCCTTACTTTTATCCTGTTTGTTATCTTTATTGCTTATCTTTTCTTTTAATTATTTCTTGTCTTTTCTTACTGCCTTTTCTTACATTTAAAAATTTCTTTCTACATCTGTTTTTGTTTGCCATCCCTATTTTGTAATATTTCTCTTTATTTACCCTACCAGCTAGCACTTTTTAACTGTTCTTGCTATGCCTACGTTTGTTCCCTTTGCTGTCATTTTAAAATTATTTATTGTCTTTCCTTAGCGCTGTTGCTTTTTAATTTTGCCTTCTACATCTCCGATTTAGTTTGCCATTGTTATTTTGTAATTTGTTTCCTTGCTTCTTTAATCATGGATGCTCTTAAGATTTTCAGTCTACATTTATCTCCTTTGCCGTCTTTAGTTTTAATTATTTCTTGTCTTTCCTTAGCACATTCTGGTTTTTGATTTTCTTTCTACACATTTTGACTTCACTGTTTCTATTTTTTAATTTTTTTCCTTATTTTCTTAATCCCTGTTACTTATAAAATTATGTTTGAGCTCTTTCCCTCAGAAACCCGTCCTCAGGTTTGTTTGTGCCTCAGAGCACTCCTATCATCCTCTGCGCCATCTAGGATGCTTCCATTTGGTCCCCGGCCTCCTGAGGACGTCTGTACTCCGTTGCAATCCCCCCCGGACTTCCTCCTCATGTCCCTGTACATTCTTCGGTCTCTCTGGCCCATTCAGGACCCCTCTCGTGGTGTCACAACCGCTATAGATGCCTTCAGGGTTGCCCTTAGTAAATCTGCAGCTTTGTCGTGGACCTCGCACACCCCTCTCCTTCCCTCAGAAGGCTTCCTGACTCCATATCTGTGAGCCGGTGTCCGACACTGAAGTTTTGCTTAGCATAAGTACCTAGACCGGCGAAGCCTTACCTGCAAGATGTAACCCAGCAACATAGCAAACTTTGGCTGAACTCCTTCTTAGTCCTAGAAGGATGGATAGTAGTTTTGTTTTACTTTGATACATTGTAACTTAACTAACACAATGAAATTGTATAAGTAACATTAAGGAAGATTATATGCTTAACATTATGAACTACAGTGACCGTTATGATCAAAGGAAAGGGAACTCTAATTCTTGGAAATGAAGAAAGGGACCATTCTATCCCGAGTCAGCAGAAGGAGAATAAAATACAGGTGCAGATGTGACAAAGAGGTCACAAAACCCAGGTCATAAGGTGTCCTGGTTCTGGCGGGGATAGGGTTAATTTTTCCTGGTATTCCATGCCATGTGAGCCATGCCCACCCTGAGCTGCCAGGGGAGGGGGCAGGAAGTCACCATTTGGGAGCAGGCTGGGGCGTCCCAGGGTCTGGTTGGTGAGCGGCGGTTCCGTAATAGTGTTTGTATATTTCTCTATCCGTGTTATTGTTGTTCTTTGCTTGTTCCCTTTGCTGTTCTGTTAAACTGCCTTTGTCTCAACCCAAGAGTCTTGCCTTTTTCTTCTGATTCTTCCTGTATTGGGAAGGCCCGAGCAAGCAGCACAGGGTTCTTTGTTGCTGTCTGAGGCTAAACCACGACAGTCCTTTTTGGTGCCCAACGTGGGGCTCGAAAGGTTGAGATAACGACAGAATCCAACTAGAGCTTGGAAAAACGAATTTCTTATACGCATTTATTTTATTAGGTAAATAGTTGCTGGTCATCATGTTGCTTGGTTTGTTCTCATGGCTGTGTTATGTGAATTCCTATATGGTTTATGTACTCCCTGCAATGCTGTTTATCGGGTCTGGAAAAGGGATGAGGATTATCATTCTGCTGTTCTGTGCGATATCTGTTTATGATATGATAACATCACTGTTCAGACAGCTATTTTGGGGTGTTTATGTGGTTTTGCTGTCCTGTCTGTACATTGGGCACTGTCTCTCACAATTTATTAATAATTACATCCAGTCTGTGGGGGAAACAGGGGGGGACGCTTTCCCCAGCTCTTTTGCCTCCCTTTTCTCCTTCAGGTCAGGTATGACAGCTTTGAGAATTTTGAATATCCTTGGGATACTCAAACCAGCCTGGTCCTATTGTTATGTCTGTTGAATGTGTTCCAGGTGCTGTTTAAGGTTAAACAGCTATTTAAGACTACCACCCGGAGATCTGTTCCGAGGCTGGATAGTCAGGGGTGGCACGGCATGTGGGAGAACATGGGCAGGTACCTAGAGAACTACTCACCTCCAATGGTCTGGGACTTCACCCCTGAACAATTACAGGACCCTGATAAAGTGGTAGAATATTTGAAGGGAAAATGCTGTGGCTATTCTAGAGAGGCACAACTCACCGCACTGTGCTGGGCCCTGGCCAGTATCTATCAGGCACTGCTCAGTATTATGCAGTACCCTCAGGGGGAAGAGATGGAAACCAGACCAGCGGCTACTGCAACCCCTGTGACAGCCACTGTAGCTACTGCAACCCCTGCGACAGCCACTGCCGCTGAACCAGGGAACCAACCCATGCCAGTATCAGTTGCCCCCATACAGAAGAAGTAGTACACAAAGAAATCAGTTTGCTTAGTAAAAGATGATGATGAACCAGTGTCATCACGAGAGCAGGAGGAAGAGGCAGAACCAGAGATAATTACTCGATCCCTATCCTTGAGTGAGCTGCGGGATATGCGAAAAGATTTTAGCTGACTTTCAGGTGAGCACATTGTCACCTGGCTGCTCCGGTGCTGGGATAATGGAGCCAGTAGCCTGGAATTAGAGGGTAGGGAAGCCAGGCAGCTGGGATCCCTGTCTAGGGAAGGCCGCATTGACAAGGCAATTGGGAAGAAGACCCAAGCCCTCAGCCTCTGGAAACGACTCCCGTCAGGCATGAGGGAGAGGTACCCCTTCAGCGAGGATGTTGTATGTCAACGAAGCAAGTGGACTACCATGGAAAGAGGTATCCAGTACCTGAGAGAATTAGCTGTGCGGGAGATGATTTATTATGACTCGGACAATGCAGACTTACCCACAGACCCTGATGAGGTGCAGTGCACAAGGCCCATGTGGTGGAAGTTTGTACGGAGCGCACCATCGTCATATGCCAACTCCCTGGCAGTAATGGAATGGAAAGGTGAAGAGGGACCAACGGTGGATGAGGTGGCTGGCCGGCTCCGGCGATATGAAGAAAGTCTCTCTTCCCACCTTGTCTCAGCTGTGGAGAAACTGTCACGGAAGGTCCAGCAACTTGAAGAGAATATGTCCTACTCCCCACCTGCATGGGCCAGCATCTCAGCTATTAGAAGCAGGCATTTCCCCACTCAAGAGAGAGAGTACAGAGGGTACACACCACGAGGCACCCTGTGGTTCTACCTGTAGGACCACGGAGAGGACATGAGGAAGTGGGATGGACGACCTACTTCGACCCTGCGGACACGGGTACAGGAGTTGCAAGGAAGGACAACCACAAAAGGGGATCCCTCCAGGAAAAGTGCCGCCCCAGTTTCCAGTGGGCAGTTCCCCAGACAGAGCAGAAGGCCTGATCTTGCTTCTGATCCTCTTGAAGGAACTTCCAAGTAATTTCTGCAAGAAGTGAGTAATGGATACTATGACCAGTATTAGAGGGGCCCTGCCTCCGGCCAGGTGGAGGAAAGGGACAACCGGGTTTATTGGACAGTGTGGATTCGATGGCCTGGCACATCAGACCCACAGGAGTATAAGGCTCTAGTGGACACGGGTGCACAGTGTACTTTAATACCATCAAGCTATAGAGGGGCAGAACCCATTTGTATTTCTGGGGTGACAGGGGGAACCCAAGAGTTGACTGTACTGGAGGCGGAAGTGAGCCTAACTGGGAATGAGTGGCAAAAACATCCCATTGTGACTGGCCCCGAGGCTCCATGCATCCTTGGCATAGATTACCTCAGGAGAGGGTATTTTAAGGACCCAAAAGGGTACCGTTGGGCCTTTGGCATAGCTGCCTTGGAGACGGAGGAAGTTAAACAGTTGTCTACCTTGCCTGGTCTCTCAGAGGACTCTTCTGTTGTGGGGTTGTTAAGGGTTGAAGAACAGCAGGTGCCAATTGCTACCACAACGGTGCATCAGCGGCAATATCGCACTAACCAAGACTCTGATTCCCATCCATAACCTGATCCATCAACTAGAGGTTCAAGGAGTGATCAGCAAGATTCGCTCACCCTTTAACAGTCCCATACGGCCGGTGCAAAAATCTAATGGAGAGTGGAGGCTAACTGTAGACTATCGTGGTCTGAATGAAGTCACGCCACCGCTGAGTGCTGCCGTGCCGGACATGCTAGAACTCCAGTACAAACTGGAGTCCAAGGCAGCCAAGTGGTATGCCACGATTGATATAGCGAATGCATTCTTCTCAATCCCTTTGGCAGCAGAGTGCAGGCCACAGTTTGCTTTCACTCGGAGGGGCGTCCAATACACCTGGAATCAACTGCCCCAGGGGTGGAAACACAGCCCCACCATTTGCCATGGTCTGGTCCAGACTGCACTGGATCAGGGTGAAGCTCCAGAACATCTGCAATACATTGATGACATCACTGTGTGGGGAAACACAGCAGAAGAAGTTTTTGAGAAAGGGAGTAAAATAGTCCAAATCCTTCTGAAAGCTAGTTTTGCCATAAAATGAAGTAAGGTCAAGGGACCTGCGCAGGAGATCCAGTTTTTAGGAATAAAATGGCAAGATGGACGCCGTCAGATTCCAATGGATGTGATCAACAAAATAGCAGCTATGTCTCCACCAACTAGTAAAAAGGAAACACAAGCTTTCTTAGGTATTGTGGGTTTTTGGAGAATGCATATCCCAGATTACAGTCTAATTGTAAGCCCTCTGTATCAAGTAACCTGGAAGAACGACTTTAAATGGGGTCCTGAGCAACGACAAGCTTTTGAACAAATCAAACAGGAAATAGTCCATGCAGTGGCCCTGGGGCCAGTCCGGGCAGGACAAGATGTTAAAAATGTGCTTTACACTGCAGCTGGGGAGAACAGCCCTACCTGGAGCCTCTGGCAGAAAGCACCAGGAGAGACTCGAGGTCGACCCCTAGGGTTTTGGAGTCGGGGATACAGAGGATCCAAAGCCTGCTACACTCCAACAGAAAAAGAGATAGTGGCAGCATATGAAGGGGTTTGAGCTGCTTCGGAAGTGGTTGGTACAGAAGCACAGCTCCTCTTAGCACCTCGACTGCCAGTGCTTGGATGGATGTTCAAAGAAAGGGTCCCCAGCACACATCATGCAACTGATGCTACATGGAGTAAGTGGACCGCACTGATCACACGGCGAACTTGAATGGGAAACCCCAGTCGCCCAGGAATTCTGGAAGTGATCATGGACTGGCCAGAAGGCAAGGATTTCGGAATGTCACCAGAGGAGGAGGTGACGCGTGCAGAAGAGGCCCCATCATATAATAAACTGCCAGAAAATGAGAAGAAATATGCCATGTTCACTAATGGCTCCTGCCGGATTGTGGGAAAGCATCGAAAGTGGAAGGCTGCTGTGTGGAGTCCTACACGATGGGTTGCAGAAGCCAGTGAGGGACAGGGTGAATCGAGCCAGTTTGCAGAGGTGAAGGCTATTCAGCTGGCTTTGGACATTGCTGAGCGAGAAAAATGGCCAGTACTTTATCTCTACACTGACTCATGGATGGTGGCAAATGCTCTGTGGGGGTGGCTACAGCAGTGGAAGCAGGGAAATTGGCAGCACAGAGGCAAACCCATCTGGGCTGCTGAACTATGGCAAGATATTGCTGCCTGGATATAGAATTTGGTTGTGAAAGTACGCCACATAGACGCCCATGTACCAAAGAATCGGGCCACGGAGGAAGATCAGAACAACCAGCAGGTGGATCGGGCTGCTAGGATTGAAGTGGCTCAGGTGGATCTGTACTGGCAACATAAGGGTGAACTATTCATAGCTCGGTGGGCCCATGACTCCTCAGGCCATCAAGGAAGAGATGCGACATATAGATGGGCTCGTGACCGAGGGGTGGACTTGACCATGGACACTATTGCACAGGTCATCCATGAATGTGAGACATGCGCTGCGATCAAGCAAGCCAAGCGTTTGAAGCCTCTTTGGTATGGAGGGCGATGGCTGAAATATAAATATGGGGAGGCCTGGCAGATTGATTATATCACGCTGCCACAAACCCATCAAGGCAAGCACTATGTGCTCACAATGGTGGAAGCAACCACTGGATGGCTGGAAACATACATACCCTGTGCCCCATGCCACTGCCCGGAACACTATCCTGGGCCTTGAAAAGCAAGTCCTGTGGTGACACGGTACCCCAGAGTGAATTCAGTCGGATAACGGAACTCATTTCTGAAACAGATTCCGGAACTTAGTTCAACGGAGTTGAGTTCAACTCAGTTCAACGGAGTTCAGACAACGGAACTCAGTTCCGAAATGGCTGGGAGAAGTCTCAAGATCGCGAGCTCTTGTCCTCGTGGGGGACTTCAATTTGCCGGACATCTGCTGGGAATACAATACAGCAGGGAGGGAACAGTCTAGAAGGTTCCTGGAATGTACTGGGGATAACTTCCTGACACAGCTAGTGAGAGAGCCAACTAGTGAAGGTGCCCTGCTGGATCTGTTGTTTGTAAACAGGGAAGGTCTTGTGGGGGATGTGAAGGTTGGAGGCTGTCTTGGGAACAGTGACCATGAAATGATAGAGTTTTCGATTCTGCGAGAAGCAAGGAGGGGGGTCAGCAGAACTGCTACCTTGGACTTCCGGAGGGCGGACTTTGGGCTTTTCAGGAGCCTGGTTGACAAAGTCCCCTGGGAGGCAGTCCTCCAGGGCAAAGGAGCCCAGAAAGCCTGGATGATTTTCAAGAAGGAAGTCTTAAAGGCGCAGGAGCAGGCTGTCCCCATGTGCCAGAAGACAAGCCGTCGGGGAAAAAGGCCGGCCTGGCTAAACAGGGAGCTAGTGTTGCAACTTAAGGAAAAAAAGAGAATCTATGGCCTCTGGAAGGAAGGGCAGGCCACTCAAGAGGACTACAAAGAGGTACTGAAGCTATGTAGGGAAAAAATCAGGAGGGCCAAAGCCCAGCTAGAACTAAACCTGGCTTCTGTTGTCAAGGACAACAAAAAAAGCTTCTATAAATATATTAGCAATAGGAAGAGGACTAAGGATTATCTCTGTCCTCTAGTAGATGGGGCCGGCAACATAGTGACCAAGGATGAGGAAAAGGCTGAGGTACTTAATGAAGTCTTTGCCTCAGTCTTCAGCAGTAGGACCAGTTGTTCCCTGAGTACCCAGACCCCTGAGCTAGAAGACAGGGATGGGGAGCAGAATGAAGCCCCCGTAATCCAAAGGGAAACGGTGAGGGACCTGCTCAAATCTATGGGGCCGGATGGGATCCACCCAAGGGTATTGAAAGAGCTGGCGGAAGTGCTCGCCAGGCCACTTTGCATCATTTATGAGCAGCCCTGGACAACCGGGGAGGTCCCAGCTGACTCGAGGTTAGCAAATGTGACACCCATCCACAAGAAGGGCCGGAAGGAGGATCCGGGGAACTACAGGCCAGTCAGTCTGACCTCGGTGCCTGGGAAGGTCATGGAACAGATCCTCCTCAGTGCCATTACACAGCACATGCAGGAGAACAGGGTGATCAGGCCCAGTCAGCATGGGTTTGTGAAGGGCAGGTCATGCCTATCAAACCTAATATCCTTCTATGATAAGGTGACCCACTTAGTGGATGAGGGAAAAGCTACGGATGTTATCTACTTGGATTTTTGCAAAGCTTTTGACACCGTTTCCCACAGCATTCTCCTGGAGAAACTGGCTGCTCATGGCCTGGACAGGTGTACTCTTCGCTGGGTAAAAAACTGGCTGGATGGCCGTGCCCAGAGAGTGGTGGTAAATGGAGTTAAATCCAATTGGTGTCCAGTCACAAGTGGTGTCCCCCAGGGCTCGGTGCTGGGGACGGTTCTCTTTAATATCTTTATCAATGATCTGGATGAAGGGATCGAATGCACCCTCAGTAAGTTCGCAGATGACACTAAACTGGGCGGGCGTGTTGATCTGCTTGAGGGTAGGTTGGCTCTGCAGAGGGATCCGGACAGGCTGGGACGATGGGCTGAGACCAATGGTATGAGGTTCAACAAGGCCAAGTGCTGGGTCCTGCACTTGGGTCACAACAACCCCATGCGGCGCTACAGGATTGGGGCAGAGTGGCTCGAAAGCTGCCTGGCAGAAAAGGACCTGGGGGTGTTGGTTGACAGCCGGCTGAATATGAGCCAGCAGTGTGCCCAGGTGGCCAAGAAGGCCAACAGCATCCTAGCCTGTATCAGGAATAGTGTGGTGAGCCGGACTAGGGAAGTGATCATCCCCCTGTACTCGGCACTGGTGAGGCCCCACCTCGAGTACTGCGTTCAGTTTTGGGCCCCTCGCTACAAGAGGGACATTGAGGTGTTGGAGCGTGTCCAGAGAAGGGCTACAAAGCTGGTGAGGGGTCTGGAGGACAAGCCTTATGAAGAACGACTGAGGGAGCTGGGGTTGTTTAGCCTGGAGAAGAGGAGGCTGAGGGGAGACCTTATCACCCTCTACAACTACCTGAAAGGAGGTTGTAGAGAGATGGGGGCTGACCTCTTCTCCCTGGTGACAAGTGATAGGACGAGAGGAAACGGGTTCAGGTTACGTCAGGGGAGGTTTAGATTAGATATTAGGAAACATTTCTTCACTGAAAGGGTTATTAAACATTGGAATAGGCTGCCCAGGGAGGTGGTGGATTCACCATCCCTGGAGGTGTTTAAAAAAAGGGTAGATGGGGCACTGAGGGACATGGTTTAGAAGTGGCTTTTGTCAGGGTAGGTTAAAGGTTGGACTCGATGATCTTAAAGGTCCCTTCCAACCTCAGCAATTCTATGATTCTAACAGCCTCATAGACACTTGGGCCAAAGAGCATGGTATCGAGTGGGTATATCACATCCCCTATCACGCACCAGCCTCTGGGAAGATAGAACGATACAATGGATTGTTAAAAACTACACTGAGAGCAATGGGTGGTGGGACTTTAAAACATTGGGATACACATCTAGCAAAAGCTACCTGGCTAGTTAACACCAGGGGATCTACCAATCGGGCTGGCCCTGCCCAATCAAAACTTCCACGTACTGTAGAAGGGGATAAAGTCCCTGTAGTGCACATGAAGAATATGCTAGGGAAGACAGTCTGTGTTAGTCCTGCCTCAGGCAAAGGCCGACCCATCCGTGGGATTGCTTTTGCCCAAGGACCTGGGTGCACTTGGTGGGTGATGCGGAAGGATGGGGAAGTCCGATGTGTACCTCATGGGGATCTGATTTTGCGTGAGAATAGCCAATGAATCAAATTGTGTGTTGTTACTTACTAAGTAACACTGTCACTGTATGTCCTCATTACTATAATTGCTATCAGTTGTACTACGAGTAAGGCACAAGGATGTTGGGATAAGAACTGACCTCAGCAGCTGGCGCCCAGCAACTTCCTCAAGATCTACATCTTCAGCCCACAGACTGTGTGCGTGAGCCACACCGGGTGCACCAGTCACAAGCTCTGAAAAATACAGCATGCAACAGACAGCACCACCCAGCATCTCACCTACCCTGAGAGACTGTTCTAACAGACGGAGCCCAAAGCCATGGATTAAAAGAACTCAACGGACACTTTGGAGGGATGGCCCATAAACTAAGGGCATTATATCTGCATGAATATATGTGTGTATATATATATATGACAGGGGAAAATGGTGGCAATTCATTGGAACCTGTAAGATCTGCACATGGCATAGACAGTATGGAATAAAGGGTGGACAATGTCCTGATTCTGGTGGGGATAGGGTTAATTTTTCCTGGTATTCCATGCCATGTGAGCCATGCCCACCCTGAGCTGCCGGGGGAGGGGGCAGGAAGTCACTGTTTGGGAGCAGGCTGGGGCATCCCGGGGTCTGGTCGGTGAGCTGTGGGGAGCAGCGGTTCCGTAATCATGTTTGTATATTCCTCTATCTGTGTTATTGTTGTTCTTTGCTTGTTCCCTTTGCTGTTCTGTTAAACTGCCTTTGTCTCAACCCAAGAGTCTTGCCTTTTTCTTCTGATTCTTCCTGTATTGGGAAGGCCCGAGCAAGCGGCATGTGGTTCTTTGTTGCTGTCTGAGGCTAAACCACGACAGAAGGTAAAAGCATTTGCACCAAAACTCCAGTCAAAGAGGACACGTAACGGCTGAACAATTTTATCAGAGATGAGACACACGCTTGTCATGTGAACAGGGGCACAAACTGCTTACGTCATAGATTTTGAGGCTTTACAAAGCACAGGAAAAGTATTGAGGGGGTCCCTCTTCTGAGGTACCCAGCTCAAGCCGTATTAAACGGACTCTGTGACAGAACCCGGGTCCGAATTGTCCTTTACAGTTGGAGGCTAAGACTGGATCCAGCCGCACCTGGACTCCTCTCCGAGAAGGAGTTTAGAAAGCAAGGGGGTCCAGTCTGAACCTCGCTGCTCGTCAGGAGGGTCTTCCCGGGCTCTTCTTCAACACCCAGCCCCATTCTTCTGTCTTCTCCTCCTTCTAGTCCTGCCTCTATTAGTTCCCTGGCCTCCAAGGCAACATTCACTCAGTTCAGATTCCCCCTGGATTTAATCATCACGCTTCCTATCATTTTTCTGTCTCTCCGGCTCCATCGGGACTTTTCTTCTCCTGGTCATGATGCCCCCCAGGAGTTTCCTGGCCCTCCGCATCCATCTCGTAGCATTTTAGGTGGGTCCATCTTTGAGTTTAGAGCTCTCATTTGTTCCTCTATGCTACCTAGGATTCCTGTGTTCAGTCCCCAGCCACATAGGAACATCCATACTCCCCTCAGACGATCATCCGAGTTCCTCCTTGTCCTCCCCAGCCTTCTTTTGTCTACCTGCCCCGCTCAATGCCTCTCCACTGTCACAAAGCTTCCCAAGACCTTCCTCAAACTCCACAGCCTCTCCTAGCATTTTACCTCCCTATGTCTTTTGTTCCATCAGAGCCTCTCGTCTTTCTTTGCTACATGGCGCCCCGTCATGTTTCTCTCTGCCATCGAGGCCATCTCCGTTCAGTTCCTCTCTCATTCATTCATGTAGTTTGCCTAGACCCCCTCCCAAGACTCCTAAGCCCTCGCTGCGTCTCTGAGCCTTCTTTTCCTACCCTGCCCCCTCATAATGCCCCTGCTTTCTAAAGCTGTGTCCTCCGAGTCCTTTCTCATACCCCACAGCACTGTCAGCACTTCAGCTCCCTTTTGATTTTGGTTTTTTTTGCGCTCTTCAGAGTGCCCTTAACTTCCTCTTTGCTGTTTAGGATGCCTTCATTCTGTCCCCGGCCCCCTAACATCATCTGTACTTTGTCAAAATCCCCTTCAGAGTTCTGCCTTGTTATCTCTGAGGCTTACTGGTACTCTCCCGCTCCCATCGCCGAGCTCTCATGAGACATCCCCTATGCCCCAGAGCCCTGTTTTAGTCCCAAAGGGCACTTTGAACCCCTCTTTTCCCCTCAGAACCTTTCCAGAGTCCGCAACCATTAACCCCATCAGTCTTTTGGTCCTCTCATCTTTTTGGTGCACTTGCAGTCTGTCCCGAGGGCAACGATATTTTGCTCGGTTCCCTTTTGAGCTCATCATATCCTAAGACATCTTTGGTTTCTCTGGCCCCTTTGGGACCTCTCTAATCTCTCTGACAAGGCCTCTCATTCTGCCAGAGCCTTTTCCAAAATCATCTCTGTGCTCTAGAGAAGTCTGTTTGGTTTCTGCATTATGTTATGTTTCTATTTTGTATCTGGTACCCCAACAATGTCTATTGTAGGCTCGGATCTTTTCTTAGCCTTTATATACTTCTATCAATATATCTGCCATGATTATTTTTGTTGCCTTTTACAACTTATTTTTGTTCTAGCTACTTAGATGTTAATTAATGTACTTAATGCAGTTTCAGGTACATTACTTATATTTCCATGCTTTTTTGTTGCTTTCTGTCTTTTGTGACTGAAGTAGCACTGTTGAGTAAGTAAGTCAAAAAGATCATCAATATGACTCAAAATTGCTGCTAATTTAGAGTAAGTAACTTATTTTGCAGAGGAAGATATTGTTGAGAATGTTTTCTAATGGAATCTGATTCTGTTTTGTCATTCAGTCCCATCCAGAATACAGTTCTGGCAGAAGCTCAGTAACACGCATGGTCTTACTAGAAACAAAGAATAAGCCCATAGTAGTATGTTGAGATTTTTTTTTTAAATGGTACTCCAGTACATAAATTGTGGTGGTTTTTTTCTATGTTCCACAAAAAAACCAATCTAATTGCCTACCTGGTCATGTTGTTGATGCAATAGATAGAGTTGTAGTAAAACAGCAAGTATCTCTTCTTCTAGTAAAGGTCACTCTCCTTCTTTGCCACCTCACACACTGTAAACTTAAGGCAAATAACAAAACATGCTGCTCCTCTCGGCACTTTTATGCTTGTGCGGGGTTGGCCCTGCCCTTTACCCAGAGGATTGTGGGAAGGGCAGTGGGCGGGGCCCGGGGTATACAAGCCACAACCTCGGCTCAGGAGCTCATTGTGCTGCTGGGCTTTCCCAGTGTGAGAGCTCTGTGGTTTGTTAAGTAAAGTGCAGCTTTGGAGCTTTTTCAGCTGTTTGGGTAGCTCTCTTTTAATATTAAGACTAGTATAGGTAACAAATTAGAGGTAAGACTTTTCAACTGATATAAGGCTTAATGCCATATATAGTAGAAAATGGACTTGTATGTTGCTTTTCTTGTGTGTTTTTTTTTTTTTCAGAACAGTGGTTTTGCAATGAGTGTTTAGTGTGGCTAGGTAGTTTAATAGTATGTCTCTTTTCTTTTGTTATTCCAGGTGCTGTGTGTCTTATTGTAATTCCTCACTTTGTTGAAGATAGAATTCTGGTTTTATTCTAGTTTTTACAACACTCTCTTAGTAATTGTTTTTATTAACCTTAATTGGGCCAGTTATAAGATTATTGAGTGGGAGTTAAGATGAATGTTTTGTATGTGTATATACATTGGATTTTAGCACTTTGAGGAAGCGGTAGGGATGTAAGGCGTGTTGCCTTTCAGGGTATGGGACAGCTCATTGTCTTCCCCGGTGGTATGCAGAGTATCATGGTGGCCCTAGAGCTGTTGTGGCTTGTGGCAGGCCCCTGGTAGATCATATCAGGGCTTCACTGATTTCATGGATTTGTAGCAGAGCCCGGAGTCTGTAGTAATACACAAGAATGGAGGTGACTACTGAACACAGAGCAGGGCTTGGAAGAGCAGCTCCCAAGGAGTGACTGATGCAGGGGCTCAAGCCAGCCAACAGAGGGCAGGAGCTGTCAGGAAGAAGTGGGGTTCTTTCTTTGATGGCTCAGGAGAAGAGAAGGGGTTTCTAAAGTTTTGGCGCTGGGGGATGGCTGGGAAAGGGAGGCGGGTTCACGATTCTGTCTTAGACAGGTTTTGCAGTTGGGTTTGGGTGTTGATGGGGTCTGGTCTGTTCTAGCCTCTCACATTTGAGGTGAGCCCAATAGTAGCGAGGACAAGCACAGAACTGGTGATTTCACAGAAGCGCATTGGTAACATTGTGTTTCTTGGTATCCTAGCTGCTATAAATAATTGTCACTGCAGCTTTGGCCTCCAGAATCAGTGTGGAGCAGGCGAGCGGAATGCCACGGCGTTTGGGAGGATGCGGGTGTTGTGGAAGAGGTTGGTATCTCCTCTCAAGATGCTTATTGCTGATGCTGTGGTTGCTTTGGGGATTCATGTTTTTTTTTCCTTTTGCAGAGGAAGAGGAGGAAGCTGGTGACTGCAGGAAGATATCGGATGGCTGTTTTTTGTGGATTGCGTCAAGGATGGATTCCGACCCCTGGCCATCCACAAGCTAAGTTGAGAGACTGGTGCCCGAGTGGGGCCAAGGGGATGAGGTTGACAGTCGCTGAAAGGGGTCTTTGAAGTTAGCATAGTGGCGAGGGCTGTCCCGGGGCACAGTCCCCTTTGGGCAGGTAAAGGAAATGGCTTACTGTTCAGCATGATGCTAGCGCATCCCGGGCAGGGCAGTTCCAGCCTGTGTCTGTTGTCATGTCGTTCGTGTGGTCTGTGTTCTGTGTCTTAGACCTTTCTTGGGTCATGAGGTCATCTTTAAGCTCCGGGAGCACAGCATAGTGCCTCAGGTGCCATCCCTACAGTCTTGAATGCCTGCACCTGTGGGCGTAGCACCAATCATCTGCTGCTCTTCTTGTGTTACATGCTTAAAGTGTAGATCGGTCTTGCAGGGAAGAAGTCCTAGTTGTGTAAGTGGGTCATTTGGAAAGTTCTGAGATGCATTATTATGTTCTTAGGTCTTGAAGCCAGGCTTCCTGTGCATATGTCCGCTCAGTTTTGAAAGTCACTTCTTGTCTTGGGCCATGTCATTCTACCCATTTCCTGGGGCTTCTCTAGAGCCTCCTCATGTCACCATCAGGGACACGCAGGCCTTCTTCCCCAAGGGTGACTTCCATTTAGGTGCGTTCTTCTTGATGAGATTTTTCTTTCATAAGTGTCATTTTTCCTGCTGAGAGTTTTCCCTCATTTTGGAGACACATTTCTTGTAGTGTTCTGTGTAGTGTTTGGCTCGTGCATATATGTGTGTTTGGCTCGTGCATATATGTGTGTTTGGCTCGTGGCTGCCCTGCCTGGGTGTGTAGCGTCAGGAGTAGGAGGTGCAGCAATAAGAGTCTGTGGTTAATATGTTGATCTGCTTAGACTGAGGTAAAGGTTTTTGTAGTCATCAGCAGGCTGTGTGGACAAGTTCTTCATTAATCTTTTACGGGAAGAGCAGAGCTATGTGGGAGGGGTTGTTCGATAGTGAAGGAGATTGAATCTCAAAGATGTCAAGGCTGTTTTGTGTGGGGCTTAAAGTTAATGGGGTTTTTAATGTTAGGCTGTAGTTACAGCCAAGGTGGTATTTCTAAATAGGAAGAAGAATTTCAGCGTTATGAAGGTATTGATCTGCATCCAGCTGACTGGTTTGATATAGTTATATCAGATGCATGAGGGACAAGCTGTGCAGAACGACATAGGAGAGCCAAGGGGAGCATAATAACAAAGGGGGTCAGTGGGTGGTATTAAAGTGAAGATGGGATGTGTGGATCTATGACTGCAGTATGGTAATGTATTTTTTCAGTTTGGAGCTTGAAGCGATGTTGGATTTGGCTGCCAGGGTTGACTAGGGCAAGGTAAGCGATGGGCTGAAGTTGCAGTTATTTTTTCAGGTGTTGTATTGTGGGTCAAGTTTTAAGCAACCTGTTTGATGTGGATTTTACAGGTGGTGTGCAAGCCTTCAGGCAGCAACCCAAACTGACGGAGGATGGGCCGGCAAGCTGTCAAGGTAAAGGGGTGGGAGAAGGGAATCGGTGCATGCAGGCTATGGATTTGGGCAGTATCTCAGCATGTACTGTCTTGCTTGGGTTTTTGCAGGTGCCCCACCCAGGCTCAGAGGGGTGATGCCACATGCTGATAAGGGACTCAAACAGGTCAGGTGGTTTTAGTACAATCGGTGTCCAGCAGCTCAGTGGAGTGATTGTCTTTGGTTTTCAGGTATGTGTGGGCAGCCTATGGAACTGGATGAGTGTTTGAGGTGAGTGGGGTAGTAGAGAGCAGGTGCAGGGGGCTGGTGATTACTTTAAGTGCAATGATTATTTTCTCTGTCTTGGTCTCTTAGATGGCACAACCAAAGATAGCCTGTGGGGGGCAGTGAAAAGGGAACGTTGGTGAGCACGGTTCTAAACATGCTCAAGTGACTTAGAGGTCACTCTAAGGGTGGGGTGTAGAAAAAGATTTGTATCTTAAGTGGTATTCAGTCTTCTGTGCTTAACAAGTAGAACACCTGTTGACTTATAAGAGGCCTGTTGTAGGCTCAGAAGCACCCTAAGGAACACACTTGAGACCCCTGCTCTGCTGTGGGAAAGACTGAAGCACATAGACCAGTGAAAACAGGGTGGTTGGCAATCCGCTAGCATCAGCTGAGCTCTGCGGCACCTACAGCGTCGCTTGTGGGCCTTTGCCCAGGTGTCGCTTTTGGCATTCCTTTGTTGATGATGTAACAAAACCACATTTATTCTTTGCAGTTTTTCTGTTGTTTTGTGGTTGTTAATGTGTCCTGCCTCTGCCAGCTCAGACACAGCTGCAGCATCTGACTTTGGAGTTTGCACAGTGCAAGCGAGCAGAAGGCCAGAACCTTCAGAGGAGCGGGTTGTTGGAGGAAGGGTCCGTGTTGGCTGATGCGTTGTTGACTGACCGCCCTGTTGCGTGTAGACTCTTTTGTAGATGACGAAGAACCTGACAACTGAAGGGTTCATCCTGTTGGCCGATTGTGGTTTTCTTTGTTGAGGATGGAGTCAGACTCCCCGCTCCCCAAAAGGTAAGTTGAGGGACCACCACTGGATCGGGGTCAGGGGAGGGAGGGGACAAGGATGGCAATTGCAGGGAGGGGTTTCAAAGTCAGCATAGAGCAGAGGCGTTTCCAGGGGTGGTCCCCTCGTGGCAGCTAAAGGGAGCGGGTTAGTCTTTGGCATGATGCTAGGTTGCGCCGGGCAGGGCAGTTCCAGCCTGTGTCTGTTGTTGTGTAGTTGGTGTGGTCTGTCTTCTGTGTTTTAGACCTTCCTGGATTCTCCGTGTCCTTGTTGCCCTTTGTGCTGAAGGGCAACAGCATGCACCTCGGTCACAGCCCCTAGGGTCTCAAATGTCGGTACATATTGGCAGAGCATCAATCGGGCAAAGCTTTTTTCATTGCATTACAAGCTTAAATGATGGATCGCTCTAGAGTCTGGGAAGTTTCCAGTCGGTCCTCTTTTGCAGAGTTGTTCCCGGTTGCATGAGCAGTTCTTCTCTCTAAGCGGTCCATTTTCAGGGACTTCTGGGATTTCTGCTGTGTGTCATTACGTTCTTAGGTCTCGAAGTCAGGCTTCCTGCGCACACATCCTCTCATTTTAGAGAGTCTCTTCTTATCACGGACCCTGACATTCTACACTTGGTTTCAGGGAGTTCCGTAGAGCCTCTTCACATCACCATCAGGGACCTGCAGGTCTTCTTGCCCGACGGTGACTTCCATCCTGGTGTCATTCTTCTTGCAGAGAGCTTTCTCTCATCTCTGCGGCACACTTTTTATAGTATTCTGTGTAGTGTTGGTCTGTGCTTGTGTGCGTTTGGTTTGGAACCGGCCTGCCCAGGGATGTAGAATAAGGGGTAGGCTGAACAGCGGTAAGAGTCTACGGTTAGTATGTGGATCTGCCTAGACTGAGGCCAGGGCGGTACAGTCGCCTCAGCTGGAGTAGACATCAGCATGTTGTACGGACATGACTTAGAGTAATGTTTCATGGGGAAGAGCAGAGATGTGTGGGAGGGGCTGTTCAGCGGTACTGAAGGAGACTGCATTTCAAAGATGTCAAGGGCGCTTTGTGTGGGCCTTAAATTCAGTGGGGTTTTTAATGGTAGGCTGCAGTTGGAGCTGAGATAGTATTTCTAAATTGGAACATGATTTTTTTGTATTACGAAGGTATCGCTCTGCATTCAGTTTATTAGTTTGATATTGTTTATCAGAAGCATGAGGGACAAGCTGTATCGGGCAACATAGGAGAGCCACGCGGTAAGAAGGTGGGTCGGTGTGTGGTCTGAGAGAGGCGATGCGCTCGGTGGTTCTATGACTACACTGTGGTATCCTATTTTCTTGATTTGAAGCAATGGGCAATATTCGATATGGGCACAGGGGCTGAGCGGGGCAAGGTGAGTAGCAGTGGGTAGGGCTGAAGTCACAGTTCTCTTTCAGGTGTTGTATTGTGGGCAAAGTTCTAAAAGTCCTTTGGTTCTGTCTTACAGGGGGTGCGCAAGCCTCAAGGTGGCAGCCGCACAGTATGGAGGCCAGGTGGACTAGCGGGCAAGGCAAAGGAGTGGGGTATAAGAACTATTGCACTCAGGCTGAGGTTTTTGGCAGTATCTCAGCTCGTGCCTTCTGTTTGGGTGTGTTTTTTTTTTTTTGTCAGGTGCGGCACGCAGGCTCAGAGGGGCACAGCCACATGGGGATGAGCGGGCCAAGCAGGTGAGGCAGGTGTGAGCCATGTCAGTGTCTCATAGTGAAGTAGTATATGGTGACACGGTTAAGAATTTAACGTTTGGTTTTGTACGGGCTCTGCACGCCATCTTTTGGAATTAGAGAAGCATTTGAGGTGAGCCGGGGCAGTAGCGAGGAGGATCACGGGGCCAGTCATTACTCAAAGTGCAATGCTAATTTTGGTATCTAATGTTAATTTCTTGGTATCTCAGGTGCTAGGAGCTGAGATGGCCACAGCATCAGACTCTGCAATGTGCTGGTGAGCAGAATGCCGTTACACTTTTGAGGAAGGGGGAGTTGTGGAAGAGGTCAGCGTTGACTTCTATGATACTTCTTGCCAGCACTGTTTAGTGTGGTTGCTTTTTTTATTATTTCAGATGAAGCGGAACCTGGTGACTGCAAGAAAGTCCCAGATAGCTGACGCATCATTCTTTCATTGACAGCGGCTTTGGACCCCCGGCCCTCTGAAAGCTAAGTGGAGGGGCCAGGGCTAGGGAAGGACCTGGAGGAAGCGGACGAGGCTGACAATTGCAGGGAGGGGTTTTAAAGTTAGCGTAGGGCAGAGGGACGTCTGGGAACGGTCCCCTTTGGGCAGATAAAGGGAGCGGGTTAGTCTTCGGCATGATGCTACGTTGCGCCGGGCAGGGTGGTTCTAGCCTGTGTCTGTGTAGTTTTGTTGCCTCTTCTGTGTCTTAAACCTTTCAGTCTTGATGCCCTCTTAACACTCAAGGGGCAAGGCACGCACCTCGGGCACCATCCGTAGACTCTCAAATGCCTGTATTTAGGCGCTGATTTTCTCGAGTTACAAGCTTAAAGCGTGGATCGGTCTTCTGCGATGGAAAACTCTGAACGGTTCTCACTTGCAGTTTTGTTCCCAGCTGCATGAGCAGTTCTGCCTTCTAGCAGTCCATTTTCAGGGACTGGGTTTTTAGCCCTGCATCCTTAATTTCTTAGGTCTTGAAGGCAGGCTTCCCAGGCCTACATCTTCACAGTTTTGATAGTTGTTTCTTGTCACAGGCTATGATCTACACATTTTCTGGGGCTTCCGCGGAGCCTCCTCAAGTCACATTTACAGTCCTGCAGGTCGTCTTCCCTGATAATGACTTCTATTCAGGTGTCATCCTTCTTGCTGAGAGTTTTCTCTCATGTTTGAGATGCGTTCCATGTACTGTCGGTTTGTGCGTGCGTGTGTGTTCTGGCTCTGAGCCACCTTGCCCAGGGACGTAGCGTCAGGGGTAGCTGCGGTAGCGATGAGAATTTACTGTTAATACGTGGATCTGCCTAGACTGTTGAAGCAAAGGTGGTATGGTCATTCCGGCTGGAGTAGCCATCAGCAGGTTGTGCAGAAAGTTGTTTCATTAGTGTTCTTTGGGAAAAGCAGAGCTATGTAGGCAGGGCTATTCAGCAGTAGCAGAGGAGTAGGGATCTCAAAGTTATTAAGGCTGCTTTGGGTGGGTCGTAATGTTTGTGTTTGTTTTTTTTTTTTTACTGGCATGCTGTCTTTGCACTCTAGATGGTATTCTTAAGTAGAAACAAGACCTTTGGAACTGTTAAGCTATTGATGTGTGTCTGGGTAATGTGTTTCTTGTTGTTTTTCAGATGCAGAGGGACAAGCTGTGTAGGAGGAGAGCGGAGTAGCAAAAGAAGGTGGGTCGGTGTGTGGTATTAGAGAGAAGATGCAACCAGTGTTTATGTGACACTAGGGTTTTTTAAGTTTGAGGTTGCAAAGCCATGTGCAAATGTCCTGGTTTGAGGTTAATCTGAATGAAAATTTTCTAGCTATACTTGATAGCTCAGCTTCTAATTGCATTCCTTGAGATTCACAGCTTATTTTTTAGATGGTATGTGCTTCTAGCAGATAAGGTCGGACTCTTACAGTGAATACCAAGGAATGGTTTGCAGAGAGGCTCACGGCTCCTCCAGCGGACTCCATGCCTTGCAGCAGTCGACCTGGCCCCTTTCCCCGGTGGTTGTGGGAAGAGCGGTGGGGGGTGCCTGGGGTACATAAACCATGGCCTCTGCTGGGGCAGCTCATTCTTCTGCTGGGCTTCTCCAGGGTCAGAGCTCTGCTGGTCCTTCCATCGATTGCAGCTTTGGAGATGGCTCAGGTCCACATTTGAGGCGAGCCAGATAGTATCAAGGAGGAGCATGGGACTGGTGATTTGGCAGAAACGCAGTGGTAATGTTGTGTTTCTTGGTATCTTAGGTTCCATAAATAATTGTTGCTGCAGCCTCGGACTCTGGAATCGGTGCAGAGCAGGCAAGCAAAATGCCACGATGTTTGGGAGGATGAGGATGTTGTGGAAGAGGTTGGCATTTCCTCTCAAGATGCTTACAGCTGGTGCTGTGGTTGCTTTTGGATTTTTTGTTTTTTCTTTTGCAGAGGAAGAGGAGACACCTGGTGACCACAGGAATATATCAGATAGCTGTTTTCTGTGGATTGCATGAAGGATGGATTCGGACCCCTGACCCTCCGAAAGATAAGTTGAGAGACCAGTGCTGGAGAGGGGCCAAGGGGATGAGGTTGACAGTTGCAAAAAGGGGTCTTTGAAGTTAGGATAGCAGAGAGGGCTGTCCTGGAGCACAGTCTCATTTGGGCAGGTAAAGGATGCAGGTTACTGTTCAGCATGATGCTAGCACATCCCAGGCAGGGCAGTTCCAGCCTGTGTCTGTTGTGTTGTTCATGTGTTCTGTGTCTTAGAGCTTTCTTGGGTCTCGAGGTCATCTTTAAGCTCAAGGAGCATGGCGTGGCGCCTCAGGCACCATTCCTAGGGTCTTGAACACCTGCTCCTGTGGTCATAGCACCGGTCGGGTGCTGCTCTTCTTGTGTTACACACTTAAAGCGTAGATCGGTCTTTTGTCTCAGAAGCTTCTGGATGGCCCACTTCCACAACTGGGACTTCTTCCCTACATCATTACGTTCTTAGGTCTTGAAGCCAGGCTTCCTGAGCATACATTTTATCAGTCTTGACAGTCCCTTCTTATCACAGACATTGACGTTCTGCACTTTGTTTCAGGGGGTTTCATAGACCGTCTTCACATCATCGTCATGGTCCCCTAGGTATTCCTGCCCGACGGTGACCTCAGTCTGAATGTCATCCTTTTTGCTGAGAGTTTTCTCTCATCTTTGTGGTGTGTTGTTTTTAGCATTCTGTGTAGCGTCGGTCTGAGACTGTGTGTGTTTGGCCTGGAGCCTCGCTGCTTGGGCGTGTAGAGTCCAGGGCAGGCAGAATAGTGATGAGAGTCTATAGTACATATGCAGATCTGTCAAGAAGAAGTGGGGCTCCTTCCCTGATGGCTCAGGGAGAAGAGAAGGGGTTTCTAAAGTTTTGGTACTGGGGGATGGCTAGGAAAGGGGTGTGGGTTCATGAGTCTCTCAGACAGGTTTTGGGTGTTGATGGGGTCTGGTCTGTTCTAGCCTCTTGCATTTGAGGTGAGTCAGATAGTAGCGAGGACAAGCACAGAACTGGTGATTTCACAGAAATGCAATGGTAACGTTGTGTTTCTTGGTATCTTAGGTGCTGTGAATCATTGTTGCTGCAGCTTTGGCCTCCGGAATTGGTGTGGAGCAGGCGAGTGGAACGCCATGGTGTTTGGGAGGATGCGGGTGTTGTGGAAGAGGTTGGTATTTCCTCTCAAGATGCTTATTGCTGGTGCTGTGGTTGCTTTTGAGATTTTCTTTTTTTTCCTTTTGCAGAGGAAGAGGAGGAACTTGGTGACTGCAGGAAGATATCGGATAGCTGTTTTTTGTGGATTGCATCAAGGATGGATTCTGACCCCCAGCCATCTGAAAGATAAGTTGAGAGACCGGCGCCCGAGAGGGGCCAAGGGGATGAGGTTGACAGTTGCAAAAAGGAGTCTTTGAAGCTAGTGTAGTGGTGAGGGCTGTCCCTGGGCACAGTCTCATTTGGGCAGGTAAAGGATGCGGGTTACTGTTCAGCGTGACGCTAGCATGTCCCAGGCAGGGTGGTTCCAGGTTGTTTCTGTTGTTGTGTCGTTCGTGTGGTCTGTGTTCTGTGTTGTAGACCTTTATTGGGTCTTGAGGTCACCTTTAAGCTCAAGGAGCATGGCGTGGCACCTCGGGTGCCCTCCCTAGGGTCTTGAACACCTGCACCTGTGGGCATAGCACCAATCATCTGCCGCTCTTGCATTAGAAACTTAAGGTGTAGATCAGTCTTGCGTCTTGGAAGCTTCTGGATGGCCCACTTCTGCGACTGGGGCTTCTTCCCTACATCATTACGTTCTTAGGTCTTGAAGCCAGGCTTCCTGAGCATACATTTTATCAGTCTTGACAGTCCCTTCTTATCACAGATGATGACGTTCTACACTGTTTCAGGGGCTTCCATAGAGCCTCTTCACATTATCACCATGGTCTCCAGGTCTTCTTGCTCGACAATGACTTCAGCCCGGGTGTCATCCTCCTTGCTGAGAGTTTTCTCTCATCTTTGAGGCGCATTGTTTTTAGCATTCTGTATAGTGGTCTGTGATTGTGTGTGTGTCTGGCTTGGAGCCCCCCCCGCCCAGGTGTGCAGAGCTCAGGGTAGGCAGAATAGTGATGAGAGTCTATAGTTAATATGCAGATCTGTTGAGACTGAGGCAAAGGTTGGGTAGTCATCTTGAACTGATTAGCTCTCAGTAGGTTGTGTGGATGGGTGTTTCATTAATGGGTGTTGGCGTAAGCAGAGCCAAGTCAGAGAGGCTGTTTATAGTTAGTGAAGGAGATACTATCTCAAAGGTGGTAAGGCTGCTTTGTGTGGGGTGTGATGTTTATGGTCTGCCTTTTTTTTTTTTTTTGATGGCAGGCTGTAGTTGGACCTAGTTGAACAGGGTTTCTAAGTAGAAACAAGACCTTTGGAATTAAGCTACTGCTCTGCATCAGGGTAATGTTTGAATATTGTGTCTTTTTTTTTTTTTAGATGCAGAAAGATGAGATGGGCAGAGCGACGCAGGGGAACTGAGAGGAGTGCAGTATGAAGGTAGCTCAGCACGAGGTATTAAAGGGAAGATCTGACTGGTGGCTCCATGAATACAATTGGGCACTACTTCTTATTTTTCATGTGAATGTGAGGGTGCGTAGCCATGTGCTAATGTGCTGGACTGAGGTACAACAGAACAAGTTTTCCTTTCAGTAATTCTACTTTTCAGGTAAGTCTCTTCCAAGTAACTGAACTGTCTCTAAAATAATGACATATTTTTCAGGTAGTATCCACTTCCAGAGTGCAAAGACCTTATATTTACACTTAATGCGAAGGGATGCCATGCAGAGAGGCTCTTGCTTATACTTATTGCTATAACAGCGCAGCTCAGCTAACTTTTATATATGCCCTGTTGGAGGGTTGGAAGCAGAAAAGCGTAGAGGGGTCGTAGCCACAGTGGAGAGAAGACAGGAACGGTGACCTGAATCTGGCTGATGGGTTATTGCATCCCATCCTCATCATGCTCAGTGTAAAAGCAGAGGGATCGGAGGGGTTGGTACATTTCCTTCAGCAGGTGGCGTCCGAGGACTCCTCTGTCTGTTCGGCATCCTTTGATCCCGACCTGTGCACTTACGCAATCAGATCCAGAATCCGGTTCCAATCCGTCGCCAAGTCTGATCTCGGACTTTGCCCGTGCCTGCTGGTGAAGTGATGGTCATCCTGGCAGCTCGATACCGGCTTGTGTATATATTCTATCTATTTTATTGTTTTCCTGTTATTGTTGTCTCTCCTTGGTATTACTTTTCTGTCTATATTTCATTATGAAAGAGCTCAGTTTCGTTTTCAGTTCCTAAGTCTTCCTCACATTCTTTCCTTCCTCAGGAGAGAAGTTAAAAGGTAGCATATGTCACTTGGTTTAATGCCCAGCCTAAGCTGCAACAGCAGTGACAGATAGGGCAGTGGAGGAGACTTGGCTGAGGAGAGCGGCAGCCTAGAGAATTGGTTCTTTCTCAGCTGCTGTATTACAGGCGGCACACAAGCCTCTGCTTGCACTCTGTCCATTGGTCCTATCCAGAACATACTTCTGGCAGAAGTCAGGTAATACGCGGGGTCTCAGAAGTGACGTGTGACCCCCGCTAGCATTGTGGGTTTTCTTTTAGAAGGAAACTAAAGGACACTGTATCTTGATAAAAATGTGGTTATTTGGCTTAGTGATCTATGTGCCTATGGAGGTTAGGATGATGTCTTTCTCTTTCTGTCTATGCCCTGCAAAAGTTTAAGTTTACTTACCTGCCGGGCCCTGTTGCTGACACAATTGGTGCAGTTGTAATAAAAGAGCACATATTGTCATTTCCTCTAAGGGTCGCTTTCTCTGTTTTGGTGTTTTCCATGCTGTAATTTTCAGGCCTGTGAGGAAAGGAGCAGCCGCTCCTCTGGCAGGCTCTATGCCTTGTTGCCGCAGCCCCTTTTCCAGGTGCTGGTGGGAAGGGCTGTAGGCAGGGCCCAGACTATATAAACCACAGCCTCTGCTGGGGCAGCTCATTCTGCTGCTAGGCTTCTCTAGGGTCAGAGCTCTGCCTGTCTTTCTGTTGCTTGCAGCTTTGGAGGCGGCTCAGCTACTTGGGCGGAGATGTTATCCCATTTAGCGAATCGGAGGTAAGAAGCTGGAGGTGGTAAGACCATCAGGACCAGGTGAGGTTTGGCAGCATGTATAGCAGAGAGCGGCCTCGTGTGCTGCTTCTCTTCCTTGTGGTTTTTCAGGTCAGTCACATTGTAATGAGCATCCGGGGGCGGTGAGATGGTTTAAGGGCATGGTTTTCTCTTTTCCAGGCATGGTGCATTTTCCTGGAATCCCTGACTGTATTGAAGATGGAACTTTCTTGTTTGTTTATTTTGTTTTCCCCACTGGTTTTGCCATATCCCAGGTAAGACGCCAATAGAATTTTTTCTCAATGGGGCAGATGATGAGATTACTTTGCAGGGACTGGGTGAGCGTCTTGTCTGCAGCCGTAGATGGAGTTTTCGTATTTCTCAGGAAAGCAGCAGGGAAGTAAGGCATAACGTATTTCAGGATATGGGGTGCCTCGTCGCCTTCCTGCACGGTGCGCAGGGTTTTGCCATGTCCCTGGAGCCACTGCAGCTTGCGGCAGGCCCCGGTGTAGGTCGAGTCAGGGCTTCACTGACTCTGTGGGTCTGTAGCAGAGCCTGGAGTCTGTGGGAAGACAGAAGATAGGAGGTGTTGGCAGAACGCAGGGAGAGGCTGGGAAAAGTGGCTCCCGAGAAGCGTCCAACGCTGGGTGTTTGGGCTGGCAAATAAAGGGTGGGAGCTGTGGGGAAGAAGTGGGGCTCCTTCCCTTGCAGCTCAGGGAGAAGAGAAGGGGTTTCTAAGGTTTTCGCACAGGGGGAGGGCTAGAAAACGGAGCTGGGTTCGTGAGTCCTTCTCAGACAGGTTTTGCAGATGGGTTCGGGTGTCATCGGAGCCTGGTGTGTTCTAGGCTCTCGCATTTGAGGCAAGCTGGATAGTATTGAGGAGGAGCACGGGACTGGTGGTTTGGCAGTAGCACAATGGTAATGTTGTGTTTTTTAGTATCTTAGGTGCTGTGAATAACTGTTGCCGCAGTGTCAGACTCTGGAACTGGCGCTGAGCGTGCGAGCAGAATGCCTTGGCGTTCATGAGGCTGAGGGTGTTGTGGAAGAGGTTGGTATCTCCTCTCAGGATGATTATTGCTGGTGCTGTGGCTGCTTTTGGGATAACTTTTTTTTTTCTTTTGCAGAGGAAGAGGAGGAAGCTGGTGACCACAGGAACGTATTGGATGGCTGTTTTCTGTGGACTGCCTCAAGGATGGATTCGGACCCCTGACCCTCCACAAGCTAAGTTGAGAGATTGGCGCCCGAGAGGGGACAAGGTTGAGAATGGCAAAAAGGTGCCTTTGAAGCTGGCATAGGGGAGAGGTTTGTCCTGGAGCGCAGTCTCCTTTAGGCATGTAAGGGATGCAGCTTACTGTTTGGCATTCCTGGGCAGGGTGGTTCCAGCCTGTGTGTGTTGTTGTGTCATTTGTGTGGTCTGTGTTCTGTGTCTTAGAGCTTTCTCAGGTCTCAAGGTCATCTTTAAGCTCCAGGAGCACAGCGTGGCGCCTCAGGCGCCCTCCCTAGGGTCTCAAACACCCGCACCCATGGGCATAGCACCATTTGGCTGCCGCTCTTCTTGCGTTAGAAGCCTAAAGCTTGCATCGGTCTTGCGTCTTGGAAGTTTCTGGATGACCCACTTCCACAACTGGGACTTCTTCCCTATGTCATTATGTTCTTAGGTCTTGAAGCCAGTCTTCCTGTGCATACATCTTATCAGCCTTGCCAGTCCCTTCTTATCACAGATGATGATGTTCTACGCTTTGTTTCAGGGGCTTCCATAGAGCCTCATCACATCACCACCACGGTCTCCAGGTTTCTTTGCCTGACAGTGGCTTCCGTCTGGGTGTCATCCTTCTTGCAGAGAGCTTTCTCTCATCCTTGAGGCACGTTGTTTTTAGTGTTCTGTGTAGTGTTGGTCTGTGATTGTGTGTGTGGCTTGGAGCCCCCCTGCCCGGAAGTGTAGAGTCCAGGGCAGGCAGAATAGTGACAAGAGTCTATAGTTAATATGTGGATCTGCCAATACTGACGTAACAGTTGGGTAGTCATCTGGAATTGATTTGCTCTCAGTAGGTTGGGTGCGTGGATGTTTCATTAGTGGGTGTTGGCGTAAGCAGAGCCAAGTCAGAGAGGCTGTTCACAGTTAGTGAAGGAGATACTATCTCAAAGATGTTCAGGCTGCTTTGTGTGAGGTGTAACGTTTGTGGGCTTTCTTCTTTTTATGGCAGGCTGTAGTTGAATCTGATTGAACAGTGTTCCGAAGTAGAAAGAAGACCTTTGGAATTAAGCTATCGCTCTGCATCAGGGTAATGTTTGATGTGTTTTTTTTTCTCTTTTTAGATACAGAGAGACGAGATGTGCGGAGTGACGCAGGGGAGCTGAGAGGAGTGCTGTATGGAGGTGGCTTGGCCCGTGGTATTAAAGGGAAGATGTGACTGGCACCTCTATGAATCCAATTGAGTGCTTCTTTTTTTTCATGTGAATGTGAGGTTGCGTAGCCATGTGTGAATGTGCCAGTCTGAGGTAAAACAGAGCCAGTTTTCCTTTCAGTAATTTTACTTTTCAGGTAAGTCTCTTCTAACTGAACTCTCTGAAGATAATGACGTATTTTTCAGGTACCATCAGCTTCCAAAGTGCTAAGACCTCATATTTACACTTAATGCCAAGGGATGCTATGCGGAGAGGCTCTTGCTTATACTTATTGCTGTAACAACCTGTGTCAGGTAAGTGTGTGCACCATGTTGGAGGGTCGGAAGTGGAAGAGCGTAGAGGGGTCGCACCCACAGTGAAGAGCGTACCAGACTGGTGAACCGTATCCGACCGACAGTGTATTTCATCCCATCCTCATCATACTCAGTATAAAAGCTAGAGGGATCGAAGCGTCAGTACCTTTCCTTCAATGTCCAGCGTCTGAGGACTCCTCTGTCCATTTGTCATCCTTTCATCCCGATTCATGCGTTTGTGCCACCAGATCCGGACTCCAGTTCCCATCCATTGCTGACTCCAGTCTCGGAATTTCCCCATGCCTGCCAGTGAAGTGATGGTCATCCTGGGAGCTTGATACCGCGTTGTGTATATATTGTATATATTTCCTTGTTTTCTTGTTACTGTTATCTTTTGTTGGTATTATTTTTCCATTAATATTTCATTATGGTTCAGTTTCATTTTCAATCCATAAATCCCTCTCATTCTTTTCTCCCTTGGGAGAAGCTGAAAGGGAGCATCTGTTGCTTGTTTTTAATGCCCAGCCTAAACTGTGACAGCAATGACAGGTAGGGCACCCGAGCGGACTCGGGCGAGGTGACCAGCAGCCCAAAGTGTCAGTTCTTTCTCAGCCGCTGTATTACAGGCAGCGTACAAGCCTCTGCTTGTGCTCTGACTGTTGGTCCTATCTAGAATACAGTTCTGGCAGAAGTTGGGTAATATGCGTGGTCTCGCTAGAAGTGCTGTATAATCCATTGTGGGGTTTCTTTTACAAGGAAGCTAAAGCACATTGAGTCTTGTTAAAAATATTGTTGTTGTGCTTAATGATCTGCTTTCCTATGTAGGTTAGCATGACATGTGTATCTATCTATGCCCTGCAAAAGTTTAATTAAATTTACTTCTCTACACGGTCCCGTTGCTGATGCAACTGATGTAGTTGTAGTAAAAGAGCACGTATTGTCACTTCCCGTAAGGGCTGCTTTCTCCGTTTTGGTGTTTTGCACGCTGTAATCTTCAAGCATGTGAGAAAAGGAGCAGCCACTCCTCTCGCAGACTTTATGCCTTCTGGTGGTGGGCCAGGCCCCTTTCCCCGGTGATGGTGGGAAGGGCGGTGGGGGGGGCTGGGGTACACGAACCACGGCCTCTGCTGGGGAAGCTCATTCTGCCACCAGGCTTCTCCAGGGTCAGAACTCTGCCGGTCCTTCCGTTGATTGCAGCTTTGGAGGCATCTCAGCTACTGGGGCAGAGATGTTGTCCCATTCAGAGAATCGGTTGTAAGACTTTCAGGACCAGGTGAGGTTCAGCAGCGTGTATAGTAGAGAGCGGTCTTGTATGCTGTTTCTCTTCCTTGTGCTTTTTCAGGGCAGTCATGTTGTAATGAGTGTTCAGAGGTAGCGAGATGGTTTAACAGTATGACTTCTTTATTCTAGGTGCGGTGTGTTTTCCTGGAATCCCTGACTGTATTGAAGATGGAACTTATTTGTGTGTTTTTTTTTTTCCACTGGTTTTGCTGTATCCCAGGTAAGATGCCAATAGAATTTGTATCAATGGGGCAGATGAGATTACTTTGCAGGGCCTGGGTGAGCATCTTGTCTGCAGCCGTAGATGGATTTTTCACATTTCTCAGGAAAGGAAGAGGGATGTAAGGTATAATGTCTTTCAGGGTGTGAGATGGCTTGTCGCCTTTCCCCACAGCATGCAGGGTACGGCATTCAGGAGGGTGACGGTGTTGTGGAGGCGGCGTCTCCTCTCAGGATGCTTATTGCTTGTGCTGTGGATGCTTTTGGGATTACTTTTTTCTTCTCCTTTTGGAGAGGAAGAGGAGGAAGCTGGTGACCGCAGGAATGTATTGGATGGCTGGTTTTTGCGGACTGCATCAAGGATGGATTTGGATGCCACCTGGGCATCCAAAAGTTAAGTTGAGAGTTAACCACCGGAGAGGGGCCGAGGTGGACAATTGCAAAATGGGGTCTTTGATGTTAGCGTAGCAGTGAGGGCTGTCCCGGGGCACAGTCATACTTAGGAAGGTGAAGCATGTGGCTTACTGTTCAGTGTGATGCTGGTGCGTCCCGGGCAGGGCAGTTTCAGCCTGTGTGTGTTGTCATGTCGTTTGTGTGGTCTGTGTTCTGCATCTTAGCCCTTTCTAAGGTCTCGAGGTCATCTTTAAGCTCAACGAGCATGGCGTGAGGACTCGCGCATCATCCTTAGGGTCTCAAATGCTCGGATCCGTGGGCATAGCGCCATTCGGCTGCTGCTCTTCTTGCATTAGAAGCTTTAGGCACGCATCGGCCTTGTGTCTTGGAATTTTCCTGACGGCCCACTTCTGCGACTGGGACTTCTTCCCTGCCTTGTTACGTTCTTAGGTCTTGAAGCCAGGCTTCCTGCGCATACATCTTGTTGGGCTCGACAATCCCTTCTTATCGGGGACTGTGAAGTTCTATGCTTTGTTTCAGGGGGTTCCGTAGAGACTCTTCATCTCATCACCACCACAGTCCCTCAGGTCTTCTTGCCCGATGGTGACTTTGGTCCTGGTGTCATTCTTCTTGCTGAGAGTTTTCTCTCGTCTCTTCAGGCGTGTCTGTCATGGTGTTCTTAACAGTGTTGGTCTGCGACTGTGTGTGTTTGGCTTGGGGCTGCCCTGCCCAGGTGCTTAGTGTCCAGGGTAGGCAGAATCAGGATGAGACTCTCTAGTGAATAAGAGGATCTGCCTAGACCCAGGCAAAGGTTGTATAGTCCTCTCAAATCGATTAGCTCTCAGGAGGCTGTGTGGCTGGGTGTTTCATTAGTGGGCGCTGGCATAAGCGGAGCTAATTTGGAGAGGGCGTTCACGGTTAGCGAAGGAGACAGTATCTCAAAGACAGTAAGGCTACGTTCTGTGGGGTTTCATTTTTGCGGGCTTACTTTTTTTTTTTTGGAAAATGGCAGTTGGACTTATGTGTACTTAGTTGGACTTAAGTGAACAGGGTTCTTAAGTAGAAACAAGACCTTTGGAATTAAGCTACTGCTCCGCATTAGGGTAATGTGTGATATTATTGGTGTTTTTTTTTTTTTTCAGATGCAGAGAGATGAGATGGACAGGGCGATGCAGGTGAGCCAACAGGAGTGCGGCACAAAGGTGGCTCGGCACGAGGTAATAAAGGGAGGATGTGACCGGTGGCTCCATGAATACATTTGGTCAGTTCTTCTTTTTTTTAATTTGCATTTGAGATTATGTAGCCATGTGCGGGTCTGAGGTACAACAGAACCAGTGTTTTCTTCAGTAATCTTACTTTGCAGGTAAGTCTCTTCCAATGAACTTATCTCTCCGAAAATAATGATCTATTTCTCAGGTAGTGTCCGCCTTCAGAGCACCAAGACCTTGTATTTACTCTTAGTGCGAAGGGATGCCGTGCGGAGAGGCTCTTGCTTATACTTATTGCTGTAACAGTGCAGCTCAGCTAACTTTTATATATGCCCTGTTGGAGGGTCGGAAGCAGAAAAGCATAGAGGGGTCGCACCCAAGGTGAAGAGTAGATGAGACCGGTGACCCGAACCTGACTGATGGGGTATTGCATTCCATCGTCATCACGCTCAGTATAAAAGCAGAGGGATTGGAGGGGTCAGTGCCTTTCCTTCAGCGGCTGGTGTCCGAGGACTCCTCTGTCCGACAGGGTTGGATCCCGATCCGTGCAGTTATGCAACCAGATCCAGAATCTGGTTCCAATCCATTGCCAAGTCCGGTCTCGGACTTTGCCCGTGCCTGCTGATGAAGCGATGGTCATCCTGGGAGCCTGATACTGGCTTGTGTATATATTTTATCTATTTCATTTTTTTCCTGTTATTGTTGTCTCTCCTCAGTATTACTTTTCTGTTTATATTTCATTATGAAAGAGTTCAGTTTCTCTTTCAGTTCCTAAGTCTTCCTCACATTCTTTCCTTCCTCATGAGAGAAATTAAAAGAGAGCATCTGTCACTTGTTTTAATGCCCAGCCTAAAATGCGACAGCAACGATGGTTAGGGCACCGGAGCGGACTTGGCCAAGGAGAGCGGCAGCCCCAAGCCTCTGTTCTTTCTCAGCCACTGCATTACAGGCAGCGTACAAGCTTCTGCTTGCGCTCTGTCTGTCGGTCCTATCCAGAACATAGTTCTGGCAGAAGTCGGCTAATACGCGGTGTCTCGCTAGAAGTGATGTATGACCCCACTAACATTGTGGGTTTTCTTTTACAAGGAAACTGAAGACATGGTGTTTTCTTTAAAAACATGGTTATCGGGCTTAATGATCTACTTGCCTATGGAGGTTAGGATGATGTCTTTTTCTTTCTATGTCCTGAAAAAGTTTAATTAAGTTTACGTACCTACCGGGCCCCGTTGCTGACACAATCGACGTCATGGTAGTAAAAGAGCACATATTGTCACTTCCTTTAAGGGTCGCTTTCTCTGTTTTGGTGTTTTGCATGCTGTAACTTTCAGGCCTGTGAGAAAAGGCAGCTGCTCTGGCAGGCTCTATGCCTTGTGGAGGTCAGCCAGGCCCCTCTCCCAGGTGATAGTGGGAAAGGCAGTGGGCGGGGCCTGGACTATATAACCCACAGCCTCTGCTGGGGAAGCTCATTCTGCTGCCGGGCTTCTTTAGGGTCAGAGCTCTGCCCGTCTTTCTGTCGCTCACAGCTTTGGAGGTGGCTCAGCTACTTGGGCGGAGATGTTATCCTGTTTAGAGAACCGCAGGTAAGAAGTTGGAGGTGGTTCTACCTTAAGGACCAGGTGAGGTTTTGTAGCAGGTATAGTAGAGAGGGGTGTTGTATGCTGCTTCTCTTCCTTGTGGTTTTTCAGGTCAGTCATGTTATAACAAGTGTTTTGGGGGCAGCGAGATGGTTTAAGGGTATAGTTTTCTCTTTTCCAGGCATGGCGTATTTTCCTGGAATCCCTGGCTGTATTGAAGATGGACCTTTCTTGGGGAGGTTGTTTGTTTTTTTTTTTTTTTTTTTTCCACCGGCTTTGCCGTATCCTGGGTCAGATGCCGATAGAATTTTTTCTCAATGGGGCAGATGATGAGATTACTTTGCAGGGACTGGGTGAGCATCTTGTCTGCAGCCGTAGATGGAGTTTCCACATTTCTCAGGAAAGCAGCAGGGATATAAGGCATAACATCTTTCAGAATGTAGGGCGCCTGTTCACTTCCCCCACAGTGTGCAGGGTACCGCCGTGTCCCTGGAGCCCTTGCGGCAGGCCCCTGGTGTAGGTCGGGTCAGGGCTTAGCTGACTCTGTGGGTCTGCAGCAGAGCCCAGAGTCCATGGGAAGACAGAAGATAGGAGCTGATGGTGTGGCGGTTTGGCAGAAGCGCAGTGGTAATGTTGTGTTTCTTGGTCTCTTAGGTGCTGTGAATAACTATCACTGCAGCCTCGGACTCGGGAATTGGCGCAGATCGGGTGAGCAGAATGCCATGGCGTTCGTGAGGCTGAGGGTGTCGTGCAAGAGGTTGGCATCTCCACTCAGGATGCTTATTGCTGGTGCTGTGGCTGCCTCTGGGATTATTTTTTCTTTTCCTTTTGCAGAGGAAGAGGAGGAACCTGGTGACTGCGGAAATGTACTGGATGGCTGGTTTTTGCAGACTGCATCGAAGAAGGATTCGGATGCCTGGCCCTCCGAAAGCTAAGTTGAGAGTCAGGCGCTGGAGAGGGGCCGTGGTGGACAATTGCCAAATGGGGTCTTTGACGTTAGCGTAGTGGCGAGGGCTGTCACGGGGCACAGTCATATTTGGGAAGGTAAAGGATGTTGCTTATTGTTCAGTGTGATGCTAGTGTGTCCCGGGCAGGGCAGTTTCAGCCTGTGCGTGTTGTCATGTCGTTCATGTGGTCTGCGTTGTGTATCTTAGCCCTTTCTTGGGTCTCGAGATCATCTTTGAGCTCCAGGAGCACGACGTGGGGCTCTAGGCTTCATCCTTAGGGTCTCGAACGCTCGAGCCTGTGGGCGTAGCACCATTCGGCTGCCGCTCTTCTTGCATTAGCATCTTAAAGCGTGCATCGGTCTTGTGTCTCGGAAGTTTCTGGACGGCCCACTTCCGCAACTGGGATTTCTTCCCTGCCTTGTTACGTTCTTAGGTCTTGAAGCCAGGCTTCCTGCATGTCCATCTTATTGGGCTCGACAGTCCATTCTTATTACGTACCATTACGTTCTGTAGTTTGTTTCTGGGGGTTCCATAGAGCGTTTTCACATCGACATCATCACAATCCCCCAGATTTTCTTGCACAACGGTGACTTTGGTCCCCGTGTCATCTTTCTTGCTGAGAGTTTTTTCTCTCATCTTTGAGGCGCGTTGTTCGTAGCATTCTGTGTAGTGTCTGTCTGTAACTGTGAGTGTTTGGCTTGGAGCTGCCCTGCCCAGGTGCGTAGCGTCCAGGGTGGGCAGAATTGTGTGGAGAGTCTATATGTAGTACATGAATTTATGTAGATCGGGGCAAAGGTGTTAGAGTTATCTCAGGGTAGCCGTCGGGAGGCTGTGTAGATACGTCTTCTGTTTTCTTTGGAGAGAGCAGAGGCATGTTGGAAAGGCAATACAGCAGCAGTGAAGAAGAGTTCATGTGGAAGAGGGTATGGCTGCTTTTTTTGCGGATTTTTTTTGTAATTTTCTTTGTGTACGGTTGTATTTGGACCTTAGATGGTATTTGTAAAAAGGTGCAAGACTTCCTGTTATGACTCTATTGCTCTACCTCAAGGTGATTTCTCTGATGTTGTTCTTGCAGATGCAACAGGACAAGCTTGGCAGGGCAGCGTAGAAGACGAGAGCAATGTAAGAAGGTGAGTCAGCACATGGTATTAGAGAGAAGATGTGGCTTTGAGTACTATATGAAGTGGTTCTTTTCAATTTGAAGTTTTGAAGCAATGAATGACACGGGATGTGGGGACGGGGATGAGTCAAGGTCAGCAGCGGCGGGTGGCCTGAAGTATCACATCTTCCTCAGAGGGAGCAACTTTCAAGTTTTAAGCTGTAAAAGGTGGTTTGCAAGCCTTCAGGTTGCATGCCTTGGGAGGATGGTCAGGCAAGGTGAGGGAACGGGAAATGGGAATAGGTGCGTACGTGTTAAGGTTTTGGGCGGTATGTCAGCATGCGTTTCTTTGGTGTGACACGCAGGGTCAGAGGGGCGATGCTGCGTGCCTACTGAATAGTCCCAGCAAGTGAGGCAGTTGTGGACACGTTGGTTTCTAATAGCCCAGTACTACATTGCAGCTCAGTGGAGTGTTTGTCTTTGGTTTTGCAGGTGCTGCACGCCTCTGGAGCCGGATGAGTGTTGGAGGTGAGCTGGGTAGTAGAGAGGTGGTGCATGGGGGTGGTGGTTTCCTGTAAGCTCAACAGTAACATTGTGTGTCTTAGGTGTTTTAGGTGCCAGAACCAGAGAGTGCCGCAAAGTCTGAATCTGGAATCCATGCAGAGCAGGTGAGCAGAAGGGTACGGCGCATCTGATGCGGGGGATATTGCAGTACATTAGTGTTGATGGACACAATGGTGGCTGATGGCACCATTTTGTGCAAATCGGGGTTCCATTGTTTTTGCAGATGATGAAGAGGAAACCCAGCAACTCCAGGATGAATCAATTTGATGTGAGTAACTTTTTTTTTTCTTGTCGAGCAGGGCTCAGAGTCCCAGCCCTCAGCAAAGTTGAGGTACCAGCAGTGGAGCTTCCTTGGGGAGGGGAGGGGACAGGGTGGGAAATAGCAGCGAGGCACTTAAAAGTTAGCATAGTGCCCCAGGCTTTCCAGGAGCCGTGCCCTTTGGGCACGTAAGCGGAGCCGTAATTGTCCTGAACGTGTGTGAAACTATCTTGCATTGCACTGCCTTGTATTGTGTTTAGTCTGGAATTGTATTGCCCTGTAGTGTTCTCATCTGCAGTCTCAGATGGTTTAGCATGGTAACGCCCGTATTCCGTTACGTCTTGCACACGTCTTGCTCGGTTATCGTCTTGACAGCCATCTGAGACTGTCATGTTGTACCGTTTGCCACGTTGTTACTTTGATGGATTATTCTGCATCTGTCTGTATTGCGTTGCCGGGCTCTGTGTTGGTTTTGAGTTGCGTTGCTCTGTAACTGTCTTGACTGCTGTCTGAGACTGTCTTGCATTGTATGCTTATGTATTTTTTGTTTTGTGTTGTATTGTGTATTCGAACTAGTATTGCATTGCCTGCCTCTGTATCGGTCTTGTATTGTAGCGCCCCGTAATTGTCTTGACTGGCACGTCGGACTGCGTTGCATCGTATAGTTCTGTATTTTGTGTGGCTTTCCATCAGTCTGTACTTTAAATTGTATCACTTTGGCTGCCTGTATCTCGGTTTCGTGTCGTATCGCTTAGTCATTGTCTTGACTGCCATCTGAGATGATCAGGCATGGTAACCTTCCATGTTTTGTTTTGAATCGCATGGTTGCGTATTTGAACCTCTATTGCGTTGCCTGGCCGTGTTTTGGTTTTGCAGCATATGGCTTTGTCATTGTCTTGACAGCCGTCTGATATATTCTGTCGTCAGTCCGCATGGTACTAAGGATTATTTTTTTATTTGGTTGGTCTTCCTTTGACCACGTATTGCATTGTTCTGCCCTGTATCACAGTATGTCTCAAATCGTTTTGGTCTGTCGCTGTTTTGACTGTCACGTGAGACACTCTGGCATTGTATCCTTAAGTATTTTGTTGTGTATTTGAAATTGTATTGCATTGTTTGGTGCTATTTCAGTTTTGCATCACATCACTCTATTTTCCTTAATTGCCATCTGAAACCATCTCGCACGGTATTGTTCCGTATGTTGTTTCTTTAACAGATTGTTTTGTACATGACCATATATTGCGTTGTCGGGCAGGGCATTGTTCTTGCATTATATCGCTCTGTAATTTCCCCGATGGCCGTCTGGGATGGTTTTGCAGGGTACCGCCCCGTATTGCATTTCATCTTGTGTTGTATTGCCCCGTAATCGTCTCGACTGCCATCTCAGGCCGTCTGCCATTGTAATCTCTGTATTGCAGGTTTTTTGATTCATCATTCTTAAGTTACCCTATGGATTTTATCGTATTGCCCTGTATTGTGTTACGTCTTGCATGGTATTGCTCTGCATATATCTTGACTGCCATCTGAGACCGTGGAGTTGTACTGTTCGATATCTTGTTTCTGGAACGGATTGTTTTGTATCTGACCACATTTTGCATTGCCGGGCAGCGTGTTGTTTTTGCATTACGTTGCTCAGTAATTTCCTCGACTGCCATTTGAGATGGTCTTGCGTCATACGCTTAAGAATTCGGTTCCGTATTATATTCTTGTATATTTGAAATAGTATTGCTCCGCCTGGCTCAGTATCGGTTTTGCATTGTGTTGCTCCGTCACGCTCTTGACTGCTATGTGATCTATTCTGGCATTGTACCACACCGTATTGCATGTTTTTTTTTTTTTTTAATCGGTTGTTCTTTGACTGTGTAATGCCTTGTACCGCCCTCTATTGTGTTACGTCTTGCATTATATTGCCCCGTCATAGCCTTGACTGCCTTCTGATCTGTTTGGGCCTCATACCACACTGTATTGCGGGTTTTTTAATCGGTTGTCCTTCATTTGGCTTTCTAACGCCTCGTACCGCCCTGTGTTGTGTAACATCTCACATTATATTGCCCCATTTTAGTCTCGACTGCATTCTGATCTACTCTGGCATCGCACCACACTGTATTGTGTGTTTTTTTTAATTGGTTCTTCTTTAGTTGACTGTGTAATACCTTGTACTGCCCTGTATTGTGTTACTTCTCACATTATAGTGCTGTCATTGTCTTGATTGCCTTCTGATCTTTTTGGGTATTACAGTTGAACGTATGCTGGGTTTTTTAATCGGTTGTTCTTCATTTGGCTGCATGGTGCCTTGTTACCACCTGGTATGGTGCTGCATCTTGCATCGTATCGCCCTGTCATTGTCTCGATGGTAATTTTTAACGTTCTGTCCTAGAACTGCGCTATATTGTGAATTCTTTCATGGGTTGTTGTTTCTTTGACTGTATCACCTGGTAGGGCCCCGTATTGCGTTACGTCTTGCCTTGTATTGCTCTGTCATTGTGGTGACTGACATCTGATGTATTCTACCATTGTATGGCACTGTACCGTCAATTCTTTCATTGTCTGTTCTGCATTTGATTGTATGTTGCCTTGTACTGCCCTGTGTAAGGTTCGATCTTGCATTGTATTGCCCTGTCATTGTCTTGCCAGTTATTTTAGACTGTCTGGCACTGTATTGTGCAATTTTGAACCGGTTGTTCTGTATTTGACCGCTGTTGTGATGTCATCCCCCTTTTTCACCCAGGCTGCTGCTTAAGCTAAAACGACCGGCAGGAGTTGCTACGAGTGGCACTTGAACTTTTGGGGATGGCTGGCAACAGAGTCAAAACACTAAGTCAGTTAGCTTACTGTATAACTCGCGGACAGACCAAGAGCCCTTTGAGCTTTCTTGCAAGGCAGCAGCCTGTTCGCCATCATTTCCTGGGGACACTCACTTAAGGTTCTGATCTTCGAGGCTGAGAGATGCCTTGCTGCAACAGATTCTGGGTAAGTGACTAGCATGCCAGACTTCACAATCTTAGCTGAGCGATATAAAGGGTTTGATCACACAGATATGATCCTTTAAGTGGTAAACCGTTGCCCAAGTCCGGGGCAGAGATCGGATCCAGCCGCACCTAGACTCCTCTCCGAGAAGGAGTTTAGAAAGCAAGGGGGTCCTTTCCGAGCCTCGTGACTCAACGGGGAGGGGTCTCCCTGACAGCTCGTCTGACCCTGGCCCCTAGGCAGGAAATAATCTGGGGTATGTGGCGATGGAATCCGGTAAAGTGCCATCACATGCGCTGCTACCTTTGTCGAATAACTGCTGTTATGTTTGTAAATGTTTCTCTACCTCTCTCTTAGGAGTGAATTTTATCACCGTGCCCGCCACAACTGCATATTGCCTGTGTTACGTCTTGCATTGTGTTGCCCTGTTGTCTTGACAGTCACGTTAGAGAATCTGTGCTAGGACTGGACTGTATTGTGATGTCTTTCATGGGTTCTTATGTGGCTGTGTATTGCCTCGTACTGCCCCGTGTGGTGTTACGTCTTCCATTGTATCGCTCTGTTGTTGTCTTGATTGTCATCTGATGTATTCTGCTATTGTATGCCACCATATTGTCACTTCCTTCATCAGCTGTTTTTTATTTGACGGTTTATTGCATTGTACTGCCATGTACGCTGTTACGTCTCGCATTGTATTGTCCTGTCACTGTCGTGTTTGTGGTTTTAGATGTTGCATTAAAAATTTCACAGTCCACTGCAGTCCTACAAGTGGCTGTTTTTTATTTGACTGTGTATTCGTTAAAAAGTTCGCAACCCCGTGCAGTCCTATAGCTGTTTGCCGTTTATTTGACCAGGTATTAGGTTGTACTGACGCGTACAATGTTATGTCTTGCGTTGTATTGCCCTGTCATTGTTTCATTTGTGATTTTTAGATGTTGCGTTAAAAAATTCACAATACAGTGCCATGCTATAATTTGCTGGTCTTTGACTGCATATTGCCTGGTTTTGCCCACTATACTGTTATGTCTTGCATTCTATTGACACGTTGTAGTCTGGATTGTCATTTTACAGATTGTGTTAAAAGATTCATAATGCGGTGCAGTCCTATAACTGGTTGTTGTTTATATGACCACGTATTGGATTGTACTGTCTGGTGTGGTGCTACGTCTCGCATTCTATAGTCCTGTCACTGTATTCATTGTCAGTTTAGAGATCGTGTTAAAAAAAAATTCTCAGTACCATGCAGTCCTATAATCAGTTGCTTTTATTTCACTGTGTATCAGATTGTACCGCCCGGTATATTGTTAGGTCTTGCATTGTATTGCTCTGGAACCGTCTTGATTGATATCTGAAATATTCTGTCATCGTAATGAACTGTACTGTCAGTTTCATAATTGGTTGTTCTCTATGTGACTGCCTATTGCATTATACTGCCCCCTATAATGTTAAGTCTTGGATTCTATCGCTCAGTTTTATCAACCGCCATCTGCGACCAGGATTGCAGCGCACTCGTCCGTGGGTTTTCAATCGGCGGTTCAGTATTTGACTACATCTTGTGTCGTCCTGCCCGGTATCGTGTGTGGTCTTGAATTGTATTGCCCTGTAATCACCCTGACTATCTGATCTGTTCTGGTATGTACTGCTCCATATTCCGTTGGGTTTTTTTTTTTTAAAAGTTTGTTCTTGATTTGGCTGTGTATTGCCTTGTAGCGCCCTGTATCATGCTGCATCTTGCATTGCGTTGCCCTGTCATTCTCTTCGCTGTCATTGTAGACGCTCTTGGATAGTAGCCATCTGTATCGTGGGGGTTTCACCGGGTGTTCGTTCTTTGACCATGTATTGCTGTGTTACCGCCTTTGTGTTGGGTCTCGAATCGTGTTGCCACGTCATTGTTTTGACTGCCATCTGATGCATCTTAGCATTATACTGTCCTCTATTGTCTTACGTTGTGCATTGTATTGCTCTGTCATTATCTTGCCTGCTGTCTCATATCCGTTGGCATTGTAACGCACAGTATTGTGGGTCCCTTCGTTGGTTGTATATTTGACTGACTATTGCACTGTACTGCGCTGTCTAACGTTAGGTCTCGGATTTTGTTGTCCTGTAACTGTCTCGACCGCCACCTGATGCTCCGTGGGATAGTGCTGCCCTGTATGTTGGGGTTTTGAGAGGTTGTTCTTTCTTTAATTCTGTTTTGCATTGGACTGCCCCGTGTTGTGTTGCCTTTGGCATTGTATTGCCATATAATAGTCCTGAGTGCCACGTGATATATTCTGGCGTGGTACCGCACTGTATTGTGGAGTTTTTTTGAGGGGTGGTTGTTTACGTGCCTGTGTTTTGTCCTTGTTTTGTCCTTGTACTGCCCCATATCATGTTTCGTCTTGCATTGTATTGCCCTGTCATTGTTTCAACAGTCATTTTATAAGTTCTGTCACAGGACTGCACTGTATTGTGACTTCTTTAATAGGTTGTTGTTTCTTTGACCGTGCAGTGTCTTGTAGTGCCTTGTATCGTGTTATGCCTTGCGTTGTATTGCTCTGTTGTTGTCTCAACTGACATCTGATAGATAGTCTGCCACTGTATGGCACTGTACCATGAATTCTTTCCTTGGCTGTTCTTTATGTGATTGTGTATGGTGCTGTACCGCCCTGGATAACTTTGTCTTGCATTGTATTGCCCTGACGATGTTGTCTCGCTTGTTATTTTAGATTGTCTGGGATTGTACTGCACTGCATTGTGAGTTTCTGAATTAGTTCTTTGGTTGTGTGTTCCATCGTACTGTCCTGCACTGCGTTATGCATTGCATTGCCCATCATTGTTTTGATGGTCACTTTATACATTCTGTATTAGGACTGCACTGTATTGTGGGTGTTTTGCTCGGTTGTTCTGAATTTGGCTGTGTATTGCCTTGCGCTGCCGTGTGTTGTGTTATGTCTTGCATTGTATTGGTCTGTCATTGTTTTGACTGTTGTTTTAGACTGTCTGGGATCGTACTGCACTGTATTGTGAATTATTGAATTAGTTGTTCTTTGACCGTTGTAGCGGTGTGGTCCCCTCCACTCCCCCCCCCCCCCCCACTTTCTCCCCTCCCCACAGGCGACAGAGTCAACGTGCCGTCTGGAATGGGGACCTAGACATTTTGTTCCCAGGCTGACATGACTAAAAGTCAATTAGCTGCCTCTACAAATAGGCAACAGGACAAGAGCCCTTGGAGCTCTTTTGCAAGGCAGCGGCCCGTTCGCCAGAACCTCCCATTGAGCGGGGATGCTCACGTAAGGTTCTGCTCCTTAAGGCTGAGAGATGCCTTGCCGCAACAGATTCTCGGTAAGTGACTAATAACGTGCCAAACTTTGCAATCTTAGCTGAGTGGTATAATGGGTTGATGGTGCAGATGTAATCCTTTAGAGGTAAACCATTGACCAAGTCCAAGGCAAGGATCGGATCCAGCCGCACCTAGGCTCCTCTCCGAGAAGGAGTTTAGAAAGCAAGGGGGTCCTTTCCAAGCCTCGTGACTCAACGGGGAGGGTCTACCTGTCAGCTTGTCTGACCCTGGCCCCTATGCAGTAAATAATCCCGGGTGCGTGGACATGGAATCTGGTAAAGCGCCGTCACGTGCACTGCTACCTTTGTTCAATCACTGTGTTTATGTTACTATATGTTACACTACTTCTCTCTTAGGAGTGAAGTTAGTTGCTCTGCCAGCCAGAACTGCGTATTTCCTCGTCCGTCCCTCTATTGTGTCACGTTTTGCGTTGTATTGCCCCGTCACTGTTTTGATTGCCATTTGATCCATTGTGTTGTAGCACACCATGTTGTGAATTTTTTAACTGCCTGTTATTAATTTGACTTTGAATTGCCTTGTACTGGCCTGTATAATGTAATGTATTGCTTTGTCTTGCTCTGTCGTTGTCTTGATCGACATCTGAGACCGTCTGGCTTTTTAGTGCACCGTATTCTAGGTACCATAACTGGCTGTTGTTTGACTGCGCTATGGATTGTATTGCCCTGTAGATTGTAGTGTCTTGCATTGCATTGCGCTGTCACTGTCTTGATTGTCATTTTAGAGATTGCGTTAAAAAAATCACCATACAGTGTAGTCCTGTAATGGGCTGTTTATTTGACTGTGAATTACCTTGTACCGCTCCATATACTGTTATGTCCTGTGCTGCATTGCTCTGTCATTGCCTTGACTGTCGTTTAAGATACTGTGTTAAAAAATATACAATGCAGTGCAGTCCTGTAACGGACTGTCCTTTATTTGACTGCTGTGGTGTTGTCATCTCCTGTTTCCCTCCCCCCACCCCCCTTGTTTTCCCCTGGGCTGCAGCTCAAGCCATAACCATCAGTGGGAGTTCTTATGAGCGACACATACTTTATGGGATGGCTGGCAACAGAGTCAAGACGCAGTCTGGAGTGGGGACCTAGATATTTTTTTTGCAGGCTGTTATAGCTAAAAATCAATTAGCTGCCTCTATAAATCGTGGACAGCCAAAGAGCCTTTTGCGCTTTCCCACACAACAGCAGCCTGTTCGCCAGCATCTCCCCTTGAGCGGGGAAGCTCACTTAAGGTTCTAGTCCTCGAGGTTGAGAGGTGCCTTGCTGCAACAGAGTCTCGGTAAGTGACTAATAGCATGCTAAACCTTGTAGTCTTAGCTCAGTGATATAAAGGGTCGATGGCGCAGATACAATCCTTTAGAGGTAAGCCGTTGCCCAAGTCCGGGGCTAGGAATTGGATCCAGCCGCACCTAGACTCCTCTCTGAGAAGGAGCTTAGAAAGCAAAGGGGTCCTTTCCGAGCCTCGTGACTCAACGGGAGGGCCTCCCTGTCAGCTTGTCTGACCCCGGCCCCTAGGCAGTGAATAACCTGGGATACGTGGCCATGGAATCTGGTGAAGCGCTGTCACGTGCGCTTCTACCTTTGGAGAATCACTGTGTGTGTGTTTCTAAATGTTTCACGACTTCTCTCTCAGGAGTGAAGTTAATCGCTCTGCCCGCAACAACCGCATATTGCCTTGTCTGTCCCCGTATGGTGTTGCGTCTTGCCTTGTATTGCCCTGTCATCGTCTTGATTGCCATCTGATCCATTGTGTCATAGTAGTGCACTGCATTGTGAATTTTTCAACTGTATGTTCTTTATTTGGCTAAGTATTGCCTTGTGCTGGACTGTATTGTGTCACATCTTGCACTGTATTGCCCTGTAATTGTCTTGACTGCCATCTGAGACTTTTTGAGATTGTACGGCAGCGTAGTGTGGGTTTTCTGACTGGCTGTTCTTTATTTGACTGGGTATTGCCTTGGACTGCCCTGCACGGTGTTCCGTTTTGCGTTGACATTGTCTTGGCTGACACGTGGGATTTGCCATTGTACTGCAGTGTGTTTGGGGTATTGTAATTTACTGTTCTCTATTTGACTGTGTATTGCCTTGTACTGACCCGCATAATGTTATGTCTTGCACTGTATTGCCCTGTCACTGTCTTGACCGACATCTGAGACTGTCTGGCATTGTAGTGTGCTGTATTGTGGGTCTTGTAATTGGCTGTCGCTTACTTGTCTGCGTATTGGGTTGTACTGCCCTGTATACTGTAATGTGTGGCATTGTATCGCCCTGTCATTGTTGTAACGGTTGCTTTGGAGATTGTCATAAGACTGCACTCTGTGAATTTTTTCATCAGTTGTTCTTTGTTTAGCTGCATATTGCCTTGTACTGCCCAGTGTTGTGTTACGCCTTCCGTTGTGTCGCTCTGTCATTGTCTTGAATGACATCTGATGTTTTCTAACATTTGATGGCAATGTATTTTCAATGTTTCCATTGGCTGTTCCTTATTTGAGTGTGTAGTGCCAGGCACCGCTCTGTATAATGTTATTTCCTGCACTGTATTGCCCTGTCATTGTCCTGACTTACTTTAGAGTGTCTGGGATTGTATTGTACTGAATTGTGAGTTTCTTAATTTTTTTTCTAAATTAGAGCGCTGTGGTGGTGTGATCCCTCCTTTTTTTTTTCCTCTCCCCAGCCCCCTTTTTTTCTTCTTCCTTCTGAGCTGCCCCTTTCTCTTTCCTCTCTTCCCCACCGCCGCCCTCCATGTTTTTCCCCTCCCTTCCCCGCCGCTGCCCTCCGTGTTTTTTCCCTTCTGCCCTTCTACCCCCGCCAGCCGCCCCCTTTTTTTCCCTTCTGCCCTTCTACCCCCGCCAGCCGCCCCCTTTTTTCTCTTCCGCCCTTCTGCTCCCCCTTTTTTTCTTCTCTTCCCACAGCAGCCCCGATTTTTTTTTTCTTCCCTTCTTACAGCCACCCCTATTTCCCTCCTCTTCCTGCCCAGCCCCCTTGTTTCTTCTCTTACCCCCACTGCCCCCCTGCTTTTTTCTTCTCTTCTGCCCCTCTGTCCCCCTTTCTTCCTCTTCCTTCCCAGATGCCCCCTTTTCTCTCTTCCCTTCCCCACAGCTGCCCGTCTTTTTTTTCCTCCTCTTCCTCCCCAGCCCCCTTTTTTCTTCTCTTCCCACTGCTGCCCCCGTTTTTCCTCTTCCGCCCCTTTCCCCCACTTCTTTCAGTCTTCCGCCCCTTCCCCCCCTTTTTCTTCTCTCCCCAAGGGCACCCCTTTTTTTCCCTTCTGCCCCCTCTTTTCCCTCTTTTCTTCCCTTCCCCGCCGCCGCCCCCTCTTTTCCCTCTTTTCTTCCCTTCCCCGCCGCCGCCCCCTCTTTTCCCTCTTTTCTTCCCTTCCCCGTCGCCGCCCCCTCTTTTCCCTCTTTTCTTTCCTTCCCCGTCGCCGCCCCCTCTTTTCCCTCTTTTCTTCCCTTCCCCGCCGCCGCCCCCTCTTTTCCCTCTTTCCCCCCTTTTTTTCCTCCTCTGCCCCCACTGCTGCCCCCTTTTTTCCTCCTCTGCCCCTTCTTTCTTCTCTTCCGCCCCCATTTTTTTCTCTTGCCCTACTGCCCCCCTTTTTTCCTTCTTTTCGCCCCCTTGCTCCCTCTCTTCTTCTTTTCTACCCGTCCAGCCCCCTTTTTCTTCTTTTCTTCCCCCGCCACCCCCTTTTTTCCTCTCTTCTGAACGGCCGCCCCTTTTTTCCTCTTACCCCCTTTACCCCATTTTTTTTCCTCTTCCGCCCTTCTGTCCCCTCTTTGTTTCTTCTTCCTTCCCAGCTGCCCCCTTTTTTTCTCTTACCCCCTTTACCCCATTTTTTTCCTCTTCCGCCCTTCTGTCCCCTCTTTGTTTCTTCTTCCTTCCCAGCTGCCCCCTTTTTTTCTCTTCCCTTCCCCACAGCCGCCCGTTTTTTTTTCCTCCTTTTCCCTTCCCCACAGCCGGCGCCGCCTTTTTTTCTCTTCCGCCCCTCCCCAAGCCCCTTTTTCCTTCTCTTCTGCCCCTCTCCCCCCCTTTTCCTGTCTCTTTTTCTACTCGTCCCACAGCTGCTCGTTGTTTTTTTTCCTTCTCTTCCGCCCCTCTCCCCCCACAGCTGCTCGTTGTTTTTTTCCTCCTCTTCCTCCCCAAGCCCCGTTTTCCTTCTCTTCCGCCCCTCTTCCCCCTTTCCCGTCTTTTTTTCTACTCGTCCCACAGCTGCTCATTGTTTTTTCCTTCTTTTCCTCCCCAAGCACCCCCTTTTCCGTCTTTTGCCCCTCTCCCCCCCTTTTCCCCCTTTTTTCTACTCGTCCCACTGCTGCCCCCTCTTCTGCCCCTTTTCTTGCCCCCTTTTTCCCCCCTCTTCTGCCCCTTTTCTCGCCCCCTTTTTCCCCCCTCTTCTGCCCCTTTTCCCCCATTTTTCTTCTCTCCCCCAGCCGCCCCCTTTTTTTCTACTTGTCCCACAGCTGCTCGTCGTTTTTTCCTTTACTTCCTCCCCAGCCCCCTTTTATCTTCTTCTCCCACTGCTCCCCGCTTTTTCCCCCTCTTCCGCCCCCTTTCTCTCCCACTGCTCCCCACTTTTTCCCCCTCTTCCGCCCCCTTTCTCTCCCACTGCTCCCCACTTTTTCCCCCTCTTCCGCCCCCTTTCTCTCCCACTGCTCCCCACTTTTTCCCCCTCTTCCGCCCCCTTTCTCTCCCACTGCTCCCCACTTTTTCCCCCTCTTCCGCCCCCTTTCTCTCCCACTGCTCCCCAGCTTTTTTCCCCCCTCTTCCGCCCCCTTTCTCTCCCCCAGCTTTTTTCCCCCCTCTTCCGCCCCTTCCCCCCTATTTTTCCTTCTTTTCGGCCCCCTGCTCCCATTTTTTGTTCTCTTCCACCCTTCTGTCCCCCTTTTGTATGTTCTTCCTTCCCACATCTGCCTGTCTTTTTTTCCTCCTCTTCTTCCCCAACCCCCTTTTTTCTCTTCCCTTTCCCACAGCCGCCTGTCTTTTTTCTACTCTTCCCACATCTTTTTTTTTCGTCTTCTGCCGCCCCCACCCCCTTGTTTCTTTCCTTCCCCCGCCGCCCCTCTGTCCCCCTTTTGTTTTTTCTTCCTTCCCACAGCCCCCCCTTTTCTACTGTTACCACAGCTGCCCGTTGTTTTTTCTCCTCTTCCTCCCCAGCCCCTTTTTCCTTCTTCTGCCCCCCTTTTTTCCTCCTCCGCCCCTCTGCCCCCCTTTTTTCCTTCTTCTGCCCCCCTTTTTTCCTCCTCCGCCCCTCTGCCCCCCCTTTTTTCCTTCTCTCCCCACAGCCGCCCCTCTGCCCCCCCTTTTTTCCTTCTCTCCCCACAGCCGCCCCTCTGCCCCCCCTTTTTTCCTTCTCTCCCCACAGCCGCCCCTCTGCCCCCCCTTTTTTCCTTCTCTCCCCACAGCCGCCCCTCTGCCCCCCCTTTTTTCCTTCTCTCCCCACAGCCGCCCCTCTGCCCCCCCTTTTTTCCTTCTCTCCCCACAGCCGCCCCTCTGCCCCCCCTTTTTTCCTTCTCTCCCCACAGCCGCCCCTCTGCCCCCCCTTTTTTCCTTCTCTCCCCACAGCCGCCCCTCTGCCCCCCCTTTTTTCCTTCTCTCCCCACAGCCGCCCCTCTGCCCCCCCTTTTTTCCTTCTCTCCCCACAGCCGCCCCTCTGCCCCCCCTTTTTTCCTTTTCCGCCCCTCTGCCCCCCCTTTTTTCCTTTTCCGCCCCTCTGCCCCCCCTTTTTTCCTTTTCCGCCCCTCTGCCCCCCACTTGTTTCTTCTTCCTTCCCACAGCCCCCGCCTTTATTCTACTATTGCCACAGCTGCCTGTCACTTTTTTCTCCTCTTCCGCCCCGTTTCCGCCCCCCTTTTTTCCTCCTCTTCCGCCCCGTTTCCGCCCCCCTTTTTTTCTCTTCGTTTCCGCCCCCCTTTTTTCCTCCTCTTCCGCCCCGTTTCCGCCCCCCTTTTTTCCTCCTCTTCCGCCCCGTTTCCGCCCCCCTTTTTTCCTCCTCTTCCGCCCCGTTTCCGCCCCCCTTTTTTCCTCCTCTTCCGCCCCGTTTCCGCCCCCCTTTTTTCCTCCTCTTCCGCCCCGTTTCCGCCCCCCTTTTTTTCTCCTCTTCCGCCCCGTTTCCGCCCCCCTTTTTTTCTCCTCTTCCGCCCCGTTTCCGCCCCCCTTTTTTTCTCTTCGTTTCCGCCCCCCTTTTTTTCTCTTCGTTTCCGCCCCCCTTTTTTTCTCTTCGTTTCCGCCCCCCTTTTTTTCTCTTCGTTTCCGCCCCCCTTTTTTTCTCTTCGTTTCCGCCCCCCTTTTTTTCTCTTCGTTTCCGCCCCCCTTTTTTTCTCTTCGTTTCCGCCCCCCTTTTTTTCTCTTCGTTTCCGCCCCCCTTTTTTTCTCTTCGTTTCCGCCCCCCTTTTTTTCTCTTCGTTTCCGCCCCCCTTTTTTTCTCTTCGTTTCCGCCCCCCTTTTTTTCTCTTCGTTTCCGCCCCCCTTTTTTTCTCTTCGTTTCCGCCCCCCTTTTTTTCTCTTCGTTTCCGCCCCCCTTTTTTTCTCTTCGTTTCCGCCCCCCTTTTTTTCTCTTCGTTTCCGCCCCCCTTTTTTTCTCTTCGTTTCCGCCCCCCTTTTTTTCTCTTCGTTTCCGCCCCCCTTTTTTTCTCTTCGTTTCCGCCCCCCTTTTTTTCTCTTCGTTTCCGCCCCCCTTTTTTTCTCTTCGTTTCCGCCCCCCTTTTTTTCTCTTCGTTTCCGCCCCCCTTTTTTTCTCTTCGTTTCCGCCCCCCTTTTTTTCTCTTCGTTTCCGCCCCCCTTTTTTTCTCTTCGTTTCCGCCCCCCTTTTTTTCTCTTCGTTTCCGCCCCCCTTTTTTTCTCTTCGTTTCCGCCCCCCTTTTTTTCTCTTCGTTTCCGCCCCCCTTTTTTTCTCTTCGTTTCCGCCCCCCTTTTTTTCTCTTCGTTTCCGCCCCCCTTTTTTCCTCCTCGTTTCCGCCCCCCTTTTTTCCTCCTCGTTTCCGCCCCCCTTTTTTCCTCCTCGTTTCCGCCCCCCTTTTTTCCTCCTCTTCCGCCCCGTTTCCGCCCCCCCTTTTTTTCTCTTTTCTTGCCCTTCCCGTCCAGCCCACCCCCTTGTTCCTCTTTTTGCCTCCCTGCCCCCGTTTTTTTATTTTATTCCCCCGCCACTCCCTTTTCTTCCCTTGCCTACAGCTGACCCCTTTTTTCCTCTTCTGCCCCTTTTCTCCCCCTTCTTTCCTTCTTTTCGCCCCCCTGCTCCCCTTCTTTCCTTCTTTTCGCCCCCCTGCTCCCCTTCTTTCCTTCTTTTCGCCCCCCTGCTCCCCTTTTTCTTTTCTTCTGAACAGCTGCCCCTATTTTTTCCTCTTCCTTCCCAGTCCCTTTTTCTTCTCTTCCCACTGCCGCCCTACTTTTTTTCTCTTACCCCCTCTACCCCCCCTTTTTCCTCTTCTGACCTCCTGTCCCCCTTTTGTCTCTACTCTTCCCATAGCTCCCATTGTTTTTCCCTCTTCTTCCGCCCCTCTGCCCCCCTTTTTTCCCTACTCTGGCCACAGCCGCCCATCGTTTTTTTCCCTACTCTGCCCACAGCCGCCTGTCATTTTTTTCCTCCTCTTCCTCCCCAGCCCCCTTTTTTCCCTCCTCTGCCCCTTTCACCCCCTTTTTTTTTTCTACTCTTCCCACAACCGCCCCCTTTTTTTCTACTCTTCCCACAGCCGCCGGTCACTTTTTTCCTCCTCTTCTGCCGCTTTCCCCCCTTTTCTTCTCTCCCTGAGGCTTGCCCCCCTTTTTCTTCCTTTCCGCCCCCTGCCCCCCTTTTTCTTCCTTTCCGCCCCCTGCCCCCCTTTTTTCTTCTCTCCCCACCGCCCCCCCTTTTTTCTCTTCCCCTGCTGCCCCCCTTTTTCCTTCTTTTGCCTCCCTTCTCCCCTTTCTTTTCTGCCCGTGCAGCCCCCTTTTTTTCTCTTCCCTTCCCACAGCCGCCCCCTTTTTTTCTCTTCCCTTCCCACAGCCGCCCCCTTTTTTTCTCTTCCCTTCCCACAGCCGCCCCCTTTTTTTCTCTTCCCTTCCCACAGCCGCCCCCTTTTTTTCTCTTCCCTTCCCACAGCCGCCCCCTTTTTTTCTCTTCCCTTCCCACAGCCGCCCCCTTTTTTTCTCTTCCCTTCCCACAGCCGCCCCCTTTTTTTCTCTTCCCTTCCCACAGCCGCCCCCTTTTTTTCTCTTCCCTTCCCACAGCCGCCCCCTTTTTTTCTCTTCCCTTCCCACAGCCGCCCCCTTTTTTTCTCTTCCCTTCCCACAGCCGCCCCCTTTTTTTCTCTTCCCTTCCCACAGCCGCCCCCTTTTTTTCTCTTCCCTTCCCACAGCCGCCCCCTTTTTTCTCTTCCCTTCCCACATCTGCCCGTCTTTTGTTCCTCCTCTTCCTCCCCAACCCCTTTTTTTCCTCTTACCTTCCCCACAGCCGCCTTTTTTTCTACTCTTCCCATAGCCACCCCCTTTTTTCTCTTCCCTTCCCAACAGCTGCCTGTCTTTTTTCTACTCTTCCCACATCTTTTTTCTTCTCTTCCGCCCCCCTGCCCCTTTTTTCTTTTCTTCCCCCGCCGCCCCCTTTTCTTCTCTTCTGCACAGCCACCCCTTTTTTCCTCTTCTCTTACAAACGGCTGCCCCTATTTTTTTCCTCTTCCTTCCAAGCCCCCTTTTTCTTCTCTTAGCCCCTCTACCCCACTTCATGTCCCTCTTCTGCCCCTCTGTCCCCCTTTTTTCCTCTTCCGCCCCCTCTCCCCCTTTTGTTTCTTCTTTCCCGCAGCCCCCCTTTTCTACTATTACCATAGCTGCCCGTTGTTTTTTCCTCCTCTTCCTCCCCAGCCCCCTTTTTTCCCTCTTCTGCCCCTTTGCCCCCCTTTTTTCCTTCTCTCCCCACAGCTGCCCCTTTCACCCCCTTTTTTCCCTCTTCCGCCCCTCTGCCCCCCTTTTTTTTCTTCTCTCCCCACAGCCACCCCCCTTTTTTCCTCTTCTGCCCCTCTGCCCCCCTTTTTTCCTCCTCTGCCCCTCTGCCCCTTTCTTTCTTCTCTTCCCACCGCCCCCATTTTTTCCTTCTTTTGGCCCCCCTGTTCCCCTTTTCTTCTTCTTCTCCTCTGCACAGCCGCCCCCTTTTCTTCTTCTTCTCCTCTGCACAGCCGCCCCCTTTTCTTCTTCTTCTCCTCTGCACAGCCGCCCCCTTTTCTTCTTCTTCTCCTCTGCACAGCCGCCCCCTTTTCTTCTTCTTCTCCTCTGCACAGCCGCCCCCTTTTCTTCTTCTTCTCCTCTGCACAGCCGCCCCCTTTTCTTCTTCTTCTCCTCTGCACAGCCGCCCCCTTTTCTTCTTCTTCTCCTCTGCACAGCCGCCCCCTTTTCTTCTTCTTCTCCTCTGCACAGCCGCCCCCTTTTCTTCTTCTTCTCCTCTGCACAGCCGCCCCCTTTTCTTCTTCTTCTCCTCTGCACAGCTGCCCCCTTTTCTTCTTCTTCTCCTCTGCACAGCCGCCCCCTTTTCTTCTTCTCTTCCAAAAGGCTGCCCCTATTTTTTCCTCTTCCTTCCCAGCCCCCTTTTCCTCTCTTACCCCCTCTACCCCACATTATTTTCCTCTTCCACCCCTCTGTCCCCCTTTTTTCGTGTTCCGCCTTTCTGTCCCCCATTTGTTTCTTCTTCCTTCCCACAGCCCCCCTCTTTTCTACTATTCCCACAGCTGCCTGTCATTTTTTTCCTCCTCTTCCTCCCCAGCCTCCTTTTTTCTACTCTTCCCACTGCTGCCCCCTTCTTTTCCCATTCCGCCCCTTTTCCCCTCCCTTTTTTCCGTCTTCTGCCCCTTCCCCTCCCTTTTTTCCGTCTTCTTTCTTCTCTTCCCACAGCCGCCCCCTTTTTTTTCCTCTTCTGCCCCTCTGCCCCCCTTTTTTTTCCTCTTCTGCCCCCCTGCCCCCCTTTTTTTTCCTCTTCTGCCCCCCTGCCCCCCTTTTTTTTCCTCTTCTGCCCCCCTGCCCCCCTTTTTTTTCCTCTTCTGCCCCCCTGCCCCCCTTTTTTTTCCTCTTCTGCCCCCCTGCCCCCCTTTTTTTTCCTCTTCTGCCCCCCTGCCCCCCTTTTTTTTCCTCTTCTGCCCCCCTGCCCCCCTTTTTTTTCCTCTTCTGCCCCCCTGCCCCCCTTTTTTTTCCTCTTCTGCCCCCCTGCCCCTCTTTTTCTTTCTTTTCTCACAGCGGCCCCCTTTCTTCCTCTTCCGCCCCTTCCCCCCCTCTTTTTTCCTCTCCGCCCCTCTGTCACCCATTTGTTTCTTCTACTCTTCCCACAGCCCCCCCTTTTTCTACTCTTCTCACAGCTGCCCATCGTTTTTTTCTTCCTCTTCCTCCTCAGCCCCCTTTTTTCTTCTCTTCCCACTGCTGTCCCTTTTTTTCTCTTCCCCCCTTTTTCCCCCCCTTTTTTTTCCTCTTCCGCCCCTTTCCCCCCCTTTTTTTTTCTCTTCCGCCCCTTTCCCCCCCCTTTTTTTCTCTTCCGCCCCTTTTTCCCCCCCTTTTTTTTCTCTTCCGCCCCTTTTTCCCCCCCTTTTTTTTCTCTTCCGCCCCTTTCCCCCCCCTTTTTTTTTTTCTACTCTTCCCACAGCCCCCCCAGTTTTTCTCTCCCCTTTCTCCACAGCCCCCTTTTTTCGTCTTCTGCCCCTTCCCCCCCTTTTTTACTTTTCTCCCCACAGCTGCCCCCTTTTTTACCTTTTCTGGCCCTCTGCTCCCTTTTTTTTTTCTTCTGCCCCCCCTGCCCCGATTTTTCCTTTCTGCCCCCATACCCCTCTTTTTCTTCCTTTTCCTACAGCCGCCCCCTTTTTTTCCTCTCTCCCCATAGCCGCCCCCTTTTTACCTCTTCCACCTCTCTGTCCCCCATTTGTTTCTTCTCCTCTTCCCACAGCCCCCTCCTTTTTTCTACTCTTCTCACAACTGCCCATCGTATTTTTCCTCCTCTTCCTCCTCAGCCCCCTTTTTTCTTCTCTTCCGCCCCTTTCCCCACCTTTTTTCCCTCTTCTGCTCCTTTCCCCACCCTTTTTTCTTCTCTCCACAAGGCCGACCCCTTTTTTACCTCTTCCGCTCCTCTGCCCCCTTTTTTTCCTCTTTCGCCACCCTGCCCCTTTTCTCCCTTTCTGCCCTCCTGCCCCCTTTTTTTTCTTCCCTTCCCCACAGCCGCCCCCTTTTTTTTCTTCCCTTCCCCACAGCCGCCCCCTTTTCCCCCCACTTTTTCCTTCTCTCCCCACAGCTGCCCCCTTTTTTCCTCTTCCGCCCCCTGCCCCCTTTTTCTTCCTTTCCCCACAGACGCCCCCTTTTTCTTCTCTCCCAACAGCTGCCCCTTTTTTCCTCTTCTGCCCCTTCCCCCCTTTTTTCCTCTTCTGCCCCTTCCCCCCTTTTTTCCTCTTCTGCCCCTTCCCCCCTTTTTTCCTCTTCTGCCCCTTTCTCCCCTTTTTTCCTCTTCTGCCCCTTTCTCCCCTTTTTTCCTCTTCTGCCCCTTTCTCCCCTTTTTTCCTCTTCTGCCCCTTTCTCCCCTTTTTTCCTCTTCTGCCCCTTTCTCCCCTTTTTTCCTCTTCTGCCCCTTTCTCCCCTTTTTTCCTCTTCTGCCCCTTTCTCCCCTTTTTTCCACTCTTCCCACAGCTGCCCGTTGTTTTTTTCCTTCTCTTACTCCCCAGCCGCCCGTTGTTTTTTTCCTTCTCTTACTCCCCAGCCCCCTTTTTCTTCTCTTCCCACTGCTGCCCCCCCTTTTTCCTCTCTTCCCACTGCTGCCCCCCCTTTTTCCTCTTCCGCCCCTTTCACCCCCTGTTTTTTTACTCTCCCCACAGCCACCCCCTGTTTTTTTACTCTCCCCACAGCCACCCCCTGTTTTTTTACTCTCCCCACAGCCACCCCCTGTTTTTTTACTCTCCCCACAGCCACCCCCTGTTTTTTTACTCTCCCCACAGCCACCCCCTGTTTTTTTACTCTCCCCACAGCCACCCCCTGTTTTTTTACTCTCCCCACAGCCACCCCCTGTTTTTTTACTCTCCCCACAGCCACCCCCTGTTTTTTTACTCTCCCCACAGCCACCCCCTGTTTTTCCTACCCCCGCTGCCCATCTTTTTTTTTCCTCCTCTTTCTCCCCAGCCCCCCTTTTTCGTCTTTCCACTGCCACCCACTTTTTTTATCCTCTCTGCCCCTCTGCCCCCTTTTTTCTCTTCCCTTCCCTATAGCCACCCCCTTTTTTCTTCTCTTACCCCCTCTGCCCCACTTTTATTTTCATGTTCAGCCTGTCTGCCCCCCTCTTTTTCTCTTTTGCCCTTCTGCCCCCCTTTTTTCTTTCTTCCCCCGCCAGCCGCACCCCTTTTTTCTTTCTTCCCCCGCCAGCCGCACCCCTTTTTTTTCTTTTTGCCGTCCAGCCTCCCTTCTTTTTTCTTGTCTTCCCCCCGGCCGCCCTCTCTTTTTTTTTTTTTTTTTTCCTTGTCTTCCCCCCGGCCGCCCTCTCTTTTTTTTTTTTTTTTTTTCCTTGTCTTCCCCCGGCCGCCCTCTCTTTTTTTTTTTTTTTTTTTTTCCTTGTCTTCCCCCCGGCCGCCCTCTCTTTTTTTTTTTTTTTTTTTTCCTTGTCTTCCCCCCGGCCGCCCTCTCTTTTTTTTTTTTTTTTTTTCCTTGTCTTCCCCCCGGCCGCCCTCTCTTTTTTTTTTTTTCTTGTCTTCCCACACAGTCCACTTTTTGTCTTCCCTCCTTTCTGCCCCTCTGTTTTTTCCTTCTCCCCCCTATTCCCCTTTTCTTCTTGTCTTCCCCCCCGCCGCCCCCTTTTTTCTCTTCCTCCCCAGCCTCCCTTTTTCTTCTTCTCTTTCCCCATCCCGTCCTCTTTTTTCCTCTTCCCCCCTCCTGCCCCCCTTTTTATTGTCTTCCCTCCTCTCTGCCCCCTTTTTTCTCCTCCCCCTCTTCCCCCCGCCGCCCCCTTTTTTTCTTCTCTTCCCCACAGCTGCCCCCTTTTCTTTCTTCTCTAGCCCCGCCAGCCCCCTTTTTTCATGCTTTCCCTCCCTTTGCTCCTGTTTTTCTTCTTTTCCTCGTCCTCCCCAACCCCCCTTTATCATCTTCTCTTTCCCCGCCAGCCCCCTTTTTTGCTTCTTTCCCTCCCCTGCTCCCCTTTTTCTTCTTTTTGCCCCTCTGCTCCCCTTTTTTTTTTCTTCCTGCCCAGCCCCCTCTTTTCTTCTCTTCTCCCACTGCCCCCTTTTTTTTCTTCTCTGCCCACTGCCGCCCCCTTGGTTTTTTTCTCTTATTCCCTCTGCCCCCTGTTGGGTTTTTCTTCCGGCCCCCTGTTGGGTTTTTCTTCCGGCCCCCTGTTGGGTTTTTCTTCCGGCCCCCTGTTGGGTTTTTCTTCCGGCCCCCTGTTGGGTTTTTCTTCCGGCCCCCTGTTGGGTTTTTCTTCCGGCCCCCTGTTGGGTTTTTCTTCCGGCCCCCTGTTGGGTTTTTCTTCCGGCCCCCTGTTGGGTTTTTCTTCCGGCCCCCTGTTGGGTTTTTCTTCCGGCCCCCTGTTGGGTTTTTCTTCCGGCCCCCTGTTGGGTTTTTCTTCCGGCCCCCTGTTGGGTTTTTCTTCCGGCCCCCTGTTGGGTTTTTCTTCCGGCCCCCTGTTGGGTTTTTCTTCCGGCCCCCTGTTGGGTTTTTCTTCCGGCCCCCTGTTGGGTTTTTCTTCCGGCCCCCTGTTGGGTTTTTCTTCCGGCCCCCTGTTGGGTTTTTCTTCCGGCCCCCTGTTGGGTTTTTCTGTATTGCATTGTACCTCCCTGTATACTGTCACGTCTTGCATTTTATTACCCTGTCATTGTCTGGACTGTCATTTGAGACTCTCTGGGATTTTACGGCACTGCATTGTGGGTGGATTTGATCCGTTGCTCTATATTTAACTTTTTATTGCTTTGTCCTGCCTTTTATTTTCTGATATGTTGCATTGTATTTCCCTGTGACTGTCCCGAGAGCCATCCGATACATTCTAGCATTGACAGGCACCATATTGCGAGCTTCTTAATCAGTTGTACTTTGTGTGCCTGCGTACTGGCTTGGACTGGCCTGTATGGTGTTCTGTCTCGAGTGTTTTTCCTCTGTAACTGCCTTTCCTGCCACCTGAGACTGTGTTTGATTGTACTGCGCTGTATTGTGGTTTTTCTTTAATTAGTGCTGTATTGCATTGTGTATTCCCTTCTGCTGTTCAGTATTGTGTTATGTATTCCTTTGTATAAGCGTTTCACAGTTTTGACTGTCCTTTGTGACATTCTGTCATAGTACTGCACTGTAATGTCAGTTTTGTGTTTGGTCATTCCTTATTTGATTGCGTATTGGCCTTGAACTGCCCTGCATAATGTTATGTCTTGCATTGCGTTGCTCCGTCACTGTCTTAAGGGTCACTGTAGACATCATGACCTAGGACTGGAATGTATTGTGGGTATTTTAACAGGCTGTTATTTATTTGACTGTGTTATGGTGTTATGCCTGCTATTATGTCTAGCTTTGTATTGCCTGCTCATTGACTGTCACTTCAGACTGTCTGGGATTATATTGCACTGTATTGTTAATTTTTTCATCGGCTGTTTTTTATGTGACTTGGTATTACCCTGTACTGCCCTGTATACTGTTATGTGTTGCATTGTATTGCCCCGTCAGTGTCTCGATTGTCATTTTAGAGATTGTGTCATAGCATTGCACTGTATTGCGGTTATTTTAATGGGCTATTCTTGATTTGACTGCTCATTGCCTTGTCCTGCCTGCTATACCGTTACGTCTTGCACTGTATTGCTATGGTATTGTTTTTACTGTTGTCTTAGACATTGTGTGATAGGACTGCACCGTATTGTGAATTTTTTCATCAACTGTTTTTTTTAAACGACCACGTATTGCTGTGTACTGCCCCTGTATAGCCTTACATCTTGCGTTGTATCGCACTGTCATTGCGTGGACTGTCAATTCAGACCGTCTACGATTAACAAAATTCACAATGCAGTGCAGTACATTGACTGTTAGTTATTTGACTGCGTATTGCCTTGTAGCGCCCTGTATACCGTGATATCTTGCATTCCGTCATTTTGTCATTGTCTTGACTGACATTTTAGACATGGTGTCATAGCGCTGCATTCTATTGTGGGTATTGGCTGTTATTCATTTGGCCACATATTGCCTTGTGCTGCCCTGTATTGTGGTATGTATAGCATCGTGTTGCTCTGTGATTGTCTTGACTGTCTTTTTAGACAATCTGTCATAGGACTGCACCATATTGTTAGTATTTTATGTGCTTGGTTTTTTTGACCGTGTATTGCCTTGTACCACTGTGTATAGCGCGATGTCTTGTATTGCAGTGCCTCATCATTGTATCGATCGTCATTTTAGACGTTGTGTCATAGGACTGTGTTGCATTGTTGGTATTTTAATGGGTTGCTTTTCATTAAGCTGCGTATTGCCTTATACTGCCCTGTGTCATGTCATGTCTTGTATCATATGGCCCTATCATTGTATTGATTGTCATTTCAGACCATCTGCAACTGTAGTGCCCTATACAGTTAAATTTTGAATTGGCTGTTATTTATTTGACTGTTTATTGCCTTTTGTTGCCCTGTATAATGCAATGTCTTGCATTGTAGTATTGTCCTGTCATTGTATCGCTTTGTCATTTTAGATGTTGTGTCATTGGACTCAATTGTATTTTGGGTATTGTAATTGACTGATATTTATTTGAACGTGTCTTGTTTTGTACTTCCCTGTATTGTGTTTTGACTTGTCTTTCATTGCTCTGTCCTTGTTTTGACGGTCATTCTTGACGTTTTGTCATAGGACTGCAATGTATTGCGAATTTTTAAGCGTTTTTTTTTTTTGACCGGGTATTGCCTTGCAGCGCCCCGTATACTGTCATGTCTTGCATTGTAATTCTTTGTCATTGTCTTGGCTTATTTCAGACCGCCTGGGATTGTACTTCACAGTCTTGTCAATTTTCGAATCAGCTGTTCTTTATTTGACCACGCATTGGCTTGTACCGCCCTGTATGCTGTAATGTCTTCTGTTGTATCGCCCTGTCATTTTCTTGACCGTCATTTCTGAGTTCCCGGGATTGTACTGGAGCGTATTGTCAATTTTTGAGTCCCATGTTATTTATTTGTCTGCATATTGCTTTGCGCTGCCCGGTATACCGTAATGCCTTGCATTGTATTGTCCTGTCATTGTCTTGATTGTAATTTTAGAGATCGTGTCATAGTGCTGCACTGTATTGTGTGTTTTAATTGTTTGTTCTTTGGACGCATATTGCCTTGTGCTGCTCAATATACCGTTACATCTTGCATCGTATCGCCTTGTCACTGTCTCGATTTGTTATTTTAGACAATGTATCATAGGGCTGCACTGTATTGTTACTATTTTATTTGGTGGCTGTTTTTTTGACCGTGTATTGTGCTGTACCGCTCCGTACAATGTGACGTCTTACGTCGTATCACCATGTCATGGTCTCAATCATCCTTTTAGACCTCGTCTCATAGCGCTACAGTGTTGTGTATTTGTTAGCATGCCATTCTTTATTTGATTGCATGTTGGCTTTTACTGCCCCATGTACTGTTACGTCTCGCACCGTATCGCCCTGTCATTTTCCTGACTGTCACTTCAGAGCGTCTGGGATCGTACAGTAATGTACTGTTAATTTTGCAAACAATTGTTCTTTGTTTGCCCCAGTGATGGCTTTTACTACCTTGTATACTGGTAGGCCTTGCATTGTATCACAGTGTCACGGTCTTGACTGTAATTTTAAATATTGTGTCATTGTCCTGCACTGGTTTGTGGGCATTTTAATCGGCTCTAATTTATTTCGCTGCCTATCGCCTTGTACTGCCCTGTATTGTGGTACGTCTTGCATTGTATTGCCCTGTGATTGTATCGGTTGTTATTTTAGGCACTCTGTCATAGGACTGCACCGTATCATGGCTATTTTACTTGGTTGTTGTTTATTTGGCCATGTATTGCCTTGTACTGCCCCGTATCATGTTACACCTAGCATTGTATTGCTCTGCCGTTGTCTTGACCGACATCTGATGTCTTCTGCCAGCATACGTCCCGGAGTCGTCAAATCTTTCATCGGCCACTCTTTATTGGATCGTGTGTAGCAGCGTACCATCATGTACAGTGTTACGTCTTGCGTCGCATTGCTCTGCCTTTGTCTTGCTGGTCAGCGGAACCTGTCTGTTAATGTACTGCACCATATTGGGAATTTGTTAGTTGATTGTTAGTTATTTGACACTGTTGTGCTGTGATGTCCCCTTGTCCCTAATACTTCTGACATTGAGGTCGTATGTGGAGTTGAGTCCTGCCTTACCAAAGGCACGCAGAGCCAAATCAAAGATTAAAAAAGCCCCAGCCAGTGGATTCCCCCCCACCCCCCCCCACCCCGCCCCGGCTGGGGGTTTTTTTCTTCCCCCGGTCCCGGCCCCTCCGCGAGGCGACAGTCGTTGCCAAAGTTTGGGTGGAGGTAGGGCTCCGGGCGGGGTTTTGTCAGGCAGGGACATTTAGGAGCCCCCCGTGAGCAGCGCTCCTGGGGAGCGAAGCCCGCGGGGGGGGACGGCATCTGGCGATAGGTGGTCAGAGGCAGGCAGGAGCCGAGAGCGGTGGGTGTTTTGTGTGGTCGTTGAGAGAGCGGTGTGTGTGGCGCTTGTGTTTTGGTGGTGGTGTTGCCTCGCGGGTCATACGTGGAGTTGAGCCTTGCTTACCGAAAGCACGCAGAGCCAAATGAAAGAATAAAAAAGCCCCAGCCGGGGGATTTTTTTTTTTTCCCCTCCCCTGGCTGGGGTTTTTTTCCCCCGGTCCCGGCCCCTCCGCGAGGCGACAGTCGTCGCCAAAGTTTGGGCGGAGGTAGGGCTCCGGGCGGGGTTTTGTCAGGCAGGGACATTTAGGAGCCCCCCGTGAGCAGCGCTCCTGGGGAGCGAAGCCCGCGGGGGGGGACGGCATCTGGCGGTAGGTGGTCAGAGGCAGGCAGGAGCCGAGAGCGGTGGGTGTTTTGTGTGGTCGTTGAGAGAGCGGTGTGTGTGGCGCTTGTGTTTTGGTGGTGGTGTTGCCTCGCGGGTCATATGTGGAGTTGAGCCTTGCTTACCGAAGGCACGCAGAGCCAAATGAAAGAATAAAAAAGCCCCAGCCGGGGGATTTTTTTTTTTTCCCCTCCCCTGGCTGGGGTTTTTTTCCCCCGGTCCCGGCCCCTCCGCGAGGCGACAGTCGTCGCCAAAGTTTGGGCGGAGGTAGGGCTCCGGGCGGGGTTTTGTCAGGCAGGGACATTTAGGAGCCCCCCGTGAGCAGCGCTCCTGGGGAGCGAAGCCCGCGGGGGGGGACGGCATCTGGCGGTAGGTGGTCAGAGGCAGGCAGGAGCCGAGAGCGGTGGGTGTTTTGTGTGGTCGTTGAGAGAGCGGTGTGTGTGGCGCTTGTGTTTTGGTGGTGGTGTTGCCTCGCGGGTCATATGTGGAGTTGAGCCTTGCTTACCGAAGGCACGCAGAGCCAAATGAAAGAATAAAAAAGCCCCAGCCGGGGGATTTTTTTTTTTTCCCCTCCCCTGGCTGGGGTTTTTTTCCCCCGGTCCCGGCCCCTCCGCGAGGCGACAGTCGTCGCCAAAGTTTGGGCGGAGGTAGGGCTCCGGGCGGGGTTTTGTCAGGCAGGGACATTTAGGAGCCCCCCGTGAGCAGCGCTCCTGGGGAGCGAAGCCCGCGGGGGGGGACGGCATCTGGCGGTAGGTGGTCAGAGGCAGGCAGGAGCCGAGAGCGGTGGGTGTTTTGTGTGGTCGTTGAGAGAGCGGTGTGTGTGGCGCTTGTGTTTTGGTGGTGGTGTTGCCTCGCGGGTCATATGTGGAGTTGAGCCTTGCTTACCGAAGGCACGCAGAGCCAAATGAAAGAATAAAAAAGCCCCAGCCGGGGGATTTTTTTTTTTTCCCCTCCCCTGGCTGGGGTTTTTTTCCCCCGGTCCCGGCCCCTCCGCGAGGCGACAGTCGTCGCCAAAGTTTGGGCGGAGGTAGGGCTCCGGGCGGGGTTTTGTCAGGCAGGGACATTTAGGAGCCCCCCGTGAGCAGCGCTCCTGGGGAGCGAAGCCCGCGGGGGGGGACGGCATCTGGCGGTAGGTGGTCAGAGGCAGGCAGGAGCCGAGAGCGGTGGGTGTTTTGTGTGGTCGTTGAGAGAGCGGTGTGTGTGGCGCTTGTGTTTTGGTGGTGGTGTTGCCTCGCGGGTCATATGTGGAGTTGAGCCTTGCTTACCGAAGGCACGCAGAGCCAAATGAAAGAATAAAAAAGCCCCAGCCGGGGGATTTTTTTTTTTTCCCCTCCCCTGGCTGGGGTTTTTTTCCCCCGGTCCCGGCCCCTCCGCGAGGCGACAGTCGTCGCCAAAGTTTGGGCGGAGGTAGGGCTCCGGGCGGGGTTTTGTCAGGCAGGGACATTTAGGAGCCCCCCGTGAGCAGCGCTCCTGGGGAGCGAAGCCCGCGGGGGGGGACGGCATCTGGCGGTAGGTGGTCAGAGGCAGGCAGGAGCCGAGAGCGGTGGGTGTTTTGTGTGGTCGTTGAGAGAGCGGTGTGTGTGGCGCTTGTGTTTTGGTGGTGGTGTTGCCTCGCGGGTCATATGTGGAGTTGAGCCTTGCTTACCGAAGGCACGCAGAGCCAAATGAAAGAATAAAAAAGCCCCAGCCGGGGGATTTTTTTTTTTTCCCCTCCCCTGGCTGGGGTTTTTTTCCCCCGGTCCCGGCCCCTCCGCGAGGCGACAGTCGTCGCCAAAGTTTGGGCGGAGGTAGGGCTCCGGGCGGGGTTTTGTCAGGCAGGGACATTTAGGAGCCCCCCGTGAGCAGCGCTCCTGGGGAGCGAAGCCCGCGGGGGGGGACGGCATCTGGCGGTAGGTGGTCAGAGGCAGGCAGGAGCCGAGAGCGGTGGGTGTTTTGTGTGGTCGTTGAGAGAGCGGTGTGTGTGGCGCTTGTGTTTTGGTGGTGGTGTTGCCTCGCGGGTCATATGTGGAGTTGAGCCTTGCTTACCGAAGGCACGCAGAGCCAAATGAAAGAATAAAAAAGCCCCAGCCGGGGGATTTTTTTTTTTTCCCCTCCCCTGGCTGGGGTTTTTTTCCCCCGGTCCCGGCCCCTCCGCGAGGCGACAGTCGTCGCCAAAGTTTGGGCGGAGGTAGGGCTCCGGGCGGGGTTTTGTCAGGCAGGGACATTTAGGAGCCCCCCGTGAGCAGCGCTCCTGGGGAGCGAAGCCCGCGGGGGGGGACGGCATCTGGCGGTAGGTGGTCAGAGGCAGGCAGGAGCCGAGAGCGGTGGGTGTTTTGTGTGGTCGTTGAGAGAGCGGTGTGTGTGGCGCTTGTGTTTTGGTGGTGGTGTTGCCTCGCGGGTCATATGTGGAGTTGAGCCTTGCTTACCGAAGGCACGCAGAGCCAAATGAAAGAATAAAAAAGCCCCAGCCGGGGGATTTTTTTTTTTTCCCCTCCCCTGGCTGGGGTTTTTTTCCCCCGGTCCCGGCCCCTCCGCGAGGCGACAGTCGTCGCCAAAGTTTGGGCGGAGGTAGGGCTCCGGGCGGGGTTTTGTCAGGCAGGGACATTTAGGAGCCCCCCGTGAGCAGCGCTCCTGGGGAGCGAAGCCCGCGGGGGGGGACGGCATCTGGCGGTAGGTGGTCAGAGGCAGGCAGGAGCCGAGAGCGGTGGGTGTTTTGTGTGGTCGTTGAGAGAGCGGTGTGTGTGGCGCTTGTGTTTTGGTGGTGGTGTTGCCTCGCGGGTCATATGTGGAGTTGAGCCTTGCTTACCGAAGGCACGCAGAGCCAAATGAAAGAATAAAAAAGCCCCAGCCGGGGGATTTTTTTTTTTTCCCCTCCCCTGGCTGGGGTTTTTTTCCCCCGGTCCCGGCCCCTCCGCGAGGCGACAGTCGTCGCCAAAGTTTGGGCGGAGGTAGGGCTCCGGGCGGGGTTTTGTCAGGCAGGGACATTTAGGAGCCCCCCGTGAGCAGCGCTCCTGGGGAGCGAAGCCCGCGGGGGGGGACGGCATCTGGCGGTAGGTGGTCAGAGGCAGGCAGGAGCCGAGAGCGGTGGGTGTTTTGTGTGGTCGTTGAGAGAGCGGTGTGTGTGGCGCTTGTGTTTTGGTGGTGGTGTTGCCTCGCGGGTCATATGTGGAGTTGAGCCTTGCTTACCGAAGGCACGCAGAGCCAAATGAAAGAATAAAAAAGCCCCAGCCGGGGGATTTTTTTTTTTCCCCTCCCCTGGCTGGGGTTTTTTTCCCCCGGTCCCGGCCCCTCCGCGAGGCGACAGTCGTCGCCAAAGTTTGGGCGGAGGTAGGGCTCCGGGCGGGGTTTTGTCAGGCAGGGACATTTAGGAGCCCCCCGTGAGCAGCGCTCCTGGGGAGCGAAGCCCGCGGGGGGGGACGGCATCTGGCGGTAGGTGGTCAGAGGCAGGCAGGAGCCGAGAGCGGTGGGTGTTTTGTGTGGTCGTTGAGAGAGCGGTGTGTGTGGCGCTTGTGTTTTGGTGGTGGTGTTGCCTCGCGGGTCATATGTGGAGTTGAGCCTTGCTTACCGAAGGCACGCAGAGCCAAATGAAAGAATAAAAAAGCCCCAGCCGGGGGATTTTTTTTTTTCCCCTCCCCTGGCTGGGGTTTTTTTCCCCCGGTCCCGGCCCCTCCGCGAGGCGACAGTCGTCGCCAAAGTTTGGGCGGAGGTAGGGCTCCGGGCGGGGTTTTGTCAGGCAGGGACATTTAGGAGCCCCCCGTGAGCAGCGCTCCTGGGGAGCGAAGCCCGCGGGGGGGGACGGCATCTGGCGGTAGGTGGTCAGAGGCAGGCAGGAGCCGAGAGCGGTGGGTGTTTTGTGTGGTCGTTGAGAGAGCGGTGTGTGTGGCGCTTGTGTTTTGGTGGTGGTGTTGCCTCGCGGGTCATATGTGGAGTTGAGCCTTGCTTACCGAAGGCACGCAGAGCCAAATGAAAGAATAAAAAAGCCCCAGCCGGGGGATTTTTTTTTTTTCCCCTCCCCTGGCTGGGGTTTTTTTCCCCCGGTCCCGGCCCCTCCGCGAGGCGACAGTCGTCGCCAAAGTTTGGGCGGAGGTAGGGCTCCGGGCGGGGTTTTGTCAGGCAGGGACATTTAGGAGCCCCCCGTGAGCAGCGCTCCTGGGGAGCGAAGCCCGCGGGGGGGGACGGCATCTGGCGGTAGGTGGTCAGAGGCAGGCAGGAGCCGAGAGCGGTGGGTGTTTTGTGTGGTCGTTGAGAGAGCGGTGTGTTTGGAATGTGTGAAGGCTAGGATGCTTCTGGTTTGGTTGCACCAAAAAAAGAAAGAAGTAAGGTGTGATATCTTTTGATGAGATGATGGCTTATAGTGATATGTCAGTAGAATTTACAAGGGTAGCAGATAATTTCAGTGTTGATGTGGAAACAGAGCTGATAGTGGCAGGGTGGGGGGAAGGTAGAAGTAGTTGTGTCAAGAACAGTTCTCATTTGGAGTGTACAGGTACTTGTAGTAATTGTTGTAAATGATCAGGTATGTTCCATCATGGTGTAGGAGGGAGCCTGGACAAGGTGTAGGTAAATGTAGCTGTGGATAGGTTCCAGGAAAGTCAGGGTTTTAGGTGTTAATAAGTAGTCAACTGGTAGATTTGGCTGTGCTGAGGTATTGGTGTTAAACTTACTCAAAGGTAATTACAGAAG